>NC_062296.1:36709506-37924100 GCF_902655055.1 Lutra lutra
GAAAATATTCCATGCTCCTGGTTTGGAAGAACAAATATTGTGAAAATGTCTAAGCTACCTAAAGCAATCTACACATTTAATGCAATCCCTACCAAAATCCCACCCATTATTTTTTCAAAGAAATAGAACAAATAATCTTAAAATTTATATGGAACCAGAAAAGACCTCGAATACCCAAAGGAATATTGAAAAAGAAAGCCAAAATTGGTGACACCACAATTGCAGGCTTCAAGCTCTATTACAAAGCTGTCATCATCAAGACAGTATGGTACTGGCACAAAAACAGACACATAGATCAATGGAACAAAATAGAGAGCCCAGAAATAGACCCTCAACTCTATGGTCAACTCATCTTCGACAAAGCAGGAAAGAATGTCCAATGGAAAAAAGACAGCCTCTTCAACAAATGGTGTTGGGAAAATTGGACAGCCACATGCAGAAAAATGAAATTGGACCATTTCCTTACACCACACACGAAAATAGACTCAAAATGGATGAAGGACCTCTATGTGAGAAAGGAATCCATCAAAATTCTTGAGGAGAACACAGGCAGCAACCTCTTTGTTACCTCAGCCACAGCACCTTCTTCCTAGGAAAATCGCCAAAGGCAAGGGAAGCAAGGGCAAAAATGAACTATTGGGATTTCATCAAGATCATAAGCTTTTGCACAGCAAAGGAAACAGTTAACAAAACTAAAAGACAACTGACAGAATGGGAGAAGATATTTGCAAAGGACATATCAGATAAAGGGCTAGTATCCAAAATCTTTAAAAGAGTTTAGCAAACTCAACACCCAAAGAACAAATAATCCAATCAAGAAATGGACAGAGGACATGAACAGACCTTTCTGCAAAGAAGACATCCAGGTGGCCAACAGACACATGAAAAAAATGCTCCACATCACTAGGCATCAGGGAAATAAAAATCAAAACCACAATGAGATATCACCTTACACCAGTCAGAATGGCTAAAATTAACCAGTCAGGAAACAGATGTTGCAAGGATGCGGAGAAAGGGGAACCCTCCTACACTGTTGGTAGGAGTGCAAGCTGGTGCAACCACTCTGGAAAACAGCGTGGAGGTTCCTCAAAAAACTGAAAATGGAGCTACCCTGTGACCCAGCGATTGCACTACTGGGTATATATCATAAAGATACAAACGTGGTGCTGCAAAGGGGCACGTGCACCCGAATGTTTATGGCAGCAATGTCCACAATAGCCAAACTATGGAAAAACCTAGATGTCCATCAACAGATGAATGGATAAAGAAGATGTGGTATATATATACAATGGAATACTATGCAGCCATCAAAAGAAATGAAATCTTGCCATTTGCGACGACGTGGATGGAACTAGAGGGTATTATGTTTAGTGAAATAAGTCAATCGGAGAAAGACAACTATCATATGATCTCCCTGATATGAGGAAGTGGAGATGCAACGTGGGGGGTTTGGGGGGTAGGAGAAGAATAAATGAAACAAGATGGGATCAGGAGGGAGACAAACCATAAAAGACTCTTAATCTTACAAAACAAACTGAGGATTGCCGGGGGGAGGGGGTTGGGAGAGGGTGGTGGGGTTACGGACATTGGGGAGGGTATGTGCTATGGTGAGTGCTGTGAAGTGTGTAAACCTGGCGATTCACAGACCTGTACCCCTGGGGCAAATAATACATTATATTTTTATAAAAAAATAAAAGAATTATTTAAAAAGATCTATTAATTATAATTTTTAAAGAAAGAATGAAGAAGACCTCTGAACATTAATTCCAGGATATACTGTTAATTGTAAAAAGTGTAAAGTGTAAAAGTGTACTGTAAGTTATCTTTTGTATAAAAAGAAGTATAAATACAGATATATATATATATAGGTAGATAGATATATATATGCTTATTCATGCAAAAGGAAACATAGGAAGTGAAAAGCAGAAATAATGAGATATGTACCTATGGCAGGGTGGGGGTGCAGGGTAGAAAGGATTGCGATGGGAAAGGGGAATAGAGGATGGAAGTAATTACACTTTTCTGAATACTCTTGTCTGTGGTTCTGACTTTGGAACCATGTTAATGTTTCACATACAAAAAAAAAAAAAAACTAAAATGAAAAAGGAAGGGGAAAACATAAAATAAAATGGAAACAGAAACAAATGAATCTGACTTATAACAAAGCTGAAGGAAGGGACAGAATAAACCCAAATAATATTTGAACATAGTGTTTTGACTGTATGTCCTCAGTCTAAAGACCCAAAAAAAAAATGTAAAAAAAAATTGAACTTGAGTTGTTTATTTTTCACAGTGAAATGGGTTAGCAATCATAAAACCACTTTCTTTGCATTCTAGGATCCAGTAAATGAGTAAATATATTTTGGATAATGGGAGCCAGATTTCTCACTGTTGAAAAACAGAGTTACAGCTGTGGAAATTAGGAAGGCTAGAATAAATTCTGTGGTGTTGGAGTAGAATTAGAGGTATCAGTGTGAACTCTTGGATTTTCACACATTCATACTATCATATACATTATAACATATTTAATGTTATATAATAACGAAAATAGCAAATTTGCATTTTATGACTACAAATGAACATAGAAATACATATATATAGCTTGGCCTATATATATATTCAGAGGGCTTAAAAACAATGGCACTACAGTAGCAATAAACACATAGTGTCCAGGACCCCTTGAAAAATGTCTCATTCCAGAAATAGAGCTGGGAAATTAAAAGATGAATCTGGAGTACATTTTAAAGAAAGTGCTGGGGCACCTGGGTGGCTCAGTGGGTTAAGCCTCTGCCTTCAGCTCGGATCATGATCTCAGGGTCCTGGGATCGAGCCCTGCATCGGGCTCTCTGCTCAGTGGGGAGCCTGAGTCCCTCCCTCTCTCTGCCTGCCTCTCTGCCTACTTGTGATCTCTCTCTCTGTGTCAAATAAATAAATAAAGTCTTAAAAATAAAAAAGAAAGAAAGGAAGTAAAAAAGAAAGCGCTCAAGTAACAATGAGCACATGTCCAAGCTGTAAGTGTCTTATCAAAGGGCTTTCACTGGGCAAATAGTGGACTCTTTGAGTATCAAAATATACAATGATGGTAATAAGTTATAACCTATCAAATAAAATAAGAATATATGAATGCATATGACTGTAAGTAAATAAATACATTATGAACAAAATATCTTTTTACATTAGAATGTCAACTCACAAATGTAGAAGGAATTATGGGGTTAAAAAATCAAAGTCTGGAAACCAAACTATCATAATAATAATTGACTCAGGCAAGAATTTCCAGTGGTTACAAAAGCAAGCGGGTAAAAAAGTTTGAGGGGTGGGTTATTTACATAATTTCAACGTACTCGCCCTAAGATATTTGTTACATATAAATTGAAAAATTGGAAACTTACAGTGGAGAAACTTGGTAGATTCTACTTTAACCATTAAATCAAAATTAATATCAACAGAAAGGGACAATCAATATTGTTGACTCTTCATATAGGGTTCTGAGAAGGACACAATATTAATTCTGTGGTATTCCTACCAAAATATGTAGCCTGAATCTAGTCACAAAAAAACAAATAAACACAACTTGAGAGTATTGTACAAAAATAACTAGCCTAAACTCTTTAAAAGTATCAAGGTCATTAAGGACAAAGAAAGAATAAGGAACTATTCTAGATTAAAGGAGACAAAGAGACATCACAAATAAATGTGATATGTGATCCTGAATTGGAACCTGGACCAGAAAACAAAAATCCTTTTCTATAAATGACATTATCAGCATAAAGGGAAAAATCTGAATGGAGTTTATAGATTAGATAATAGCAATGAGCCGATGTTAATTTTCTGATTTTTATAATTGCTGTGTAGTTATATAAAAAAAAACACACAAGTATTTAACGATAAATAGTCATGATGTCTCCAGTGTACTTCCAAAGAGCTCCAAATATATATCTTAAAAAGTTAGTAAAAGAAGAGAAAAATAAACCTGAACAGGATAGAATAAATGATAATGAATAAAAGCATAAGTTAATGAAGTAGACAAAAGCGAACAATAGAGAATGAAGACAAAAGATGATTCTTTGAAAAGACCAATAAAGCTAATGAAATTACTGTCAAGATTAGACAAGAAAAGTAAGATAGAAGCCAGAAATAAACAATATTAGGAATGAAATGGGGTACCTAATTATAGATACTGCAGACAACAAAACAAATATAAAATATATAATAAAATCATGCCAACAAATTGTATTAATCTGTATAAACCAAAGATAGATAAATCTTATCAAAATTGCACTGGAAAGAGATAGATAAATAGACATAGATAGAGAACAGATATAGATGTATCTTGCCAAAATTGAACTGGAAAGAAATAGAAAAACTGAATAGTTTTTTAACCCTTAGATAAATGGATGATTATTCAAAAATATGTCTACAAGAGTGCCTGGGTAGCTCAGTTGGTTAAGCGATTGACTCTTGGTTTTGATTCAGGTCATGATCTCAGTGTCATGAGACTGAACTCTGTGACTGTCTCTGCACTTAGCACAGAGTCTGCTTAGGACTCTCTCTCCCTCTCCCTCTGCCCCTTCCCTCTTCTCTCTCTCTCTCTCTCAAATAAATAAATGAAATCTTAAAAGAGAAAAAAAATTAAAAATTAGCAAATCAAATGTAGAAATGTATAAAAATAGCATATCATGGAAAAAGGTATGTATTCTAGGAGTAAAAAAATCGCTATTTTTATGCCAAATACAGTAATACCCCGTTATCTGCAGTTTTACTTTCTGCTGTTTCAGTTAGTCAACCATAGTCAACCACTGTCCAGGAGCCTATGTTCCTCCTTCTGATGTGTTGTCAGAAGGTCAATAGTAATCTAACACTATATCACAATGCCTATGTCATTCACCTCACTTCATTTAATCACATAGGCATTTTATCATCTCACATCATCTCAAGAAGAAAGGTGAGCACAGTACAGAAAGATATTGTGAGAGAGACCACATTCACATAACTTTATCATAGTATATTGTTACAATTCTTTTATCTTATTATTAGTTACTGTTTATCTCTTATTGTGCCTGATTTATTTTTTTAAGATTTTATTTATTTGACAGAGAGAGATCACAAGTAGGCAGAATGGCAGGCAGAGAGAGAAAGGGAAGCAGGCTCCCCACTGAGCAAACAGCCTGATGTGGGGCTAGATCCCTGAGATCATGATCTGAGCAGAAGGCAGAGGCTTAACACACTGAGCCACCCAGGTGCCCCATGCCTGATTTATAAATTAAAATTTTTCATATATATGGTACTATCTGCAGTTTCATGAATCCACTGCTGGTCTTGGAATGCAACCCCCAAGGATAAGGGGGAACTTCCATAAGGTAATTCACTGCATCACAGATTTAAAAAGAAAAACCAAATGATCATCTCAATAGATGTAGAAAAGACTTGATAAAATTCAACATTCATTTATAAGAAAAATTCTTAGAAAACTAAAAGAAGGAAGCTTCTGAACCTCATAAAGGGTATCTGCAAAAATTCTTTGGAAAAGAGTAGACTGGTTCATAAAAAAAATGAAGACATTCCTTTAAAGTCATAAACAAGACATTAGTTATCAGAGAGACACAAATAAAATCCTCTATGAGATATTACTCCGCACCCACTAGGATGGCTATAATCAAAAAATACTGGACAATATCAAGTGTTAATGAAGATATAGAGAAACTGGAACACACATATATTGTTAATGGAGATGTAAAAATGGTGCAACCATTTTAGAAAATGCCTGGCAGTTCTGCAAACAGTCAAACATAGAGTTAAAACATGATCCAGTAACTTTACTCCTAAATATATTCCCAAGAAAAATTAAAACATATCCATGCAAAATCATGTACTGTGAGTGTTCATAACAGCATTACTCATAATAGCCAAAGAATGGAAGCACCCTAAATGTCCATCAACAGATGAATGTATAACAAAAAGTGATGTATCCATACAAGGGAATATTACTCAGCCATAATAAGGAGTGAAGTACTGATACCATATGGATAAACCTTGAAAACATTATTCTAAATGAAAGGAGCTAGTCCCAAAAGACCATGTATTATATGATTACATTTACTGAAATTTCCAGATTTATAGAGACAGAAAGCAGATCAGCAGTTGCCAGAGGCTGGGGGTACTGGGGAACAGTGAGGAGTGACTCCTAATGGTTAAGAGGTTTCTTTTTGGAGTAATAAAAATATCCTAAAATGTATTGTGTTAATCGTTGCACAACTCCAAAAGCTATTAAACTGCACACTGTAAACGAGCAAACCGTGTGATCTGTGTATTCTGTCTCAGTAAGGCTTTTAAAAATATCTCTTTAATAAAATGAAAAACAAGCTAGAGTATGGCAAAAGATATTTGTAATGCATAAATCTGAAAAATGATTCATATCAAGTATGTATTTTTAAAAACTCTACAAATTAATAGGAGAAAGAAAACAATAAATACATGACAACAAACTTGGAGAGACATTTTAGAAAAAAGGATATACAAATGACAATTAGCATGTGAACAGGTGTTCATCAGCAGTTCTCAGTGAAATACAGATTAATGCCATGGTGAAATACTAACCACCAGACTGCCTCTAATTAAAAATATTGATCATTCAAACTGTTGGAAAAGATGTGGAAGAACTGGAACTCTCATACACTCCTCCTGGAAGTGAACAACTGTATAGCCACTTTGGAAAACCAAGACTATTTACCAAAGCTAATCATATGCCTACTTTATGATCCATGACCTATCCATTTCACTTCTGGGCATATATCCCAAAGTAATGAATGTATATATACACAAAAAGACATGTACAAGTTTTCTCCTAACAGCTTTATTTATAATAGCCCAAACTGAAATCAACCCAAAAACTCATCATTCAAAAAAATTGCCAAAAAATTGTGGCATATTCATACAATGCAATAGTATTGAATAACAACAGAAAGACACACTTATGGCATCAAAACAACACAAATGACTCTCAAATACATAACTTTAAACAAAAGAAGCCAGCCCCTAAAAGATCACAGACTGTATGACTGCATTCAGACGAACTTCAAAAAGTCGAGACTAATCATTAATGGTAAAAATCAGAATAGTAGGGGCACCTGGGTGGCTCAGTGGGTTAAAGCCTCTGCCTTTGGCTCAGGTCATGATCCCAGGATCCTGGATCGAGCCCCACATTGGGCTCTCTGCTTGGCAGGGAGCCTGCTTCCCTCTCTCTCTCTGCCTGCCTCTCTGCCTACTTGTGATCTCTCTGTCAAATAAATAAATATTAAAAAAAAATAAGAATAGTAGTTTCCTCTAAGGGGATCATAGACAGGGAAGGCTCACACAGGACTCTTATAGGGTGCTGAAAAATATTTATTTTTAGCAGTGTGATGGCTATGTGAGTGTATACATAAATTTTAAAAATCAATGAGATGTACAACAAATGTTAGTGTACTTATGTATTTTGCAATATGTTATCTCTCAATATAAAACAATTAATGTCATCAATAATATACAGAATTCAAGTGAAAGAAGGCAGCCACAAGAGAATTATACACTTGATTTCATGTATATGAAGTTCAAAAACTAGCAAAACTAAGGAATGTATTTTTAAGGATACATATTTTAAGTGTTAAAAGCTTTTAAAGAAAACGAGGAGTGATTACCACAAAATTGAAATGTTCATCTCTTGTGAAATGGGAGCGAAATATGATGACACGGGGTCATGTATTACACTTTTGGGGTGTAATAATATTCTATTTCTTAAACTGAGTGGTACATAAGTGGATGCTGATTTTTACTTTTTCTATCAACTTACACTTTTCTATACACTATCTCGCATGTTAACATTCAAAAGTAAGAAAAACATTAAAAAGTAAAACTATTACCCTACAGAGGAAAAAAATATATTATTAAAGTATATAACATAAAGTTGGTTCTCTGAGAATTTCACTCATGTTCTAGGGCTGGATAAAAACATTTCCTAAAAGGAAGTACTCATATGTTAAGGTTATGAAATATTTATCCAGGAGCATCAAAAATGTCCATAATTGAATTATAAGAGTAATCAAAGAAATTGTGTATAGCACTGGCAAAAGAGTGTGAACTGATAATACCAGAAAACTGAGCTAGCCCAGTATTCTTTCAACATATTTCTTCCTTTACTGTATTCGTTGAAGTGTTGTTTGTAATAGCAAAAACTGCAAATGACTTATATCTACCAGTTAAGTAAGTTACACTACATCCATTTAATTAAGTATTCTGCAAACTATTAAAATGAATGTGTAGGTATTATATACCTGTGTTGTCCAATACAGTAGCCACTATATGCAGCTATATAAATTTAAATTAAAGTTAAATAAAATTTAAAATCCACTAAAATGACCACATGTGGTACATGGCTACTGTACTGGGTAGTGCAGAATAGAACACTTTCATCTTTCCAAAAAAGCTCTACTGGACAGTGGTTTATAGAGGTCTTCAGCAGGTTGTTAGGCAAGCTGTGTATGTTATGCAGTTAGAAAATGAGTAAGTTCTGGAGATCTAATGCACAGCTTTGTGACTACAGTTAACAATACTGTATTATATACTTCAAAGTTACTAAAAGACTTAAGTGTTAACATAAAAAATAGCATATCATGGACATAGATGAAAAAACTTAGCTTAAAACACTTAAGTGTTCTGAACACTTAAGTGTTCTCAGCACACAAAAATGGAAAATGATAATTATGTGACATGATAGAGTTATTGGCTCATGTTAGAGTGGTAATTATATTGCAAATATAAAAGGTATCTAATCAACACATTGTACACCTAAAACTTGCATAATGTTATATGTCATTTATACCTCAATTTTAAAAAAGAAGTGTAAGTAATAAGAATACATTCATTTTTAAATCTGTATTTGTATTTGTGCACATTTGTGGAAGGATATACCAAGATATTAACAGTGATTATTTCTAGGACTAGGTTGTGGGATTGTGGATGATTTTTACTTGCTTTCTCCTACTTTTTATCCACTTTGTGAAAATTTCTACAAGTATGTATTACGTCTATAACCAGAAAAAATTAATAAATCATTCCATTTTCTGGAAGAAAAATACACAAGCTGTTTGTCCTCTTTGGTAGATTTATTTTTTTTAAGATTTTATTTATTAATTCAAGAAAGAGAGAGACAGAGATAGCAACAGATCACAAGTGGGGAGGTGGTGGAGAAGCAGTCTCCTTGCTGAGCAGGAGCTGGACGCGGGGCTCAACCCCAGAAACCCTGGGATCATGACCTGAGCCAAATGCAGATGCTTAACTGCTTGAGCCACTCAGGTACCCTGGTAGCTTTCTTTAAATGTATCCTAGGAGAACATAGGCAATAACCTCTTCGACATCAGCCACAGCAATTTCTTTCAAGACATGTCTCCAAAGGCAAAGGAAACAAAAGCGAAAATGAACTTTTGGGACTTCATCAAGATCAAAAGCTTCTGCACAGCAAAGGAACAGTCAACAAAACAAAGAAGCAACCCACAGAATGGGGGAAGGTATTCACAAATAACAATACAAAGGGCTGATAGCCAAGATCTATAAAGAACTCCTCAAACTCAACACACACAAAACAGATAATCATGTCAAAAAATGGGCAGAAGACATGAACAGACATTTCTCCAAAGAAGACATACAAATGGCTAACAGACACATGAAAAAATGTACACCATCACTACACATCAGGGAGATTCAAATCAAAACCACATTGAGATACCACCATACACCAGTTAGAATGGCAAAATTAATAAGACAGGAAACAACATGTGTTGGAAAGGATGTAAAGAAAGGGGAACCCTCTTACACTGTTGGTGGGAATGCAAGTTGGTGCAGCCACTTTGGAAAACAGTATGGAGATTCCTTCAGAAATTAAAAATAGAGCTACCCTATGATCCTGCAATTGCACTACTGGGCATTTACCCCAAAGATACAGATGTAGTGAAAAGAAGGGCCATCTGTACCCCAATGTTCATAGCAGCAATGGCCACAGTCTCCAAACTGTAGAAAGAACCAAGATGCCCTTCAACAGATGAATGGATAAAGAAGATATGGTCCATATATACTATGGAGTATTATGCCTCCATCAGAAAGGATGAATACCCAACTTTTGTATCAACATGGATGGGACTGGAAGAGATTATGCTGAGTGAAATAAGTCAAGCAGAGAGAGTCAATTATCATATGGTTTCACTTATTTGTGTAGCATAAGGAATAACATGGAGGACATGGGGAAATGGAGAGGAGAAGTTATTGAGGGAAATTGGAGGGGGAGACAAACCATGAGAGACTGTGGACTCTGAGAAACAAACTGAGGGTTTTGGAGGGGAGGGAGAGTGGGAAGTTGGGTGAGTCTGGTGGCGGGTATTATGGAGAGCATGTATTGCATGGAGCACTGGTTGTGGTGCATAAACAATGAATTCTGGAACACTGAAAAGAAATTTAAATAAAATAAAAACTTAAAAAAAATGTACCCTAGGGGAATGATCAAGAATGCAGAAAAAGTTTAATTACAAGCTATCTGCTGCAACATTACTTATAATAAGGGAAAATCGGGGTGGGACTAACACTATAAATCAAATAATAGTAACATAGCTACATAAATTTCTGGTTTGCTTCTATGATGAAACATTATGTAGTTGTTAGAGTAAAATGATCTGATACTTTTATTTTTTCCAGCTTTATTGAGGTATAATTGGCAAATAAAATTGTATATATTTAAAGTATACAATGTAATTATTTAATATACATTTTAATATATAATATACATGTACATATACATTTGATGTACAAAAACATTATAAAATACATGTACATATATCATTGGAATTATTACCACAATCAAGTTAATTAGCACATCCATGATCTCATATAATTATTTTATATAATTTTATATAATATAATTTTTATGTGTCTGGTGAGAACACTTAAGATCTTCTCTCTTAGCAAATTTTAAGCGTACAATACAGTATTAGTTTTCCAAACAGTATGGAGTTTCCTCAAGAAGTTAAAAATAGAGCTACCCTACAATCCAGCAATTGCACTACTGGGTATTTAACCCAAAGATACAGATGTAGTGAAAAGAAGGAGCACATGCACCCCAATGTTCAAAGCAGCAATGGCCACAATAGCCAAACTATGGAAAAAGTCCAGATGTCCATTGACAGATGAATGGATAAAGATGTGGTGCATATATACAATGGACTATTACTCAGCCATCAGAAAGTATGAATACTCACCATTTGCATAGATATGGGTGGAACTGGAGGGGATCATGTTAAGTGAAATATGTCAATCAGAGAAAGACAATTATCATATGGTTTCACTCATACGTGGAACATAAGAAATAGCACAGAAGACCATAGGGGAAGAGAGGGAAAACTGAAGGGGAAGAAAACAGAGGGGGAGACAAATTATGAGAGACTATGGACTCCAGTAAACAAACTGAGGGTTTCAGTAGAGAGGGGGATGAGGGTATGGGGTAGTTCAGTGATGAGTATTAAGGAGGACACGTGTGGTAATGAGCACTGGGTGTTATACACAACTAATGAATCACTGAACACTGCATCAAAAACTAAAGATGTACTGTATTTTGGCTAGCTGAACATAATAAAAATTTTTTAAAAAACAGTAACTAGGGGCACCTGGGTTGCTCAGAGGGTTAAACCTCTGCCTTTGGCTCAGGTCATGGTCTCAGGGTCCAGGGATCGAGCCCCGCATCAGTCTCTGCTCAGCAGGGAGCCTGTTTCTTCCTCTCTCTGCCTGTCTCTCTGCCTACTTGTGATCTCTCTCTCTTTGTCAAATAAATAAACAAACTATTTTAAAAAACAAAACAAAACAAAAAAACAGTAACTATAAGGGTACCTGGGTGGCTCAGTGGGTTAAAGCCTCTGCTTTTGGCTCAGGTCATGATCCCAGGGTCCTGGGATCGAACCCCACATCGGGTTCTCTGCTCAGCAGGGAGCCTGCTTCCCCCTCTCTCTCTCTGCCTACTGTGATCTCTGTCTGTCAAATAAATAAATAAAATCTTTAAAAAACCAGTAACTATAATCACCATGCTGTGCATTAGTTTACTCATAGAATAACTGAAAGTTTGTACTCTTTGACCAACATCTCTTCATTTCACCCACCTCCCCACTGCTGCTTACCACCATTTTACTCTCTGGCTCTGAGTCTCACTTTTTTCGATTCCACATGTTAAGTGAGATCATGCAGTATTTGTCTTTCTATGCCTGGCTTATTTCACTTGGCATGAGGTCCTCCAGGTTCATACATGTTATGACAAATGGGAGTATTTCCTTCTTTTATGGCTGAATAATAGTTCATTGAATATATATATATATTACATTTTCTTTATCCACTCATCCATAGAAAGACACTTAGGTTGTTTTCCTATCTTGGCTATTGTTGTTGTTGTTTTAATTTGACAGAGAGAGAGAGAGATCACAAGTAGGCAGAGAGGCAGGCAGAGAGAGAGGGTGAAGGCAGGCTCCCCACTGAGCAGGGAGCGCGTTGCGGGGCTTGATCCCAGGACCCTGAGATCATGACCTGAGCCGAATAGAGGCTTTAACCCACTGAGCCACCCAGGTGCCCCTTGGCTATTGTTAATAAAGCTGCAATGGACATGAATACAGATATGTCTCAAGATACTAATTTCATTTACTTTGAGTATATACCCAGTAATAGGATTGTAGAATTGTAGCTCTACTAATACATTTTCAAGGAAACTCCATATTGTTTTCTATAATGATTACACCAATTTACATTTCCACCAATAGCATACAAGTGTTCCCTTTTCTCCATACCCTTGCCAATACTTGTTATTTCTTGTCTTTTTAAAAGATTTACTTATTTGAGAGAGAGAGAGTGAGAGACCATGAGCAGGGGTGAGGGGCAGAGAGACAGGGAGAGGCAGACTCCTCACTGAGCAGGGATCCCAATGCAGGCCTCAATCCCAGGACCCTGAGATCATGACCTGAACCGAAGGCACACACTTAACTGACTGAGTCACCCAGAAACCCCTATTTCTTGCCTTTTTAATAATAGTCATCCTAACATGTGTGAGGTGATATCTCATTGTGGTTTTCATTTGCATTTCCCTGACAGTTAATGAGGTTGAGCATCTTTTCACAGATCTCTTGGCCATGTTTATGTCTTATTTGGAAAAATGTTTATTCAGATTCACTGCCCATTTTTAATCAGATTATTTTTTTCCTGCTAATTGAGGTGTGTGGATTCCTTACATTTTTTGGATATCAATCTCATATCAGTGTACAGTCTTCAAATATTCTCTCCTATTTGGGGGGTTGCTTTTTGTTTTGATTGTTTTATTTGCTATACAGAATGTGTCTTAGTCTGTTCAGGTCGCTGTAACAAAATACCACAGACTATGTACCTTATACAGACATTTATTTCTCTCTTAAACAGGAATTTATTTCTCTCAGTTTTGGAGATGAGGATGTTAATGTGGTGAGGTTCTGGAGAAAGCCCTCTTCTGGGCTGCATAAAACTGACTTCTTCTTGTCTCACATGGCAGATGGAGACCCAGTGGGTCCCTGGGTATATAGGGATTCTCCTAGACTTCACCTAAGTAGTTCATGGACTGGGGCAAGATATGGATTCAGACTGAGGTTTGTGGGTTTGCTGCTGGGAGCACTGGCAAGTATGTCTCTTGGACAGGCAGGGTCAAGGCTGGGAGGGGCTGGAACTTGCCTATAGTATTGCTCCAAGATCTGCAGTTGGACAAAAGTCTGTGCACCTATCATGGTCATGTCTTCCAGTGGATCCCTGGAGTCAGTTCACTGGGAACTTCAAGGTCCACAACCATGACCAAGGTTGGTGAGCTCTTTATCTGAGGCATGGGCAGGTGTAATTTCTTCCAGGTCCCTTGGAAGATGGTACCTGGCTAAATGGGGCTGTATTGGAGTCCACAGGGGGACGAGGCTCTTGCCCAGGCTATAGCCAGGACCACAGTGGTTGAGTCTGCTATCTGGGCATGGGCCACGTTTCTCAAGATGATCCTCTTCAGTCTAATCTCCACTAGGGTTTCACAGCCTACTACCTGGATTCCAAATCTTGCACAAAGGAACTTTTGTCTATGGGTGGCTGCTTAGTTATTGTTTCTAAGGGTGTAAAAGAGCGGGTAACCTCCTATTCTGCCATTTTGTTAATATCACTTTCTTAAAGTTTAAATAACATGAGAAAATACTAAATTTATACAAAGTTAAATTAAAAAAAGAATTGTAGTTACAAATATGTTCTTAAAAAACATGAAAAATGGTTTGAGAAGATGGCGGAGAAGTAGCAGGCTGAGACTACTTCAGGTAGTGGGAGATCAGCTAAATAGCTTATCTAAAGATTGTAAACACCTATAAATCCAACGGGAGATTGAAGAGAAGAAGAACAGCAATTCCAGAAACAGAAAATCAACCACTTTCTGCAAGGTAGGACTGGCGGAGAAGTGAATCCAAAGCGACTAGAGATAGACCGCGGGGGGAGGGACCGGCTCCTGGCGAGCGGCGGAGCAACGGAGCACAAAATCAGGACTTTTAAAAGTCTGTTCCACTGAGGGACATCGCTCCAGAAGCTTAACTGGGGTGAAGCCCAGGCGGGGTCAGTGCGGCCTCAGGTCCCACAGGGTCACAGAAGGATCGGGGGTGTCTGAGTGTCGCAGAGCTTACCGGTATTAGAACAGGGAAGCCGGCTACAGAGACAGAGCCAAGGAGTGAGCTCTAAACACGGGGTTACCTTGAACCGGTCGCAGGATCGGTCAGCTCGGAGCGCGGCCGGAGGCCAGGGTGACGGGAGTCATTGGGCGCTGTTTTCTGAGGGCGCACTGAGGAGTGGGGCCCCGGGTTCTCGGGTCCTCTGGGCCGGAGACCGGGAGGCCGCATTCTTCACTCCCGTCTTCCGGAACTCTACGGAAAGTGCTCAGGGAACAAAAGCTCCCGAAAGCAAACCCAGCAAACCCGAGCGGATTACTCAGCCCGGCCCCGGGTAAGGGCGGTGCAACTCCGCCTGGGGCAAAGACGCTTGAGAATCACTACAACAGGCCCCTCCCCCAGAAGATCAACGAGAAACCCAGCCAGGACCAAGTTCACCTACGAAGGAGTGCAGTTTCAATACCAAGGAGAGCGGCGGAATTCCAGAGGAGAAGAAAGCAAAGCATGGAACTCATGGCTTTCTCCCCATGATTCTTTAGCCTTGCAGTTAATTTAATTTTTTTTTCTCTTTTTCAATTTTTTTTCTCTTCTTCTGCTAAATTTTTTTAACTTTTACTGTTTTCTTTTTTTAACGTTTTTTAAATAGTTTAATATATATATATTTTTTTCCTGTTAATATTTTTTATCGGCTTTCTTTTTTTAATAGTTTCTTTTTTTTTTCTTCTGAACCCCTTTTTATCCCCTTTCTCCCACCTTACGATTTGGGATCTCTTCTGATTTGGCTAAAGCATATTTTCCTGGGGTTGTTGCCACCCTTTTAGTATTTTACTTGCTCCTTCATATACTCTTATCTGGACAAAATGACAAGGCAGAAAAATTCACAACAACAAAAAAAAAAAGAACAAGAAGCAGTACCAAAGGCTAGGGACCTAATCAATACAGACATTGGTAATATGTCAGATATAGAGTTCAGAATGATGATTCTCAAGGTTCTAGCCAGGCTTGAAAAAGGCATGGAAGATATTAAAGCAACCCTCTTGGGAGATATAAAAGCCCTTTCTGGAGAAATAAAAGAACTAAAATCTAACCAAGTTGAAATCAAAAAAGCTATTAATGAGGTGCAATAAAAAATGGAGGCTCTCACTGCTAGGATAAATGAGGCAGAAGAAAGAATTAGCGATATAGAAGACCAAATGACAGAGAATAAAGAAGCTGAGCAAAAGAGGGACAAACAGCTACTGGACCACGAGGGGAGAATTCGAGAGATAAGTGACACCATAAGACGAAACAACATTAGAATAATTGGGATTCCAGAAGAAGAGGAAACAGAGAGGGGAGCAGAAGGTATATTGGAGAGAATTATTAGAGAGAATTTCCCCAATATGGCAAAGGGAACAAGCATCAAAATCCAGGAGGTTCAGAGAACCCCCCTCAAAATCAATAAGAATAGGTCCACACCCCGTCACCTAATAGTAAAATTTACAAGTCTTAGTGACAAAGAAAAGATCCTGAAAGCAGCCCGGGAAAAGAAGTCTGTAACGTACAATGGTAAAAATATTAGATTGGCAGCAGACTTATCCACAGAGACCTGGCAGGCCAGAAAGAGCTGGCATGATATATTCAGAGTACTAAATGAGAAAAACATGCAGCCAAGAATACTATATCCAGCTAGGCTATCATTGAAAATAGACGGAGAGATTAAAAGCTTCCAGGACAAACAAAAACTGAAAGAATTTGCAAACACCAAACCAGCTCTACAGGTAATATTGAAAGGGGCCCTCTAAGCAAAGAGAGACCCTCAAAGTAGTAGATCAGAAAGAAACAGAGACAATATACAATAACAGTCACCTTACAGACAATACAATGGCACTAAATTCATATTTCTCAATACTTACCCTGAATGTTAATGGGCTAAATGCCCCAATCAAAAGACACAGGGTATCAGAATGGATAAAAAAACAAAACCCGGGGCGCCTGGGTGGCTCAGTGGGTTAAGCCGCTGCCTTCGGCTCAGGTCATGATCTTAGAGTCCTGGGATCGAGCCCCGCATCGGGCTCTCTGCTTGGCAGGGAGCCTGCTTCCTCCTCTCTCTCTGCCTGCCTCTCTGCCTACTTGTGATCTCTCTGTCAAATAAATAAATAAAAATATTTAAAAAAAAAAAACCCATCTATATGTTGCCTACAAGAAACTCATCTTAAACCCAAACACCTCCAGGTTTAAAGTGAGGGGGTGGAAAAGAATTTACCATGCTAATGGGCATCAGAAGAAAGCAGGAGTGGCAATCCTTATATCAGATCAATTAGATTTTAAGCCAAAGACTATAATAAGAGATGAGGAAGGACACTATATCATACTCAAAGGAACTGTCCAACAAGAAGATCTAACAATTTTAAATATCTATGCCCCTAACGTGGGAGCAGCCAACTATATAAACCAATTAATAACAAAATCAAAGAAACACATCAACAAGAATACAATAATAGTAGGGGATTTTAACACTCCCCTCACTGAAATGGACAGATCATCCAAGCAAAAGATCAACAAGGAAATCAAGGCCTTAAATGACACACTGGACCAGATGGACATCACAGATATATGCAGAACATTTCATCCCAAAGCAACAGAATACACATTCTTCTCTAGTGCACATGGAACATTCTCCAGAATAGATCACATCCTGGGTCATAAATCAGGTCTCAACCGGTATCAAAAGATTGGGATCATTCCCTGCATATTTTCAGACCACAATGCTCTAAAGCTAGAACTCAATCACAAGAGGAAATTTGGAAAGAACCCAAATACATGGAGACTAAACAGCATCCTTCTAAAGAATGAATGGGTCAATCAGGAAATTAAAGAAGAATTGAAAAAATTTATGGAAACAAATGATAATGAAAACACAACGGTTCAGAATCTGTGGGACACAACAAAGGCAGTCCTGAGAGGAAAATATATAGCGGTACAAGCCTTTCTCAAGAAACAAGAAAGGTCTCAGGTACACAACCTAACCCTACACCTAAAGGAGCTGGAGAAAGAACAAGAAAGAAACCCTAAACCCAGCAGGAGAAGAGAAATCATAAAGATCAGAGCAGAAATCAAAGAAATAGAAACCAAAAAAACAATAGAACAAATCAACGAAACTAGGAGCTGGTTCTTTGAAAGAATTAATAAGATTGATAAACCCCTGGCCAGACTTATCAAAAAGAAAAGAGAAAGGACCCAAATAAATAAAATCATGAATGAAAGAGGAGAGATCACAACGAACACCAAAGAAATACAGACAATTATAAGAACATACTATGAGCAACTCTACACCAACAAATTTGACAATCTGGAAGAAATGGATGCATTCCTAGAGACATATAAACTACCACAACTGAACCAGGAAGAAATGGAAAGCCTGAACAGACCCATAACCAGTAAGGAGATTGAAACAGTCATCAAAAATCTCCAAACAAACAAAAGCCCAGGGCCAGATGGCTTCCCGGGGGAATTCTACCAAACATTTAAAGAAGAACTAATTCCTATTCTCCTGAAACTGTTCCAAAAAATAGAAATGGAAGGAAAACTTCCAAACTCATTTTATGAGGCCAGCATCACCTTGATCCCAAAACCAGACAAAGATCCCATCAAAAAAGAGAACTACAGACCAACATCCTTGATGAACACAGATGCAAAATTTCTCGCCAAAATCCTAGCCAATAGGATTCAACAGTACATTAAAAGGATTATTCACCACGACCAAGTGGGATTTATTCCAGGGCTGCAAGGTTGGTTCAACATCTGCAAATCAATCAATGTGATACAACACATTAATAAAAGAAAGAACAAGAATCATATGATACTCTCCATAGATGCTGAAAAAGCATTTGACAAAGTACAGCATCCCTTCCTGATCAAAACTCTTCAAAGTGTAGGGATAGACGGCACATACCTCAATATTATCAAAGCCATCTATGAAAAACCCACCGCAAATATCATTCTCAATGGAGAAAAACTGAAAGCTTTTCCGCTAAAGTCAGGAACACAGCAGGGATGTCCGTTATCACCACTGTTATTCAACATAGTACTAGAAGTCCTAGCCTCAGCAATCAGACAACAAAAGGAAATTAAAGGCATCCAAATCGGCAAAGAAGAAGTCAAACTATCACTGTTTGCAGATGACATGATACTACATGTGGAAAACCCAAAAGACTCCACTCCAAAACTGCTAGAACTTGTACAGGAATTCAGTAAAGTGTCAGGATATAAAATCAATGCACAGAAATCAGTTGCATTTCTCTACACCAACAACAAGACAGAAGAAAGAGAAATTAAGGAGTCCATCCCATTTACAATTGCACCCAAAACTATAAGATACCTAGGAATAAACCTAACCAAAGAGACTAAGAATCTATACACAGAAAACTATAAAATACTCATGAAAGAAATTGAGGAAGACACAAAGAAATGGAAAAATGTTCCATGCTCCTGGATTGGAAGAATAAATATTGTGAAAATGTCTATGCTACCTAAAGCAATCCACACATTTAATGCAATTCCTATCAAAGTACCATCCATTTTTTTTTCAAAGAAATGGAACAAATAATCCTAAAATTCATATGGAACCAGAAAAGACCTCGAATACCCAAAGGAATATTGAAAAAGAAAGCCAAAGTTGGTGGCATCACAATTCCGGACTTCAGACTCTATTACAAAGCTGTCATCATCAAGACAGCATGGTACTGGCACAAAAACAGACACATAGATCAATGGAACAGAATAGAGAGCCCAGAAATAGACCCTCAACTCTATGGTCAACTCATCTTCAACAAAGCAGGAAAGAATGTCCAATGGAAAAAAGACAGCCTCTTCAATAAATGGTGCTGGGAAAATTGGACAGCCACATGCAGAAAAATGAAATTGGATCATTTCCTTACACCACACACGAAAATAGACTCAAAATGGATGAAGGATCTCAATGTGAGAAAGGAATCCATCAAAATCCTTGAGGAGAACACAGGCAGCAACCTCGTTGACGTCAGCCGCAGCAACATCTTCCTAGGAACATCACCAAAGGCAAGGGAAGCAAGGGCAAAAATGAACTTTTGGGATTTTATCAAGATCAAAAGCTTTTGCACAGCAAAGGAAACAGTTAACAAAACCAAAAGACAACTGACAGAATGGGAGAAGATATTTGCAAAGGACATATCAGATAAAGGGCTAGTGTCCAAAATCTATAAAGAACTTAGCAAACTCAACTCAACACCCAAAGAACAAATAATCCAATCAAGAAATGGGCAGAGGACATGAACAGACATTTCTGCAAAGAAGACATCCAGATGGCCAACAGACACATGAAAAAGTGCTCCATATCACTCGGCATCAGGGAAATACAAATCAAAACCACCATGAGATATCACCTCACACCAGTCAGAATGGCTAAAATTAACAAGTCAGGAAATGACAGATGCTGGCGAGGATGCGGAGAAAGGGGAACCCTCCTACACTGTTGGTGGGAATGCAAGCTGGTGCAACCACTCTGGAAAACAGCATGGAGGTTCCTCAAAATGTTGAAAATAGAACTACCCTATGACCCAGCAATTGCACTGCTGGGTATTTACCCTAAAGATACAAACGTAGTGATCTGAAGGGGCACATGCACCCGAATGTTTATAGCAGCAATGTCTACAATAGCCAAACTATGGAAAGAACCTAGATGTCCATCTACAGACGAATGGATAAAGAAGAAGTGGTATATATACACAATGGAATACTATGCAGCCATCAAAAGAAATGAAATCTTGCCATTTGCGATGACGTGGATGGAACTAGAGGGTATCATGCTTAGCGAAATAAGTCAATCGGAGAAAGACAACTATCATATGATCTCCCTGATATGAGGGAGAGGAGATGCAACATGGGGGGTTGAGGGGGTAGGAGAAGAGTAAATGAAACAAGATGGGATTGGGAGGGAGACAAACCATAAGTGACTCTTAATCTCACAAAACAAACTGAGGGTTGATGGCGGGAGGGGGTTGGGAGAGGGGGTGGGGTTATGGATATTGGGGTGGGTATGTGCTATGGTGAGTGCTGTGAAGTGTGTAAACCTGGCGATTCACAGACCTGTACCCCTGGGGATAAAAATATATGTTTATAAAAAATAAAATTAAAAAAAAACATGAAAAATTTTGAATTTCTTATTTGTTGTTTTCAATGGGGATATATTAACAATATAATATGGGGATATATTACCGATATAATATGTTTAAGTTATGAACATAGAAAAAGAGCATTTCCTTATAAAGTTTTACAGCACACAAAATAAAGTCCTAATGATAGAGGGCTTCCAAGCAAAGGTGGGAATTAAATGCATACATTTATTTTTCTCCTTCCCCAAATCCCAGCAAAGCAAGTAAGGGGAACTGTATAAAGGCATAAACCTACAGAGACAAAAAAGATGTTGGAAGGGGAGATACAAAGTGGTAACTGCCAACTGTGAGGAAAGACCTCTCTCCCAACTCAGGACATTGGAAGCCAGGCCTAGGCCTCCCAGACAAGAAATTGAAAAATTCACTTAGATGAAGGAAACTTGCTACCAGTCCCAGAATACCTTTCAGAATCCCTTCCAATGTCTACCTGCTCCTTCATCACCTAGAAGTAAACACTATGTTGATTTTTAAGGTAAGCATTTCCTTGATTTTCTTCCTAGTTTTACTACCTCAGCATGCATCTCTAAACATTACTGTATAGTTTTGCCTGATTTTTTTTAGATTTTATATAAATAAAATCATATAGTATATACAACATACAGCTTCTTATACTCAAAATCATATTTGTGGAACTCATCCACATTTTTGCATTTTGCTATGGTTCATTTATTTTTGTTATAGAACAGTAGTTCTCCAACTTGATAGTATATTAGAATCACCCCAAGGTTTGTTAAAACACAGATTTATAGGCCCATATCCCCATGGTTTGTGATTTGGTAGGTCTAAGATGAGGTTTAAGAATTTGAATTTCTAACTGCTTTCCAGATGTGGCTGAGGCTGCTGGTCCAGAAACCCCACTTTTAGAATAATTACTGTATAATATTCTAGTTATGACTTTGTTATGATTTAATTATTCATTCTACTATTAATAGATATTTGGCTTTTTTCCAATTTGGAACTATTTAGATAATACTGCTATAAATAGTCTTGTGTATTTCTTCATGCACATATGCATACATATCTACTAGGTAAATACTTTTGCTAGTTGTAGAGTAAGGATATTTTTTAGTTAATGGATAGAGCCAAATAGTTTTGCAAAGTGGTTGTACCAATATATACTTCCCTTAGCACTGAGAGTTTTGGTTGGTCCATACTCTTGCCAAGACTTGGTATGATTCATTTTATTTGATCAAATATATTATCACATGGTGGTTTTCAGTTACTTTTTCCACATAACTAAGGAGACTGAGCAACTTTTCATATGTTTATTCATCATTTGGATGTCCTCTTTTTGGAAGTGCATGTTCATGCTCATTTTTCTATAGATTTGTAGGCATTCTGGTTACGGGTTCTTTGTCAAATAGATATTTAGCAAATGTGTTCTATAGCATCACTTTTCCCTTTCTGGACACTTTGCTGAATAGATGTTCTGAATTTTATGTTATCAATTTTTTTTCCTTTTAGTACTTTTCTTAATCATGTTTAAGAAATATTTCCCTACTCTAAGATCACAAAAATATTTTCTTATATTATCTTCAAGCTCTATTACTTTGCCTTTCACATGTAGACCTGTACCCCTGGTGAAATTAATTTTTTATGTAAGGTATAAAATAAGAATAAAATTTCATTTTTTCTTCTAAATTGTCATCTAATTGTCCTTGAGCTATTTATTGAAATAAAAGCCCTTAACTCTACAAATATTACTTCCATCCTATTCTCTCTTTCATTCTGAAATTGCAGTTACATATGTTGGAACTTCTCCATGCATTCTCTATGGTTACATGCTCATTGCTATTTACCTTTTGCTCATACTTCATTCTGGCTATTTTCTTCTAACCTTTCAGTTCACCAAATTACTCTTCTGTTAGGTTTAGCCTGATGTTAAAACACATCCACCATTTTTTTAAAAGATTTATTTATTTATTTACTTATTTAAGAGAGTGAGAACTCAGTGGTGGCAGGGCAAAGGGAGAGAATCTTTTTTTTTTAAGATTTTATTTATTTATTTGACACACAGAGATCACAAGTAGGCAGAGAGGCAGTCCGAGAGAGAGAGGGAAGCAGGCTCCCTGCTGAGCAGAGAGCCCAATGCAGGGCTTGATCTCAGGACCCTGGGATCATGACCCGAGCCGAAGGCAGAGGCTTAACCCACTAAGCCACCCAGGCACCCCGACTTATTTGTTTTATAACTGGAAGTTTGTACCTCTTAATTCTCTTTACCTATTTCACCATTTCTCCACCCTTTTCCCCTATAGCAACCACCAGTTTGTTCTATTTGTGAGTCTGTCTCTGTTTTTTGTTTGTTTATCCATTTGTTTTGGTTTTTAGATTCCACATATAAGTGAAATTACATGGTTTCTATCTTTCTCTGGTCGACTTATTTCACTTAGCATAATACCCTCTAAGTCTATCCATGTTGTTACAAATGGGAAGATCTCATTCTTTTTCACGCATAATATGCATACATACCATATTTTCTTTATACATTCATCTATTGATGGACACTTAAGCTGCTGTGATATCTTGGCAATTGTAAATAATGTTGCAATATTCACATTTTTTGTCTTGTGATTTTAGTGTATATTTTAAATTATTTAGTGTATATTAAATTATAGTGTATATTAAATTATTAGTGTATATTTTAATTATAAGTGTTTATAGAAATAATTTGAAATTTAGAATGATATTATCTTCAGAGAAAATTTACACTAACTTCTGCCAAGCACCTATGGAAAATAACAATATGGAATCACTATATTATCATTTCAGGGACTTGAAGATATGATTTGAAGATGAGCTCTAATCCCTGTCAAAGTTAATCTTGTTTAAGGTTACCCTTACTTCTATGGTAGAGCCTCATACACAAAACATGGAATTACCCATGCCTTCTGCCTCTTAGCAGGCTTTGAATTCTTTTTCCCCTCTAGACTTTGTATCTTTGCCATGTCTTGTGGAATTGGCAACATCCAAGGGGAACGGCAACCCCAAACAGCAGCTTGTATTTCTGGATTTCTATCTTTTTCTATCTAATTCCAGTGTTTCTTCACCATCTTTTTTATTCTCTAGTCCACTGATGATTTTAGGAAATGCCTTTTTTTGTGGTTGCTCTCAGTGAAAGAATTAATCTAATTTACCAAATCTGTAATTACAAGAAGTAGAAGTCCCAATCAGCCTTTTAGTTCCACAACGTTTAAAATGAGCCAACAACCAATAATAACCTGATAACCTTTTTTTATGAAGTCAGCAACCAAAAGAAATAGAAGAGATCAACTTGGAATAAACAGACTATGCAGTGTATTAGATAAACTATAGATTCAACTTCATGTAAATAATGTGTTACCTTCCTCTCCCTACCCCACCCTCAAAGCAACAAAATGGTGGAATGGAGACAAGATAAAATACAATAAAACTTCCACTGAAGCAAAATAAGAATGAAAACATGTGGTAATCACTGCCCAGTAGCATTTATCAAATTCTGGTAAGCATGATTGAGATGATTCCCTCCCTACCTTAGAAGTTAAGGAGTTTACCCTTTGGAAGTCTCTAGTTCTGCTCTATGGTGACAATTCTCTTATCTATTTCCCTCATATTCCCCTGGCCTGTACTCTCATGATTCTTCCTTGCCTATTTTCTTCTATGGGTATATAGGAGGGTCTTAGATAAATAGTATGCTCTTCTTTGGCAGCTGGGAGAACAATGGGAGTGCAGGAGTGAGGCTAAAGAGTTAAATACAGGATACTTTTAGCTTCATTTCTCCCTGACATTTTTTATTGTGGAATAGTTTACAAACAGTAGAATTTACTCATTTTGTTGAACACTTATATATGGTTTTAAAAATGCATGCAGCTGTGTAACCACTACCACAATCTAGTCTTATGGTGTTCTTCTGTAGTAAGACCCTCTCTCCAATCCCAGACCCTGAAAACTCCTGATTTGTTACCTGACCTTAATGCTTTGCCCTTTCCAGGATTCATATCAGTGGAATTATGCTATATGTAGACTTTGAGTCTGGTTTTGTTCACTTAGCATAGTGAATTCATGCTCTTATTTACATCAACAATTCATTTTCTCTTACTGTTGAGCTATTTTCTATTGTATAGATAAAGCAATGGGTTTTTTTCCCTTTACTCACCAATTTAAGGACATTTGTATTTTTCCAGTTTGGGGTAATCATGAAAAATAAACTGCTATGAACATTCACATGCAAATTTTTGTGTGAACGTAAGTTTTAATTCCTGCATCAAAATACGTATGAGTGGACAGAAATCAGTTGCATTTCTTTACACCAATAAGAAGACAGAAGAAAGAGAAATTAAGGAGTCAATCCCATTTATAATTGCACCAAAACCATAAGATACCTAGGAATAAATCTAACCAAAGAGGTAAAAGATCTGTACTCTGAAAACTATAAAACACTGATGAAAAACATTGAAGATGACACAAAGAAATCCAAAAACATTCCATGTTCATGGATTGGGAGAACAAATATTGTTTAAATGTGTATATTACCTAAGGCATTTTCCACATTTAATGCAGTCACTATCAAAATACCACCAGCATTTTTCACAGAGATAGAACAAACAATCCTAAAATTTGTATGGAGCCTCAAAAAACCCTGAATAGCTAGAGAAATGATGAAAAAGAAAACCAAAGCTAGTGACATCACAATGCCAGACTTCAAGTTATATTACAAAGCTGTAATCATCAAGACAGTATGGTACTGGCACAAAAACAGACACAGAGATTAATGGAACAGAACAGAAAACCCAGAAATGGGCCTACAACTATATAGTCAACTAAACTAACTATATAGTCAACTAATCTTTGATAAAACAGGAAAGAATATCCAGTGGAAAAAAGACAGTCTCTTCAACAAATGGTGTTGGGAAAACTGGAGAGCAACATGCAAAAGAATGAAACTGGGCCACTTTCTTACATCACAGACAAAATTAAATTCAAGAAGAATTGAAGACCTAAATGTGAGACAGGAAACCATTAAAATCCTCGAGAACACTGGCAGTGATCTCTTTGACATTGGCCATAGCAACTTCTTACTACAAGGGAAACAAAAGCAAAAATAAACTATTGGGACTTCATCAAAATGAAAAGCTTCTACACAGTGAAGGAAACAATCAACAAAACTAAAAAAGCAATCTATGGAATAGGAGAAGATATTTGCAAATGTCATAACTGATAAAGGGTTAGCAGCCAAAATACATAAAGAATTTACCAAACTCGACACCCAAATAACAAGTAATCCAGTTAAATGGGCAGATGACGTGGATAAACATTTTTCCAAAGAAGACACACAAATGGCTAAAAGACACATGAAAAGATGCACAACATCACTCATCAAGAAAATACAAATCAAAACTACAATGACATATCACCAGTCAGAATGGCTAAAATTAACAACAATGAAACAACAGGTGTTGATGAGGATGCCAAGAAAGAGGACTCCTCTTACACTTTTGGTAGGATTGCAAACTGGTGCAGCCACTCCAGAAAATAGTATGGAGACTCCTCAAAGAGTTAAAAATATAAGTAGCCTATGATACAGCAAGGAATATAAAAATACTAATTCAAAGTGATATATGCACCCCAATATTTATAGCATCATTATCTACAATAGCCAGATTATGGAAATAGCCCAAATGTCCATTGACTGATGAGTGGGTAAAGAAGATGTTACACACACACACACACACACACATGAAATCTTGCCTTTTACAATGATTTAGATGGAACTAGAGAGTATTATGCTAAGTGAAATAAGTCGGTCAGAGAAAGGCAAAAACCATATAATTTCACACATATGTGGAATATAAGAAACAAAATATAAGAACATAGGGGCAAAGTAAAGAGAGAAAGAGAGAGAGAGAGAAACCAAGAAACACACTTCTAACCACAGAGAATAAACTGATGGTTACCAGAGGGAAGGAGTGTGGGGGAGTGTTAAATAGTTGATGGGTATTAAGGTGATGGGTATTAAGGAGGGCACTTGTTGTGATGAGCACCAGGTGTTGTATGTAAGTGATGAATCACTAAATACTATACCTGAAACTAATATTACACTGCATGTTAACTGGAAGTCAAATAAAAACTTGGATAAAAAACATAAAAGTACAATTAGATTTTGGACCAAAAAAACCCAATAAGGAACAATTCAATATCTATATAAAGAGTATTTAGAGAGCCAAATCCCCTCTTTGCTTCAGCTCAGTAGATGGCTGCCATGCCTATGCTCACCCTGCAGAAGGCTGGGGTTTAATTTTCTTGAGAGTTTTCTAAAATGCATAACACCAGGCACATACCATAACCCTAACCTAACACTAAACTAAACTGTAACCTGTAACCCTTAACATCTAACCCCTAACTTCTACCCCAACATTAACCCTAAGCCTAACACTCTGGGGAAGTTTCTGAACTGCAGGATACCAAGCACATATCCTCACCCTGGTCCTAAATGTAACCTTCCCTTGTCCCTAACCTAACACTGGCCCTGATCCACCCTAACCCTAGATGTGAGAAAAAAAGGAAGAGGTGATATAAATAAATAAATAAATAAATAAAGGACTATTATATTGGAATATATATATAATATATATATATATAATGGAGTATTATAATGGAATATATATATTATATATAATATATGTATAATGGAATATTACCCAGCCATAAAAAATATGAAATCTTGCTATTTGCAATGACATATGGAGCTAGAGAGTATTGTGCTAGGTGAAATAGTCCAGAGAAGGACAAATACCATATGATTGCACTCATATACAGAAATTAAGAAACAAGTGAACAAAGGGACAAAAAAGAAAGCTAGGCAAACCATGAAATACACTCTTAATGGTAAAGAACAACCTGACAATTACCAGAGGGGAGGGGTGTGGGAGGATGGGTGAACTAGGTGATGGGGATTAAGGAGAGCACTTGTGGTGATGAGCACTGGGTGATGTATGGAACTGCTGAATCACTATATTGTATATCTGAAACTAATATTACACTGTATGTTAACTAGAATTTGAATAAAACCTCAAAAAAATACCTGTGAGTGGGATCACTGGGTTGTATAGTTAGTGTATGCTTAACTTTGTAAGAAATTTAAAAAGCTGTTTCCAAATTGCCTATGCGATTTTGCATTTTACAGACAATGCATGAGTTTTCCAGCTGCACTTCATCTTCGCCAGCACATTGTATGCCAGTATTTTATTTTAGCCAATATGACAAGTGTGCAATGGTATCTCACTGTGGTTTAAAACTGTATTTCACTAATGACTAAGATGCTGAGCAGTTTTTCATGTGTTTTTTTGTCATTTGTTTATCTTCTTTGGTGAAGTATCTGTCCAAATTTTTTACCTCATTTATATTTGAATTGTTTTTTACTGAGTTTTGAGAATTTTTTAGACATTCTGGACACAGGTGCTTGATCAAGCATAAGCTTTCAAATATTTTCTCCCATTCTGTAGCTTGCCATTTTGTTAATGAAGTCAGATTTATCGCATTTTCCTTTACCAATTGTGTACATGGCATCATATCTAAGAAATTTTTGTCTAACTGAAGGTTAACAGATTTTCTTCTATGTTTTCTTTTAGAAATCTTACAGTTTTCAGTTTTACATTTAGATCATAGATCCATTTTGAGTTAATTTTATATAGAATGCAAGGTATGGGTCGAGGGTCATAGCTTTTTTTTTCCTTTTCTTTTTTTGCACATGGACATCCAGTATTTCCAGCACCATTTGTTGAAAGGGTTATACTCTTTCTCCTTTGCACCTCTGTCTTTGATCCCATTAATCCATAGTCTGTCTTTTCAGAAAAACCACACTGCCTTGATTTCTGTACCTTTATAGTAAATTCTGAATTTAGGATGTGTGAGTACTCCTACTTTATGTTTTTCAAACTTTTTTGGCTATTCTAATTCTTTTGCTATATAAATTCCAGAATTGGCTTACTGATAAGTACAAAAAAGTCCTGCTTGGATTTTAACTGAGATTGCACTGAATCTAAGGATCAGTTTAGGGAGTATTGACATATTAAGAATATTGAGTCTTACATGAAAAATTGCTCAACATCACTCAGCGTCAGGGAAATACAAATCAAAACCACAGTGAGATACCACCTCACACCTGTCAGAACAGCTAAAATTTTTTTTTTAAAGATTTTATTTATTTGACAGAGAGAAATCACAAGTAAGCAGAGAGGCAGGCAGAGAGAGAGGAGGAAGCAGGCTCCCCGCCGAGCAGAAAGCCCGATGCAGGGCTCGAACCCAGGACCTGGGATCATGACCTGAGCCGAAGGCAGCAGCTTAACCCACTGAGCCACCCAGGCGCCCCAGAACAGCTAAAATTAACCAGTCAGGAAATGACAGATGCTGGCGAGGATGCGGAGAAAGGGGAACCTTCCTACACTGTTGCTGGGAATGCAAGCTGGTGTAGGAGAAACAGTAAACAGATTGGAGGTTTGGAAAACAGTATGGAGGTTCCTCAAAAAGTTGAAAATAGAGCTACTCTACAACCCGGCAATCGCACTACTGGGTATTTACCCTAAAGTAACAAATGTAGTGGTCCGAAGGGGCACGTGCACCAGAATCTTTATACCAGCAATGTCCACAATAGCCAAACTATGGAAAGAACCTAGATGTCCATCAACAGATGAATGGATAAGGAAGATGTGGTATGTATATACAATGGAATACTACGCAGCCATCGAAAAAAAGAAATCTTACCATTTGCAATGACATGGATGGAACTAGAGGGTATTATGCTAAGCAACATAAGTCAGTCAGAGAAATAAAATTATCATATGATCTCTCTGATATGAGGAATTTGAGACAAAACGGGGGCTTATGGGGGGAAGAGAGGGGAAAAATGAAACAAGATGGGACCAGGAAGGGAGAAAAACTATAAGAGACTCTTACTCTCAGGAAACAAACTGAAGGCTGCTGGAGGCAGGGTGGTTAGGGTGGTTGGGTGATGGACACTGGGGAGGGTATGTGCTATGGTGAGTGCTGTGAGTTCTGTAATACTGATGATTCACAGACCTGTACCCCGAAACAAATAATATATGTTAATAAAAAAATTTTTTAAAAATAAAGAGCAGTTTCACAGCAAAAAAATAAAAAAGACTACTGAGTCTTCCAATCTATGAATACAGCATATTTCTTCATTTAAGTCTTTATCATTTTTGTGGTTTTTAAGATACAGATTCTGAACATATTTTATTAAATTTATAACTAGTATTGCATGGTGTTTTTTGTATCACATGCTTCTGAAGCCTTGGTTTGTTGGGTTGTTTTGTTTTGTTATTGTTGTTTTTCAATTCACTACCATCAAAAACTTACAAGCTTTTACAGAAATAAACTGCCACATACACAGTCAATTAATATTTGACAAGGGAGCCAAGAATGCACAAGAATACACAATAAAAGGTGTTGGGAAAACTGGATAAACACATGCAGAAAAATGAAATTGGATTCCTATCTTACACTGCTCACAAAAATTAACTAGAAATGGATTAAAGATTTAAACATAAGTCCTGAAACCATAAAACTATTAGAGAAAACATAGGGAAAAATACTCTGTGACATTGGTCTTGGGTGACTCTAAAAATACAACAAAAGCAAAAAAATAAAATCAGTAAGTGGGACTATATCAAACTAAAAGCTTCTGAACAGCAAAAAAAGAAAATCAACAAAATGAAATGACAACTTAACAGAATGGGAGAAAATATGGGGTTTTGCAAATCACATATCTGCGAAGGGGTTAATATACAAAGAACACAAGAAACTCATAGATCTTAATAAAAAAAAAAACAGGGGCGCCTGGGTGGCTCAGTGGGTTAAGCCGCTGCCTTCGGCTCAGGTCATGATCTCAGGGTCCTGGGATCGAGTCCCACATCGGGCTCTCTGCTCAGCAGGGAGCCTGCTTCCCTCTCTCTCTCTCTCTGCCTGCCTCTCCATCTACTTGTGATCTCTCTCTGTCAAATAAATAAATAAAATCTTTTAAAAAAATAAAATAAAATAAAAATAAAAATAAAAATAAAAAACAATCTGATTTTTAAAATAGAGGAATTGAGTGGACAATTTTTCCCAAAAAAGCCCATACAAATGGACACCAGTTACATGAAACATGCTTGACATCACTAATTATCAGGTTGTTGCAAATTAAAACCACAATGACAGGATCGCACCCCTCTCAAGAGCAATATGAGAGACCTAATACTGCAGAGAGGGAAACAAAATAGACTTCACTAATATATTTCAACTGATTACTAAGCAAATAAGCAAATAAGAAACAAAAATAGGTCCAGAAAGGGTGGGGGGTGGGGGCAGGATAGTACTTAGAGCTGATTATTATCTACAATGCCTAGTTTCTAGAAAAATGTTACAAGAAAAGTAAAACCAGGTAGTTGTGACCCACCCATGCTAAAAAAAAAACCAAAAACAGGTAAAATAAACTGGGAATAAAAGCAGTCAATATTAGATTAGACAAAGAATTTAATGTAGAAATAACAGCTACTTGTTTATTTTTATTTTTTTTCTTAACACATTTTTTTATTAACATATAATGTATTATTAGCCCCAGGGGTACAGGTCTGTGAATCACCAGATTTACACACTTCACAGCATTCACCATAGCACATACCCTCCCCAGTGTCCCTAACCCCACCACCATCTCCCTACCCCCCTTCCCCTGGCAACCCTCAGTTTGTTTTGTGAGATTAAGAGTTTCTTATGGTTTGTCTTCCTCCCAATCCCATCTTGTTTCATTTATTCTTTTCCTACCCCTTAAGTCCCCCACGTTTCATCTCCACTTCCTCATATCAGGGAGATCATATGATAGTTGTCTTTCTCTGATTGACTTATTTCGCTAAGCATAATACCCTCTAGTTCCATCCACATCATCGCAAATGGCAAGATTTCATTTCTTTTGATGGCTGCATAGTATTCCATTGTATATATACCACATCTTCTTTACCACATTGTATATACACCACATCTTCTTTAATAACAGCTACTTTTTAAAAGTAGAAGAAATTATGATTAAATAAGCAAAGGGAGGATGACAATGTCATATCAAATAGAGACCATTAATACAAATATAGAAATTATTTTAAGAAGAACCTATAGGAAATTCTGGAATAAAAATGTACAACTAAAAAAAATATTTAATAAAGAAGCTCAACACTTAAAAAAATTTTAAAAATAATAAAACCACAATGAGCTATCACCTCAAACTTGTTAGAATCACTGTCATCAAAAAGACAAGAGCTAAATGTTGGTGAGGATGTAAAGAAAAAGGAACGCTTGTGTACTGTTGATGAGAATGTAAATTCTTACAGCCATTATGGAAAATAGTGTGACAGTTACTTGAAAAATTAAAAATAGACTTACCATATGATTCATCAATCCCACTTCTGGATGTATGTCCAGAATATATAAATGCATTTTTAATGTAGAAATTATTATGTATTTTATATATATTATTATTATATACATTATATATATCAACAAAATGTAAATGAAAACAGGATGGAGAAGAGATGCATGCATTCCCACGTTCACTGCAGCATCAAAATAGCCAACATATGGAAACAACATGAGTATCCATCAACAGATGAATAGACAAAGATGTCTATATAAATATATATACATTCAATAGAGTATTATTCAGCTTTGAGAAAGAAGGAAATTCTGCCATTTGAGACAACACAAATGGACCTTGAGGGCATGTGCTTAGTGAAATAAGTCAGGCAAAGAAAGACAAACACTGTACAATCTCACTCATACAAGAAATCTATAAAAACCAAACTCACAGAAACAGAATAGAGTGGTGGTTACCAGGGACTGGGGGAGATGGTGTTAGTCAAATGGTACAAAATTCCAGTTGGGAGATGAGTAAGTTCTGGGGTCTAATATACAGCAGATGAATATAGTTAACAATACTGTATTATATAAGAAAAGCTGGTAAGAGAGTAGATCTTAAGTGTTCTCACCACGAAAAAGAAATGGAATTATGTAACTCTAAAGGAGGTGAAAGCTACCACCACTGTGGTAATCCTATTGCAAAATGTAAATGTATCAAATCAACACATTTCACACTTTATATGTACACAGTGTTATATGTCAACTGTTTCTCCATAAAACTGGAATACAAGTAAACATCAACAATAAAAAACTTCTAGGCTTCTCTCATTACTTCCAGTCAGTTCCATGAGGGAGTAAGGACATACAAAGATCTTTTGTAGACTTAGTTTTTAATCCTGTCCTTGATATTTTATTTATTGGCCTCTGTTTTTTTGGCTTGACCCTATCACAATCCAATGGTAGACACCTGGAGGTTATTTAAAAATAGTCTTGAGTGGGAAGGAAATTCCCTTACTTCAATTTTTGTTGGAGTCCATTGGGAGGAAGAAAAAGTCTTAAACAGAGCCTCCTGAAAAATACTTGGAGGCAAAATTTTATCTCCTGCTAATCCTTTCTTATTGATTACCACTACTTTCTCTGGAATATTCATAGTGGCTGGCTTTTTTCAACCCTGAGAGTTCTGCAAATTATAGGCATCTTAGAAAAATTAGATTATAAACCACAAGCATAGCATGCCTCCCTTTGGCTATCTCTGGACAGCATTGTCTCCCTTGTAAAGCATATCAGTAGCTAAAAGCACAAAGCAAAAGACAAACCAATGTCCTGAATTTTTAAGACCATTTCCTGTAACATTGCAGTTTCAGTCAGTTGCAATTTGTCTGACTTCCACATATCTTAGGTGACTGTTTCACCTTAACAGAAGTCCACCAGCTTTCTAGTCTGGAAAATCTTCCCTTGCCACCTGCTGCCTAACCATTTCTATTTTTTGAAGATATTAGGAGGCAATGAATTTTCTCTGCACATGCAGAGTGAATGATTGTAACTACAATCAATATTCCCAGACACATTAGAGAAGACATCACAACTATGAAATAATATTAGGATGTTATTTTATTTTTTAATTTTTTTTTATTTTTTAATTTTTTAATAAACATATAATGTGTTTTTATCCCCAAGGGTACATGTCTATGACTCGCCAGGTTTACACATTTCACAGCACTCATCATAGCACATACCCTCCCCAGTGTCCATATCCCCACCACCCTCTCCCGTTCCCACTCCCCCCAGCAACCCTCAGTCTGTTTTTTGAGATTGAGTCATTTATGGTTTGTCTCCCTCCTGATCCCATCTTGTTTCATTTATTCTTCTCCTACCCCCCAAACCCCCCACGTTGCATCTCCACTTCCTCATATCAGGGAGATCATATGATAGTTGTCTTTCTCCGATTGACTTATTTCACTAAACATAATACCCTCTAGTTCCATCCACGTCGTCGCAAATGGCAAGATTTCATTTCTTTTGATGGCTGCATAGTATTCCATTGTATATATATACCACATCTTCTTTATCCATTCATCTGTTGATGGACATCTAGGTTTTTCCATAGTTTGGCTATTGTGGACATTGCTGCCATAAACATTCGGGTGCACGTGCCCCTTTGCAGCACCACGTTTGTATCTTTATGATATATACCCAGTAGTGCAATCGCTGGGTCACAGGGTAGCTCCATTTTCAGTTTTTTGAGGAACCTCCACGCTGTTTTCCAGAGTGGTTGCACCAGCTTGCACTCCTACCAACAGTGTAGGAGGGTTCCCCTTTCTCCGCATCCTTGCAACATCTGTTTCCTGACTGGTTAATTTTAGCCATTCTGACTGGTGTAAGGTGATATCTCATTGTGGTTTTGATTTTTATTTCCCTGATGCCTAGTGATGTGGAGCATTTTTTTCATGTGTCTGTTGGCCACCTGGATGTCTTCTTTGCAGAAAGGTCTGTTCATGTCCTCTGTCCATTTCTTGATTGGATTATTTGTTCTTTGGGTGTTGAGTTTGCTAAACTCTTTTAAAGATTTTGGATACTAGCCCTTTATCTGATATGTCCTTTGCAAATATCTTCTCCCATTCTGTCAGTTGTCTTTTAGTTTTGTTAACTGTTTCCTTTGCTGTGCAAAAGCTTATGATCTTGATGAAATCCCAATAGTTCATTTTTTCCCTTGCTTCCCTTGCCTTTGGCGATTTTCCTAGGAAGAAGGTGCTGTGGCTGAGGTAACGAAGAGGTTGCTGCGTGTGTTCTCCTCAAGAATTTTGATGGATTCCTTTCTCACATAGAGGTCCTTCATCCATTTTGAGTCTATTTTCATGTGTGGTGTAAGGAAATGGTCCAATTTCATTTTTCTGCATGTGGCTGTCCAATTTTCCCAATACCATTTGTTGAAGAGGCTGTCTTTTTTCCATTGGACATTCTTTCCTGCTTTGTCGAAGATGAGTTGACCATAGAGTTGAGGGTCTATTTCTGGGCTCTCTATTTTGTTCCATTGATCTATGTGTCTGTTTTTGTGCCAGTACCATGCTGTCTTGATGATGACAGCTTTGTAATAGAGCTTGAAGCCTGCAATTGTGGTGTCACCAATTTTGGCTTTCTTTTTCAATATTCCTTTGGGTATTCGAGGTCTTTTCTGGTTCCATATAAATTTTAAGATTATTTGTTCTATTTCTTTGAAAAAATAATGGGTGGGATTTTGGTAGGGATTGCATTAAATGTGTAGATTGCTTTAGGTAGCTTAGACATTTTCACAATATTTGTTCTTCCAAACCAGGAGCATGGAATATTTTCCCATTTCTTTGTGTCTTCCTCAATTTCTTTCATGAGTACTTTATAGTTTTCTGAGTACAGGCTCTTTGCCTCTTTCGTTAGATTTATTCCTAGGTATCTTATGGTTTTGGGTGCAATTGTGAAAGGGATTGACTCCTTAATTTCTCTTTCTTCTGTCTTGTTGTTGGTGTAGAGAAATGCAACTGATTTCTGTGCATTGACTTTATATCCTGACACTTTACTGAATTCCTGTACAAGTTCTAGCAGTTTTGGAGTGGAGTCTTTTGGGTTTTCCACATGTAGTATCATGTCATCTGCAAACAGTGATAGTTTGACTTCTTCTTTGCCGATTTGGATGCCTTTAATTTCCTTTTGTTGTCTGATTGCTGAGGCTAGGACTTCTAGTACTATGTTGAATAGCAGTGGTGATAACGGACATCCCTGCTGTGTTCCTGACCTTAGCGGAAAAGCTTTCAGTTTTTCTCCATTGAGAATGATATTTGCGGTGGGTTTTTCATAGATGGCTTTGATAATATTGAGGTATGTGCCCTCTATCCCTACACTTTGAAGAGTTTTAATCAAGAAGCGATGCTGCCCTTTGTCAAATGCTTTTTCAGCATCTATTGAGAGTATCATATGGTTCTTGTTCTATCTTTTATTAATGTATTGTATCACATTGATTGGTTTGCAGATGTTGAACCAACCTTGCAGCCCTGGGATAAATCCCACTTGGTCGTGGTGAATAATCCTTTTAATGTACTGTTGAATCCTATTGGCTAGGATTTTGGCGAGAAATTTTGCATCTGTGTTCATCAAGGATATTGGTCTGTAGTTCTCTTTTTTGGTGGGATCCTTGTCTGGTTTTGGGATCAAGGTGATGCTGGCCTCATAAAATGAGTTTGGAAGTTTTCCTTCCATTTCTATTTTTTGGAACAGTTTCAGGAGAATAGGAATTAATTCTTCTTTAAATGTTTGGTAGAATTCCCCTGGGAAGTCGTCTGGCCCTGGGCTTTTGTTTGTTTGGAGAGTTTTGATGACTGTTTCAATCTCCTTACTGGTTATGGGTCTGTTCGGGTTTTCTATTTCTTTCTGGTTCAGTTGTGGTAGTTGATATGTTTCTAGAAATGTATTCATTTCTTCCAGATTGTCGAATTTGTTGGCTTAGAGTTGCTCATAGTATGTTCTTACAATTGTTTGTATTTCTTTGGTGTTGGTTGTGATCTCTCCTCTTTCCTTCATGATTTTATTTATTTGGGTCCTTCCTCTTTTCTTTTTGATAAGTCTGGCCAGGGGTTTATCAATCTTATTAATTCTTTCAAAGAACAGCTCCTAGTTTCGTTGATTTGTTCTATTGTTTTTTGTTTGTTTGTTTGTTTGTTTTGGTTTCTATTTCATTGATTTGTGCTCTGATCTTTATGATTTCTCTTCTCCTGCTGGGTTTAGGCTTTCTTTGTTGTTCTTTCTCTAGCTCTTTTAGGTGTAGGGTTAGGTTGTGTATTTGAGACCTTTCTTGGTTCTTGAGAAAGGCTTGTATCGCTATATATTTTCCTCTCAGGACTGCTTTTGCAGTGTTCCACAGATTTTGAACCATTGTGTTTTCATTATCATTTGTTTCCATGAATTTTTTCAATTCTTCTTTAATTTCCTGGTTGACCCATTCATTCTTTAGAAGGATGTTGTTTAGTCTCCATGTATTTGGGTTCTTTCCAAATTTCCTCTTGTGATTGAGTTCTAGCTTCAGAGCATTGTGGTCTGAAAATATGCAGGGAATGATCCCAATCTTTTGATACTGGTTGAGACCTGATTTATGACCCAGGATGTGATCTATTCTGCAGAATGTTCCATGTGCACTAGAGAAGAATGTGTATTCTGTTGCTTTGGGATGGATTGTTCTGAATATATCTGTGATGCCCATCTGGTCTGTTGTGTCATTTAAGGCCTTGATTTCCTTGTTGATCTTTTGCTTGGATGATCTGTCCATTTCAGTGAGGGGAGTGTTAAAGTCCCCTACTATTATTGTATTCTTGTCGATGTGTTTCTTTGATTTTGTTATTAATTGGTTTATATAGTTGGCTGCTCCCATGTTAGGGGCATAGATATTTAAAATTGTTAGATCTTCTTGTTGGACAGACCCTTTGAATATGATATAGTGTCCTTCCTCATCTCTTATTGTAGTCTTTGGCTTAAAATCTAATTGATCTGATATAAGGATTGCCACCCCAGCTTTCCTTTGTTGTCCATTAGCATGGCACATCGTTTTCCACCCCCTCACTTTAAATCTGGGGGTGTCCTCGGGTCTAAAATGAGTTTCTTATAGGCAGCACATTGATGGGTTTTGTTTTTTTATCTAATCTGATACCCTGTGTCTTTTGATTGGGGCGTTTAGCCCATTAACATTCAGGGTAACTATTGAGAGAGATGAATTTAGTGCCATTGTATTGCCTGTAAGGTGACTGTTACTGTATATTGTCTCTGTTCCTTTCTGATCTACTACTTTTAGGCTCTCTCTTTGCTTAGAGGACCCTTTCAATATTTCCTGGAGAGCTGGTTTGGTGTTTGCAAATTCTTTCAGTTTTTGTTTGTCCTGGAAGCTTTTCATCTCTCTTTCTATTTTCAATGATAGCCTAGCTGGATATAGTATTCTTGGCTGCATGTTTTTCTCATTTAGTGCTCTGAATATATCATGCCAGCTCTTTCTGGCCTGCCAGGTCTCTGTGGATAAGTCTGCTGGCAATCTAATATTTTTACCCGTGTATGTTAAGACTTCTTTTCCTGGGCTGCTTTCAGGATTTTCTCTTTGTCGCTAATACTTGTAAATTTTACTATCAGGTGATGGGGTGTGGACCTATTTTTATTGATTTTGAGGGGCGTTCTTTGCATCTCCTGGATTTTGATGTTTGTTCCCTTTGCCATATTAGGGAAATTCTCTACAATAATTCTCTCCAATATACCTTCTGCTCCCCTCTCTCTTTCTTCGTCTTCTGGAATCCCAATTATTCTAATGTTGTGTTGTCTTTTGGTGTCACTTATCTCTCGAATTCTCTCCTCGTGGTCCAGTATTTGTTTGTCTCTCTTTTGCTCAGCTTCTTTATTCTCTGTCATTTGGTCTTCTATGTCACTAATTCTTTTTCTGCCTCATTTATACAAGCAGTAAGAGCCTCCATTTTTTATTGCACCTCATTAATAGCTTTTTTGATTTCAACTTCTTTTATTTCTCCAGAAAGGGCATTTATCTCTCCTGAAAGTGTTTCTCTAATATCTTCCATGGCTTTTTCGAGCCCAGCTAGAACCTTGAGAATCGTCATTCTGAACTCTAGATCTGTCATATTACCAATGCCCGTATTGATTAGGTCCCTAGCCTTTGGTACTGCCTCTTGTTCTTATTTTTGTGGTGAGTTTTTCTGCCTTGTCATTTTGTCCAAATAAGAATATATAAAGGAGCAAATAAAATGTTAAAAGGGTGGCAAAGACACCAGGTAAATGTGCTTTAACCAAATCAGAAGAGACCCCAAATTGTGGGAGGGAGAAAGGGGATAAACAAGAAAAGAAAAAAAAGAAAGAAAGAAAAGAAAAGAAAGGAAAACAAATAAGGAAAAAATATTTTAAAAAAGAAAATATATGCATATACAAAAATATAGTTAGATACAATGGAGGATAAAATATGACTATAATAATGAAAGTTCAAAAAAAGATTATTTTATATATACATATATATTTTTGTAAGGTATTAAGATAAACTAGTTTAAAAAAATTTAAAAGATGAAAGGGTAAAAGTTAAAAAAAGAATTTAGCAGAAGAAGAAAGAAAAAAAATATTAACTGCAAGACTAAAGAATCATGGGGAGAAAGCCATGAATTCCTTGCTTTGCTTTCTCCTCCTCTGGAATTCCGCTGTTCTCCTCGGTAAGTGAAGTTGGTCTTGGCTGGATTTCTTGTTGATCTTCTGGGGGAGGGGTCTGTTGTAGTGATTCTCAAGTGTCTTTGCCCGAGGTGGAATTGCCCCGCCCTTATCAGGAGCCTTGCTAAGTAATTCGCTCGGGTTCGCTTTTGGGAGCTTTTGTTCCCTGAACGCTTTCTATAGAGTTCCGGAGGGTGGGAATGATAATGGCGGCCTCCCAATCTCCGGGCCCAGAGGAGCCAAGAGCTCGGGGCCCCGCTCCTCAGTGCGCCCTCAGAGAAAAGCACCCAATTGCTCCTGTCTCCCTGGCTTCTGGTCACGTTTGGAGAAAAGTGCCCGGTCACTCGTGCTTGGAGAAAAATGCCCAGTCGCTTCTGTCTCCTTGGCCTCCAGCCACAGGCTTGGAGAAAAGTGCTCAATCACTCTCATCTCCCAGGCAGTGCTCTGAGCTCACCCAGCCTGTGCCCTGTTCAAGGTAACCCCGAGCTGAGAGCTCACTCTTTGACTTTGTCACTGTAGCGGGCTTCCCCGCTCTATTACCTGTGAGCTCTGCGACACTCAGACACCCCCAGTCCTTCCGTGACCCCGCAGGACCTGGGGTTATGCTGACCCCGCATGGGCTTCACCCCGATTTAGCCTCTGGAGCGAGGTCCCTCAGCTGAACAGACTTTTTAAAGTTCAGATTTTGTGCTCCGTTGCTCCACTGCTTGCAGGGAGCCGGCCCCTCCCCCCGCAGTCTATCTTCCCGTCGCTTTGGACTCACTTCTCCGCAGGTCCTACCTTTCAGAAAGTGATCAATTTCCTGTTTCTAGAATTGTTGCTCTTTTCTTCAATTTCCCATTGGATTTGTAGGTGTTTGCAATGTTTAGATAAGCTATCTAGCTGATCTCCTGCTATCTGATGTCGTCTCAGCCTGCTACTTCTCCGCCATCTTGACTCCTCTAAATTTTTATTTTTAATTGAAGTATAGCTTACATATATTAGTTTCAGGTGTACAACATTGTGTTTCAACAATTAAACTCTATGAAATTCTCACCATGACAAGTGTGATTAGGATGGTATTTTAGAAGGAACATTTAAGGAATGAAAAAAGAGCTCCTGGAAAAAAAAAATTTAACGAAAGGAGAAACAGAAAATTCAATAATACCAAAGAGTAAAAAATACGGAAAATGGGACAGTGAAGAAAATGCAAGGATTTCCTGTATCCAAATGAATTAAAAGCATATTTAGAAACTAGGTGGAAAATGTACGAATGAGCTTTTTTTTTTAGCTCATTGAATTTATTCATAAACTCATCATTGGCACTATATTACATCCAGGAGACATTAGCACATTCACCAGAAACCAATCAAAAAGAAAAAAAAAAGGCAATGGGAGAGAAAATGCCAATAACAGTCTGCTAATAACATGGAGAATTCAACAACAGAAACAATTACTAATTCCAAGGAAAGTACAAAGTTGTAGAAGATACTGAAAGTATTATACTAGCTGATTCACCTGTTAATTGCATTTACATAGTCAAAACACTGTAAACACAGTATACTTATAATGGGAAAATGAAGGAGTAGGAAGAGTGCATTGTGTGGTATGAGTACAAGTGTGTATGTGAAGAAAAGCAAAATCCTCATATGCCATGGTGAGAAGTCAACAGATGTCTAAAACTGAAAAAACAAGACTTAGCAATAGAGACATCTAGTTCCAAAACAAAGAGATAAGTATCAAAAGATAAAGATATAGGGATGGCTCAGTCCATCAGGCACCTTTTGATTTCAGCTCAGGTCATGATTTCAAGGTAATGAAATTGAATCCCATGTCAGACTCCAAGCTGGGCATGGAGCCTGCTTAAGATTCTCTCTCTCCCTCTGCCCCTCCTCCCACTTGCCACAACTATTCACCTGCATGCTGTCTCTCTCTATCTTGAAAGAAAGAAAGAAAGAAGAAAAAAAGAAAGAAAGAAAATGACACAAAGGTCAAATATGTTTACCTCTGGTGAGGAGTAAATGGGTGAAGAGGACTGCTGTGTTTCTAACAAGGTTTGTAGGGATATTTAAGTTTTTTAAACAACGTGCCCAAATGCAATGGTAGCAAGAACATACAGATAATCCTGCCAGGAGTCTATAACCTAAGAATAGTTTCAGATTAAACAGAAGCACTAGAATCTGGCCCTCCATCTTTTTCATGACTATCAATCACAGACCGCTATGGAGTGCCCGAAAGCCTTTTGGACTTTTTCATCAGTGCCTTCTATGAGTCCCACTTAACTTTAAATGACAAGATAAAATCTTGGCAAAGTAAATGAGGAGGATGGATGAAAGCAGACATAGTGATCTTCAGAGAGGAAATAATAAACCAAGAGAACAGAAGAAGCATTGCAAGGGCATTCTGAATTTAAGAAAAAAAATACACATACAATGTAGCATTCTTTGTTCAGCTGAAAAATAGCAGCAAAAGGCACATCAGTTTGGTTTATGGAACTATCAGAGAGTGAATGACTGGTTGCAGGATAACATCACTATACTCTGAAAAAAAATAGTTACCATAAAGCTGTCAACCATCTTCATATGTATACTGGATTTGTGCAACAGAGCCTTATAGTTTTAGCCAAACATGAAGGCAGCTACAGTTAATTCATATTAGGTGTGACAGCATTAGTCATAAAATGGCTTAATACTACATTTAAAACTAAATAGGACAAAACTTCCTCAATGCTTTCAGGTCTTCCATTATTAAAAATTAAAAATAAAAATAAAGCATTTATAATCAAATGATGTGGTTAGTTACCATGTAGGTAAAGGTGCCTAATAAATACTTGATAAAGGTGAAAAATGGGGCAAGCAATATAATATTGGTCCCCAAATTAATGTGGCAGTGTTTTTAAAAAAATCAATTTTAAGATTGGGGTGATAATAGGAATAATAACAGAGGAATGAAGAAGAATGATACAGTCTTGCTGAAAATGGTGAGGATTGAGGATTGTAGATTATGTTGATATATAGATGTATTTGTCTGAAATAATATTAATTTAAAAATAGCATCAAACAGGGGTCCATGAGTGGCTCAGTTGGTTGAGTGTCTGACTCTTGACTTTGGCTTGGGTCATGATCTCAGGGTCATGAGCTTGAGGTCATTGTCAGTCTCCACGCGGAGCATGGAGCATGCTTAAGATTCTCTCTCCCTCTGCCCCTCTGCCCTCTTTCTCTTTCCCTCTGCCCCTTCCCCCTTCTCTCCCTCTCTAAAAAATATAATCATAATAGCAAACAGTTCAAACATTCTGCTTCACTGATTATAGTTATACAAAATCATATAAGCCTATATTAAAAGATGGGAAAAGAAATGAAGTCATGTAGAGTTTAATGTTAAATGGGTTCTATTTTCTGTAAAAAATACTCGTCTATAACTCCACGAAGCTTATTCATGCCAACCATCCAGGAGTTATCTTTGATTCATCTCTGCCCCTCACACCCTAAATTCAATCCTGCAGCTTCTGTAGACTTTACCTCCAAATGATATTCCAACTTTGTCCTTGTATCTCCTATTCCACTGCTATCACTGGTGTCTAAGCCACCTTTATCTGGAGCACTAAAATATTCTCCTAGCTGTTCTCTCAGCTTCTACTTTTGGTCACCATCAATCCAAGTAACAGGGGAGTGTCCCCTTTAAAATGTAAACTGGATCATCTCTCTCTCCAGCTTAAACCTCTCCAATGGCTGTCCACTGCATCTAGAATAAACTCCACACTCCTTATGTTGACCTATAAACCCCTCCCTGATTGGCCCTTGACTCTCTGACCCCGCTATGCTCCAATATATTGCCTTCTTGTACTGTTCCTCCAACACTCCCAGCTCATGCCTGTTTTTATGCCTTGTACTTTCTGTCCCTCTACATGGCCTTCCTTCCTTTGATCTTTGCATGGTTACTACATCCTTGGTATTTGCATTTCAGCACAAATGTCCTCTCCTTTGAGAGCGACCTTCTCAGACCACCCAACACACATATTCTCTGTATCACTGAATTTCATTTTTTAAAACTAGATTTTCCACTACCTGATATTTTCTTATGCCTTTACTTATTTGGCTCCCCTCTACTAGAATGTAAACTCCACGAAAGTAAAGATATCATGTGTCCTATTCACTGTCATAGCTGCAGTACCAAAATCACTATCTGGAATATATCTGATTTGTGATAAATATTTTTTAAACATATAAATAAAAAAGGGAGAGTACCTGAGTGGCTCAGTCAGTTAAGCGTCTTCCTTTGGCTCAGATCATGATCTCAGGGTCCTGGAACCCAACCTCTTATAGGGCTCCCTGCTCAGAGGGGAATCCACTTCTCCCTCTCCCTCTACCCCTCTCTCTACTCATGCTCTCTCTTTTTCTCTCTCAAATAAATAAATAATCTTTAAAAAACCTAATATATGTGTGTATATATATATATATATATATATATATATATATGAATAAAAAAAGGGATGAAGGGGCACCTGGCTGGCTGTCAAAAGAGCATGGAACTCTTGATTTCAGAGTTGTGCGTTTGAGCCTCCCACCTTGGGTGTAGAGATTACATATATATATATATATATATATATATATATATATATATATATGCATACATACATAAATTTTTTTAAAGACTTCATTTATTTGACAGATCACAAGTAGGCAGAGAGGCAGGCAGAGAGAGAGGGGAAGCAGGCTCCCTGCTGAGCAGAGAGCCCTATGTGGGGCTCGATCCCAGGACCCTGAGATCATGACCTGAGCAGAAGGCAGAGGCTTTAACCCACTGAGCCACCCAGGGGCCCCACATAGAAATTTTTTTAAAGGGGGGATGAAAATAAATTTGTGTTTAATAATTTAAGGAGATGTTCAATTGCCAAGACATTTGTTCCAAAGGCACAATAGAGCTTTCTCTCTGTATATGGTTCAAAATAAGGTACAATCTGAGTATATAGAAACTGGAAGGTATATATTTGTTCTCTTTCTCCCTGTTTTAAAAACATTAGAAAACACTTGTCTGTAACCTCTCAGTTTTTTTTTAAGATTTTATTTATTTATTTGACAGAGAGAGAGATCACAAGTAGGCAGAGAGGCAGGCAGAGAGAGGGGGAAGCAGGCTCCCTGCTGAGCAGAGAGCCCGATGAGGGGCTCGATCCCAGGACCCTGAGATCATGACCTGAGCCGAAGTCAGAGGCTTAACCCACTGAGCCACCCAGGCGCCCCAACCTCTCAGTTTTTAAAAGGGTAAACAAAGATAGATAGGATTAAATAATCAGACAGGCCATAAGTGGCAGAAATGGGACTAGAACCCACCTCTCTGGAGTTCCAGTATGGTATTCTTTCCGTGCTTCTCCTACTACTAAAAATCAACATTTTGTTCATTATCAAATATTGGTTCTATTATGGCATAAAACAACTTAAAAGGCAATACTAATTATTGAGGAGGGTTGATGAATTAAAGAACGTTTTACTTCTGAGTATGTGGTTTGCTATGGGGGATTATTTGAAAATGTAAAACAAAGATAAATCACGGGGCGCCTGGGTGGCTCAGTGGGTTAAAGCCTCTGCCTTCGGCTCAGGTCATGGTTCCAGGGTTCTGGGATCGGCAGGCATCAGGCTCTCTGCTCAGCAGGGAGCCTGCTCCCGCCTCTCTCTGCCTGCCTCCTCTGCCTACTTGTGATCTCTGTCTGTCCAATAAATAAATAAAATCTTTTTTTAAAAAAAGATAAATCACATACATACAATTCTCATGAACTCCTAACAATGAACAGAAGCTGAATGGTGACATCTAGAAGTTAGAGGTGTATTGCAATACAGTTGCTAAAAATAATTTGTAACATTGCAAAATGTCACAGATGATGGTTAAATTTTAACATATTAGACTTCCAATTCACAGAAAGATTGTGTAGAGTAAAGCAGTATCAACTTCAAGTAACAGAAATTTAAAGAACCATTTCTCAACTATGGGGTCATGTTTTTGTTTCAGGCATAAACCTGTAGATCTAGTGAGTTGATAGAGCTTTTTTAAAAATTATTATTATGTTCAATTAGCCAACATATAGTACATCATTTGTTTTTGATGTAGTGTTCAACAATTCATTAGTTGCGTTTAACACTCAGTGCTCATCACAACACATGCCCTCCTTAATACACATAATCTGCTTTTTTTTTAAACTTACGATCACAATACCAAAAAGTCAAATTAACCTGGTGTCAGAAAACTTTTAAAATTTCTTTGTAGAATTAACAATATGCTAAAAGATTTTCAGACCACACCATGCCTTCACATTTATACTTCCGTCATTTCAATTTCACAAACACCTCAAAACTCACAACCAATAGTTATAATCGCCATTGCAATGCCTCCAGATCATACACACTACAAGAGAGAAGACCGTGAGCCTTAATATTCTCCAGCTTTCTTTTGGGTATAAAATAGATGAGACAAAGGAGTCACAAGCTATCAGAATGTGACATGTATGCATTTGCAAATCAAGCGAAAGTATTAGGTGACTAACACAGAGGAGGCCATGCAGGGAACATGAAAGACAACAGATTATCCCTGGCCTCGAGAAATTAACAATCTGGTTGATGAGAAACAAATTTACATGAAAAACCACAACTCTGGTACACACATACACACAGAAGGTGAAATTGTAGAAAACAGACTTATAGAGAAAAGTTAAGTCTTCCCTGTAAAGCAGTTTGTACTAATAGGTACTGTGAATAGAGTTTCTCAGCTTACAGGACTCACTTTTTGGAGTGCTCTTAGCTTTGATTCTCTAACACCTCAAAGATTCCAGAGAACTACTGAACCATGTGACAAAAGTCTTCAGGTGAACCTGGAAGCAATCTTTAAAGAAATCTCTTGAGGTAGGCAAAACATTTTCTTTTGCTTGGTTTTTGTTTTTTTAATTCTGAAAGCACCAATTTTATTTTCCAAGGGACACCTCTTTTCAGATGCAAATGTAACTGTTTCTTAAACACTCTATTCAAATGTTAACATTATTCCTTTCTGAATGCTAATTAACAAAAGGAAGGAATGATTTATATTTACTTGGTTCTAGATTTTGAATCAATGTGAAATACTGGTATGTTTCCCTCCTGGACATTTTTCTGTAAGGTATCTTTTATTGGCTTGGAAAATACATCAAATATCCAGATGAGTGTATAAAATACCTATGTGCAGTTTAAATAATAACTACGTACTGAACGCCCATGTAACATTCACTCAGGTTAAGAAATCAGATCCCAGGTGTTTTCAATGCATTATTACAGAAGGAGGGAGGAGTTTACTACTATGAGGCATGGTCTAAGTTTTCTTGTTTATTGATCAGAAATGAATGTTTTTCCTCTTCATTTCTCTTTCGACTCCTTGGTGATGAATTTGGAAAAGATCCCGAGGTAAATAAGCACAAACACCTTCCTTCCTCACTCCTAAACTCAAATTATTTGCATCATAGTTCATAATTCTCCCTGATGATGTATTTAGGAAGAGGGAACATGTAATTAATGAGAATAAAGTATTTTAAGCCTCTGCTGCTTCTTTTATAATTATGGTGTGCTGTCCTGGATTGTTGCTATTCTTAATAAACCCCCATGTGAAAGTTTGGCAGGAAGGAGTGATTACCAAGCCTAAACAAAATGTGGTTTCTAACAGGACTCTCAAGTGCAGTGGCCCTAAATACTGAAGAGTGCATTCAGTGACTGATGTCTCATCTTTTGCAAAATGTCATACATTGTCTTCTGGGCTTATCACCTTATGTAGTATTTTGCATTTAGGTAAAATCCTTCATTCAACAAGTAGCGCCTGGGTACAATGCAGTACTAGGCACCATGAAGGGATGAACAAAAGTGGAAAAACATAATCCCTGCCTTCAGGGGGGCTTACAAAACACTGGGGAAGATAAAGCAGCCACTAATGAGGCAACTGAAAAGTACTTACAATCCATAAACAATTGTCTGACAGTAAAGCACAGACTGAATGCAGAAACTCCCGAAACTAAAATGGCTCTATTTCAAAAGCAGTTTGGAAGGCGGCTGTTCTGAACTTTGAACACATTTTACCCACAGAAGCGCTGTTAAACAAATGTTGGCTGGATTTATAAGTTTGCCCAAAGAAACTCATTTAATAACTCATGACATATGGAAATTCTGTCTGTATATTGGCTATGGAAATAGAGTAGAAAGCAAAAGTGTTGTCTTACTAACCGTTAGATAAAAATTAGAAAATAAAAATAATTACAAAACAGGTTTATAAAACATATCAAGACATAGTTTGCAGGCTGATGCATAAGAAAGAACATGGCTAATTAAAGCAGGTAGATGCATAAACAATGAATTTTGGAACACTGAAAAAAGTTAAATTGAAAAAAATAAAGAAAGTAGATGAAGACTCCTTAGAGATTCTGAAAAGGATCCCTGCTGAGAGCATTTGTGGTCCCTGAGGTATCTTCCTTTTAATGTCAAAACATATTATTTTTCATCTTTATTCCCTCATTCAGGTATTTATTGAGGATATTTACTATGTGTTAGTCACTGTTCTAAGCACAGGGAATACGTGGAGAACACACAGGAACCCACGGAGCTGACATTCTAGTGTGGGGGGTAGTGGAGAAACATAATGGTGTCAAGAAATGGAAAGTGCTTTCCCTTGAGAGAGGTTTTATGATCACTAAGACTCTATGTTTATGACCAGCATTAATTGTATATACATCACCATACGTGATCGGGTGATATCTTTGTTCCCAACTGGAACTTAAAAAGGCGGGGTAGGGGGGATAGCATACAGACATTTTCTGAGGTTTCTGACAACCACTGCAAGATGGGGGAGGGATATGCATGGGGAAAAAATAGCTCAGCTATCATAAATGAGAGGGAAAAATGGGCATGATTCCTTTGAGGAGGAAGAGGTGTTACACCAGGTAGAAGCCACCAAGCCTTGCCATCATTAACTGAGAGCTTGGGTGCTGTTAGAGAAAAACAAAAACAAACAAAAAAAAAAAACAAGAAATGATAAATGTTGGCATGGACATGGAGAACAAGGAACTCTTGTGCCCTGCTAGTGGGAATGTAAATTGGTGCAGCCACTGTGAAAACAGTATGAAGATTCCTCAAAAAACTAAACATGGAAATACCACATGATCCAATAATTCCACTATTGGGTATTTACCCAAAGAAAACGAAAACATCAACTCGAAAAGACATATGCACCCCTATGTTCACTGCAGCATTAATTACAATAGCCAAGATATGAAGCAACCCAAGGGTCCATCAACAGATGAGTGGGTTAATAAGATGTGAGGTATATAACAGAATATTATGCAGCCATAGAAAGGGATGAGATCTTGCCATTTGTGAAAACATGGATGGACCTAAAGAGTAGTATGCTAAGTAAAATAGGTCAGACAAAGAAAGACAAATGTCATATTAGTTCACTTTATGTGGAATCTGAAAAACAAATGAATAAACAAATAAGAAGCAGAATCAGACTTATAGATACAGAGAACAAACTGATGGTTGCTAGAGGGGAGGGTGCAGGATGGGCAAAATGGGTAAAGGGGAGTTGGGGCATACAGTCTTTCAGTTACAGAATGAATGAGTCATCGGGATGAAAGACACGGCATGGGGAATATAGTCAATATAGCACTGTGTGGTGACAGATGGTAGCTGCACCTGTGAGCACAGCATAATGCATAGAGTTGTTGAATCACTATGTTGTACACCTGAAACTAATGTACCATTGTGTGTCAAATTTAAAAAACATCATCTGAAGGAGGAAGTAGTCTGCATTGGCCATGTAAAGCTATCTTAGACATCTCTCCTTTCCCTCCCTTCCTCCTTCCCTTCCACCATGCCTTCCTCCCCTCTCCTCCTTCTTCCCTTCCCTTCTTCTTTCCTTCCTTCTTTCCCTCCATCCCTTCCTCCTTCCTTTTATTCCTTTTCCTACTCTGGCTCTTTCCTTGAGGCAAACATCTATTGGTAATTTCCAGGCACCACACTAAGCATTAGGGATACAAAGATGAATATGGCACAGTCCCTGTCCTGGTCCTCAAGGAGTTTATTATAGTCTACAACAGTGTTCCTAAGTCAGGGATTAGTCATACCATGGAGGTAGTACTTTTAACTACTTAAGAGCCTGTGTATCATAAGCCTACCAATCAGAATGTCTGTCAGTCAAGGTTCTAGAGTAGGGTCCTGGGAATCCACTGTTGTACCAGTAGTTAACTGTGTAGTGGCTAGATACTGGAGACATGGGAATTCCTGAACGAAGGGCTGAAGGAGCCAGGACAATGGGCAGGTAAGAGCCCTTGGGGAGCAGAGGTAGTTCCGAGGGGAGCAGCTATGTACCAAGTCGGAGAAAATTATTAGTCATTGTAACAGTGACTGCCATTTACCAATGATATGACTCTATCAACAATACTAATGAAAACCTTAGCTCTACTCGATATCCGATGCTTAGGAAAATTGGGCACTGATTGTAGTAAAACTATGTGAGTGAGCGAAGCTTTCCTGAGTGAGTCTTGAGCTTAGTCTTGAGGAACGTGACTGGCATTCATTGGTAATTAGGAAGGGCAGGACATTAAGACATGAGAGATATCCTAACAGTGGAAAAGGATAAATCATATAAGGAATGCCATAAAGAGACCACCCTAACTGGTGGTGTGGGCAGTGAAAACATACTGTAGTAGGATGAGGAGTGACTTTGGAAGAATGGGTCACGTGGCCAAGGGACAAGATAGGGGGTCGGCTGTGGTGTCAGTTGGAAAGAGGGAAACTTTAGGTTAGGAGTTCAATTCTGACACAGCATAAGGAAAAAGGGGGGGGGTGTGCTATGTATACCCTTAAGCAAGGAATGGCGTGATGAAAGTGATGTATGATGGAAAATACTCTGTTGAGCATCTGGAGACTGAAGAAGGGTGAAGCTAGTTTAAGAAGAGGCTTCAGCAGTACCGGTAGAGTTGATTAGGGCCTGGACCAGGTCGCTGACTATGGAAACAAAAGGAAGGGTTCCATCTGGTAGATACTAAAGGCGCATGTGAGGAGTGGAGAAAGCAGAATCAAGGATGAGCATAATACATATGACATCTTAAATCAGACAAAAGTGGACAGGTAAACATCCAGAGGAAAAGGCAGGTCTCTAACACTAAGTCTTTTCAAAGAGCAAATTTAGCCAGGTGACAGTGCTCTTTAATTTATAAAATGAAGAACCTAACTTCTGAAGACCAGGCAGTATGAACAGACGATCTTGCTGACGCTAAGAACAAGGTTGCCGTAGGCTACCAAGGAGGGATAGCATTAAGTAAAATGTTTTATTGTCCATTTAGAGTTACATCAAAAGAAATGTATGTGGCGCGAAATAGTTGAAAGGTATGTGAAACGCCTGCTAGATTTCATGGTTCTGATGTTTATTTATTAAAAGTCATTTCCAAATGTGTTTTATCTTTCGAAGGTGGAGAGAACCGCTTGATTTTTAACTGCGTTAATATTCAGTTGACTCTTAAGATAACAGGGAGGCTTTAGGAGCCTAATTAACCATGTATTTGCTCTAATTACTTTAGCTGCAGAGCATGAGGAAACAAAAGCAGCGAACAGACCTGTACTGTGTGCAGCAGTCAGGCATTTGACAGTTGTTTGCTCCAGCAGATGTTCTGAATAGCATAGAAGTAAAGAAGCTGAAACCAAAGCCATCATCTGCAAGCGGTGGCCACAGCCGCAAATCAGGGGGCAGCCCTTCTCCCTGCGTAGTATAGAAAGCATCATTCATTGTGCATGGCTTCATTTATGTCCAAACACAGAGAAAGCAATCATCATCGCTAGCACCAGTTTTTAATAGCAAGGGTGGCCCCACATTTTTATCAACATAATTGGACATTAGCTCACAAAGACTTTGGAGTTAATACTTAGAGGAAAAAAAAATATATACATATATAGTGGGCAAGAATAATAGTGCTCTTATACTGGTTACTTTTTTCTCTTAGGCTTTCTTCTCTTGAACAGTGACCATATTTAATGCAACAGTTTAATTTTTAAGCTAAGTAAGTCCACATTTCTATTATCCATTTTGATTTTAGCACAAGTGGAGTTTAGAACACTGATGATCATGTATGTGAGGAAAAAGGCTGATGAGTTTTTATTGTAGCGATTACTCGATTCAAACCACTGCTTTTTAAAAACGGGTTTCACAGGAAATTTCTCCTAAAGGCAAACCCCATGAAAGGCATATTTCTTCATTAGAAACTGGTTTTAAAGGTACCATGGCTGTGTTTATCCATGTACCTTCCTATCTAGGTGTAAAATGCCTGCTGAAATGCTTGTGTTTCCCCGTCCCTCAGCTCAACTAGCAAACAAGAAATATTGGAGATTTTATTCCATCTTAATCTGTTGTTTAAAAAATCTACGTTTGAGGCTCTTGTTTCAGAGTCCAGCCTTTACAGAAACTGTACCTGGATATGGAAAACGATTTCTCTCTGGGGTAATTCATCATGCATATACAAAAAAATGCAACAACAACAAAGGAGAGACAGGAATATATTCCCAAAGAAGAGTGGAACATTAAAGCCACCCTCTGGTGAGTTCAAGCTGAATACAAGGTCCCTACTTTTTGCCTGAACCATCTAGATGTCTGTACCACCCCTCTGCTTTATTTTACCTATGGAAACCTGACCTAAACAACTATCCTGTATCATTAAGTTGTCCAGGAAGATGAAAGTTTAAATACATGTCAGACAAGCAGCAGCATCTGGTGCGATTCAGTAATGATAGTCTCCCCCAGAGAGCTTCAGTATTGGAACAACTTTTAGAACTGAGGAGATCTGGTTGACTTATGTAAAGAAAATAATGTTCTAGCCACACATTCTCCCTGTTCACAAGTACTAACATTTGCCCCATCTTCTCCCACTGTAGGAAACAGACAAAGTAAAATCCCTACCTGCAACATCTCGCTATATCTGTAATCACATTTGATGCAGCCAAATAATTGACTTTGGATACAAATGATCAGCCTTGGTAATCTTGCACTGTAATTGTTTTAAAAATGTTTTTCCATACTTCTTTCTAAATACATTGATTATTAGTCCTAGGGGTTTCCCCCAGAGAATAATGCCTGATAAAGAATTGTTTAAGAGGACCACATAAAATTTAACAAGTTTAGATGCTTTCCCCTACAGACTGTTAAGAGAACATATAAGCTTAGATAGATGAGATCATTTAAAAGAAGGAATGATCATGGTGATATTTGTGCGTGAATTGCTGTCTCCTACGCTGCACTACAAACGTCACTGTACCAAATTTACACACCACTCAACATAGAATAGAAATCAAGTTTAAATGCAATGTTTTTCATTAATAGACTGGGGGAAAAACTTGCAACAAATATGATGAAGTTTTAATATCTTTATTACGTAAACAAGTGGCGCAAGATAAATAAAAAATACTAAGAATCCAAGAGATAAAGCAAAGGGCATAAAAGGCACTTTACAGAAGATAATCTATTGTCAGCAAATACATGTAAAAGGGTTTTTTTTATCTCATTGGTAAATAAAAATGCAAATTACAGGCCAGTCCAATACCATTTCACCCATTTATCAGTGATTTTAAAAAATAAGAATGCCCAATTCTGCCAATTAGTATGGTGACATGATAAACTGATAAAATATTTTTGAAAAATAAAGCATTGCATGTTCATACCTTTCACCCAGTAATTCTACTCCTTGGTTTCCACCCTAAGGGACTGATTCTAAGCATTAAAAAAAAAAAAAGCTATAGGAACAAGATGTTTGTTGCAGCACTACCTATAATATTACAAAATAAAAACAGCCTAAACAGCCCAAAGCAGAGGGATTCTTAAGTACAGTAATACACAGCTGCCTAGAACCGTTTGCAGTTTTTTAAATGACGTTTAGGCTGATCCATAAGAATACAGGAACATGTTACTTTGTAGCGCTGAAAAGGACACGATACAAAATGATAAACACTATAAGCCTACTATTCTATGACAAAACCCTGTAACGACACGAGGAATTAAAAATCTCTTATTTTCAGCACTTTCCAGATTTTATTCAGGATGTCATTTAATGTTTTTCAATACATTTTAATATGTCATCCTTTTACTAGCACTTCCAAATGCATTGCCTTGTTTTCAAAACATTTCTGTCTAAAGCAAAACCCTATGTTTGCAAAGACTCATGAAACATCATAATACCTATCACGAAAATCTCAAATTATTTTATTCATCATCATTTGCGTTTGAGTATAGAAAATCTTCTATGTATGTGACCAGCCAGCTGAAACATGTAGGGAGCCCCTCCAGTCAGGGCTCTCTGAGCATCCACACTCATTCTGCTTCTGAGAGTCCTTTTCAGAAACGACGGCTGTGCCGAGCACCTGTTAATATGCTGTGCTTACAAGCCCGCGGCAGCAGAGGGAATGTTAATGTTTCTAATATTTTGGAGAGAACCAAAACCAATTTCTTTTTCCCCCAAGTGGGAGTGTCAAGAAGGAGCCCTTCACCCAAATATGATTATTCTGCTCCTAAGAGAGAACATATTCTTAAAAGGGCGGGGATGGTGTTTATTTTTATGATGTATACATTGCCTCCTTTACTGTTAGATTTTATAAATAATACCCTTTGCAGCATCCACCGCAGGGCAAAGGTGAACGACATTCCATTCTTTCAGAGAGAAATATCATTTGTCTCCCCCTACTTTTGCCCCCCAAATCCCTCTTTGCACTTGTGGTCACTCCTTTGACATTTGAATGTAATACTGACCCATCTCCACACTTAGGAAGCTGAAATCCTAGTAAAAGACTAACTGCGAAAGAGACGGAGAGAAGGGGGGAGAGAGAGGGGAGAGGGAGACTTAAAGCGGTTGCACTTACACTCCAGCAGTTTTTCCAGAAACAAGGGAGGCAGTAGTTCTTATGTTTGTGATGTCAAATTGCAGAATGAAATTCAGCAAAAACCTTTCCTTGACGCGAGAGATGTGAACTATATTCTAGGATATGTATTCGGTGTGATCCTTTGTTCTAGGTACCAGCATTTCTTTTTCTAAAATTTTTCGATCTCGCTCAAGAAAACGGAAACAATATTATTTTGAAAGTCCCTTAACGGCGCCTTCCGAAACATCTCTCTCGGGAAAATATCACGACAGCTCATCTCTGGCGTACTTCAGTTAAGAACCGAGTCCGAGTTGTTTCAACATGGCTGTATACTTTGCAGGCACCCAAATTCGTGCTTTCACAGACATCACTAATCAAATAGCCAGGAACCGTATCTTTAGCCAACCTGCGTTTCGTGGGCTAGAAATGCGCTCTTGTCAGAGATCGTGTTATTTTAAAGGCAGAGCTGTTATTCGGGGGGCCTGAGAGAGTCGCGGGCTTTTGTCAGGGCTGAAGCGGGCTCGGGAATGCCTGCAGCGCGGTGGAAGGCAGGTTTGAGGGCCCTGGTCGTTAACATGTTTCCAGGGGGTGCTCACACTTTCTCGCGGCGCCCGGCGGGAGCAAGGGGATCCGCCTGTGACAGGAATAGAGAATTTCTGTGAGGGACAGGAAGGGGGAAAAAAAAAAAAAGAGGGTGCCTGCCGCCAGTCCCCGGGTCACCGCGGCTCAGGGATCCGCACGAGTTTTAGCACTCCTATTAACAGCTACTTGCGGAGGGTTGTTTACCGCCCGCGAGCGCGACAAGCACAGAGCCGAGCCCACTCCCAGACCAAAGCCCCGCCCCCTCCCCTGACTCCCCTTTTGCCCCCCAAACTCATTAATTCAAAGCTGCCTCCCTGCCAGACACTCCCATTGGCTCCCAACCCGACCAATGAGAACCTTGCAACAGTTTCACCTGGTTCCCGCTTCCTAAATAAACAAACAAACCGTCCCGCGGCCGTGCTAGCTCTCCACCCCGGCACCGCCCAGGACACGCTGCGCTCCGCCCTCGCCACCACCTCTCGCCCCCTCCGGCCAGTGGGGCCAGGGCTGGGGCGCCCCCGCCCAAACCCAGATCGCGGGCCGCGCTCTCTTCCGCTCCTCCCCGCCTCCTCCCGCCCCCTCGTGCCTTCGTGGACTCCTCGGTAGGAACAGCGTGGCCGGGCAGCCCCGCCTCCTCCCGTTGATCCTCCAGAGGTTCGCCGAACTTCTAGGCCCGGAAGGAGGCGGGCCCGCTGCCCCCTCCCCTGCACACCTTGGCTGGAGGGGGCTCGCTCCCCTCCGCTGCACGGGTAGCTGGAGCCGCAGCGCCCGCCGCGTGAGGCAGCGGTCACGTGTTGTTTTGCCCGCCGCCGCGCGCTTTGAGTGGAGTGGGCGGGGGCGGGGCCGAGGCGGGAGGGGGCTAGGGCGGGCGTACCGGGGTAGACGGCCTCTTCCCCCAGCCCTCCCTTCCCCGAGCCCCCCCGCCTCCCCCTCGCTCCTTTTAAAACCACCGTGCATCACCATGGCGAGTGGCTCCTTCGCTCGCGACCAAGCGACAAGGAGACTGAGGGCTGCAGCAGCGGCAACGGCGGCGGCTCTCTCTGCGGTGGCGACCACCCCGCTCTCCTCGGGCACCCCTACCGCACTCATTGGGACCGGGTCGTCTTGTCCGGGAGCCATGTGGCCCTCCACGGCCACCAGCTCCCGGTCAGACTCGGAGTCCGATGAGGAGGACCTCCCCGTCGGGGACGAGGTCTGCAAACGCGGCTACCTTCGGAAGCAGAAGCACGGCCACAGGCGCTACTTCGTGCTCAAACTCGAGACAGCCGACGCCCCGGCTCGGCTGGAATACTATGAAAACGCCAGGAAGTTCCGGCACAGTGTCCGCGCCGCGGCGGCGGCGGCGGCGGCTGCCTCTGGCGCCGCGGTCCCCGCGCTCATCCCGCCGCGGCGTGTGATCATCCTGTATCAGTGCTTCTCCGTGAGCCAGCGAGCCGACGCCAAATACCGACACCTCATCGCCCTCTTCACCCAGGACGAGTACTTCGCCATGGTGGCCGAGAACGAGTCGGAGCAGGAGAGCTGGTACTTGCTGCTCAGCCGCCTCATCCTCGAGAGTAAGCGCCGCCGCTGCGGCACGCCGGGCGCGCTGCCGGATGGGGAGCCAGCCGGGCCGGCGGCTGCAGCGGCGGCGGCCGAGCCACCCTTCTACAAGGATGTGTGGCAGGTAATAGTCAAACCCAGGGGGCTGGGGCACAGAAAAGAGCTGAGCGGCGTGTTCCGGCTCTGTCTTACCGACGAAGAGGTGGTGTTCGTGAGGCTGAACACCGAAGTGGCCAGCGTGGTCGTCCAGCTCTTGAGCATCCGTCGCTGCGGGCACTCGGAGCAGTATTTCTTCTTGGAAGTCGGCAGATCCACGGTCATCGGCCCCGGGGAGCTCTGGATGCAGGTCGATGACTGTGTGGTGGCCCAAAACATGCACGAGCTGTTTCTGGAGAAGATGAGAGCCCTGTGTGCAGATGAGTACCGAGCCCGCTGCCGCAGCTACAGCATCAGCATCGGCGCCCACCTGTTAACCCTGCTGTCCGCTAGGAGGCACCTGGACACGCTGCCACGCGAGCCCGGCGGCTGGCTGAGAAGGTCCCGCTTTGAGCAGTTTTACCACCTCAGGGCCATTGGCGACGGGGAAGACAAGATGCCCCTCACCAGGCGCTACCTGACACCCAGCGAACCCGTGCCCACCTCCAGGCGAGCAAGGCTGCACCTGCCTAGAGCGCGCAGGTCCAGGAGAGCGATTTCAGCGCCTGCCGGCTATTTTCGCCGCCTCCCAACCAGCCCGGTACGTGTCCCACATCCTGCAGAAGTCCCGAACCACAGAGCTGGCCTGTCTCCTGAAGCCTCTGGATCTGGCAACTCTGGGGAAGAAGACAGTCCCCAAGGCCAAGAGACTCAGGAAGGAAACGGAGGTGACTACATGCCCATGAACAGATGGGGCTCAGGCAACGGCCGGGGTTCCGGAAGTGGCCAGGGCTCAAGTGGCCAAGGCTCCAGTAGCCAGGGTTCACGAGGTAGCCAGTGCTCCGGCGGGGGGCAGGGCTCCAGTGGTGGCCAGGGCTCCAGTGGTGGCCAGGGCTCCAGTGGTGGCCAGGGTGCAGGAGGAAACCAGCGGTCAGGAGATGGCCAGGGCACTGCAGGTGGGCAAGGCTCGGGCAGTGGCCAGGGAGCCAGCGGCGGTGGACATGGCTCTGGCGGTGGGCGGGCACCCGGAGATGGCCATGGCTCAGGCGGGGGTAAAAGCCATGGAGGGGGCAAAGGCTCAGGAAGTGGGAAAACCTCGGAGGGCAATGGTGAGCATGGAAAATCTCTGAAGAAAAGGTCCTACTTTGGCAAATTAACTCAAAGCAAGCAGCACGTGCCACCCCCTCCACCTCCACCCCCACCAGCTGGAGCAACTGGTGGCAAAGGGAAGTCTGGGGGAAGGTTCCGACTTTACTTTTGCGCTGACAGGGGAACCCCAAAAGAACGCAAAGAGGCCAAGGAGGTCAAAGACTTAGAGACACTGGAAGGTATAGCTCAGGGGCCCCACAGAGCCAGAGCTTTTGACGAAGATGAGGATGACCCTTACGTGCCAATGAGGCCGGGGGTGGCTGCCCCTCTCCCAAGCTCCAGTGATTATATGCCAATGGCTCCTCAAAACTTCGCTCCTTCAAAAATGCACCACTCTCGATCACCTTTTGAAGATTCAAGAGGGTACATGATGATGTTTCCCAGAGTGAGCTCACCACCTGCCCCAAGTCCCCCGAAAGAGGCAGATCCTGAAAAGGAGGATGAGTCAAAGGACAATGACAGTGAGAGTGACTATATGTTTATGGCTCCTGGAGCTGGTGCAATTCCAAAAAACCCCCCAAATCCTCAGGGTGGCTCTTCCTCTAAAAACTGGAGCTCTTACGTTTCCCTGCCAAACCCTTTTCAGGGCTCCGCATTGGGACAGAGTGACCACAGTGAGTATGTACCAATGTTACCTGGAAAGTTCCCAGGGAAGGGCCTAGACAAGGAAGCCTCATCCAGCGGGGGCCCCAAAGATGCAGTTTCAAAGCCTTCAGCTGAGGGGTCATTCTCAAAGCGTGGAGATGGGGCGTCACTGACAAAGCCTTCAGATGATGGCCCCCCCGAGAACAAGGCTAAGAGACCTAACAGCCTCTCTTTCATCACAAGAGGAAATAAAATCAAGCCAAAATCACAAAAACCCACTCGTGAGCAGAGAGGAGCTGACAGCTCTCACGACTACGTCAACATTGACTTCACTAAGAGAGAGAGCAATGTGCCTGCCCCCTTTATTCACGGACTGCCAGGTTCGTGGGGCATCATTGCTGGCCCCAGACCCTCAGCCTTTTCTAACTATGTGAACATTGAGTTCGGACTGCCATTTCCAAACCCAGCACACAGGCTCTCGAATCTTTTAAGAGCCATTCCAGGTGCCAACCCCCTTTATCTGGAAGGTGCTAGGTGGCCACTTGTGCCTCTTCCTCCCAACACTGCAGGTGGCAGTGCGAATGAGGAAGAGGGTGACTACATTGAAGTGATTTTCAATCCAGCAATGACACCGGCCTTGCCTTTTGGTGACAGGGCCATTCGCTATGATGCCGAAACAGGTCGCATCTATGTGGTCGACCCATTTTCAGAGTGCTGTATGGACATTTCGCTCTCCCCTGGCCGCTGTTCCGAGCCACCACCTGTAGCCAGGCTGCTGCAGGAAGAACAACAGCCAGAGCGAAGACGCCCGCAAAGCCGTTCGCAAAGTTTCTTTGGGTCGGCCAGGGCCGCGGTCTCGGCTTTCTCAACCGACAGCCTCGAGAGAGACCTCTCGAGCCCCTTGGCCGCGGCCGCTGCTGCTTCGGCAGCTGCACCCGCCTTAGCCTTGAGCCAGGCGTTTGCCGCCGCCTCTGCCCTCGTAGTGGCCCCGGGCATCGGGGCAGCCGCCAGGGGCTTGGAGGCCGCCGCAGGCTTTAACTCCGCCTCCGCCCGCTGGTTCCAACCTGTTGCTGGCGCCGCGGCCGCTGCCGAAGCGGTCAGGGGAGCCCCAAACGTGGCCGGTGGCTCGAACCTGGGAGCCCCCAACCCATCTGCAGACCCAGCTGGCGGTGAGAACGGGGCCGCAGCGGCCGCCCCCCGACCGCCGCCGCGCCGCCCGGTGCCGAGACCCCCGGGGCGAGAGGATCCTTACGACGACGACGACGACGACGACGACGACGACATCTACGTGAGAATGGACTTTGCCAGACCTGACAACAAGAAGTTCGACTCTCCCCGCAGAGGTGGGTAATTTGGGAATTCATTTCCCGAAGTTCATGGTTATTGCTTAGTGAATCGATGTCTACGGCATTAGGAAAAAGTGAGTTAATATTCCATTAACTGGTGCCTATTTAGCAAAAAAAAAGTAGAATTCAGTTTTCATTATGTGCAATACCTTGTGATCTTTGCAAAAACTTAAGTTTGGATCCAATCATACATTTATCTGGAAAAAAAACACGCTTATCATTTAAACATTGGTTCTACTTTTTAGGAGTAAAGTTTAAGAATGTATATATCTATCATGAGGATGCTTTCAAACATCCTTCCCTAACACTTAATGCCTTATGCAAACAGGACACCATAAATTGGATCCTATCAACTCCTTTTTAAATCAACAGGTAAAAGCTACTTTGCTACAAATACTCATATTTGGTTACAAGAATTTTAATAAGAGCACAGAATATTAAGCTGTAATCACGGACTGTAACTTTTGGGGGAGGTACACTTTCTCCTTCAAAAGTTACTTTTTAAAAAAAGCAGTCATTGTTAATTTTTAAAAAGCAGTCCATTGTTATGCTGGTTTGCTGGTGATTTATCAAGAAGGTTAAATCTCCATTGTTAGCCTGAATGTCTGGAGGGCACAAAACATAATCTGAAACAACAGGTGATTAAAAGAAGAGCATGTTTCCCTCCGAATGTGTTGTTGTGTTGATTTGTTTTGTTTTACACAGGATATGTTGCCAGAAACCTTGAGTGTTCCTTTCCTGTCACTAGTAGTGAAAGGGAGGTCACCTTCGCTGTGCCTCATTTTCTTCCTAAAACTCCCCCCAAAGAGGGAATGGTGACAACTTGATAATGGGTATGAATATTGTTTGAAAGGTTTAAAAAGCATTGAAAAGCATCTAATTGGTGTGTCTTCTGGGAAATCCAGTAAAGCAAGATAATATGGCTAGGGGAAGACCTGACCCCAGGGACAGCCTACCCTGGAACAGTGGAAGTGTTTTAAAGGGTTACTTTTCCAAAGGAAGAAATAAGGAAGAGTAGGAGCTGTCAGAATTGAAATGAGGACTTTGAGTAATTCTCTGTACTTTCTGCAATGTTATCAGTGCGTCTGCAGACATTCTCAAGAAATGATTTCTGAAGATGATGTCTCCGTAGTCTCTGCCTTCCCTCGTCAGTAAGAATGTGCTGCTCTCCCAGTGCAGGGAAGGGATGGACCCCAGGAGTTTTCATTCCAGTAGTCAGTTTAGTGAAGATTTTTGCTTTGCTTGCTTTGTGGAATGCTTTTGTGATTGGATCTCTGCCCACTGTGCTTGATCAGGCAGAACAAGTCGGGGACTGATCACAACAGTCACCTAACAAGCTCCCTATTTAGTGCAGGTGTAGCCTCCTCCCCTGCCCCCCTTCCCCGCTTTAGAAAACTTGCCATACAAAAACTCACATTTGCAGCACGGACACGTTAAAGAGCGATCATTAAGACGACAAAAGGCTGCTTTGGCTTGCCAGGGGATTCAATTCCGATCTCCTTTAAATTTTGAACCCCCCCATCCCCCGCCCAAAATACACGCACGTGCATGCACGCGCGTGCGTGCACACACACGATCACCACCACTGCCAGACCCATGTATTTAAAATATGTAATTCTGCTTTCAAGAAACTAACTCACAACCAGCTTTTCAGGAACAGATCTGTTTTAGTCTGTAAAGTACATTGAAAATTGGTCTCAAGCTTTTGCTCGAATCCAACTGCTGAAGTTACCATTTGTGATATTGATGTATGCGTGCCAAAGCTGCCTGTTTCCCTGTGGTTCTTTGTAAAGGACATGTTTTCCGGGACGTTTGTCTCTACTTTTCAATACTTTTTGTTTAAGCAGAGATTGCAATTAGCGAAATCTTGGTCCTGCAATAAATCCTGACTTCCCAAGGATTATCTAGATCCAATTATCATTATTTTAGCCTAAATTGCTGACTTATAAATAGCTTCAGATGACGTAGCTATTTGGGAGGTTTGGTGTTATCGAAATGTATTGCTCATTGAGGAAATTCCTGGCTTTATTGAGTAACTAGAGCAAGGAGGCTGCATCTGACAGGCAGGAAGGTGCTTAGGTTAAAATAAGAGAGTAAGTGTGAAAGCATTTGGGGACTTGAAAGCACTTTACAAAGATCTTTTTAATTTTGATTGGATTAACACCAAAGCGAAGAAGTTTCCACAGTTTAAATTGATGGTGGTTTAGTTTCTTGCAAAAGTGATTGGTCCTGAGGGTGACTCAGACACATAATTTGCTGAGCTATATATAAAGGAAAGATACCTAGAAAGAACCTATTGCGGGGAAATGGCATTTGTTTCCATTTTAATGTAAATTGATATAGTAGAATGTTGTCTGTGAAGTGCTAAGAACAGGACAGATAATTCTGATTAGTTTTTTTTTTTAACGATAAAGCTATAGAATAATTTTCACCCATTTTTGATCTCTCTTCACCTTCATATCCACATCAAATATGTGTGTATATATTTATCATATATGTGTCATGTTAGAAGAGAAAAAAATATGCTTTCACAGAGGAACAATGGCATAGCCTTTTTTTGGGAGTTATGTATCTCCAAGGGTAATTTTTTTTTTTAAGATTTTATTTATTTATGCGACAGAGATCACAAGTAGGCAGAGAGGCAGGCAGAGAGAGAGGAGGAAGTAGGCTCCCCGCTGAGCAGAGAGCCCGATGCGTGGGGGGGGGGGCTCGATCCCAGGACCCTGGGATCATGACCTTCCTGGGATCATGACCTGAGCTGAAGGCAGAGGCTTTAACCCACTGAGCCACCCAGGCGCCCCTCCAAGGGTAATTTTTATTTATGGCCAGCACTTAGAACAGTGCCTAGCACCTAGTAAGTGTTGTATAAAAATTATATAACCACCAATGTCATTGATGTTACTGTTATCATTACCTGTAGAGACACGAAATTCTCTGTCCTCAAATCCCACTTCTCAGTCTTTACTTTCATTTAAAATGGTTTACGTGGTTATTCAGGGTGGGGGTCTTTATAGTTGGGATCTGCTTAAAACGAGTAACATGAAGTGTGACTACAAAGCAGCAAGACGGCTTTGTTCATGTAACAAAAAATTAATAATAATCTCATTTACCTGCAATTACATTTCACATAAGTAAGTACTTAAGAGGCATTTGTTCAAGGCAATTCGAAACACCCAGAAATATAACCTGGACTTTACTTTTTTAATGTATTACATAATTTTTAAAGGGCAGAATCCACATTTTAAACACATGGGCTGTAAGCAGTAGCATTTAGGAGGAGAATGTAGTTTCCTATTTGGTTTAGTCTGACTCCTGACTCATGTATGCATTTTTGCCTCTTCTCCTGGGTTGGAGGTAGAATTCATAGTTTGAAGGGACTTAAAGTGAAAAATTCAGATTTTTCCATTCCAGAGATAGGAGGATAAGGACAGCTTCAGAAGGGACAAGAGAATTGATCAGCCAAAATTAGTCATATTGTGATAGCACTTGGTATTAGAAAGAAAAAAAAAATCCATAGTGACCACCTTTTGAAATGTTCAATACTGTTATTAACATGAAGACATGTAAGCTTCTTTTCAGTGTGCGACTGCCAAATCCTTTTGCTATAAATCACAGGGGCTAAAAGCAAATTGCTTTTGTTGTACTGGACTTAGTTATTATAAATTAATAGAATAAAATCTTCATATAGCAGAGATTTTTCCATCACCATTGATGGAACACTTATTTTAAGCAACATTTACCACCATCCCTGAAAAGAAAAGTTAGACAGTCATTTGGAGTAGAGGTAAGTGACCTCTAACAATTAAAGAGGACTTCATTCGATTAAAGTTAACTAAAGTCCTTGGCAGTCACTATGCATTTACATTCATCCTAACAGTGATGCTTCCAGGGCAAAAATCTCGGCCACTAGCAAAACGTTTTAAACAAGGACTAGGACTTTAACTGAGCATAGCAGAGTATCACACATGCATGAAGACACAAACAAGATGGCTTGCTTTCCCATTCTCTCCCAGATCACCAAAAATGAACCAAAATACTCTAGAGTCACTGGAAGGCAGCTGTTTAGGGGAACAAACTCGGGCTTCTTTAGAATGATACAAAAACCTTCATGTTGGAATAGGTGAGAGTAATCAGTACAGCGAGAAATCAATATTGTGTATGATTTGAAAAGGACTGTTGTTGAATTGTTAACTTGTTGCCTGAGGAAATGTTTAACAGTTGCATACTGCTGTGTAATCTGCAAAACACATTCACATTCATTATTTTACTGGGGGACAGTAGGTCCTGGAACTGAAGCTGCTGTTAAGAACTTTCCCATGGTCAAAGAGGTAAGTGACAGAGCTGAAAATCAAACCCATACATCTGATCTTGAGTCCAGCGCTCTTCCCAGCCCATCACACCGTCTCTCATCGGATGTTCAATCTGTTATTTTCCTATTGATAAAAGGTTATTATGTAGGCAAGGTTTGAAAAAAATTACAAGTTTTCTTGAATTTAATAGTAGCAATTGGGGGGCAGGTAGTAATTCATTCAGAGTGTTACAGCTGTGAACCATCTGCCAGAGCGTGGGTAATTTTCATCATGTTGAACTGTTTGCCATGGCTCCCAGATAAAAGAATTTGACCTGGACTGAAATTGAATGTTTTAAATCTGGTTTGGGGAGGAGTTTCCTGATCTTTACCTCTTCAACACAAATGGCATGTGTTGCTATTTGGGTCCCCCCGGAAACACTGCAAGGAATGGAAAGTGAGATGGAGGTGCCTTCCCTAAACTTCCATTAATGGTCATTTCCTTAACTGAAGTCAGAGAGCTTTGGTTTTCCTAATAATCCATTGCCATTTGCCGGCTACAGCCAAAAGTCTCTTAATTTCATTTTTCCATGTGTATCAAATCTGATATTCTAATTTAAAACATCACAGTGGGCACAACAGGATAGAGTGAGACAGGTGGAAGCCAAAGGGTGCTAGAAATAGATGCTCCTCATTTGTTTAAAAATCAAAGTTGCTCTTGGCAGTCAGGCAAATAGATTTTAGAAGCCTTGAAAATCAAATCCTCGGGACATAAAAATCCTTGTTTAAAAATAAATTCATTTTCTTTAGCACCTTTTTTTAAAATGTTTTAAGACTATGTAAAAATAGCCCAGACGTTTTATTGCCACTATTGGAAAAATCAGTTTTGTAAAATGCTTAATTAAAGCCTGCAGTATGGTTTGTCTAAGATGCCAGGCTCTCAGATGTTTAGAATCATTCACTGAAAAACGTTGCTTGGTCCTGAGTAAGAAATGAGAAATTAAAAGTGCTACCTTTTATAATAATGAAATGAATACATTGCAACACATTCAGTTTCTACCACGACTATCAGCTTGCTAATTTTAGAGCTATTGATAATATTGCCAAGATACTGTGCTTGCCATATGAACTTAAAATACATGCTCTAGCAATTCTGCCTTGGCTATTGGTCATATAGCATCAGGTCCTACATTTCCATATTCTTTTAGAAAAACAGAGTCGTCTTTTGAAAATGTGGGCTGAATGCTGGAGAAATAGGATCTTTTAAAGAGTTTTTTAAATGTAGACATCTATCCTGTTACAGGTGCGCATTCTTTTCCAGGACACCTTATAATTTCTTTTCCAGGACACCTAATAATTCATTTTTTAAAAATTTTGTTTATTTGAGAGAGAGAGAGAATCAGCATGGGGAGGGGGAGGGGCAGTGGGAGAAGCAGATTCCTCCAGCTGAGCGGGAAGCCCAAGGTGAGATTCCATCCCAGGACCCCCAGATCATGACCAGAGCTGAAAGCAGGCACAAAACCGACGGAGCCACCCGGGCGCTTCAAAAGGGTCCCATAAAATTTTCTGGTTGATTCCTTTTAGAACTAATGGAAAACATCTACTTAAATAGTTATTTAGTGAAACAAGAAAGTTACTCTTTCTCACTAGCTTCATAATACCCCTTCCTCATGGGCTAGGGTTGTACTGGTTATACCATGTGAGTCTTGCCCTCATGTGCCTTTTGCCAAAGGTGTGTCCCTGATTATAGGAAACCATATCTAATCTCCTGGTCTCTCCCTGGCTGAAACGGCGAGGACTGCTCTGGGAGGCGTGCGGGGCCCATGGAGGACTCATCCCCCAAAACTGCATGTTGCTTGTTCCTACACCACTGCCTGTAGGGGCTTAGCTTGTAGGAACAACCTTCCTTGAAGAGCTCCTTGTTTTGCAGGTCCCAGGCATGGCTGCCTGCTCTACTCTCACTTTTTGGCACAGAGGCTGCTGGGCCAGTGTTTAAAGCTATTTTCATGGTTGGATTGACCACAATATGTCTGATGCTAGCCAGACCTTCTGGATTTACTGAATATCCAATTCCCCCCTAAATTGTAGTGACTTTAGCTAGTTTTCATAATTTATATTAGCTGCCTATCTATAATTACTATAAGCCTGAACCTTAGGGAGACTATCAATGAAATCTACCTCTGAATGCATCTTGAATGTTATTCACACGTGTACCCATGGTGCCCTGGAAAGTTGGACCAATAAATGTTGTGCCTCCAGCCTCCCAGGCTTGCCAACACTGTCTTCCCCCTCTGAGCCACTTGGGGCTTAGGGGGACACTCTTCCTCTTGCCACAGTTTAAAAATATTTTCCTGGAGTCTTAAATTGAAGCTTCAAATACATCCTTCCACAGAAATGAGGTGTTGTAAGTGATGGTTGGGTATGGTCAAAGTAGCTCCTCTGTTTGTTTAAGAACTGCATAGGTTAATGTAGGCATGTGTTAGGTGAACCTATGAACCTATCCACCTTTTATTTATAACATTGCTTCTGCGGGATAATTTATTCCGAGTTTCAACCAAACAATGAGCCTGGGAATATGTCTCTTTTGTAAATTAGAGACCGCCTCTATGAGAATTCTAGTCACTTGCATTCTTTAAGTCCACAGTAACTAGGCAGCAAAGTGAAGTGGCCCAAGTGTGTGTTGGGAGGTAGTAGAGAAGTTGACCCCAAGATAAAAATCCCAGAGTAGTTTGTATCCAGATAATCAAGACTGGAATGAACATGCCTCTGTGCTCCAGGGCCCGCTAGTGAAGGGCAGGTGTATGACAATTGAAACTGTCCTTTGAGGAGATGGAGGTTTACAAGTGTCATCCATTTTCCTTAGAGATCCTTTTGACTATTCTGTAACACACCCGTTACCCCCATGGGGAGAAGCATCTACTCTTCTGGTCCGGGAAGGAGACAATAGTCTGGTATGATTGATGTAAAGACTAGCAACAGTTAGTGTCAGTTTCCACCCTTGAGGGACAGCACTTCGATTTTTTATCAGTTCCTAGAGAATCACCCTCCTGTATGTTCACAGGACACAGAAAGGTGTGATGATCCATTCTTATTGGGAAAAAGAGAGAGAGAGAGAGAGAACTATATTCTCTCTAAATAATATAGTTGTGTTATGGTACATTCATCTTTGGGGTCTCTGCTTCCATTCCTCTTCATTTCCTTTCATTTGTTTTTCTTTGATACTTTGCTTGGCTGCCCCCATTTGTGTGATCACCCGTTGATTTCAGGGAGACGGTGTTGACGAGTAAGTGTAATGAGGAATGTTCAGAAGAACTTGAGAAATAGTGTTGTGAGTTCTAGGCAAATAGGACTTGAAGAGATAACTAAGGCACTGAGATGGGAGAGAGTGGAAAGAGAAAGAATAACTGGATTCATTGTTATCATTTTGGCTCTCTCTGGGCAAGGGAACCATTGCAGCTTTGGCCTTCAAACTGTAATAGAGGCATGTTTATGATTCGTGTAAAGAGGTCTGGAATGCCCCGGAGGAACAGCTTTCTTGGCTCACCCTACAAATTTCCAGGGATATTGAAGTCGTGTGTGCTTTATTAGTATATTAAAGATTAATGCTGAGGTTTATAACATTATACAAATTGAAACAGAAAAGTTTACTTCACTTGTTTTTGAGAAGACAATAATACTTGCCAGGTTTGGGGGGCAGGAGTCAGAAAATGTGCTGACCCGTTGGAGTCCAATGAGATTTTTTTTCTCCCTTCCAGAGAAAAATTGCTTGGAGAATACAGCTCCCATTAAAAGGGGTGGAACTAACTCATCCTTAAAAATAAGAATATCCAATAAGGTCATCATTTGTAACCTGTCAGTATCGAGTGGCACGGCACAGCAAAAACATGCCACATTATTCAAAATGTCACCGTTTACTTTTCTGGTGGTGAAATGACCTCAAAATGAACAAGAGACAAAACAAAACAATGAACAAGAGATGGAACTAATATGTGATTATCAGCCCTTTGATACTCATTTAGCAGGGCATTTCTGGTGGAGTTTTAATCCTGAATTGCTTTCCTTTGCCACCCAGCAAGCTTCTGAGTTACTTCCTTCAGCTCTTCTTTGGAATGTGCTCAGGGAATGTAAACTCATTTTAATATTGGCCTCAGTGAAACAGGATTACCAAGGTAAATCTGTGACTCGAGTTCCCATAGTGCGTTTTGAAAGCAAATTAAATTATTTTTTGATTATCTTGTATAGGATAGCATTATTCATTTCTACTAGCATAGTTAATCAAGAGCTGACAAATATATTTCATAATGTAAACTTGAAGTCACACCATTATTTTCTCAGTTTTCAGTGTGTTATGAAACATTCAGTCAGCATTGGCAGAGGTGGTATTGGAAAGCAACTGAAATATGAATCAGTTTTTCAGTAAAGTCTCATTTAAACAAGAGTAAAGAAGAAAGTAAAACAACTCAAGTGGTAACAAATACCCTTAATTTAGGCTCAGCATAATTGTTGATGTGGTCGTCATATGAGGCTTAATTTGTATGTTTCTAGAAAAGATATGAAATGTGGGGCGCCTGGGTGGCTCAGTGGGTTAAGCCGCTGCCTTCGGCTCAGGTCATGATCTCAGGGTCCTGGGATCGAGTCCCGCATCGGGCTCTCTGCTCAGCAGGAAGCCTGCTTCCCTCTCTCTCTCTCTCTGCCTGCTTCTCTGACTACTTGTGATCTCTGTCTGTCAAATAAATAAATAAAATCTTTAAAAAAAAAAAGAAAAGATATGAAATGTGATGTGTAGGTCAGTCAGAAATCCCTTTTAAAGTACATTCAGTGTGCTATATAGGAACATGTTTTTATATCAAAACAAAGTAGCAAATGAAATTAGCTGAGGTAGCTTTCTAGCCTTAAATTTCTGTTAAAAGTATCTAGCTGAGAGTTTGTGCAAAAGTCAATGATGCTCATTTTGTAACAGGTAATCGCATTGCTCAGATGCACTCTTGTGGTGAACTCTTGGATACTTTTCATCCTGTGTAAACTTGATAGATCCACGGAACCTGAAATTCTCTAAACCCCACTGCTGACAGGAAAACTTAATATCTTTACTAATCTAGGGTGTTTTTTCTTTTAATGTGATGGAACCCCCCTATATAATGAGACTAATAGCCTCAAGTAGGTGGAAAGGGTGATGGACACATTTGATGACTTCATCCACCTGCAAGTTTGTTACATTTTTTAAAACCTCCAGTGCAAGAACAAAGTTGTAATGTATACTGCTGCTTTAAGACAAGATCTTGTACTTGAAGCCTCCTAGGGGCGGGGGAGGCTTTCCATGGATTTTTTGAGATTGATTGTAATGAGACAGAGTACGTGGTACTTTGATGGGACCTGATCTTAAAGGAACACTAGCATCCCATAATCCATTTACTAACCATTTATCCCCATCCATCCCCTCTCCAGCCCAGTGCCTTCTCCAATGTACAAGACCCCCATTCCTCTTGTCCCACTCCCTGTTATGCACCCTCTCAATAAGCAGAAGGCCAAGAGAATAATACCAGAGCTGCTTTTTATTAGACAGATGAGGATGTCAACCAAATCTCCTTTACAGGTATGACTTTGCTCTTTTAGAATAAATTCAGTGACCAAGGCTGGACTCTCTCGCCAAGGCTGTGCTCAGATCCTTTGACTCTGTGCCACAGAATCTGGTGAGGGCATAGTCAAGCGTGTAGGAGAAGACAGAAATTCTCTTTGTCTGCCCAATGCTTGGCTCACTTGGTGGCCCCACTCACTGGGAGGAAGTAGAACAGTGCATGCTCAAATGAAGTTGCCTTCCACCGGACATGTCAGAGTGACAGTCAGGGGGGCAAAAGAAGGAACTGCCCTTGAATTTTTGCCGGGCTGGTGCTAGTGTTTGTCACAGGTGGCTGACACATTTAGGCATGTCCACGCCAAGTCAGACTCCTCCGTATGGTTCTAAAAACCACTAGTTTGATTTCCTTTCATTTTAGAGGTGGGAGTTGGGGGATGGGGGTAGGGGGGAAGCACCTCGCACTTTAATTCCGAAAGTAACTTTTTGTTCTGTCGTCTTTTTTTTTTTCCTAGAGTGATTTCATTGCCACAAAAACACACTTTAGAAGACAAGTGATGCTTATGAAGTTTCATCTTTGTCCACTCCAGATCTGCCTAAAAGAAAGAAAATTCAGAGGCTTCTGAATAGAAAACAGCCTGAATTTCTAGAAGCTGAAAAACGGATGCTGGCAGGTGAATGATCCTAACATAGATCATTCGTCCTGCTGCTTTATGGATCAAGTAATTTTGAGTGGAGAAATTCACTCTGTACTTTGTTTTTATTTTCTGGTTCCCCCCCCCCCCCAAATCTCTTTGAAAGGAAACAAATATTACAAAAGCAAGGCTCTCATAACTCCTTTCTCCCTTTAAAAAAATGTTGTTTACATATGTATAAATGTGGCCAACACCAATTTCACTGATGTTTAACACTTAGATTTAGTTTTGAAGTTGAAAATCCTTTACACAAGAGCAGAAAAAGAAAAAAAAAGTTACGTTCATGAGAAGGTAGGTATAATCTGGAATCTTTTTCTTCTGAGTACATAAAACATACATAATACATTTCTTGATCAAGGTATTAAATGTCAACTAGACTTGATGGGACATATTCAGTATCTTAAAGACAGGACCAAAGGACAGACTACCGCAGTTTTTCCTCATTAACTGCAACATTCTGTCCACATTAAATGTCAACTGAACTTCTATCTTGAATGAGCACTTTCAACATTTTAAAGGCAGATCAGAGGAACAGATTATTTGTTCATATTCTGCGATGTTCTGCCTGCAAATCAATTGAGCATTTCCAAACCATTTTTTTTTTATTTTGAAACCTACATTTTCCCCTTTAAAGAAACAAAGTTATTCAAAGTCTCCTCACAGAGCCCCTCTCTGCCTCTCTGGGCCTGCCCCCGCCAACCCCCCATTCTCCCCCCCCCCCTCTGGCTCTCTGCTGGACACACACTTTCCCTCCCATGCCCAGGGCTCCTATTAAGAGATCAGTTTCCCGTATTCAAGAAATTGCTGTTGTATGCATCAATCAATATTCTGAAACTTAAGCCAAAAGGAACCTCTTATAAGGCCTGTTTTCCTTAAGGATAATGAGCCTGTATAAGATGTATCAAATTAAAAAATCAGAGCAAGCATCCTCCTCCTGTTTTTGCTTGCCTCTGATGGAAACTGAATTAAGATTTTAGGAACCTGGACCTTTGAGACATGACACTAACAGGTGGTGATCACAGAGGATAGGTACAAAGGTCTTGAAGCTTGCTTAGAGCTTTGTTTCGTGGCGGCACACAAATTAGAACTTGTGCCATCACTGGCAAACCTCATCGTATCACAGATGGGTGTGAGTGTCTGTGTAACTGTGAGTGCTAGTGTGTGTGCGTGCACACATATTTGTGTGTATGTACACCTTTGTGTACCTGTGTTCACGTGATTGTGGGTGTACCTATTGTGGAAACTCTGTTAAAAAAAAATTGCTTCGCATTTAACGTGCAACTTTGAAGTAGTGTACTATTTACCTGAAGTTTTTTGCCACTCGGTTTTGATGTCTTTGAACGTGTACTTCTATCTTCAAGCAGGCTTTCTAGTACATGTTGCTAAACTAACTTTTCCGAAGAGCCGAGTTGACTTTTGTTGTTTTTCCTTGCCTACCAACCAAAGGGATGGAGGGGGCTCTTTTTTTTTTTTCCCTCGTGAACGGGGTGGGGAGAGGATGTAACCGCAGTCCTAGTCACTCCTTCAGTGCCTGGTGATCGTGAGGGCAGTAGGTTTCGTCAGTTCCTTTAGACTCTTCTCTTTTCCCAACCTAATCAAATTGTGTGTTGTGGCTTTTGTTCAGTATGGTAACAGTGCACTCTCTAGGCAGCCTTTCTTTTTTAAGCCTTCTGTCACCATTTTTATTTTCAACTAAGTTTTAAGTCACAATCGTTCAGAATTGTGGAAAGCAAAGATGATTTGGGGGAAAATGCTCTGTTGCTTTATTTGTATATTAGGTTCAGGGGGCTGCTGGCAGACAGGGTAGAGCATTGAGTGTAACACTTACTGAATAAATAGATGGGAAACCCCATACACAATAGTACCTACAAACAGTCACAGATACAAGTAGTCACAGGTACGTAAAGTCACGGGTAGAGCATAACAAATATGCAGTCTTTCTGACACTACTTCTTACTTTACAGACACAACTGGTTTATTCAGTATTGTGCTGGAAGAATCCTTTTAGAATATGTGTGCCAGGATATCACTTACTTTCCAGCTACTGGTTTATGCTGCTGTTAAGAAAAAAACAGTGATGGAACGATTATTATTATTATTATTTAATTTTATTTTTGTTTTTTATTTTATTTTATTTTTTCTTGGTTTTGTGACCTCTACATTTAATTTGGTATCAGACACAGTCACTTGGTCAGTAAAAACTAAAACTTTACAGTTCCAGTGGTTCATCACATTTGCTCTTTCTGCTTCACAGATCTGCTTTGAGTTGCTCTGGCTTTGTCTTCCTTTGTAAATACTCTTGTTTCTTTGAAAACATCTCATTTGCTGTTTGGGGAGACAACCTTGCAACTTTGTATAGTGTTTATATATATATCTGACTTGCCTTTCCATAGAGCTACTCGCAATAAATGTGTTCACGAAAGTTCTTATGTGTGGAGACTCATTTTTCTTAATAGCGTCGTCCCTACTCCATTGTAAATATAGATACTTTTTCCGGCTCTGTGGAAGCACTTGACTGCATTTTTCAGAAAGAGCCGTTGGGATGAGTTAGGATTTGGGTAAAGTTTACTATGCTTAGAAACACAGGGCTTCTCAGTGCTGTTAATACGTTAACCCCCTAGTCTCCAAATGTGGAGCTGGTGCTAGTGTAGAGCTTTGCTGAGTTTCCTTGCAGGACTGTGATGTATGAATATATATAGAATCGACCACTCGGTGAGGGTAAGGTAATCATTTACAGTTTTCTTTCATCTCCCTCTTTTGCCACGTACTCTTGCCCTTTAATTGACTTCCTTTTCATTCACAGTTGACCCTTGAACAACACAGGGCTTACGGGCCCTGACCCCCGCATGGTCTGAAATCCACGTCTAACTTTTGATTTCCCGAAAGCTAACAACTAATAGCCCATTGCTGACTGGAAGCCTTACTGATAACAGAAACAGTCCATTAGCACATATTTCATGTGTTATTATGTATTACATACTGTATTCTTAAAAAAGAAAACATTAAGAAAATTGTGAAGAAGAGAAATTACATTTATGGTACTGTAGTGTATTTATTTTTTCAAAGAATCCATGTCTAAGTGGACCTGCACAGTTCAAACCTATGTTGTTCAAGGGTCAAATATGCTTATTTTCAACCACGGGGAAGGCAAATAGGAGTACATAGAAAATACACTGATGAACAGACAGAAAACAGTTCTGCATTGACGGAATATAGAAGGATGGATGCGTCAAATACCAAGAACATACTAGTAAATTATATTGCTAGACTTATGAAAAACCAAAGATTTAAAGGAACACTAGAAAAATAATTGTCTCCCTGACTCTTTCCTTTAACAAATGATCCTTGCCACACCAAAGGGCATTGAAAGTAAATAAGATTTGGGGACCAATGCTTGACCAAGGCTCAATGGGTGATGGGGGGGACCTGTAGAGTTAAATGGGGAACAGGGTAGGGAGTCGGTTCCCACATTATGTGCGTAATCCATAAGCTACATTGTATATTTGCAGACAATTGAGCTCATTGTGCAACTTGACCTTACTGATGTACTTGAGTTGTGCATAAAGAACATCACAATGGGAGGGTGTAATTAGACTGTCTTTGTTATCAGAAATTATCCACAACAGAGACCATCTTTAGAAACAGGTTATATATTGGGGTGCCTGGGTGGCTCAGTTGGTTGAGCATCAGACACTTGGTTTCAGCTCAGCTCAGCTCATGATCTCATGGGTGTGAGATCGAGCCTCCCAACAACATCATCAGGCTCTGTGATCAGCGGGGAGTCAGCTTGAAGATTCTCTTCCTCTGCCCGTCCCTGCCATACATGTGTGTGCATGTGCACACTCTCTCAAATAAAGAGATAAACCTAAAAAACATATGAATATATATTTATTCATCACACAATTTAATGTCACAGATTATATATGAACTTTAGCCCTAGTCCTCACTTTGAGAGAGGCAATCTATATCTGTCAGGACACAGCCCAAATGTATGTTATTCATCCCAAACAGACCCACAAAGACATGGGCACATCTGTGCTTACCAAGATCACACGATCTCTGTGTACTCATTTGGTGATTCACATCTTAATGGGACTAGAATTCCCAGAACAGTAGACATAGTGTGGCTGGCTTCAACAATCAGCAGAACTCATTAGCTGGAAAGATCTATATTGTATAGTGCCCGAACAGAACTTCAGCTGCTCCAGTCCCCTGGTTTCATACATAGTAACCACATGCTCACTATAGAATGTGAAGTGGTACTGTTTCTTTAAAGCATAAAATCTATTCAGAAGACTTATCAGGTAAAACATGCCTAAGTACACACTAGTTAAGCACCTCCAGTGACTGCTTTGAAAAATATTACTAGGTGCTAATTGAACCCAAAAGGCATCTTGGAAATGCACCTAAATGCTCTTTTTAATGTTTTGAAAGCAAAACTGCCCAAAGGCAGAACCTGGAAAATGTGAGTATGAGAATTTGTGTGGGTAAGCCAAATCAGGACTCCTAATTTATAAAATGTGCAAAAGAGAAATTATGCAAAATCAATGCACAGAACGAGGTTGAACTGTATTCTGTTTGAGAAAAACCAATTCATTTTCCCTCTAAGGCATGCATGTTAATGGTGCTGGTTTTCAGGCAGCTACCTTAAGTCCCAGTTTGCTGCTTAAGTGTACTTCAGAGATAAGAAATGCAACCGAGCTGTACGAAATGAGACAACTTTCCTCCTGTCTCTTGTGCATGATAAATGCTAAAGCAATTAGGAACCACTGTTGCATGTTACATTGGAATCTGTCAGTAACATCAGTGGTGTGCTATATAAATGGAAGAAACTTATTTAGAATAAAGTCCCCAGAACCAAAGAGGATACTACTGGTTTAACTTCATATTAAACATTTTGGTCTATAGAATTGAACTAAAAGCAATGCCTTCCTTAATTTTTCAATCTCAGAATATCCATTACAGTGTCTTCTATATGGCAATCATCTGAATTAGCATTTCAATAACAAAAGGAGCAAAGAAATATTGAAATGGAAAGTGGAATCTTAAATGTCTACAGAAAATGTAAGACTTACAGTTCATTCTGTAACTCCAAGAAGCTTTTCAACATTTTTGCACTTTCTGCATCATTTTCAGGGAATTGAATACATGTAGGTCGATATTCTTGCTCATATTTTTGTTAGTTTTATTTAACTTTCTCAGAAGCAGTTTAGGAACCATCTGTCTGACCTTGCCTTCTTATTTTTTTTTTCTTCTTCATGTTAGGATTCTGCTCATTCTAGAAAGACATGCAATATTGGTAGTGGTGTTTAGTGCTTAGAATTATAGTTAAATATAACACATTAATTACACAGTAGATATAATCTATGTAAGATGTCAATACTGCAAAAAAAATCTCTTTTGCAAGACTACTGTCTTTTTGTGAGGTTGTGACAATGATACTTGGTCAACATTGGAGTTGTCAGGTGCTCTAATCTGTTTCCTTAGCACCTTAGAAAACCATAGTTGACTCTTGGTTAGTATAGAGTTGACATTCCGGAATTAGGTTTAGAACTACAAGGGGTCTTAGACACGGTATAGACCAAGCCCTACCATCCTTTCAACTATTTATCTATTCACCCACTTCTCTCTTGGAGAAATTATTTTAATCACACTTCCTATCTATCAAAGTCCTGATAAGAAGTCTGGTTGGAGGATAGAATAAAATGAATGGAAATAATATCTAGTGTAGAGTTTATGACCCATGATTCTCCATGGAAAATGAGAGTTTGCCGCATCAGATTGGAAAAGAGGATTTTCTCTTCTCCCTTCCTGTCCAACTCTGCTAAGAAATTCTCATTACACCAAAGGTGCTCATAATATTTCACTTTGTGGATTCAGAAACTTAAACCAATTTTTCACTTTCCCCACTTATGATCCAGTAAAACTTTATCTTGGCAGAATTAATGAGAAAAAATCTTATCTGAAACTCCAATGGCTAAATCACAACTGAGGCAAAAAACCAGCCTATCCTAATACAAATAGTCATATTACAAAGGGCATTGAAATCCCTATGTACCACAGAATAAACAAAATCTTCTAGACTGATTTTGATGTCTTATTGTAATGAATTTATACCCTGAGCTAGCAACAAATCACTGAGAGAGAAGACTTCCGCATCTGGCCAAGATAGACCAGATTTATTCTCCCACCTGAACAAACACAAAATAAAAACCCTTCAAAATATGAAACAAGGGCATTCAAGACACCAAACATTAACTAATAAGGTCAGTGATACCTCAGAGGTAAGAAGCAAATTTGGTGGGCCCTACAACTGCCCTGTCTTACTAACTTGAGAGTAGTTTTAGACCATGGTGCAGGGGTAGGAAATCTAAGCCAACTCCTTGAATTGAAGAGATGGACCTCTAAGCACAAGGAGGCCGTTATGGCTAGAATTCATGAGATACAGTCCCATAGAGGAAGGATCTTCACAGAGAACTCCAGAGATGTGTAGAGGGTCCTCCTTGAATATTCAGCAGAATACTGATCACACTAGGCATGGGAGGAAATTATTTAAGGCCAGAGAAAGAATCACCTGAAAGGATTAGAGGTAATAGCGCTTGGTACACACCCAGGCATAGAAGTAGAACATGTCCTTATCAACCAGAATGGAAAAACCTCAAGACTTATGGGATATCGGTTAGAATACTCAGAAGGGTCTTTCCTCAGTATTGGGGAAAATTAGCCCTAAACTGAACAATGCTCCAGACTTACCTAGGGAATCTTACAAATAAGAACTGAAAGGAACAGCTTTTGAATAATTTAACTGTGTTCCAGGGAAAAAAGAACTAAAGAATATTTATAAGGTTATAAAATCCAACATTCAACAAGATATGGTCACAATGTCTGGTACCAAATAAAAAAATTAGTGGGCATGCAAAAACACAAAGAGAAATATGACCCATAATGAAGAGTAAAATTAATGGGAACCTATCCAGAAATGACACAGGTGATAGAATTAGTAGACATGGCCATTAAACGGTTTTTTATAACATATATTAAAACATTAACTAGCAAAAGGGAAGATATATAAATGACACAAATGGAACTGCTAAGGATAAAAACTATAATTTTGGAGACGAAAAAATAAACTAGATGGGATGAATGGCAAATAAGATATTGTAGAAGATTTTTCACTTGAAGTCATAGCCATAAAGTCAATTCAATATAAAATTCAAATCAATATAAAACGAAGAAAAAAGAGAAGTAATAAAAAAAAATTAACAGGGCATTAGTGAACTGGGACAATTCAAATGTGCTAGTATATGTGAGTGAATTCCAGGCAGGAGGAGGTGTTGGGGGGAGACCAGAAAAATATTTTAAGTAATAAGGGACAAAAATTTTTCCAAATTTGATAAAAACTATAAATTCATGGGTCTAAGATACATAATAAAAACATAACACAAGAAACACAAAGAAACTACACCCAAACACATTGTGATCACATTATGTGCTGAGGAACAAAGATAAAGATGAGAGCAACTTTCTCATTAGAAATTACACAAGTGAGAAGACACTAGAGCAACATCTTTAAAGTTCTGATAGGATTTTTTTAAAAGTCTACCTAGAATTCTATACCCGGTGAAAAGAGCTTTCAAACTCCATGGTGAAATAAAGACTTTTTTGGATATATAAAAGCTGAAGGAATCTGGCACCAGCAGACTGCTCTTAAAAGAAAGGAAGCTTCTAATGCTTGGAAAATTAAACAAGATGGAAATAGAGATCTTCACCAAAGAATGAAGTGACCGAAAATGGAAACTATATGGGTAAATTTATAAACTATTTTTCTTATTATTTAAATGTATTTAAAGGATGCTTGAGGACAATAGTGGGAAAATAAGGACCTCTGAAAATACTTCCCCAATAAAACCAAGGAGAAGACTGGCAAAAATTGTCAGAATCAACTTTTTTAGAACTCTGGAAGTTAACCAAAGACTTGCAGCAATCCAGGAACAGTTTACTCAAAAAACAAAACAAAACAAACGCCACAAAAACCAGTTGAATCTTAGTAAAAACACTGACCTTTGCGGCGTTTTCTCTTGCCCTATTCCCATCTCCCTATGCTCAGCTATGTGGTAGCCTAGAATACTAATAGCCCTCAAATCATTGTGAAAACCAACCACTTGGCAGCTACTGGAAGCGCAGAAAAGGGTAGGAGCTCCTTCAAAGCCTCATACCCAAACGACTGCCATTACTGACCTGTTTGGTAGTTCCCAGGATGAATGCATTCACGAAGCTTGTCCATATATGACCTAACACAGAGGTGTGCCAGTGCCAACGAACTTTTCCCTGGGAGCATCAGTATTAGCTGTTTAATATTGCAACTGCCTCAGACTATAGATAACAGTTGAGATAAACAGTAAGTTTACTACAAGTCTTAAAAGGAAAATCTTTGGAAAAGAACAGGTACTAAAGGGAGCATGCCCAGGGCTGTGTACATGCTCATGAGAGACCTGAGAAGACAAAAGCCTCACCACTGCCTAACCTGTAGAATTCTTTTTTTTTTTTAAGTTTTTATTTATTTGACACACAGAGAGAGAGCCCAAGTAGGTGGAGAGGCAGGCAGAGAGAGGGGGGGGAAGCAGGCTCCCTGCTGAGCAGAGAGCCTGATGTGGGGCTCAATCCTAACACCCTGAGATCATGACCTGAGCCAAAGGCAGAGGCTTAACCCACTGAGCCACCCAGGCACCCCTAACCTGTAGAATTCTATACCAGCAGGAAGAGAAGGCTAAAAGAGGATTGTGAACCGCCTGGCTGAGAGTTGAAGCTGTGCTCCAGTGAGCTCAGTCACTTGGCAATGGCTGGGAGATCATTGGTTCCAGGCATTTAAGGAAATCTCTGTAATTATCTGGATGCTAACCTAAGCGAGCAGAGACTTTAGTGGCCACACATGATAAACAAAAAACAAACAAAAAAATACAAACTTTGACAGAATTAGTACAGAAATGTCATTAAACAAACAAATAAGCAACAATGACAAATAGTTATACCAACAAAACTTTGAGGGGCATTTGATATGCAAAGTCCTCACATTATTATTATTTTAAATTTCCAATTTTCAAGAAAAAATTATAAGACATGCAAAAAGCTAAAAAGTATGGCTCATATATAGGCAAAGAAGTAGTTAACAGAAGCAATTCCTTGAGGAAGACTTGACTTTGGACTTAATTAGACAATCACTTTAAATCAGCAATATCAGTTTTTTTTAGAAGTAAAGGAAACCATGAGAATATGAGAACATGTCTCACTAAATAATGAATGTTAATACAAAGAGAGCAATTAGTTAAAAAGAACCAATAAGTGTGCTCACTTTGGTAGCACATATACCAAAATTGGAACAATACAGAGAAGATAAGCACGGCCCCTGTACAAGGATGACATGCAAATTCATAAGGAATTCCATATTTTTAACTTGAATTTAAATAAAACAAGAAAAAAGTAAATAAATACTTTAAAAATGAAAGAAGAACCAATAAGAAATTCTGGAGTTGAAAAGTACAAAAACTGAAATGAAAAATTCACTAGTGGGGCTCAACAGTATATCTGAACTTGCAGAAGAAAGAAGCTTTTGGCACACTTGAAGACTGGTCAAATGATATTATCCATTCTGAGGAATAGAAAGAAAAAAGAATGAAGAAAACAGAATAGAACCATCTGAGAACTATGGAGCACTGTCAAGTGAATCAACACCCCTAATAACAGGAGTCCTAGAGGGAAAAGGAAGAGACACAAGGGCAGAAAGAATATTTGAAGAAATGGTAACCAAAAGCTACCAAAATTTGATGAAATACATTAATCTGCACATCTAAAGAGTTCAATGAACTCCAAATAGAAATAGCTCAAAGAGAATCTCACCAAGATACATTAGAATCAAACTGTCAAAAGTCAAAGACAAAGAACCTTCAAAGCAGCATTGCAGAAGCAATTCATCATGTACAAGGGATCCTTCATAATATTACTAGGGAATTTCTCATCAGAAACCAAGGAGGCTAGAATTATTGGGACAGTATATTCAAAGTGTTAAAAGAAAAAAAACTATCAACAAAATATCCTATTATCATAGAACTATCCTTCAAAAATGAATGAGAGTGTAAGACATATTCAGATCAACAATCACTGAGAGAGTTCACCATACAGAAATAGAAAAAATATTTGTTTATATTTTATATTATATTTATATATATGAATATAAAAAATATAAGAAACAATAAAAGGTATATTTTTGGCTAAAATGAAAGGACACTAGACAGTAACTAGAATCCACATGGATTCTTATCTGTACTAGAATACTAGTACAGGTAACTGTATAGGTAAATACAAAAAAAAGAGGGGATATCTGGGTGGCTCAGTTGGTAAAGTGTCTATCTTCAGCTCATGTCATGACCCCAGGGTCCTGGGATCCAGTCCCACATCAGCTTTCCTGCTGAGCTTCTCCCTCTGCCAGGTGCTCCCCCAGCTTGTGCTTTCTCTCCCTCTCTCTGTGTGTATGTGTGTGTCTCATTCTGACAAATAAATTTAAAAATCTTTTAAAAAGAGTATATATGTATATTTTATTTTTAACTCTTTTTTCTCTGAATGTAAAGGACAGTTGCATAAAGCAATAATTATAAATCTGTACTGATGGGCATGCAATGTATAAAGATGTAATTTTTATTAAAATAAAAGCACAAAGAAGGACAGATAATGAAGCTATATGAAAGAAAACTTTTTATATACTATTGAAATTAAGTTGCCATTTAACTGAACTGGATGGTTATAACTTAAGATGTTAATTGTAATCCACACAGCAAACAAGAAGAAAATAACTCCAAATAAATAAAATTTAAAAAATGACAAGGGAATGAAAATGCTTTTTAATACAAAAGAAGGAAGTTATGGAGAAATGTAGAAACAAAAAATATATAGGATATAAAAAACAAGGAGCAACATAGCAGTCATAAGCCCTACGTTATCATTACTTACATTAAATGTGAATGGATTAAAGGACACCCAGGCAGCTCAGTTGGTTAAGCATCCAACTCTTGATTTTGGCTCAGGTCATGATCTCAGGGTCATGAGATCCAGCCCCACATCAGGTTCCATCCCAGGAGTGGAGCCTGCTTGGGATTCTCTCCCTCCCTCTCCGTCTGCCCCTACTTCAACTCTCTCCCTTTCAAAAAAAGGTGAATAGATTAAACAATACAACCAAAATAAAGAGATTGGCAGAATGGATATAAAAATCATGGTCTATCTTTGTGCTGACCACAAGAGACACACTTTAGATTCAAAGACACAAATAGATTGAAAGTAAAGGGATAGAAAAAAATACACCATGCCATGAGTAACAAAAAGAGATATGCACTGGCTATACTAATATCAAATAAAATAAACTTTTAAGAGAAAAGTTGTTACTAGAGAAAGACATTTTATAAAAATAAAAAGACATAAGAGTATATGGAAAATATCTATGTATCTCTATACCTGTATCTATATCTAGATATCTCAGAACAGAGTCCCAAAATATAGGAAGCAAAATCTGACAGAAATGATGAATAGACAATCTAACAATAATATTTGGATACTTGAATACCCTAATATCAATAATGGATAGAACAACGAGGCATAAGATCACCAATAAAATAGCAACTTTGAACAACACTATAAATCAACTACATCTAATAAACTTCTGTAGAATACTCCACCCAACACAGAATACACACTGTCTATAGAGCACATGGAACTTTATCCAGGATAGACCATATGTTAACTCATAAAAATGTCTTGATAAATTTTAAAGGACTGAAGTCATACAAAGTCTGTTCTCTGACAACATCAGAATGAAATTAGCTGTAGGAAATTGGGAAATTCACAAATATGTGGAATTAAATAACACATCCTTAAATACCTAATGGTTAAATGAAGACATAACAAAGTAAATTAGAAAATACTTGAAGTTGAATGAAAACGAAACTAAAACACTTTAAAACCTATGCGGTATGACTAAAGTGGTGATTAGAGAACAATTTATTACTGTAAATGCTTATATTTTAAAAAGACCCAAAAGATCTCAATTAATACCTGACCTACTACCTTGAAAGGTTACAGAAAGGGGTGCCTGGCTGGCCCAGTGGGCAGAGCATGTGACTCTTGGTCTCCAGGTCATGAGTTCAAGCCCCACCCTGGGTGTAGAGATTACTTAAAAAAAAAGTCTACACAAAGAATAAACTAAGTCAAAAGCAAGCAGAAGGAAAGAAACAGTAAATATTAGAATGGAAATCAATGAAGTTGAGAGTAGAAGAGCAATAGAAAAAAATCAACAAAACCAAAAGTTGCTTCATTGAGAAAAATTAATAAAATTGACAAACTTTTAGCTAAACAGACCAAGACAAAAAGAGAGAAGTCTCAAATTATTAAGATCAGGTATGAGAGAAGGAACATTACTACTGACATTACAGAAATAAAAATAACTATAAAAGAATACTATAACTATATAAAGAATAAAAATAACTGACATTACAGAATAAAATAACTATAAAATAATAAATAACTGTATGTAGACAAATTAGACACACTAGATAGAATAGACAAATCTCTAGAAGGACACAAACTACCAAAACTGACAAGAAGAAATGGAAAATCTGAAGAGATATAACAAATAAAGAGATTAAATAATTTAATTTCCCCACAAATAAAAGCCTAGGATCAGATAACTGATGAATTTTAGCAAGTGTTTAAAGAAGAACTAACACTAATTATTCACAAAATTTTCCAAAAAATGGAAGAGGAGGCAAAACTTCCCAACTCATTCAATGAGGCCAATACTTCATGGATACCAAAATCTTGTTACCAAAACCAGAGAAAGGCATTACAAGAAAAGTAAACTGCAGACCAGTATTCCTTACAAATATAGATGTAAAATCTTTAAAAAAAAAAAAAAAAACATAACAAATCACTAGCAAATCCAATTAAGCAAGTTATAAAAAGCACAGGACCAGATATCTTCACTGGTGAATTCTACCAAACATTTAAAGAAGAGTGAACATCAATACTGCTCAAACTCTTCCAAACAATCGAAGAGAAAGGAACACGTCCCAAGTCATTTTATGATGCCAGTGATATGCAGATAATAAAGTCAGACAAAGACACTATGAGAAAACTCCAGATCTGTATCTTCTATGAATATTGATGCAAAATATCCTCAACAAAATACTAGCAAAACACATTAAAAGGATTATATACCGAAATTAAGTGGGATTTATACCAGAATATGAGGTTCATTCAACATATTAAAATCAATCAGTGTAATACACCTAATTAATAGAATAAAGAAAAAATACCCATATGATTATCTTGATGCATTAAAAGAATCTGACAATACCCAACAATCCTCCATGATAAAAACACTCAACAACTAGCAGTAGAAGGAAAATGCCTCCATCTGATAAAGGGCAATTATGAAAAAACAAACAAACAAACAAACAAACAGCTAACATCATACTTATGGAGGAAAACATGAAACCTTACCCCTTGGATTAGAAACAAGAAAAAGATATCCATTCTCACCATTTCTATTAAATATTTAGCTAGGGTTTCTGTCCTGATCAATTAGGCAAATAAAAAAAGCATAAAGATTGGAAAGAATTAAAAGTATTTCTATTTGCAGATGACATGACTTTATATACAGAAAATCATAAGAATCCACTAGAAATTATTAGAGCTGACAAATGCATTCAGCATAGTTTTTTTATTATTCTATTCTTTTATAATATCTTGAAATGTTATACATTTCTACAATATCTATTTTATTTTATTATTTTTTAATTTAATTTTTTCAGTGTTCCAAGATTCATTGTTTATGGACTACACCCAGTGCTCCATGCAATACGTGCCCTCCTTAATACCCACCACTGGGCTCACCCAACCCCCCACCCTCCTCCCCTCCAAAACCCCAAGTTTGTTTCTCAGAGTCCACAGTCTCTCATGTTGATCTTATATCTTATAACTATGCATTCAGCATAGTTATAACATATATGTTATATTGCTATGAATTCAGCATAGTTATAACATATAAGATCAACATCCAAAAAATTATATTTGTATACATTAGCAATAAACAATTTGAAACAAGAATTAAGGTAATACTTCCATTTACAGTAGTATTAGAAAGAATGGAATACTTAGGAATAAATTAAACAAAAGAAGTACAAGACTTGTACACTGAAAACTATAACACAACAATGAAAAAATAAAAGAGACCTACATAAATGGAAAGACATCTAGTATTTATGGTTTGGAAGGCTTAATATTGTTAAAATACAATATTCCCCATGTGGTGCACAGATTCAATGCAATCTATCAAAGTCCCAGCTGACTACTTCTTTTTTTTTTTGAAGTAAGTGGCAACTGATCCTAAAATTCATATGGAATCAAAGAACCCTGAATAGCCAATCCCGGAAAAGAAGGACAAAGCTCAGAGACTCACTCTTGATGATTTCAAAACTTACAAAATGTTACAGTATTCAAGACTGTGTGGCACTGTCATAAAGACTGACATATAAATCAGTGGAATGGAATTTAGAGTCCAGAAATAAGTCTATACATCTATGGTCAATTGATTTTTCAAAGGATGCCAAGATATCAGTGGGGTGAAAGAATGGTCTTTTCAACAAATGGTTCTGGAACAATTGGACAGCCACATGCAAAAGAATGAAGTTGGACCCTTACCTTACACCATGTATAAAAATTAATTTGACTGAATTAAAGAATTAATTATAGAGCTACAACTATAAAGCTCTTAGAAGAAAACAGGGGCAAATCTTCATGAACTTGGTTGAGGCAATGGTTTCTTAGATATGATAGCAACAGCGAGAACAGTGAAAGGAAAAAGAGATAAATGGAATTCCACCAGAATTTAAAATCTTTTGTCCTTTAAAGGACACCATCAAGAAATTAATAAGACAACCCTCAGAATGGGAGAACATGTTTGGAAATCATATATCTGATAAGGGACTAATATTCAGAATATTTAAAGTACACTTACAGTTCAAAAATAAAGTGAAAAAATAACCCAGTTTAAAAATTGGCAAAATATCTGAATAGACATTTCTCTAAAGAAGATATATGAGTGACCAGCAAGCTCACAAAAAGATATTCAACATCATTAGTCATTAGGGAAATTAAAATCAAAACCACAATGAGACCACTTCACACACACTGGGTGGTTATAATTTAAAATTGGAAAAATACATTTTGGAAGGGATGTGGAAAAATTAGAACATCTGTACATTGCTGGTGAAAATGTAAATCGTGCATCTGCTATTAGAAAATAGTCTGATAAATTCTTCAAGAAATTAAACATAGACTTACTATATGACCAAGCAAATCTACTCCTTGGTACATACTCAAAAGAATTAAAAGCAGGTATTCAAACAAATACTTGAACATGAATATTCATAACAGCATGATTCACAATCACCAAAAGATAAAAACAACCCAAATGTCAATGTAGTAATAGATAAACAGAACATGCTATATTCATGAAATAAATTATTATTAAACATAAAAAAGACTGAAGTTCTCATATGGGGTATAATGTGGTTGAATCTTAAAAACACAGTGTCAAATGAAAGAAACCAAACCAAAAATGCCATACATATTGTATGATTCCATTTACATGAACATTCAGAATAAGAAAATCCATTGAGACAGAAAGTGGATTAGCGGCTGCCAGGGGCTTTGGGGAGTGGGAATTGACTGCTCGATGGTTATGAGGCTATCTTTGGGATGATGAACATGTTTTGGAACCAGATAGATGTGGTGGTTGCATACATTGTGAATGTATTAAATGCCACTTTGTTTGCTTTAAAATTATTAGCTTTATGTTATGTGAATTTCACCTCAACTAAAAAAAAAAAATGAAGGAATGAAGTATTGACGCAGGCTACAACATGAATGAGCTTTCAAAACATTATGGTAAGTGAAAAAAATCGGCACAAAAGGGCCATATATTACATGACTACATTTATATGAAATGTCCAAAGTAGGTAAATCTTTTATTTTACTTGCACTGAAGTGTAGTTGACATGCAACATTACATTAGTTTCAGGCAGACAACATAGTGACTCAACAACTCTGTATGTCACACTATGCTCACCACAAATGTGGCTACCATCTGTCACCACACAATGCTATTATAATACTATTGACTATATTCCCATGTTGTACCTTTTACTCCCATGACTTACTCATTCCATAACTGGAAGCCTGTACCTCCCACTCTTTTTCACCCATTTTCCTTTTCTCCCTCACCCCCTCCCTTCTGGCAACCACCAGTTTGTTCAGAGTAAGCAAATCCCTAGAGAGAGAAAGAAGACTGGTGGTTGCCTGGGGATAGAGAAGGAGGGAGAAATGGAGGTGGGGGGAGAATAGGGAGTCACTGCTAATGGGTATGGGTTTTTTTTTTCTTGAGGTGATGAAAATGTTCTGGAATTAGTGATGATTGCCCAGCTTTGTGAATATACTAAAAACTATTTAGTTATATACTTTAAGAGAGTGAATTTCATGGTATGTAAGTTATATCAAATAAAAAAGAGAACGAACTGTTTAAACAAAAATAATAAGGATGTAGTATGGGGTTTATAACATTCAAACTACCTTGTATGAAAATAATAGCACAAAGCTCAGGAGGGGAGAATTGAAAGTATACTATTGTAACATTCTTAAAGCATGTGTAAGGTGGTATTATATAACTGCCATGTAGATTGTGATAAGCAGTCAGTAAATTGAACAGAATGTTATAGTTAATATACCACAAAGAAGATAAAATGAAATCAGAAATAAACATTTCACTCATCCAAAACCAGGCATTAAAAAGTGAACAAAATACAAATGATACAAATAGAAAACAAATAGCAAGATGATGGATTTAAACCTAACCATTTCAATAACCACATTAAATGTGGTCTACTAAAGAACAAAGATTATTCGATGTATAAAAAAGCAAGATCCAACTATTAATTTGCTGCCTAAAAGAAATGTCCTTCAAATATATAGAGAGGGGAATGCCTGGGTGGCTCAGTCTGTTAAGTGGCTGCCTTGGGCTCAAGTCATGATCCCACAGTCCTGGGATGGAGTCCCACATCGGGCTCCTTGCTCAGTGGGAAGTCTGCTTCTTCCTCTACCTCTGCCTGCTCCTCCATTGCTTGAATTCTCTCTCTCTCTCCAACAAATAAATAAGTAAAATCTTTAAGAACATATATATATATAGAGAGAGAGAGAGAAAGAGAGAGAGAACAAGATTAAAAGTAAAGTGACTGGAAAAAGATAGACCATGCTAACACTAACACAAAGAAAGCTGGATGGCTACATTGTTATCAATGTAGATTTCAGAGCAAAGAGTATTAAGAGTATTATTTTCTTTACCATATTACCATTATCAAAATGATAAAGGGATCATTTCATCAACAGGATGAAACAATCATAAATATTTATGCACCTAGTAACAGATCTTCAAAATAGATGAAGCAAAATGACAGTCTTAAGGAAAAAAGGCATAACACATTGTCTTGTGCCCATGGCTGCTTCTGCTAGCTCAGAGAGGTCAGAAAAAATACACTGGTTTCTCAGACCAAAAGAAGGATGCGTTTATGAGAATGGCTTTAGGCTCTTATCTCTTTCCACTCCGTGGGGGGGAGTTCTGTGTGCTTCTACTGGCCTTAAGATGGGCAACAGTTGCACATCTGAAAGTACACAGTGAACTTTAAGAACATATTCAAACCTAGTAATCTCAAAGTCTGCCTTGCTACTCTACTGATTACTATAAACTAAGTAGGACCCTATTTTAGTCTAGATGTTTTCCAGCTTGTCTTTAACATTTGCCGCCTAATATGATAAATAACTACATACTGCTTGGCCCACTTGTCTCGATGTTTGTTCATCTGATTCCTAGCCTAAATTTCTGCTGAAGGGAGCCAAATAAGGAAAGCTACTACACATGAAACATGACCAATGGAGGTTATAGTTAGTGAACGCAAGTTGCTTCTCTGTGTGTTTAGTGTACATTAATGTAAATGAAAAATGACAAACTTTCCTGTTGGAACTATAAAGAAATTTTCCCCTCCACGGAGTGTGTTGTGCATTGTCTATAATAGAAGATAGATGGTATCTGCATAGTCTGAGGTCTACATAACAATCAAGACACATTGGTTCCTACTTGAATAGAAATAGTGCTGGGGAGTTCTCAGACTAGGGCATTCAAATTCCAGGAGTTTGTCTGGATTCAAGAGTCCCGAAGAAGCTCAAGTGAGGTAGGCACCAGGCCAGACTCACAAGGTTTTCTTTAGCTGCAGAGGCTTAGACCAGACCGACAAGAGTATCCTAAAATACAGTGAATTCACTGTAAGTCCCTTGTGTCCCAGGGCTAATTCTAAGGGACCTCAGTTGCTGTGAAAAACACTCATCCGTAACTGGGAACAGGTTCCCAAAGCATGTCGTTCATTACTTCTCATGCAACAGAGACCCCTGTAGTGCCAAGAGTCTCCATCACACAGGATTCTGATTTTTTTGATACAGGCATTTTCAGGACTAGAAGGTGATGATCAGGTTTTGAGTGAAAAAGAACTTAACTTGTTTGGTAACCTTGGGATAGTCACGTAACCTTTGTAAGGCTTGGCTTCTGCATCCGTAGATGGAGACTAATCCTTGCACTGTTTGAATACATCAGGGTTGCTGAGGCTCAGATGACATAATGTGTGGTGAATTACATTTTAATGAGAACTTATAAATGTAAGGTATTACTTATGTTGCTACTGAGGCATCAGGTATAGTCTTCCTTAGAGCCCAAGCAAGGGTCAAATTATTGTGTCAGAGAGGGACAAAGATCTGACAACTGGTTTACTGTTGTGGCTTGTGATAAACCAGCAATAGCAAGCACTTTACTGGCTTTGAGGAATCAACCAGAAAGCAATTTTACTTCAAAATTAAGTATGGTCTTTAAAAAGTCACCTCTTGGGGCGCCTGGGTGGCTCAGTGGGTTGAAGCCTCTGCCTTCGGCTCAGGTCATGATCCCAGGGTCCTGGGATCGAGCCCCGCATCGGGCTCTCTGCTCCGCGAAGAGCCTGCTTCCTCCTCTCTCTCTGCCTGCCTCCCTGCATACTTGTGATCTCAGTCTGTCAAATAAATACATAAAAATTTTAAAAAAAATCTTTAAAAAAAATAAAAAGTCACCTCTTGGTAGGCTCCATCTGGACCTGGTTGAAATTAGTGAGTAATCTGACTGCCTTTGGCTTTAGAGTTGGTCCCATCTTCTGTAATCTCCAGTCTAAGCATTCCTTCTTGTACACTTGATGAACAGAAGGGAAGTAGATCTGAAGTGCTTCTGTGGGCTCACCTGTCATAGAGGTTCTTGAGGCTAGAAACCACTTATTTTAGGTGGTTTAAATTGTTTATTTCTTGGCCTAGTAACACTTAGGGTTGCTTTTATTGACTGCAGACATGTAAAACTGGCTTGGCAAATTTCTCTGGTGGACATAGCACCACCAGGAATTTTCTTTTCTTTTTTTTTTTTTTTAAAGATTTTATTTATTTATTTGACAGAGAGAGATCACAAGTAGACGGAGAGGCAGGCAGAGAGAGAGGGAAGCAGGCTCCCCGCTGAGCAGAGAGCCCGATGCGGGACTCGATCCCAGGACCCTGAGATCATGACCTGAGCCGAAGGCAGCGGCTTAACCCACTGAGCCACCCAGGCGCCCCACCACCAGGAATTTTCTTTCTGGAGCTTTCAAAGATCAGTTAACAGTGCTTAGGATCTTGTCTGCCAGTTGGGCAACTAAGATTCTTCATATTGGAGTAGGATGGAGCAAGGCAAATAACCACCTAGGGGGAAGTTAAAATGTATGTTTTTTTTTTTAGAGATTCAGTGGATCAATATTTAGAAAAGTAACTAAATAATTTAGGGTCATAATGAACATATTTTGTCTCATTTCACCCTAATAACCTTGGAATGCAGCTTCCAATAAAGCTTGGTAAGCTAGGTCTTAGATTAAGTAATGTTAATTCACATTTCTGTTGGTCTATCTCTCAGTTCAAAGTGGAAGATGCTACTCATGCATGCCAGTTTTACCAATCCATCCTCATTTTCCCACATATAGAATAAAGCACCTCCACCAGATTTTAGAGAGTAGAAGCAGTTGTGCATTTGTCAGAGTATCAATAGCGAAAAGACAAGGCACTAAATTAGGATAATCTGAGGAGAGTTTAATTAGAAAGATACAGGTGAAAAAAAAAAGAAAGATAGAGGTGGTGTGTAGGAGAACCACAAAAGGTAATGCAGGAATCCAGGACTAGCAGCATAGCAGCCACAGACTTATCATAAATAGACCTGAAGAAATGAGAAGAAATTGGTGACTGGAACCAGAATGGTAAATAATTTCGAAGAGCAGATCATCTTGAGAGGAGCAGGGACATTCAACTGAAGAGCACAAGCCGACCTGAGGTCACTACATGTGCCCCATGAAAATAAATACCTAACATCAGTCTTGTCCTTTGCTCTTCTATCCTGCAGGGTATCCCATTGGTTGAACTCAACCAAAAGCTAGAGGGCACAGGAACCCTCTGGGCACAGAAAGTAGGGCAAAGAATGCCATGAGAATCTGGAAAAGGAAAACAAAAGAGAAAATGCCATAATGTCAACAATTTGTCATCTCATTAGATCATACGCTGGGCACACAATTCACTACATAGAGAAATAGAGTCAAGGTTACATACCTGTGATCTTAGCTTGTCCACGTGTTAGGGAATGGCTTGGTGAGCCAGCTTCCTCAGGATAGCTAGTGCTGGCAAAATGCCTTATGATCTATTCCAGTCTACCTTGGAATTAGTAAGATTTGGTAGTCAGATGGAAAAGCATACCTCTTCTTAGGAGTATATATTACAATGACTATCCTTCTGGTTGAGTTGATTTTGGATTGTTATCTGTCATGGTGCTATACAGCTAATAAATATCTAATGAACGTTTGTTGTCGTCGAACGTGGAAGACAGACCTATCTGGATTTATTATTTCAGTGTCCCAACTTATGAGTACTTCCACCACAGAAACCTTCCAAACATCCTGAATGTACTCCAGAAACCACTGCTTTAAAATAAATGATGTATGATTTATAAATATTATTCAGTTGATTTTGGAGCTGCCTAGGGATGAGGGTGCTTGTATAGTGCAGCATGAGAACAGAACTTCTCTGCTAAAGAAGCCAACTGAAGTGTTGGCCAAAAAAAGTGATTGCACTTTGCTTCTGTGTTGAGAGGTATGGGACGTACTACCAGAGCCAATTCCTAATCAGGCTCTTAAGAAAATCTTTCATAGCAAAGCTGTCCCTTCTTTTGGATGCAGACATTGGGAAACTGGGCCACCTCTTAAAATACTTGTTGATCTTTATAAGGAAGAAAGAATACATGAAGCTTAAAACAAGAATCTGGAGGGAGAGCTTCAAAGGACTTCACCATCACCATCAACAATGAGCTCAACAAATCATTACACTTTTTATAGGCAATAGTGCCCTCTTGTGATTAGCATATGAATAAACCTTCTGATGGCTTGGTCTAACCAGTGAGTTTTCAATTAACCATGCCAATTGAGGCAAAGAACTTAATAGACACAAGAAATAAAGGGTTCTTCAAATTTGGCCAAATGAGAAAATACACTGTACAATCACAGAATGTCCAATGGTACCTGTTTGGAAGCTTGGAAGTGATGAGTGTAACACCAACCATATGTGTATCACTCGGTTTGTAGATGTAGTAACTACTTGCATCTGGTTAAGGAAGAACAGCTTATCCGTTGCCTGCATATGTGGGAAAACCATTAGGCATGTACGACTATAAAAGTCACTATAGGTAACTACTAGAGCAGTTACATCAGAATGATCTTTCATTATTCAGTGGCAAGGGTCAACGATATTAAGGTCCTGGAATGGATTGAATTCATGTACTTTAAACAACAAAGCAGGACTGGGGATAGCTGGGGGGTTAAGAAACACATAGACTACATCACATGCAACCATTAAAATGGTAGGTTCTTTCTGAGGCAACGTTTTCAACCTGATAAAAATGAGAGGGAAAGCAACAAACAGCAAAAACTCTGAAATTAGTGCTTGCAACTGTAACCCAAGGAACAACCTTTAGGTGTATGCAATATCATGTTTTCATTTTAAATTACCCATTATTGTTTTCATTCACATGGTTATATGGAAAAATAAAGCTAGAATTTACATGTGGCTAGCCTTGAAATCAACAGTATTATTAAGTAGTTCCCATTCTTTAGAATCTAACTTCTATAACTATGGACTCTAAGCTTTAGCTTTTGCATGGGTTCATATTAGTGTCTCAAATTCTCAAAATTGTTTTGGTTGTTTCATATTTTAATTGAAATACAAATTTTATTATAGAGGCTTTTAATGCCTCTTACTTTTAGCAAGTTCTCAACTATAGAGCTACATGTGTACATTCTTATTCGTCAGCAATATTAACTCACTAATCTATTTTTAAACATAATTAATGAATTCTTCCCTAAATAGAAAGTAGTTCTTCCTTTCTCAGCCATCGCCATCAATATAATATTGTTAATACATTTTTATTGTAAAAGTACTTTCCAATAGGTTGTTATGTTTATTAGAAAAAGTTTACATTACTCCATGTCTTCTATCAGCTATGAGTGATCAAAATCTGCAGAAATCTCTTTGGAATTGCTCTAAATGATTTTCTGAGAAGGAATTATTTGTTGATGTGAAGATGTGTAATCCACCTGTAAATGAGCAGATTTTTACACATAGTCTGAAGAGATACACAACAATCCATTCTTACAACATAGGATATCTTTAATTAAATTGATATTGGTGAGTTAAAAAACATGAAGTGAAAAGAGGACAACTAGGGAAATAAGGTATTCTATGGCTATTTATAATAAAATGTTTTAAAATTTAAAAAGAGGAAGAAACATTAATTGGCTTTGTAACTGAAGAGAGAAGACTAACCAAGAGATCACAGGAAAATAGTTCTTACAGAAGAAGCACAGGGAACAAATCATCATATTTTGCATATTTTTGTTTCTCAAAATTATTTGGCAGGACTTTGCCTAATTAGGGATGAGCAAAAACAAGATGTAAGAGACATTTAAAAAGAGGGCATCTAGTATTAAGAATCTTGAAGAATACAGCAAAAGAGAAAATGTTCTATTAGATATTATAATTTGGTATGTAACATGAACATTTAAAATTCTGATTAAAGTGACTAAAATGACCTATATATATTTTTTAAGTCAAATAAGAATTTAGGGGATAGAACTCAAAATAAATTTACTCTCAGTAGTAATTTGATGTAAGAATATAAATTCTTTCAGTTTGGTAAACATGGATACAAAATCTTGTTGTCTGTATTCTACATTTGCATAGGTTGTCTATAAAGAGTGATACATGTCAGGTCACATCGAAATGAGTCAACACTTTGAGCTAAAAGGCTGTTTATACAATATACACATTCTTTACTTACAGAGCAAAATAAGCTTAACACTTTTATATTAAAAACCTGGGATACAGTAAGATTAGTAGCACCATGAAAAATAATTCTTCCCCCAAACTGCAGTCTTTTATTTTACTCAGTGTGATTCTTCTCTTTATTTAACTTTTAACATACTGTTTTAAGTTACTGGGCAAAATATATAATCTTCATCTTACAATCCTGGGGAAAGTCATTCTGGACCCAAGAAGTAAATTCCTTATTTCAGTCATAGAAAACTAATAGAGACCTTGCTCTGGCACATTGTTGAGGTACATCTGTATCTTCATGGTTACTAGTCAGCATGTTCTCTTGGTCATATATAGTAGCACCATTGGTGGCAGCAGTGGTAAAGTTGGGAGGAGTGAGACGTTGCATCCTGGGAATTTTATATATATATATATATATATATATATCACATTTAAAAACACACAAGGAATTCTTCAAAATGTTATGTCCTCTTCATGCACACTTGACATCGGCTAATACGTGTCCTCAAGTCTCCTGCTTTCAGTGTTTCTGACTGAGGTTTGCTAGGAGATAAGAAACAAGACAATCAAATTAGCCTTTTCTAGTTTTTCAATTCTATTATTGGTTCAGATTCATACCCAAACATCCTATTTTTGCTTAAGTAGCTCTCCTATGACTTAATCACTAACTTTTGAGCAATGTGATCTAGTGCAGTAACTGGTATGGCCGAGGAGCCATTAGTGGTCATAGTTATTTTTGTGACTCTTCTCTCTACCACTATTTCCTCTATTTTTCTCTCCCTCTTTATCTCTTATACATTTTTCTAAAAGTCCTAGAATGAGGGAGATCTGAGCAACTGATGATCAATAAATGATAAAACATATGCATATGAAATGCAAAAAGATAATTATAAGAAAAATATCAACTAATGATAACTCAAAAGAAGCGATATATAAAAATTAATTTAAATGAAAAAAAAATCTAATTTATAGGACCTACCAAGACTGAAGTATCCTGAAGTACATATACTATATGTGGTCTTACTCATTCAGACACTTGGATGAGAGCACTGAAAACATCCTGGGAAAGGGGCGCCTTCAGGACTCAGTTGGTTAAATGTCCAACTCTTGATTTCAGCTCAGGTCATGATTTTAAGGTTGTGAGATCAAGTCTTCATCAGGCTCCATGCTGGGCACGGAGCCTGCCTAAGATTCTCTCTCTCTCTCTCCCCCTTCTCCTCCCCACTCCTGTCTCATGCTCTCTCTCTCTCTCTCTATCTCTCAGAAGAAAAGAAAAGAATAGAATAGAAGAGAAAGGAAGAGAAAAGAATAGAAAAGAAAAGGAGAGAAGAGAAAAGATAAGATCCTGGGCAAAGAGATCACTGGACTGAGGCAGGGATCATAGATCATAGCTTCAATCTTCAATTCCTGGGTAGCTTCTGTCTAGTTGAGCAGCTCAATTATTGTTGAGCAGGTTTGAAAGGTTATAACCTTTCCTTGCTTTGTGTGTTTGCTATTGAAGGATTACTACTACCAAGCCATCTGAAAGCACACATACCTAACATTAGCCAAGTCTGTTTTTCTGTCCTGAGTCAGGTATATGAAAAGAACAAGCACAAATGAAAAACACAGTCCACTAAATCTTCAACATGTGTTGGTTATAAACAATCCATGAATTGCTTCTCTCTTCCCTAGTACTTTTGAAGGAAGTGCCTTACCTGAACATGTCTGACACATCTACAGTTGCTAGCCAAAAGCTGTAGGAATTGGCATAGTAGTTGCAGGTACCCCGCCCATGACATTCAATGAAGGGAGCTGAACGAAACTCTTCCAAGCAGGAACCGGGGGAGGCCAAGGCTTGACCTGAGCCCTCTGCTCCTGCGCTTGTGTGCTAGAAAAGATAAGGAAAAATGTGCCACTCATACCTTAGTGAATACCTAATGATATGTGCTAAATATGATCCCAAATTCAATTCCAGCGAAGGATCTAGGGCAAGAAATAATAGAATGGTATCGACACCAAAGGTACTCTACAGAAGCAACAGGCAGATTATGAAAATATATTCTAGAAAATATGTGAAGGGAAACACAATATTTGGACAGAAGTTATTTGAAGTTCAAGCTCTTTACTATGCAAATGGCAGGGATTCACTGTATTAGGAAGATAGATATGGTGGGCAGTTAGGTACAATGACAAAGGCAAGGAAGAGTATTCCATACCATCATGAAGGAGTAGCCAATCCAGAGAGAATCCCATCCCTGAGGACAATGGGGAATCTGGATGGTCTGACTGTGAACTGCAATCACCACGGCTGGAGCTTCACATACTGCACATCTGGTAAGGGAAAGGGAGGGGAACACAATCTGCACAGTAAGTATGTGGGAACTAGCAATCCCTTTCAAAGCTTTCTTGGTATAGATGCCCATTAAGGTGTCTTCTGTGCTCACAAAAGCAGGAGAAAAATGCACTTCAAGAGTTGCTTTTTCATAAGCCCTGTCTCCCAATATACTGAATAAATTTATAAATGATAACTGTAAGCCTTAATTAAAGAAACTCCACAACCACTGCTATAGCATTTGCATTTTCCATTCTGCCTTAAATTTGTATTCATACTTGCTATAGTCAATGTCATAATCGCTGTAAGAGTTTGGCTTCATGTACTGCACATACTACTTGCTGTCAAAATGCCTAACTGGATGGTAGACATTTAGTAATGCTGAAACTGTGGTAAGAACAATGTCTGGTGAACTGGAAAAGACAAGAAACAGACACTTTCTCAAACCCCACCCATTATTTTTGCTCCAAAGGATATTTATTAACCATTTGTCTATGTCTAGAGAAATACAGCATTTCCATAATGCTGGGCAGCTACCCAGGCACATGGAGATGCGGCTTAAATCTATAAAATTAAGTAAGGCAGCAACACAGTAAATATGTTGCCAAGTCTACCAAATCTTTAATAAATATCATGAAGGGACTTTCTGACATATGACTGAACCAATTTGGTGAGTTTTTCTACAAAAGAAAAATAATAAATAAAATATAAAATATAAAAATAAAATAATACCTTTAAAGGACCATTTACTCCCAAGAGTTAGGACTGACAAAAATCACAAAAAATAAATTCCCTCCAAATCTGGGCAAATGTACTAAAAAGGGCACCATGAATTTCCTACTAAGAGATACTGAACTAGGTTTAACCTTTATATTCAATGTCAAATAAACTAGACTTTCCAATGATTCATCCTTTATGGTTAGTAGACTCCTAAATCAATTGGGCCATGATCAGAATGAAAATGACAGTATCTCAAAGGCCTAGGAGATTGAGTTAGACTGGAGTTCTAATGTGGCAAAACTCTAGGAAGTCTATACTAATGGTACCTCTCTCCTGTTAGTTACTCATGCTCCAAACTTCAGCTATCACTCCCTCTGTCCCATAACTTATCAACAACCAAATCCTATCTATTGTATTAAAGTGATACATGTCCCCCACTGACAGTTCCAATCCATTCCTATCAGGACTACAGCAATACCTTCAATCTAACTGGTCTCTCTATTTTAGGACCATTTCCTCTATAATCTATGTTACATGTTGATGGTTCTGTAATTTTCCCTTAAGTAGAGCTCAAGCACTTTTCAAAGCTCACCATTATAAACCAGATTAATTCCAAAATAAAACCTTACACTGAAAGCCTTCTACAAACTGGGTCCAAGATAACTTTCTAAACTCTTCCCCCTATGCAACCTTTACAAGTTACATTCTAGACATATCAATCTACTACCCATTCCCATGTTCTCTGCCTAGTATGCCCTTCCCCTTTATAAGCACCTGTATCTCAAGTCCTTCCCATCCTTTAAGTACTAATCAGGTCAAAATACATTTCTTCCATATAGTTATCTCAAATTTATCCAATTAAAATTAAACATTCTTTTCCTCATGCTTTTATAACATTTTATTAGATCTATTGTAACATTTAGCCAAGAGTGATATATATTATATTAATTTACATATATTTGCATAATTATTCATCTGATTTCTTTGTACATTATACTAAGTCTATCACGGGGTCTGGTTAAAAGCAAATTCCCAACTAATATGGCTTAAACTAAATACTTTAGTTAAATACTAAACTTAAACTAAATACTTAACTGGATATTATAAAGTCACCTCTGTCCTACCTAACCTGAGAAGAACATGATCAAATTATTAGCTTTAGACTCCTTTCTGACTAGCTAAACTAATTGGGGATTGGTAAAAGTCAAAGCTAAACCAGTGTCTCACCGACTAATAAATGGCTGGATGTTCTGGCCCTTCAGGGGCTCCATGCTCATTGGCATGGGCTCTGGGGTGGACAGCCAGTAAGAATAGTCATTTCTTGAAGCAAAGTTGCAAACATTATTGATGTTGCAGAACATGAAAGGCATGGTACTGAAGCGACGAAGGCAGCTGCCAGCCGTCCCTAGGAAGAATTGGGGAGAAAAGGATGAAGGACTATATACGATGATGATACTTTAGTTTCTTTTGAAACCCTAACAAACAACCTGTCAAGGAGAAATTTACCCATGTTTCTTAGATAATAAATATACTTTGTTTTAGGTCTTCACTTATAAGATGCATGTTTACTTATTTTTTTAACATTTCTAAAATTGGGAAATATCTTGTAATTTATATAGACATTTATTGTTGCAGTTCATTATATATTCTCCAACATTGTTTTTACACTGGTGATGTACTTATAAATAATGGTGTCTTATGGAGAATATTGAGCAATTTATTATGAAAAAGTGAAGAACACACACAGAACTCTTATAATGTCTTGTTAGTACTTCCTTTCCAGGCTATCCTCTCTTCTTCTAAGACATCCTTAGTATGTATCTTGTTTGTTTTTGCAATCTCTTTAGGTCTAGGGACAATGGTAGGGCTGACCATAATGCACAGGAACCACGAACAGTTTTGGCCGTGAATAATAAAAAGGGAAAAAAAAAAACTAAGAGAGAAAGGAAGGATGCAAGGGGAAAAAAATTCAGAACTGGTAAGAGCAATAGAGGTTATCTATATCTCTACATATAACTCTAAAAGTTATCTCTTTTATTCTTTTTCTTTAAAGATTTTATTTATTTGACAGAGAGAGATCACAAGCAGGCAGAGAAAGAGGGGGAAGCAGGCTCCCTGCTGAGCAGAGAGCCTGATGTGGGGCTCGATCCCAGGACCCTGAGATCATGACCTGAGCCGAAGGCAGCAGCTTAACCCACTGAGCCACCCAGGCGCCCCCATCTCTTTTATTTTTATTCATTAAAGAATGATGAACAATGGTGTACCCCCTCACACATTTTTAAGTTTAGGTGTAAAACTTTTCATCAGAATTTCAAATTGATACTATGCCAGTTATTAAGGTATTGGTTATTGTCTCTTGGCTCCAAAGCTACCTTTCTATATTCCACTTTGTGATACTGGAGCCTGGGACTTTGCAAACTACATTTCAAATGTTACCAGCAGTCATGTCTAGTGTTTTGTGAATATATTTTATTTATTTATTTATTTATTTATTTATTTATTTATTTATTTATTTATTTTTATAGTATTAGAAGTCCTAGCAACAGCAATCAGACAACAAAGAGAAATAAAAGGTATCCAAATTGGCAATGAAGAAGTCAAACTCTCTCTCTTCGCAGATGACATGATTCTTTATATGGAAAACCCCAAGGACTCCACCCCCAAACTATTAGAACTCATACAGCAATTCAGCAACGTGGCAGGATACAAAGTCAATGTACAGAAGTCAGCGGCCTTCTTATACACTAACAATGAAAATACAGAAAGGGAAATTAGAGAATCAATTCCATTTACTATAGAACCAAGAACCATAAGATACCTGGGAATAAACCTAACCAAAGAGGTAAAGGATCTGTACTCGAGGAACTATAGAACACTCATGAAAGAAATATATTATATTTAAAAACAAACTTTCTCTCTCTCTTTTAAATATATCCAACATAATGATTTGAAACCTAACAATAAACATTTTTTAAGGTACATAAACTCATCTTTAACAAGTGGAAGTCATTCAATGCCCTTTGCATCTGGAAATTATGTCAATTCCACTGTTCTCACACAGTTTTTCCTAGTGTGTTTTTAAAGTTTTTTTCTTGATTATCCTATCATATTTCTCTTTGAAAAAACAATCTATAATAACATCAAAAAACTTTCTATGATCATAAGATTTTACATGTTAAATATTTTTTAAATTGTCATCATTATATTGGGAATTTATAAAAAATACAGGTATTATAAATTTTGATAATTACTAAACACAAAAAGTAAACTTGTTGGGAAATGCATTTTCTAATGAGATGGATTAGAGGGAATTATAGAGCCTCAGTTAATGGAGACTTTAATGGAACCATTATTTTGAGTTGTCCCTTTGAATTTGTCCCCAGAGGTTTTCACACTTCACGGCAATAGGCAATAGTATGATTCTTTCATAAAGTGGGAGATGGGTGATAGTGAAAGGGGATGTGGGAAACAGGATTATCCAAAGCATATACATAGGCAGTTCAACTTCAGGAGAAAGTACGTATGAAAGTTGAGGATTTGAAACTTGATTCCTTTAAAATTATGCCTAATTAGTTCTTGGAAATTCCTTATGTTTCCAAAGGAATATGTTTATCTCAGACTGAAGATGACTGATAGAAGACCAACAGTTCTTAAACCTAATGGGTCATCATCATCATTGGGAATTTTTATATAAGAGGTTTGGGATGTGTCTAGGAATCTTTTCAAAACTTATCCAGGTTGAAAATCATTGATTTAGCATAATTAATTCTTTTTTCAGAGGAAAAAACGTGGCTCAGAGAAAGGTGACTAACTCAAGGTCATGTGAGAGTGAATGACAAATTGGAATAACTGAAAATGGATGGATTTACTAGTGCAGCGACTCTGGAAAACAGCATGGAGTTTCCTCAAAAAGTTGAAAATAGAGCTACCCTATGACCCAGCAATTACACTACCAGGTATTTACCCTAAAGATATAAATGAAGTAATTCAAAGGGGCATGCGCGCCCCAATGTTTATAGAAGCAATGTCCACAATAGCCAAACTATGAAAAGAACCTAGATGTCCATCAACAGATGAATGGATAAAGAAGATCTAATATATAAATACAATGGAATACTATGCAGCCACCAAAACCCCAAAATCTTGCCAAATCTTGCAACAATGTGGATGGAACTAGAGGGTATTATGCTAAGTGAAATAAGTCAGTCAGAGAAAGACAATTATCATATGATCTCACTGATATGAGGAATTTGAGAAATAGGACAGAGGATCATAGGAGGGAAAAATGAAACAAGACAAAAACCAGAGAAGGAGACAAACCATAAGAGACTCAATCTCAGGAAACAAACTGAAGGTTGCTGGGGGAGTGTGTGGAGGGAAGGGATAGGGTGGTTGGGTGATGGACACTGGGGAGGGTATGTGCTATGGTGAGTGTTGTGAATTGTGTAAGACTGATGAATCACAGACCTGTACCCCTGAAACAAATAATACATTATATGTTAATAAAAAAAAAAGAGGGTGGCGGTAACAAATGGAATGCTAAAACTGTTCTGTATAGGCGCAAAAAAATATATTAAGAATCATTAGTGTATTAAAGCCTTATAGTTTTAGAAAATGAAAGGCATTGAGAATTCATGAGATTTTTCTTCAAAATTTTCTCTGAAAATTTGGAGACTATTCAGAATTCTGCTTCATTGTGTGCAACCTAAAGCATAGATGCAATCAAACACCCATCTTCTCATCATTATGGGCCTTCCATTTATGTACCTTTTCCTTTTCTTTCTGAGACCAAGGATATCTCCAGCCCTGTCCCCAATTAAGCAGTAATGTTTTATTTTTAATTTACTTTATAAATAAAAAGTACTTTGATTTCCATTCTCCAATTTGATTTCACACCTATGATCAAGAAAGATACAGGACCAATATTTTCTTATATTTTATACACAAAAAAGTGGCTAAGAGGTAGTGACTAACTCAAACCTGTGCATTCAGTGATGGAGATAAGAACTGAATCCAACACCTACCAGTGCTAAATCCATCCATTTTCTTTTTTTTAAATTAACACGTAATGCATTATTTGTTTCGGGGTACAGTTCTGTGATCCATCAGCCTTACACAATTCATAGCACTCACCATAGCACATACTCTCCCCAAGGTCCATCACCCCACCACTCCATCCCTCCCACCCCGCTCCACTCCAGCAACCCTCAGTTTGTTTCCTGAGATTGAGTCTCTTATGGTTTGTCTCCTTCTCTGGTTTTTGTCTTGTTTCATTTTTCCCTCCTATGATCCTCTGTCCTATTTCTCAAATTCCTCATATCAGTGAGATCATATGATAATTGTCTTTCTCTGACTGACTTATTTCACTTAGCATAATACCCTCTAGTTCCATCCACATTGTTGCAAGATTTGACAAGATTTTGGGGGTTTTGATGGCTGCATAGTATTCCATTGTATGTAGATATATATACCACAACTTTTTTTTTTAACTCTTTTCACATTTGAATTTTTAAAATTGTTTTTATTAACATATAATGTATTATTTGCCCCAGGGGTGCAGGTCTGTGAATCATCAGGCTTACACATTTCACAACACTCACTGTAGCACATACCCTCCCCAATGTCCATAATCCAACCACCCTATCCCTACGTCCCCACCCCCCAGGAACCCTCAGTTTGTTTTGTGAGATTTAGAGTCTCTTATGGTTTGTCTCCCTCCTGATCCCATCTTGTTTCATTTTTTCCTTCCCTACTCCCCACAACCCCCTGTCCTGCATCTCAAATTCCTCATATCAGAGAGATCATATGATAATTGCCTTTCTCTGATTGACTTATCTCGCTTAGCATAATACCCTCTAGTTCCATCCACGTTGTTGCAAATGACAAGATTTCATTTCTTTTGATGGCTGCATAGTATTCCACTGTATTTATATACCAGATCTTTTTTTATCCATTCATCTGTTGATGGACATCTAGGTTCTTTCCATAATTTGGCTATTGTGGACATTGCTGCTATAAACATATGGGTGCATGTGCCCCTTCGGATCACTACATTTGTATTTTTAGGTAGTGCCATTGCTGGGTTGTAGGGTAGCTCTATTTTCAACTTTCTGAGGAACCTCCATACTGTTTTCCAGAGTGGCTGCACCAGCTTGCATTCCCACCAACAGTGCAGAATGGTTCCCCTTTCTCTGTATCCTTGCCAACCCATCGTTTCCTGACTTGTTAATTTTAGCCATTCTGACTGGTGTGAGGTGGTATCTCACTATGGTTTTGATTTGTATTTCCCTGATGCTGACTGCTGTTGAGCACTTTTTCATGTGTCTGTTGGCCATCTGGATGTCTTCTTTGCAGAAATGTCTGTTCATGTCTTCTGCCCCTTTCTCAATTGGATTATTTGTTCTTTGGGTGTTGAGTTTGATAAGTTCTTTATAGATTTTAGATACTAGTCCTTTATCTGTTGTCATTTGCAAATATCTTCTCCCATTCTTTCAGTTGTCTTTGGTTTTGTTTTACACACCATAATCCTTCCAGTAATCCAACATAGACTGTATTTATTTGATCAGGTGATTGTTTCTTTAACATAAAAGTTATAGCTGTCTGTATTCTTTGCTTGGCCATCAAGCTCTCTCCAATTTGATCCCTGTGTGAGCCATAGGAGAGACTCTGCAACCTGGGATCACTCCTGGGATCTTAGGCCCCATATCATGGCCTTCCCATGTTTGAGGCCTATACTGTACCTGAATCAGGGCCAGTTTGTAGCCTCCAAATCTGAATGCATAGTATGACAGCCCTTGTTTGACCAAATACATGCATTTTGACAACTTACAGTGAGATACTGGATAGCAGATTCCATTTTCTCTTTGAATTAAATTTTTAAATTTTACGGTGCTCAAAAACTTCTAATGGTTCCCTAACTATTAAGTCAGGGATTTGAAGTTTATAAGCTTGATTATAGGTACAAGTTAAGATTCTGATAGTGAAGACAGAATGGTCTAAAAGGAGAAGAGTTTTATGGGAGGAAGACTAGAGGGATTTACGTAAAAGATAAGAATATTTTCACCGTGAAAATTTGTCAATTATAAAATTAGAAAAAGAAGATGCCACCTATGGAAAGTAAATGTGGGAAGGAAAAATAGCAGAGGAAAGATGAAAAAGAGACAAAGAAAAGCAGAAGTGGGAGAAGAAAGTTGGTGGGCAAACTCCTCCTTTATCTGACTTCATAAAATGACCCATGACTCTTGGCTTCCATGTTGGTGGAGATGCGTACTCCAGTAGGGCAGCACTCCCTGGCAGGTGTGGCCACATAACCGGAGAATAGAGTGAGCAGAGAAGACCTCTGGAGGTCTCTGTTGCTGAAGTATTTTCACAAAATAGCCTAGCTTAAAGAGACCTCAGGAGGCCTCTTACTATGGAGACCCCAGAAACTGGGAGCCCAGACTATCTTCTCAATTATTTTTATGGAGACAAAGGAGATAATGCTCCCTAAAATTGGCAGCCACAGGTCAATGGGGCTTTGAAATCCTAAGTCAAAAATTCCAGAAAAGGGGACGCCTGGGTGGCTCAGTTGGTTAAGCAGCTGCCTTCGGCTCAGGTCATGATCCCAGCGTCCTGGGATCGAGTCCCACATCGGGCTCCTTGCTTGGCGGGGAGCCTGCTTCTCCCTCTGCCTCTGCCTGCCATTCTGTCTGCCTGTGCTCGCTCGCTCTCCTCTCTCTCTCTGACAAATAAATAAAATCTTTAAAAAAAAAATTCCAGAAAAGGAAATGTTGAGCGTCATCCAGTCCAGTTTCATCCCATCAACAAATCTGCCCATCACAGTATAGAGATGACACACAGGAACACATTAAATGAAGTGTATTTTATACAGAAATATGGTGCTTTACATAGTTTTAATCTACTCTGTTAATACTTTATAAAGCTATGACACTTATTTTAGGAAATATAAACTAGCATAATTAAGAAATGACCCTAATTTCTTCGATTTAGAAATCAAGATTCTCTTCGGAACGTACCTTTCGACTTGATGAAGACCAGTGTCAGAGAAGAAAAAAACGATCTCCTATGAAAAAACACTGCCCACTCAAGCAACTATTATACCTACCATAGAGAGCCCAGGAATCTATTTTCTTAATAACTAAGCTAACATGTGGCCTTCCCCCAAATGTGCTGCTTCAGGCCAAGAATTGTATCTCACACTAGCTAACTAGTGCTTTTAGAGTAATGTATTACTTATTTAAAACTTATAGTGAATATATTTGGCTGCCCTTGACATAATCTGCAATTTGGAAGCCCCCCCAAATTAGGGAGATACACTTGTCCAAGGCTACTCCAGAACCCAACAGAATTTTCAAAACAAAATGAAACACATAAAAAAAGTAAGATGCCAGTTATCTCACCCAAGTCTTGACCATGAGCTCTTTTATTTCCTTGAACATACAGGAGAGAAAAGCCTTCATAAATCTGGACAGTTCCATGTGGGCATTGTGGTGCATCTGTTGTCTGGCTGTGACGTGTGATGAGGAATCCATGGGCGAAAGAAGAAGTTCCTGGAGGACCTGGGGGACCTTGCATACCATCTGGTCCAGGGGGACCATCCAAACCACGGGTACCTATTTCCATGGAATCATCAGTATACAAAATTTAAGTGAGCCCTGATCCTATATTTATGGCTACTGACAAAACATTATGATCTCATTTGATTTGTTAATTTAGTCAATATTTATAGAGTGCCTATTAAGGTATTGTCAGATATCACAGATTTAGAGATAAATAAAATATGGTTCCTGCCCTCAAAGAGATTTAAATATATATATTTTTTCTGATGGAATTGGTTGTCAACATTAGGCACTATATAATGAGTACTGGGTGATGGAACATTAGATGGGAAGAAATGATGCTTATTTGGGAAGTCTGTGTGTTATCTAGTCTCTTGCTCTATTAAAGGAGCCCAAAGCCCACGACGAAATTTCAGTCTGCTGTTTTGTTCATCAAGAAAGGAAGAGTCTGCCAGTTTCAGTGCTGAAAAACATTTTCCTTTGAATCTGTCTGGGGAATTATTCTCAGGTATACCTTTTTGTTTAGAGAATAGGCAGGGCACTACTAAAGCAGCCTTTTCAAAATGTCTATTTTCAATTTACCACCAGTTCCATTTCTCTGTTTAGTCCTTGATTTGAGCCTATTTTAAAATTATCTTTATATACACAGGCCTTTTGCCACTGTGTATATGTATTTTCACTTTGGGTAAACTTCACAGCAAAGCTCATATGTGATGAAGATGACACTAACTTGTTTTTTCTCTGATATACAGTTAATGAAGTGGCAGGGTATCAGTTCCAGGAAGGCCATAGGTATTACTAGTCTGCCTTGTTGCCACTGATATTTTTTGCCAATAAAAATTCTTTATGTTTATATTATTTAGAGTTATATTTATATTGTCTAGTGTTGCTAACACGTATTAAAAATCTAATGAGTTTATGATCTTTTATTTCTGCTAGCAATCTTACTTCAGTGTGTTTTTAAATTTTTAACTTTTATTTTGTTTATTGAAGTATAGTTAACAAACAGTATTATATTCATTTCAGTTATATGATACAGTGATTCGACAATCCTATACATTACTCAGTGCTCATTATGATAAATGAGTACTCTTAATTCCCTTTATCTATTTCATGCACCCCCACCACACCTCCCCCCTCTGGCACCCACCAGTTTGTTCTCTGTATTTAAGAGTCTGTTTTTTTATTTGTCTCTTTTTTCCTTTGTTTGTTTGTTTCTTAAATTCCACATATGAGTAAACTCATATGGTACTTAGCTTTCTCTCTCTGATTAATTTCACTTAGCATTATACCTTCTACATCCATCTATGTTGTTGTAAATGACAAGATCTCATTCTTTTTTATGGCTAAGTAATATTCGTGTGTGTGTGTGTGTTCCTTTTTTTCCACGTTCTTACCAACACTTATTTCTTTTTAATTCTAGCCATACTGATGTATATAAGGTGATATCCCATTGTTGTTTTGATTTGTATTTCTCCGATCGTTAGTGATGCTGGGCATCTTTTCATATGTCTGTTGCCATCTGTATGTCTTCTTTGGAAAATGTCTATTAAGCTCCTGTTATTTTTTATTGCAAGGTGATTCAAACTCTCTTTGGAAGTAGCTTTAGAACATACTGGAAATCTAGTGGATACCAGATTCAATATTATCAGGAGTACCTACTAATGAATGAACTAAAAACCTGAAAATCAATTTGTCATCTCAGTATAAGATACCACTCTGACTCTCAAAGCCCTATGGGGAACACTTAAAACTTTATAAACCTTACAACTATATTACTGAATTTTATGGGGGAAATAACACTCTGTTGTCATATTTTAAAATGTAGAAAGATTCGCAATAGTTTCAAGTTGGTCATGGGATTTAAATCAACATATTGAAAATTATCAGAACAGGTAAGTATAGTGAATACCTAGAAAAACCTCATTTTGAGGAAAAACTGTTTCTCAGTATTCTAAATACATAAATAAAAACAAGCTTTCTATGCTTTTCTAATACTGGGAATTTTCCTTGGATTTGCTGTCCTATTTTCCCCCAGCAACAGATTCACCAGCTAGCTATACTCCCCCAAGAAAAAACTCTCACAGCTCTAAGTGGACGTCTAGAGGTCTCTCAGACGAGACTACTATCAAAGGCAGTGTTTTACTTGTCTCACCTGGCTGGCCTGGCAGACCTGGATCTCCTTTGCGCCCTCCTGCACCATCAAAGCCAGGGAGTCCATTGTGTCCCGGATCTCCTGGAGGGCCAATTGGACCTATAGGGAAAAAAATAGGATCTTCAAATATGGGTATAATAATTCCATAACCAGACAGATCTAGGAAACCTAAGGTTGTTTAGTGTCACTAAATTCATAGTCCAGTCTTGTCTTTAATCCAGATACCCAAAGGAATATCTCAAGCCTGGGACAAAAGAAGCAGACAAGTATTTAGCTTCAGTTTTAAATAATAGATTTGTCTCTGCAGAGATTACCATAATATGGCACTTGTGTTCTCTTTGCCTCAGAACAAAATCGGAGTATAAGGCCCAACTTTTGTTATCTGTCCCACCATAGGTAAGGCTGTTACTGCCTGGTACACTTAGTTTATGGAAAGACTAACAACCTTAATAAGTGAGAAAGACTGAACTTAGTTTCTAGCTTTCTTATATAATCAAAATTGGCTACAAGCATAGAGTCAAATGGCCAACTAGACGGGAGTTAGTTTGAAAATCATGAGGCCTCACAGTGGGGAGCTGATGGCTGATCAAATTAGCTTCTATCCTTCTGGTGGTTGGGATAGAGAAAGCACCAGATCTTAAATGCGTATTAATTTCATTACAAAGTTTTTAATAACATTAACCTAGTCATTCAAGTTAGAATAGCTAGCGGAATTGGCTAGAAGAGATTAGACTGGGCTTAAAGGAAATTAGGACTTGAGAAATTAACACTTCAAAGAAAAAAGAAAATAGGATCTGTGGTGGTCTGGTATTCTACTAGTTGTTGAGACTCCTCTTCTCAAAGACAAACCATGACAAGTGAAAGGAGAACTAGTGAAATGCTCCCAAATAGATAAGGCTTAGAAAGATGATCTGCAAAGGTACCTGGTAGGCCTTGAGGTCCTGGTAGTCCAGGCAGACCTTTTAATCCAGGCTGGCCTGGGATCCCTGGTGGACCAACATCTCCTTTGATTATAATACTCTGTCCTGAAGGACCAGGTAATCCAGGGGGACCTAAGAGGCAAAACATACAAATTGGAAGGTAGGAAAGAGAAAGGCCAGAAGTGTCCTAAGATCAGAATAAAAATTGGTGCAAAAGAAACAAGTTAAATTTGTTGAAATGTGGCCATGTCCAATAGAAATCTGTTTAGGAAAGCCATCATCTTACCCAGAAGACTAAAAAAATAATTTCCTTTGAGTCAGTGGAAAAATTAGGCTTATTGTCCCTACTTTCAAGACTTGAAGCATGACTTGGTTACTAGAAAGTCTAATCCATTACAAATCTGTGAACACTGATGTCAGGGGAAGATAATTCTATTTCCTGAGAAGTCCATTCTGATTCTAACATCAGTTGCAGTTCTTGTTGTTATGCTTATCAAGTGTCCCACTGAACTAGTAAGGGAATTTAGCAGATGTCCTATTTCAGTTTATAGGAAACTTCTGTAAGTCTCCAGCAAAAAGAACTATTTTCATATTAAAAATATTTTCAATTAAAAATGACTTGCTCTTATAATCTGTTCAACCGAATATGGGAAAGTTAGTATAAAATCTAATAAAAATCTTAATAAGCATTCTTGTTAGTCCTGCATCCATCTTAAACTTAAAAGAACTGATCTCAGTATTTCCTTAGTAAAACAGAGAGGTTGAGAGACCAGTAAATAGAGGGAGAGTTTTGCCCACTTGCTCTCAGTTGTTGGGGATTGAGACTCTAAGAGTTTAGGTCAAAGACAGAATGCAAACTTTCAAGTTCTTCAATGTGTCCAAGAATCAGGTATAACTAGCTCCTGGAGTAATTCTTACCTGGGGGGCCAACAAGTCCTGGATCCCCCTCAGGGCCAGTTGAACCAGGTACTCCACTGGGTCCCTTCATGCCTGAAAAGAAGGTACATACAATGGCACTGCAAAGCAACAGGGCCATAGCATTTTCCCAGTCAAATCAGAAAATGGGTATCTTATCCCAAAGGAGTTTAATATAAAAACATCCCTTCAAATACCTGGAAATCCTGGAACACCAGGGAGACCAGGATCTCCTTTCATTCCATTGAGACCTGGTCGGCCAGGATTACCCTGAATAAATAAAATCATTAATTTTAGAAAAGAACTGAAGGGGGAGGGAGTGAGGTTATACAGTATTCATATTCACTGATAGTACTTGCTCTACGGTCAAACTTCTAGGATTCAAATCCCAGTTTTGCCCCTTACTAGCTTGTGTGACCTTGAGTTGATTATTTATCTTTGATATATAGTTTTCTCGCCTCTAGCATTAAGAAAATAATAGTATCTACGTCATGGTTTTTTTGTGTGAGATTAAATGAGTTAGCTCATATAAAGTACTTAAAAAACTGATTGGCATTTAGTGTGTACATAATAAATGGCAGCTATTATTTTATTATCATGAACAAAGGCACTTTTTTAAGTGTAGCACTAAAGTTATAAATGCTTGGGTGAGAATCACATATACAGGAATGATAAAGTCTGCGAGGCTTAGCAAAAAATATAGCAGGGCCTATTAATTAATTGGGTTTGAGGGCCAGGGAAACTATGGGAAAAAGAAGAGTTGAGAATAAGTCTAGAATGTACCTAAAGGAAGAATAAATGAGGGACAATGAAATTTTTATCAGCAGGACTGAAAAAGCGGCAAACCCGGAACATATTCCAACATGTAAGAAATGGCTAAAAAAGGAGGGCATGTTAGAAAGACCGGATCCAGCTTGAAGAAGTTTCCAAATCCATGATAATTAGAGCATCGGAATAGATGACAGTTTAAAAAATTATAAAGTCATTTAAAAAAGAGAATCTGAGTCCATACTAATAATAAATAGATAATACACAGAAGAGAAGGGAGGCTTTGCTTACCAAAGGGCTAACTGGCAAATGTGAACATAGTGCGAGAGTTCGAAAATCATCATTTGCCACTGTTCACTATATTCAACCATTATATTGATTGGCTGAGGCAAAAATCATAAATAGATATTAAATATATGGGGAAATCTTGATGAGTAGTATATTTGCATGATCTTAATGTGCCTTTCCATAGCTTTGCTTATTAGTTACAAGGGGGAAGAATAGTAACCATGCAGTGGAGAAACCAGGTAACAACTTGTTGGAATGATCAAAATTAAGATCACCAATGAGGGGCAGATGAACACTGTAGGCCTAAACATCTGATGGAGGACACAATATCATTCATATAGTGTGGGGATGCATAATTAGAATGAAGAAATAGCAGACAAAAGAAGGAACATTCTGTCTTAAAAAATGGTAGGCTAGGGCACCCAGGTGGCTCAGTCTGTTAAGCACCCAACTCTTGATTTTGGCTCAGATCATGATGTCAGGGTTGTGAGATGAATCCCATGTCAGGCTCCACACTCAACACAGAGTCTTCTTGGGATTCTCTCTCTCCCTTTGCCCCTCCCCCACCAAATAAATACATAAATCTTAAAAAAATAAAAATAAAATAAAAATGGGAAGGGGCTACATTTCTTCAACTATGTCAAGATTATGAAATTTAAAAAATTGCTTAGTAACTGATTCAGACTGAGAGAGCATAAAGAGCATAAATATGACAGTTAACTGCAATGCATAATTTGGTCTACACTGGAGGAAAACAATACTATCAAGGACAATTACTAGGTTAACCAATGCAATTAGAATATGGAAAGTAGAAATAGAAGTTTATGTTAATGTTCAGTTTCCTGAAGTTGATAACTGTTGTGTTATTATATAAAAGAATATCTTTAATTTTAGGAAATCTCATGCAGTGAAGTACTTAGTGCTAAAAAGGCATAATAGTTACAACTTATTCTTAAATGTTTCATATATATATTTTATATATATATATAATTATATATACACACATAACATATGGGGCAAAACATTAACAACTAGCCCATCTGGGTAAATGATACATGAAAGGTTTTGGGCTTTTTTTTTTTTTTTTACATTCTTGGAATTTTTCTATGTTTGTTATTTCCATTAAAAATGTGCAAATGTAAGAACTAACTTGCACAAAAGGAAATGAACAGAACTTGATAATACTAGATTTGCAAAATATTGCTATCAGGCAGTAGTCTTGAATCAGGCATAGAGACATATGAACTGGAAGCACCTGGGAAATGAATGAGGAGGGAGTAAATAGAGAATGAATAAAGAGAAGACTCGAATTTTAAGAGTATGTGTCTAGAATAATGATGACATGAGGAAAAAAAAGTTAGTTGTTGGAAAGCTTTAAGGACTACTGTTTTAGGTTTTTTTTTTCTTTTTTTTCTGCAATAAAGCAGTCATCAGAGTTAAAAGATTGAGACCAGGTTGTGTTGGTTGCAATATCTAACAACAATCTTCCTGAATGAATACAAGAAGTGTTAATGATCTATAAAGAAGCATGGGACTTTCTGGGTCACTCAAACCAATGTGGAAAGTACATGAATACAAATGTGGGGATACGTTATTCCATTTTTACAGGTGAAGACAGAAACCTAAACTGTCTATCTGTGTTCCTCATAGACACAAAAGTAGAAGTGTGCAGGGGAGCTGAAATTTGACCCTAACTCTATCTAATTTCAAAGTCTAAAACATCCCCACTCAACTATAATTACTTCCCTATGGTCTCATCCACATGTAATGTTCTGATATATGCATCTTCTTTTATGAATTTGCTTTCACTGAAATGAAGGGTTCTCAAACCTAAGTAACATACATATCAATGACTCCAGGTAAAATATCTTCTGAGGAACCCTTTAACTATAAAGCAGCTAAGTCCCTTCAGTTGAAAGAAGATAGAAAATTTGCCTTTCTTTTATTTTGTAATTCACTAGGAGGCATGCATAGAGCCTTGACCAGTAAATACTAATAAAAATAATGTAGCTTAGAATTCTCATTTTGAATGAAAATGCCCACACTCCTTTCTCATCAAATTTCTACTCCCATTTCCTACCTGGAGTCCTGGTGGTCCTTGGTCTCCTTTCAAACCAGGCAAACCAGGTTGCCCAGGTTGGCCTGGGTTTCCTCTCTCTCCCTTAATACCTCCATTTCCAGGGAGACCCCGGGGACCTTCTGGACCTGGTAGACCTTGACAGTGCACAACAAATGGCCATATTTCAGTATAGCATAAGAGTAGTATAAAAACCCTGGCTTCTAAAATATCAGTCTTCTAAATCCTATTAGTTTACAGGATAAAATCCAGAGTATATCAAAACATACAGACCTATTTTGACTCTCTAATATAAATTGCGATAGGTTCTTTTTGTTATCAACACTGGTCTGTAGTCCCTTTTAGTTTACATTTTATTATACATTAAATTGAATAAGCTCATATTTAAAGACAGAACTCAGGACATTAAAATAAAGACTGCTTCTGTGATCCCTAAAGGGTTTCGGTTACGTGAAAAGAAACAAACACTATACATAGGGCACTGTTCTCAAACTGATCAAAATCCCCCGGAGAGTTTGTTAAAACAGACTCCTGGGCTTACCCAGGAATTCTGGATTCAGAAAGGCTGGGAGGGGCCCACAAAAGTGCATTCTAATAAGTGCCCTGTAACTAAAGCTGCTGGTTCCAGATCACACCTTAAGAATCACTACTGTAGGGCAATCAGGGATTCAAGTCATTTGTCACACTGTGATTAACAGTAGATTGCTTTACTTATAAGTAATTATTTTGTAAGTAGTATTTGTAAGTAGTTTCATTCAGCTTTTATTACTACGCAATTAAGACAGTTACTTAAGCAAGCTGTTTAATTTCATTTTAGTGACATGCTTACTAATATATGGTAACATTTTAGTGTCAGAAATTTATTAATTCAATATAGTACTTTTGAATTTATTTTAAACATGTTTTCATATTCTTTGCATTTTAAATATTTCTGAAGAAAAATTCTGCATATGTCTTGGGAATAAATGAAATTATTTAAAATTGGTTTTGCTAAGCTCTTTTCCTTATACTGTTTTAACTTTTCATTCTAAATAAAGATATCAGGTCTATTAAATAACCAAAAAGATCTTATCAGTGGCCACATCTTTTGTCGCTAGGTGGGAAATAGCTGTTATTTGCTTGCTAAGCAGTAACTGAAGTTAAGACCAACTAGTTCTGCCTTAAGAAACTAAGTATGAAGCACTAAATGATGAACAGGCAACACTTAGCACCTATACATTTTCTTCTTTGGTAATCTTAGTTTTTTATTGGTTTCAACAAAAAAGGGAAGGTATGTAGTGATTACTTTTGAAGGAAATATCATAGGCAAATGAATTTAGAATACTTGAGTTCATGCTTACCTACGGACAGAGGGTCATTTTTCTGATCTGATAAAATTCAGACTTTAGTTCCCTTCCAATACTCTTAAGACTTGAATCAATGACTAATGCTAACAAGGCAGCATGGCATATGGATTAAGAATGCTGGACTCTGGAGCTGGAATGTTGGGTTAGAATCCCAGCTTCTATAATTATTAGTTGTTAGACCTAAGGAAGTTTAATAATCTCCTTGGCCTCAATTTCCTCTTCTTTAAAATGGAAATAAGAGGGGTGCCTGGGTGGCTCAGTCATTACACATGCATCTGCTTTGGTTCAGGTCATGATCCCAGAGTCCTGGGATAGAGCCCCACATCAGGCTCCCTGCTCTGCGGGAAGCCTTCTTCTCCCTCTCCCACTCCCCCTACTTGTGTCCCCTCTCTCGCTCTCTTTCTCTCTCTCTATATCAAATAAACAAATAAAATCTTTAAAAAAATAAAATGGAGATAAGAGTAGTACCTACTTCATCAGGTTGATCCAAGGATTAAATAAGATAGTATGTATAAATTACTTAAAATGGTGCCTGGTACACAGTAAGAATTATGTAAGAGGTTTTTACAAATTATTATTCCTACTATTACCTTCATTACTAGTAAAACTGAAAGTAAGAACATATCTTTAAAATATGAGCCCATTTTAAAACTTTCAGCTATTTCTATGTGATTTCATAATATAACACTATTCATCTGGCATATGAGAAAGAGGAAGCAGGTCCACAACAATACAACAATTGTTTTATCTTTAAACAGTTTAAATTATATAGCCACCCAGGGCCAGCAACCAGGCAGAAACACTTAGAAATTCCCTTTCCAATCACGAAGGGTTGGAGTACTTTGCACTAAAATAAACAAAGAAGAGCAACTGCTGGGTTCACACCCTCAGACAGGGTTTTCTAAGCAAAGTTATTAGTTTCATCGATAATGTATAATTTGGACTCAAAACCCGGTAGTAAACTGTCTTTCTGGGAAAAAAATTTAAACTACCTCTTAAGCAGCCTAACAATGAGGAAGTAGGATTAAGATCGGGGAAAAAGGAAATCTTTTATGATCCTCTTCCCCAGTCTGAAAAGTTATCAGAATATTTGAAAAACAAAAACAAAAACAAAAAACAATTAGGCATGTTATGGTCATTGCTCTTTCTGCAATTAAAAGAAAATACTGGATAATTTACATGTTATTAATTCAGACCTGCCATTCTGGAGTCCCTCAAATTTAATGTTTGTTAATTATATAAGGGACATATATATTTTATTTTTAATAGTACTCAATAGTAACCCTCTTTCATTTTTTAAAAGAGCCACATAGACACGTATCAGGAGCAACGTCATGCGACAAAAATCAGTATGTAGAGGTTACAGATACACCAGATGCCTGTCTAAAAATCTTAATGCAGTCTTAAAGATAATATAACTATTTAAAATTCACCATGTTTTCACATATGGATTACTGATTATAAAAAATTCAAACTACAAAGACCTAGTGTCATTTCAAACTTGATTATAAACAAGTCACATTACCTTCACCAATATGTTAAATACCAGAGCAGGTAGTATTTGAGGATAACAGCCCTCTTCAATGACTTCTGAGTTACAGCAAAAAAAAGTGCATTTCTCTTATCATACATATAAAACATTAAAAAAAAAAGAATTGACCAGTGAAGAGTCTAACCTTGAAAACCTGGGAAGATCAGAGTTCACCAAAGCCCAAAGATCGATGTTAGCAGTATCAGACATCACACAGTACAAAATAAGATTATGAGTTAGAAGTGGTTCACATTATAGCACAAGTTAAACAATAATCCTCTTTGCCAGCATTTCTCATACCTACAGCGTAATCAGTATGCAAACAGAACCATACAGAAGTATAGAGAGTCCAACATTTTCAAATAGAGCTTATTACAGGAAATAATCCAAAAAATGGAAAACACTACTAAAGATATCATGTTAACCCTGCTACTGTGGCTTTCCAAAAGTTAGCATTGCAAGCATTAAAGCTGGTAAGACAGTACCATTTCGCTGATTGCCTTCCATTCCCTTCACAAAGGGATAATTTTGGATAAATGCTTACATTTATCTTGGCCTCTGTCCTCCTTTAGTAAAAACCCAAGGTATAAATTTCTTGGTATGTTCAGACTGCCTCAAAAAGGTACACTTAACTTTAAAGGACTCGTTAGACAAAAATACAAAGATCACAGGTGACTAAATAGAGAAATTAAAATAAAAGTACGCAATGGCCATTACCAACTGTACTTTTATTTGCCTTCTTTAAAAATCATTCTATGAAGCCACATTCTGATTTTTTTTCATAATTCATCAAGAAGTTTTATTCTGTGAATTACTACTTACAACAAGTTATTTAAAGAGAAAGAGCCAATATGTATTCGTTCACCACTGAATGTTAAAATAAAGAGCCAAATTTTCCAAAATTGTGAAGACCATCAGTGAATGGGTACATTAAAAATATTTTGACATGCAATATCCTACCCCAAACCACAGAAAATATCACATTTACCTTATTCAATGCCCATATTAAATCAGGCTATTAACTATTAAAAGAAGGATCATTAAATAAAAAGATAAAAAGCCTATAAATAGGACAACTCTTGGTTAATGTTAATTAACTATAAACACAATTTCCTTTCCTTAGAAGTCTTGCTATGATTTATAAACACCGAGCTTAGCAGAGAGAATAAACTGTGCTAGAGCATTGAATCCTAGGAATTAGAAAACCTAGGGTCTGTTCTTGATTCTACTATTTACGTCTATGGGACTGAAGACAATACAGTCTCTCTGAGCTTGTTTTCTCACCCACATAATGGGAACAGTGTTATCTGCCATAACCTCCCTCACAGAGTTGTTTTAAAGATCAAATTCCATTTAAAAAATAAAGACCTGATATCGGCCATGTGCAAGGTGCTACAGGGAACACAAAGATTAGCTACACCCTAACTCTGCCTTCAAAGAGCTTTTAATAAAAGTACATTGTATGATGTAAATGGTGGCACATTACATAAATATAAAAGATTATTATCACTGCCAGGTAATAAAACTTTTACAGCATTTGATAATTTGAAATTCAGAAGGCTAAAAATCGGGTTCTGTTTGTTTAAATGGTTTCTAAACCACCTACAGCAAACTGACTCAAGACCACAGTTTGAGAGTCTGGCCACATAATTAAATAAAACAGAATTCCTACCTAAGATAATTCTGAATTTGATTAGACATTTTATATATGTATTTGCTATAGAAGGACCAATAACAAGAATGCTTAGAAAAATGTCACTGAAATATGTATTTTGGTCTGAGTAAGTAACAAAGAAAACTTCCGATCACATCATAGCAAAACTTCTAAGATCTTAATTTCTAAGAGATAAAATTTTAATGAGTTATATGCCAAGTCAATTTTGTACATGAAGCTCTTGATCTATTATTTCTCAAATGACCTAACAGAGTTTAACTGAAAAAAAAAAAAACCTAGTCTTATTCTTAAGTGGTAATAAATAAGATAAGCTGATGAACTGATCGGCAAATTTTATTTTATTAACTTACTTTTATTTAAATTCAATTAGTCAGCATATAGTACCATCATTAGTTTCCAATGTAGTGTTAAATGATTCATCATTTGTGTATAACACACAGAGCTCATCAATTTTAATTTTATTTTTTATAAACATATATTTTTATCCCCAGGGGTACAGGTCTGTGAATCGCCAGGTTTACACACTTCACAGCACTCACCATAGCACATACCCTCCCCAATATCCATAACCCCACCCCCCCTCTCCCAACCCCCTCCCCCCATCAACCCTCAGTTTGTTTTGTGAGATTAAGAGTCACTTATGGTTTGTCTCCCTCCCAATCCCATCTTGTTTCATTTACTCTTCTCCTACCCCCTTAACCCCCCATGTTGCATCTCCTCTACCTCATATCAGGGAGATCATATGATAGTTGTCTTTCTCCGATTGACTTATTTCGCTAAGCATGATACCCTCTAGTTCCATCAGAGCTCATCAATTTTAAATCCAGTTTCCACTGTTGTAAAGAGAACACTGTAGATACCAGTTTCCAATAACTATGTAATTTACAGTACATCTGGTAAATAAGAGGTCAAGTTGGTTTTAAAGTGATATGGCTACTTCCCTGTTTCTTCTTTGAATATATTCTAGTGCCTCAGAAGAAAGCAATCTTCTAGCCAACACTAAAATCTGGAAGTGATCAAAAGCAGACAACTTCTATGCAAGTCAGTCAGGGGAGTACTCAAAATTACTTCAATGTATGCCCTAAGTTTTCTTTTTATCATGGTGATAGTTAAATAGTATGCACTTGTCTTAATCTTTTTGATGACATCCATTTCGGAAAAACACAAGAAGCAGTTAATAGGGATTGATAGAACTTATGCGGTAACAGAAAACAAGAGTGGAGGCAAAGTCCAGTCTGCTATAACTAAGAATCTAATAAAATGGCAAAAGGAGCTCTGCTTCATCACTTATTATATTTATAACTAGAGTAAGAAGCCAGATCATAAGCATTGAGCCATACAACTGCCTTTGTTGGAGGATGATATATGCTACTAGCAAAACAGACATTTAACAGAGCACTGGCAAGCCCTAAGTCAGATTCCCAGCTATGCCAGTGACAAACAGTATGACCTTGGGCAAGCTTCTTAACATCTTTGGGCCTCAGTTTTCTCATATGCGATGCAGATTCTCTCCTTGACTAAACTTTAGGCAGGCTCTTCTGAGCCTTATTCTCAACCTTATTCTCCTCTGAGCCTTATTCTCATCCTTGGGCCCTATTACTTGGTATGCTGAAGTCTACTTTTAGCGAGAATCCTTTAGCAAGTCAGTTTATGGATAATCCCCCCCACTGCTGATACCTGATGAAGTCCCTTATCCCCCAATCTTGATGTCTAAGTCTTTGGCCTGACTTTAGCAAGAATTCTATTAGGCCAGTTTAGCAAGAACCTACCTACCCTTAACGTTTCATGTTAATAACTTTTGATCCCCTGACTCCCTCACTCTGCTGGTTGACTATAAATCCCCATTTATCCTTGTTTTATTCAGTTGAGCTCAGTTTCTTTTGCAACTGTCTCTCCCCTACTACAATAGTCTTAAATAAAACCTGTCTTGCCATCTTTAACAAGTGTCTGGTGAGTAATATATCTTAAGTATAAAACTTGGGTCTCTTCTAGATCAGATACTCTATGGCTCTATGAAATTATGCATTTGTGGAAGGATTGAAGTAGTAAGTAGGAGTAAGTAACTAGTGAATCTGTTCAGATAGAGATAGATGGCTTCCTAAAAAGAATCTTTAAAAATCATGAGCTTTAATTCATAAAAGAATATTTCCTGCCATTCTCTACAGTCAGAACTCAAGAATATACCTTTTTGCCATTTTAGTTCCTCCTTAGAAATTTGAAAAGATCTATTTATCTTGAAGTAATAAACACATTCAACTATTTGTGGTTCCCTTTACTCCTAATTAAGTTAACATCTTTCACTGTGAATCAGCAATTTTCCATTGGACAGCTCCTGGTAACTGTTCTTTGGTGTGTAATGTTTATATGCATACGATTCAAACAAGAGTAAAAGGCTTCTAATCTGTGTTGGTTGTATGGAATTTTTTTTTACTGTACCTATTACTTCATTTTCATAGCAGGGGAATTTAGAACTTTGTGACAACCCAAAATATGAAGATGGGATGGTCTGAAAAATTATAAGAGTTGTGGCAAGTCAAGAATTGCATATTTACAGGGTCTGATAATAGATATTATTATTTAAAAAAGAATGCCTTTTCAAGGATATTGAGAAAGGGGAACCCTCTCACACTGTTGGTGGGAATGCAAACTGGTGCAACCATTGTGGAAAAAAAACAGTACAGAGGTTCCTCAAAAATTAAAACTAGAACTATCCTATGATTCAGCAATTGCACTACTAGGTATTTACCTAAAGAATACAAAAATACTAATTCAAAGGAATACATGCACCTTGATGTTTATAGGAGCATTATCTACAGTAGCCAGATTATGGATAGAGCCCAAATGTCCACAGACTGATGTGTGGATAAAGAAGAGTAGTACACACACACACACACACACACACACACACACACACAATTACTGAGCCAAAGAAAAGAAGGAAATCTTGCCATTTGCAATGGTATGGATGGAACTACAGAGTATTATGCTAAGTGAAATAAGTCAGTGAGAGAAAGACAAATACCATATGACCTCTCTCGTATGTGGAATTTAAGAAACAAAACAAATGAGCACAGGGAAAAAAAGAGAGACAAACCAAGAGACAGACTCTTAATTATAGAGAACAAACTGATGTTTTGTGAAACAGTAGATAGGGATTAAAGAGTACACTTCTTGTGATTAGCACTGGCTATTATTTGTTAAGTGCTGAATCACTAAATTATAATTGAAACTAATTTACACTCTATGTTAACTAACTAGAATTTAAAGAAAAAGTTAAAAAAAGATTGCCTTTTTGAAGGATAGTTTGATTTCTTTTTTTTTTAGGATAGTTTGATTTCATTTACATTAATAGATATAAAACAAAAATAAGAAATATACTATACTCTGAAGGCAAAGCTAAAATATACAATACACTTTTGGGTACTATAAGTGTTTGACTAAAAATGACAAAAAATATGAATTTTAAAATGTTAAATTAGTTTTCCTAACTAGGTAATTTGGGGTTATTCCAATAGAAATATTGGGCTCTACAGTTTTTTCAACTTTCAGAGATAGACCAACATGTAAGAACTGAACTGGCATATATGCTCTTAAAATACAGGCAAGCACTTGAAAATATTGGTAGATATATATATATATGGAGAGAGAGAGGAATTACATACTGAATTACATACATATACCACATATACATATATGTATACATATCTATGTATATATGTATAACTATATATACACACATATACATACATATGTGTGTGTGTGTGTGTGTGTGTGTGTATACGTACATATATTTAAGAAAAGTTTTAAAGTTCATGCAGTTACTACTTTGGAGTTAAGGAGCTAACCTGGAGGACCTGGATAAGGGATCAAAGTTCACCAAGGCCCAATGTCATCATTAACAAAAAGGAAAAATATCAAAATTGTTAGCAATATCAAGAAACTAAAGCATTACTCTAACTTCTTTCAAGTTAAACTTTAATTCAATAAAAGAATACTCTGGAAGTTCACATTCATGCACCTGTAGATAAACCAAATTATTACCACTTAGCATCAGCACTAAAATAAAGATAGCACATGTGACATATTTGAAAGGCAAAAAAAAAAAAAGTTTTATAATAATCATTACCATGAGCTCAAAAATAATTAACTCTAAGATCAACTTGGTTTAAAACTACATTTTAATTTGTAGTTTATGAACAAACTGAGAAGTCACAAACTACTCATCAGGTAGATGTTCTTCTTCCTGCTATTTAGAAACAGTAAATTTTTTAAAAGCACCTTTGTGACTAATGACTTTATGTTGACAAATTTCACAAAAATGTTCTACAGTGAGCTCCATTACCAGTAAAGGACAAATAATCAGAGTGCCAAGTATAAAAAATGATAACAGTTTGGTTTATTTTGTAATTATTGCATGCATAACATTGCAAGCATAACATGCATAACAAATTATGTTTGCACGCATGCAAACATAACATGCATAACAAGCAAGACATTGGTGTCAATTCTTGACATGCAAGGGTTAATACGGCTGAGGTGGTTTTCACTGGTTTTCTTCAATAGTAAAACAAGGTAAAACTATGAACACCCTCTATAAACAGCCAACTCAGATAGGATAAAATCTGGTTTTGAAAATGATCCTCTGAACAAAGTATGTTATCCCATTTTATTTATGTTTTCAGAGCATATCTTATTAAAATTAACTCCAATCACTTCAGAGTTTATGGTAATTTAAATGGAGATTTTTATTTTTAAATACATTTTAAAAATGAGTCAGAGACTTTCAAAGGCTAAAAGGGTAAATGTTTTGTTTCTTTTTAAGTTTAGATTTCTCTTATTATTTTAAGTCAATGAGGGCCAAGTTTTTAATTTCTCAAAATATAAAAACTGAATATTAAGTCCCAAAAGTCTGTTAATAATCTGTCACCAGTGCTGGGCTCAGCAACATTAATCCCTGATGAAAACAAGCATTTCCAAACAGCAAAATGAAGTGACAAAGCACATACACAAAATGAAAAGTGAACACTGGATGCAAAATTGAGACTAAAAGAGCCGTTAACACAAGACAAATGAGGTAGAGACATGAAGCTGGTATGAAGAGATCGCTATTCAATTTAATCATGCTGTGATGTTGAAGATAAATTTGATTGCCTAGTTCCCAGAGAAGATAAAATTTTTTTTATTGTGTTTGGTGACATTTGCTGATCATATGACAGAACCATAGCAATACTTTTGGTATGGACCACAAGCATCTATGGGGTGATCACTAAAATGATTTCTGTGATGACATGCTGGGAAGCTCACATTAAAAATGCAGATGGCATTTTGCTGCCAGGTTATCAGTATAGTTTAATGTTTAATAAAAAGACTAATAAATCCACTATTTCCTTTTTTCCTCCAAGTGGTTTGTTTTAGCAACTTTAAGTAAATGATGAAATACATTACTGGAAAGAATTATTAGATGCCACAGAAATGGATGGAGCTAGGTATAAAATAAGTTATTTGTTAGTAAGGAGTTCTTATAGAGTCTAAAGTCCTAAAGACTGAATAACCTGCCAGCAAAATGAAATAAATTAACGAATATACAGACCATTACCCTACCACTCATGTACATACCTGGTCTCCCAGGAGGACCCTGGGGCCCAGAGTTGCCTTTAGGGCCTTCCAGAGCTGGACCTGGAGAACCAGGAGGGCCTGGGGGACCCTGCACACCAGGGAAACCCTGAAAGCCTGGTTCTCCCTTTGGACCAGGAAGGCCAGGGTTTCCTGGAATGCCAGGTAATCCTCCATCACCCTTTTGACCTATGAAAGCAAAGTGACATTAAGAAACACATTAAATGATACTGCCTGTAATAGGCTTGCCTGTGAGGCTAAATCTATTCATTCTTATTAGAACAAGTGATGGGATTTGCCAGGATCAGTTCTATCTCCCACCAAATCCCTCACCCGTCCAAAAAACCCATTTCTTTTATGAAATATATTCAACTGTTATCAGAAATATTTATTAGAGTATGTACAGAAATATAAAAACAATAATAGCTTGGATTCTGAAAGATATCCTTTGTATTAGGACACAGAGCAATGATCATGTGACTGATAGCTGCAAGAAAATAAAAAACAAAAAAATAGAAAGGTTTAAAGTATTGGCATGAACAGGTTAGAGATGGCTGGAGGAAATTCCTTAAACATATGTTTTGAGGCTAACTTTGAGACTAATGAAGATATGGATCTTCAATGGTTACTGTGTGTCCCTGAAGACAATTGTATTCAAGATTCAGAATCCTAACCCAAACTATTCTCAACATTTTTTCTATACCACCAACATGCCTGAAAGCAATGTAACAGTAGCACATTAAAGTAATGATTTTGACATTGGGATCTTGGGAAGGATATAGGAATTTCTAGGCAATATGTTTGTAGTTTGAAAAAAAACTTCCATAGAGTAGCTAATGGGCATTCCAGAACATAAACAAGCATATCTGTACACACATTTAGTCATTCAATTAATGCTCTGGTGCTTACAACGAAAGTTAGAACAAGAGATTGAACAAAGATGTGTATGAGCATATACCCACCCAAAACACAAGATGCATATTAATACAAAGTTTTCCATTTTTATTACTGGTACAGATTTCTATAGTGTTTCCTAGTATTACCTTGGTTTTGTTTCCATGAGGAGAAAAGAGTGTTTTGTTTTGTTTTGATTTGTTTTGTTTTCTGGCTGAAAGACTTAAAAACAATTAGTGAAATCTACAACTTTCTACAAATTTGCTTTCTTTATCATTTCCTCAGCATTTACTTATGAAATCAACGAAGGGACATTTATATGTAAATTTATTTAAGAATGCATTTTTATATAGCACAACTCTTTCTATTAAATTGTTAATTAAGAACTGCTTTAAGCTATAACTTTAGCTTTGAGTTTTCTGGGTTGTATGTGCATTTTGTAACAGTAAATGGTGGAGATGGAAAAATAAATGTACTGGAACACATACTCGTTATATGGACTGATCTAGTATGTTTTATTAAAGTTTACCAGAAAGTCCTGGGAGTCCAGGGGGTCCTGGGATTCCAAAGCCCGGCTGACCTGTCAGAGCATAAACCAAAAATCTCAAATAGATAATAATAAATGAAACAAGGACAAATTATTTTGGATCATTCAGTTGTTTACTGAGTGTTACAATGTTATACAAAAGATGCAGGAGATTTGTTTCCAACATGGAACCATAATTCTATCATGAGAAAACTATAAAAACATATTCTACTTGTGATAAGCATTAAATACATCTTTGTATAAATGGAATATAGATTTCATAGTGAAACAAAGTCATGTAGAAAAGATAAAAGCAGCTGGGTAACTTCACATGAAAAACTGGGCAAGAAAGGATATAGAGTTTTCTATAAGAAAGAGGTATCCTGATTGATAAACGTGAAGTAATATTCTTAGTATAGATTGCAAGAAGATACATAGGAAGGGAAAAGTGTGTAGTAGCTTAGAGGTTAAGAAGATGTAATTTCATTGTGGGTAAAAAAGGGCAAAAGTTAAAGAAGACAAGGAAGAAATTAGAAAATTAGGAACAATAAAAAAATAGAGCACCTGGTTCGCCCTTCTGTCCAGCTGGTCCAGGAATACCATCTTGACCTGGGTTGCCTTTTTCACCTGGAGGACCTGGTGGCCCAGGACGACCTCCACCACCTAAAAGCACAGGGTATAGAAGGTTATACCTATCCTCCCAATTCCCTTTCCTTCTATATTCCCCATTCTTTCCACACTAGCCTCAAATAGTTCTGTTCAAATGACACAAAGTACCTCTGAGACACCCCTTTAAATCACAAAATGAATGCTGAACACTGAAAAGAAATAAAATAAAATAAAATGGAAAAAATAAAACACAAAATCTTTTGAAAAAGAAGCACATAAGAAATAAAGGCTGATAAGAATAAGGAAGAAATTTATTATAAACTCAGTATCCAAAAACTTTCAGTTTCTCATTTTAATCTAGCTTTAGAGTATGAAGGACTGTAAGATGTGGAGGTGGAATGGGGTGCTATTACAGGCCTCATATATGGGGCCAGAGAAGTGACTTGCTTTAGAATTCAGTGAATTACTTTGCTATACTTTGCTATTCTGAAAAACACCAGACCTTCCACTAATTGCAGGATACTTGAAATAACTCTCCCTGGGAGGAACCCCCAAATAAGGCTCCAAAGTAATAATTTTAAGTAACTTTTATTAAGAGTTGTTCACTTCAGAGGCGCCTGGGTGGCTCAGTCGGTTGGGCATTTGTCTTCAGCTCAGGTCATGATCCCAGGGTGCTGGGGTTGAGCCCCATGTCAGTGGGCCCCTGCTCAGTGGAGAGTCTGCTTCTCCCTCTCCCACTCCCCCTGCTTGTGTTCTTGCTCTCACTATCTCTCTCTGTGTCAAATAAGTAAATAAAATCTTAAGGAAAAAAAAAAGAGTTGCTCACTTTGTACATAACAAGTAGAACTAAGTGAATGATCATCATGTTTCCTTGTCTTAAAAATGTTCACGGCTCCCAGAAATGATTTGACTTTCCCAAACTGAGTATGAGCCTTAGTTTTACAACTAATCCTTAGGTTTTATACTTACCTACAGGACCAGGTTCTCCTGGAAGGCCAGGGTTCCCAGGAGGACCATTAATACCTTTTGCTCCAGGAAGTCCTGGGGTTCCTAGAATAAAGAGTTCAATTTAATAATGAAATAAAAACTGCACTGTTTTAAGAATTACAACTCAAAATTACAATTTATAGTGTTAGCACAGAAACGGTGAAGAATGGGGGAAAAAGCAAGGAAGATACTGGTATTTGCTGAACATTTTTAAGGGTAATTTTAAGTTTAAAAGTGATTTATCCACAGGCTGGCATTATGATATATTCATAATAAAAATAATCACCACAATACTACACTGGTAGAACTGGTAGGATTCCATTGTGTGGATATACCAAGTTTTTAATTCATTCATCTATTGTCAGACATTTGAGTCACTGTCAGGTTTTAGATATTGTAAATATCTATTCTATTTATGGAAACCTGTTCTATTTTCAGTTTTTAGCTATTATGAGTAATGCTGTTATGAATATTTCTGCACCAGTATTTTTGTGGATATATGTATTAATTTATTCTGGATAAATACCTAGATAGGAATGGAACTGCTGAGACAGAATAGGCATATGGCGCACCTCATTAAAAAAAAAAAGTTGCCAAACCATTTGACATTCACAACAGTATTTAAGAATTCCATTTGCTCCAGATCCTTGTACAACATATGGTGATATCAGTTGTTTTAATAGTAACCATTCTGGTAGGAATATAGTGCTACTTCACTGTGGTTTTAATTTGTATTTCTCTGATAGCTAATAATATTGATCACCTTTTTATGTGCTTATTAGCCATCCATATATCTTCTTTTGTGAAATATCTGTTCAAAGTTTTCCCCACTTAAAAAAAGTGGATTGTATATCTTGTTATTATTGAATTGTAGAAGCTCTTTACATATCCCAGATATCAGTCATTTGTCAGATATATGTTTTGTAAGTATTTTCTCCTAGTCTGTGTCTTCCCTATTTATTTCCTTAACGGTGTCTTTTGATGAGCAGAAGAACAGAAGATCTCAGTTTCTTTAAAAGAAAAAAAAAAAAACAGTGTGGAGCAATTGAATATCTGTATTTAAAAAATGAACCTTGACCCCTAGTTCACACCATAAAAATATTTTTATTTGAACAAATCATAAACCTAAATATAAAAGCTTAAATATTAAATGTTACAGAAAAAATAGAAGAATATTTCCATAAACTTGAATAGGCAAATATTTTGTAATAGGAGACAAAAAGCACTATGAAAGAAAAGTAATAAACTGAACTTTATTAAAATTAACTTTTGAAAAAAATAACTTTTTTTTAAAAGATTTTATTTATTTATTTGACAGAGAGATCATGAGTAGGCAGAGAGGCAGGCAGAGAGAGAGGAGGAGGCAGGCAGAGAGAGAGGAGGAAGCAGGCTCCCCGCCGAGCCGAGAGCCCGACGCGGGGCTTGATCCCAGGACCCTGAGATCATGACCTGAGCGGAAGGCAGAGGCCCAACCTACTGAGCCACCCATGTGCCCCGAAAAAAATAACTTTTGATCGTCACACAACAGTATTAAGAAAATATCACACAACAGCATTAGGAATGAAAGGCAAATTTGAGACAGAAAGAATGTATTTGTAATACGTGTATCTGACAAGGGCTCATATTCAGAATATATAAAGAACTGTCCTATGTCAATAAGAAAAAAGGGTAAACAATCCAATAAATGTAAGAAAACATGGAGCAGGCATTTCAAAAAGATGCTATCCAAATGGCCAATAAGTATATGGAAAGGTGTTTAATATTGTCATTCATTTAAAAACGTAAAATAAAACTTCAGTATGACACTTCTATGTACCCACCAGAACAGCTAAAATTAAAAAGACTGACGATACCAAATGAGGTGAGGACATGGGAAACCGGACAACATTTCACAATACAAAGTACTAACCACAATATAATCACGACAAGACACCAGGAGCCACCCAGGAACATTTCATACATTGCATGTGAGACTGTAACTTATAAAATCACTTTGGAAAACCGGCACCATCTACTAAAGTTAAATGTATACCTACTCTATGATTCAGTAATAATACTATGAAGTTATTGTCTAAGAGAAATGAGTATGTATGTCCACAAAAAGACATGTTAAAGAATGTTAACAGCATCTTTTTTAATAATCTCAAACTAGAAACAACCCAGAAGTCCATCAACAGGTGAATGGGTAATTGATTTTATGTATTTCTTCAATGGAATATTATAGAGTAATTATAAAAAAAACCCAACCTACCGACACATGCAACAAGATAAATTAATCTCACAGACATGAGTGAAAGAAGCCAGACGGAAGGATATAACCTGTATGATTCCATTTATATTAATTTCAAAAATAGGTAAAATTACTTGATGATAATAGAAATCACAGTAGTGGTTACCTTGGGAGGTGGTTTCACTGTGAAGGGGCCTGGGTAAAACTTTATGAGGCAAAGGAACTATTTTATATCTTGATATGTGTGGTGGGTACACGAATATATATATGGGTGGAAACTCATCTATAGTCTTGTACATTTTACTCTACATTATACTTCAGTAAAATGTTAAGGAAAAGATAACCAAAGGCTCACTCTATCCATGCCACTGTGCAATCCAAAAGACAAACAAACAAATGAAATGCAAGCATAACCAGAGCAGATAGTATAGCAAGGTAGTTCAGGCTACCTACTTGACTATAATGCTAAGTCCCTTTGCTTGCATGACTCAGTTCTTATCATATAAATGAGCTGAAGAGTTGTCCTACCAACAGCCACCCCACTGTGTGCCTGAGCACAACTCTCTAAGAGAATCAGCGGCAGGCTAAAGCTTGGTAGTGTATGTTATCACCTACAAAAATAGTAAGGCCTCTTCATTGACTGGTGGCTAGCAGCAAAAGATTGAAAAATGCTCTACCAAATAGTTTTTGCCCACAGGATATTGTCCTGCTGAGCTGGTAATACTCATTCTCATTTTATACAGAAAGAAATTTGGGCAAAGAAAAGTTAAAAGAGCTGGTTCAAGATTATGTTGCTAGTCAGTATCTCATTGGGAAAGAGAACAGCAGTCTGCCAAATAAGAAGTTGCTCTGTGGCATGGGTTAGAATAGATAGGGAGGAGAGAAGGAAACATTTAAGAAAAGGAATATTACCAGGGAATCCAGGAAGGCCTGGTTGTCCTTTTGCTCCAGGGGTCCCTGGTAATCCAGGCAAACCAGTATCTCCCCTAGAACCTTTGATTCCAGGGTTTCCTGGGTATCCAGGCAGACCAGGTTCACCCTAAAATCATGAATAAGAAGATAAAACTACATGTTGTAGATTGTATAACAACATAACATTATTTATAGAGCTTTTATTTTATGTCAGGCACTCTGCTAAGTGTTGTACATAAAATGCTTTGTTTAATCACTTGCAGAAAATTAACTTGAAAATGCTTTGTTTAATCATCACAATAACTCTTTGAGTTAGGCTTTATCATCTCTACTTATCTCTACTTATAAATGAAAAAACTGAATCTTGGAGAATTCAAGTGCCTAATGGCACTAGCAAGTGGCAGAATTAGAATTTGAACCAAGGTCTGTCAGACTCCAGAGTTCACACTACTTCTACAATATGTAGATATATTACTCATTAGTCTTTAACACTTTAGTAAGAAACACACTATCCCATTTTAAAGTGTTGCAACTAATAAGTTATGGAGTCTGCATTTGGATCCAGATAGTCTGATTTGAACCTGTGATTGTTATCCCTAGTATGCTATAATGAAATTCAATGCTTACAATAATTATGTCAAATATTATTGACAAATTATGTCAAATAGTTACAGTAGGTTCTACTGTAAAAAGTAAATTTAATCTTAACATGTAGTGCTTATGCTTGTCTAGGTGAATAAGACCATCTACTTGTGACTTAAATGATTCTGCATTATGGCAAAAGCCTTTTCAACTAATTCCTTTTCTCCTTACATCCCACTGGGCTGGGAATATATGTATTTTGATCTGAACCCTTATAAATCAAACATCTAGCACATTTTTATACACATAATAGGTATACAGTTAAATTTTGGATTGAACTGGTTCCATCTTAGATATTTAAACAGAAAAGCTTTGAATAAACTATCATAATTCTTCTTATTATTCATGAACCAATGACATTTATATATCAAAATGAAAAACAAGAAGAAATTCCAATAGTCTGCTAATGGTAAATCTGAAAGGCAATAAACAAGCTCCTGGTGACTTATGATAAAGTATGTTAAGTTCTATAAACAACCACAATCTGTTAATTTCAACTAGCACTCAGTTCCCCACTACATTTCTCACCACTCTATGACCCTATTCTAAATTGCATAAAGAAAGTAAATATTTCACCAGGGCTTCTGAAAAGGACTAAAATTTGCTAGTTTAAGTTTTATCTAAGTTTTTATCATTCATACACTTTCAGAGAAAACAATGCACTTCCAAAAAGGTAAGCAAGAAGAAATTTTAAAGAAGAAGAAGAGGAGGAGGAGCATACTCAGAACATCGACAAACTGGCCAGAAATCTTATAAATCACTCTGAGAAAGGACAGTTCTATTTACAAAGCAAAAGCTTGACATGACCTGAATAGACTTAAGAAACAAATATCTACATTTCTTCAAATGTCATCCTTTGATAGAATTTTATTTAGATAACATTGACATATAACATTAGTTTCAGGTGTACAACACAATTTGATATTTGTATATACTGTAAAATGATCACACAATAAATCTAGTTAACATCCATCATCATATATAGTTACAAAATTTTTGGTTCTTGTGATAAAAACTTTCAGGATTTACTCTCTTAGCAACTTTCAATATACGATAGAGTATTAACTACAGTCACCATGCTGTACATTACATCCTGATCACTTTAGTTTATAGCTAAGTCTATACTTTTTAAACCTCTTCACCCATTTCACCCACCTTCCAATATTCCACCCCCATCTCTGGCAACCACAACTTTGTTCTCTGTATCTATTAGCTCATTCTTTAAATGTTTTTGTCTATTTATTTTTAGATTCCACATATAAATTAGATCATATGGTACTGGTCTTTATTTCACTTAGCATAATGCCCTCAAGGTCCATCCATGTTGTCACAAATGGCAAGATTTCATTCTTTTATATGGCTCAGTAATATCCCCCTGTATACATATCCCATATTTTCTTTATCTATTCATATACCAACAAACACTTAGGTTGCTTCCACATCTTGACTATTGTAAATAATGCTACAATATATATGGGGACGGGTATATCTTTTCAAGTTAGTGTTTTCATTTTCTTTAGTTAAATATCCAGAAGTGGAATTGATAGATCATATAACAGTTCTTTTTTTTAAAATTTTACTTAATTTTATTTTTTTCAGTGTTCCAAAATTCATTGTTTATGCACCACACCCAGTGTTCCATGCAATATGTGCCCTCCATAATACCCACCACCAGGTTCACCCAACCCTCCACCCTCCTCCCCTCCAAAACCCTCAGTTTGTTTCTCAGAGTCCACAGTCTCTCATGGTTAGTCTCCCCCTCCAATTTCCCCCAACTCACTTCTCCTCTCCATCTCCCAATGTCCTCCATGTTATTCCTTATGCTTCACATGTAACTGAAACCATATGATAATTGACTCTCTCTGCTTGACTTATTTCACTCAGCATAATCACTTCCAGTCCCATCCATGTTGATACAAAAGTTGGGTATTCATCCTTTCTGATGGAGGATATATATACTCCATTGTATATATGGACCATATCTTCTTTATCCATTCATCCAAGGAATCTAGAGAGACCTCGAGGTACTTGATTGTAAGACTGATGAATCATAAGTTTAGACAAGAGCTTTTGAGAGCAGCTAGAGGGAAGAGATTCCTTACGTACAGAGGAAGGTCCATCAAAATAATGTCAGACCTGTCCACAGAAACCTGGCAAGCCAGAAAGGGCTGGCAAGACATATTCAGGGCACTAAATGAAAAGAACATGCAGCCAAGAATACTTTATACAGCAAGACTGACATCCAAAATGCATGGAGAAATAAAGAGCTTCCAAGACTGGCAAGGTTTAAAAGAGTATGTGACCACCAAGACAGCACTATAAGAAATATTAAGGGGGATTCTATAAAAGAAGAAAGAACCCAGGAGTGTCATAAAACAGAAATTTACAGAGACAATCTATAGAAACAAGGACTTCACAGGCAACATGTCAATAAAAACATATATTTCAATAATCACTGTCAATGTTAATGGCCTAAATGCTCCCATAAAATGGCACAGAGTTGAAGACTGGATAAAACAACAGAACCGGTCCATATGTTGTCTACAAGAGACCCATTCTGAACCTAAGGATACATCTAGACTGAAAGTGAAGGGATGGAGAAGCATCTTTCATGTCAATGGGCCTGGGGTAGTGATTCTCATATCAGATAAATTAGATTTTAAACTAAAGACTGTAGTTAGAGATAAAGAAGGACACTACATCATTCTTAAAGGGTCTATCCACCAAGAAGATCTAACAAATGTAAATATTTATGCCCCCAATACGGGAGCAGCCAACTACATAAGACAACTGTTAATCAAGATAAACAGTCATATTGATATGAATACATTAACAGTAGGGGATCTTAACACGCCACTGTCAGTAATAGATCATTCAAGTAGAAAATCAATATGGAAATAAGAGCATTGATTGACACATTGGACCAGATGGACCTCATAGATATATACAGAACATTCCACCCTAAAACAACAGAATACTCATTCTTCTTGAGCGCACATGGAATTTTCTCCAGAATATTTTTATTTTTCTGAGGACCCTCCATGCTATTTTTCACAGTGGCTGTATTAATTTACATTCTCACCAACAGTGCACAAGGGTTTCCATTTCTCCCCATCTTTGCTAACACTTGCTAAAACTTCTTGTTTTGATAACAGCCATTTTAACAGGTGTGAAGTGATATCTCATTGTGTTTTTGATTTGCATTTCCCTGTCGATGAGTTGTCAAGTACCTTTTCATATACCTGTTGACCGTCAGTCAGTATGCATTCTTTGGAAAAATGTCTATTCAGTTGCTCTAGCCCATTTTTAATTAGATTCTTTATTTCATTTTTAATGGTTGTATAAGTTCTTTGCATATTTTGGATATCAAGTCCTTATCAGCATATGATTTGCCAATACTTTCTTACATTCAGTAGGTTGCCTTTTCACTTGGTAAATTCTCTGGCTGTGCAGATTAGTTTGGTGTAGTCTCTCTTGATTATTATGCTTTTATTGCCTTTGTTTCTGGAGACACATCCAGAAAAACATTGCCAAGATCAATGTCAAGGAGATTTCTGCCTGTTTTCTTCTAGGAGTTTTATGGTTTCAGGACTTACATTTAAATCTTTAATCCATTTTGAGTTAATTTTTGTGTTTAGTATAAGACAGTAGTCTAGTTTTATTCTTTTGTCTATGGCTGTAACTTTTCCCAATACCATTTATTAAAGCAACTGTGCTTTCCCCATTGTATATTCTTGCTTTGTCATAAATTAATTGACTATATTTGTGTGGGTTCATTCTGGGCTCTGTATTCTATTGCATCGATCTGCATGTTTGTTTTAATGCCAATACCATATTAGTTTGGTTACTATGGATAGCTAAGTAATACAGTTTGAAATACTGTATTATCTCCAGCTTTGTTTTTCTTTCTCAAGCTTGTTTTGGCTATTCAGTATCTTTTGTGGTTCCATAAAATTTTAGGGTTGTTTGGTTTATTTCTTTGAAAGGTACCATTAGGATTTTGATGAGGATTGCAGTGAATCAGTATATTGCTTTGGGTAATATGGACATTTTAACAATATTAATTCTTCCAATCCATGAGTATCTTCACACTTGTCTCTTCAATCTCTTTCGTCAGTATCATAGTTTTCTGAGTATAGGTCTTCCATCTCCTCAGTTAAATTTATTCCTAAGTATTTTATTCATTTTGATCCAATTGTAAATGGGAGTGTTTCTTTAATTTCTCTGATAGTTGGTATTATATAGTATATAGAATATATAGAAATGCAACAGATTTCTGAATGTTGATTATATACCCAGTGATTTTCCTGAATTTATTTATTAGCTCTAACAGTTTTTGGTGGAGCCTTTAGGGCTTTTTACAAATATAAGTATAGAGTATAAATATACATACACACATATACATATATTTATCTGCAAATAGTGACAGTTTTTACTCTTTCCTTTGCAATTTGGATGCCTTTCACTTCTTTTTCTTGCCTAATTGCTCTAGCTAGGATTTCCAATGCTATGTTGAATAAAAGTTGTAAAAACTGGCATCCTTGTTTTGTTTCTAATCTTAGAGGAAGAACTTTGAGCTTTTCACAACTGAGTATGATGTTAGCTGTGGGCTTCTCATATACGACCTTTATAATGTTGCAATATACTCCCTCTATACTCATTTTGTTGAGAGTTTTTATCCTTTATTTTATTAATGTGATGTATCATATTGATTGATTTGTAGATGTAGACCATTCATGCATCTCTGGAATAAATTTCATTTAATTGTGGCATATGATCCTTTTAGTTGTTACATTGTTTAATTTGGTTTCCTAATATTTTGTTGAGGATTTTGGCATCTATGTTCATTAGGGATACTGGACTGTAATTTTCTTTTTTTTTTTTTCCCCTGTGGTGTCCTTGACGTTTTGGTATCAGTGTAATGCTGGCCTCATAAAATGAGTTCAAAAGTGTTCTCTCATCTTCAGTGTTTTGGAAAAGTTTGAGAAGCATACATATTAAATCTTTAAATGTGTGGTAGAATTCACCAGTGAAGTCATCTAGGTCTAGACTTTTGTTCCTTGGGAGGTTTTCTGGATTACTGATTCAATCTGGATTGCTGTACTAGTAATCAGTCTATTCAGATTTTGTATTCCTTCATGATTCAGTCTTGGAAGGTTGTATGTTTCTAGGAATCTATTCATTGCTTCTTGGCTCTCCAATTTGTTGGCATATAATTATTTATAATAGCCTTTTATGATCTTTTATATTTCTGTGGTGTCAGCTGTAAATCCTTCCTTCATTTCTGATTTAATTTTTTATTTGAGACCTCTCTTGGTGAGTCTAGTTAAAGGTTTGTCAATTTTGCTTATCTTTTCAAAGAACCAGCTCTTAGTTTCACTGATCTTTTCTAATTTAAGTTGATAGCAACTTAAGTCTGAATACATTTGAAAACTACGTTTTTATTCCCCCCTCATTTTATGTTTTTTTTTTTTTTAAGATTTTATTTATTTATTTGACAGAGAGAGATCACAAGCAGGCAGAGAGGCAGGCAGAGAGACAGGAGGAAGCAGGCTCCCTGCTGAGCAGAGAGCCCGATGCGGGACTCGATCCCAGGACTCCGAGATCATGACCTGAGCCGAAGGCAGCGGCTTAACCCACTGAGCCACCCAGGTGCCCCAATCATTTTATGTTTTTGATGTCACATATTACATCTTCTCATTTTGTGCATCCCTTAGCTGATTATTGTACTTAGAGTTACTTTTACTTCTTTTGTCTCTTAATTTTCATACTAGATTTATAAGTGATTAATCCATTTTACTATATATTTTACTATATATTTACTTTTACCTTTGAGATTTATATATTCATATATTTTCTTGTCACTAATGCACTTTTCTTTTCAACTTAAAGAAGTCCCTTTTTAATATTTCCTGTAAGACCAGTTTAATGGTGATGAGCTCTTTTAGCTTTTGATTGATTGGAAATATCTTTATCTCTCTGTTAACTCTGAATGACAACTATGCTGGGGAGAGTATTCTTGTTTGGAAGTTTCTTCCTTTTAGGATTTTGAATATACTGTCCTATTCCTGTTTGGCCTACAAAATTTCTGCTGAAAAATCTGCTTATAGTCTTATTGGGGTTCCTTTGTACCTAACAAGGGGTTTTCCTCTTGCTGCTTTTGAGATTCTCTCTTTAACTTTTGACAGTTTACTTATAATGTGTCTTACTGTTGATCTTTTTGGGTTCATCTTACTCAGGTCTCTATGGTCTTCTTGATCTGAATGTTTCCTTCCTCAGATTAGGGAGGTTTTCAGCCATTATTTAAATAAATTTCCTTCTCCTTTATCTCTCTCTTCTCTTCCTGGGACCCCTTATAATGCAAATGTTATTGAGATTTAAGTTGTCTCACAGGTCCCTTAAGCTATCTTTACTTTTTACGTTTTTTTTTTTTTTCCTTTTTGATGTTCTATTTGGGTTTCATACTTGTCTTCTAGAGCACTTTCTTCTGCTTCATATAGTCTCTTTTTCAACACTCTCATGTACTTTTCAATTCAGTTATTGTATTCTTCAGCAAAACAGCTATTTCCCCCAGTCTTGAAGGAGTAGCCTTGTGTAAAAGATACAACTTATCCATCAACTTTAGACCTAAGTTCCTTGTTGTCTCTCAAACCTCTGTAATTGTCAAAGCAGCATAATTCATTCTTGATGTGTCCCAGTTGTTGAGGGTGTGCCAAGACCTGCCAGTGTTCTAAAGGGGGGACTCACAGTTAGCACCTAGTTTCAGGCTGATTGGAAGCTAGGTCCTCAGATAGCAATTTAAAGTATGCAATATATATGGTCCTGTGGTACCATAATAGTAAATCTTGCTGGCCTGCAAAGTAGATGGATCTGGAGGTGCTGGTAAAGTCAGGGCTTCAGACAAATTTATCAAATCCTTTCTGGGAGGTACCAGCAAGCTGTAGCAAGGCTGAGGAAGGATGCAAAGATGGAATCCTCCAGCCTACATTCCCTGAGAGCACCCCTGTAGCCTCTAGATGTATGCCAAACTTTAAGTCTGCCCCTCAGGCTGAAGCTCCAAGACACATAAATAGGCCTTTTTCACAGACAGACTGGGTATTTGTTTCAGTGCACTGTGTAGTGCTCTGGGTGGGGGGCGCTGAGCAGGTGGTAGCATGCCAATAACTGTCTCTCTAATTGTTATAGTCCTATGGGATTCAGGAATGCAAGCTCCTGGCCACCAGAGCCAGATGATTAAGGAGTGACTCCAGTATGGACTGCATACATCTGCTGGCTTTTGTGGGGGCCACTGAAGAGCACAGAACTGGTATGTGGCTCTTTTGCAGGGCCACAGGAGAATCCAGGGCTGGTGCTTGCCTGCCATCTTTAGTGGGGCAATGGGAGAGTGCAGGGCTGGCTACACTTGCCAGTACTATCAAGGTAAAGGGAGAGTACAAAAATGGTGCCTGCCAGCACTTACAACCACAAAGAGAGTTCCAACATACTCCTGCCTCTCTGGCAGATGGTTTAATATTAGCAAATGAATCTCCTTCATATATAGTACAGGCACTTTTCACACTGCTGCTTTTGCACTGGTTCCTGAGGTGGGTAAGTCTGCATGCAAGCCCTTTAAGAAATGCATCTCAGTTCCCCTATAGCCCTTTGGATATAAGCCCCTTTGGTTTTCAAAGTCAGATGTTTTGGAGAAAGGTCTCTCTGTTACAGGTCCCAGGGGTTAGGGTGCTTGATGTGGGGCATGAAACCCTAACTCCTCAGGGAGGCAGTCCAGATTTGTAAAATCCCTTCTGATTGTGGATCACCTTAGTGGGGGTAGGGTTTGGATGAGACCGTATCTCTGCCTCTGTTACCCATTGATGTGACACTTTTATTATTTGTTGTAAAGGAAGCTGTTCAGTTAGTTTTCAGTTCTTTTTCAGAGAGAATTAATTGTTCCCTATGTAGCTACAGATTTGCTGTGTCCATGGGAAGAGGTATATTCAGTACCTTCTTAGGCCACCCTCTTGTACTGCCCTACCAGTATCCTTGTTTTTAACAACTAATTATAGAATTTTTTCTTATGCTTGACATCCTCCAATCATACTATTGTGTCTCCTGAAACTTTAATTCTACTCTCTTTATAATATAGGCAGTCTCACTTTGCACAATAGTATGGAACTATTAAAATGAAGATGCAAGCTAAAACCATGTAAAAAAATATCTTAATAATGAGAAAAATATGATTGTTCCATGACCTTTAAAAGTTTTTTCCACAACTTTTTTATTTGAGATTATTTATTTATTTATTTATTTATTTGACAGACAGAGATCACAAGTAGTCAGAGAGGTAGGCAGAGAGAGAGAGGAGGAAGCGGGCTCCCCGCTGAACAGAGAACCCAATGCGGGGCTCGATCCCAGGACCCTGGGATCATGACCTGAGCCGAAAGCAGAGGCTTTAACGCACTGAGCCACCCCGGCGCCCCTTCCCACAACTTTAAAATCTCCCTTCACGTAAGTTACACATGTATAGAGGAAAGTCATATATTGCTAAGTTTGTTTTCACTAACTTCCTTGTCTGCATCTCTAAAGTCTCTCAATGGTGGCAGTGTCAACATTCCTATGGTTGGTTATTTTTCTGTAACCCTATTTATATTAGCTTTAAATGTCACTTCCAGTGTTATCACTTCCCATTTTTTCTGCACTTTCATCTTCATTGGTTAATTTACTCTTTTGAGTATCCATACTTTTAAAATTCCACATTGGCTTATCAATGAGAGACAAAGAGGCAACAAAACTACATGCTTTGTTATTAGGGCATTAAGCGAATAACATTTTCACAATGACTAATCACTGACAGAATCTGAAAGAAATGAAATAACCGTTCACTGAACATGATACACAAGTTATGTATATAGTGACTTATGGATTGAAGAGCTAACAGACCATGGTAACATAAGTTTGAACTATGTTGTTGTGGACTGATGTTATTTAACTATATTGTGTTAACAAATTTGTGCATATCAGAACTGTGCAAAGTAAGAACTGCACTATAAAATCTTATTTCTCTCAATGTGTCACCATTATATGATAAAACAATACCATCTGAAAGAAACAACAGACTATTTCAAATACAGGATTTCTTTGCTTTATCAACTCTGCAAGTATCTAAGTTTAGTGTGGACTTTGCTTACTGAAATATACGTGAAGGGTGCATAAAGAAAGAAACGAAGTTAACCTGTTGCTTAAAGAGTTGAATATACTGTGGATATTTGCCAATTGAAACATTTTTCTTTCTGCTGACATTCATTATAAATTCAGATATGAGTTATAGAATTTAGTTCCATTATATAAATGTTAACATTTGCTCAGCCCAGAAAAAAATATTTATGAAAAATTTAGAAAAAAATTTAAATGGAATTTCAAATCAATGAGTAAAGAATGGAGTCTATAACAGATGGGATTAGTTTATCTGGATATTTATTTTGAAAACATGAAGTTACTTCCTCACCTCACACAACATAGAGAAAGAAGCTCGTGGATTAAAGATGTGAATATAAAGAACAAAACATACAAGTGCTGGAAGAAAAGATATAGGTCTATTTTATAATATTATTTAAAAAACAGAAGTTTGTATAACAATCAGAAAATTATGCTTCTGATCTTTCCCACCAACTCTGCTTCCCCAAATCTCTCCTATCTCATTCTCATACTTGTTCAGGATAAAAACTTAGAGTCATCCTTATCTTTCCTCTCAGAGTCCATGATATCTCTCCTCTAATATTCCATAAAGTAAATCTTTCTGTCTTGACCTGGAAAATAATATTCAGATTCTGAATGTTTCCTATCATTTCCACTGCTACCACCCTATTCCACACTATCAAGATCTCTGGTCTGTATTATTTAAATAGTGTCATAAGCAGTCTCACTGTTTTCATCCTTATTTCTCTATGATCTAGTTCCAAAATAGGAGCTATGATATATTCCCAAATTCAAGTATAATCATTTTACTCCTTGCAGTCACTCCCCATTTCACTCAGGAGTAAAATCCCTTTCTATGATCTATAAGGCTCTAGATAATCTATCTCCCATTACTAACCTGATCTCATCTCTTACTTTGTTTCACCTAATTCTGCTTAATCCACACTAGCCACCTTTATGTTCTTCAGACATGTCAGGTATGCTCTCCCACCTCAGGGTGCTTGAATGACTCATTTCCTCACTGCATGTCACTAGATCAACTGTGTTCAGAACAGCTTTCTCTTACTACTCTATTTTAAAATTTAACAATTCTCAGCAATTCCTATCCCCAAGCCTCACTTAACTTTTGCCATACCTTCTAACACACTATAAACATATTTATTTTATTGACTAGATGCAAGCTCTGCACAGGCAGTAAGTTGGTTTCATTCATTTTCTATTTCTAGCACCTAAAACAGTACCTGGCACCTCACCTCACACACTTATTAGGTACACTTTGAATGAATGAATATGTAAAAATGTAAAAATTGCCCATGTAAAAATTTTGTACGCTACATGATAAGTGCACAGTAAACAGGGTTATAAGACAAACAAATGACTGACTGGGAGAAAACAACAGATATAATAGACAATAGATACATCTTTGTGAAGTACTTCTATAAATCGATAGGAAATACACTGGGTGTGGTCCATAAACAATGAATCTTGGAACACTAAAAAAATAAAATAAAATTGAGAAAGGAAAAAATAAAAAATTAAAAAAAAATTTTTAAAAATGATCAAAATGTAAGGTCTGATCCTACTAAGTTTTAACTGAGTAAACTTAGGCAAATTATTCAACTCTCTTTAAAAAAATTGGAAATACACAACCAAATCCCCTCCTAAAAATGAGGCAAGAGACTACTGGGTATTTACCCTAAAGATACAAACGTAGTGATCCGAAGGGGCACGTGCACCCAAATGTTTATAGCAGCAATGTCTACAATAGCCAAACTATGGAAAGAACCTAGATGTCCATCAACAGATGAATGGATAAAGAAGATGTGGTATATATACACAATGGAATACTATGCAGCCATCAAAAGAAATGAAATCTTGCCATTTGCGACGATGTGGATGGAACTAGAGGGTATCATGCTTAGTGAAATAAGTAAATTGGAGAAAGACAACTATCACATGATCTCCCTGATATGAGGAAGTAGAGATGCAACATGGTGGGGTTTGGGCCGTAGGAGAAGAATAAATGAAACAAGATGGGATCAGGAGGGAGACAAACCATAAGTGACTCTTAATCTCAGAAAACAAACTGAGGGTTGCTGGGGAGCGGGGGGGAGGGAGAGGGGGGTGGGGTTATCGACATTGGGGATGGTATGTGCTATGGTGAGTGCTGTGAAGTGTGTAAACCTGGCGATTCACAGACCTGTACCCCTGGGGATAAAAATACATTATATGTTTATAAAAAAATAATAATAAATAAATTTTTTTAAAAATGAGGCAAGAGTATAAACAGACAATTTGTAGAGGAGATATAAGCATAAGAAATCTCATTCTCAGGTTAGGAAATTACATTTAAACAATGATACTCTACTTTTTACCCATTAGACTGACAAAATTTGAATGGTTAATAATATCCAATATTTGTAAAATGAGGACAAAATAGAAAATTTCTAATACTGATCAAGATATTATGAAGCAGCAGAGATATTTAAGAGAAAAATTAGTAATTATCAATATTAAAAAGGTATATATATATACCAGGTTCCAGCAACTCTACTTAGAATTTATTCTATGGCAATATTAATATTAATAATCTTAAGATATGTATGTAAGATATGGGTAAGAATCTTCAGAGCAACATATGTTTGTAATCATGCAAATACAGAAACAACTCAGTGTTCATAATAGGTTAAACTATTTATGGTCAATCCATATACAAAATACTATATAATTATGAAAACGAATGAGGACTTAATTAATGTGCTGATAAAGAAAGTTTGCTAGGACTTCCTAAGTTATGATAGCTGGGTCCAGACCAGATATGTAGTATGATTTTTATGTGTAAATAAAAATATAAGATACCTACATTTGGTAGATGCAGCATCATTTTGTGAATTAGTAACTGAGGAAAAATGCTTCCATAGTTGTAAGATGCTTTCCATTCTAAGATGCACCTCAATATCAGAGATTTTGCATATAAAAAAACCTGAGTCTTAAAACTGATGAAATATCTAAAATATATTCATGTTTAAATACACATAAAATATCTTCTGTGGACAACTACTAAAAGTGGTTAGGGAAGAACTATGAATTTAAGGTATGTAAATGTGTGGAGAGAAGACTTCTCATTTTACCTTGTTTCATACTGATTTTTAAAACCAAGTTTATTGGTTACTATTAATATAAAAACTTTAAAAGACAAAAACCTAAATGAACTTACCTTTTGAGCTGGATATTTCACTTTTAGGAATCTATACAGAATAAATAATTATACATGTGTCCACAGATATGTCTAAGAATATTCATTATGATATTAATTACAACAGAATATCATGCAACTATTAAAAATAATGTACAGTGTTGTGATGAGCACTGGGTGTTATACCCAACTAATGAACTGTTGAGCACTACATCAAAAACTAACAGTGTACTATATGCTGGCTAACTGAACATAATAAAAAAAGTACAGTGACAAAGAAAATTGTCTAAGACATAGTAAAAAAGAAAGGTCAAAAAATATAAGCGATAAAGCAAATACAGAATAGTGTGTATTCTATGACTATACATATATAATACATGTAGAAAACCCAAAATTTTGTATATATACATTAAAATATGTATGGCAAGGGATTCAAATCTACACACTATTATCAGTGGATCTCTACAGGTAAGGGAATGGAATAAAGAAGATATGTTATTAAAGGGATTTTCACTTTTACCCTTGATATGTCTGTATTATCATTTTTTAATGTAGTCATGTACTACCGGTAAAATTTAAATAGAAGAAAAAATATTCAGCATCATTTCAATAGACTTTACACTGTTAATTTGCAGTTAATATGCAGAAATTTCTCTTGATTATCTCCTACTATAAGTTGATTGACTATGCAATCAAACTAAAATTTTTTGTATACTATTAAAAAGAAATTATCTTTAAGACATTCAAATTTCATGAGTTAAATCATTGAGCAACAACAAAAAAGATAGACAAAGCAAGAAAGAGACTCTTAACTATAGAGAACAACCTGATGGTTACCAGAGGAAAGGTGGGTGGAGGGATGGGTTAAATAGGTGATGGGGATCAAGGAGGGCACTTGCTGTGATGAGCAGCAGGTGGTATATGGAAGCACTGAATCACTAAATTGTACACCTGAAACTAATATAACATTATGTGTTAATTATACTGGAATTAACATTAGAATTTTTTTAAAAAAATTAAAAAGTTAAAAGGACAGGTTAAAAGGAAAAAAAACACATTATTCAGTACATTCTTATCTCAGTAGGAATTTTCATTAATTCCATGGAAGGCTAGTAACACCATTCTTTTTGTAATATTTCCTAGCTTTGTGGTCTGCCTGAATGATTAAATAGTATTGTGAGACAAATGATTAACCAGGAGAAAATATTTGTGATAAATATAACAGACAATGAATGAATCTTCGCTAAAGAGTACTTCCACAAATCAGTAGGAATTATTACCTTTTTACATTGAATTAAGGAGCTATCAAATATTCATTGAGTCTAATGATTCTAAGATATGTTCTAAATTTGATTGAGAAACACTACCAAAGTGTTCACGCTGACTAGGTGCGTGGAGGGACATGTAAAACTGTTTTAAGTGCACCTCTCATATGCCATTAGGAATACTACTGCATTTCATTAATTGCATGAGTTACTTTGTCTATAAGTTTCTTCATATTAGTTAATAATAATATTAGGATATAGATCAACATTTCCCCACTAAGATGGGAAAAGAAAACCAAAGCTAGTCAGGAATAAACCTTTGGTTTACCAAATTACATTCAGAGATTAAGATAGAGGGAAAACAAAGAAATCTTCCCCCACACACCTTTTTGGATTGGCTACAAACTCTAAAACATAACTTCTTACAATGTAAGAGAAAGCAGGAGGAATGAATTTTCAGAATATACCATGTCAACTGTGTAGTTTGTTTAATGAAGAATTAGGAATGAACACAGTATTTTTTAAAAAATAATATCTGCTCAGGTATATGCCTAGAGTAGAATTACCTTTGGGCCGGGAAGACCAGGAAGACCAATGCCTGAAACACCAGGATCACCTTTTTCTCCTTTCTGTCCAGGTAATCCTGGAGAGCCAGGTTGTCCAGGAACTCCAGGAAGTCCAGGAGACCCTTTCACACCCTGAGGGCCTGTTGAAAATATGTAATAAGCATCTTTTTTTTTTTACAAAATATGCTTTATTCATGGCATATCTATGACACTTATGACTAAGGGAAAAGTTTTTTTAAAAAGAACTCTGCAAATTCTGAATTATAAAATAATCTTTTACAACCAGGATTATTTAAAAGCCTATTTTTCAAGGAAGTTTAAGAGAAAGGGGTATAGTGAGAGAAAATACACATATTTGTGGATCCTTACTCTTAAGGTTTCTAAAACTCTGTCCCTTAAACCACATTTCAAATATTTGTGTGATGAGAAAACTCTATCCACTGATTATGTCTATTACTGTCTCAGTTTGATTCTATCAACACCAGTCTCTATTTTAATAACAAAGAGAATGAACCATCTGCCATTAATGGAATTAAATATTTGGGAGACTTTCATCACTCACCTGGAAAACCCATATCACCTATGCTTCCTTTAAGTCCAGGAGGTCCTGTAAGTCCTGGATTCCCAGGAAGACCAGGGTTACCTTTGGGACCTAGAAAAGTTAAATTGACTAAATTAAGACAAGTCAGCAATATTGAGGTTGCCTGGTTTCTTGGAGTGGGTTGTAATTATAATGTAAGCCTGGGATTAGATGGATGAAACCTTAATAAATGATTAAGTTCCACAGATCTAACTCAGCATAAAACAGGCAAGAGGTACTTAAGAAATCTCCTTAGGGACATATTACAATATAAACATAGTAACAGAGGTCTCCTAATACAAATCAGTTTTTAAAATGTGAAAATTTTACCAGGACACCTTGTTTCTTGCCCTAAAACAATTCCAATCACCTGAAGTCCTATTTGTATTATGTGCATACTACCCTTACTGTATTTACCACAGATAAATCCAATATAATGAGTCAGCTTTTAAAAGATTGAGAAGTGGCTTTCCCACATACGTCTGATTATGTGAAAGTGGTAAATGGAAAGTGGTATCCTATTATGATATACTCCCAGTACATTAGGCCAGGGATAGATAAAGGTTGATGGAGAGGTACTAACTCCCAACAGTCATGGCGGCTGTGTTCATACATTCTTCCTTGAGCTCAGGTGCCTGAGCTGCGGTGTCACATAGGGATTTTCTAAGGACCACAATGTTGCCTTAAACATTTTTTCTTTTATTTTTTCTTTCATACTGACTTTCAACTTGGGGAAGAGAATGCAGAAGATGTGAAGGATAGAAAGGAACTTATATATCAAGGCGATGTAGTACAGTCTAGAGCAGAATAACTGATCTGAAGGACTCCTATGAGGATGGAGACCAGCTGCTCTTTATTCCTTTGGGGCCCAACTAAAAGAAAATGGCTCAAGAAGCAGCAAGAGTTTTACTAGAAATAAGAAAAAAGTCCATGTTGACTCAAAGGGTGATTAATGCTGAAAAAGACTACCAAGGTATGTTGTGAAATTTTTGTCCCGAGAAACTTTAAAAAATATAATCAGCAGCCATCTTTACATGGTTTAGTGACTGACTTGTCTGAAGGCAGTAACTAAAAAAAGGTAAATTTTTTAGCACCTGCCAGATAACTGCCTCACTGATACATGTTGCTGTGTATATAAATAAACTACACCACCTTATTTGGATGTACTTCTCATTCGGTATACATCCTCACTGACCACAAAAAGAAGAAACTGAGCAAAGCAAAATATCTTACAAACTTTGTCAGTTGACACATGGGCCAAATGGCAACATTTTTGCTAAAAAAAGAGCTCCACATCTCAGTAGCTACTCAAGCATATTGTCATGATCCGATCCAAAACATCATCACACATGATAAATACATAATTACTTTCCTAGGATTTAGTTTTAAGCCATTCAATTGCTACAGGTGGTCTGTCATCCTTACCTGATGGTCCTGGCAATCCAGGTTGTCCACTCAGTCCAGGTTGCCCTGGGTCTCCAGGCAAACCCTGGTAACCTTTTGGCCCTGGAACTCCAGGAATACCTTCCAATGATGAATATAAGGAACACAAGTTAGGTTGATATCATTAATCCACTAAAAATAATTTGGGAAAGCAAGCAACCCAAATTCTGAACTATGAATGAAATACAGGAACCCATGATATTCTGACAGAGTAGGAGCCAATAGCACTGGACACATTAAACTCCTCCACTTCTTATTTAGCTACGATTAAGAAACTCAAATCACTCAGTAACTAAGTCATATTCCTCTTTGGGCCTCAGTTTTTTACACTGTAAAATGAAGGAACTGGGGCAGATTATCTTTAGGCTATCTTTTAGATTCTACAACTATCTTTAATAATCTTATTATAATATAGATTACTGCCTCTATTTTACAGAAGGCATAATTGAAAGAAAACACTTGTAAGGAATAATTCGAGAAAGATATCTCATTTTAACAATAATAATAAATTAGGTGGCCCTACCTCTTTTGTGATGACATACAAAACCACAGTCTTAAAGTCTTAAACTCTTTTTTGAGGAAAAATCCCACCAAATTCTGCTCATAGGTAAACATAGTATCTGTGTACACACATACACCCACAGATACTCACATGCACACATGAGCTGACAAAAAGAGCCACAAACTTTACTGTAAGCTGCAAATAAACATGGCTAATTTTAAAGTTCTATGTTGTCTGAAAGGCTATTCTATATAGACTGGATTGTAAGCACTTTATTTATTAATTTGTGCTTACCTACATTTTTGATGCCTTGTTATGTTATACTTTTATAAAAGAAAAAAGAATTTTTTTAATTTAAAAAGTCAGTGTAATACTCCATATCTTATTTGTTTCTAATAAAATAACTATAGTAACACAGTTGCTCCCTAAACCTACTTTCAGCAACCTCCCCCATGGCTGAGTTGGCCCAGCTGTTCTTAGTCCAATACTTGTTTATTCTGCCAAGGCAAATAACAATGAACTGGATTTAAAAGCCAAGTATGATACGTATATCAAAACACTGCAAGGCAACAATGTACTATTCATCCCCATCTGGTCTCAAGGGAAAAAAAAATTAAGGGACCAGCAGATTTCCCAAACATTGAAATCAATTTTTCAAGTGATTCTGGCTAAAGCCTGAAGGTGACTGCCTTAAGTCTATTTTAAGAATTCATAGTTTGTGACAAATTAAACTACAAAGAAAACACTTAAATAAAAGTTGATCACTGAAACAATACAAATCAGGTGAAAATTTTCATTACCAAAAATTTGATGTGCCTTTTGTTAGTGACTTCTACACTATAAATCACTTTTCGTGCTATTTAAAATGAAACTTGAGACATACCAGTAAATACATTCACAAATAAATGTATTACTCACCTGGTAAGCCAGGGTCCCCCTTCTCTCCTTTTGAGCCCAATAGATCTGGATCCACTGGTCCAGGAGGGCCTGGAAGGCCAGGCTCTCCTTTACCACCTTTTTCTCCTACAGGGCCAGGAGGTCCTGGCTGACCCTGCAAACCATCATCACCTAAAACCAACATGTGCGGAGAGGACACAACAGATTAGATTCGTCCTTCCAGGATTTATGCCTATAAAGATTATTATAATATTCTATATCTATCTATATCTATCTATCTATCTATCTATCTAATCTATAAAGATTATTCATATATTCTGTAATTTAGTAAGGCACTGACAATCCAAAACACTTATGCACTATGGTTATTGTCTGAGTAACTTGAACTCACATCACATTTTTCCACTCAAATAACACTCCCTCTATTGTCTGGGGTTCTTTGACAATAATAGAAACTGTAAAAAAATCAAAATTCAATCCCTATATTTTGTTATTTTGAGCTAAGCATTTGCAACGTTTCATGGTATCCAAACTGTGCATGCCACCAAATCGAAAATACAATGTACTTAAATGCCATGTCACATAAGTGATGAATCACTGAATTCTACTCCTGAAACCAATATTACACTCTATGTTAACTAACTAGAATTTAAATAAAAGCTTTTAGAAAATATCATGTCACAAAGAAACAAAATAAAAGTTAGCATTGCTCATTTTAAAGCACTCAAAAATATTCTATATTGACACAAAACAACGTTTAATTTTCTCTCTCACATGCATCTACCAGCCAATTCTGAATATTACCTTTGAGACCAGGAACACCACTCCTGCCAGGAATTCCCAAAGGTCCTGGTGGGCCTGGAGGTCCCATCATACCCATTTCACCTTTGGTACCTTTGAAGAATATCAAATAATTAACTTTTACCTTTCCTTGACCTTGGAAAAATAAAAGATAACTTTTAATATGTCAACTGGAAGACTACTGAGTGTTACTGGGCATTAAGTTTTACCCGTTTTCAACTGCTGTAACTTTAGCAACTACTACTGCTGATATGAATGAATAAAAAGACTCTGGGGCACCTGGGTGGCTCAGTCAGTTAAGCACCCGATTGTTGATTTCGGCTTAGGTCATCTCAGGATCCTGAGATTGAGCCCACAGTGGGCTCTGCACTGGGCGTGGAGCTTGCTTAAGATTCTCGTTCCCTCCTCTTCTGCCCCTCCCCAGTCCTGGGCTCACACTCTCTCTCTCAAAAAATAAAAATAAAAAGACTCATTGTGGTAGCTAATCTCCAAAGATTGCCTCACAATGCACCACACTTCCCAGTATACACAACCTTGTGTAGCCTTCTGTCCTTGAATTTGGGCTGACTCTGTGCCTTGCCCTTGACTAAGTGACACTGTATGACTCCCAAGGCTAGATCATAGGAAGCCTTGCAGCCTTCACCTGGGACTCTTAGAACATTTGCTTTTGGGTTTAGGGTTTCTCTCTTTTGGGAAGCCAGCTGCCTCTAGAAGGGGAGCAACTACCCTGAATTTACCAGAATGTAAGGATCCCAAGACATGTGAAGGAACATTATGGATAATGAGAGACCATTTGAAGAGGCCAAGGAACATGCAGTTGTCAGAGAAGTTCCATCCTGGAAGTAGATCCTTCATCCCAACCACTCCAGTTGGTGCCATGTAGATCAGAGATAAATGACCCTACCAAATCACGACTTAACTCCTGACCCACAAAATCTTGAACAAATAAAAAGGTTGAATTAAATCATTAAATTGTGGGATCATTTTTTATACAGCAATATGTGACCAGAAATCTCAGCCAAAAAATGTAATGAAAATAGCAAACTGAGTTTCCTGCAAAGACATTTAACACTTTTCCTTAAGGGACAGTGTCAATCCAGAAAAGTACAAGAGAATAATATATCAGAATCATATTAAATATGTTTTTTTTTTAAAGATTTTATTTATTTATTTGACAGAGAGGTCACAAGCAGGCAGAGAGGCAGGCAGAGAGAGAGGAGGAAGCAGGCTCCCTGCTGAGCAGAGAGCCCGATGCGGGGCTCGATCCCAGGACTCTGAGATCATGACCTGAGCCGAAGGCAGCGGCTTAACCCACTGAGCCACCCAGGCGCCCCCATATTAAATATGTTTTAACTTCCTGAATCCAAAACCAGAGAAAACTTTAAATGAAGTACCTGGAAATCCAGAGGCACCTGCTTTTCCTGGAAGCCCTGGTGCTCCTGGGGGTCCCATAGGACCAGGTGCTCCAGGAATTCCTGGACTGCCTCTCTCTCCAGGGGGTCCTGGAACATCAAACCCAGGAGGCCCTGGGTCTCCCTTCTCTCCTGGTATTCCATGCAGGCCTAGTTAATACAACACCAATATTAACAAGTTTTGAAGCAGTTTTAAGAGCTGTATCTGATTATTTTTCTAGCAAACAAGTGATAAGACTCCTGTGTATAACAAACCTAACAGTGATTCAGAGATACTTTTGGTTTCACACATATAAAATGACCTAACAATCAAACTTTAGGATTTTCAAGCATATTTCTCCATGAAAGTGCTTCTCAAATTATTTCCAGTGAAAAACCAACATTTTCTTAATTCCTGGTCCACCATGGACAAATATTTTCATAAAACACAATAAAAATTACTAAAAAATACTAAAATAAAAAGCCAAAGTCATACATGACTATCTTTTGGTTAGATACAAATACAATTACACTGTCAAATTACCATATAAGTTTCTAAATGCTTACTCTCAATTTCTTCTAATTCCAATGCAGACTGGTAACAAGCATTTTGTGATTTGACATTGGTCCATTGACTGCATTTGGATTTGCACACTCTAAGGTACTATGGATTATTGGGATATATTTCTATAATCCATAAAAATGATTCATTACTGAATAAGCCCATTACATGGACATTTTCAACTTTATTTTTGTTTCATTTTACATGTTATCTTGATAATACATTACACCATCAGTTTTTGTTGTTAAATTTTGTTTCTCAGTATTTCAACCAGGTTTCACAGAAAAAATATGACACTGCAAAAATATTTAACCTTAGTAAGTTTTGCAAGACTGAACTACTCCAAGAGACAAGATGATTAAAATTGATTATATATGCAGGGAAAAGAATTACTCTACCAACGTAAGACAAGTTTCCACTCCAGTTCCTATCAGGTATGTGACTTAGTGAGTCACATCGATAGGTGACTCACTATTGTTGACCTACAATATTGTTGACCTACAACTGTTAAATGGGGATACAACTGACTGGAAGCTGGAGGCTGAGCCAGGTGACCATTCCAAAGTGTCCCTTCAACAATAAGACCTAATTTTATTGTTGAAGATTCAGAGGTGATTATTTTTATAATAGAACAAGATGCTGGGATTTTATGATCTGTTTGATGTCATATACCAGCATGTCCTTAAACCAATAAAAATGACTTTGAAGATTAGAGAATTCCATTCAGTTTGCATATCATAATGGTTCCAATTCTGTCATTTCATTGAAAATACTACAGAAAGGGGAGAGATATTTTACATTACTATATTTGTGACATATGATGAGATACCTAATAATGAACGCTATTAGAACTCTATCTGAATCACTGCCTACTGTTATAGCCCAACTACTTTTTGAGAGCTGAGTTTTCAAGATAACTCATTTGTCCTTTGAAATATGCTCCACAAAGTAATGGAAAAAAACCAAAGACTTAAGCCTGGACAAATCTTGTTTGTTTCTCATGTTTAAAAAGCTTCACTTTAAGATGCAGCTTTTGAGAAAGAACTACAGTACCTGGTAGACCTGAAGTTCAAGAGGCAGGAGTTACAGTTCAGCAGCAAGATGAACCAGCCAAGCAGAAGCAAGTTGCAAAAAGATTGATTAGGTTAAGAAAAAAACTAAGCATGTAAAGATGAGAACAAAAAAGTCTACAAATAGAAGTTATTAGATACCGATTCACAACTACCATGTATTAGTAATAATGAGTAAAGAACTTATTTTAGGCATTCATTCAGATGCCCATATAGCAATATTCTATAAATGAAATATATATGTATATACATATATATATGTATATACATATAAAGAGACACAGTAAAATATTGACATTCACAAAAAGTAATGCTTTTTGATAAAGATCAGCTTTACACTCTTGTCCCTGATTCTTATATTGCTTTGAATAATCCTTTTGGAACGTAAGCTCCTAAAGATAAGTTAGAATTTAAAGCTAAATTTGATTTTATACTATAACAGCTTTGGTACAGAAAACTCAATAATTATTAGCAGATGAGTATGATTAAACAAACTGCATTACTAGCAAAGATTTTTGTTATTTGTAGAGTAACAGCTATTATGCTGTACTTCTCACAGCATAGATCTTTTCCATGAATACTGTCAGAAGTAGGCATCCTGTTAAGATCAAGAATGAAGACAGTCAACATAAATTCAAAATCTCTGCTGAATCTCCATATATAATAACAGGAATTATATGGCTATATATAGAGAAAGTAAGTACATTAGGGGCGTATAGATGCTCTACATTTATTGGCAGCCAAATGGGACCAGTTCGTGAAAAAAGGGGAAAATTCCAAAAACACATCTGTGAGAATTTTGCTTGTGTGTGCGCGTGAGCGCGTGTGCACGCACACTCCCCTACCCCCACTCCCCACCCCAAGGGCTTGATAGCTGAAAAAAGTTAGAAAACTTCATAGATGAAATGGGTTAGGAAACTTCCTCTATGAGATGACATGACTAATTCCTTGTTTCTTTGTTTTCACATTAGTGGGGATGAGGTTGAACTGATTGCACTTTTTCCTGAGACTGGGCAAGCATTACAATACATTTGGCTCAGGTTAAGATATGATCTGTGGACATGGAATTGAGTATATTTAACTGACCTCTTAGAGATTCACTAAAGCAGCAATCTTCTAGCTAATAGCCAGATCAAATAGCAAGAATCAACAATTTCCATTTCTGCCTGGATTAGTAGAGCATGGAATGAAAAGCATTTTGCTTCTTATCCTTTGGCATTTTTTCTTTTATTTCCCTGCTGTCAAATGAGGACCTGATATTCAACAGTTCCTTAATTTATAAACATGCATTAAACTGTGTATCTTGCCTTGGAAAAGAGAATGACAAATAGTAAAGCTTGATTAAGTTACAGCAGAAAACTGGAGCCAAAAAAGCTTGAAAAACATAATGCAAACATTTTATACTGGAGAGATGACAATACAGGATACTTTGCATTAAGTTTTCTATTGCAAAATGAAACACAACAAGTATATTGAACAAGCATATTAAAAAAAAATTGGTAGTTAGAATTTTAGCCATGCAGTCCAAGTCAGGTGTATCAAGGTATTAGTAACAGTCTTGCTGATCACCCTTTCATTGAGATGTATGAACAGAAATCACAATGTTTTTGAAATAGGCTAAGATAATATTCTGCTTTGGTGATATAAATAAATTTATATACAAAGTGAGTATATGTGGCTAGTATTAAATATAAAATGTGATCTATCCTGTAGTAAAAAAATTGTGATTTGATAACATATCTATCTATATTAATAAACATGCATTCACTACATTTTCATGCCAATTCCATGCCATATTAGTTAAGATAGTGAATTTTATGGCAAAATATATATTTACAGAAGAAAGAAATAAGATTAAATTCAACACCATTACTTTCCCCCTGTCCATCCTATCTAGACTTTATAAATTTATATACCTATATATCCATCAGTTAAAAAGACAGAGAATGTTAGATGAATGAAATATTTAGAGTATTAGCTAAATTTGAAAAAGCATAAAGTACAAATAAATGTATCCTTATTTTGTTCAGATTGGTGTTAACAGTAGTTTCTTTTCATTCCTTCTTAGCTATAATTTAAGAATTCAAAATGCTTCCAAAACCTCATGCAATTTTGGGAAATAAAAGAAATGACAAAACATAACAGGAATGATAAATTCATTTTAGCCATCTTTGTGGAACAGCAGGCCAGGACTATAATGACCAAACCTAAAAATTGTTTTTTCTCAAGATCTCTTTGCTATGCCAGTTGACCAGAATGGTTTTTTCATGAGTGTTGATGCAGCTACTTTTTAACAGCCTGGTTCAAAGCAACACATAAGTTTTCTCATTTTTAAATCAGTAGTGACATGTTAGGGGCCTTAAAGAAAAAAAGAACAATGGGCCATAACACAAAATTTTAAAGAACAACATAAGCAAAAATAACGTTTACTTTCCAGGCTTTTTATATTGTTAACGGATGTTTCCAGATTTTTAGCATAATAACTAACAAAATATTTATTGCTATTTAAGGTCAGAAAATATATTTCTACTGCTTCAAAATCAATGTATGTACATCTGAACTGTGTGTTTAAGTCATCTGACATATCCAGGTAAATTAAGGAATGATTAAGTTTTCCATATTTGTTTTAACTTTATGAATTATTACATTGCTTTGCAATAACACACTGGCCCAAGAGTGGCCCTTAGTGAGCATCACCAGATGGCTCAGAATCCACAAAACTCAATGAAGCTCCCAGACAAATGTAGAAAAATCATATGATTCTCTATAGGCCACAAGCTGACTAAACTTGTTTTGCATATCTTTTGCTTGTTTGTTTGCTTGTTTTTGTTTTGTATCGGTATAAAAAAGTTTAGAGTGTTTATGAATTGCAAAGTGACTGCTGACTTAAGGGTGAAAGAGGAGAAAATTCAACTTACTTGTTTTAGTAAAAAAAAAAAAAAAAAAGAAATGAGAATGCCTAAAATATACTTTTGACATAATGTTTTTAAGTCTAGTTCTCATGTGCCAAGAAATGTTAAGAGGTTTCAGAATGATGTCTATTAATTCTGTACAGCTACTCAGGTCTGAAATAATCAGCACTGGAAGTTCTTAGCTTTGTGATTCCAAGACTGTGACTAGCTCAATGATCATATGCTGAGGCAACATACTGCAATTATGAAATTGCATTATTTGTTAATAGATCAATTTTAAATGAACAGGGAGAGAAACTATCTGAGATTAAGTTAGTTCTTTTTTTATTAAGTTAGCTCTTACACCATGATCTGTATTTTTTCAGTTTTCAAAATTATACAAGGAGACATATTACCTCTCAAATCTGTTTTCTGGAAAACTGTTACATAGGTTGTAATGTACTAATGAACTAGCCAACTTTTATATAATGAATGCTACAAAAATGCACATTTATTCACTCCAATCTTACCAGGTTGGCCTACTGGTCCAGGAATCCCTGGTGGCCCTGGTGGTCCCTGAACACCTATTCCTGGAAGCCCAGGAGGTCCCATTGGCCCAGGTTGTCCATTTGGCCCAACATCACCTTTAAGAAATAAATATAGTTTAGATATTAAAAAACATAGCTGAGTCACTAGTCATTAGGAACCACAATACTTATGTGAAAAGGCACATAAAATTAAGCAGGGATCTTGAAAAACTATCTAATCACTGAGCAAGAGAAGTTATGCATAAGTACCCAGAACAGATTCAGGAAATGCATTAAAAGTTATAGAAAGTTATAGACTTTCTATAAAGTCTATGCTGAGCACTCAACTTCAGTACTTAAATCAAACTCACAAAATAGTATACAAGATTACAAACCACACATTTCATATACCTGCAAATCATCTTGGACAGTATCTCTCAGTTTAAAATATATTTTCAAAAAAAAAAGTAGATAACCTTTAATATCTTCCTATTTACTAACTTGGGCCCATGTCCTATAAACATGCTAAAGCCTCTCCTACCATCAGTAAAATGCCTTTTTGATCATAGAAACTTCACTGTCCCTCGATCTTTTATCTCTTATTTAAAAAATGTTTAAAAAATGTTAAAAAATTCTTTTTCTAATGTACTTTGATGAGTTTTGACAAATGCATATAGTCATATAATCACCACCAAATCAAGATATGTAAGATACATATATAGTTCAATCAAACCAAAAGGCTTCTTGCACCTGGTTGTAGTCAACCCCTTTCCAGACCCTAATTCCTTGTCAACTGCTTGATCTGTTTTATCCTACAGTTCTTCCTTTTCCAGAATGGCATATAAATACAATTATACAGTACATAGCCTTTTGAGTATGTCTCCTTTCCCCTAACATAATGCATTCAGATTCATCCAAGTTGCTGTAACACATATCAGTAGTTTGTTACTTTTTATTGATGAACAGTATTCCATTATACAAACATGTCATAATTTGTTCATCTATTCACCAGCTGAAGGACAAATGGACTATTTCCAATTCTTGGTGATTATGAACAAAGCTGCTATGAACATCGATCTACAGGTTTTTGTGTGAAGTTTCGTATTTTTCTTGGATAAGTAACTAGGGTCATGTGGTAAGGGTATGTTTCTAAGAAATTACCAAACTGTTTCTCTTTTGTTTTAAAGTCTTTATTTAAATTCCAGCTGGTTAACATACAGTGTAATATCAGTTTTGGGTGAGAATACAGCCATTCAACACTTCCATACAACATTTGGTTGAGCACTCCTTAAACCTAATCCCCTATTTCACCCATTCCCCTCATCCACCTGCCCTCCGGTAACCAGCAGTTTGTTCTCTATAGCTAAGAATTTGTTTCTTGATTTGCCTCTCTTTTTAATCCCCACTATGTTCCTTCGCTTTATTTCTTAAAGTCCACATATTAGTGGTAGTTGTCTTTCCCTGACAGACATATTTTGCTTAGCATAATACTCTCTAACTCCATCTATGCCATTGCAAATGGCAAGATTTCATTCTTTTTGATCGTTGAGTAATATTCCATCACATATATACCCCCCTTCTTTATCTATTCATCAGTCACTGGACACTTGGGCTGTTTCCATAATTTGGCTATTGTAGATAATGCTTCTATAAACATCAGGGTGCATGTATCACTTGGAATTAGTTATTTTTGTATTGTTTGGGTAAATACCTAGTATTGCAATTGCTGGATCATAGGGTAGTTCTATTATTAACCTTTTGAGGGACCTCCATACTGTTTTCCACAGTGGCTACACCAGTCTGCATTCCCATCAATACCTCTGTTGTTCCCTTTCTCCACATCCTTACCAATACCTGTTGTTTCCTGTATTATTGATTTTTGCCATTCCAACAGGTGTAAAGGTGATATATAGGTCATTGTAGTCTTGATCTGTACTTCCCTGATGATGAGTGATGTTGAGGACTTTTTCATGTGCTTGTTGGCCATGTACATGTCTTCTTTGGAAAAATGTGTCTATTTGTGTCTTCAGCCGAATTCTTAATTGGATCATTTATTTTTTGGGGTGTTGAGTTGTGTAAGTTCTTTATATATTTTGGATACTAACCTTTTATCAAATATGCCATTTGCAAACATTTTCTCCCAAACGCTTTTTCAAAGTGGCTCTACCATTTGAATACTAACGAGTAATATCTGAGAGTTCTGGTCACTCTGCATCTTTGGCAGCACTTGGTATTGCTCGTTTTCCTTCTTTTTCGAAGCCTATTCTGACAGGATAAGACATGCCATCTCATAGCTTTGACTTACATTTCCTAATGACTGATTATATTGAGAATCTTTACATGGACTTACTAGCTATTCAGGTATCTTCTCTGGTAAAGTATCTGTTCAGATCTTTTCCCTGTATTTCCAAATTTAAATCTGGTTGTTTCCTTCTTATTGACTTTTGAGAATTCTTTTTTGTTTTTTTTTTGAAGATCTTATTTATTTATTTGAGAGAGAGAGTGAGAGATTGGGAGAGGGAAAGAGAGAGGGAGAAGCAGGCTCTCCACTGAGCAGGGAACCTGATGCAGGGGCTTTATCCTAGGACCCTGAGATCATGACCTGAGCCCAAGGCAGACACTTAAATAACTAAGCCACCCAGGTGCCCCAAATTTTGAGAAGTCTTTACGTATTCTGACTATAAGTCCTTTTTGCCAGATAAATAATATGGAAGTAAGTTTCATGTTAATGAAGTCCAATTTATCAATTTTTAAATGTATTTTGCTATGGAGTTTTAAAGATTTTTTATTTTATTTATTTATTTGACAGAGAGATCACAAGCAGGCAGAGAGGCAGGCAGAGAGAGGAGGAAGCAGGCTCCCTGCTGAGCAGAGAGCCCGATGCGGGGCTCGATCCCAGGACTCTGAGATCATGACCTGAGCCGAGGGCAGCGGCTTAACCCACTGAGCCACCCAGGCGCCCCAACTATGGAGTTTTATATAACAACTCTGCCCAACCTACTATCACAAAGACTCTTCTATGCTTTCATCGAAAACAAGGGATAATTAAAGTACTACCCACAGGCTAAATCTGGACTACAGGCATGTTTTTGAGCTGCCTGTGAGCCAAGAATGGTTTCTATATTATTAAAGGTTATTAAGAAGAGAAAAAAAAAAGATTATATGACAGAAACCATAGCTGGCCCATAAAAACGAAAATATTTACTATTGGGCCCTTTATAGAACATGTTTGCTAGCCTCTGTTCCAAAACCTTATTTATTTTATCATTTTAGGTTATACATTTAGGTCTATGATGCATTCTAAGTTAATTTCTGTACAAGGTGTGAAGCTTGGTTTGGGGCTTGTCTTCTGTTTTATTTTACACACGGATGATCAACTAACTGTTTTAGTACCATTTGGTGAAAAGACTTATTCTTCTGTTGAAATTGCCTTTGCAACTTGGTCAAAAGTCAAATTGTATAGGTTTATTCTTGGGCTCCCTATTATGTTCCACTGATCTATATGTATCTATCACTCCATATATACCACACTATTTTTATCACTGTGGCTTTACATTACATTTGGAAATTAAGTACTATGAATCCTCCAACACTGTACACTTCCTCAGATTATTTTTGCTATTCTAGGTCCTTTCCCTTTCTAAATAAACTTTTGAATAAGAAAATACTGCAGAGTTTTGCTAGGGAACATGTTCAATCTATGAATAAACCTAGAGAAAACAGTTATCTTAACAATACTGAGCCTTCCAACTTATGATCACAAAATATCTTCCCATTTGTTTGGATGTTTGATTTCTGCATAAGGGTTTTATAGTTTTCCACATACAGATCCTGCACATATTTTGTTAGAACTATACCTAAGTACTTCATGTTATTTGATGCTATTTCAAATAATACTGTTTCTGTCTAATTTTCATTTCTAGTTGTTCACTGCTATCATATAGAAATACAATTTATTCTTGTATTTTTGCCTTGTATCCTATGACCCTACTAAATTCAATTCTTTGTTCTAGTTGTTCTTTTGCAGGTTTTTGATTTTCTATGTAGAAAATCAAGTCACCTATGCAGACAGTTTTATTTCTTCCTCTCCAATCTGTATGCCTTTCATTTCTTTTTTTTTGGGGGGGTAGGTATTTTCTGATGAGCTTTTTTTTATTTGAACACAGTCGACACACAATGTTATATTAGTTTCAGGTATACAACACAGTGATACAATTTCTCTATATGTTATGCTATGTTCACCACAAGTGCAGATACCATCTGTCATCGTATTATTTCTACTTCTTGCTTTACAGCATTTCATTGTTTAATACGACTTACAGTATGAAATGAAAAGCAATGGTAAGAAAAGAAATCTTTGTACTGTTTCATATATTCAGGGAACAGCAGTCAGTCTTTCAACACTAAATATAATGGATCAAGTTTTTTGTAAATGTTCTTTATCATGCTAGGGAAGTTCCCTTTTATTCCTAATTTTGTGAGAGCACTTTTTCAGAATAAATGTTGAATTCTGACAAATAATTCTCAGCATCTATTAAGATGTTAATAGTTTTTTTTTTCTTCAGACTGTTGATAAAGCAAATTACACTGATTTTCAAATCAGCCTTATAGTCTGAGGATAACCCCTGCTTGGTATAGCATATAACTTTTTTCCTATATTATTGGATTTGATTTGCTAATATTTTCTTGAGACTTTATTTATATATGTCCCTGAGAGTTACTGGTCTATAACTTTCTTTTGTTATAATGTCATTGCTTATTTTTTGTTTTGGCCTCATACAATTGTTGGGAAACAATCTATCCACTTCTGCTTTCAGAGAGAGATTGTGTGGGAATCTTGTTATGGCTTCTTTAAATGTTTGTTTGAATTTACCAATGATGCCATCTGACTCTGTAGTTTTTTGTTGTTGTTGTTGTTGTTTTTTGGTAGGATTTTAACTACATACTAAATTTCTTTTTTTTTTTAAGATTTTATTTATTTATTTGACAGGGAGATCACAAGTAGGCAGAGAGGCAGGCAGAGAGAGAGAGGGAAGCAGGCTCCCTGCTGAGCAGGGAGCCGGATGTGGGGCTCAATTCCAGGACCCTGAGATCATGACCTGAGCTGAAGGCAGAGGCTTAACCCACTGAGCCACCCAGGTGCCCCTACATACTAAATTTCTTTAATAAATACTGGATTATCTATTTCTTCTTCCATGAGCTTCAGTAGTTTCTATCTTTTTAGAAACTCATCCATTTCATCTAAGCTGTCAAATTTACAGGCATACAGCTGTTTGCATACTCCTTTGTTACTCTTTTAACATCTGTAGGATTTGTAATGATGGCCCCCCTTTCATTACTAATAACGGTAACATAGGTCTCTTCCCTTTTCTTGGCTGGCCTGGCTAGAGGTATAGCCATTTCACCAATCTTTTCAAAGAACTTCATTTGGTCTCATAAAATTTTTCCATTGATTTTCAGTTTTCAATATCATCGATATCTGGTCTTATTGTTATTTTCCTCTATCTTCTGATTGTCTTTTAATTTTACTTTCCTTGTCTAATTTCTTAAGGTGAAAAGTTAGATAATTGATTGTAATTGTTCTTTTTTTCTAATAAAGGCTTTTCACATATGAATTTTCTTCTAATCACTTCTTTATCTGCATTCTACAAATTTGATATGTTTTGTTTTCATTTTTATTAAATTCAAAATACTTTCTAGTTTTCCTGGTGATTTCCCTTTTGATTCATGGGTTATTTAAAGTATTTTGGTTATTTTCTGAATATGTCAGGATTTTCCCAGATAGTTTTCGATTACCAATTTCTTGTTAAATCCAGTATGGTAAAAGAATCTACTGTAGGATTTTAATATTTTTAATTTGCCAAAGTTTGTTTTAGGGCCTAGATTATGGTCTATCATGATGAATGTTCCATGTGTGCTTTATTTATTTTTTTTTAAAGATTTTATTTATTTATTTGACAGATCACAAGTAGGCAGAGAGGCAGGCAGAGAGAAAGGAAGGGAAGCAGGCTCCCCGCGGAGCAGAGAGCCCAATGTGGGGCTCGATCCTAGGACCCTGGGATCATGACCTGAGCCGAAGGCAGCGGCTTTAACCCACTGAGCCACCCAGGTGCCCCTCCATGTGTGCTTTAAAAGAATGTGTTTTCTGCTCTTATTTGGTGGAATGTTCTATAAATGTCAATATTGAGGAGTTATGTTAAAAAGAAACTCCTAACACTGCCTTGCTAGAACACTGTACATCCTATCCTTATTTATCCTATCCTTGTATCCTTCTACATGAAGCCAATGCAAAGTATGGCCCATGGTCATTGAGTGAGCATGACAAATCTAGCTGAACTGAAGACTACCTGTGTTGGGCATTACAGTATCTCAAATTCTATTTGGAATTTTTGTATTCTCTTTATTAAAGAAGCCTGCCAAAACTGTATAATCTTAAGGTGCTACAAAAATCTCTCTCTGTCTTCCACATCTTCTTGTAATATATATTTTTTAATTTTGACATTTTAAAAAAAGATTTCATTCATTTATTTGATAGAGAGAGAGAAAACACAAGCAGGAGTGATCAACAGAGGGAGAGGGAGAAGCAGGCTCTCCACTGAGAAGGGAGCCCAATGAGGGGCTGGATCCCAGAACCCTGAGATCATGACCTGAGCTGAAGGCAGTTGCTTAACTGACTGAGTCCCCCAGGCACCCTAAAATTTTACTTTTCATATTTATGATTTTAATTCCTTTTTAAAAAATACCATGCACCACAATGCTGTAATTACAAAGATACTGAAATATATTTTAGTGTATGTTTGGTAAATGTTAAGTTTCAGAATCAGTTGTGTCAAGTGCTTCCAAAAAACTACTTGAATTCTCATTGAAAATGCATTGTATTTAGGCAAGTTTGGAAAGAGCTGACATCATTCAGCCTTCCCATGTACACATATGATTGATCAACCAATTAATTTTACCTTTTTTCAATTGTTAATAATCAAGTTTCAATTTTTTCCACAAATACACTAGGCACAACTTTATTAATTTCTAGATAAAATAGATTTTTTGCAAATTATACTTTTTATTTCTTTCAATATTCCATTTCTGCTCCATTCTATGTGTCACAATACTTTTGCATGTTATTCCTGATTCCTGGAACATCCTTCTACAAAGATACAGCTCAAATGTCACCTCCTATATGAAACCTCCCAAGATACCTTAGATGAGGCCCTGAACAAAAGTGTGAGGCAAACTGAATGTTTCTGGTCACCTTTTTTCTTTTTTGTTTAATGTGATTCTAACATTGAGTCTTAAGCACATCTTCATCCTTATATCATTCTTTTCTGATGGGTATTGGCCTAATTAATTTATTATTGGTCACTATTTTGCTTTGAAAGTGCTCTATCAATCTCTCCTATTAGGAAAGATTACTACGTTCTAATGCCCAGCCACTGGTATAAGTGTGTCTGGTAGGTGAACTTTTATTGTGAGCTGTTTACTGAGTTCTGACTGTGGTGTAGTGACCCAAAAATGTTAGTGATACATTTTCATAAGAGTTCCAGGTGAAATAACCACTATCATAGAGAACAGACTCTATGCCTTTGTGTTCCTAGTGACTAAAACCGTACCTGGTACAGAATAAGAACATAATGTTTGAGGAATGAAGGAATTACATGCCAGGATATCCCAAGTTCTTTCCCTCCTACCACCTTAGGAACTGTACTGGGGCTTTAATATTTGAGAATGATTCTTACTAGGATATGGGGATCCTATACTTCCTTTCAAAGATTAGGAAAATAAATGCCTATTAAGACACTGATACTTAAAATAGGCTTCAGTGACACCTGGTAGCTCAGTTGGTTAGGTGTCTGCCTTTGGCTCAGGTTGTGATCCCCAGGGTCTGGGATCAAGTCCCTCATCAGACTCCTTGTTCAGCAGGGAGCCTGCTTCTCCTTCTGCCTGTGGCTCTCCCTGCTTGTATTGTACTCTCTCTGTCTCTCTCTCTCACTCCCTCTCTCTGACAAATAAATAAATAAAATATTTTACAAAATAAAATAGGCTTCAACCCATTTCTTCCTAACCCATATCAAGCACATTTTATTTTATTTTTTTAAAAGATTTTATTTATTTATTTAACAGAGAGAGAGGTCACAAGTAGGCAGAGAAGCAGGCAGAGAGAGAGGGGGAAGCAGGCTCCCTGCTGAGCAGAGAGCCCAATGTGGGGCTTGATCCCAGGACCCTGAGATCATGACCTGAGCCGGAGGCAGAGGCTTAACCCACTGAGGAACCCAGGCGCCCCTCAAGGACATTTTAATAAAGTATCATGAGTGAGCAATTTCCATATGGAGACCGTTTGCCACATAGCTTATCATGTGGAATGTCTCTATATGCAATTTTGGGGGGTCACATGTCTAAGCTGGGGTAGATCATTGGTGGAAAACACAATGTGTAACTTTTGAGTGTTACAGTTTACAGTGGGCCAGAACTGTTTACTTGAAGACAGATAAGTATTTTTAAAAGAGCTTATCTAAGAATTTGTATTGGGCTAGTTTGGGGCTTTTACTGGCAGACTCTAGGCTGGCTAAATTGGGCTATGATGTCATATTGCTTTAATGGGAATCCATCCTACATGCTTTAGTAGTAGAGAGCTTTTCAAATTCCTCTCTGGGGGTCAAAATATTGACCGGGAGAGTCCCATTCCTTACAAAGAAGTAAGGAAAAAACAATTGCCAAACCAGCTAAGCTAATTCTATTCCTATTTATAATTAGGGGGATCAGAATTAAGGAGGTAGAAGAAACCAATGGAGAAATGAGCAAAGGACATGAGCAGTTCACAAGAAAAATATGTCCCTTAAGCATAGAAAAAGTTCAATTTTATTCATAATAATGGAAATACAAATCTAAACTACCCTGAGAATAAAGGGATATAGGATATATCCTATATATAGGATATATATAGGATATATCTATATATATATAGATATAGGATATATATAGGGTATAGGATATTCAAAGAATTTTTTTTAAAAAGAACAAACTTGGAGGACTTACATTACCTGACATCAAGTCTTATTATAAAGCTACAGTAATAGAAACAGTTGGTACTGCCTTAAGGACAGTAAAATAGAGAAGTAGAATTGATAGCACAAAACAGACCTATACATATATAGCCATCTGATCTTTGACACAGATGCCAAAGTAATTCAATGGGGAGGGAACTATTTTGAACAAATAATGTTTAATAAAATTATTTGCAATGGATGATAGCTTTAAACATAAATGCTAAAATTATAAAATTTATGAAATAAAACAGAATATCTTTAGAACTTTGGGAAAGGTTTTTTATACATAACACAGAAAATAATTATATAAAGAACAGATAAATGAAACATCAATAACTAAAACTTTTATTCATTAAAATACACTGATAAAAAAGGTGAACAAGATAGGGATAAAATACTCATAAACATGTATTTCACAAAATACCAGTATGCAGAATATATAAAGATCACTTCCAGCTTAACAATTAAAACAGAAACAAACCCATATTTTAAAATGGGAAAAATATTCAAATGTGTAAATAATCCACTAGTACATGTAAAAGAGCTCAACATCATTAGTCATCAGGGAAATTAAAACTAAGACCAAAACATGTTAACAACACACCTACCAAAACTCAAAAATGAAAAGACTGATTAACACCAAGTGTTGGAGGGAATGTGGAACAACTGAAACTTTCATACCATACTGGTGTGAGTTTAAAATGGTATAACCAGTTTGGAAAAAGTTCTAGTAGCTTCTCATATAACTAGCATATACCTACTTTATGACTCAAGAATTCTACTCTTAAGTATTTCACCAAGCAAAATGAAAGCACATGTCCACAAAAAGATTTATAAAAGAATGTTCTTAACAGCTTCACTCATAATAGCCAAAAACTCAACATCGTTCAGGTGTCCATCAACAGAGAATGGATAAACAAACGTTGCTATATCTATACAATGAAATAATAATAAAAAAATAAAAACTCTTAATAAACACAACAACATTAATGGACCTCAGAAACATCCTGGATGAAAGAAGTCTTACAAAGAATGTGCCCACTGTGTGATTCCATGTGGAGTTTTAGAACAGGTAGAATGAATTTACAAGGAAATATCATAACTGTACAGTTGCCACTGTGGATGTCGTTATAGGGACTGAGAAAAGGGGCAAAAGGGAAATTTCTGGGATTATATCTTGATAGGGGTTTAGTTACACCAGTGCCTGCATTTGTCAAAATCAAGCAAATGTCTCTGTAAGATATGTGCATCTCGCTTAATATGAATTTTATGTCAAAAGGAAAAAAAAAAGCAGAGAATTATAGTTATAATATGCATGCTAATGTATTTAGGGAGAAGTGTACTGCTGTTACAATTTACTGTGAAATGTATCAAAATAAGTCAATTTTTTACAGAAAGGTATGAACTCATATGTGACAAATCATGTATAGTAAAATGTTGATAATAATAGAATATCAATAATAGGTATACAGCAGTCACTGAAAATTCTTTCTACTTTGCTGTTTATATGAAATGTAAAAAAAAACATTGGCAGAGGTAAAATGTTAATTGTGGAATCTTGATGGTAGATATAGAAATGTTCACTGCACAGTTTTTAATTTTCTGTGCATTTGAAAATTTTCACAATAAAATATTTAAAAAACTATACTGATACCTACTTCTATCAGATTGGCAAAAATTAAAGAGTTCGTCAACATACACACTTAGCAAGGCTGTAGAGAAACAAGTACACTGATTCATTGCTGGGGACTGTATGGTGCAAACAGAGGAATCTGACAATATCTAGAGAAGCATTTAGCCTTGAATTCAGAAAAAATCTATTTTCATTATTCTACTATTATATTCTACTATTATATACATATGAAATAACAGGCATGCAAGACAATTCAGTGTGACATCATTTCTAATAGGAAAAGATTGTCAAAAACCCAACAGAGCAACTAGCAGCTAGTAGAATAAGCTATGGTAAACCCAAGCAATTTAGTACTAGGTAGCTATTTTTTAAAAATCGAGATTTTGATGTACTGACATAAGGTGATCTCTAGGATATAAAATTAAGTAAAATAATGTGCAAAGAGTCAAAAGGTAGTATTGTATCTTTTCAGAAAGTTAGGAAATACAAATATATATATATTTTTTTAATTTTATTTTTTATAAACATATATTTTTATCCCCAGGGGTACAGGTCTGTGAATCACCAGGTTTACACACTTCACAGCACTCACCATAGCACATACCCTCCCCAATGTCCATAATCCCACCCCCCCTCCCAACTCCCCTCCCCCAATCAACCCTCAGTTTGTTTTGTGAGATTAAGAGTCACTTATGGTTTGTCTCCCTCCCAATCAAATATATATTCTTATTGGCTTATGTTTGTATGAAGGAATACTAGAAGGATAAATAACTCAAAAATTGGCTACATATGGGATGGAGAAAACAGAAGATGGAAGGGGGTAAAAGGAAGACTTCTCAGTGCTACTCTCTCTCTCTCTCTATATATATATATATACATACACATATATATATGAGATTGAATCATCTATTCAATGAAATAAAATATAAAAATATATCAATGGAAGATAAAAAAAAGTGACAGAGTAGGAGCATAGGCTTTCAGTTAATTGGACTTATCACCCATAAACTTTCTCAACAGTTTCAATTTTTATAAAAGTTATATTCAATTTTTATAAAAGCAAATTGAGAAGTATCAATAATTTCTATACCTTTTGGTCCAGGGAGCCCATCCAAGCCAGCGCGTCCTGGAAGACCTGGAGGTCCTGGGAAACCACGATCCCCTTTGGGACCAAGTGTTCCTTTGAAACCTGGGAGTCCTGGGGGTCCAGGTGGCCCAGGTAGCCCAAGTCCTGGTTCTCCCTTAAGCATACACATGAGAAAACACAACAAAACCTCCCATGATTTTCTTGGTGTTTATTGTTTATCATGGAGAATTTAAAGCAGAAATTACAAGGTAATACCTTTTTTCCCCTATGGGGGAAGGAATAGGATAACTAAATGAAAAATAATTGGCATACTGGAGAGAACATCTGGAAGGATGAGAAACAAATTAAAGGATTTGGTTTCAGCACAAGAAAGAGATAACTGAGAGAATATGAGATTAAAGAACCCAAGTGAGGAAATATGATTACAGACTGAGTATTAGATAATTATTTTAAATTTGATTAAATGTGATAATGACAATTTTTTTCTTGTATGAAATGTCCATTTACTTAGAGATTAACACTGAAGTACTTATAGGTGAAATAATATGATTTTGAGACCTGAGTTAAGATACTTTGGCAAAGAAAAAAGGAATAGATGAAGTAAATATGATGAAATCTTGATCATTTGGAATCTGAGTAATGGATATATGAAACTTCATTACATTATTCTTTTTACTTTTGTGTTCATTTGAAAGGTTCATAATAAAATAAGAACAATTAGACAATACAGAAGTGGTTTCTCATGAGAGCTGGGGTCATGGTCAATTGTTCTTCCCATGGAAGAAATAGCAATGATGAAAACACAAAAAAGTTTAAATTAATTAAATACAGAGAAAATACAGAAACAGGATAATTATACACAACTGTTTGCTGAAGGTTATTAAGGAAAATTTAAGATTAGCTAAGATATAATAAAAAGAGTGGAAAGTAACTCAAACATAGTATTTACTATTATTATTATTATTATTATTATTATTATATTACTGTTATTACTAAGTAACAGTGGCTTGCATTATATACGTAGGATGGAATTGGGACTGGAAAACAGTATGGGAAGTTCTTGACATGCTATCTACCAATCATCACACAGGCACGGACAGAGGTTAAAAGGTATGCTGATACTACAGAGAAGTACGGGGGAGCTGATGATTGTATTTTCTCATCTAATCTCATCTCATCAGATAAACTTTGACTCTAAAACAGTTCCAGAAACTTTGTTTGCTTCAAATATGACCTCTTGACAATGAAAGACTGTTTGGGGTTATACATGGGGCTTGAACTCATGATCTGAGATCAAGACCTGAGCTGAGATAAAGAGTTGGACGTTTAACTGACTGAGCCACCCAGGTGCCCCAGGTTAAATATTTTTAAGTGAAAATATAATAAGCGAACTTTATTTATAGAGTGAAGACTTGAGATAATAATGTCTACATCAAAGAAGAGAGCTAAGGGAATAGGAGAAATAGGAAAAGGGGAAAGAATAAAGTAAAATATCTCAGACCTTAGGTCCGGGAAAGCCTGGTGGCCCAGGAGGACCTTCTAGACCAATTCTTCCAGGTGTCCCAGGTGCTCCTGGAGGTCCTGGATTTCCAGGGAAACCTGTGCAGTGATTAGTCATTTTTAATCTCCAAAGGGAAGACACATTAAGAAAGATACCCAAACTCCCAAACTCACATTTTTACCCTGTCCAACCATGCTTAGTGACTACAGTGAGATGTGAAAAGTACACTGATATTTTAGCTGACTACTCAGGATCAACCCTTACAAATACCTGATATTCCCTCTCAATCATGTATGGTCCTGTCATTTTCATATAGAGTTAATGTGTGTGGAAGATATACTCTTCTAAAGGAAAATGAAAGTTATTACTAATGAGATAGAACTAAATATTAGGAATGACTCCCACACAAACATGCAGAAAATTTCTATTCTGCTTATATCTGGATATCGTATGATAAAAGGTCTACCATATAATTCTGGAAGTGAGCTAAAAACAACTGTAAATATTATTCACAAACATACACATAAAGTCAAATTTTACTCTTTGAAGTCATTTAGTATGAGTAAGGCCATTTTAACTACTGTTCTCAGACCAATGTGCATGCTTGCCATTCATGAAAATAAATTCTTGAGAAAAAAAGCAGAACTGAAGCAACAGCCCTATAAATCAAGAGAATATGATTTAGGATAAAACATTACTTGGATACATATGTGTAATAAATATGTTTTCTGCTTAATACAATCCATTCATTCAACAAGTATCTATTGAGTGCTTACTCTGTGCCAGGAACTTTTCTAAGCCCTGAAAATATAATGGTGAACACAAAAGACAATAATTCTGTAATTTTAAAAGCTTATACATCACTTTTGCATAACTAGAATTTAGATATTTTCTTGTCTGGACTGCTTCAGATAAAGACAGTAAATTTATAGTGTATACATATTGTGACTTTTCACTTACATTATCTACGGTACCGAGAAAAGAGGCACAGTTACCATATTTTATTTGTTGAGGGAACTATATCAAAGAATAATGTCATACTAACTAGTTAAACTAGCCTGCCTGCTGCCCAGTCCTACATACCTTTGGGACCAGGCGGTCCGGGAAGCCCAATTCCAGGGATACCTGGTTCTCCTTTACTACCGGGTATTCCTGGCAAGCCTGGCTGTCCGGGAAGTCCAGGATCACCTATGGAGATACACAGGTTTTTTTTTTTTTTTGAAAGGGATACTTTCAGAGAGAGAAGTCAGTAAGTGTTAAAGACATGGCCAAAAAAAATTCCTCACATACCTGGAAGACCTACTTCACCATCTCTGCCTGGGTTACCAGGCAGGCCAGGCTTCCCTGGCTGGGTTATGGTCTGACCTGGATCACCTTTAGGACCTACGAACAAGAGGGAATAAACAGTGAATGAGAAGTGTTCACTTGACTACAGATGTCTTTTTAATTAAAAGCAAAACAAGAAAGTATCTATAATCTTTTGAAAATGCACACGAACAAGAACCCACAAGAAAAATACCCCCGTATTATTTATCCAAGAAATATACCAAACAGAAGGATAAACTTTCAAAAAGAAAAAGTAGATGACAGTTCTAAGAGCTTCCAGGATTGAAGAGGCCATCTATAAAAATATTTTTAAATGTAGGTCAAAAGAGCCTAACAAAACTCAAACTGCAGTAAACAAGAAATATTTTTTTTGGTTAACTAATGGCACCTTAAGGTTTCATATATGCAAAGTCCAGATACACCTACTTCTCATTAATTGAAATAAGAACCTGAAATAGGCTCAGGACAAAAGTGGATCTCTAAAACCTGATATAAAAAAGCACTAACCACAAGAGAAAAGATTAATACATGTGACTACATTCAAATTAATTTCTGTTGATTAAAGACACCATATAGAGAATGAAAATGGCAAGCTGTAGTGAGTGAAAATTTTGCAGAATAGATAACAAACAATACACAGAATATATATATTTTAAAAATCCTAAATCAATAAGAAAAAGAAACAATCCCATAGAAAAATGGTCCAAAAAACCACTTGAATGGGAATTTCAGAATGGAAATCGAAACAGTCAACAAACATATGAAAAGGTGCTTCACTTTAATGTAATCAGGGGAATATAATAAAACTGTCATGAGTTACATCACACTCAGCAAACTGACAAGGATGTAAAAAGTCTGACAGTACAAAATGTTTATGAGGATGAAGAACAACAAGAAATCTCCAATACTGCTGATGAAACTGGTACAATTGCTTTGAACATTATCTAGTAAAGCTGAAGATGCATTTATTCTATGCTTTGGAATGCGCATCTTAAATATATACTCAGTCTGGAGATTGGCAAAGTTTTTCTGAGAAGGACCAGACAGTAAATACTTCAGGCTTTGTGGGCCATAAGGTCTCAGTAGCAAGTACTCAGGTCTACAAAATGTTGAGACTATGTGTAGGAGTGCAAAGGCAACCATAGACAATAGTAAATAAGTGCAGATGTGTTTAAACAAGTTTCATTTATGACAGTAAGTAGCAGGCCAGATTTGAATGCTGTGCTGTAGTTTGCTGATGTTTCCTCAGAAAAGTATGTACACATATACACCAGGATATATATATACGATGATGTACACAGAAGCATTATTCGTAATACACCTGAACTATAAATGACCCAATTGTCCATCAACAACAGAATGGATAAATCAAATGTCACACACACATGCACGCGTGCACACGTACACACACAATGGGATACTATACAGCAATGAAAATGAATGTACTATAGCTATACACAAAGTTAACATAAAGAATACTTACCCTATGATTCCATTATTATGAAGTTCAAAAAGAAGCATAATTAAAGTACTTTGTTTAGGGATCCATATTTAGGTGATAAAACTAGGGGGCAAATGGAAGGAAATTATGCAAAAGTCAGGACAGTGGTTACCTCTGGAGAAATGGAAGGGGATCATGATCAGAAAAGGACACAGAGAGGAAGATGGGGGTTTCTAGGACGATGGCAATCTTCCGTTTTTTGACATGTGTGGTAGGTACATGTGTGTTTCCATTATAGTTGTTAAACTTTATGTACCATGTACTTAAAAATAACAAACAACAAAAACAATGAAGACAATCAGAAGAAATTTAAAGAGGGAACCTCCCCCGCTTTAGAGAAAACACATACACTATGCTCCCTTGCTAAGGAGCTCTGAAAAGCCCAAATATAAATGGCCAGGGAAACATATCTCTCATGAAAAGAAGCCAAGAATTGCCAGAAGATAATACATTTCTACTTTCAAGCGCCAAATTAAAAACAAAACAATCATAGTAAACTCACCTGGTATTCCTGGCTGGCCTGGATTTCCTGCCACACCTTGTATGCCTTTTTCACCTACAGGGCCTGGAGGGCCAAAACCCACAGGGCCCATAGGCCCCCTATTCCCTGGGAGACCTGGAAGGCCTGGATTCCCAGGGGGACCTCTTTCACCCTTAAAAGCAATTCCACCCTGAAAACGGAAAAATTTAACGCAGAAACATATAGATATAAGTTGGTATATTGGTATTACTGAATATAACTAAAGAAATGATACACCTATAAATATTTTTTCTTAAAAGCTGTATTAGTGTATGTTATTTAGGATGGGATGTGTGATCATTCCATTTATTCATTAATTCCTTCAACAAATATTTTTTAGTTCCTATTATGGGTCAGGCGCTGATGATACAGCAAAGAACAAAAATAGGCAAAAATCTCTGCCTTCATAAAGCTTACACACTAGCAGTAAGTCAAGAAGTTTGTAGCTAACACATGGCCATCTACTCACACTAACCTCTAAGCTTACTATATATAGAACCAAATTAGACTTCTGTTCTCAGGTCCAAATAAACCCAAAGATATGTAGTATAAGAGAAGGGGAACCTCACACTGACCCATAAGCATCTTAACTTCCTGCCCACCTATTCCCAACCAATATTACTCAAATAGTAACAGGTTAAGAAGATAAAACAACTGAGAGAAAAAGGAGGTACAGAAACCCAACATAGTCAATAACAATGTATCATTACTACCTACAGTTACATTCTTTTAAGTACTAATTGGGCATTCATTATAGTACCAGACTCATCCTAGGAAATATCCCTAAGTAACAATTTGACATCACAAAACCAAGAATATCAAACCAACTCACAGGTTCTCCTTTGGGGCCAGGAAGCCCTGGCAATCCATCCTGTCCAGGGGTACCAGGTAAACCAGGAAGCCCAGGGGCTCCCGGGGAACCCAATTCTCCTTTGTCACCCTTCATTCCTGGCAAAGTGAGGATATCACCAGGTTCACCTTTAGATCCAGGAAAGCCTGGAGGACCTGGAGCTCCTGGTATGCCCTGAGGGAAGAAAAAGAAAGAAGGGAAAAAGAAGAAAAGAAAAAAATCAGTTTCTTTTTTTTCCAACATATTTTTCTCTCCAGTTTATCCTATCCACCCACCCAATGACATTTAGTGTACAAAGCTAAGAACAAAGTGAGGCATGTGAGTCAGGGAGAGTCAAGGAATCAAAAAGAACACAAATTAACAGAAGAACTAAATTTTTTTATTATATATATCCACAAGAGAAAACCAAAGGGTAAATGGATTTCTTCTAGGTTTTTGTGTGTGTGTGTGTGTGTGTGTGTGTGTGTGTGTGTGTGTGTGTGTGTTCTATAATATACTCAAAACTTACTGTTAATCCTTTGGGACCGGTTAGACCAGCATGTCCTTTTTCTCCCTTCTGTCCAGGGAAACCAAGAGATCCTAATACATGCACATACACACACACACACACACACACACACACACACAATAATGTGAACTTTGACCCTGAGCCCCTGACAAAGCTCATATAAAAATCATCACGTCAGGAAGTCAAGTTTTCAAATAAGAATCCCATTCTCAATAACATATAACAAGTCACATTTTTATTTTCCTATTTTATACTCTCAAAATGAGCAAATCATCCTTTCTTTTAGGTGAATCTCTACGATAGTGTATCCTTAAATGTTTCCAACTACAAAGCCTCTCAGAGCTCACAGCTACCAATTGCCAGGCACAGAGGTGTTAAGGTTCCTATACCCACCCTATTGCCAAGTGGAGAAAGATAAGGACACAGTTTGGAAATCTTTCTTCGTTCTGACCTAAACAAATTTCCCAAATCCCTACGAGTCCTTTCTTTGGTTCACCACTTCATAAAATTTGGTTTATGAGAAATATTTGGGGCTCAAAGACTAGAGGAAATATTACTAAAGAAGTGGTTTTCAAAATGGGTCCCTCCATCAGCTGTATCAGCATTACCTGGGTACTGGTTAGAAGGTTAGAAATGCTAATTCTTGGGCCCCCACCCCAGGTCTACTGAATCAGAAACTTTGGGGGTGGCACCACCAATATGGGTTTTTAACTAGTCTTCCAGGTAACTCTAATGTACTCCCAAGTTTGAAAACCACTAGACTGGAGGTACAAAGCTAGATTGTTAACTTCCAGTGGCAGCTATAAGACCATCCAAAAATGTATTTCCAAGTGCTAAATGAATTGGTTTCTTTGGCAGACATACTAGACAGAAAGGTAAGAGATATCCCTGACACAAACATAAAGTGTGATTTCAAGAGAATATAATATTGGGATATCCCAGAGGCAGTTGAGAGAGAGCTGTGGGTCTGATGGATATCAAATATAATTTTGATTGGAAACAGGGAAGGAGGAGTTATGTATAGAAAGAGAAATATGGGCAGTTGGTTGCCAAACTACAGTAGAAGCCCTGTCCCTTAATGACATGTGATACATCCCCAAAGACTAGAAGCTCTGCCACTGGAAACTACACTCAGGGGCCAGACATTATGAGCTTTTTCCCCAGCTTTTTGGAAGAAGTTTCACTCTATATAAGTTATTTTCCTCACCATATGGAAAACAGGGAAGATATTTTTCTTGGAATAGTATTGTCAAAAGACTTTAAGAGAAAATATTGGTAGCTTCAGGTATTAGAAACAAGAGCATAATCTATTTTGTAGCAGATAGAGGCATTTCATATTTAATTATTTATGAATATGAGAAACTGGCATCATTATAAAACTGAGCTCACTAATATTTAGCCAAGAAATATTTTTAAAAGGTTGCCCTGAGGCAGGATGTTTTACCTGGAGGACCTGGAAGACCTGGTAGACCAGGTTGACCTGGAGGCCCTGAAACACCAGTTCCAATACAGTTGAAGCAGGTGTCACCCTTGTCACCTAGAGAAAAGCATATTGAGAAACAAATTTTACTCAAAGGGGTATGTCTATCTCCTTTAGGTAGCTTCTAAAGAAGTTAGCATCAAGGAACAACATTCCAACCCAATAGTGTAGTATAGAGAAGCCTATATTAGAATCAATTCATTTGATAAATATTTGCCAAGTGTCTATTATTTGCCAAGTACTGGTTCCAGGTGTCTATGATATACTGGTAAACAAAACAGACAAAACAAAACAGGCAAAACAAACAAAACAGGCAAAAATCCATGCCTTCATGGTGTTTGCATCCTACCAGTGGAAAGGAATAATAAACAATGAAGGTAACAAATTATTAACATATATATATATCAAATATAATATATATGTATAATATAGATATAGATATAAATATATCAAAAGGTGTTATGTTTATAGAAAAAATACACCTGGGTAAATGTGATTGAACATGCTAGGGATGGGTGGCAGGTTACAATTTTAATAATATGGTGAAATGAGATGATGATATATGATAAAACAACTTAAAGGATATGACATGTGCCTAATGAATGTAGAGGTACTCTAGGAAGAAAGAATAGCCATGTTTGGCCTTTTCAAGAAACATCAAGGAGACCAGACTGCTGGAGTAGAGAGAGGCAAGGGAAGCACGTCAGACAGTTCACAGGTTATAATGAGTGGTATATCATAACACATTACATAGGCCACCATAAAGCCTCGCTTTTACAATGAGTGAAATGAGAATCCAGTAAAAAAGTGTAAACAGAAAGCAAGAAGATATGACTTAAGTTTAAAAGGATGTCTCTAGCTACTATATTGAGAACAGAAAGGATGTGCAATGATGGAAATAGGGTAACCATTTAAGTGGCTATTGCTGAAGTAATCTAGGAGAGATGAGGGCTCATCCCAGAGTGACAGCAATGAAGATGAGGAGAACCAGTTAGATTCTGGGTATATCTGAAAATAGAGCTCATGGGATTTTCTCATGGATCATACATGGAATACAAAAGAAGAGAATCAAAGATGACTCCAAGGTTTTTAGCCCAAGCAACCAAAAGGCTAGGGTGGCCTGCATTTTTTTTTTAATTTTATTTTTTATAAACATATATTTTTATCCCCAGGGGTACAGGTCTGCGAATCGCCAGGTTTACACACTTCACAGCACTCACCATAGCACATACCCTCCCCAATATCCATAACCCCACCCCCCCAACCCCCTCCCCCCATCAACCCTCAGTTTGTTTTGTGAGATTAAGAGTCACTTATGGTTTGTCTCCCTCCCAATCCCATCGTGCATTTTAAAAAGGGAAGATATAAGTGGTAAAATTATGAGGGAAGAGGCAACAGAGATCAGGACTTTAACTTGGTCAAATGTCAAGTTCAAAATGTTAAGTAGACAGCTGGATATACTAATCTAGAGGAAAAAAGTTATCTCTGGACAAGAGATATAAAATTCAAAGTCACTGGCAAATATGTAGTATTTAAAGTCAGGAGAGTGACTGAATGGGTTCAAATACAGAAGAGGGAAAAGGACTAAAATATTTGGGGCATTCCAAAATTATACATTGGATAGATAAATTTAAAATACATGCCAAAATGCAAATTAAGCCAAAACTTACTATAAAGCTACAATAATTTAGATAGTCTAGCATTGGTGGAAGGAGAAACAAATAGAACAATGAACAAAACAGAGAGGTCAGAAACAGACTCATACATATGGTATCATTAAGATTTACATTAAAAGTGCCAATGTGATTCATTGGAGAAATGATGGTCATTTGTACTACAATATTGAGCCAATTCAATATCCATATGGAAAAAGTACTTTGATGCCTGCTTCAAACACAAACATTACTTGAAGACAGATAAAAGATCAAAATGTAAAAGTCAAAATGATAAAGCTTTTAGAAGAAAACACATAGAAATATCACCTTGGGATAATATCTTGGGATAAGCAAAGATTTCTAAAATAGAACATAAACAACACTAACCATAAAAGAAGACATTAATGATTGGATTTCTTCTAATTAATAACTTATGCTAAAAAAAACCCAGGAGTAAAAAACCAAGTCACAGAATAGAAGAAGATAGTTGTGATACATATATCTAACAACCCAATTAAAAATAGGAAAAAGGCACTTGACAAAGAGAATATACGAACTATAAGAAAAGAGGTTTGGCATCAATAAGTCATCAGGTAACTAGAAACTAAAACCACTTTGGAAAAATGGTTTGGTGTTATCTATGGAATTCCATTCTCAGGTATATACACAATTCCAGCAATATACACAATTCTCAGCAATTCCATTCTCAGGTATATACACAAAAGAAATGAATGCTTATGTCGTACAAAATATATGTGTAAGAATGTTCATAGCAGCTTTACTTATAATAGCCCTAGACCAAATGTATGTTAACATTAGAATGAATATTCAGGTATATTCATACAAAGAACACCAAAGAGAAGTGAAAAATATTGCTAGAAACAAAAATATAGGTATCCTACAGACATAATATTGGACAAAAGAATCAGACACAAAAGAGCCCATATTGTATGAGTCCATTTATACAAAGTTCAAGATTAGGCAAACTAATGTATGATAGAAGATAAGCTAGTGGTTACCTTTGAGAGTGCTGACTAGGGGGCACAAGAGTCTTCTAGAGTCCTGGAAAAGTTCTGTATTTTTCATGGGAGATTATATAGATACACTGATATACATATAAAGAGATTGAGATAGACAACTATACAGAAAGGGATATATATAGACATATCTATCTCTATCACTACCTCTATATCTAATATATTAATAATCCAAGGAGGTATGAAGAAAATCAGGACAAGTGAGGAAAGTGTTTAGAAATGGAAAAAGAGTAAAAAAAGATATTTGGATTAGCGGGGTATAGGCTGCTGGTGACTTTGACAAAAACAGCATCTATGGAGTGGTGGATTAGGGGAGTAAAAACTTGATTGGAGTAAGAGTATCCAGAGATGGTAAGTAGAAAATTCTGGAGGAGTTTTGCTGCAATGGGAGCAAGGGAATAGAGCAGGATCTGGCAGGGAAAGTGGGATAAGGTATTTTTTAGTTGGGTGAAAAAAGGTATATTTCTATGCCGCCAGGAATGATCCAGTAAAAGGGAAAAACTGACAATGTGGGAGAGGCAGGAATTTCTGGAATGAAATCCTTGGGAACACAAGAGGGAATGGAATCTACTATACAAATAGAAGAACTGGCTTTAGATAAGAGCAGTGATAGTAATAGGCTGGAGTGCAGAATATATGTGCACAGATTCAAGTAGGTAGGTAAATGTGATAGTGGTAATCTGTGAAAATTCTCTTACTGCTTCAGTTGGTCAGTGGAAGTGGAAGTAGGTCAGAATCTTAACATGAGAATGGAAGAGGAAGTGTTAAAAATTTGAGGAGGGAAGAGAAGGTCTAGGCTCAGAAGATGTGATCATTTGGAATTACCAAAACTAGGCTTTTGTTCTAAGTGAGTTCATACAACCAAGTGAGAGAAGAGTGAAGGAGGCAAGGGTTTATACATGGGATTGTTTACAATGATTGATCCTGACATTTATAGGTTATGAGGGAAGAAAGAATATCAAAAGGTTGAGGGAAAGTCAAAATTGGTAGGTATCAGTGAGGCTGAAGTAATCTTGGAGTCAGGTTATTATAGGTAGTGAGGTAGAAAGGATACAGTGGTCAGAAAATGGAATTCATGAAATCAAGATTATGTAAGTGTGCACTACTGGTGATGAGATGGTCTTGGGAGTAAGACCATAACAGTGAGTGACTAAGGTAGAGTGGAGGATATAGGGCATTTGGCTGAAGATCTGAAAGAATGAAGGAATGACTATGGGGGTCAAACCTTTCACTCCTTGTTCTCCTTGGAGTCCTCTATCACCTGGCAATCCCGGAGGGCCTGGAGGGCCTGCTTCACATATCTCATCACCTGAGACAAGATAAAGGATAGCAAACTAATTGTTGCGAAATATCCAGAAGACTAAACAAAAAGAAAGCAGACTAGAAAAAAAAGATCTATTTTCAGTTACTTCTCTGCAGTAATATAACTACCTATAAGCAAAAGGAAGATATAATATTGGTGATAATTTCAAGAGAAAATTTAAACATCAAAGAATCACCAAAAATCAAAAGTAGAAAAAGCAGTAGAATAGTGCAAACCTTCAGCTGGATTCACCTACGAATGAAAACAAAACAAAACCCACAGAATTTAGGAGAAAAGTATAGCTTACTAGGAGGAATGTGAGGGCCAGGAGGGCCAGGAGGCCCTGGAAGTCCAGGAGCCCCAGGCTGTCCATCAAGTCCAGGAGATCCAGGAACAGAAATTCCAGGTGGACCTTCATCACCTTTCTGGCCCCTTTCTCCAGGAAAGCCGGGGGGGCCAGGAGGACCGGTAACTGCAGTCCCTAAGATTAAAAAAATAAAGTGATCGAAATAATCTTATTTTAGAGATACTACTTTAGTTCTCAATGAGAGGTAAATAATGATAAGATCTTCCTTTAATGTATAATGCCAGTTATGTTCTTATTTTTTTCTATAAGAATTGACATCTGGAAAAGCATGAAAAGTTTTAAATAATGTAACTACCAGTTTGAGTGTAAGAAAGAATAATTTAAGGTAGCTTTACTACTTTGGGAAATGTACTAACAACCCTCTATTTGCTCTTCTTCAATGCTACGATCTTTTAATCTAAGAAATACTAGAAAATATTAGGAAGAGAAAAAGAAGCATCTCAAAGTTTTCATGCAAACATGGCTCTATTTCTGGACATTCTTCTGCACTACCTATTCCTGTAACATGAACGCATCTTTTTATAATAATAAAAATAATCATTATAATTATAAATGATTTGAATAACGTTTTCAAAACTGCTAAGGAAAATATACACATCTTTGTTCTTTTTCAAAACCATCTTTATAATGATATACTATAAGTGGGCTAATTGAATTTAAATTAAAAAAAGAAAATGCTTTGGGAAAAATTCAGAAATAAAGTATTAATAGGATTAAAAAAAAGAAAATGATTCTATTTTCATGAAAGAAGATGTTAGCTGAAAAATGAATAAAAACCATCTTTACTAGACTTACAAATTTATCTTCTAAGTGCATTTTAAAATCAGTTTGTTAGTTTCATTTAAAAAATACTGGAATTTTAAATGAGATTTATTTGAATTTAAATATTAAATTTTGAGAGAATCATCTGTTTATAATATTGAGTTCTCATATCAAGAAATTAGGTCTCTCCATTATTTATTAATTTATATTATTTAATGATATCTTATAGAACTCTGAAAAAAGGTCTTTTGTTTGGTTTATTCATGGGTTAATTTGATTACTACTGTGAATTTTATTGCTATTACTATTGTTAACTGGATTGTTTTTCTTATACGTTTTAGTTTTTTACTGCTGGTAAAAAGAAAGACAAATTATTTAAGTATGCAACTATCATATCTGTCCACCTTGCAAACATACGAAGTTCTGGTAATGTGTCATTTGATTCTTTTAGGCCTTCTAGGTAGATGATAATAGGGCTTGTGAATAACTCAAATTTGGGGTTTTGTTCCATCCTTACACCTCTTTTTTCTCTACCCACTGAGCCACCCAGACGTCCCTAAACCTAGTCTGATAACGCTTTTACCTTTCAAAAATTGAATGAGCATTGAATTTTACTCTTTTCTTAGCAAATATTGGCCCATTCTCTTTTAATGTGTCAATATAGTCAATTACAATAATGTTGAACCATCCTTGAAATCTTAGGGTAAAATCTAGTTGGTCATATCATCATATTATTTCATGTTTTTCTGGATTTGCAAATATTTTATTTAGGATTGTTGTTTTTATATTCATAAATGAGAGTGAATTATAATTATTTCTAGTGCTATCTCCTTGGTGGTTTGGTGTCAATGTTATAAAATTAAATGTCCTTTTTAAAAAAAAGTTCTGAAAAAGTTTGTAAAATATCAGAATTACTCACCCAACAACTTAGTAGAATTTATCCACAAAACTATATAACCACCTATAAAATGTTTTTTTTATAGAAATCCTTAACATTTCTAAATCTTCCATGGTAATTAATCTACTAAGGTTTTTTTACTTTCTCAGGAAAATTTTAGTAATTTGTGTTTTTTGTTTCATGAGGAATGGATATTTCATTTAGAATTTCCAATATATTGATGGAGTTTTACAGTTTTCTTGTAATTTAAAAAAATTTAATTGTATTTATGGTAATAATACTTTATTGATATTATTTGTGCCTTCTCTTGTTTTTCTCTTGATCATATTTTTTTCTTATTTTTACCTTTATCAAGTTTTTCCTTCTATTTTGTTTATGCTTATTTCAGATCTTATTATTTTTTCAAATTAGTTCATTTATGTTTAGTATCATTAATTTTGTGATACATTAAGGTCACCACTTTGGCTATGTTTAATAAGTTTTGATATAAGGTTGTTTAGCATTTAGTCATTTCCCTTTATTTCTTGCTTACCTCCAAAGTTATTTACATATGTTCATTTTAATATACAAATGTAAAGATATTTGGTGCTTTCTGCTGTTAATTTCTAACTTCATTTCACTGTGGTCACAGAGCATAGCCTACAAAGAATTTTTTTAATTTTTTGAGAGGATTTAATCACCTTAATAACTATACACAGAGTAGCATAATAAGCCTGTTTTACAGATGAAGAAACTGAAACTCAGAGAGTGAATAACTTGGCTAAGATCTCCATGACAGGAAGTGGTTAAATCCAGGATATGAATGGAGATCAAGATCATGTAATTCCAGAGTCTTGGACCAAATGCTACGCCAGCTGGCCTTAGTACTAACCAGAAAAAAAATTCTGGATCAAGCTGATTGGATTTGCATGTTGACGCATGGCATACATACCAAAAAGTGTAAGGGTATACGGTTTAATACATTATCCAAAAGGAACACATCTGGTAACCAGTACCCCCAAGAACTAGAACATCACCAACTCTCCAGGAGCCCTTTCATCTACCCATCCCAAGTCACTGCCCTCTCTTTCCCAAGGATAACAAATATTCTAACTTCTGAATTAGTTTTGCTTGTTTTTGAACTTCATTGCAATGAAATCATACAGAATGTACTCCTTTATGTCAGGCTTCTTTCATTATGTTTGTAAAGTTCCAATATTTTTGAATGTGGCTATAAGTTCATTTTTATTTCTGTATAGCATCCCATTATTTAAAAATAATTTTAAAAGATTTTTTTCAGGAGGCACCTGTTTGGCTCAATCAGTTAAGTGTCCCACGCTTGGTTTTGGCTCAGGTTGTAATCTCATGGGTGGTGGGATCCAGGCACACACTGGGCTCAAGTTCAGTGGCACTTGCTCCAGTCTGCTCTAAGATTCTCTCCTGCCCCTCCCCAAACTTGCACCCCTGTGTGTCTGTGTGTGTGCAAACGTACACCTGCTCTCTCAATAATAAATAGATAAATCTTTTTAAAAATGAAAGATTTTTTCTGATCTAGGAGAGTAGATTTTTGTAAATGTTTCACATAAGTTTGAAAAGAATGTATATACTTTGCTGCACACAGCTTTTCTTTCTCCCACATATGCAGCTTGACAGTGTTGCTCAAATCATTTATATCCTGATTTATTTTTCACCTCCTTAATATGTTATCACTTGTAGTTTTTCAGTTTTTACTTTATATATTCAAAGCTGTATTTTTAGATGTATAAAGTTTCATGACATTTACATCATCGTGGTATAATCTGTCTATATCTATCCATATGAAATATCTCTCTTTTTAATGTACTTCTTGATTTGAATTCTATTTCATACTGTATTAGAATTGTTAAACCAGCTTTCTTTTAGATAGCACTTGCCTAATACCTTTCAACAGCTTTATTTTTAAAAATTATGTCCTTTTAACTTAAATGGGCCTATTATGCACAGTATATATTCGTATTTCAATTTTATTTTAGTTTTTGTCTTTTAATCAATGTTTAGTCCTTTCAAATTTATTGGAGTTGCTGATTTGTTTTTGACTTCTCGTCATCTTATATTTTATTTTCTATTTACCAACGTTTGTCTGTGTCTGTTTTGTCCCAATTCTAAATTATATTATGTAAATCCAGATTTTTGGTTATTCTCTTTTCTCAAAGGATGTATAAGTCATGCATTTTACTTATAGTCTTCTCTAGTGGTTACTACTAAAATTCTGACCTATGTACTTAAACTTACATTTTTCTAAAAACTGAGAATTAATAATATTAGTATTCTCTCTTGCTAATAAGACAAAAAAATCTTATGATTGATTTCCCCCTCTTCTCTCTGCATCACCTCATCCTATGGTAACAATGTGTATAATTATAGTTCCACAAAATATCTTTCCTAACCATTCATTCTTATATTTCACCCATTCCCACCCCCAAGTTCATCCTGAATTCATTTCCCTCTTCTTAGACTAAACCCTCCAGTAACTACTTTAGAGATGTTCTGGAGGTGGGAAATTTTCTAAGTATCCTATCTTCACACTACAATAACAGTTTGATGTAATAAAGAATCCCAAATTCATAATTATTTTTCTTTATTACTCTGAAAATGCTCCAATATCTTCCTCTGACTCTCATTGCTTTGTAGGTGGTCTGCCTTTTCCCTCAGAGAGTTTTTAAGAGTTTCTTTTTATCTTTAAATTCTAAAATGTCCCTACAATATGTCATTATGTATTTGTGTATTATTATCTTACTCTTGCTTGGTAATTCATACACTTTCATAGGGACTCGTGTTTTCTTTCAATAAATAGAAGTTCTCAGTCATTAATTTTGCAAATATTGTCTGTTGTCCCATTCTCTCCTCGTTGAACTCCTGCATGGTAAATTTTAGAACTTCTAGGTTTATCCCTTGTCTCTTAATTTTTCTTTCATATGACCTAATCCTATAACTTTTTTGTTGCATCCTGGAAGAATTCCTTATCTGAATTTTCTAGACATAGTATGTGTTTAGTCTGCTACCTTGAAATTAGAAATTCAAAGTGTATCCTTAGAAAGAAAAGAACCCACATTTATTCTTTCTCCTTGGGGGGATCACTGAGTATCACTCATCTCATCATGTTATTAATTCATTAGTCAAATTTTTGAAGGGTAGGAAACAATAATTTATTAAACATATATGTTTGCCAGGTGCTATGCCAGATGACTTTTCATATTTTACATAAATCCATATTATCTCTTCATTTTAGAGAACATCCAAATACATATGCTGGACAAGGGTGCTACTCAGTCTACGGCCAAATTAGAAATGCTCTACTGTATTATCTATCTCCAATAAGGGAATGATATAACACTCAGTGCTGAGCCCCCAAATTTTATTGCAGAGCAAAATCACTATAAGGATTTCTACATAGATATATTTTTGGAATTCTAAGTGGATAGTGTCAATTACAATTTTAATACAGGAAATATTATAAAACTAGGCATTATTAGAATAGCATTCCCTTCCATAGCAGAATGAAAAACGTAATGATTCATTTTGGATCACAGAAACACTGGGAGCAATTTATTAATAAAAGGTAGAAATTGTATTTTTGGGGTAAAAGGGAACTATCCAATGGATTTTTTTTTTAAGTACAGGTGAGAAATTTGGTGAGAAAGGCTATAGTACGAGTTGAGAAGTATCCGTCAATTAAAAAATACGCATGTCTTCTACTGCCCTGCTCATCCTGGAACTAGTATGATAATACCAGACATGTGGATTAGGAAAGATGCTACAAACACAAGAACATTAAGTACAGTCTCTTTTACCTGGAGGTCCAGGAAGGCCAGGCGGACCCTGTATTCCAGGAAGTCCTCGCTCTCCTTTTTCTCCAGGCAAGCCGGGTAATCCAATGTTTCCTTTTTCTCCTACAGTTACACCAGTCCCAGGCCTAGGAATTACCTTTATTATGAAAGAAAAAAATAAAGGAACTCAAAGGGGAAGTGATTTGTTCTAAAAATAACCTATCAGCTACACACAATTACAGTGTCATCATTTTCACAAAGCTCTGCATGCAATTATCATCAAGACAAGTACACATATTATGAGCCACATTCCATATCACTCCTATCCTGCAACTGATTAGAAACTGTTAAATACCAGTAATAATATTACCACCCTCAGAGCCCTAGGCTTTTGAGCTAGAACTTTTTTTTTGATGTCTCTTATCACATTCAGTTCATTCCAGTTACCTAAGCCTGATAATTCTTTACTGAAAATGTCTAATTCACCTCCTTCTTTCCTGTTGCTACAGCCACTATGCCCATCTTACACTTGGACTAACAGAAGCACCTCAGAGCTTCTTCCTTTCAATCCAATCTACTGCTAGGATATACTTCCTTAAAAATCAATTTCTCTGTGTTAGCTATCCTATTTAAGGACTCAAAATTGCTCACCACTTCTTACTATGTCTGATGCTACTTTTCACCATGGACTCTGTCAAATCTCTTCTCCTTTCCATACCTCTCTCACCTATTTCATCTCCTGTTATTTCTAGCAGTGAAGTTTTAGGAGAGTGAGGTCTATCTGGTTATAACCACTTCATGGATCTTGCACATTCCTGCCCTTTGCTTTGAATATGCCATTTCAAATATCTATAATGCCTTCTCCCAATCTTTCTCTTTATCAACCCACATTTCTTTCTTCCTCTAAAACAAAACGAAACAAACTCATCTCTTTTAGGAGGGATTTATTGATTAGAATCAACTGACTGATCACTCCTTTTCTCTTGGTCTTATTAGAATCTCACGGTCTAAAGAATTTCATGTTAAATAACTGAAATATAAAGAAATTAATCTCATAGAGCTATAATAATAATTAAGCTTTAGATTTAAGCAAAGGTTGAGCTGGCATACAAATCAACACCTATTGCCAAAGTACAATATTTCATCCTGATTCTATTGGATAGAACTATTCAGACAAAAAGAGACTGGAAGTTGTGCGACCTGGAATGGAGATGATAGTTCAAAAGGGAAAGTGAGCTGCTGGATAGGAATGTATTCACAGAATTTCCATTTTTGGGACAGCTGGGTGGCTCAGTTCGTTAAGCAGCTGCCTTCGGCTCAGGTTGTGACCCCAGGGTCCTGGGATCAAGTCCTACATCGGGCTCCTGGCTCAGCGGAGAGCCTGCTTCTCCCTCTCACTCTGCCTGCTGCTCTCCCTGCTTGTACTCTCCCTCTCTGCTAAATGAATAAATAAAATCTTTTTAAAAATTTCCATTTCTTCTGATATTTATCAAAATGTTATTATCTCAGGGGCACTTGGGGGGCTCAGTCAGATAAAGGCGTTGGCCTTTAGCTCAGGTCATGATCTCAGGGTTCTGCGACTGAGTCCCGCATTGGGCTTCCTGTTCAGCAGGGAGTCTGCTTCTCCCTCTTCCTCTGTCTCCCTTTCTCTCTCCGTCCCTCATGAATAAATAAGTAAAATCTTTAAAAATGTTATTATCTAATTTTATAAAGGAACTATTTCTCAGAGAACTAAAATTCTGATTTTAAAATGAAAGTGAATAAAAACTGTCTAAGATCTTTAAGTATATCCTCATTAGATTTGTTAAGTACTAAGTATCAATATCTGAGACTGACTATGGACAGCAAGAATTAATGTTACTCAAACATCTGAATATATAGATGTTATGACACCTGCACCTTTACAGATTCAAGGCAGTATAAAACCAAGAGTCTTACCAAATTTTAACCAAACGAAAGCCAATATGTCAAACTGTAGTAATGATAGTTTATTCATAATAAGATTGGAAATATATTTGACTTAAATTTCATGGTGAATGCAAACATGACAAAATCTGCAAACCCCCTAATTATTCTTTCATAGAGCAGTTTCCTACATATGATTAAGAGCCCCCAGAAAGCACATACCCAAGGAAGAAAGATGTGTGAATCAGTCAATCACTAACTGAGAAAACCTATTAAGACCAAATCCATCTTTCCAGAGCTCTGCAGGCAAAAGGGCCAATCCCTAGTTTCCCAAGTATCTTTTATTGAACCTTTATAAGCAACACTTGCACCACCTGCTGGTTACTTGAGAAATAATTTGGCATTCATGATGCAAAACAACCCAGTGCCATAATTTTGAACCTTTACTATGGAGAAGTAACATATAGGAAGAACAATACAAAGTCTTTGAGGTTAACATTACTGAAGTTTTTAGATGTAGACTTTTAAGCCAGTAGAAGTTACCAATGACTTGGAATTTTGTGTTCTATGAGGAAAAGGATAGGAATACTAAGGCACAAAAATAAGAATGCATTCATATAAATTTGCTAAATGAAGACTAAAAACAAAAACAAAAACAAAAAAAACACAAAACTTACAAGTCCAGGAGGCCCAGTTGGGCCAATGTCACCCTTTTGGCCCTGTTTAATATAAGTGTAAAGTAGATTAGTAAAAAAAAATCACATGAAAACACCAATTTCCTTAAAAACATAGCAGATAACTAAGTTTCAGAAAGACCCAGGAATCCATAACAAAATATCTCCAAGAGAAACACAACTTAAGGCAATGAGACAGTATTAAAATAAGTCTGGGAAGACCCATGATGTTGTCTCAGATATTTCAATTAGTGACAGATACTTTAGAGCTGATGGACTTAACTGTAATCAGCAACAACTAATTAATTATAATTGCTTTGTGAGTTTCCTCTTAGAAACTAATGAAAGACAAATTCAGAGACAAAACAGTTACTATAAACTAGTAGGTACAACAGCACGAAAAACACAGCATGCAACTGTTATTCTACTGGCTAAGACCCAAGGATAGATGTCTTTTCTCAACCCTGTTTTTGTTCTAGACTTGTTCATAGGAACTCTTCATCTATCTAAAAGCTTCATTTATTTAATTTAAAGAGTTATTCGGTCCTATCACTTTACTTACTACTTGAAAAAAAAATCTTGTTGTCTGAGTATTTATTATGTTCCTTTATTCTGGCTGTGCCTCCTAGTCCAACCTTGAAGTTGATCTAGTTTAGAGATAAATCACCATTAAAACATGCGCCCTCTGGGTACATTCAAGTTTGTAACACCTTTTATTCCTTGCTTGCAAAAAAATGCTTTTCAATATTGGTTTTCATATAAGGCAATTAGAGACCACAGATATTAGAAAACTTATATTTTGTGGTCTGCTATAAATAAGGGAAATGTGTGCTTTGTACATTTTTTCAAAGTCACTTTTAAAATAGATAACTAAATAAATGACTTCCAGTCAGGCTGTATAGCCAAATGAAAAAAAAAAAGTGACAAAGAATTAGCCACAGACTTTCAGACAATGACTGCAAAGAGAATGGAAATGTTTAGTGGAGACATTCTAAATTCACAGCTACAAGCCTTTTTAGTATGAGGACCTCACTAATACAGAGCTGAATCCACTTTCTAAAAAACAAAAGTTTTGCCGATTCATGCTCAAAATGAAGGCACCAACTTTTCACAATGGAAATGCTAAAGTTAAACAATTCTTCATGTATTCCATCACATGGATTGTGATTTAGGACAATGAATGAAAGTTTAGAGGAAATGATACAAAACACCAAAAAATGAATAAAGAAGGTATGTTTTGAATACAAAAGCTAGTTATTAAGAAATTTTTCATTTAGAACTCAACCTTGGGAGCACCTGGGTGGCTCAGTTGGTTAAGCAACTGCCTTCGGCTCCTTGAGTCACAGGATCGGATTGAGTCCCACATCAGGCTCCCTGCTCAGTGGGGAGTCTGCTTTTCCCTCTGACCACTACCCTCTCGTGCCCTCTCTCTCTCTCAAATAAATAAAATAAAATAAATCTTTAAAAAAAACCTTGGGGGGCGACTTGGTGGCTCAGTGGGTTAAGCCTCTGCCTTCGGCTCAGGTTGTGATCTCGGGGTCATGGGATCAAGCCCCCCATTGGGCTCTCTGCTCGGCAGGGAGCCTGCTTCCCCCTCTCTCTCTGCCTGACTCTCTGCCTACTTGTGATCTCTGTCTGTCAAATAAATACATAAAATCTTAAAAAAATTAAAAAATTAAAAAACCTTGGAAGAGAAAAGGATTATGTTAAGTAGAATAAAACCAGTCACTTCAAAGTATTAAAATTCTTACCTTTTCTCCATGCTTTCCTGGTTTACCGGGGTAACCAGGATCACCAGGCAAACCCTTTAAAATATAGAGATCAGGGTGACATCAGCAAAAATGGTAGAGTAAGCGCAATGATGGGTATTTAGGAGAGCATGTATTGTGTGGAGCACTGGGTGTTATATGCAAACAATGAATCATGAAACACTACATCAAAAATAATTGACGACTGTATGGTGACTAACATAACATAATAAAAAAAAAATGGTAGAGTCAAGATGTCCAAACGCCCTCTTCTCCATAAAAGCAACAAAGAACACTGGCAAAAAATGGTCAGAGTCAACTTTTTTAGAACACTAGAAATTAACCAAAGGCTTATAGCAATCCAGGAAGTATTTGTTGGGGAAAACAAAATGACTTAATCTTGGTAAGATCACAGAGCTTTGTGACATTTTAACTTGCTCTAGTTCCAACACCCTTACTCAGCCCCATGGTATCCTTGAAAACCAACAGCTCACAATCAAGGTGAAAACCAGCAGCGTAGCAGCAAATGGAAGGGAAAGAACTAGGATGGAGCTTCTTCAAGTACCTATTCCCAAAGAGTTGTCATTTTTTGACCTGTCTGGTGACTATCTTTATTTGACCTAACTTGAGTTTTCCCAGTGAAAACAGAGAACAGTCTTTTTCCTGAAGATATCTGTCAAAACCAATCAGAGGTAATTATTGATTATCATGGCAGCCTAAACCATGAAACAAAGACCAATCTGTCAGGAGCTAAGGCCCTGAATTTGCCTCCCCTTAAACCATTTTATGTTAAAGTAATTTGTGATTATAGAGTTTACAAATTGAGGACTGCCTATTTAGCAAAATCATCTGGAAACCAATTTATCTTATTTTAAGACTTCCAACTTCTAATCTTGTTAAGAATTACTGCTTTCCTTCAGAATGGTCTCCAAAATTTCATCAAATTTTCTGTTCTTGAAACCTTTTTTTTTATTATGTTATGTTAGTCACCGCAGAAAACCTCTTTTAACATCTATTGTGCATACTCTTGATACTAAGGCTGCTTGAAATAATATTCCTAGACTTGCATGTTTTTATTTTCTACTTTATTTTGTAGTAATTATCTGTCAAAACTTTTATTGAAAAAAAAACTTATGTTCATACAAAATACTGTATGTGAATGTTTTGAGCAGTTTCATTCATAATGGCCCAAACTGGAAACAACCAAAATATCCTCCCCTGGACAAATGGATAAACAAATCTTGATACATCCCTACAAACAAATACTTCTCAGCGATAAAAGGAATGAACTATTGATAAAGAGTACAATGTATTATGCTATGTGAAAGAATCCTGATTCAGAAAGCTATATACAATATGACTACACTTAAATGACAATCTGGAATAAGGAATATCATAGGGATAGAAAATACATCAAATGCTGCCAGGGGCTTTGGGTGGTAAGGGAGAAGATGACTACAAAAGAATGTTGGGGGAACTTTTGAAGGTTATGGAACTGTTTTTGATTTTAAAGCTGATTATACAACTGTATGTGTTTGCCAAAATACACAGAACTGTACACTGAAAATGGCTCATTTTACTGTATACATGCTATATCTCAATAAATCTGACTTAAAAATCTGAACTTCGTTTTTTAACAAAGAAATTTTAAGTTTGTATTCAAAAGAGAAGGTATAATTTTCAGTCATAATAACTATTTCCAAACCCAAGCCTGTTTGCCATCCTGCGTCTCTAGAACCACATACAAATGTTATTTTGGGGGGTGAGGTGAAGGGGACAGGCTTTATCTACTCACTGGAATTCCTGGTTGGCCATTCTCTCCATCTTTGCCGGGTTTACCCTATAAGATTAAAAGAAATGCAAGAATATAAATTTGTTATTTAGGAAGTATGAGATTAAAGAACATAACAAACTTTATCCCTGCCTTGGACTATTAAGTAAACTTTTCAGACTTTGCTATTACAATAAATAAATGAATATGATATTCTGAGACAAAGAAAATAGGAATTAAGAGGAAAGAATAAAATTACACACACACAAACACATATTTAAAATTTTTTCCATAGAGAATTAGTGGTCATAGTACTTACTCTTTTGCCAGGCTCTCCTTGCTCACCCTTCTCACCTTTCACACCACCTGGAGGCCCCTGTACACACAAAAGCGGTTTAACACTGGTTCATGGAGTGCTATGTATCAGTACCAATTTACATTAAATGACATTAAAGAATTTTAGGTGACTTACTGGAGGACCACGTATCCCTGGAGGTCCAGGAAGCCCTCGGTCACCAGGAAGTCCCTACGCAGTAGTAGGGGAAAGGAAAGCAACGTTAATATTAGAGCTAGCTAAGAATACTTTTAACAAACTGAACTATAGGCTCATGTAGTATAACCAAAGATAATAGGATGTTTCTAATTCAAAGTTGAAATCTGCTAGGCAAAAGAACCAAGAGCCATCTCTGGTTAATTCAGTTCATTTCTAATGTATGTACAAGCTGAGTTTGGAGGTAAATAAAAAGACAACACTTGAAATGAAATTATTAATGATACATTTTATGAAAAGCAAGAATACCTAAAACTAGGAGATATAGGGTCTATATAACACACATACATTTTGGCAGAGAATTAAATGACCCAATCCATATTGATGGTAGAGTTTCAGTACAATTTGTCCTTAATTCTTAACTTTATTATTAGCATTTAAGTGAAACAACAATGTACACACTTTGTTCAAGGGTGGGTCACTGTGCTATAAAAGATATGTATGATCTCATCTATTCTATAGAAGCAAGGTATCAGATAATTATTTCTAAACATGACAATGGTTTATAATAGCATCTTTCTCTTTGTATATCAGTGAAATATAGAGAAGATAGTCATCTAAGACAATGACCATCGACCTTACCATGACCTAATTTTGTACCTAATTTTGTACATGCATTATTCATAATAGCCAAAAATGCAAACAATACAAATGTTCATCAACTGATAAAGGGATAAATAATATGTGGAATAGTCACACAAGGGAACATTATTCAGCCATAAAAAGAAATGAAGTACTGATACATGCTACAATATGGAAGAACGTGAAAACATACTAAGTAGAAGAAGCCAGACACAGAAGACCATATACTGTATGATTCTATTTATGTGAAGTGATCAGAGTCAAGAAATCTACAGAGCCAAAAAGTAGATTAGTGGTTGCCTAGGGCTGAGAGTTTGGGGAGAAATGAAGAGTAACAACAAATATGTATGGGGTTTGGAGGGTGGCTGATGAGAATGTTCTAAAATTAGATTGTAGTCATGGTTTCACTACCCTGTGAATACACAAAAAAGAATGGAATTGTACACTTTAAATGGGTGAACTGTATGGTATGTAAATTATATTTCAATAAAGCTCTTTAAAAATTTAATTATCTCAAACTCTTGTTATTTTTAAAGTACCTTCCATATAATTATGTTCCAGCTTATAATGCATTTTAATGGAATGCTGCTTTTATAGCAAAATGTTCATTGATTTCCTCTCTACATACTCACCTGATCTCCTTTCTGAAACTCTACATCAGTTGGTCTTTTCTGCTCACTGATCTGCCCAGGTGGCCCAGGGGGGCCCTGAAGACCTTGCTCACCCTGTTTGTAAGATTTAATAAGAAAGTAATATTTCGTAATTTACACAGACAATAATATAAAATGTAAGCTAAGTCAATTGCAAAAAGACAAGCTCAAATCATGAGGAAAGGATAAAACTGAGGGCTGCATAATCAACATTTTTCTATACTCACCTTTTCACCCTTGGGTCCCTGGAAATTTAAGCCCATATTCCCCTGAAGAGAGAGGTTTTAGTTTAAAATCTCATTGACACTAACAGAAAGAATTCACACCAAATAAAATGCACATAAAAGAAAATTACCTTTGGTCCTGGAAGTCCTGGTGGACCAGGAGGGCCCTAAGAAGAGAAGACACAGGGGAAAAAGGGATATATTAATAAGTTTATTAAAAAAAAGTATTCAGTTTCAAAATCATTATTTGGTTTCATAAAAAAATGAGGACTGAAAAAGTCCTTCAAAATAATATTTTCCTGTTTTTTTCTCAGATTTAAATTGATTTTAACAAGCCAAATGAATGTGGAGACTTCCTGTGACAGCATACAAGTGGGTAAGGGAAGAAATACAAGGATATATAGAGGCAGGGAGGTAACACAAGTGCCAAAAATTAATACAAAAGTTAACTGCAACAAACATATCAAATTTCTCATATCAGAATTACAGGTAAATAAATTTGGTGTCTTAAGGAAATTAAATCTCTAGTTCTAAAAGCATCCATTTACTTTTTTAGTTCAGTTTTAATTTTATGTGGCCTTTGAAATGTTTCAAGGCTTGAAAAGTTAAACAGGCATTTGTTTGCCCTAGTATATCACCTCTTTGATCTCAATGGACCTATTCATTTACATACTGTACTCTGGTGGCATTTCTAAGACTTTGCTTCACCTGTTGAATCAGGGTTAATTGAAGGAACATTCAGGAATGCAGAGTGAATCAGTTATATAGCCACAAGAGTTGAGGAAATTCAAGATGTAACAACACACCCAGGGTATACTGATGTTGTAACAACAGAGTTAGGAAAAAGTGCCATAGTCCAGAGTCTCATGCTTTGCAAGATGTCTACCACCAAAACAGACTAAACAAAGGGGTTTTCTAATCCTCTCATAGATATTTCCAGGAAAGCAGAAATCAGTCTTTCTGGTAGATTCTTTTAGTATTTACCAAATGTTATTTCCTTCATTCAAGAATAGAGAACCAATTATCACAAGCAAAACTGTGCAATCTATAAAGGTATAATGAAAACTGTCACTTAAATATATGGTAGATGAGAGATGGAGTGGCACATGAAAAATTACTTTGACTGAAGTCCAATTTTCTTGCCCTTTTAAGAAGCAAAGTTCTAAGTCCAAAACATGACTTGAATGAAATCAAAGTATTTCAGGGGCAAAAATACTCAGAATTTAATTACAGTAGAAAGTATGAGTGACCACAGAAGTAGTAAAGAAAACTAGCTGCGTAGTCAAGCTCTTTAGACGTTTTTGCTTTTTTTCTAGAATACACAAATCCTTATCCCATTGCAGAGTGACTCATTACCCTCACCAATCCGACTGTTTTGTCACAGGCCCCTCAGAAATGAGAGCCAACTTTTTTTCCTGAATACCCATTTTTGTTCCTCTTAAACAGAAAACAGCAGTTTGAAGAAACACATTTCATCAAGTGACTAGAGAACTGCCCTAGAAGACTTAATGCAATGGCTAGAATCAGCTTCAACACTGACACATCAAGAGGTAACCAATGAAATATTTTATTTAAAATCTTTCCTTTTATGTACCTCATTTTTCCACATCTATAAAATGAAGCTATAACTTAGCATGTATATCGTTTACCATAGCATTTTAAAATATCCTATAAATTAAAAAAAGAAATGTTTAGTGGCACCTGGGTGGCTCAGTCCATTAAGCAACTGCCTTCGGCTCTAGTCATGATCTTGGACTCCCAGGATCGAGCCCCTTGTCGGCTCCCTGCTCAGGGGGAGGTTTGCTTCTCCTTCTGCCTCTCCCCCAGCTTGTGCGCTCTCTCTCTCTCTCTCTCTCAAGTAAATAAGTAATATTTAAAAATAAAAATAGGGTGTCTGGGTGGCTCAGTTGGTTAAATGTCTGCCTTTGGCTCAGGTCATGATCCCAGAGTTCTGGGATCAAGCCCCTCATCAGGCTTTCTGCCCAGTGGGGAGCCTGCTTCTCCCTCTCTCTCTGCCTGCTGCTCTTCCTACTTGTGCTCTCTTTCTATGTCAAATGGGTGAATAAAATCTTTAAGAAATAAAATAAAAAATATAGATTGTAAACATTGAAAATACATTATACTTTCAAGTAGTAGAAATAATATTACTATTCCTGAGAGAAATTTTTTTTAAAGTAGGAGAAATGAAATTACAGAAGCAAGCTTACCATCAAACCTGGTGGTCCTGGGGGACCAATTGGCCCTGGTAAACCAATGGGACCAGCTGGGCCCTGTTATAAAGGAAGTAAAGAAAAGGATGAAAAAAAAACCCTCTCACTGTATCAAGCAAAGAACTAAATGAATGAAATTTTAACTTAAGTAATTGTCAGAATTTGGTTATACAATTCTACAATTCTGCAGTATTATAAGCAGAATTTTAAAATGTATAAGAATAAAAGGATTAAGTAACTATAAAGAATTTCAACTAAAAAGAATGGCTACAGCTTTTACAAAAAGTTTTAGAAAACTTTTTACTTTTACAGTGGCAGATAACAAACAGAGGACAAACACATATAAGGAAGTTTTATAAAATAAAGTGATAAAGATGGGTGTTTAGTGGGCTTTTATGCCAGAAATGGGAAGAGAAGGACTACCAGTTTCCAGGTGGCTTTTCTATTTTAAAGTAAAAAATAACTATGTATTTACCCAAAGAAAATGAAAACACTAATTTGAAAATGTATATGCACCCCTATGTTTATTGCAGCATTATTTATAATAGCCAAGATATGGAAGTAACTCAAGTGTCCAACCATAGCTGAATGGATAAAGATGTGTTGTGTGCATCCATGCACACACGTGCGCACACACACTAGATTACTCAGGCATAAAAAAGAATGAAATCTTGCCATTTGCTGTAACAACATGGATAGATCTAGAGGGTATAGTGCTAAGTAAAATGAGTTAGAGAAAGATAAATACTACAGGATTTCAGTCATTATGTGGAATTCAAATTGAGAATTTAATCAAACAGAAAAATTAAAGAGACAATAAAAAAAGAACAGATTCTTAAAGAGAACAAACTGATGGTGCCAGAGAGGACACAGATGAGGGACTGGGTGAAATAAGTGAAACAGATGAAGAGTACACTTATTGTGATAAATACAGAATTGTGGAATCATTATATTGTACACCTGCAATGAATATAACATTGTATGTTAATAATACTAGAATAAAACTTTTTTTTAAATTTCAAAGGATGTAAAAAATTAATGAAATTAAATAAAAAATAAATAAGATTAAAGACAAGGAAGTGAGAATAACTGAGACAACAAATAAGGGAATGATGTAACTCTTGTGGAACACAATTTGGCGTCTTAAAAAGCTGAAAATTTGACTTCAGTGAAATCCAGCAATTCCATATCTAGATATAAATCCTGGATTATTTTGTAATTTTAAAAAATTCCTGAACAACCAAATATTTAATAATAGATCAGAGAAACAAACTGTAGTATGTTCACACAATGTTATGTCATATGGAAGTGAAACTGAAATAACTACAGTCACATACAATAATATGGATATATCTTAATATATCAGATTGGAGGGGGAGACGAACCATGAGAGACTATGGACTCTGGGAAACAAACTGAGGGTTTTGGAGGGGTGGGGGGTGGGGGATAGGTGAGCCTGGTGGTGGTTATTAAGGAGGGCACATATTTCATGGAGCACTGGGTATGGTGCATAAACAATGAATTCTGGAATACTGAAAAAATAAAGTTAAAAATATTTATATCAAATAGAAAAAGTTACAGAAAACTATATAAATTTTTATGTTATTTTAAAAGGAAAATCAAACACTCTAGAGATACATGTATTTATGACAAAACTATCTTTAAGAAACAACAGAAAACTCAAAATGGTACTTCTATCTTGGTAGAATGCAAAAGGCTGTGACTGTCAAGGAAACCCCAGGTTGATTCAAAATTATTTGAAATGTTCTCATTCTTAAATGTTATTTTGGATTCATAGATGTTCATTTGGCAGCTATGCTTCATAACATACATATATTTTGTATGTATTCTGCTACATTTTCAAATATTACATAACTAAAAATTATAAGGGATAAAGGGCAAGATTGAGACTACTTACGAGCACATGGATGGGTTTTGTCAAGCATGGAATGAGTTGGTAGTTAATGAAAAAATTCCCCAACACTGTATCTCACTAATCAAATATTAGAAAGTACTGATATTTTTTGGCAAAGGGATCAATCTTTGTGAAATATAAACCTCAAGAAAGTGACTACCTGATCTATAAATACTCAAAAGATGTTGCTCTCTTTATGCATGTTATCTATAGACTAACATAACTTTTTTTCTTAAGATTATACTTGATGGGGGTGCCTGGGTGGTTCAGTCGCTGAGCATCTGCCTTCAGCTCAGGTCATGATCCCAGTGTCCTGGGATCAAGCCGCAGGTCGGGCTCCCTGCTCCAGGGGAAGCTTGCTTCTCTCTCTCCTACTCCCCCTACTTCTGTTCCCTCTCTTGCTGTGTCTCTTTCTGTCAAATAAATAAATAAAATCTTTAAATAAAAGATTATACTTGATGTTCAGCATACATAAATTTTATTCCTTCAGCCTTCAAAATATGTTCATATGTTATACATAACTGTGTTACAAATGATGTCTTCTAATATCTTAAATGAGAGTCCTACAATTTTTATTTTTAATCAGACCATTTACAGTTATCAGGACTACTCCTACCACCTACTGATCCTCAGAGCAGAAGAAAAAGAATACGGAAGTGTCTTTCTGCTGCCAAACCCCAAAACAAAAATTTCCATGGAAACTGGATAGAAAGATAAAAGAACAAAGCAGTCCTTTATAAAATTCTCCCTGGTCCAGATTACTTTTATTTTCAGGTATGAGGTACATGCAATGTCTATCAAACTTCAGATAATTTCCGTAACTAAAATAGAGGGAACTAAAGACTGAAGGAAAAAAATGATACTGTGATCTGATTTAATTAATAAAGAAAAGAAGAAAATCACTGGATACTTACTTGTATTCCAGGAGGGCCTGGATATCCCGGATTACCCTTTGGTCCTGGCAGTGATGACATAATTATACTGCCTGGTTCTCCCTGAAAGAAATCATCAGTGGAAGTTGTAACAGTTATGACACATGAAAACGGGCAAGAGCACAAAAAAAAAATCTGAAAATTAAATCTGTCATATAAATGTTCTGAAGATTAGGCTATCTCAGTAATTAACATGAATAAATTTACCTTTTAAAGGGAAATGGGGAAGTGGCCAGAATACACTGAAGTATAACCGATTTATTAAAAAAGCCTGTGGTACCTTCAGTTACTCATTCATTAAAAAACATTTATTAATTATTACTATTTTCCAAGAACTGTTAGGCTCTGAATATTCAGTAGTGAAGGAGATAAACAAGACCTCTGTCCTCATGGTGATATCAATGTACTGGCTTTGAGATGCAGATCATAACATGTAAACAAGACGACAAAAGGTTCAGTTAAAGGCTATGGAGAAAAATAACATGGTACATGATAAAGAAATTGGAGAACTGAAAAGAAGTGATAATTATGTGACATGATAGAGGCACTAATTATTGTTATAATGGCAACCATAATATATAAATGTATCAAATTAACATGTTACATACCTTAAATTTATACAGTGTTACACATTAAATATATTTCATTTAAAAAAAGATATAGTGGAAAAATAAGTTTGGGTAGTCGAAAAAGGGCAATCCATGAAGGCAACATGGAGGCTGAGAACTAAAGGATAATCAGGAGTCAGCCAGGTAAAAATGGGTTAAGAGTATTAGATAGTTGAAGTAGCAACTACAAAGGTCCCAAAAAATGAAGAGCTTGGTACATTCAAATGACTTCATGCAGACCAGTGTGATCAGTGAGCCAAGGGAAAAGTGGTTTAAAGAGAAGTCTGGAAATGTAAGCAGGGTCCAGAACATGCAGGTCTTACAGGCCTTGAAAAAGAATATGGACTGTATCTCAGATGCAGTGGGAAGCCCTTGAAAGTTTATATGCAGTGAGATTAAATTACTGGTTTATGTTTTTAAAAGGTCATTCTTGAGTATTTAATCTAGAATAAGTCAAGCTGTGAGGTGAGGGATAGTAGTGGGAAAAAAAAAGACTAATTAAGAAGAAGCTATTATAATAGTCCAGATGAGACAATATGGTTAGTGTGGTGGCACTGGAGATGGAGACAAGTAGATGAATTTAAGATACATTTTATAGGCAAAATTAACAGTATTTAGTGATAGAATGGAATGAGGAGGTGTGTGAAGGAGTAGAAGATGTAAATACTAACTTTCAGGTTTCGGGGGTCTGGGTTAACTTTGAACATGTTAATTTGAATGTCTCAGAGATATCTGAGTAGAGACGTCAGGGAGGCAGTTTAATACATGCATCTAATGCATAAGAAAAGTCTAGAGATATAAATGTAGGTATTCAGTAGCTAGAGAGTAAACAATACCATGAGTTTTAACAATATTGCTAGGCAGAGAAGAGAAAAAGGGGTCAGAACTGTGTCCTGATACCTGCTACATAGAATAGAATGAGCTCCTATAGCAGACTGTGATGAACAAAGAGATACAGGAGAAAAATCATGAAAGGGTAGTGTCACAGAAGTCAGGGAAAAAGAGCATTTCTAGAGGGAGCAGATGGTCAACTGCACCAAAATGTGATAGGAACTGAAAGTATCAGAGAAGAAACTTGAGGGGCGCCTGGCTGGCTCAGTCAGTTAAGTGTCTGCCTTCAGCTCAGGTCATGATCCCAGGGTACTATGATCAAGCCTGGTGTCGGGCTCCCCGCTCAGGGGGGAGTCTGCTTTTCCCTTTCCCTCTGCCCCTACCCCCGCTCATGCTCCTTCTCTCTCTCAAATAAAATCTTTAAAAAAAAAGAAAAAGAAAAGAAGAAAAGAAAATTAAGTCTGATATACACATTTACAAGTGTATCAGCACACAGAAGATACTTCCATGGAACAAAGGAGATTACTTAAGGAGGGCTTATAGGTAACCACACAATTTGTAGAAACATCTATTTTAAGGCAAAAGTCAAGAGACATTATCTGATTGAAGCTGCAAGCTTTCTGAATATCTTATTCAAAATGTTACTTTCCTAGTATGAGATGCTTACCTTCATACCTGGGATCCCAGGAGGTCCCTATTATTAAAAAGAAAAGGATTATTTTATATATATGAGAGGGGTGCGAGCAAAAGAACACACTGCTTTCCAAATAGAGTCAATTAAATAGATTACTGTAGGGTCATTCTAAGTAAACAGTATCTTAGGATACATAAAGATGACATTTATATTAAATACAACAGAATCCTTGCTTTTATCCAGCACAGAGCTGTATTACCAACTTCTTTTAAAAAGAATCTTTTTATATTTTTCTAGTTTTCAATATACTACTTTGCTCCACACAAATGGACTGAGCTCACTTTCTACACTTCTGCTTCAGTCAATTCCTGTGTTCATTATAATCTCAAATTGTATAACTTACTGGAGGACCCTGTAAACCAGGAAAACCGGGACTGCCTGGAAATCCACGTTCTCCCTAGGAGTTAAAAATAAAAGAGTATGCAAGAACAAGAAACAAAGCATAACTATGCCAACAAACAATAAGTTGTTGAAAAGATTCCTGTAAGTCATTCTGAAACATGCCAGGTTGCCAAAAACTCATTATCCTTCCCTTTCCAATTACTTCAATATCAACTGTCCATATCAGTTCAGCTTTCTAAGATACTTTTATCCCTACTCATCAATCCTAATCAGAAATAAAGAAAAAATCTTCTACCCCAGTCATTTTCTTCTGACAAATCCATTTTGAGATGATCACACCAAAGACTCCTGGCCATCATCACATTTAATAGTTAATGATTTATCTCAATTTCCTGCCCATGCATTATATAGATTCTTATTTTAACTGCCCTATCGCATTTTTCTTTTATTGTAAGCTATTTCAAATTATTTTTGTAAAGAGGAAAAGATGGTAAGAAAGAATGCCATTAGTATCACCAAAAGGACAATAACAGCAATAGTTCTGGCAATTGCAGGTCATTATGTTTTCTAGGCACCCGATTTTTCTCACTCACTATTGTAAAGTACTAATATGGACACTTGGTTTAGAAAACAAAAGTAAAATTGCTGTAGAAGAACCCCAATGCAATCTCATTTCTAATGTCTACATGCTATAGTAATCCTAGACACATCCTTCTCAAAGGCTTAAAAGAGTAAGATTATTACAGCTGTGGGCCTTTGAATTACTTTGTCCAGTACTCCTCTCTCCATCACTTTTTACATATGTAAAAAACTGGCCCAGACACCTGTACATCAAGTTTAGAAGACAGAAAACAAAAGAACCCATGTATTCTGATTCCATCTCTAGGGCTCATTCTATTAGTTTCATAGTAAGAAATATTAAAAAATATTAATCTGAAAGTATACTTAATAAATTCCATTTAAAAATTTGTTGCTCACATAATGGGGGGCCTCACACATAAACTAATCATGAGATCTGCTAAGGTGCTGCTTTATAAAAAGAAAGAAAAGATCCCTTTCATCATATAGCAGACTATATGCATTGTGGATACATTGGTCTTCAAATTTAAAATTTTGGCTAGTGGTCTTTTTGTTGCTCAAGGCCTGCTGGCAAATAAACAAATAACCAGAATAGGCACAAGAATGTAGCCCACTTTAAAAGCAATGTTCCATGCAAACTACTCCACGTTAGTCCTGTCACTGTAAGGCTGCCCCAGCTGAAATGAAGAACTCATGTAAGCCTCACAAATCCCCATCCCCCAAAAATGTTGTTGTTGGCAAAGGTCACAGTGACCTGGAGCAATACTGGAGGTAAAAATAATTTTATTGCCTTCACGTATATATTGCAACAATTATCACAAAATACAGTCTTCATAATACAAAATAGTTTGTTCAAGTTATTTTAAATATGTACCCTAATACAACATCTGACACATGCCATTAAGTTAGAAGGATCAAAGATATTTCATGAACAATTCCACAGAATATCATGTGCAGAATGGAAAATGCCAAAAGGATATATAGAAAATAAAAACATTGCATTAATAGACAGGAAAATGAAAAAAGTGAGGGAATAAGAACAGAGGCTATAATAAACAATCTGTCAAAAAAGCAAATTTTTCTCATTTTTTATCCTTGCTATCATCTTATAATAAATTCAAACAGTTGAAAGGTAAGAAAAGTGGGTTGGAAAAATGTTTTTTCATATGTAAGGTTTTATTTTTCTTTTTAAATACTAAATTCTTCATTTTAGCTGATGGAGAAGAGTTTCCATTTTCATACTAATAGTTTATAGTAAAAGTTAATGTCCTGTATTACAGGTAGATTTTTAGGATTTTTCTTAAGTTATTAGGCAAGGTAAAAAAATTCAAAAACACGAATTTTTGAAATCTTACATTGTACCTAGTTTTAAAAAAGGCAAAGGTAATGAATGACATTCATTAAGTATTACTCTTAACAACTAACATAATATTTGAAACTTATATACCCTAATTCCTTTTTAACTCTCATCCTACTTTACACTAAAGTCAAAATAGGATTCAGTAAATAATCTTCAATCTAATGCAATATCTCAGCTGACTATCCATGTCTAAAGAATTATTGATCTTTCAATATATTGAAATTTTTTTTTTATTTATTTTTTATTTTTTTTTAAGATTTTTTATTTATTTATTTATTTGACAGAGAGAGATCACAAGTAGACGGAGAGGCAGGCAGAGAGAGAGAGAGAGGGAAGCAGGCTTCTTGCTGAGCAGAGAGCCCGATGTGGGACTCGATCCCAGGACCCTGAGATCATGACCTGAGCCGAAGGCAGCGGCTTAACCCACTGAGCCACCCAGGCGCCCTCAATATATTGAAAATTTTAACACAAAACATATCTTATATATGTCTTAGACGCAAAGCTAAAATATCTCTAATATTCTTCATACTGATTTCCTTAAACATTAAAATCTATTATTATCAAGCATATTGCCCAAGATTAAGGTGAAAAAAAAATCTCACCTTGGTTCCATTGCATCCAGGGATACCTTGAGGTCCTGGGGCCCCATCATGGCCTGGCATTCCCTTTGAAAAGGGTTATAACACATATATAATATTTCTTAGAATACTTTTGAAGGAATTTTCAATTAAAAAGCCAAATTCTACTTACAGGAAGACCTGGTGTCCCTGGAAATCCAGGAAGTCCAGGAGGACCCTATAATAAGAAAGAAATTCCTTGAACCAAACAACAATCAGTAAGAATAAAATTATATCCTACCTAAGGAAGTTACAAAAAGTACATTTAGAATAGCAATGGACAAATGTGTCTCATTGATAATTACCATTCGCTTTCTATAAAGAAAAAAAACCCTCCTACATGTATTTAAAAGTCTCTTCCTTGGAAACTATCGAAAAAACTCCTATTTGAGGGAGCACTGTCTTCATTGCACTTACTTAGCAGGAGTGGGCAAATTCATGGAATAAATGTCTTTCCTAAAAGATAAAGTGGTTGTCCCAGGTTTGTGATGAATACTGAATTTAGCAGGGGATGGGTAAGTGGCAAATATATCTGCTCCTGTGAACGTCAGTGTGATTGCTCCAAAAATTCTTCAAATTTCCCTGTCAGAATTGGCAAAAATACAAGTTTGACAATATTCTCTGTAGGTGAGACTCTGTGAAAGAGGTACTCTTACACACAGCTAATGGGATTCAAATATCATGGAGAGAAATTTGAAGTAGCTAGCAAAATTACACGGTTTTACCTTTTGAAGCAACCCACTTCTAAGAACCTATCCCAAAGCTACACTAGAAATTATGAAACAAAATCTGAATTTCAAGGTTACTGATTACAGAATTGTTACAACTAAAGTTTAGAAATACCACATAGGGGTGCCTGGGTGGCTCATTAGGTTGGGCATTTGCCTTTAGCTCAGGACATGATCCTCAAGTCCTGGGATTGAGCCCCACGTTGGGCTCCCTGCTCATTGGGGAGTCTGCTTCTCCTTCCCCCTGCTCATGGATGCACTCTCTGTCCCTCTTAGTCTCTCTCCCTCCCTCTCAAATAAATAAATAAATAAATCACATCTTAAAAAAAAAAAGAGAGAGAGAAATGGCTATGGTGAGTGTTGTGAAATGTATAAGCCTGATGATTCACAGACCTGTACCCCTGATGTACACAGCCTGTAACATATAATACATTATACATTAATAAAAATAATTAAAAGAAATCACCATATAACCATAATTATTGCTAAACACTAGAAACAATAGGGGCATGACTAAATAAATTATGGCACATCCACATAATGTAAACCTATACAGCCCTTAAAAAGAATGAGAAAGATTTCTGTGCACTGAAATATGTAGTAATCTCCAGGACACAATGTTAAGTAAAAGAAAGTGTAAGTAGCATATATAATATGCAATACTTTTATAAGAAGGGTGAAGACACTAAACAGTGAAAAGATAAACAAAAAATAATAAAAATAACCACATCTATCTTTGGGGTAAATACCCAATAGTGCAATGGCAGGGTCATAGGGAAGCTCTATTTTTAATTTCTTAAGGAATCTCCACACTGTTTTCCAAAGTGGCTGCACCAACTTGCATTCCCACCAACAGTGTAAGAGGGTTACCCTTTCTCCACATCCCCTCCAACACACGTAGTTTACTGTCTCCTTAATTTTGGCCATTCTAACTGGTGTAAAGTGGTATCTCAATGTGGTTTTGATTTGAATCTCCCTGATGGCTAGTGATGATGAACATTTTTTCATGTGTCTGATAGCCATCTGTATGTCTTTGGAGAAGTGTCTGTTCATGTCAAAGATACAGATGTAGTGAAAAGAAGGGCCATCTATACCCCAATGTTCATAGCAGCAATGGCCACGGTCACCAAACTGTGGAAAGAACCAAGATGCCCTTCAACAGATGAATGGATACGGAAGATGTGGTCCATATACACTATGGAGTATTATGCCTCTATCAGAAAGGATGAATACCTAACTTTTATATCAACATGGATGGGACTGGAAGAGATTATGCTGAGTGAAATAAGTCAAGCAGAGAAAGTCAATTAGCATATGGTTTCACTTATTTCTGGAGCATAAAAAATAACACGGAGGACATGGGGAGATGGAGAGGAGAAGGGAGTTGAGGGAAATTGGCGGGGAGATGAACCATGAGAGACTAACGGACTCTGAAAAATAATATGAGGGTTTTGAAGGGGGTGGGAAGGTAGGTAAGCCTGGTGTTGGGTATTATGGAGGGCACATATTGCATGGAGCACTGGGTGTGGTGCATAAACCATGAATTCTGTTACACTGAAAAGAAATTAAAAAAATAAAAAATTAAAAAAAATTACGTCTAATGAGAAAAAGGTAGAGGCAAGAGGAAAAACAATGGGGGAATGGCAAGAATGGGTAGGAAGCATCTCTGACTATACCATTATTAGAAAACAATGTAAATATTTTAAATAATTAAAACTAACAAGTAAGAAGAGGCAAAAAGAGAAAACTGTTAAAAATTGAAAACAAACTGGAACCAATGAACTTAATATATATCTGGTTGTTGACATAAACCATGCAAAGAAAAAAATTACTTCAAGTACCTTTAAAACAGATATTTCACCTGTACTTTATTAGTGAAACCAGTCAATTCAAAGAGGAAAAAAAGAACAGCAAAGAAATAATGGCACTTAAGAATTCTATCATTACTACTAAAATTGAAATCGTTATTTTGTTCACTTGCAAATTGTTATTTTGAAGCTATCATAGGTATATTGTAGGATAAAGAAAATAATAAATTATATTAATGTTATTAGGAATTGAGATTTTCACCAAAGGGAGGGGAAGGTGGCAGGGGAAAGAGAAAGTATACGAACTCTTTTCACTTTAAGTTTCAATTGGAAGTAATAATATAAACTCATGATATTTTTTCCCTTTAGAAAATACCTTTTTCTTAATTCTGTCAACTGAAAAGACACCAAAATAATTGACTACCAGTAGCAAAGAAAACCCCTAACATTAGATTATGGTATCTAAATCGTATTTTTTACTAAAAAGAGCCTAGAATCAGATACATGGCCAATTTCAGATCTGGAGAGGAAATGTACAAAATGAGCCTGAGGAGTCCTCTATCAAAACGCAAGGAAGTTATCAAAGATCAATATAGTTTTTTCAAAAAGACACAGGACAGGGGCCAACTTAAAGGGATTCCCACAAGCCAAAGATAGGATAATTTTGGCTTCAAAAAGAATAATGAGGGGCACCTGGGTGGCTCAGTGGGTTAAAGCCTCTGCCTTCGGCTCAGGTCATGGTCCCAGTGTCCTGGGATCGAGCCCCACATCGGGCTCTGTGCTCTGCAGGGAGCCTGCTTCCCCCTCTCTCTCTATCTGTCTGCCTCTGCCTACTTGTGATCTCTGTCTGTCAAATAAATAAATAAAATCTTTGAAAAAAAAAGAATAATGAGTATAAGTGACTGGTCCCATAAATTTCATGTGTTTATAATGATAACAAATTCTTAAAACCTTCCTGACCATCACTCAAAGTTGCTGGTGTATTATCTCACTTCCCTATTAGAATTCCAGCTGATAAATTAGAATTCTAGCTAATAAATAATTTATAGAATTTTAAAAATCACCATTCTGCAACTCTGAACAAAACATGGATCTAGGCAATGATCACCAATGAATACTAAACCATTAGATGAAAGTTGATGGGGAAATTCTGATGGCAAAATCAGGCTCATATACCTGAGACAACTGATCAAGCCTAACATCAAAAAAGTGGGATAACAGATGTTTGTACCATAAGATGTAATTCAATAGTAAGTATGCAGCACTATGTATATAGTATTCTTTTTCTATTTTCTTTCATATTTTGCAGTATAATTTATGTATAATATAATACACAAATCTTAAGTACACAGATCTTTCTATATCCCCAGAAAGTTCTCTAGTGCCTCTTATAAGGTAACCTCCAGTCTGCATGAAATATGGGGACAGACGAACAATTAAAATGACATCATGGGGGTGCCTGGGTGGCTCAGCCAGTTGCGCATCTGCCTTCGGCTCAAGTCATTATCCCAAAGTCCTGGAATCAAATCCAGCCTCCCCTTCCCTGCTCAGTGGGGAGTCTGCTTCTCCCTCTCCCTTTGCCCCTCCCCCACTCATGCACATGCGCTCTCTCTCTCTCACTCACTCTCAAATCTCTCAAATAAATACAATCTTAAAAATATATAAAAAGAAATAAATGACATCATGAAGAAACAGTCTTATCCAGAATGTAGAATGAAGTAAATACAAATGACCCAGTTTCTCCAATAACATAATAAAAGAGGCTTAAGAAACACAGCAACCAAATGCAATATGTGGAACTTGATTGGATCCTTGTTTGAACAAACCTACTATTAAAGGACATCTACCATAGAAATCTTAATAAGGACTGCGTTTTAAAGTATATTTGAAAAATTATTGCTACTTTTTTGAGGTGTCATAATTGTATACTGGTCATGTGGCTATCAGTAGACATCTTGAAGTATTCATTGGTGGAATGAATGATATGTGGGATTTACCTAAAAATACTCCCCCAAAATAGTGGTGGGGTATAGATGAAACAAACTTGTCAAAATGTTGCTAACTTTTAAAGCTGACTGATGGGCACATGGGGTTCACTGTACTATATTCTCTGTACATTTGGGTATGCTTAAAATTTTCCATAACAAGTCTTTTAAAATTTGGATGTCAAGATTGCCTATGGGCTGAGAGGCAAGGATGAGGAACTATCAGGCTACCTATTCCTATGTACTTCTGAAGTTCTAGTTGAAGGACATAGACTACTCAGGTACTTTCAAATAGGAATTGAAAGAATGGACAAGGTTTTGAGTTTCTTTCCTGTTTATCCAGTTCCCTAAAAAAAACCAGGCATGAGAAGTACAACAAACTATATGTTGTCAAGAAGTATACAGCAAACAGAATGTTTTTAATGTTTATGTAAAATTTGTACAGCTACTAAATTTCTGGAGATCAAGGGATCAGAATGTTTAACTGTCTTTGTCACATAAATAAATATGTTATGTCATCACCCATGTACTTTATACTTGTATTAAAGGGCTTTGTCAATCTATGAACACAGAATTTTGGAGCTAAAAAGCACCTTGGAGATTGTATTGTTTAACTCTCTAATTTAACAAATGAAGAAACTGAAGCTCAGAAGAGTTAAATACGATTTTCCAAAAGCCAGGACTATTTTTAAACTAGTTTCCCCCAATTCTGAAACACACTGAAAGATATATGTCAACCTAAAAGCTTTTCAGAAAAATTACTCTAAATATGCACTTCCATTTTGAGACAAATCCTGGCTTTCAGAACATTAACACGAAAAATTATACATCTTAGAATTGAGAAAATGTTGTGTACTTCCAAAGTAGTTACTTTTTAACACAGTGGTTTAAATTAGTGCTTCCCAAACTGACTCTCTTCAAGATAACAAAGAAAATTATAATATTTGTATATGGTACACGAGGAAGGGTACACAACCTGAGGTGATTGCCCCTCTGAACCCAGAGGACTAAGATCACATGGTTGGGAAGTTCTGGTTTAATGTATGATACATGTTTTTAATAAATTGATAAACTATTAGAATTTATCACTTTTGTATTTCTTATCAATAAACTAATTTAAAATCTTACATTAGTTTAAGCAGACATCTGGATACATAGCTAACTACCAAAATACTAAAGAAAGGTTAATTGTAGACATATACCAACTCTTACATTTAACTTTTTAAAGACTATATTTCTCTTTTTGCATTTTAATATGAGTCTTTTTCGGTTGTCTCACAATACTTCATTTGCTTTTTCTCTGTTTTGACCAACAAAACTTTTGATATACAGCAAATATCACTTACTCTGATTCCTTTTGGTCCCGGTGGCCCTGGAATTCCATCATCACCCTGAAAAACACAATATATTTAGTTCTTGTTCCTCCAAAAATAGCCCTCAAAAAACTAATTTTACATTATAACAATAAGAGACTTAAATTTTTGTGAATCTTTGTGAAAGTGAGAAACTTACATACCTAAGAAAGAAGCATTTATCATTGATACTGAAAGCACTGAGGTAAGTTATAAAAAAAAAAAAGAAGAAGAAGAAAGGTCTTCACTTTTTGAGAAGAAAACTGCTGACATGTAGCAGAAACTTTGTATCTGTAAAGTGAACCCTGAAAATCATACAAAACGAAGATGAAATAGTGGTACGGATACTCCTCAAATCATTCATGCATAACCCAAATACAAGCTGAAAATCTGGGCAGTTTCTATATTGTGTCGATCTGCTTGCCATGCTGGTAATAAAGAGTATCATTTCTTTTCTTTTTAAGTTTTTATTTATTTCCTTGACAGAGAGAGCACACACACAGCAGGGGGAGCACAGGCAGAGGGAGCGGAAGATGGAGAAGCAAGCTTGCGGAAGAGGGAGCCTGATGTGGGGCTTGATGCTAGGCTCAATCCCAGGACCCTGGGATCATGACCTGAGCCGAAGGCAGACACTTCATGACTGAGGCACCCAGGTGCCCCAAATAGCATCATTTCTGAGCTCAAATATGTGCTGCTCTTGAGTCTGCCGTTTTAAACCTTTGCTTTGTTTTATAAGGTACTTTCTACTGGCAGAGCTCAGGAAAGAAAGAACCATAGACTTTCTAAATTTCTTCTGTAGACTCCATGAAAAAGAGGTCTGCCCACCTCTGTGTTAATCTATGTACCCATTTCTAAATTACAATTGCATTGCTGAGAATTTTAAGTTTTGCCTCATTAAGTTTTTATTAACTAGTTTTTTTAATGGAATAAAGAAAACCTAATTCTACTCCAAAAGATGAAAATTTCAGTGGAGTATACAGCTAGTAGGCCACCACCTGAGGCTTTAGATAGGTTTTATTAACCTGGGACATCTTGCTTTACACAAGTGGTTTCTGAATTACACAACTCATAACCTTAGAGGTTCCACTGGAGGTTCCTTTAAGCCTATGTCACGGACCTCCTTCCAACAGTGCAGCTCTATTTCTATGTTTTATGTGGGGCTTCCATAAAAATTTTCATTTAGAACAAAGGTTATCTAGTGTTTTAGTTTCTTATGCTACTGTTATAAATTACTACAAACTTAGTGGCTTAAAACAATACAATCTTAGAGTTCTGGAAGTCAGAAGTATGGCAGTGGTCTCTGTGGCAGAACCCTGTTGTTTTTTGGAGGTTTTAGGAGGAGAATACATTTCCTTTTTTCCAGCTTCTAGAGCAGCCAGCATTCCTCAACTCATGGCCCTCTTCAATCTTCAAAGTCAGCAATGGTTGAATGAATCTTTCTAACATTGTATCAATCTGACACCGACTCTTCTGCCTCCCTCTTCCACATTTAAAGGACCCTTGTGATTATAGTGGCCCTACCTAGATAATCCAGAATAATCTCTTTACTTTAAGACCAGCTGAATAGGAAGTTTAATTCCATCTGCAATCTTAATTTTGCTTGTCTCTATAACCTAACATATTCACAAGTCCTGGGGATTACATCATGGACATCATTAGGGGGTAGATATTATTCTGCCTACTATACCTTGCTTTTTAGAAAGTTTAGTAATCAACTCTTTCCACAACAGATGTATCTCTAAGGAGATTAAAGTAAATCTAATTCTATTTTAAAACAACCAGAAGGCTGTTTGCTTAATGAATCTTTTTGCGTCTTTCCACTAAGGGCAGAAATAAGACAAGGATTCCTTAATACTGTGCTGGTTGTCCTAACCAACATGGTTAAATAAGAGGAAAACAGAGGTATAAAAATTGGAAAGGATGAGGCAAAACTACCACTATTTGCAAATAATATGATTGCATGCAAGGAAAGCAAAGAAAATTACATGAAAAACTACTATAATCAGTAAGGTAATTCAGAAAGATAACTGTGTAACTATATATAAAATTAATATGAGAAAACAAATAGCTTTCTTAAATATTAACTACCAGTTAGAAAACATAATGGAAGAAAATATGCAATTTACAATAGCAAAAAGAGGTAAAATATTTAGGAACAAACTTAATAAGAAATGTATAAGATTCACAAGAGGAAAAGCTTAAAGCATTTCTGAAGTTCAAAAAGGAAGATGAAAATAAATGGAAAGACATTCCATGTTCTTGGATAATAGGAGTCAACATTAAAAAATGGTCAATTCTCAACAAATTTAGTTAAAATTTGACACAATAAAAATAGAAATAACATGAGTTTTTTTTCAAACTGAATAAGGCAACTCTAAAGTTTATATGGAAAAATAAACAAGCAAGGACACTGAGGAACATTCTGGAAAAAAGAAAAAAACGAACAGTAAGGGGAAACTGGCCTTGTCAGATACAAAAATACAGCATAATACATCAATAATTAAAATAGTTTTGTTCTGATATTTGAAAAAGCATATCATTGAAAGAGTATGGAAGGTCTAAAAACAAGTCCATATATTCATGTGAATTTGGTTTATACTGAAAGCCACACGGCAAATCAATGGGGAAATTTACACTGAGATACATTTGTGAGGACATCTGGAAAAAAAATATAGGTGGAACCTATATAACAAACCACACACAAGAATGAATTAGAAATAGATATTTACATGAAGAAATGAAACTATTAAAATACTAGAAGAAAAAATGGGAAAATTATTTTATAATCTTTCAGTGGGAAAGGCATTTCCTACTCAAATCCAAAAGCCACAAAGGACCCCTGAGAAATGCACAGACACACATAAATACACACACACACATGCACAAACACGGGCACATACTCAGCAAAGATATGACAAAGTAGGGGAAATAACTGTAACTCACAACACAGACAAAAGGTAATCACCCTAGTATATAAATAGCTCATTAACACATAAATCCCCCAAGAATGCTATAGAAAAATGGGCAAATGAAAGTTCATAGAAGACAGTTCACAGAAAACACAACTGATTATTTGACCTATGAATAAAGCTTAATCTCACTTTTAATAAGAGAAATGCAAAAGCATTAAGAGACCATTCATTTTTAATCTGATTGACAAAAAGCTGAATTTCATGATACAGGTGGGTATAAGGTATAAGGTATAAGGAAATTGCTCTTCTTGTATATTGCTGAACCAAGGATAAATCCTACAACTTCTTGTGGGGCAATTTGGCAGTATCCATAAAAATACATAAAAACAAGTACCCTCTGAGCTAGCAATATAATTTCTAGTAAAGAGATAATCCCTCATGGGGGAAAGAAGTCTATTAAAATTGTACATCTTAGTAGCACTGTTTGTAGAAGAAAATACCTGAAAATTATGTAACTGATCATAAATAGCAGACTGGCTTAAAAAATTATGGTTTATATACACAACGGAATATAATGCAGTTATAAAAGATAATGGGAAGGTTCTGTGTATACTGATATGAGGTATCTACAATGTGTTTTACATGAAAAACAAAGGTCAAACATGTTGACTATGCTACCACTTTATAAACAAAGGGAGGTAAAAGTGTGTCTGTGTGTATATGAGCATGTGTGTGCATGTATATATTTGTATCTGTATGCATATCCATAAAAACCACTGAATATATTCACAAGAAAGTATTAGAAATTGGTACCTATTAGGGATATGTAAAACTCAGTGGCTAATGTTCATAGGTGGAAAAGAAATATTTTTCACTATGTACCTTCTTATATTATGTTAATTTATTTTCAATAAACTGAATATATTATCTATCAAAAATTAATTAAATTTTATTTTTAAGAATACAGAAATCCTTTGGAAAATTATATCTATACATTCCTATTTATGTATTTGTTTAATGTATCTTTACTTTCATATATAAGAATATAAAGATTAAAGAACAATCCTATGAAATTTTTGACTGGGCATATATGTTAATATATATATGCACATACTAGAACACTGAATCACATAACAAGTATAAATTCAGCTATGCTGGGAAGCATGAAGTCATAGTGGTGGTAGAGTCACAAAGTGTTTCAAATTTAGAATCCCAAAAGTTGGGGCGCCTGGATGGCTCAGTGGGTTAAGCCTCTGCATTCAGCTCAGGTCATGATCCCAGGGTCCTGGGATCGAGCCCCGCATCAGGCTCTCTGCACAGTGGGGAGCCTGCTTCCCTTCCTCTCTCTCTGCCTGCCTCTCTGCCTACTTGTGATCTCTCTGTCAAATAAATAAATACAATCTTTAAAAAAAAAAAGAATCCCAAAAGTTTAGAAAGCAGTATAGCCTTCTCATTATACAGATATTAAAATGGAATCACAGCAAAATATTGGGCTACTTTCTAAATCTAAAATGCATACCACCACACCTTTAAAAAATTATTGTACTATTGTACAATAGTTCTAGTTAATGCTACACTATTTCAAAGGGATTCGGATGTAGTTAACTTTTTTTAAGCTGCCACAAATCTTTATTAAAAGTGCTACCTCTCAATAAGCATGGTACACAAGAAACTTAGCCCCTATTCCTGGGCAAACTCAGGTGCAAGAAAAGTCACTTCATTTTCCTATGGTTCAGCTTAATTTCTATTTCAAAGCATGCACTTCACTAACATGACTGAAATTTAACCTCAGTTGATTGAAGTCCCCACCTCATTTTCGTAATGCTGTGCCTAAATTATGGAGAATGTAGGGAGCTCCAAGTTGTTGAAGGGTGGGACAATCCCCATCCAAGCTGGAATTACTGAGATGTCCCACACAGTAGTATGTATGGATTACTGCTGACTTGGTGCTCAGTTCCAACCACTTGACTCTTTCAGTTCTCTCTGCTATTTCTGTGCCACTCCTGGGTACACAGGAAACATTCTGCTGTTTTTACACTTCATTAGCCCTAAGAAATTCTGTTAAGTGTTCCATCTACTTAACTTCTATGCAGTCATTTAGAGTCTTGCTTTTTCCTTCACATACATAAAGTTCCACTCAGGAAATTCAGCACTGGTCCCTTCTGCTCTTGAATCTAACAAAACTACCATGATGTACTGTCACCTCCTCAGAGGTCATGCCCAAGCACACACCCCCAATCTACGCTCTGATATAGTTAAGTGTTTAAAAGTACTTATGGGGGCGCCTGGGTGGCTCAGTGGGTTAAGCCGCTGCCTTCGGCTCAGGTCATGATCTCAGAGTCCTGGGATTGAGCCCCGCATCGGGCTCTCTGCTCAGCAGGGAGCCTGCTTCCTCCTCTCTCTCTGCCTGCCTCTCTGCCTGCTTGTGATCTCTCTGTCAAATAAATAAATAAAATCTTTAAAAAAAAAAAAAGTACTTATGTATTTAAATTAATTTCCTCCTTTATTGGAAAGACTACCTGATGAGTATCCATTTCATCTCAATACTCTAGTAACATAATGTACCACTATTACGTGAAATAAGATTAGGGAAAAAAAAAGGCTTTTAGACTACTTTTCCTTTCTAGGCAAATGAACAGAACTGGCCCTTTCATTGTCAGTTCACCAGTGTACCTAATACAGAAGGTAAAGGAAAATCAACCGAAAGAAGTATTTTTAGAAAACCCAGGAACTTCTCCGAATCTTAATATTCACTATGCTCTCTTCCCATTCCCTATCTTAACATGCACATAAGATGCTATCCTCACTAATGGTAGAGGAGCGACTACCTGTGTTGCAGTCAGTGTGGATAGGACAACGGCACCTTTGGATCCATGAGCCTGGGTACAGGACAGAAAGGCTATATGGATCTATCCTCATATCTTTCTCTCCCACGGAATAGCCTATGTGACTTGTACCTCACCAAATTCACTGCTATACCTGTCCCAGGAAACTGCCACCAGTCTGAATTTGATAAACTGCTGAGTATGTCACCCACCATTCAATTCCATAGATAAATACCTTACTGCCGTGCCACTGAATATAACAAATGGACATTTCTCTCAACACTGAACTTTTTAGCACATCAGATACCCCAACCTTATTACACTGGACCTGATGTTCCCACAGTTGGACTCTGAGAGTACAGAAACAAAATGCCTCCTCACAAGTAATATTGCTGCTTTCTGAGATGGGATTCACTGAAGCATCTGGGAAAAAGGAAGAGGGATGTGCCGCTGGGCCTATTTTGACCTCAGTAGTGGCGGCCTCCTACTCCCCATAACTGTGCTCACCCTACACAAATTTTTCCAATTCTACTCAAGTACTCTACACACCAGAAGGGACTTCTGGCTCACTGACCCCTACTACCAAGCACTGTATATGTGTCTCCCCTGGGGTATTATTTCTTTTCTAAAAGTCAGGCCTTCAACATTCCTACCAATATAACATGTACACATGGGGCATTGGTAAGAGACTGTCACATATTCAAGACAGCCCCTCCTACTGAGCATATCAAACTAAAGAGAGAAAGAGGAGAATTCCAAAACCAGGTACTCTGGTTCCTGAGAACTGACATGTTGTATTAGCGATTATGCTCATGTGTCTTCTCCAGGCAACTTTTCCCACTCAGGATCATTCAATTCCAAAAATGTGTGTGCAACCTGTCTTTGACCTTTACTTAACTCATTAATGAAACTACTTCAGTTTTAGCAGCAGAACGGACTAGCCTCAATTCCTTGGCCCAAACGGTGTTAGATAACAGCACAGCCCTTAACTTCCTGCTGGCCAACAAAGACGAGGTCCTCACTGGTACTGTTTCAAGGGGAAAAATGGAACAGTGGGGAAGCTGGCGCTTTTGCTGGTTAAACATTTTGCTTATTACACTGCCACAGTAAAAGGCTTGATGGTTTCTTTCATTTTGGCTTGATTTCTTAATCAGCTACTCTGACACCTGGCAGTTTAGCTCTCCAAGTAAGCTGAGCTCCTGACAAAACTTAATTTTTGTTAAGGATCTCAATAACCACATCCAATTAACAGCATCTTCCAAAAACATCTGAATATGGCAGTAATATTCAGGTTTTTTAAACCAACAATAAAATACAGACTCTTAGTTATTCTATTGTTTTATTTAGACACTAATTTCTGGCTAAAATCCAGTAAGTTCTTAGTTGATTTGACACCTAGTCCCACATTAAAGGTGGCTTCATGCCTCTAGTATTACTGGTTGGCAACCTGACACATACCTTTTGTCCCCGAGGCCCTGGAGGCCCTTCAGGACCTGGAAATCCAGGCAAACCTGGATGGCCTTCCAAACCTGGAAATCCTCTCTCCCCCTGCAAATGAACAAAGTGAATATTATTTGTGATGAAGTTATTTGTGAATTTTCAAGCATGAGTATGGTTGAGATTAAAAAGAACCAAAAGACTAGAGAATGTTAATTTAATGATACTAAAATCATAATATCTACTAACATGGGAAAACCTACAAGATGTAAGTGGAAAACCATAAACCATTCTGAATTTATATCATATATTGTAATGTAGTCTCTTGCTTTCTTATAAAACTAAAAAGCATATCAGAGATGAGGTAAAGTTTAAATATATTGACATCAAGAGTTTAACAAGGAAGATAGCAATAAATCCAGGAAACTGGTCTGTAGGGGATTCATAAAATAAGTATGGTACAGGGATGAAGAAGTGTAAAAAAAAAAAACCATCTGAAAAGTTTTCAGATTTATTCCAGAGTAGGGCAGTTGCAGGATTATCCAGAATAGAAATTCATTAGCTGATGAGATAAATTAGTCAGAAAAGGGCTCTAGAACATTAAAAATTTTATATTTCTTCTAGTTGTAAAATTAATACAAAAAGGAATACATGGTCATTATAGAAGAACAAAAAACATATACCTGTTTTCCTCTACTCAGAATTACTAATTGAACTGAACTCAAGTCTCAGTTCTGACCACAGCACTTATCAACACCAGCACAGAAGGGCTCCCAACCTACTAGTGAGGTTTCCTACATTTGATCAGCATCTATACAGTGTTGCCTGATATGCATATCTGCACAGACAGGTAGGCATATAGAGCTGCCATCTATACTAATATATCATTATATCAACATATTACAGTTAGTTAACTTGCATATAGCCAATTATGGAAAGAGTGTGAGCCCTGAAACCCCTAGGAGATCCAACCATAGAAAGCAAACTCGTCACTATTAAGTTTAAGAACCCTGAGGGCTCACAGCTCCAAGGCTTGTGCTCCCAACTGCAGAGCTGCAAATAGTTCCTCTACTTTTCTAAGGCTTGAAGGCTGAGTCTCTGGCCAGGGGCTCTGGACCTCATTCTAGGAACCCTTTCACCAGATCCTATCCACAGTGACAGCCTAGACAGCTGTCTGAGAAAGAGAAAGCATCCATAAGGCAACTGACTAATGGACCATTGGAGGCACATACTCCTAGAGGTTAAGGTAGGGTAGATTTTTATTACACCCTCAGTGTGTGTGTGTGGGAGGGAATGTGTGTGTGGTAAGTACTAAGTTTAGTCTAGATAACTTAGATAATTTTGTATTAAATAGTTCTTTGTTATGCTGACTCACAATAAATATAAGTACTATGAAGAGGCTATTCTGGTCAGTTTCCACTCCCAGTGACAAAGGCAATGAAGCAAATGTTAGCCAATTAATGGTAGGTCTAAACATTCCTATAGTTTTGGCAATACTTACTATTGACATGTTAACATGTTTTCTCTCTCTTTATTTTCTATAAATATATTTGTTATTTTAATTAGCCATATAATTATGATAATTTAGTATTAATCAACCTCATCAATTATTTTGAGGGAAATAGAGCAAAAGGGAAAAAAAATAAAAGGTTCAAAATTTCTAGAGCTGGATTGTCTCAAATTGTTACATAGTCCATCTTTGGGAGAGTTGGTAGTAGAAATGCGATTGCAAGTGCAAGTCAGAAAGGAAGCTAAAAGGGAAAAAAAATCTAGTTCAAGTAGATTTCTGTAAGTGGAAAACATAGCTACATTCTGGGATCTCCACTAGTATTTAAAACATCTCTCTGCCAAAACTTGAGGATAATGCTTGAAGAGAGCTATTTTTTAAGAAGCAAAACTGCTATTTGGGCTATACACAAGAGAGGAATAAACCAGAAATTGAAAGTGGAGAGTGCTAAAAAGCTTGTGTGTGTATTAACATAACTATATACCCAAAATCTCCTGATACTACAGTTAAATAATGTTGTGTTCCTATCTAGCTGACTGAGCAGTATTATACCAAGGAAGAGAGAAGGGCACCTAATGTACAGTAGCAAAAAGAATTTCAAGAACAATCCCCAGCCTTAAAAAGGTAGAAAGTTTCCGGCAATAGAAGCTACAGAAGCCTGCCATGAGGTGGGGTGAGGGAGGGTCTTCTATCTAATTCCCACAGATGGTATGAAAGGTTCACATTTGCTATTTGCCTGCCTTTGCTACTGGTGGCAAGGCAATCATTCAGTCCTTAAAACTAATCTACAGTTTACTATAATTTGCTAACATTCACATAGAAAATGGCAATAGTACGTCTATTTGTGAAGGCCAAGCTTCTTTTAAAAAAAAAATTAGCTTATGCTGCCTGCCCATATTTAAATTAAAAACTACTCTTACTTTTCATTGTGGAGTAATCTCTCTCTGCCTATCCCTTATATATTGCTACTACTCTGGATTCCCTTTTTGACCCTTCTCTCTCTTTCCCCAGGAGATCTCAAATATCCACACATTTTTTTTCCCCTAAAAGTTAAGCTCACAGGGCCAACTGTTTTAAATATCTCCACTTGAATATCTCACAGGGACATAAAACTCAACAATAATGATAACAACATGTATCGAGCTATTCTAAAGTGTTCCCAGGTTTTATTTATTTAATTCTCCCAGTGAAAACATGAGGTAAATACCACCATTATTTCAATTCTACAGATGAAGAATTGGGACACAGAAAAATTGTGTAATTTTCCCAAGAGCAAATTTAATATAAAAAACACTGAGTTCATTATCTTTCTACCATCTTCCCTGTTCCAGGAAATAGCACAATGTTGACCACTAATTTGTAATAATCTTGACTCTACTCTTTCCATTACCCCTTCATCTAATTGATCATGCTATTTCCATCACTGCATTCTTTTTTTTTTTAAAGGATTATTTATTTATTTATTCGACAGACAGAGGTCACAAGTAGGCAAAGAGACAGGCAGAAAGAGAGGAGGAAGCAGGATATCTGCTGAGCAGAGAGCCCGATGCAGGGCTCTATCCCAGGACCCCCTGGGATCATGACCTGAGCCAAAGGCAGAGGCTTTAACCCACTGAGCCACCCAGGCGCCCCCCATCACTGCATTCTTAGTAACCAATAGAACAAATATCCAGAAAATATCCATTCTATGAATGAATTTCCTTAATGGATTATATAACACTTATGGGCAATGTTTTTGCCCCAAATACAGAAAAAGTATAAGCTAGGGTTAGGGGAAATTATACAAAGGATAACTTTTTGTGCTAAAGCTCTTTTATATACCACAAGCTAGTATTAAGAAGAATAACAAGCTGATTTACTTAGAAAGAAAATGTACTTTGTCAGTCAAAGGTGCCCATAAAAGTGTTTCAGTTTTACAGGAAGGGCACTTTATAATCACAATAAGAAATTTACCTGATCATGGAAATGAAAAAATATTTTTAAGAATGGTTTCTCAAGAAACATACAAAATTAACAGGAAAAACACTGGATTTCTGAAGATAGAAAAAATAAACAGGGGGACAAACTGCTATAATGACCATTGAAATTAAAATTGTTTTTGGATTATAATATTGCAAAATTGTAATACAAACATATGGGCAAGGCAATACCATTAATGGACAAATGAAAACAATTATTAACTAAAAAATGCAATTATGGGCCATTTTGTCTTCTTTTTGAGTAATTTCTATGTTTTTGTAATTATATAGTACAAAGAAATATTTGATGTATATAATCAGGAGAACAAGAATATTGACCTTTGACAAGTGCTAAATGATGATAATTTAGGTCAGATGATCTCAAACTTCAGCTTGCATCAAAACTGCTTGATCAACTCATTAAAACACAGATTACCTGGTTAGAGGTAGATTCAGTAGGTCTCCTATGGAGCCTAGGAAACCTGCATTTCTAACAAGCTCCCAATAGATGCTAATGCCACTGGTAGAGGAGAACACCTTGTTTAGGTAATGTTTGAGTGTGACATGAATTGTATTTTACTTCATAATTTCTATTGAAGTATAGTTGACATACAATGTTATACCATTTTCAGGTGTGCACAGTGATTTGACATTCTATACATTAAGCTATGTTCACCATGATAAGCATAGTTACTATCTATGTAACAGGAATTTTATAAGTTGTCAGCTGGTTATTTTCTTTTTTTAAATTTTTATTTAAATTCAATTAGCCAAAATATAGTGTGTCATTAGTTTCAAATGCAGTGTTCAGTAATTCACCAGTTGCATGTAACACCTGGTGCTCATAGTGTGGGTGTACATCACATGCCCTCTTTAACCCCCTCACCCAATTACCCCATCCCCCACCCACCTCCCCTCCAGCAACCCTCAGTTTGTTTCCTAGAGTTAAGAATATTTTGTGGTTTGTCTCCCTCTCTGAAGACTTTGCATTCAGTTTTTCCTCCCTTCCCCATGACCCTCTGCCCTGTTTCTTATATTCCACATGAGTGAAACCAAACCATATGATAATTGCCTTTCAATAATTGACTTTTCACTCAGCATAATACCCTCCAGTTCCATCCATGTCAATGGTAAGTATTCATCCTTTCTGATGGCTGAGTAATATTCCATTGTGTGTATATGTATATGAATGTGTGTGTGTGTGTGTGTGTGTGTGTGTGTGTCCCATCTTCTTTATTCATTCATCTGTTGATGGAAATCTAGGCTCTTTCCATAGTTTGGCTACTGTGGACATTGCTGCTATAAACATTGGGTTGCAGGTGCCCCTTTGGATCACTACATTCATATTATTGGGGTAAATAGCAGTGCAATTGTTGGGTCATAGGGTAGCTCAATTTTTAACTTCTTGAGGAATCTCCATACTGTTTTCCAGAGTGGCTGTACCCGCGTACATTCCCACCAACAGTGTAAGAGGGTTCCCTTTTCTCCACATCCTTGCCAAGGTTTGTTTCTTCCTGAGTTGTGAATTTTAGCCATTCTGACTGGTGTGAGGTGTGAGGTGCCATCTCATTGTGGTTCTGATTTGTACATCCCTGATGCTGAGTGATGTAGAGCATCTTTTCATGCATTGGTTGGCCATTTGGATGTCTTCTTTGGAAAAAAGTCTATTCATGTCTTCTGCCCATTTTCGTGACTGGATTATTTGTTTTTTGGGGGTGTTGAGTTTGAGAAGTTCTTTACAGATCTTGGATACTAGCCCTTTATCTGATATGTTTCTTGTCATCAGGAGTGTAGCAAGTTTTGTTTTTAGCAGTATGCACTTGGACACATTTCTTTGGCAGAATTGATATATTTTACTATTTGTATGTTAAACTTACTGTTCCAAAACAGTTTTATTGAGGTATAATTAACATACAATAAATATGACATATTTAAAGTATACAATTTGAAATTATTTTCACATATGTAACAATCAAAATAATGAACATATCCATCACTCACAAAAATTCCCTTATCTTTCCAACAAATGTTGCTCAACTAGACATCTATATGTTAAAAAAAAAAAGAATCTAGACAGAGACCTCACACTTCTCCTAAAAATCAACTCAAAATGGATCATAGACCTAAATACAAAACTATAAAACTCCTAGAAGACAGCACAGGAGAAAATTTAGATGACCTTGGGTATGGTGATAATTTTTCAGATACAGCAAAGACATAATCTATGAAAGAAATAACTGATTAAGTTGGACTTCATTAAAAGTAAAAACTTTTGCTCTGTTAAAGTGTAATTGGAATGAGGAGACAAGCTACAGACTGGGAGAAAATATTTGCAAAAGACACATCTGGTAAAGAACTATTATCTGAAATATACAAGGAACTCTTAAAACTCAACAATAAGAAAACAAACAACCTGATTTAAAAATGGGCCAAAGACTTTAACAGATACCTCACCAAAGAAGATATACAGATGGCAAATAAGCATATGAAAAGATGTTCCATCTAATATGTCATCAGGGAAATGCAAATTAAAACAATTACATACCACTACACATCCATTAGAATGGCCAAAATTTAAAACTCTGACAACACCAAATATAGGGCCAAAGATGTGGAGCAACAGGGACCCTCCTCGTTCATTGCCAGTAGGAAGGCAAAATGATACAGCTACTTTGGAAGACAATTTGGCGGTTTCTTACAAAACTAAATATACTCATATGATCCACCAATGTTTCTTGGTATTTACCCAAAGGAGTTTCAAACATATTCTCTCTCTCTCTCTCTGTCTCTCTCTCTCTCTCTCACACACACCCCACAAATGCATGCTTATAGCAGCTTTATTCAACATTACCAAAACTTGGAAGCAACTAACATGTCTTTTAGTAGATGAACAAGCAAACAAACTGGTACATCCAGACAATGGAATATCACTCAGCACTAAAAAGAAATGAACAATTAAGTAATGAAAAGACATGGAGGAACTTCAAATACATATTAGTAAGTGAAAAAAAATTCCATCTGAAAGGACTGCACACTCCAACTATATGATATTCTGGAAAAGACAAAATTTTGGAGACTGTAAAAAGATCAGTGGTTGCCAGGGATGAGAGTGACAGATGAACAGGTAGAGGACAAAAGATTTTTAGGGCAATGAAAATACTCATATGATAATATAATGATGAATACATGTCATTCATTATACATTTGCCAAAATCCACAGAATGTTCAACACCAAGAGTGAACTCTAAGCCAAATTACAAACTTTGGGTGATAATGATGCATCAATGTAGGTTCATCAATTGCAACAAACGTACCACTCTGGTGGGGATGTCGATAGTCAGGGAAGCTATGCATGTATGCATGTGTGGGGCTCGAGGTATATGCAAAATCTCTATATATTTCTTTCAACTTTGCTCTGAACCTAAAACCACTCTAAAAAATTAAGTCTTTAATTAAATATAATATTGAAATGAACATGAATATATATAAAATATTTAAAAAAATTTGTGTTCCCTTTTATAATATTTTCTTCATGCCTCCACTCATTCCCCCCAGGTGATGACTGACTTACTTTCTGTCACTATAAGTTAATTTTCTTTTTCTAGAATTTCATATACATGGACTTATATAGAATGTACTCTTCTAACTTTTCATTCAGCATAATTATTTCAGATTTAGACATGTTATGGTATATGTCAATAGCGCTTTCCTTTTTATTGCTGAGTAGTATTCACTGTATAAATGTATTATGATTTGTTGATTCACCCGCCTGTTAATAGTAATTGGGTTGTTTCCTGTTTCTGGTTATTACAAATAAAGCTACCATGAACTCATGTACTACTCATACACAGACATATGCTTTTAATTCTCATAGGTAAATGTCTAGGAAAGGACAGTCATCTGATAGGTTTACACTTACCTTTTAAAGAAACTGTCAAACTTTTCCTAAGGGTTTGCTTCATCTTCTATTTGCACCAGCAATCTATAAGAGTTCCAGTTGCTCACCATCCTCATCTATGCTTAGTATGGATATATTTTAATATTTAGCCATTCTAGTAGGTTTATAGCGGTATATTATTATGGTTTTATTATGCATTTCCCTAATTAATAATGCTGAGTAACTTTTCATGCATTTATTTGCCATCTACATATCTTAGTTTATGAAGTAACTTAAAATCTTTTGCTACTTTGTTTCTAATTTAATTTTATTTTGGGGGTTGTTTTATTAATGAGTTTTGAAATTCCTTTACATAATCTATATATAAGACTCTTTATGCGATATGTGATTTGCAAATATTTTTTTCCTAGACTGTGGGTTGTCTTTTCATTCTCTGAACAATGTCTTCAAAAAAGAATAATTTCTTAATTTTGATGAAATACAATTTACCAACTGTTTCTTTTTTTTTTTTAATTTTACTTTATCTTTTCAGTGTTCCAAGATATCAACCTTTTCCTTGATGGATTATGTTTTTGGTATCCTAAGAAATATCTGCCTAACCCAGATCATAAGGATTTTCTCCTATGTTTTCTTCTAAAATATGTCTAGATTTAGGAGTTTTGTTTTGTATTGTTTTGTTTAAAGATTTTATTTATTTATTTGACAGAGAGAGACACAGCGAGAGGGGAAACACAAGCAGGGGGAGTGGGAGAGGGAGAATCAGGCTTCCCACAGAGCAGAGAGCCCAATGTGGGGCTGGATCCCAGAACCCTGGGATCATGACGTGAGCCGAAGGCAGCTGCTTAATGACTGAGCCACCCAGGCACCCCCAGATTTAAGTTTTTCTACAATCCACTGTGAGTTAATTTTTATATATCGTGCAAGCAATGAGCCAAAGTCCATTTTTGTGCATATGCACGTCTAATTATTCCAGTACTATTTGTTGAAAGACTATCTTTTCTCTACCTAACTGCCTTTGCACTTTTGTAAAAAAAAAAAAAAAAAAAAAAAATCAATTCATTACATATCTGTGGGTCTATTTATGGAATTTTATTCTGTTCCATTCATCTATATGTCTCTTTCTTTGCTATTAACACACAATTATGTTTACTATAGTTTTATACTGTCTTAGAATTGTGTACTCTATTGTGTATTTCCTTCTTTTCCCTATTTTAAATTTGATTTACTTGTCCTTTTCCAGGTTCTTAAGTGGAAAATGTAGGTCAGTAATTTTAAAGCTTTCTTCTTTTCTAACATAGGTATTTAAAGTTATTTCCCACTAAGTCCTGCTTTAACTCCATCCTACAATTCTTAACACTGCAGTTTAATCATTATGCAACTTGATATATTTTCTAATTTTCCTTGTGATTTCTTCTTTGGTCTATCAGTTACTTAGAATAGTGTTTGCTAACTTCCAAATAGTAGGGAATTTTCTACGTATCTTATTATTATTGATTTCATATTCATTCCATGTAGTCAGAGAATATATACTTATGTTTTCAATCTTTTGGAATTAATAGGGCCTCATTTTATGGCACATCATATGGCCTATCATGGAGAAATTCCATCTGCCTTTGGGGAAAAAAAAAACATTCTATAATTGGATGTAGGACTTCATATATGTCAATTAGTTCTAGGTTGTTAATAATGGAATTCAAGTCGTCTATGCCTTTACTGATTTTTTTTCCTAGTTGTTCTGTCAATGACTAAGATAGGTGTATTAGGATCTATCAACTATGATTGTGGATTTGTCTATTTGTCCCTTTAATTCTGTCACTTTTGCTTCATGTATTTTGAAGCTCTCATGCTATGCTTTCGACAATCTTCTATCCATCACACAAGAGCCCAAATAGCCAAAGTAATCTTGAAAAAGAAAAAGCTGGAGGCATCACAATTCCAGACTTCAAATTATATTACAAAGCTACGTAGTCAAAACAGTACGATATTGGCACAAAAATAGACACATAAATCAATAGCACAGAACAGAAAACTCATAAATAAACCCACAACTATATGGCCAGTTAATCTTTAACAAAACAGTAAAGAATATCCAATTGGAAAAAGTCAATCTCTTCAACAAGTGGTGTTGGGGAAACGACAATGATGTGATGAAACTAGACCATTTTCTTATACCCTACACAAAAATAAATTCAAAATGGATGAAAGACCTAAATGTAAGAGAGGAAACCATCAAAATCGTAGAGGAAAAAACAGGCAGCAACTCTTTGACCATGGCTGCAGCAACATCTTACTAGGCACATCTCCAGAGGCAAGGGAAACAAAAGTGAAAATGAACTACTGGGATTTCATCAAGATAAAAAGCTTCTGTACATTGAAGGAAACAATCAATAAAACTAAAAGATAACTGGTGGATGGGAGAAGGTATGTGCAAATGACATGCAGGATAAAGGGCTAGAATCTAGAATCTGTAAAGAACACATCAAAATCAACATCCAAAAAATAAATAATACAGTTAAGAAATGGGCAGAAGACATGGATAGACATTTCTCCAAATATGACATACAAATTGCTAACAGACACATGTAAAAATGCTCAATATCACTCATCATCAGGGAAATACAAATCAAAACCACAATGACCGTCAGAATGGCTAAAATTAACAACTCAGGAAGCAACAGATGTTGGCAAGTATGCAGAGAAAGGGGAACCCTCTTACAATGTGGTGGGAACACAAGCTGGTGCAGCTACTCTGGAAAACAGTATGGAGGTTCCTCAAGAAGTTAAAAATAGAGCTACTCTATGACCCTGCAATTGCACTACTGGGTATTTACAGAAAGATACAAAAGTGCTGATTCGAAGGGGGCACACACCCCCCAATGTTTATAGCAATACTATCAACAACAGCAAAATTATGGAAAGAGCACAAATGTCCATCAACTGACGAATGGACAAAGAAGATGTGGCATATATACCATGGGATATCACTCAACCATCAAAAAGAATGAAATCTTGCTATTTGTAACAACCATGGATGGAACTAGAGAGTATAATGCCAAGTGAGGTAAGTCAGAGAAAGACAAATAAATATATTATTTCACTCATATGTGGAATTTAAGAAACAAAAGAGATGAATAGGGGAAGGGAAGGAAAAATAAAATGAGGAAAAAAAAACAGAGAGGGAGGCAAACCATAGGGACTGTACAGTTAAGAGAACAAACGAGAGTTGCTGGTGATAGGTATTAAAAAGGACTCTTGTGGGGATGAAAAAAATAAGATAAATAAAATTAGCTGATTTTTTTTAAATGGTTAGAAGACATGAACAGACTCTTCTCCAAAGACATCCAGATGGCCAAAAGACACATGAAAATATGTTCATCATTACTTACCATTGGAGAAATGCAAATCAAAACTACAATGAGCTATCATCTCACACCTATCAGAATGGTTAAAATCAACAGCACATGAAACAACAGGTATTGGCAAAGATGTGGAGAAAAAGGAACCCTCTTGCATTATTGGTGGGAATGTAAACTGGTGCAGCCACTCTGGAAAACAGTATGGAGGTTCCTCAAAAAGTTAAATATAGAGCTACCCTATGATCCAGCAATCACACTACTGAGTATTTACCAAAGGAATACAAAAATACTAATTCAAAGGGATACATGTACCCCTATGTTTATAGCAGCATAATTTACAATAGCTAAGATATGGAAGCAGCCCATGTGTCTACTTGTTGATGAATGAATAAAGAGGTGGTGTATGTATATATATAATAGAATATTACTCAGCCATGAAAAGAATGAAATCTTGCCATTTGCAATGACACAGATGATGCTGAATAGTATAATGCTAAGTGAAATAAGTCAGGGAAAGACAAATACCATGATTTCACTCATATGTCAACTTTAAGAAAAAAGACAAATGAACACAACGGAGAAAGAGAAAGAGAGAGAAATCAAGAAACAGACTCTTAACTACAGAGAACAAACTGACGGTTACCAGAAGGGAGGTATGTGGGGGGATGGGGTGAAATAGGTGATGGGGATTAAGGACTACAATCATCATGATGAGCACTGTGTGATGTATGGACATGTTATACACCAGAAACTAATATAACACTGTATGTTAACTAAATGGAATTAAAATAAAAACTTAAAAAATGAAATAAAATATTCAGTACAATTACTAAAAAAATTAAATGAATAGTCTTGTGTCTTGTAAATAAATTTAGAGAGGGGAAAAAGATATCATTTTTTATATTTACCCATATATACACCATTTCTAGTGCTTTCAATTCCTTCCCGGAAATCCACATTTCCCTTTAGCCTGAAGAAATTTCTTTATATTCGTTTAATGCAGATATGCTGATGAAGAATTACCTCATTTTATTAATGTCTTAAATTTGACTTTATTTTATTTTTAAAAATTATTATTGAAGTATAGTTGACATGCAATGCTATAGTAGTTTCAAATGTACAATATATTGATTCCACTATTCTACACGTTACTCGGTGTTCACCCTAAATGTATTCACCACCTGTCACCATGTAAGTTTATTACATTATTGTTGACTATGTTTCCTGTGCTGTACTTTTCATCTCCATGACTTGTTTATTTTATAACTGGAGATTTATACATCTTTACCTCCTTCACTTATTTAACCCATCCCCCAAAACCTCCCCTCTGGCACCCACCAGTTTGTTCTCTGTATTTAAGAGTCTGGTTTTTTGTTTGTCTTTATTTCTATTTTCATTGTATATAACAACTGTGTTTGCAGATTTTTCAACTCTCTATTGTTTTTATGTTATTGTACAGAATCCATTCTCTCAGATGAGAAGTCTGGCATCATTCATATCATAGTGCTCCTGTATGTAATGTGTATTTTTTCTCTAGCATCTTTCAAGATTTTCTTTAAATCTGTTTTTTCAGTTGATTCATTATGATGTGCCTAGGTATAGCTTCATTTTTATTGGGCTTGTGGTGTGCTAAATTTCTTATATCTATAAATTTATATTTTTTACCAAGTGTGAGAAATTCTTGTCATTACTACTGCCCCTTTAATTATTATTCCTTTTTCTCCCCTATTTTCTTCTCTCCCATTGTTACAGGACTCCATTTACATTTTGCATTAAACCCTGTAATACTGTCCCACAGGTCAGTGAGACCCTATGCTTTTGTTTTCTTTTTATTCTCTTTTTTCTTCAGATTATATCTTTCCTCAGATTCATCTTTAAATTTACTGACCCTTTCTTTCATCATCATGATTCTGCTGTTAAAAGTCTAACTGGTGAATTGTTCTTTCTCATATTTTGCTTTTCAAATCTAGAGTTCCCATTTTTTTAAGTTTCCAGTGCTCTGTTGTGACTCTCTATTTGTTCACTCATAGGAGCACATTTCCCTTTACATCAACAAATATATTTATCCTATTGGTTTAAATATCTGTCTATAAATTCTAACATCTGTGTTATTTCAGAGTTAGTTTTCATTCATGAGTCTTCTTCTTGACTATGGATCACTTTTACCTGTTACTTCTTAAACCTAGTAAGTTTTTTTTTTTTTAAAGATTTTATTTATTTGTCAGAGAGAGAATGAGCACAGGCAGACAGAATGGCAGGCAGAGGCTGAGGGAGAAGCAGGCTCCCCGCTGAGCAAGGAGCCCGATGTGGGACTCGATCCCAGGGCGCCGGGATCATGACCTGAGCTGAAGGCAGTTGCTTAACCAACTGAGCCACCCAGGCGTCCCTTAAACCTAGTAAGTTTTAATAGCAAATTAGACATTGTATATTATAGTCATCCTAGATTCTTTATCTTCCTCTGAAGTGTACTGAACTTATGTTTTTGGAAATAGTTAACTGATAAAACATTCAATGGACAGCAGTTAAATCTATGTTCAGTTATTGAAGACTTCCAGCTATTGTTTTTGGTGGGTTGAATGAATCCTCCCCTATACATACAAAGTTCAGGATTCAACCAAGAATTTTGGTGGAATTTACAGGTAAATTTTTGGGCTGTGCTCTCTGTGCCTCCTTCTATTGCAGCATATCTCTCATCACTTTACAGTCATTCTGGCATCCTCAACTCTGTCTTCTTAACTTCTTAAGCCAGTAAGACTGTGGCTTTTTGTCTGGGTTCTAGCCATCCTCTGCCATGCAGACTGAAGGATGCACTCAGGAGAAAAGTCCATAAATGCAAACTTGCCCAGTGGACTTCCTTTCTTTCTAGGGTAGAATCCTCTCTACTTTTTTCCCGCTTTTGGTCACTCTCCTGTGCCATTACATAGGTGTCAGTTTCATCTGCTTCTCCCTCTCCCTAACCCCCAACCCCTGGCTCATGCTAGCACGTGTGTTCTCTCTCTCTCTCACATGAATAAATAAAATCTTTTTTAAAGTTGCTCTACCAATATCAGAAATGAATCTCGTTTCGTCTTTTTACCACTACAGAAAACACACACTTACTATAAAACTACTCCCCTCAAACTAATGTCACTTAAATAGGTGTCCTATTTAACACTGGTCAATTATTATTAACAGGAGCTCTGTTAGGAAGAAGTGAGTCAAATGGAGCTTGGAAATACAGCACTGGAGAACAAATAGGTTTCTTTACTCTAGGACTTTTAAACATTTTTAATGTTAGTAGACCTTCTGTATCCGTAAATGGAATATGCTCTTGAAATACTATCCTAAACTTTATCATATAGAATTAGTAATATTCACTGATTCGTTCAAAAACATTTGAGCCCCAGAGAGTGGAGACTAGAGTACGAACCTCTTTCTCCTAGCACAATTCTCTGTAGGCCACAATTCGTTATACCTTCTTAATCTTTTAACTTCACTGTCAGTCACTGACTCAGAGTGGCTGGGTTTATGCTATTTAATTCTCACCAATACTTACTTTGTACTTACCACATGTACACAATAAGGGTGCTGATATGGAAAAAGTGTGATAAAAATAGAGATTCACCAATCATTAACTTACATGAACCAAATAAAAATATATGAAATTGTCTAGCATGATACCCAACACAGATTAGTAGCCTGATGCTAGGTTCCTTCTTAAGTGTTTTTCCCTTCTTCTGCATCTTAAGTCAGTGAGTTCAACAAGATTGATCATAGATAGGCAGACTGCAGCTCTCAGACCAAATGCAGTAAGAAGTCTGTTCTGTATAATCCAAGAACTAAGAAATTTTTTAACACCCTTAAGGGCTATTTTTAAAAATGAGAGAAAAATGTGTGACAGAAACCTTATGTGGCCCACAAAGCCTAAAATATTTACTCTGTGGTCTTTTACAGAAACTGTTTGCTAACCCCTGAGATATAATCTAATCCTTACAGCTATCTAAAATAAGCAGTATGGTAGAATTCATTTAATTTACTTAGATGCTGAGGTAGAGCCCTGTTTTCTTTTTTAAAAACACATTAAAACACTATTTTACTGGTTTTACTGAGTTTTCAAAGGTTCATTTCAAATCTTACCTTTTCTCCTTTTACACCACTACAGTCACATTTTGATCCTGGAGAACACCCATAGCAAACCTGTAAGGAAGAAAAAAAGGAATGAAAATTATTTAATATGAATCTGAAAACGAGTCTCTGACTTATCCCTCAACTAAATTTAGCAATCCAAACTTACAAACCAAATGGCAGAAAAATATCTGGAAGAATACATACCAAACTGCAAATAATGGTTTACCTCTGGGGAAGCTTTCACCTTTTATGGTACACACTTCCATTTGAATTTTCCACAATGACCATATGTTATAATTTTAAAGTGAAAAATATCTTGTTTAAAAGATATTAAAAATTAAAAAGAATTCAAACAACTTCACCTGTAATACGACTTGCCACTTGTCCAAGCTCTTAGGAACTCCTTGTTTTGTCCTAACATCACACAGAAGACATGACCTCTCAATCTATATTAGCAATGACCTTGGCAACTAGCCAAAGATGTCTGCTGGTTGAAGTTGCATGTATCTTGGCATTTATGAGCCATCGCAGAGCCTAAAATACATAATGCTATCTCTTACCAACTTTTTAAAATTTGCTCCCTCAGTCTCATCACTAGTAGCTCAGTCAAAATGACTCCAACAGTTTTACCACCAATGTTGCCACAGTCTAGATATTCTAAAGAGTCACTACTAGTAAGTTCATTAACTCATATTAAGAACTGAGTTCTTGAAGCCAGAAAAATATCCTCCTCTAAAATAAGAACCGGTAAGAGGGGTACCTGGCTGGCTCAGTTAGTTAGTAGAGCGACTCTTGATCTTGAGATTGTGAGTTTGAGCCCTACATTGGATGGAAGACAATAATCTTTAAAAAATAAAATAAAATATGGGTGCTTGGGTAGCTTAGTCATTAAGAATCTGCCTTTGGCTCAGGTCAAGGTCCCAGGGTCACGGGATCAAAGCCCAGCATTAGGCTCCTTGCTTGGCAGGAGGCCTGCTTTGCTCTCTCCCACTCCTTCTGCTTGTGTTCCCTCTCTCACTATATCTCTGTCTGTCAAATAAAATAAAAATAATAAATAAATAAAATAAAATAAGAACCCATAATAGAACAAGACAGTAGATGACTTCTGCCATCCAGATCTACCCTATACCCTGGCATAAAGCTGAACTTCCTAAATCATAATTAGTTAACATATGTAGATAGCTCACCATTTATGTACAATACAGTGGTATGCTTCTCATTAAATAACAGAAACTTTTATGTGATGTAAATACCAAGTAATGTGTATCAATGCTTAGTCTTGAAAGACCATGACTTAAAAATACCTTAGCCTCCTTCCTAACATTCCCTGTGTTCCTTTACTCCAACCACTACAAGCATATTTTCCCATTTCCTTATCAAACTACTGACCTCATCCTTCTACTCATAACTCCTAACCCACTCACACTCAGCTGTAATTAGAAGCCAGCCACACGTTCGAACTTCTTTTCCTGATAAAAGCAAACAACAATGGCTTGAGGTTGGGAATTAATCTCTTACACTGCAAGATGCTGTTCCAGTAAAAAATGCTCCTGACAGCTCTAATCTAAAGTCTGTTATGCAGCTATTATTTGTGATATATATGTGGTTAGGTTATACACTGGTTTTAGTATTATACATCAATGACATCACAAGGTAAATGGACTTATACAAACTTACTCATCAAACATGAATTGGGCATGATTAGAGGCCAGAAAACTTGTTAGGCACTGAAGACAGATAAGACACAGCTCCTTCCAACATATAAAACTAACTCAACAAATACTTGTTGATCACCCACTATGTTATGTTAGGTGCAGGTGGAAGATGCAAAGACAGTACATATTGCTCTCTGAATTCCATACAGAAAAATTACATTATAGCGTGTCAGGAATGGAGGTTAATTTAAGATATTTACTAGTTTTGGGCAAGCATGAATTCTAGATTTCAAAGTACAAACATACAAATTTTAGAAACTACTGATTCACAAGATAAAGACTGCCAATGGTCTCATATTCACTGAATTAGATTGTGCATATTATCAATACTCAGTGACATGCATTAATGGAGGAGTAAATGATAATCTAAAATGGTTATACATCTAAAAATAAGATTTGACTTTGGAATGTATGTCTCTACTCTAAATGTAAATATGTGATCATCATTTTCTGGTGTTACAAGTAAAAGACGGTGTAACTTTCTATTTTCATCTTTCACTAAAAAATCTTTCTTTTTAAAATATAAATTAAGCTCCTGAGAACAATGCAAAGCAATAGACAGAGGATTTTGTTAATATGGAGAAGATACTACGTGAATTTTCTTTACAATTGTATTTCTGGCTTCTCAATATCCTACAAAATCCTACAAATCCTAATATAATCTGTAAACAACCAATATAACTTTAAATATGTGTGCATGTTATTTTGGAAGTAATTTTATACAGTATATTTTTAAAAATTAATAATTTCATCTTTTTTCACTTCTTTATTGCTTAACATGTAGCTATACTTTAGAGAGGTCACTACTTAAAACATTTTATATTGGTTTGAATTCAATTTAAAAATTTATCTTATATTCTATCTATTCTACCTACATCATGATGAGACCGGAGCTGGGGGGCCAGGGGGTGGTGTGTTTAAAGGCATTGTAATACACACACCAACCACTAGATGCCACTTTCCATACAGTTTATAGCAGTGATGGCCACAAGGAACTAGCCCCAATCTGACGTGTGGTTAATGGAGCAACTTGTTTTTTACCAACAGCCGCTAATATTTACTAGGTATCCAATAAGTACAAAGCACAATTTTAGGGCTATTAGTGATACCAAAAAATGTGTAGACATGAACGCTGCCTTTAAGAAACTTCCAATCTAGTAAAACAAACAAACAAACAAACAAACACCTATGCCTACATAAATAAAAATTTAAATACAATGGAATAATGATGTAGGAGACAATGGTAATAGAATGAGTTCTAAAATATAAGAAATACATTCTGAGTTTACCTCAACAATTGAATCATTAGGAGACTATAAACAAGTCAATTCCCATACTCTAGAACTCAGTTTTTTCTCTTTGGTAAAATGACAAAGATGGATAATACAATCTCTTTCAGAAGCTTCCAGCTTTTACAGCCTGTGATTCAGTATGATTTACCAAGTAAAAATGAGTGGTATAGTCAATAATTGCTGTCAAAATTAAGAAAGGAAGTTCCCTTGAGCTTAGGAGTATTCGTAACAGCTCCTCAAAGAAAGAAAGTAAATAACTTGACTTCAATTTTGAAGGATGGACAGAAAGATATCTAGAGCAAAAATGGCCATGGCAAGTACTAAGATTAAAACACAAAATTTTTGTGGGCAAAGAGCCAGGTAAAATAAACATTAAATACCTTAGTCTAAGGACTTCTTAAATCCATATGAAAAAAGTATAGGAGGAGATAAGGCCAAAAAAAGAAAGTTCTTTTAAAAACTGGAAAAACTATTTAATTCTGCAGTCATTGAACATTCTTAAAGCAAGAACATAATGCGACTATAATAATGTTTTAAATGTTTTAAGGAGAAAATAATAAAAAGTGTGGAGGATTTTTTATTATCACATAGTAAAACACATCATGAAACTATAATAATTAAAACAGCATGGTATCATTCAAAGAATGGGCAGCTTGATGAGTCATAATACAAAGGCCAGAAACACACATACACACACACACATTTACTATATGATAAAAGTTGGCATATCAAATAAATGTGAAAATAATGGTTTGATGAACATATGGTGCTAGGACAAGTATAGAAAACAATAAATTCAGATCTCAGGCTCCTAGTAAAAAAATATATATATGAGAATTAAAAGTATGAATAAAAGTAAACTTCTATATGCATTATAATCACTTAAAGAACCTCACAAAAATTCAGGTACTAGGACCCCATCTTAGAGATGCTATTTCAATTAGTTTGAAATTGGCTACCAGATTCTGAAAGTTTAGTAAACATCTCTAGGTAATTCTGATTCAGTGATTCAAAATATATATATTACAAAATAATGGCATAGAAAAATAAGAAATATTCCAAGATGTGGCTAAGTATCCCGACTGATATGACTGCTTGAAAAAAAAAAAAAACTAAAAATGCTTTTAAAATGTAAAAATTTCTTAAAGCACCAAAAAGAAGCACAATAGGATTTATCAGGCCAAAATCTAGAGGAAAAAAAAAAAAACAGTAAATGAGCAATGAAACTACTTTTGCCCTGAGGGCATTGACCAAACTTGTGAGAATTTGAGATCCTTGTTTCACAACTTCTTCAGTAAAGGTGTTTCATACATTAAAAAAAAAAAAAAGTACCCCACAACTGCTTCCCCAGGAACTTTTAAGAAAGATATCTTGGCACTCAGCAGTGAGTACCGGAGGTTGGGGGGGACATATCTCTGAGAAAATATAACCACAAACTGGCCTACATACAGATTTACAATCCAAATTAGCATTTAGCTGGGTGGCCCAGTAACCTCCAACTGTGAAGGTGCTTAGAGCAGCCTCTAATTGCTTTGACCTCCCAGAGCCTGGGCAGAAATACACACAAAGCCTGTGTAGAAAAACATACCTTCAGAGTAAACTTCAAAGAATTCTAAAAAAAACTTTTTGAAAGGAAAATAAGATATCCTACTCAAAAATCATTAAGCATACAAGGAAGCAAAATATCATAAGCAAAACCAGGAGAAACTTCTGACAGCAGAAACTACTTGGCAAAAATGTCAGATATTAGAATTACTAGACATGAAATATGTAACTGTTTACAATTATGAAAGGTAGTCTTAAAATTGGAAAATAACAAATGAACCAAGAAATTGTAAACAAAAAAAGGTAACGTAACTGAATTGAAATAAAATACAAATTTTGTGAGTAAAAATTATGAAATTTAAAACTTAGTGGATGACCTTCAAAGCAGACTATATATAGCTAAAGAGAGTAAAATTTAAAACATGACAAAGTTAACACAAATTGTCTGTAATATATTACAGAGATAAAACATGGAAACTGTGAAATAATAGTTAAGCATGGAAGAAAAAGTGAAGAAGTGTATAGCATACAGGTAATTAGGTTTACAGAAGAAAAGGTGAAAGAGGGAACGTGGCAGGAACAACAGAGATAATGGCAAAGAGTTTTAAAAAAATAATGAGATCTGCAATTGAAGAAGTCTAGCAGATTCAATGGAAGAAAAATCAAACCCCAAAATAGACACAAAATAGTATAACCTCACAACATAAAAACAAAGACATGACCTTAAAAGTATCAAGAAAGACAAAAGAGATTGCCCTCAAAGGAGTGACAATTAATTTACAGATTAGTTCTCAGAAGTACAAAAGCCAGACTAGAATGACATTTTTAACACACTGAGAGAAAACTGTCAACTTATATTTTTTACCCAGTAAAAATACCTTTCAACAACAAGGTAAAAATACATTTTTAGACAAATAAAAACTGAGAAAGTATGTCCACAACAGGATGACACAATAAGAAATTCAAACCTTTTGAATATCTTCTGCCTTTATATGAAAGGAAATAAAATTGAAATGGAAGGTCTAAAATACAAAAACTAATGGAGAAAAAAAATGTGGTAAATTTGTGGGTGAATTTAAACAAATAGTAACTGTAAAACACAATTATAAAAAGAGATGCAGGGTTCAAAAATACAGAACTAAAAAGAAAAACAGTGATAATACAATGTAAGTCAGGGGAGGATGAGTGAAGTTAAAGTATTCTAAGGTCATTGTAATTGTGTGGAAAACAGGCATGGATGGGTATTGATTACTTTAGACTTTGATAAGGTAAGCATACAACTTAGGTATTCTAATTCCTAGGGTAAACCTTAAAAGAAGGTAAGCGAGGTGTTAATTCCAAAGGAGTGGAAGGGGACAATACTCAATAAATCCATAAAAAGGCAAAAGAGAGGAAGAAAGTGTTATCATAGAATAGAAAGGAAAAATAGAAATATAACAATAATTATGTCAATATAAGTACGTGTAAATGACATGATATAAGGAAATAATCAGACAAATGTGGAATGTGGTATATATGAAGGACAACTACCACAGACTCTCCAAAAAGTCAATGCCATGCCAGGCTTTGTGAATGACAGCTCGAGGACCTCTGAGGATCATCTCCCTTGCAAAACAATAGCTGGTGAAACCAAAACAAACAAACAAACAAAATTTATGTCTCTGGATATTGCCCTAAGAAGCTACATCAAATGAAGAAACGCCATTCAACAAAATTTACTAAATCTCAGTATGAACAGCAAGAATCTATGGCATTTTCTTTTCCTCTCTCCCTTTCCTGCTCAGCTTAACAAAAGCTCCAAAAGAGGTGGAAGTAGATATGAACCCAGAGCTCCTTCTCCCTCCAGCTTCCAGCTGAGCACTACAGCATCTCAATTCAACAGGTCATCGGAATTTCTCACTCTCCGCCTGCTCAGTTCCAAGTTGCACAAGCTCTATTCCAACCTAAAACAGCTGAGAATTCTAAGGCTTTTGTTTTCTACACAGCCTCAACTCATACACAAAAGCTCTATACTCCATGCATTGGCAGACTGACAGTACTGTACTCAACTGCCCCAACGACAGCTCATCCACAGAGTATAGGGTTGATGCTAGCAGAAGCAAGATGAGAAGACCAAATGGTCCTTCCCTGTACCCCCCTGCTCATAAAGCAGAGTGTCACTTCAAGAGAAGCAGGTCTCTCTTCCTGCCCCCCCCCCCCCAACTCTGGAACACTGCCATAGAAGTTTTCCCTGGGTGGTGGTGGATTGGGGAACCAAAGAGCTCTGAAGCTCTCCCTAAAGGAACAGAGTTTACTAGGGAAGTTCTAATTATAACAATGTATTTCTGAGTTGTAACATATATAGATGTAAGATGTATAACAATAACAACATAAAAAGGAGAGAAAGGGAATAGAGCTTCATAGGAGCAATATTTATCTTATTGGAATTACGTTGCTATAAATCTTCAGTAGATTCTGACAGATTATTTGTCCATGGTAAGTACTAGAGCAAACACTAGAAAACAACTCAAAAAATAGTGGAGGAAAATCATTAAAGGAATTACAATATTTAACTAGAAAATATTCACCTAAGAAAAAAGGAGACTGTCGAGGAGGAACAGAAGAAAAAAGAAAGCACAAGAAATACAGTAAACAAAAAAGGCAGACAGAAATCTAATGATATCAATCACAACAATATGACTGCATTAAACAAGCCAATCAAAATTCAGAAGTTCTCAGACTATATAAAAAAGCAAGATCAAATGATGTCTACAAGAAAACCCAATAGTTTAAATATACAAAAGCTTGAAAATAAATAAAGAATGGAAATAATACAATAGAATAAATAGACTAAATGTGGGATGCATAAGTATCCCTTACAGGAAATTTATAGTAGTAAATGTCTATGTTTAAAAAAGATGACAAGTCAATAACTAAACTTTTGGGGCACCTGGGAGGCTCAGTCTTAAGCATCTGCCTTCAGCTCAGGTCATGATCCCAGGGTCCTGGGATGGAGCCCCACATTAAGCTCCCTGCTCTATGGGAAGCCTGCTTTTCCCTCTCCCACTCTTCTGCTTGTGTTCCCTCTCTTGCTGTCTCTCTCTCTGTCAAATAAATAAATAAATCTTCAAAGAATAAACTAAACTTTAAACTTTAGACATTAGGAAAAAGAGACCAAACTAACCTAAAGCAAGTAGAAGGGAGAAAATAATACATATGTGGGTTGAAATTAGTTAAGTGGAGAATAGAAAAATAGAAAAAAAAATCAAAGAAACCAGAAGTTGCTTCTTTGAAAAGATTGACAAAATTGACAAGCCAACAAGAAAGAGACACTCAAGTAATGAGTTTTGTTGAAAGATTTTTTTTTAAAGATTTTATTTATTTATTTGACAGAGAGAGATCACAAGTAGGCAGAGAGGCAGGCAGAGAGAGAGGGAAGCAGGCTCCCCGCAGAGCAGAGAGCCTGATGCAGGGCTCGATCCCAGGACCCTGAGATCATGACCTGAGCCGAAGGCAGAGGCTTTAACCCACTGAGCCCCCAGGCGCCCCTGTTGAAAGATTTTTTGATTGAAAGACTCAAATTATTAAAATCAGGAATGAAAGAGGGGACATTACCACAAATATAGGTAGGAACAGCAGGGAACTTCCTCAGGCTAATAAAGGCATCTACAAAAAACCCTTGGTGAACATCATAATTACTGGTAAAAGACTAAATCCTTTCCCTACATATCAGGACAAGACAAGGATGTCTAGTCTGTTACTTCCTTTCAACATCATCCTACAGGTTCTAACCAGGGTAATTAGACGAGAAATGAGCCATTCATATTACAAAGGAAGAAGTAAAGCTATCTCTATCACATATAACACAGTTTATATAGAGAAAATCCTATTAAAGCTAATAAATAAGTTCACAATATGACAAGGCACAAAATCAATATACCAAAAAAACCCCTGTATTTCCATATACTAGCATGAAATTAAGTAAAAATCCATTTACAATGGTGTGAAGAAGAATACTCAGGAATATAAAGATAATTAAATATATATAAAATTGATATGGAATTTATATGAAATTGCAAGGTACCTCAAAAGTCAAAACAGATTTGAAAAAGAAAGTTGGAGAACTCAAACTTATCATTTTCTAAACTTACTACAAATCTACAGTAATCAAATTGTATCAGGACAGACCTACAAATCAATAGAATAGACATGAGACTCCAAAAATAAACCCATGCATCCATGATGCATTTGTTTTTATAAGGGGTCAAGAACATTTACTAAAGGAAAATAAGGTTTTTTCAGCAAATAGGGCTGAGACAATTGAATATACACATGCAAACCAATGAACGTGCATGTTCAGGTTCCTCACACCATACATAAAAATTAAATCAAAATGGATCATAAATTAATGCAAGAGATAAAACTATAAAAACCCTTAAATGAAAATGTAACTAAATCGGCAGTCCCGAGAGGAAAATATATGCGATACAAGCCTTTCTCAAGAAATGAGAAAGGTCTCAAATACACAACCTAACCCTACACCTAAGGAGCTAGAGAAAGAACAACAAAGAAAGCCTAAACCCAGCAGGAGAAGAGAAATAATAAATATCAGAGCAGAAATCAATGAAATAGAAACCAAAAAAACAACAGAACAAATCAACGAACTAGGAGCTGGTTCTCTGAAAGAATTAATAAGATTGAATAAACCACTGGCCAGACTATCAAAAGAAAAGAGAAAAGACCCAAATAAATAAAATCATGAATGAAAGAGGAGAGATCACAACCAACACCAAAGAAATACAAACAATTATAAGAACATATTATGAGCAACTCTACGCCAACAAATTTGACAATCTGGAAGAAATGGAGGCATTCCTAGAGACATAGAAACTACCACAACTGAACCAGGAAGAAATAGAAAACCTGAACAGACCCATAACAGTAAGGAGATTGAAACAGTCATCAAAATCTCCAAACAAACAAAGCCCAGGGCCCAGACGGCTTCCCGGGGCAATTCTACCAAACATTTAAAGAAGAACTAATTCCTATTCCCCCTGAAACTGTTCAAAAAAATTAGAATGGAAGGAAAACTTCCAAACTCATTTTATGGGTGCCAGCATCACCTTGATCCCAAAACCAGACAAGGATCCCACCAAAAAAGAGAATTCCAGACCAATATCCTTGATGAACACAGATATGAAAATTCTCACCAAAATACTAGCCAATAAGATCCAACAGTACATTAAAAGGATTATTCACCATGACCAAGTGGGCTTTATTCCAGGGCTGCAAGGTTGGTTCAACAGCCACAAATAAATGTGATACAACACATAACAAAAGAAAGAACAAGAACCATATGATACTCTCAATAGATGCTGAAACAGCTTTTGACAAAGTACAGCATCCCTTCCTGATCAAAACTCTTCAAAGTGTAGGGATAGAGGGCACATACCTCAATATTATCAAAGCCATCTATGAAAAACCCACCGCAATATCATTCTCAATGGAGAAAACTGAAAGCTTTTCCGCTAAGGTCAGGAACGTGGCAGGGATGTCCGTTATCACCACTGCTATTCAACATAGTACTAGAAGTCCTAGCCTCAGCAATCAGACAACAAAAGGAAATTAAGGCATCCAAATCGGCAAAGAAGAAGTCAAACTATCACTGTTTGCAGATGACATGATACTACATGTGGAAAACCCAAAGACTTCCCACTCCAAAACTGCTAGAACTTGTACAGGAATTCAGTAAAGTGTCCAGGATATAAGTCAATGCACAGAAATCAGTTGCATTTCTTTACACCAACAACAAGACAGAAGAAAGAGAATGAAGGAGTCAATTCTACTTACAATTGCACCCAAAACCGTAAGATACCTAGGAATAAACCTAACCAAAGAGGCAAAGAATCTATACTCAGAAAACTATAAAGTACTCATGAAAGAAATTGAGGAAGACACAAAGAAATGGAAAAATGTTCCATGCTCCTGGATTGGAAGAACAAATATTGTGAAAATGTCTAAGCTACCTAATGTAATCTACACATTTAATGCAATTCCTATCAAAATCCCATCCATTTTTTTTCAAAGAAATGGAACAAATAATCCTAAAATTTATATGGAACCAGAAAAGACCTTGAATAGCCAAAGGAATATTGAAAAAGAAAGTCAATGTTGGTGGCATCACAATTCCAGACTTCAAGCTCTATTACAAAGCTGTCATCATCAAGACAGTATGGTACTGGCACAAAAACAGGACACATAGATCAATGGAACAAAATAGAGAGCCCAGAATAGACCCTCAACTCTATGGTCAACTAATCTTTGACAAAGCAGGAAAGAATGTCCAATCTTCAACAAATGGTGTTGGGAAAATTGGACAGCCACATGCAGAAAAATGAAATTGGATCAATTTCCTTACACCACACATGAAAACAGACTCAAAACGGATGAATGACCTCAATGTGAGAAAGGAATCCATCAAAATCCTGGAGGAGAACACAGGCAGCAACCTCTTCAACCTTAGCCGCAGCAACTTCTTCCTGGGAACATCGCCAAAGGCAAGGGAAGCAAGGGCAAAAATGAACTATTGGAATTTCATCAAGATCAAAAGCTTCTGCCACAGCAAAGGAAACAGTTAACAAAACCAAAAGACAACTGACAGAATGGGAGAAGATATTTGCAAACGACATATCAGATAAGGGCTAGTATCCAAAACTATAAAGAGCTTAGCAAACTCAACACCCAAAGAACAAATAATCCAATCAAGAAATGGCAGAGGACATGAACAGACATTTCTGCAAAGAAGACATCTAGATGGCCAACAGACACATGAAAGAATGCTCCACATCACTCAGCATCAGGGAAATACAAATCAAAACCACAACGAGATATCACCTCACACAAGTCAGAATGGCTAAAATTAACAAGTCAGGAAATGACAGATGCTGGCGAGGATGCGGAGAAAGGGGAACCCTCCTACACTGTTGGTGGGAATGCAAGCTGGTGCAATCACTCTGGAAAATAGCATGGAGCTACTCTATGAAAATAGAGCTACTCTATGACCCTGCAATTGCACTACTGGGTATTTACCCTAAAGATACAAACGTAGTGGGGCACCTGGGTGGCTCAGTGGTTAAGCCTCTGCCTTCGGCTCAGGTCATGATCTCAGGGTCCTGGGATCGAGTCCCGCATCGGGCTTTCCCCTCTGCAGGGAGCCTGCTTCTTCCCCTCTCTCTCTCTGCTTGCCTCTCTGCCCGCTTGTGATCTCTCTCTGTCAAATAAATAAAATCTTAAAAAAAAAAAAAAAGATACAAACGTAGTGATCCGAAGGGGCACGTGCACCCGAATGTTTATAGCAGTAATGTCCACAAAAGCCAAACTATGGAAAGACCATAGATGTCCATCAACAGATGAATGGATAAAGAAGATGTGGTATATACGCAATGGAATACTATGCAGCCATCAAAAGAATGAAATCTTGCCATTTGCGACAACATGGATGGAACTAGAGGGTATTATGCTTAGCGAAATAAGTCAATCGGAGAAAGACAACTATCACATGATCTCCCTGATATGAGGAAGTGGAGATGCAACATGGGGGGTTGGGGGGGTAGGAGAAGAATAAATGAAACAAGATGGGATCAGGAGGGAGACAAACCACAAGAGACTCTTAATCTCACAGAACAAACTGAGGGTTGCTGGGGGGAGGGGGGGAAGGGAGGAAAAGTGGTGGGGTTATGGAAATTGGGGGCAGTGTGTGCTGTGGGTGAGTGCTGTGAGGTGTGTAAACCTGGTGATTCACAGACCTCCTGGGGCTAATAAAACACATTATATGTTTATAAAAAAATTGAAAAAATTAAAAAAGAAAATGTAACTAAATCTTCTGACCTTTGGTTAGTCAAAGCCTTTTTAACATATGTTATCAAAAGCAACAAACGATAAAAGAAAAAAGTAGGTATGTTTTAAATCTCATAAATATTTATTTTTTAAAATTTTAATCAAATTTTAATATTGTGCTTCAAAGAACACTATAAGGATAGTGAAAGACAACCTATGACGTGGAAAAAATGTTTGTAACTCATGTACATGATAAGGGGACTAATCCAGAATATTAAAGAACATTTATTAACTTACTAACAAATAACCCAATTTAAAAATGGGCAAAGGAAGCAACCAAAGAGCCCATCAATAGATGAATGGAAAAAGATGTAATATACACACAATGGAGTATGACCTCCACCATAAAAAAGAATGAGATCTGGCCATCTGCAATGACATGGATGGGCCTAGAGGGTATAATGCTAAGTCAAATAAATCAGAGAAAGGCAAACACTATATGATTTCACTCATATGGGGAATTTAAGAAACAAAACAAATGCACAAACAAAATACCAATAAATAAATAAATAAATCCCAGACTCTTAAATATGGAAACAAACAGGTGGTTGACAGAGGGAGATGGTTTGGGGCTTGTAAAATAGATAAAAGGGGATAAGAGGTACAAACTTTCAGTTACAAAATAAATAAGTCACAGAGATGAAAAGTACAGGCATAGTGAATATAGTCAATAATATTATATAACATTGTTTGGTGACAGATGTGACGACTCTAATGTGGGGAATACTATGCAATGTACAGAATTATTGAATCATTTCATTGTACACCTGAAATTGATACAACACTGTGTTAATTATACTTCTACCTAAACTAATAAACAGAGAGAACAGAAAAAATGAAAAAATAAAAAATGTTTGGAACTTACTGATAATTAAATCAATTCAATTTGAACTATTCTTAAGCAAATAAAGATGGCAAGATGAAAAAAACTAGTTATAGGGTACGAAAGACCAAGGCAATGTCATATGCTTGTCTTAGGAAAATGGATTTGTATATCTTTACGTGCAAAATATGGAACTATTTTAGTACTTATATCCAGCGAGGAGATTAATTAAGAAACTGGTAAAAAGTAGTGATGTGATGAAGAAGGTTTTTTTTACTGATAACAAGACAAATAAAGACAAAATCTTCAGAAAAAAATCTATATAAAAAGGTCATCGTCCAAATTGGAAACAAACCAAATGAATCTATAAGACTACATTTGACTATAATTCAAGATTCTTTTTTGAGCTCCACAGGTTTTGTGGCTTATAATTATAAATTTTTGTCTCTGCATCCAATCAAAATATCAAGTTCTAACTGTGACTGTACTTAGATAATTATATTAGTATCCATTTTTATCAAATTTTAGATTAACTCTGAAGGCAAATCCTAGGAGAATTAATTATCATGATATAACAGCACATAAGAGTTATACTCTCTGATAGCAAAATAATTACACAGCTGAGAGAATCTGGCAGAAGGAGAATGCAGGAGAGTAATACAGGAACCCTTTTACTATAAAAAATAAAATAAAAACGAAAATGGGCAAAGGAATATGAATTGACATTTCTCCAAAAAAGAAATCAAAGTGTCCATTAAACAATAAAAAGATGCTCAAGATCATTCAGCAATCAGGAAAATGCAGATCAAAACTACAATGAGCTATAACTTCACACACAGTAGGATAGCTATAATAAAAAATAGACAATATCAAGTGTTAACAAGGATACCAAAGCAATTAGAATCCTCATATATTGCTGATGAGGATGCAAATGGTACAACTGCTTTAGAAAATAATTTAGTAGTTTCTCAAGAATATGACCCAGCAACTCTACAATTCATACCTAATTATATATACATAAGCAAAACATAACATATATCCACACAAAAACATACACAGATGTTCAGAGTATTATCCAGAGTAGTCTAAAAAATATAAAACAACCCAAATGTCCAACAACTGATGGGCTGACAAACAAAATGTAGTATATGTATGCAATGAATATTATTCACCAATAAAGAGGAATGAAGTACTGATCACACTTATACCATGGATGAACCTTGAAAACATTATGCTAAGTGCTAAAAGCCCAGACATAAAATACAGGTTGAATGATTCCATTTACATGAATGTTTAGAATAGTCAAACTTATAGAGAAAGCAACTAGATTGGTGGTTGCCTAGGGCTAGGGTGTTGGGTAGACATAGGGAGTGACAGCTAAGGATTTCTTTTGGGGGTTAATTATAATGTTCAAAAATTGATATTGGTGATGGTCTCACAACTCCGCAAATAATCTAGAAAGTACTGAATTGTGAACTTCAAGTGGGTGAATTTTATGTAAATTATACTTTAATGAAGCTGTTTAAAAAATCAGTGTCATGAAAAAATGTGGGAAGACCATCCTGTCGAGAACATTCAGGGTTCTGAGATTTTTCCCTAGTTGGAAGCTAACAAGTTAGCCTGCCATAGTTTCATGGATGCTGGCAGAAAATACAAGATGTTTTGACCAGATAATAATTTATTATTCACAGCAATAGCCCTGGCTTCTCTGATCCAGTTTCCACAGGGTGACATGAAGCAGACAAGGTAATGCCTTCACATATACATTGTTGTTACAGTAGATAAACTAAATGTTTAGAAAACCCATATATTTTATAATGGGCAGTAAGCTTGCTTGACCTTTGCTCTGAGATGTTATCTTTATTATACTGGACAGTAAACAAACCTGGTTTTTCCTCTTTTCAAGCTGTTCACTACACAAATACCCTTTAAAAGATAGTCCGGACCAAAAGCCAGCTCCACTCCTCTCAAGATATACAGCAACATGAGAGACCTATAGTAAATTTTCTTCCAACACATTCCAGATTTTTAAAAATTCAAGGAAGCAAAACAAATGTAGTATATGAACAGCTATAAAAGACTTTTAAGGACCATTAGGGACATCTGAATATGACTTGAATATTAGATTATACCTTAAAATCATTGTTGTGGTGCTTGGGTGGCTCAATCAGTTAAGTGTCTGCCTTTAGGACCTAGGTCATGATCCTAGGGTACTGGGATCAAGCCCAGTTTTGGACTCCCCACTCAGCGGGGAGCCAGCTTCTCCCTCTCCTTCTGCCGCTCTCCCCACTTGTGTTTATTCATTGTTAATTTTTTCAAGTGTGATAATGATATGTTTACATAGTATAATGTCCTTTTCTTTTGGTGAGGCATGAAGCATCCTGAGGTATTTAGACATGTAACATACATGATGTTTGCAAATTTTAAATGGCCTTAGCAAAAAAGACAGAGTATATACACACACACAACATACTTACATAATCATTAAACTTGCACATACACAGACACTGGAGAGCAAAACACATAAAAATATAAAGCAAATATGGTAAAATGCAGCAAGTGTTGAATCCAGAGGGACAATACGTGGTATTCGTGATATCTTCTTTCAATTTTTTGAAATATTGTCACCAAAAAGTTAGGTGGTTAAGTACATTGATGAAAGTGTTTAAGAAGCAAATATCCTCAGACTGCAAAAAAAGGGTAAATTGCAACACGTCTGTTATTTACCAGAGACATCAAAAATAAAAGGTTACATGCAAAGGTTCAAATGAATGATGAAAACCGTTGTATCATACATGTAATAGAGAAAAACTGGTATCACTATATTAATTTAGATAAACAGACTTCAAGGCAAAAGCATCATGAAAGAAAATAGGGTCACTTCAAAATGATAAAAGGTTTGGTTCACAAGAAATACACTTTTTTTAAAAAGGTTCTATTTATTTGAGAGAGAGAGAGAGCGAGAGACAGAAATTGAACAGGGGCAGGGGCAGAAAGAGAGGGAGAAGCAGACTCCCCACTGAGCAGGGTAGCCTGAATGGGGCTCTATACTGGGACTCCAGGATCATGACCTGAGCCAAGGCAGACACTTAACCAACTCAGCCACCCAGGCACCCCAAGAAATACACCTTAAAACACCTAAATTTGGGACGCCTGGGTGGCTCAGTGGGTTAAAGCCTCTGCCTTTGGCCAGGTCATGATCTCGTCAGGGTCCTGGATCGAGCCCCTCATCAGGCTCCCTGCTCAGCGGGGAGCCTGCTTCCCCCTCTCTCTCTGCCTGCCTCTCTGCCTACTTGTGATCTCTCTCTGTGTGTCAAATAAATGAATAAAATCTTAAAAAATAAAAATAAGATAAATTTAAAAAACAAAGTGTATGAGAAATGCATGTTAAGAATAGGTGAAATGTAATTAGGGACTCTGGGGAAAGATCAACACCAAAAAAAAAAAAAAAAGAAAGAAAAGAATGTAATCATAGAGCTTTTATCTGGCTCTACAATCAGCAACATATCCATAATATTCACATTTTCCAAATACTATAAACATTGCTTACTGATTTAACTGAAAACAGCATGACATACTAAGAGAGGTAGGAGAGATAAGGGTGGTAGCAGGAAGAGCACTTCATCTGTCCTAACACAAAGTAAGCAGATCTTCTGTTGATAAGAAAAACTTATTTGCAAGTTTTGTTTTTTAAGAAACTGACCTAGGAAGTCAAAATGGATGAGGAAAGCAACAGTTTTTAACTATGAGCTGTACTTTTTAAACCATATGCACACATATAATACTATGTCATATTATTACACAACAGCTACTCTCATGAGTCTCATAAACCTCGGAAGATACTAATTTAAATTTACATTTCAAAACAGAAGTCATCTTTAACCTGCTAGCTCTTAACACAGAACCTCTGTTTGGAGGGCATGAATTCACCATCCTTAGTAGTCGAAGTCCAAAAATTTACATATCTTTTGCTTCATCCCTTTATTTGATATCCTACAACAATCCATAAACAGATATGCTCTCTCTTCCTAAAAAGTGCTAACAATAAAAGAATGTTAGCAGAGTTGAAAGAGGTCTTAGAAATTATCTATTGATTCCCTCATTTTAAACAAGAAATAGAGGCCAGTTGATGACAGAGCCAGAGCCAGAATGAGTTTCATGACTTTTCCAATACTTTAAACTAATTCCTGTTCACTTTCCAAATCTGAGCAAAAGCCAAGATATTTGCCAGATTCCTATGAGGAGAAAACATTTTCTTCTATCATAAAAGTATTTCTTAAAAAATCAAATTATAGAAGAATACATTAATCAGTACGAAAGCCTTGTAACCAAAGAAGTAGCTGCCACATTCTATAAACCCAGAACTTAAAATATGAGGAGACTCAATAAAATATGATGACTATAACATGTTATTATTTGCCAGTACTAACACTTAATGATTTTCCTTGATTAAAAACATAACAGTTATTAAAACAACTAAAGAATAAAGATACACTCATTTAGTTTTCAAGAACCCATTTTTTTTTCCAGTGGGGATAGTAGAAGGTTGGGGAAAGGAGGTGACAGATGTATGCTGGACTGTGAGTTCATGCTTATAAACTAACATTGCTCAAAATGAGCGCAAAGATTTAAAGTCATCAGTTATCAGACACTGGTATCTAATCTGTACAAATTACCAAACATGTCATTATCAGAAGTACTGTAACCTTAAAAATCCATAAAAATTAACTTAGATTAGCCCTAGTGATTTTACATTTAGGATAAGGAAGCAATGCTTATTTTGGGTAAATTCTTTATTTCTGAGTACTTTTGGATACCATTTGAAAATAAGTGAAATGGAGAGTTTTTAAATAATTGGTTTACTAGATGTTTTTGGCATTTGTGTAAATGGGATTTTTACATTAGAAAGTCACCCTAAGTCAGAATGGCATTTTTTAAGAGTAGTTTGTATGACTGGCAGATAAGAAGGAAACCAAGTATAAGCTACTCTAATTAGGAGAGATTTTTCCCCAATTTTAGGTGCCAGTAACTAAAAATTAAATTTGAGAAGTTTTTATTGAGTCTGGCTCTGTACATATGGAGGTTATTAAATTCTTATCTCCCTGAAAAATTTTATAACCTAAAAAGGGGAACTAGAGAACTAAGCAAATATTATTATTAGAAAAAATGAGATAAATGACATAAGAGGAACACAAAGTATTCAAAAGAGAAAGAAAATGTTTAAAAACTGGTAACAAACACAAAATGCATTTTTCACATGATACTCCATTAGATTATCCCTAGCAAGAATTCCCAAGGTTTTTAAGTAGAATAAGCAATATTTGAAGGAAACAAGTATATATACACATTAGTTATCTAAATTTGAAAATAAACGCAAGTAAGGATCACAATGTAGCAGAATAAGCTTTCCAGTTCTCAGCTCTACATGATCTATGTTATCTACTTAAGACATTTCTAGCAATCTAGTTTTACCTACTTTACACCTCTAGTGACGATGAACTCAAACAGCAGCCCCCGGTACTAAGATTTAAGACACTTTTGCAGTAAGAGTCAACTTGCTTATGTTCCTTACAAAGAAAATTCAACAATGGGAACTCAAGCAAGTAACAGATTGAAATCATCTTAAAAGGAGATCAACCCAATAAATCACTTAATATTGTTTCTTAGAAGATATAATATAACCAGCAGAAGAAACGTTTAATTTCTGTTAAATTGAAGGTAGTTATTTGCTTTGGGAGTATAGGGAGATGAGGGCTTTATACATAAATGGTTTCTGCGGTAATGATAGTTGTTTTTAATATGAACCTTTGGTAAGAAAATCTGGTGATACATACATTTTCATCTATAAAATTAATATACATTCCTAGGTGATACCATGATATCTATATCTAACCTGTGACTAAGGGATTATGTGTATGCCATAGATGTATTAAAGATTTGGGGTGAAAGGGCTGCAAAACAAGAAAAATGATGAATAGCATTTGTAGCTCTTTACAATTTACAAATGATAACATATATCATATTTGGTCCTCTCAGTAATAATTCTGTGATGTATGCAGGTATATTTAGAAACTGAGTTTTAGAGAGTTTAAATGATTTGAATTAGGACCACATAGTAAGCTAACACTTGAACTCAGATTTTTGTCTTTTGCCTCTAAATGCCATTCTTTCCACTACTAACTCCAGATGAAAAGCATACAAAACTTCCAACCAAAAATTAGTGGTTGAGAAAATGATGGGATAATAAACATGAGAAACGCAATAAAATCATTGGATTTCAAGTTATAATTTACTTCTGGTATTATGAAAACTTCCAATACCATTTAAAATGATTTATTTTTGGTCAAATGAGTTAACCATAGCTGTGGCTTCTCTGAGAAAAGAAAACTGAGAAGTAAGATAAACCTTGATTTTGTGGCAAGAAGGTGTTTACGGACTGGCTACTAACAGCACTTTGGCTTTCCATTCTACCAGGCCTGTACAGACATATCCTGAATTTCAACATCTTTCTTAGGATTACAGTAAAGCAGTTCCATAAATGTAAAGAGATTAGCACAAGTTGAACTTACCTGTAGTTATTTGTTTTAACTTGACCTTGGAAAAGTACTAACGTCACAGATAAAAGAAACAACAAAGAGACCATAGTACCATGATAGTAAGAATAAAAACTTAGAGTTGTGCTGAACATAATATGTCTGGAATGACTCCTTTATAAGCAGTCAAAACCTGTGTTCTAAGTGCATTTAAGACTCAGTGAGTTCACTCCAGGGCTTTGTGCCAGTGCAAAAAATGCACTAACATGCCCTAGGTCTCCCTGCTGCCTGCTGGCAGGAAGGTAAGAAGAAAAAAATTGTTTTTTGCTCTTACACTAAGTAGACCAACATTTCCTGTCATTTCTAACAGAATTACTGGCTGATCATCTCAGCAGCTGTTATTCATGGTAGGAGGAACTAATATGATCTTTATTTCACAGGCAGCAAAGCAGGAAACCTTGCTACCACCTTCAGTAAAGCCAAGTGTTCTGCATGAAAACCTCCATGGTATTTTCCAACATGGGCAGAAATCACGAAAACCCTAGTTTAGTACAATCACAAAAAGCAGGAATGCTTCAGTTCTGGCTGTTTCACTCATAAACAACAGAAAAAAAAAACCCACAATGTTTTCCTAATAATGTTCCTGAATTATGGGCCACTGATTACACAGAATCCCTTATCAAAGGTGGGAAATAGTAAACCATCACCACCACAGCCCCTCCCAAATCACAAGAGCTCCGGCTCCATGCAATAGTCTGGTAATTATGAAGCCAATATTTAGAAAAACTTATAACTTCCTCTAATATTAAAGCTGGAAGTACTTTTCAATATTTGTCACTCAAATAGAGCAGTTATTTCCAAAGCAGCTTCAATTTATATACTACTCAAAGTTTATTGTTACTTTATGCTTTTGTCATGACAAACATCTGTCCTTAGTTAGCCTCATCTTAGGGAGGCTATAGGTGAGAAAGAGAAGATTTAACAAACATATCTGGGAGATGAAGATAGAAAATCCCTTATAAGCAGAAACTGTGCACAATATATCTTACATACATAGAGTCCATCAACGAGATTTTATTTTAATAAAAATAGCAACAACCTGGCAATGTGTTACTTAATCAAGTTAACATGGGATTATACCTGAGTTCTATCGCCAGCCCATTTCTTTTTTTTTTTTTTTTAAAGATTTTATCTATTTGACAGAGATCACAAGCAGGCAGAGAGGCAAGCAGAGAGAGAGAAAGAGGAGGAAGCAGGCTCCCCGCAGACGGGAAAGCCCGATGCGGGACTCGATCCCAGGACCCTGAGATCATGACCTGAGCCGAAGGCAGAGGCTCAACCACTGAGCCACCCAGGTGCCCCGCCAGCCCATTTCTAATGAATGAATAGTACAGTGCCAGTGAAAAGCTTTAAGAAGCATACATAAGGGGCACCTGGGTGGCTCAGTGGTTGAAGCCTCTGCCTTCGGCTCAGGTCATGATCTCAGGGTCCTGGGATCGAGCCCCACATCGGGCTCTCTGCTCACAGCAGGGAGCCTGCCTCCTCCTCCTCTCTCTCTCTGCCTGCCTCTCTGCCTACTCATGATCTGTCTGTCAAATAAATTAAAAAAAAATCTTAAAAAAAAAAAAAAAAAAAAAAAGAAGCATACATAAACTAGCAAAAATCAAACACTACCACCAGGCTAGTCATCCAAACAAAATTCAATGCAGCACTGAATTTGAAACAAAAAGAATAAAATAAATACTATATACCAGAAAATCATAAAAGAACATTCAATGGTAGATCTGGTAGAATAAGAGCTACACATATGTGAGTAGATAAAATCGAACAGAATGTATGCTATCTTGATTTGTGCCTAGATTTTTAAAAATGAAATGTCTCCTTACTCTTGAGGGAATACTGACCACATTCCTAGTTACTAACCCTCTGCAGTATGTAGGCACATCAACAGATGGGTTGTATGCAACTCAATTCCGTAAACATTTCTTGCATGCTTTAATATTTCAAAAAGCCATGAGAACTACTGGGGATGGGGAAAGATGGCACAAAGATGAATACAGTACACAGAATCTGTTCTCAGAGACCCAGCAATTTACTCGGAAAAACACACAAAGCAAATCAATTATTATACTATAATAATAACAATAGGAAATGAAAATACTATGATGGAAGTATAAATAAAAATGCTATAAAAGATAAAGGATTAATTCTAATTAGGAGGAAATTATGACAAAAGAACAAATCAAAAGGCCTTTTCTATAGCAGACATTAAAGGAAAATAATACGAACAGTTATTTATTTGGACCTGCTCTGTCCAATGCAGTAGCCACTAGCCACATGTGCCTATTGAACACTTGAAATGTGGCTAGTCCGGGGCGCCTGGGTGGCTCAGTGGTTTAAGCCGCTGCCTTCGGCTCAGGTCATGATCCCAGGTCCTGGGTTCGAGCCCCACATCGGGCTTTCTGCTCAGCAGGGAGCCTGCTTCCTCCTCTCTCTCTGCCTGCCTCTCTGCCTACTTGTGATTTCTCTCTGTCAAATAAATAAATAAAATCTTTAAAAAAAAAAAAAAGAAATGTGGCTAGTCCAAATTGAGATGTTCTATACATGAAAAATACACACTATAAATGATGTGTATATATCATTATATAATGAACACTATAAAAGATGTTCTATACATAAAAATACACACTATACAATACAAATCCAAATAGTATAAAAATCTCATTAGTAAATTATGTGTTCATTATGTATAGCATGTTGAAATGATAACATTTTAGACACAGTGGATTAAATAACAGGTTACTAAAGTTCATTTCACCTGCTTTTTTATGCTTTCATGTTACTTCTAGAAAATTTAATGTGATATACATGACATGCTGTGCCATTTCTACTGACTAAAACCGATCTATGAAGCAAAAATAATGAGAGTTGTGATGGTTTCTTACAAAATGTATTGGGTCTATAAGTGCAAAGAGTTATTCGTCTAGAGAACAAAACATTCTTAGCCAAGATAGAGAACTAAGAAAAAAAGAATAACAAAGAGTGGGTGGAAAATCTATCTCATGATAAGAGAAGATATTAAGAAGGTGGTAATGAATAAACAAAAATACATCTTCTCATCACTTGGATAACAGAAAACTTCTGTACAGCTTGCTTTTCCATTACAACAGTAGTCCTAAATCTGACTGCCCTGTCCCCAACACAGACCAATTAAGTCTAATGTGCTCCCAGGGCTGAGAACCAGTGTGTTTAAAAAAATTGGGAAGACTCGGCCTTGAGAAGATGGTTGAAATCAGATTATTTCCAACAAACGCATTCTAGACTTTAAGTCTGAGGAGCAGAGTTGAACTGATTGACATTTGGCAGTAAAAGGAACCAAAGGATGAAAAACTGTAATGTCAGATTGGGGTTTTTAATAGTAAGGTAATAGAAAGCTGAGTATAGTCAACTGCATACCCTGTACACAAAAAGTCCATTTTGAAAGTTCAAAAATTACAACTACAATTTCATGACCAAAGATTCTAATAGGAGAGTGATTATGGGCAATTCTAACAAGTAAAATTCTATCAACGAAGCATGAGAACACAAGGAGAAAGAAAATAGAGATGTGTGAACAAACCAGAGGTACAACACGGGGAGCACTCCAACTAAGTCGAACTTTTAAAACATGTGAAAGATGAATAAAGGGGGAAACAAAATGAAGACAAGCATAAATGAACAATTTAAACATGTAAGAATAATCACAAGAAAACTAAAAACCTAAAAGGAACCAAAGCTCACGGGGAAAAAATGCTAAAAAAAAACAAAAGTAGCAGAGAAGTGGTCGGCCTAGTATTTGGGGAAACATCTGGCTTTCTTCACCTCCAACAAAACAGTGGTCTTCAAACTAGAAAGGAGTTGAAACCCTATTTAAGGGCAGGCAACATCATAACTGCTGAATATATTCATGTTTCCAGGGTCAAATAAATTATGCACTAAGTCAATGCAAACTTTCTCATAACCACCGCTAGGAAAAAATTTTAATGTATGGAAAGTACTTAAGATGTTTACATGACTCAAACTGGAAAATTTTCAGTATTGTTAAAAAGAGCAGAATTAAAGGAACTACAGAGAAGTTAATAGGACAAATGGATAAAAGAATAGTTTTTAGATAAGGGAAATGGAATAGCATAGTGACTTTAATTTCAGAATGGCAAACAGAATATACTCACAGATAAAATGGCAAAATACGCTCAGATGAAATTTGAATTGCGTCACATGGATTCCCTAAAGTCCTTTCCATAGACCACAATATCTGACTCCCCTCCTACCTTATTTCTTACACTGTCCTATTGCCTAACCTTATGTTTCTGCCTCAAACATGTCAAAGAGTGTTCATGTTCAAGCTTTGGGGCTTTTGCTCTTGTTGTTGCCTCTGGCTGGAATGCTCCAAATTCCATATATGCACACGCCTGGTTCACTCACTCACTCATTTCATTCAGGTATCAGCTCAAATATTATCTCTTCAGAGGATTCTGTTCTGATAATTCTATCTAAAAAAGCAAAGCCATCATTTCTATTTCCTATTCTTCTTCATAATACTTATTATCACTATGTGCTCTGTATGTGTACATGTGTGTACGTGTGTGTGTATCTGTGTGTGTGGAGGGGAGAGACCACGGTTCATCCAACTCATCTCTGTCTTCTAAGTTGCCCCTCAGGAATATAGGACCACAGGCACCATGCATTGACAAACTGCTCCCAAATCTGCATGAAGTGGATGTGTGCAACACATGGAAATGTGGGATCATAGTTGATATACACAGCACAAGAACATGCTCAGAACAAGGAAGGCCATGCTTCACCCAGACTGCTCCCAGACAACTGACTGAGCATAGCAGGAATTCTAGTACAGACCCATTCCTGTAGGACAAAGGACTCCAATAATAAGTGACTTTGGCTCAAGAACTCTCCATCAGCCTGGCTAAAATTTGTTAGAACTGCACTGCAGTCTGATATGCTTCCTACTCAGTCCTTTCTTACCCCTGTTCCTTTCACAGATGTCAGACCTTCAATGCAATCTGAAGTTGCCCCCCTGCCTTTTTTTTGCTTCTCTGTAGTTTATGATACCTCTTTTACCTAGCCACATTATTAAAACTGAGTTTCCTACTGGAAGCTCTAACATTCTCAGAAAACATGATGACAATTCTAAAATAAAATTATTAAAGATTGCTAGATAAAATCTGTAATGAAAACCATAAAAAATGGGAATCACCATTTCAAAGAGATTTTCATGATTTAGAGAAAATAAACCTACGTATATGTGAGTCAACTATTTTTTCACTCTAGTGCTATTGATCCACTTAATCCAGTCTAGTTTCTTGAATGCACACTTAATAAGATGGCTAGTTCCTTTAAATTATGTTTATATTTATCCTAATACAAGATCTGTTATTTATATCATCAAAATAATTACTATCAAAGAGTGTGAACTCTTCATTTTCATTGGTATTCAATTTAAGCAGCCAAATCATTACTGATGTACTGAAAACCAGCATGATGTTATCACCTGCAATGCTATCACTGAATATAACATTTGCAGTATACCTCCATGGGTACAGCCAACCTGCCAAAACACCCAATGAAGAGAAAAATAGGTATCAATAGTAATAAAAATAAGCAAATTTCTCTGCCTTTTTCCCACTTATATAATAGGAACAAATAACAGTTATAAATTTTGAACCTGTTAGGAAAAAGTCATAGTTTCTGATTGAGGTGATTATACAGATATTAACTCTTTCAGCATCGTTTAGTTATCAGAACATGAAAAAGAATTGGAAGAAATGGAGAAATAAAATATTTGTTAATGTATATACAAAACTGCACTTTATTCACTACATTAAACTTAACTAGACAAATGTTAGCAACCTCAAATATATATGTAGCTAAATAAATCTATCTTATACACAGGATTCCCAATGGTCAAATCAGAGCTCCAATAATTGGAGACAATTACTTAATTAAGACAATTGTTAATTGCTTCAAAGGCAAAAAATGTTCAAAGAATTATAAACATATAGTTTCTACTTTGGTACATAGCACAATACTTTTTTTTTTTCTTTACACCACCATAATTTATCAAAGTCCAAACTGCAAAAAGCAACATAACAACCTTGTATGCTGAATTTCAACTTTAGAGACTGTGGATGGAAGCAGCAAAGGTGTGAATGAAATGAGCTCTGGTCATCTTACATACATATCTGTTGGCCAGAGAAGTTCTAGTTCAATCTGCTTTATTTCTTTTCCTTTTAAAGTTTTTATTTATTTATTTGAAAGATAGAGAGAGGGAGAGCAAGCAGAAGCAGGGGGAGGAACATAGGGAGAAGCAGACTCCCTCTGCATTGAGCAGAGAGCCTCCCACGTGGGGCTGGATCAGAACCTGAGGATCAGGACCTGAGCAGAAAGCAGACTCTTCACTGACTGAGCCACCAACATGCCCCTATCTGCTTTATTTCTTCAACACTTTTAAAATAAATGATTGAAACTGACACTTCTAGTCTATCTAAAGGATACCAGACACGTGATGACCTACCATTTACACCACATATATTTCTTTTATCTCTTTTCCTCATCTTTCCTCTCTGTTCTAATCTTTCTCGTTTTTATTTACTTTTCTAACAATGCCAGTGTGAATGGTGCCCCTGGAGGTGAACAATGCAAAACTAGTGCAGTGGTTCTTGATACCTGAGTCCTACTAAGAGTTTCAGGAAAGGTTACTAATGCTAGTTTCAAATACTCCCAAAGATTATATCCCAAATTATACATATCACTAGAGTAGTTACTCCCTCTCCCTCTGCCCAACCCCACTGCTGTTCATCTGCTCTCTCTCTCTCTCAAATAAATAAAATCATATGATTTTTTAAAAAAATCATAGTGAGTGAAAGTCTTACACAAAATAGTACCTATGTGATGCCATATATATATATATATGGCGTAGTAAAACAGGCAAAATGATTTCTGTGGTAGAAAAAATCAGAACAAGGAACAGAGGATGCCTCTCGTAGGGTATAAGAGAAAATGGATTGGGAAGAAGACAGGAGGGAACTTTCTGGGGGTGATGTTAATATTCTATAACATGATAGAGGACTGGGTTACACAGGTGTATGCATCTGTCAAAACTCAGCAAATACACACTTAAGATTTATGCATTTCACTTTACATAATTTGATAATAAAAATCTGTAAACAAATACTGAATATATATTAATAATATATATTGAACTATTTAGAAGGCACAGTACTTATTTCTGCAATTTACTTATTTTTCTCTAACAGCTTATTGAGCGATAGTTTCTATATAGTTCAATGATTTTTAGTATATTCAGGGTTTTGCAACCATCAGCACAATTGATTTTAGAATATTTTCATCATCCCCAAAAGAAATCCTATATGCATTAATCACTCTTGGTTTTCTTCCAACCCCCTCCCAACCCTAGGCAACCACTAATCTACTTTCAGTCTATATCAATTCATTTATTCTCTACATTTCATATAAAACAACTTGAATTAAACTTTGTATATGATGGAAATAGGTTCCAACTTTCTTTTGCATGCTGACCCAACACCATTTGTTGAAAAGTCTATCTCCTTTCCTCCATCTAATTGTCTTGGCACTCCAGTCAAAAATCAATTGACTGTAAAAATGAGGGTTTATTTCTGGACCCTCAATTCTATTTCATTGCTCTGTATGTCTCTCCTTATGTCACTATCATATAGTCTTGATTACTGTAACTTAGGAAGTTTTGAAATTGGGAAGTGTGAGTCCTCCAAATTTGTTCTTCTTTTTCAAGATTTTTCTGGGTATTCTGGGTCTCTTGTATTTCCATACAAATTTTAGGTCAGCTTCTCAATTTCTGCAAAAAGCCAGCAGTGATTCTTATGGAGGCTGTACTGAATCTTTAGATCAACGTGGAGGGTACTGCCATCTTAACAATATTAATTTTTCTGATGTAACTCCACAATTTATAATTAAATAAGTCACATAATTAGTATGAGTTAATGAATTACTATGAATTAACAGGTAATGAAATTAATAAACTGACACAAAGATAAAACAATTATAGCAAAATTTAATGGCAAAATCTAGGTAGTGGTTACATGCAGTAGTCACTGTAAAACTCTTTCAACTTTACTCCAATCCCACTGCCAGACTTACCATGTTGACTTTGATCTTTGCACAATACCTCCTACCAGCTACCCTGGTTCTTGTATTCAGCTCACTTGTAAACATCACCTATCACACCCAACCATACTGTCTACACAAATAACTGGACTAACAAACTGCCTATTGCTAAAACCCACCTCCCCTCCTGGTTCTGGTCTATATTCTCTATGTCCTATCCATGTTCATCATGGATCTGGCTACAAAATAAAACAAAGGTGATACTTCAATTTGTCCCACCACAGTAGCTCCAGTTCCTTCTACTTTGGCCTCCTACCTCTCAAATAATCAAAGGGAAATATGGAAAAACAAATAACCCAAAAAGACGTGGTTCATTGCCTAATGCAAAAAAAAGAGAAGACAAATAGAATGCTTTCTATAAAATTTTCAAATGCTTTATATAAATTTTCAAACTACCAAATCCTCAAATTACAAAATGCACTAAGATATGTATTGGTCCAAACAAATTGTAGTAATATGCAACTGGAAATTCATTTATACAACTATGTCATGGCTAAAGGTAACTTTCTCATACTACTTCACTTCCATTATAAGCATTCTTAGATAACTTTCTGGTCAGGTTCATTCTGAGTAAAAATACATACATACATATATACAATTTATAACTTCACAACAAAAAGTGTACCTAATAATGAGCAGAAGAAATAAGCCACAAAGAGTATAGCTGTCCAGCAGGCAGTTGCCTAGGCTCACTCACAAACTAAGTGACCTGCCCTGTACTGGCTAAATGTGCACTACTCAATTTGGCACCTCCGTAAAACAGTGAACAGCTATAAGCAATGTACTTTTAGTTCAGTCTGAAAAAAGGAGTGATAAGACAAAACAATTTTGAAGTAAGTGACATCTATTCCAGATGAAGGAAATGATCCACATGTGTGTTTAAAGGGACAGGGTGATGGGTGTTTAAGGGGATGGGGTGATGGGGCAGAAAAAGAGGAGTTATGGATTAAGACAAGATGGGAACAAGTCAGCCTTATACACTAGATAGCAGTGCTTCTCAAACTTTCCTGTGCTGAGTCACCTGTGAAGCTTGTTAAAAATGCTAATCCTCAGAAATAACTTATGCTTGAAGTGAGGCTCGAGACACCACTAGATTCTATTTAGCTACCATCCCAAGTGATGCAACTGTGAGTAGTGCTCAGACTATACATTATGAAATACTGAGCTAGAGAAATAGGGAAAATAAGATTTTACTCTTATCCTTCATTCTTTGTTCATCTTTTTAAAGGCCTTATTATTTGTTCCTAGTGTCATTTAAACCTAGGCTGATCTAAAAATACCATATTTTAGGTATAGATACTGATCAGAACATCCTGAAATCATGCAACTTGGGAATTAAAACAAAACAAAACAAAACAAAACAAAAACTTCTCCACCCTATGCCCAATACCCATATGGATTTTTCTCTACTTTGATTCCAGTTTTTCTCTCAAACTCCCAATCAACTCTTATACTTCCTTGGTCCGCCGGTCCCATTCCTCCTGCTATACTCATCCTTATCCCTCAAGGTTACTCTGAAACAGCCTAAATAATCTTAGACTTCTGATGATTTTGTCTTTCTTGCCCCAGTTTTGTTGGGGGGTTAATACTTGATCTCTGCCTATATAAATAGATGTACCTTTTAAAAAGCCCTCTATTTTCCATTCTCTCAATGTTTCTTCTAAAACTTATAAGCTCTCACACACTAATCATTCTACAGGCACTTGATGAAGTAACCATGTTTTTTCCAGTATTTTTTAAGACTGAACAGTAACGTTTATTCCATCATTGTCCTGAAAAACTGTAGCAGTCACAATGAACTACATGTTCTAAAACTTTTACTTTATTCTATCACTGGTCACATTAAACCAACTGGCTGGGTAATTCTTCAAAGTAATTCCTTTATCTCCTTTCCCCTTCTCAAACAACTTTAAATACTTCAGACAAAATTCTTCTGGTGTCTCCTGATATTGGGTAGCCTTCTGTGCTATAAACCAAATGGTACAACAACGACAAAAAAAAAAAAAACCATTTGCTGTGAAGATTTTCATTTCTTTAAGACTTTGAAGAAGAAAAACTAAAGGCTGGACCTATTCCCAAAGAGCATAAGTGCCCTCTTAATGATTTGGCAATTCCCATGAAAGCCTGAAATACTACACTGACTCAGACATCATTTAACATTCTACTGTTGGGGAAAAAAAAATCTCAAATATGAACACTGCCAGAATTTTATTTACCATATAGTATTTTAGTAATTTCTCAACCTGTCTGTAATAGCTTTTAAAAAATCCCTTATTTTTTAATTCCTAAGAATAAAAACAGTCTAGTTTTTTTCTTTTCCTGCCTATTACAAAGTGACATTGTCAGTCTGGAAAAGATATATATATATAGAAATACTGAAAACTATGAAAAGAGCACCAAAAAATTCCTAAACTCCCAACATCTAAAGTTGGATTGTGTTAATGTACTGATGTATCTAACACCAGAGTCTGTCAATCTGCCCATCTCTCTCAGCATGTTTGTGTGTGCATTCATGTGTATGTTTTTTATACATACACATATACTTATTATGTACATAATGTATATAATATACTCTACAGTTTTATATGATATACAATTTAATACACATATTATATATAAATATTTGTACACGTAGATATATGTTTTAGAGGAAAGAGCATCATATTTATTTTTTTTAAAATATTTTATTTATTTGACAGTGAAAGACACAGCAAGAGAGGGAACATAAGCAAGAGACATGGGAGAGGGAGAAGCAGGCCTCCTGCCAAGCAGGGAGCCTGATGCAGGGCTTGATCCCAGCACCCTGAGATCATGACCTGAGCTGAAGGCAGATGCTTAACGACTGAGCCACCAGACACCCTAAGCATCATATTTTAATTGTTTTATTGTTTGGTAATAAGAGATCAATGAGGGAATATATTTAACAACCAAAATACCCAAATGCAGTTACATCTGTTACAGTATATTTATTCAAATAAATATTATACAACTGCAAAAAATCTTGTTTTTTGAAAAATATTTAATGAAAAAATGGAAGTTTTCATGATGTAATGTTAATTAAATAAGCACAATATAAAACTGTATTATATCACAAAAATATAGGCCCAGATGGCTTCATTAATTAATCTGATCAAACACTTAAGAAAAATAACACCAATGCTACAAATAGTTCCAGAAAATGTAATAAGAGAAACTACTTATTTAGAAGACCTCTATTACACCCTGATACAAAAACTAGACAAATTATTTACAAGAAAATATAACTGAAGACAAATATTACTTGAGAAAACAGATGTAAATATATTTAGTAAAATATTACCAAATCAAATATAATACTATATAAAAAGGATATTGCATTTTCTTCAAATAGGGCTTGATTCCCAAAATGAAAGATTGGCTTAGCAATCAAAAATCAATAAAAACAACCATATTCATTAACAGATTAAAGGACTAAAATTATATGGTTATTAGACAAAATTCAACACCATTTGTAATAAAAATGGTCTCCAAACTAAAAATATATGAGAACTTCCTCAACCAGATGATTTGCTTATAAAACTACATCTAACATTATAGTTAATAATGCAGTGTCAAAGATGTTTCTTCCAATGATTAGGAACAGATACAAATGTCTTCTCTCATCACTTATATTCAATATTGTGTCACTGTGCGTAGCCATGTAATAAGAAAAGAAATAAAAAAGCTAAGTGATAGAAAAGGGAAAAGCAGCACAGTTTTGATCTGAAGATAACATGACCGTTAAATGTAGAAAATTCCACGTCATCTGTTAAACAACTATAAAATCTAAGTAAGTGAATTTTGTTATAACATCACAGTATAAAAAGTAATTACACAAACATCAAATTAATATTAAGTCAATCATTATAAATGAAAAATTATTAGATAATATAATATCATTTACAATAAGTTTTAAAATCATAATTACTTAGAGATAAAGTTAATGAAAGATGTACAAGACCTGCACAAAAAAATAATAAAACACTGCTGAGAGAAATTATAGGGTCCTTAAATAAAGGGAAATATATGCTAGGTTCCTAGATTGGAGTCAAAATATTGTTATCAATTGTCTCAAAATTAATCCATAGATTCAACTCCACCCCCATCAAAATCCTAGGAGTCTTTGTCGTAAAAATGGGTAAACTAACTCTAAAACTTACATGGAAATGCAAAGGACATAAACTATCCAAAAAGATCTTGAAAAGAGGAAGAAAGTTTTAAAAATCACCCTACATAATTTTTAGACTCATTCACTATAATACTGCAGTAACCAAGACAGTACAGTGTTAGTGAGTGGATAGATAAGTGCAAAAAAATGAAGAACCCAAAATTAGACACACACACACACAAAGTAAAATGATTTCCAAAAATGGTACCAGAGAAGTTCAAGATCAATAATGCCCTTAGATATATATTATTTTAAGGCTTCTAGAAAGATATTGTAAATATCGTTGTGACCTCAGCATAGGAAAATATTTGTTAGACAAGATACAGAAGGTACAAACAAAAAAAGAAAAAATAGTAAGTTAGATATCATCAAAACTGAAAACTTCTGTTCATCAAAAAACACCATTGAGAAAATGAATAGGCAAGCAATAGACTAAAAGAAAACTTTTGCAAAACATACAGATAATAAAGGACTGGTATCTACAATATATAAAGAATAGCTAACACTCACCACTTAATAGAATTTTTAGCTTGGAGATATAGAGAACTAGAAAGACATTAGTCCTAAATTTGTAATAAGAAAAAAGATAAGTGACTTGTAGACTAAGTTCTTGGAACTATCACAGATAAGAGATCACAGGTCAAACAACAAGCCCAAACCTCTAGAAAGAAACAAGTTGAAAGCATTTGCTTAGGTGGGGAAGACAATACTGTATGCCATATAAGCAGGTAGGAGGATTAAATTAGAAATTTTAACTAAATGCTGAAGGCCAAGCATAGACTAGCCCAAGTATAAAAACTCTGGGAGCTAGCAAGAGGACTTCACACTCTCTAACAGCCTTCTCCAAGAACCCCACCAGACACTTGTTGGGAATGTAAAATGATACAGTCACTTTAGGAAATAGAATGTTAGTCCTCCAAATAATTAAACATTGAGTACCATATGACTTGGAAATTCCACTTCTAGGTGTATGTCAAAGATAAATGAAAACAGGAGCACCTGGGTGCTGCAGTTGGTTGAGCATCTGACTCTTGGTTTTGACTCAGTTCATGATCTCAGAGTCCTGAGACTGAGCCCCATGTTGGGCTCCACACTTAGCATGGAGTCTGCTTGAGATTCTCTCTCCCTCTCTTCCTGCTAGTATAATGCTTTCTCTCTCAAATAAATAAATAAATAAATCTTTTAAAAAGATAAACAAAAGCATATATCTACACAAAAACTTCTAAACAAATGTTGTTATCAGCATTATCTACAATAGGCAAAATGAGAAACAACCAAAGTGTCCATCAACTGATGAAATGATAAGCAAAATGAGGTGTATCCATATAAAGGAGTATGAAAATAAATGAAGTACTGATTTATGTTACAACATGGCTGAATCTTGTAAACATTCTGTTAACAAATCCAGTCACAAAACACTACATATTGCATAATTCCATTTATATGAAATACCTAGACTAGGCAAATCTATGGGTTAGAATTAGCTTAATGGTTGCCTAGATCTGGGGGATTAGTGGAGAAGAGAATTACTGCTAAGTGATATGGGGTTTCTTTATGGGGTAATGAAAACATTCCAAAATTAGATTATGGTTATAATTGTACAACATTCTATGAATACACTAAAAAGGATTCATTTTCATGTTCTAAGTAAGTGAATTACAGCTCAATAAAGTTTTTTTTTATTTTAAAAAAGGAATGACTGCATCAAAAAATAAAGTTTCAGTAGCAATATTAATTTTTGACATCATAGTCTCCAGGATAAGAGGTATTATCAGAGATAAAGAGAAACATTACATAATAATAATGGAATCAATTATCCAAGAGAACATAACAACATTTCAATGTGCACACAACTAACAATAGTGGTTCAAAACACATGAGGCAAAACTTGACAGATTTAAAAGGAAAAATGAGGAAATCCACAACTTTATTTTGAGACTTCAGTCCTCTCTCAGTAATTGACAGAACAAACATGAAGAAATCAAGTAAGGATATTTATAAACTTGATATTTAAAAAATATTTCAACAGCAGCAGGATACACATTCTTCTCAATTGTACACAGTACATTAACCAAGACAGAACCAACTCTGGGCCATTAAAAATTATATATTTAAAATAATAACAATCATACAAAGTTATCTGACCATAACACAATTAAATAAAAATCAGAAACAGAAAGATATTGACAAACTCCTCAAATATTTGGAATGAAACAAAACACTTCTAAATAACCTATGTGTCAAAGTAGAATTCTTGAAAAACGTAAAAAATATCTTGAATAAATGAAAAAAAAACACAACATGTCAAAAATGGGTTGTATATAGCTAAAACACTTCTTAGAGGGAAATTCATAGCATTAAATGCATGTATTAGTAAAAAAGGTTGTGGGGTACCTGGCTGGCTCAGTTGGAAGAGCACGCAACTCTTGATTTAGGGGTTGTGAGTTCAAGCCCCACGTCAGTTTTACCAATAACTAAAATAAATAAAATTCTTAAAAAAAAGAGAAAGCCTAGAGCAATCTATACTTTTAATGCCATTCCAATCAAAATTCCACTGGTATTCTTCAAAGAGCTGGAGCAAATAATCCAAAAATTTGTATGGAACCAGAAGACACCCCGAATCGCTAAGGAAATGTTGAAAAACAAAAAACTGGGGGCATCACGTTACCTGATTTCAAGCTTTACTACAAAGCTGTGATCACCAAGACAGCATGGTACTGGCATAAAAACAGACACATAGACCAGTGGAACAGAATAGAGAGCCCAGATATGAACCCTCAACTCTATGGTCAGTTAATCTTTGACAAAACAGAAAAAAAATATACAGTGGAAAAAAGACAGTCTCTTCAATAAATGGTGTTGGGAAAACTGGGCAGCTATATGTAGAAGAATGAAACTCGACCATTCTCTTACACCATATACAAAGATAAACTCAAAATGGATAAAAGACCTCAACGTGAGACAGGAATCCATCAGAATCCTAGAGGAGAACATAGGCAGTAATCTCTTCGATATCAGCCACAGCAACTTCTTTCAAGATATGTCTCCAAAGGCAAAGGAAACAAAAGCCAAAATAAACTTTTGGGACTTCATCAAAATCAAAAGCTTCTGCACAGCAAAGGAAACAGTCAACAAAACAAAGAGGCAACCTACGGAATGGGAGAAGATATTTGCAAATGACAGTACAGACAAAAGATTGATATCCAGGATCTATAAAGAACTCCTCAAACTCAACACACACAAAACAGATAATCATATCAAAAAATGGGCAGAAGATATGAACAGACACTTCTCCAACGAAGACATACAAATGGCTATCAGACACATGAAAAAGTGTACATCATCACTAGCCATCAGGGAGATTCAAATTAAAACCACATTGAGATATCACCTTACACCAGTTAGAATGGCCAAAATAGCAAGACAGGAAACAACATGTGTTGGAGGGGATGTGGAGAAAGGGGAACCCTCTTACACTGTTGGTGGAATGCAAGTTGGTGCAGCCTCTTTGAGAACAGTGTGGAGATTCCTTAAGAAATTAAAAATAGAACTTCCCTATGACCCTGCAATTGCACTATTGGGTATTTACCCCAAAGATACAGATGTAGTGAAAAGAAGGGCCATCTGTACCCCAATGTTTAGAGCAGCAATGGCCACGGTTGCCAAACTGTGGAAAGAACCAAAATGCCCTTGAACGGACGAATGGATAAGGAAGATGTGGTCCATATACACTATGGAGTATTATGCCTCCATCAGAAAGGATGAATACCCAACTTTTGTAGCAACATGGACGGGACTGGAAGAGATTATGCTGAGTGAAATAAGTCAAGCAGAGAGAGTCAATTATCATATGGTTTCACTTATTTGTGGAGCATAACAAATAGCATGGAGGACATGGGGAGTTAGGAGAAGGGAGTTGGGGAAAATTGGAAGGGGAGGTGAACAATGAGAGACTATGGACTCTGAAAAACAATCTGAAGGGTTTGAAGAGGTCGGGGGGTGGGAGGTTGGGGGAACCAGGTGGTGGGTATTAGAGAGGGCATGGATTGCATGGAGCACTGGGTGTGGTACAAAAACAATGAATACTGTTATGCTGAAAATAAATTTAAAAAATGATTTTAAAAAAGAGAAAACTTCTCAAATCAATAAAAATCTAAAATTATGACTTGACAAATTAAAAAGAAAATGCAAAATAAAAACCAAAGGAAGCAGAAAGAAAAGACTAAAGCAGAAATCAATGAAATTGAAAAGAGAAAAACAATAGAGAAAATCAATGAAAACAAATGCTGGTCCTTCGGAAACATCAATACAATGATAATCCTCTAGCCAAGGTGACTATAAAAAAGACACACCTAAATTATCAGTATCAGAAATAAAAGAGGAGACATCATTACAAATCCAAAAGACCTTAACATGATAGTAAGGGAACACTATGAACAACTCTATGCTCATAAATTTGACAATGTAGATGAAATGTAGGTGAAATGGAACCAATTCGTAAAAGTCTACAAATTACAAAACTCACCCCAAATGAAACAAATAACTTTAATTGTCCTATAACTATTAAAAGAAATTCAATTCATTGTTCAAACCTCCTGAAAAAAAAATCACTAAGCCCAGATAGTTCCATCGGCAAATTCTATAAACATTTGAAGAACTAATAATACCAATTCTATATAATCTCTTCTGGGAAACAGAAGACAGAACACAGCCCAGCTCATTTTGTGAGGCCAACATTAGGCTAACACCAAAGCCACACTAAGTACAAAAAAAGAAAACTACATCCCTCATGAAATAAATGCAAGAATCCCCAATAAGCTATTAGCAGGCTGAAGCTAGCAATATACATAAAGAATAATGTATCAGGACTAAATGGGATATGTCTTAGGAACGCATGACTAGTTCAATATGTGAAAATCAATCAATGTAATTCTAAAAATTAACTCTGAAGAATAAAAATATCACGTAGTAAAAGTATTTAACAAAATTCAATACTCATAATAAAAACAATGAGCCAGAAATATTAAAGTCTTTAACCTAATAAAAAGTACCTACAAAAATACCTATGTAGTGGAGAAGGACTGAATATTTTGGAAAGAAGAATCTCTCTCACTCAAGACTAAGCTGAAAGTCCTAGCCAGAGTAGCCAAAGTAGTTAGAGAAGAAAAATGAAATCCATATATATTGGAAAAGGAGAGATAATAATGTCTCAATTCACAGATTACACGATCTTCTATGTAAAAAATCCCAGGCAATCTATAAAACATCTCCTAGAATTAATAAGTGAATTTATCAAGTAGCAACATAAAATATTAACATACAAAAATCAATTTAAATCAAAAGTATTCTTATATGCTAACAAGGTACAATTGAAAACTGAAACTAAAAAAAGAAACATTAACAACAAATCTTAATAAAATATTTTAGTATAAATTTAACAAAATATGAGCAGTTTTATATGATTTTTAGCATTTTTACAATAAAATACTCATAGGGGAAATTGAAGACAATATAAATAGAGATGCATATTGTGTTTGTGGATTGAAAGATGCAACAGAGTAAGATGTCAATTCTACCCAAAATGATATATACATTTGATGTAATTCCATTCACAATCATAGTAGGAATTTTTGTAGACATAGAAAGGTTAGTATTAAAATTTATATGGAAAAACAAAATAAGTAGAATAGCTAAAATATTTTTAATACAATAAAGTGGAAGAAACTCATTAAAGGATTTCAAGACTTAATGACAAAGCTACAGCAATCAACACTTCTTTCACTGAACTGCATTTGTTTCTGTGTCAAAAATTAGCTGGGTGTGTTTATGTAGGTCTATTTTCTGATCCTCTTTTCTGTTTCATTAATTCATGTGTCCACCCTTCCACCATTACCACAGTTAGGTTTACTAACTGTAGCTATACAGCACGCTTAGTATCAGGTAGTGTGATTCTTCCACCTTTATTCTTTTTAAAGACTCACAACAGAGTTTTTAAGCATCTTGTTCTAACCCAAAGTCTGAAGACATCAACTGTATGTCTACATATGTATTCAACATCTAAGTACTCATTGCCAAAGACAAATTCAATCATGGCGGTAGACAGAAGGAGAGAATAGAAAAGCTTAATTTTATGTGAATTGTAACAAAATCAGCATTATTTCTGCAGTATAGAATCTGCCATGTACATATGTTAATACATATAAGTCATTTTGAAAACATGTGGGTGACTCATTGGATGAATATTTATAAAAACAATCATTTCCACATCAACCTTTCTCTACATTATCTATGCTATAAATGCATTGAACAACACATCTGAAAAAAAGTGTTTAATTTATAACGACAGACCAAAGTCCTTCTGAAAGTATATGCTTATCAAATGCTGAAACACAAATTAAGAAGATAGCATAAATGTACTGAAACTAGAATATTGTCTATAAAATATTTAGCATGTCAAAATAGAACCAAATGTCCTCTTACCTTCTGCCTGCTATACTAATTACAACTGATTACATCATTACTTATGGATCTTTCCTCCTATTTTGCCCTTCCTATCACCCATTTGCTGTAAGGATCCCTTATATAAAATGTTGACCTATAAGTAAATCCATGTATGAAAGTGAATTGTAGGGCACCTGGGTGGCTCAGTGGGTTAAAGCCTCTGCCTTCGGCTCAGATCATGATCTCAGGGTCCTGGGATCAAGCCCCGCATCGGGCTCTCTGCTCAGCAGGGAGCCTGCTTCCCCCTCTCCCTCTGCCTGCCTCTCTTCCTACTTGTGATCTCTGTCTGTCAAATAAATAAAATCTTAAAAAAAAAAGAAAGTGAATTGTTTTCTAGAATAACCATTTCAAGCAATTCAATAACAGGTCCTGTTATACCTTAAAGCAGCTTCCTTTATGCAGTCTCCATGTTACACCTGTTTGGATTTGCAGAGAAATTCTGTGAAACTACACAGAGAGTTCAGTATTATAATTGCTTCAGTCAAATACAGCTTTAAATATAAAACCTGTGCTTAAAATTAATTTATAAAAGCAATAAAGCAGGTATTATAGGCTTAAATAGTTGCAGTCTAATTTTCTTTTTGAGACTTTATTATTTTCTGAGTATCAGGCAATTATCAAAATAAATCACAATGTAAACAAGGCATCATTATCCTATTCCTGTCAAAATACTAATCTATCAAACAAAAGTGAAAATTGATTACAATATCAAAGAACATTTACATGATACTATTCTTTACATCAGTTCTTTTATGCTGGAGATATAAAGTAAACCATGTGTATGCTGGTTAATCCCCTATGCACTTGGGGAGCTCCCCCTAATGAAATATGGTACTTTATTTGATGGCTATATAGACCCAAGGATTAGGTCCCTTGGATAACAGAGAAACTACATTGTATACACATTCATTTTTTAAGAAAATCAGAACTGGAGTTAAACAACAGCATATCTATTGCCATATGATTTCTACTGATGACATCACTCACCAACATGAACTATGTAAATAAAAACAAACACAGAAGAACACTACATAAAAACAACCTAGTCACTAAACCCAACTCTTTCAAAGAAGGCTTAATTAAGAAAAAACTTTACCTCACCTATAGGCTATGCCAGTATATTTCCTAAATGCTCATTACTTGAGTTAGCAACTTATGAAGTAAAATTGTTACTCTCCTCTTTGACATCATTTTCCCTCTGAATTGACTCTACTCAAATTGCTTTATATGCATGAAGTACATTTTGTTAATAAAATCAAGAGTCTTTTCCCCTAGTGTTCTCTATTTTCTAATGAATAAGATATCTAAAATAAATGCACAGTTCACTTACTCAACTCCCATCTACCACTGCTTATAAAGATACCTTTTTAAAAATCCTCCATCTCATTGCTAAGTCTCAATAGCTATTCAATAGCTACTAAATGACCCATTGGAAATCTATTTTAAAATGCTGTCTCTATAAAAATAAAAGTGGTAGTCAACCATACTTAACATAATAAGAATGCTTATCAGAAGGTACAAGTGAAACAGTAAGGCTTTAAGAGTTGGGCTTGGGGGTGCCTGGATGGCTTAGTCAGTTAAGTGTCCAACTCTTGATTTCGGCTCAGGTCATGATCTCAGGGTCCTGTGATGGAGCCTGGCATGACAAGTTCAATGCTCAGCACGGAATCTGCTTAGGATTCTCTTTCTTCCTCTGCCCTTCCCCTTGCTCACTCTCTCTCTCTCTCTCTCTCTCTCAAATAAATAAATCTTTTTAAAAATGAGCTGGACTTGGAAGAAATAGAAATACTGCAGAATGAGGTGCTAGCTGGAAAGGAGTTTATACATACTATCCTATTCAGAGTCAAAGAACCACAAATCCTGTAAAGACTCAGTGATGTTCCATACTTATGCAAAACTCATCAATCCACTTGCTCGCAGGAAATAGCTTAGCTTCTATATATAATAAAAGAACAATAATTAAAATTTAGTTATAGGTTATAATGCAACAAAAATGGCCAGACACTTTCAAAATAGATTTCAATCTCTATAAAAGCGTATTTTACTAATAAACAGGAATTTTTCCAGTTGTATTAAATATTTTACTTATCTATTTTACTTGCCCAGTTAATAGCAGGTTAAATATAATATATAGCAGGTTAAATATAAATATAAATATATAAATAGCAGGTTAAATCTCTCCCACTCTACCATTTCCATCTTTCCTTTTCATCTTTATTGATGAATGCTATAATACATTTAAAAAAATAAAAACAACATCAAAATGGGACAAAGACCTAAACATAAGAGCTAAAACCCTAAAGACTCTTAGAAAAAAACATGAAAGAAAGTCTTCGTGAATTACATTGGATTTATCAATATTTCTTGGACATGACACCAAAAGCACAGGCAATAAAAGGAAAAATAGATAAACTGAACTGTATCAAATGTAAAAGCTTCTGTGCATTAAAGGACACAATCAACAAAGTGAAAAGGCAACCAAAATATGTGCACATCAAATCTGGTAAGAGACTAATATCCCGAATATATAAAGAACTTCTACAACTCAAAAACAAACAATAACAAACAACGCGATTAAAAACAAGACAAAAGATTTGAATAGATATTTCTCCAAAGGAGATATAGAAGAGGCCAAAAAGTACTCAAAAAGATTCTCAACGTCACTGATCATAAGGCAAATGCAAATTACAAACCACAATGAGACAACACCTCACACCAATTAGGATGAGTATTATGAAAAAAATAATATGTCTTGGTGGGGATGTGGAGAAACTGGAGCCCTTGAACACTGTTGGTGGAAATATAAAATGGTGTAGCTGCTATGGAAAACAGTATGGCAGTTCCTCAAAAAAATTAAAAATAGAATTATCATATGATCTAGCAATTTCAATTCTGAGTACTCAAAAGAATTAAAAGCAGGATCTCAAAGAGATATACACCAAAATATTTCCAGTTGACCTTATTGTTTATTTGTTATTACTTGCCATGGGAGGCAGTGGTTAATATATTTGCCTTTATGTTTTCCACAAGTGCCCCCCAAGTAGCTGTCTTGGCCTTGGGAGAGTTCTGAGTTAGGCAAAATAAGGGCAAGTCTTTTGACCTAGTCCTTCAGGGAGCCACCAAACTGGTCAAAATAAATGACCACAATTCTTTAAGAATGAGGCCACTTCAAAGCTTCTGCCAAACTATAGAGCAGGGCATGGAGACTAGGTAAATTAAACTGTCACAAAGCTCTCTTACTGAGATTCAACTGCTATTTCCTTGATTAAACATCTGCATGGTTGCTGTAAATTTTTTATTAGTTTTCAGATGCCAGTAAGTTGATTCTGAGAATATTTGCTAGTTTATTTGCTGTTTTTGTGAAAAGATGAATTTCTGGCATTCTCTACTCTGCCACGTTCATTGGAATCAAGCCTGATTACACCTAAACACATTTTCAATCCAAAAAATTAGCATAGCATTGAATAGGTAAAACGTGAAAAACAATTAATAGATGAAGTACCACACTTTGATACAGGCCAAGAGGGCCCCATAATTTAGCAGACCCCATGCTAGCCATTCTTCAGCGGCTCCCAGTTCTAGGAGAGAAGATTCTGCAGGGCCAAAGGGAAAGAAGAAGCCTGTGCCTCCCCCTTCTAGATCATAATTTGAGTACCCAAGATCCCAAAATTCCCTGCCCAAATATACAAGCCACTTTCATGAGCCCACACAGGACTCTTCTTCAGGTCTACTCTCCACCAGCCTTTCTCAGCCCACTAGCCTTTCTTAAACCCTAAAGAAAATTATTCATATAACCATTTTGCCCATTCTCTCAAATACAGTACATGACTGGTAGCATTTTATTATTTTTATCCAATGAATGCCTTGGGGTATAATGGTTTAATTCTCTCTCGGGACCCACTTTGAAGCATTGTTCTGGAGGGAGGATCTTGCTATCTATGTGCCTACTGTTAGGTCCAAAGGGTTGTCAAAGCAAGCTGATGATAGGGACCATGGACAGAGCTTCTATACATAGGCTGGAAGGAAATGTATATTAGAGTGAGGTCCCTCATGCAAGACAGAGTCAGATACCAAAAGAGGTGGCCAGAAAAGGACTAGGAGTCAAATTCCCCAAGGCAATCATATTCCAGTGTTAAATAGGAATTTGAGAATTCTAAACTTGATTCTAACCTTCCAGTTCATTATAAAGGCACAGGTCAAAATGTGGGACTACAACATTATATTATTTAATAGTTTGTTAACTTGGTTTAAAAATTTTTAAAGTTTTATACATATGATATGAACAGTTGCATTTGTATTTTTGGCTCAGTGTACACAAATGTTGACACAGGCCTGAATAGATAAACCAAACCAATTAGTTATCTCTATAAAGTTAATGAGGTTCAAACTGGATAATGAACTAATGGTAGTTATTAGTTCATTAGTTCAACAATTTACATTTTATTATATTTATATAATATATATGAATACAAAATAAAGATCTGAAATTTGTCTGCTTTTCTAAGAGTAACTTGTGTAATTTAAACTTTAGGGTATCAGCAACTTCCTAAAAACAGTAACTAAGACAACTCCAAATCAACATTTCACCCCAGATAACTATAATACAGTAATAGATAGTTTTCCTAAAAACTGTCTTTTAGGCCTAAATAAACCTACTTAAAAGTAGCATATTTTCATAAATTACCCTTTATTATTAATAAATAATACCCTATCATAAATTCATAAAATTCATAAATTCATACATAATTAATACCTTATCATAAATTTCATAAATTACCCTTTATTATTAATCATAGTAAAAACTAAAGTCCTTGCTAAATGAAATGGTCCTGCCCACTGTCCCTACACAAGGGCAGCCACAGGCAGTCATGTTTTATACTACATGATCCAGAATTCCCATGCATGACTGTAGGTAATTATAGAACAGGAAGGAGCAAGGTAATTCAAAAATAATCAATCCTTTGGTTGGTCAGTAGACTAGGAGGGGGCCAGCATGAAAAAATAAACATACCAAACAGACAGATTAGATTTCCTCCCCTGAATTTGAACTAGAAAACAGAAAGAGATTAACCTAGGTAGCAATAGGAATAAAGCCAAGAGGTCATGATATAGAATGGCCTCAAAGGCTATGTTGGCCACATGCAAGCCAATATTAAGAGGAAACAAAAAGTATGAGGATGAGAAAAAAAGAACAAAATAAGTACAAATAGATAATATGGAATCCTGAAGCTCAAAAAAAATTTATCTTCTCTTTGCTGCCTCACTTCTTGAATGCTCTATAGTTGCAGTCTACAATAACCAACCCATCCATATCTTGGAGTATTTTGGATATCTACATCTCATAACCAGAGTATCCCTATACTTTCCTAAAATGAACAGACTGTTTCTCCAATCAAGATTCAAACAAATCAGGGTGCCTGGGTGGCTCCCTGTTAAGTTTCTGACTTCAGCTTAGGTCATAACCTCAGGGTCCTGGGATTGAACCCAGGGCTCCCCGCTCAGTGGGGACTCTACTTGCCCCTCTCCCTCTGCTCCTCCCCTGGCTCACACTCTCTCTCCCTCTCTCAAATAAATAAATAAAATCTTTATTTAAAAAAAAAAGGTTCATGGAGTGCCTGGGTAGCTGTCATTAAACATCTACCTTCAGCTCAGGTCATGATCCCAGGGTCCTGGGATCAAGCCCAGCATCAGGCTCCCTGATTGGCAGGGAGACTGCTTCTCCCTATCCCTCAGCACCTCCCCCAACACATGCTCTCTGTTTCACTCTCTCTCTCTCTCTCAAATAAATAAAATCTTGAAAATAAAGATTCAAATCACACTGCATTCATTAATTTGAGCAAATTACAAATACTTAGGGGTGCCTAGGTGATTCAGTCAGTTAGGTGTCTGAATCTTGGTTTCAGCTCAGGTCATAATCTCAAGGTCAAGAGATTAAGCACCTCCCCTGCAGTTCTGCCACTCAGCACAAAGTCAACTTGAGATTCTTTCCCTCTCCCTTTGCCCCTCCCTACTCCCATGCTCTCATGTTGTCTCTCTAAAATAAAATAAGTAAAATATTTTTTGAATTAAAAAAAATTATTGATCTATTTGAGAGAGAAAAAGAGCGATAGTAAGAGAGAGCATGAGCAGTGGGGAGAAGAAGAAGCAGGCTCCCCGCTAAGCAGGGAGCCGAATGTGGGGCTCAATCCCAGGATCCTGGGATCATGACCTAAGGCAAAGGGAAACCGAATGAGCCACCCAGGTGCCCCAATAAGTAAAATAATTTTTTCAAAATAAAAAATAAAAGTGAAAAATAAATGGTTGTACTTTAACAAATGAAATGTACAAAGGAATCAATTGTTTGAAATATATGATCATTCCTAATATTCCTATTAACATGCCATTCAATCTAAAACATATTTTACAGTAGGTTTCAATTGTAACATGTCAGGAAGCATACTTATTTTGCTTTCCAGGATATCTATTTTATAAATATTTTATGTATTTGAGAGAGAGAGCACGAGAATAGGGGTCAGATGGAGAGAGAGAGGAGAGGGAGAAGGTGACTCTCCACTGAGCAGGGAGCCTGATGAAGATCACAACCTGAGCTAAAGGCAGCTACTTAACCAACTGAGCCATCCAGGCACTCCAGAGGGTATCTATTTTAATAGGAACTTTACACAGGCTTCTATAGAATCCTTGATGTCTTATGTCTTATGTCATATGTTTAACATTATCAGCCACTTATTTATGTCAGATTTCTCATACCAAAGATTGTGTATGCCTCTCCTTTTTTTTAATTAAAAGATTCATTTTTTTTTTTTGAGAGAGAGAGAATGAGCATGCATGGCTGGGAGAAGCAGAGGAAGAGAAATCTCAAGTAGACCCCCACTGAGCAGGGTGCCTGGCCTGGGGCTTAATCTTAGGACCCTAAGATCATGATCTGAGCTGAAATCAAGAGTCAGACACTTAACCAACAGAGCTATCCAAGCACCCCATGCTTTTCTTTTTGACATATATTGCCAAGTCATCAAATATATTTAAAATGCTGTGTATTAATGGCTCAGAAAATACCTATTTAAGTCATAATTAAATCATTTGCCAATCAAATCCATAACTTCAGATACATAGATTTCAAAACCTTAAAAAACAGTAAAATCAGAAATATCCCTGTAACTTGAAAACTGATATACAAGTTTGGTATTCCTTTTTGTACTGGCTACTAATATCTGTAAATAGATCTATTCAAATGAGTTTATCATGCCATTTACCTGCTGGAAAAAAATCTATAAATGCTGTTATTGCTATATTATATATCATATTACATTATAAATTCCATGAACTCAGGTATCCTACCTTTTTTTTCTTCTAAAACTGCTTTATTAATTTCATATTATGAAAATAATAGTTTTCCCCAAAACTGGGTGAAATTGTCCTACTGGACAGAAAGTTTTACACTGAAACAAAACAGTATTTAATTACAAACTTCTAAGTGGAAATACCAAAAAGGTTTTGGAGAAAGTTAATCACAAAACTACAAGTTTCTAGACCAGAGGCCACATTATTAACCTTGGGGAAAAATCTTAGGATTCAAGGTACAAGCAAAAGTCATAATGATTATCAGGTTCAGGAGTTTGGAAGCACTTACAGTGCCTCATTTGTTGCTCCTTAGTCTTTCTCCTGATTTCCATCATCTGCCCTATGAACTTTTCCACATCACCTCCCACTTCATTGTGGTCAATACGCCTGTTAGGTATAGCTCATTGAAAATTAGAGACAAGCTGTCTCATTCACCACAGCCTAACATTTCCTCCAGGCTTCTGGCCTTCACCCTCCTCTCCAACTGCACGATTCCTTAGCATTCTACATGGGACCCTGTTCTCTTTTGTTTTCCTGCTGGGCATTTTCCACATTGAGATTTTTCATTGCTTGTTTCTCTTTGGATGCCATGGCTCCTGGGCCTATCCTTGCATTCTCCCCCTCCCAAATCTCTACACGAGTGCACAGCCAAGACACTTAGACCTGCACACATGCTCTCCCTCCGACTCCTGTTCTTTGGGGCTGCCCCTGGCCCACATGCCTTCAGGACCACTGGGAGCAGGCACTGAGAAGGGAGCCAATGAATGCTGGATTATTGGATACTGTCTTTTTAACAGCTATATACTGACAGGTCCAGACAAAATGCAGAGAAAGTAGTAGGGGCTCTATAAATACTTGTTGAATGAACAATTAACTCAAGAAAACTCAAGTAAAATAGATACTCATATTTCAAGGAAGAGTTACAAACTTACCTAAATGTTTACATTACTCCATAAAAGGGTATCTCTCGGACAGCCCTTATATTTCTATTCTCTCCTAAATAATCACTTACTCATACCTCCCGAGTTGACTCGCTCCATACCCTCAATTTCTTTTGATTCTGGGGTTAAAACTACCAAATAAGAAAATTTTCAAAGAATACACTCTCCCTCTGATGAATCCTGTTCCTCTAGTAAGTAATCCCCTCCTCAGACCATATTTATTTTGGACCAGAGACAAAAATCTTTACAGTAAATATCATTACAAAAATTCCTTAGTCTATATTCATGTCCTTTCTTTAGTACAGTAAATTTCTCACTTATTCACAGGGTTATAACCTTTAAAATCAATATTAATACTGTAAACAAAATATTATCTCTTAATTGCAATGGAGCAAGATAAATATACCTTCATTGTGAATGAGCGCATGAATGAATAAGTAAATTAATAGTAAATGAATATTAGTGAGTTTAATCATTGTCAGCAAGCCTAAAAATTTGAAATCTAGGTTAATGTATGAACTTTCATCTGACATCAAAACAAGGAAAACACAAAAGAAATTTATTATGGGTAGAAAAAATCTAAATAATGGATTGTCATACAACGCTCATGGATTGGAAGACTCTATATACTAAATATGTCAGTTCTCCCAAATTGATCTGTAGGTTTGGTTCAATTCCAATTAAAATTCCAGCAAGGATTTATAGACACAAACTAATTATAAAATTTGTATAACACAGGCCCTAGGGTACCTAAAACTATCTTGAGGAAAAAGAATAAAGTGGGAGGAATCAGTCTACTTAGTATTAAGGCTTACTATATAGCTACAGTAATCAAGACAATATGTTAATGGTGAAAAAACAGACACCTAGGGGTGCCTGGATGGCTCAGTGTGTTAAGCCTCTGTCTTCAGCTCAGGTCATGGTGTCAGGGTCCTGGGAACCAGTCCTGCATTGGGCTCTCTGCTCAGCAGGGAGCCTGTTTCCCCTTCTCTCTGCCTGATTCTCTACCTACTTGTGATCTCTCTCTCTGTCAAATAAATAAATAAAATCTTTAAAAAATAAAAACCCACACCAAACACCTAGATCAATGGAACAGAGTAAAGAACTAAGGAATAGATAGATCCACACAAATAAACCCAGATTATTATTTTTTTTTTATGAAAGTATAAAGAGCACTTCAATGGAGAAAAGATGGCTTTTTCATCAAATGGTACTGGAGAAATTAAAAATGAATCATGGAACTAAATCTTAGAAATGAAACTATAAAACTTTCAAAAAAATCTTTAGTATCTAGAGCTAGGTGAAGAGCTCTTAGATGACACCATAAGCACAACACATAAAAAGAAGATATTGAATAATTGGACTTAATCAAATTTTAAATCTTTTGCTCTGCAAAAGATCCTGTTTAGAAGAAGGGCAAGGATTGCATGGAGCACTGGGTATTATATGCAAACAATGAATCATGGAACACTACATCAAAAACAAATGATGTACTGTACTAACATAACATAAGAAGATAAAATAATAATTAAAAAATGAAAAGACAAGCTACAGACTGGGAAAAAATATTTACAAACCACATATCCAACAAAGGACTAGAATCTAGAATATATAAAAAACTCAAAATCTCAACAGTAAGAAGAAGAAACAAACCAATTAGAAAATGGGCAAAAGGCAATGAAGAGCCATTTCACTGAAGAGGATACAAAGATGGCAACCAAGCACATCAAAAAATGCTTAACATCATTAGCCATTAAAGAATCACAAATTGAAAACAAACTGAGCTATCACTACACACCTATAAGAATACCAAAATAAAAAGTAGTGACAATAGCATATGCCAGTGAAGGCAAGAAAAAAAAGGATCACTCATTTAGGATAAGAATGCTACTCTGGGGGCGCCTGGGTGGCTCAGTCAGTGAAGTGTCTACCTTGGGCTCAGGTCATGATCCCAGGGTCCTGGGACTGAGTCCCACATCAGGCTCCCTGCTCAGCAGGGAGTCTGCTTCTCCCTCGGCTTGCCGCTCCCCCTGCTTGTGCTCTCTCTCTCTCTCTCTTCCTCTCAAATGAATAAATAAAGTCTTTTAAAAAAGAGAGAATGCTGGGCGCCTGGGTGGCTCAGTGGGTTAAAGCCTCTGCCTTCGGCTCAGGTCAAGATCCCAGGGTCCTGGGATTGAGCCCCACATCGGGCTCTCTGCTCAGTGGGGAGTCTGCTTCCTCCTCTCTCTCTCTGCCTTCTTCTCTGCCTGCTTGTGATCTCTGTCTGACAAATAAATAAATAAAATCTTTAAAAAAAAATAAAAAAGAGAGAATGCTACCCTGTAACAGTTTCACAATATCTTAGAAAAGCAAATACGCAACTACCATATGACACAGCATTTAGCCCAAAAAATTAAAATTTCTTTTTACACAAAAAGCTGTACAGTAATATTCATAGCAGCTGTATTTGTAATAGCCCCAAACTAGAATCAACCTAGATTTCCTTCAATACGTGATCGATTCAACAAACTCTAGTACATACATAACATGGAGTATTACTCAGTAATAAAAAGGAATAAACTTGATAATCAGAAGAACTTGGATATATCTCCAGGAAATTAGGCTGATCAAAATGCTACTCACATAAAGTTATATACTATATTATTATATTTATATAACATTTTTGAAAGGACAAAATTTTAGAAATAGAGAACAGATTATGGGTTGCCATGAGTTAGGAGAGTGGGGGTGGGGCATGGAGGTGTGTGTGGTTATAAAAGCGCAATACAGATATCCTTGTGGTGTTGGAACTGTGCAGTATTTTAACTGTGCTGGAGGACACATGAATCTGTATATGTAATAAAATTGTATAGAACTAACACACACACTAATGAACACAAGTAAATATGGTGAAATATGAACAGACTGGTATTTCATGTTAATATTAACATCCTGGTTATGATAGTATACAATAGTTTTGTAAGGTATCACCACTGGGAAGAAATAGGTAAAGTGTACAAAGGATCTCTCTATATTATTTCTTAGAACTGCATGTGAATCCACAATTATTTTAATAAAAATGTAAGTTAAAAAAGCCATTTGAAAAGTTCACTCTGTTATAGAACCTTCTAAATTACTTAATATTAGTAATGACCATAAATTTAATTTCACATTTCAAATTGTCTACATAAATTGAGAATCTTAGTGAGATCAATGCATATAACTTACTACAATGTTCAATCTACCCACCACTGTCCAGTAAATATTTAGAACTGCCTGTGGTTAGAATTAAATTAGAACTTTGTTGGAAGAAAATGAAGAACAGTAAGGAAATATGTACATTAAGAAAAAATCTACCTCTTCAATGCTATTATTAGAGAAGCACTTTGAGTAATTCATTTCAATACAAAGTCAATAATATTAGCAGAAAGGAAACTCGAGCAGCATTCGAATAAGACATTACATAAAGTTGAAATAAAAAAAATATGTGGAAAACTGTTTTTAAACATGCAACCTCAGAACACCAATGTAAATGTGATTCAATTCAATTCAACAAACATTTTATGAGTATGCAGTTTATGCAAAGCTCTAAGCTAGTGCTAAAGGGGAATACAAATTATATCCTTTAGAAGTTCACAATCTAGTGAGGAAGGCAGACACATAAATAACTAATGACGATACATGGCAGACATTGATAAGTGCTGTAATAGAAGTGATATACAGTTCCATAGACAAAGCTCCGAGAACAATCTGTTGTATGATATGAAAGAGTCCAGACCCCCTTATGAATCAGCCAACACATTTAAATATACCGTGAACTTCTAACCTTCCTACAATGTGTCTTAGGCATTGAGAAAGGAAACTGCAAACACATCTTTCAAATGAGAACATATCATAATTTTAAATAAGTCTATGTAAATTCTAATACATTGGTAAATTTCTAAGAATAATTCTATTTTTCTTAAGATATTAAAAAACTTTAAGTACAGTAAGTACTTAATACTAAGAAGTAACAAAATATTGACTTAAATTTCTTATGAGTAATTTAAATCATTTAAAATTATGAGGGGATGTTGGTTCAGTTGTTTGTCAACTATGATATGTTAGCTGTATAGTGAGTTAATTGTAAAAAGCTAGTGATTCTTTAAAACATGTAAAATGTTCTGGCTTAGAGTTTGACCTAAAGGTGCTCTTTGGAATTACCCTTGTTCTCTTATGTAAAAAAAAACATGCCCATAGGTATAAGTTAAGGAGAAAAGATATTGTGCCATCAATCCAGTAGCATCCCAACCATCATAAAAAGGGAATTATTTTTTATAAATATCACAGGTCTTAAATATATGAAAAGATGTTTAACCTTACTCAGAACATAATAAATGCAAATTAAAATCACAAAATCAACCTTACTCAGAACACAATAAATGCAAATTAAAATCACAACGAGATACCATTTTTCACCTATCATATTAGCAAAGATATAATGTTTGATAGCACAATGTGCTGGTGAGGGTTGGGGAAACAAGCACTTTTATCTCTTGCCAGTATAGGTATAAATTGGTACAACCTCTACGGAGAACAATTTGGCAATATCCATCAAAATGACAAAGGCACATACCACCCAACTCAGTAATTCCATTTCTAGAAATTTATCCTATAGATAGTACACATCTGAAATGACCTATTACAAGGTTATTTGTTGCAGAAATATAATAGCAAAAGCCAGGAAACAAGTTACATATTTCTCAATAGAGGATTGGTTAAATAATGGCAAATCCATACAATTGAATCAGACTACATAGCCATAGCTCTTTATGTACTAATATGTAATGATCTTAAGCAAAGTACAGAAAATGTGTAAAAATGAGGAAACATAATGTGTAAAAATAAGGAAACAAGTAAGTGCAAGTATGTTTGCAAGCGTCCATGCTTATATGCATGAAACAGCTCTAAAAGCAAAAACAAAAAAAGTTAACACAGGATGCCTCTGGAAAGGAGAACTATATGGCTGGGCACGAAGAGTGGGAAATTTTTAATTGGATAGGCTTTTATAACTACCAAAATTTGAACCACCTGAATGTATTACCTAATCAAAAATAAATGTAAGCAGAGCAGGAAGTGGGGAGGGGGAAGAAAAAGAAAAACAATCCAAAGTAGCACAGTACATCTTCTTAAGCAAATTATTACAGCTAATTTCTCCTGTCTAAAAAACACCTTGGGGCAGGATAAAAACCAAGGGAAACAACTTATTTCAGTTACAAAATCAGCAGTTGGTCAGGCTGATGTTTGTTTCATGGTATTGTAATTTTTCAAGTTATTGTAAGTATTGTTAAGTATTCTAAGTATTTCCCCACTGTTTCCTGATTAGCTATATGAGAGCTTTACCTTTAGCAGGTCTTCCAGATCCAAAAGAGAATACCTGGTCAGAGAATTGACAGTTTGGAATAAATAAATCAACACTGTATACATATGATGGAATCACATTACAGTACTGTGAGGGTGATTAGTTTCAAATTAGTGTATATGGAATAAACAACTTTGATTTACTTATTTTTCCTCTGAAAACTATCAGTTAACTCTTTATTCTTTCACCCTCTCTTTCTCCCTTCCTCCCCCCGTCTTACACACATACACAATTTTAGAACTCAATATAGGTATTTTATTCTGTGCCCCATGTACAATTCTACTATCGCACTCATCATGCCATATTGTAATTTGTCTCTCAAATGAACTGTGGGCTCTTTGAGGGTGCGGAGATTATGTACTAGTCAACCTGGGATATGTATTGGAATGCAAAAGTTTAATGACTGTCTCACAAGCCTCCTCCTCCAAACACTTTCTAATGTAATGATCATTTGCTTTATTCTGATAAATTTAAATTAGAAAAAGTAACAGTGATATCATATTTTCCACATTTTCTTGTTTTGAAAACTTTGGGAAATCCTATATGAATCTTGGACAGTCTATCTGAACATTTGCATATAGGACTATTTAGATTTGGCATTTAGACCAAAGGATAGTAAGATGAAAATATTTTTAAAGTATGTTTTTTGAAAGCATAAACAAAAAAATTTCTGGGGCACCTGGGTGGCTCAGTGGGTTAAAGCCTCTGTCTTTGGCTCAGGTCATGATTCCAGGGTCCTGGGATCGAGCCCCCGCATCGGGCTCTCTGCTCGGCGGGGAGCCCACTTCCCCTCCTCTCTCTCTGCCTGCCTCTCTGCCCACTTGTGATCTCTGTCTGTCAAATAAATAAATAAAATCTTTAAAAAAATTTTATTGGTGCAGCCAGTCTGGAGGTTCCTCAAAAAGTTAAAAATAGAACTACCTTATAATCTAGAAATTGCTCTATTAGGTATTCACTGAAAGGATACAAAAATACAGATTCAGGGAGAATGCAATAGCCAAACTATGAGGAGAGCCCAAATGTCCATCAACAGAAAAATGAATAAAGATGTGGTGTGTATATATATATATATGTTTGTGTGTGTGTGTGCATATATATATATATATATATACACACATATATATTTTATATATAGCTTTATATATATAGCTTTTATTTATATATTTATATCCAATGCAATATTACTCAGTAATATTTATATTATGTATAAATATATTTTATTTATATATAAAATATAGAGATATATATAGAGATATTTTATATATATATATATATATAAAGAATGAAATCTTGCCATTTGTAGTGATGTGGATGGAGCTACAGCATATTACACCAAGTGAAATAAGTCAGTCAGAGAAAGATAAATACCATATGATCTCACTCACATGTGGAATTCAAGGAAACAGATGAACATATGGTAAGGAGGGAAAAAAGGAGATAGGGAAACAGACCCTAAGAGACTCTTAATGATAAAGAACAAACTGAGGGGTGATGGAAAGAGGTGGGTGGGGGATGGTCCAGATGGGTGATGGGTATTAAAGAGGACACTTGTTGTGGGGCACCTGGGTAGCTCAGTCTGTTAAGCATCTGACTCCATTTCAGCTCAGGTCATGAGACTGAGCCTTGCATTGGGCTCGCGCTGGGCGTAAGATTCTTTCTCCCTCTGCCCCCACCTCAAAAAAAAGAGAGGGTACCTGTTGTGATGAGCACTGGGTATTGTATGTGATGAATCACTGAATAGTACTCCAGAAACCAATATTGCACTGTGTATTAACTAAGTAAAATTTAAATTAAAAAAATTTTTCTTATGCATGGTGTGCTGGTTTGAATAGTCCTCCCAAAATTCAGGTCTACCTCATGTCCTCAGAATGTGAGCTTATTTGGAAGTAGGGTCTTTGCAGATGTAATCAAGATAAAATGAAGTCATATTATATAGTATTTTCCAGCCCAACTGTAATGAGATAATCAACAAAGGCATAAAAATTATTTTCCACATTTCCCAATGTGAGACTCTTTGAGCCAGCTTAGTCACACAAATCCCAAAAAAATCAAGTGCATTTCCATGATCCAGATTTTGATGCAAGATGCAGATCCAGCTATCTATGAACCAGGAGGGGGGCCTTCACCAGACATTGATTCTGCCAGCACTCTGATATTGGATTTTCCAGCCTCCAAAACTGAGAAAAATAAATTTCTCCCCTCATCTATGATACTTTCTTACAACAACCTGAATGGACTAAGATAGTAATTATCTCTATAAATACAATAAAAGAAAAAATATTATATAATCATCTCTGTAGATGCAGAATTTTAGTAGCCATTTTTTATTAAATCTCTCACCTAACTAGAAATAAAAGGTAACTTCTTTAATCTGATAAAAGGCAACCCATAAAACCCACAACTAACAGAGTTTCTCAGCAGAGGCACTATTGACATTTTGGCCTGGATGATTCTTCGTCATGCAGATTATGTGGGTGGGGGTACTGTGCATTATGGGATATTAAGCAGCATCTCTGGCCTCTACCCAGTAGATGCCAATAACAGCCCCCAATCATAACAACCTAGAATGTCTCCAGACATTGCCAATTGTCCTCTGTGGGCAAATTTCCCCGCCCATTGAGAACCACTGAACTACCATGACATTTAATAGTAAAAAACTGAATGCTTTCCCTCTAACAAGTAAAACAAGGCAGAAATAACTATCTCACCACTTTGCTCTCCCTGCTTCCACTGAATATTGTACTGGAGGTCCTATCCTGAACAGGCCAAGTAAACAACTAATAGGCAGAGAAAATGGAAAGGGAAAAGTAAAACTCTTTTAAAAAATGGCATATAGGAAATTCTGAAGAATCTATAAAAAGTTACTACAAAAAATAATAAAACTGGTACACTGAAATGTATAAGTCATTGCCAAGAAAAATTAAAGAATACCTAAAAAATAAACATACCATAGACATGTAAAGAAAGATTCAGTATCATTGTCAATTAGTCTACAGATTAAACACAATCCAAACAACCTTGCTCTGCCTGATTTCAAGTCTTATAAGAAAGCTATAATAATCAAGACTAATCAATAATACTGATTGTGTAAGGATAGGCAAGTAGATTAATAAAACAGAGTAGAGGGTCCAGAAAATGAAAAGTAACTCAATAGGGAATGGATTGTGTTTCCCAAAAGTAGTGAGGGAATATATTAAAAAACTTTTTGGACATCAATAAAATGGTAGAGTAGGAAACTCTAATCACCTTTCCCTCTGCAGAAACATCAAAAAAATCAAGAAGAAACTGTCAAAACTAAATTTGTCAGAACTCCGGAAAATGATTCAAGTTTTACAATAACCAAACAAATGTTGAATTAAGAAATATACAAATTAAAAGTGGTAGAAAATGTCTGTGGTCCTTTGGCTTGTCCTTACCTAGCTGCCTCCCTGGCTCAGTGGCACTTTTCAAGAGGATAGCCACATTCACTGTGGGACCCTTATCCATGGTACCAGGGGCAGCAGAGCAGATTTCATTCATGAAGAATTGTTTGTCTGTTCTAACCTGTCAGGGAACCACCTGAAGGACTGATGCAAGGCATTTATCTTTGTTTCACATAACTTGGAAAAGACACAGGACAGTAGAGCTGTAGGCATCTTGAAAAAACACTGTAAGGTAAAGGAAAAACTCACAGTTGCCTGGGGCAAAAGACTGAAGGTGAGGAATGTGGATAAGGTACCAAAAGCCTGGGAGGAAAAGCAGTGGAGCGTTTTTGGAAAAAACAGGGCATTAAAAAATGCCCATGTATACTGAGCAATTTAATAAGCCGGGTATATAAGCCTAGAGGAAAACCCTAAGAAAAACTTAAGCTTTCACTCTAGCTGATCTCCAAGCACAATATAAGGAGGGAGTGAAAGCTAAGGCAGAGTTGCAAATGTCCTGGTTAAGTGTTAAAGGACTACCATAACACAGAGCCAATGCACAGAAACAGGAGATATTTTTTCTCCCTTCTCTTTTTCTCTTGTTCTCCTTTTCTCTCTCTCTTTTATTGGTTTCTGGCATTCAGAGAAATATGTATCAAAACACCATCTCAGCACAAGTTAAAGGAAAACAGATTTTAGTACCACACATGACAAGGGACAGAGGCTCTGCATTAATAGGTTGTAAAAGTCACTAAACAAATGAATAACGGCAGCCCTCAACAATAAAAACAAGGAAACTCTGGTGAAGGGCAAAGTCTGATTTCCAGCTACCACATTTAAAATAATCTAATTGTTTTCAACCAAATATTACAAAGTAAAAGAAAATGTAGTCTGTTTAAGAAAAAAAAAATTGACCGAAATTATCACTGAGAAAGTCCAGATGCTGATCATTAGACAAAGACTTTATTTTTATATATATCTTTCTCATTAAACTTTTGTTTTACTGGGTTTCAAAATTAAGTGGTCAAGTTGTTTGCATTAAAAAGTGCTGATTTTAAAAGCTAATAACTTAATGGGGCACCAGGGTGGCTCAGTGGGTTAAGCCTCTACCTTCAGTTCAGGTCATGATCTCAGGGTCCTGAGATGGAGCCCTGCATCAGCATCTCTGCTCAGCAGGGAACCTGCTTCCCTTCCTCTCTCTCTGCCTGCCTCTCTGTCTACTTTTGATCTCTGTCTGTCAAATTAAAAAAAAAAAAGATAAAAGCTAATAACTTAAAATTGCCCCCCCCACACAAAACAAATGGTCCACAAAAAATTCTCCTTTCCTTAAGAAGGTTTTATTTATTTATTTATTTTTAAAAGATTTTATTTATTTATTTGTCAGAGAGAGAGAGGGAGAGAGAGGGAGCACAGGCAGACAAAATGGCAGGCAGAGGCAGAGGGAGAAGCAGGTTCCCTGACGAGCAAGGAGCCCGATGTGGGACTCGATCCCAGGACGCTGGGATCTTGACCTGAGCCGAAGGCAGCTGCTTAACAACTGAGCCAGCCAGGCGTCCTGAGAAATTTTAAGAAGGTTTTATGATGCACTGCCTTCATTAACCAATCTTTTACCATTAACTTAAATGGCCCATTGACACAAAGAGTTCTGAGACTGTTCTCCCACCACTGATTAAGACTGGGGTGGCAGGTATTGGGGGTAATATTCAGTTAGCCTTCTGAGATTTCTGGGCAGACTTGGTGACCTTGCCTGCTCCAGCTGCCTTCTTGTCCACTGCCTTGATGACACCCACAGCCACTGTCTGTCTCATGTCACCAACAGTAATATACCCCAGAGGAGGATAATACCCCAGAGAAGTTCTTAACACACATAGGCTTGCCAGGAACCCTACTAACAATGGCAGCATCACTAGATTTCAAGAACTTGGGACCGTCTTCCAGCTTTTTTCCAGAGTAACAATCTTCCCCTTCAGCTTAGCAAACTTGTAAGCAACGTGAGCTGAGTGACAATCCAGCACAGGTACATATCCAGCACTGATTTGGCCTTGATGGTTCAGGATAACGAACATCTTTGACAGATACATTCTTGACACTGAAATTGTGCCCAGGAAGAGCCTCCCTCAGAGCTTTGTGGTGCATTTCAACAGACTTTACTTCAGTTTTAACATTTAGCATCAACTGGAGCAAAGGTGACTACCATGTCAGGTTTGAGGACACCAGTCTCCACTTGGGTCCACAGGGATAGTACTAATACCATCAATTCTGTAGATGTCCTGGAAGGGCAGACACAAGGGCTTGTCAGTTAGATGAGCTGGTGGCAGAATGCAATCCAGAGCTTCAAGCAATGTGGTTCCACAGGCATTGCCATCTTTACTAGTGACTTTCCATCCCTTGAACCAAGGCATATTAGCACTTGGCTCCAGCATGTTGTCACCATTCCAACCAGAAATTGGCACAAATGCTATTGTATCAGGATGGTAGCCAATTTTCCTAATGCGGGTGCTGACTTCCTTAACAACTTATTCATATTTCTTCTGGCTGTAGGGTGGCTCAGTAGAATCCATTTGTTAACACCAACAATTAACAATTAATCCAATTGTTAATATCAGTGTGTAAGCATACTTAGGGGTCTGCAGGTTCTTAGAGATACCTGCTTCAGATTCACTAACACCAGCAGCCACAATCAGGACAGCACAGGAAGCCTGAGATTTACCTATAATCATGTTTTTGATAAAGTCTCTGTGTCCTGGGGCATCAATGATGGTCACATAATACTTGTTGGTCTCAAATTTCCACAGGGAGATATCAATGGTGATATCACATTCATGTTCTGCTTTCAGTTTATCCAAGACCCAGGAATACTTAAAGGAGCCCTTGCCCATCTCAGCAACCTCCTTCTCAAATTTTTTGATAGTTCCTTTGCAATTCCATCACATTTGTAGATCAGATGACTAGTAACGGTAGACTTGTCCAAATCAACATCTCCAATGATGACAATGTTGATATGAGTCTTTTCCTTTCCCATTTTGGTTTAGGTTTAGTAGCAGTTTTTATGACACCTGTGTTCTAGTGGCAAACCCACTGTAAAAAAGCTAGACAAAGACTTCAAAACAACTGTTTTTTTTTTAAGTTTTTTTTTTTAAAAACTTTTTATTTATTTATTTGACAGAGAGAGACATAGTGAGAGAGGGAACACAAGCAGGGGGAGTGGGAGAAAGAGAAGCAGTCTTCCTGCTGAGCAGGGAGCCAGAAGTGGGGCTCAATCTCAGGACACTGGGATCGTGACCTGAGCTAAAGGCAGACACTTAACAACTGAGCCACCCAGGTGCCCCTAAAACAACTGTTTTAAACATACTCAAAAACCTAAAGAAAACCATGGACCAAGAACTAAATAAAACCAGAAAAACAACATATGAACAAAAGGTAAATATCAACAAAGACATGGAAGTACAAAGAGGAACCAGAAATTCTAGAGCTAAAAAGCACAATATTTGAAATGACAACTTCAGTAAATGTGTTGAACATCAGATATCAGGAGGCAGAAGAAAAAGATCAATAAACTTGAAGACACAACAATTGATATTATCCAGTCTGAGTGGCAGAAAGAAAGGAATGGAGATAAATGAGCAGAGCCAGAAGACCTATGGGACACCATCAAGCTGAACAAAATATACACTTTAGAAGTACCCAAGAAAACAAAAAAGAATATTCAAATATTCTTTTTTAAAAGTGTTTTTATTTATTTACTTATTTTGAGAAAGAGAGAGCACACATGAAGCAGCGTAGGAAGGGGCAGTGGAAGGGGGAGAGAGAGAATCTCAAGCAGGCTCCACACTCAGCACAGAGCCTGATGTGGGACTCAATCTCATGACCCTGAAATCATGACCTGAGCTGAAATCAAGACTCAGATGTTTAAGCAACTGAGCCATGCAGGTGCCCCTAAATATTCTTTCTAAGAATATTTTAAGAAATAGTAGCTGCAAACTTCCCAAGTTTGATTATGCATGAATCCACACATTCAAGAAGTTCAATGAACTCCAGGTAGGATAACTCAAAGAGATCCAAGACACATCCTAAACAAACTGTCAAAGACAAACACAAAGAGAATCTATAAAGCTGCAAAAGAGAAGCAACTCAACAGAAGAGATTTTTCAAAAGATTAACAGGTGATTTCTCATCAAAAACCATGTAAGCCTGAAGGCAGTGGAATGACATATTTAAGTACTAAATGTAAAGGAACACTGAAATTCAAGAATTGCTTATCATCCTTCAAAAATTAAGACATGCTTAGATAAATAAAACCTGAGGGTGTTCATTGCCAGTAGAACTGCCTTATAAGAAATGTTAAAGGAATTTCTTCAAGCTGAAATGAAATGACAGTAACTCAGAGCTTTATGAAGAAATAAAGATCTCTGGTAAAGGTAGTTATATCGGTAAATATAAAAGCCAGTATATTGTATTTTCAGTTTGTAACTCCTCTTCTTATTTCATATATAATTTAAAAACTAAATGCATAAAAAAGTAATTATAAATATATGTTACAGGGCACACAATGTATAAAGATGTAACTTGTGAGAAGATAATATATTAATTCAAATCAGATTGCTATAAATTTAGTAAACTAATTTAATTTTTTTTTTTTAAGAATTCATTTATGTGAGAGTGAGAGAGAGAGAGAGATAGCAAGGTACAGAGCATGAGCAGGGGAGAAAGTGAGAAGCATGCTCCCCACTGAACAAGGAGCCTGACACAGGGCTTGATCCCAGGACCCTGGGATCATGCCATAAGCCAAAGGCAGACACTTAACTGACTGAACCACCAGGCACCCCAGTACATTAATTTTAATCCCCAGGGTGACTACTAAGAATATATGTAAAATGAATAAATAAAAGGGAATGAAAAGAGAATAAAAATGGTACAATACAAAAAAATCTATTAAGCACAAAAGAAGAAATGAATGGAGAAAATGAAAGGCAAAAAGGGTATAAGACGTACAGAAAACAAACAGCAAACAGCAATAGTAAATCCCTTTTATAAGTAACTATCTAAAATGTAAATGGATTAAAATCTCCAATCAAAAGGCAGAGATTGGCAGAATGGATTGAAAGTTAAAAAAAGAAAAAAGATATTCCATGCAAATAATGACGGAGAGAGAGGGCGGCTGGCTATAATATCAAACAAACTGGAATTCAAGTCAAAACTTGTTACAAGACACAAAGAATGGCATTATATATACATATTTTAAGTTAATGCATCAATAATTTATAACAATTATAAACATACACAGCAAACAAAAGAGCCCCAAATATATAAAGCAAATACTGATAGACTTAAAGACAGAATTAGATAATTGTACAATAATAGTTGGGAGACTTCAATTACCAAGTTTCTAACATGGACAAAACATCTAGACAGAACATTAGTAAGAAAACAGAGGTCCTGAACAATACCTTAAACCTAGACCTAAAAGACAAATATAGGATAAGTCACTCTAGAGCAGAATACACATTCTTCTCAAGTGCACATGGAACATTCTTCAAGATAGAACCTATACAGGCCACAAAACCAGCCTCAATTAATATAAAAATACTGAAATCTTACAAAGTATATTCTCCAACCACAATGGAATGAAGCTAGATTTCAATAAAAAGGAGAAAAACTGGACATGAAAATTAAACAATGCACCCTTAAACAACCAAAGGTCAAAGAAATAAATCACAAAGGAAATTAGAAAACACTCAGAGAAGAACAAATATGAAAACACAACATACCACAACTTATGGAATGCAGTAAAGGGAGTGGTGACAGGGAAATTTATAGCAGTAAATGCAGTAAATGCCTACATTAAAAAGTAAGAAAGATCTTAATCAATCAGCAACCTACCTCTGCACCTTAGAAAAACCAGGAAAGAAGAGCAAACTAAACACAAAGCTAGGAGAAGGAAGTAAATTCTAAAAATTAAAGTGGAGATAAGTTATATAGAGAATAGAAAAACAATGGAGAAAATCAATGAAACCAAAACTGGTTCTTTGGAAAGATCCACAAAATCAACCAACCTTTATCTAGACTGAAAAATTAGGAAAGATGTAAATAACTGAAATAAATAATGAAAGATGTAACATTATTACCAACCTTACAGAAACAAAAAGGATTATAAGAGAAAACTGTAAATACTTGTATACTCAAAAAATTAGACAACTTAGATAAGCAAATTCTTAAAAACAGACTATCAAAAATAATTCAAGAAGAAATAGAGATGGAACTAGAGAGTACTACGCTAAGCAAAATAAGTCAGAGAAAGAAAAATACCATATGATTCACTCTTATGTGGAATTTAAGAAACAAAATAAGAAAACATGGCGGGGTGGGGAGAGAGAGAGGCAAGCCAAGGAACAGGCTCTTAACTATAGAGAACAAACTGATGGTCACCAGAGGAGAGGTGGATGAGGGGGTGGGTTACATAGGTGATAGAGATTAATGAGTACAGAGTATACTTGTTATGATGAGCACCAGGTGTTGTATAGAAGTGTTGAATCACTATATTGTATACCTGAAACTAACATTACACTGTATGCTAACTAATTGGAATTTAAATAAAAATTTTAAAAAATAGTTGAATGGATAAAGAAGTGGTATATAGAATGAAATATTATAAGCCATAATAAAGAATGAGATCTTGCCATTTGTGCCAGTGTGTATGGACCTAGAGGATATTATGCTAAGTGAAGTATGTCAGAGAAAGACAAATACCATATGATTTCACTTATATGTGGAATCTAAAAAACAAATCAAGTGATCAAATAAATAAAAGCACAAACAGACCCTTAAATACAGAGAACAAACTAGCAGTTACCAAAGGGGAGGTGAGGGGAATGGGCAAAATAGATAAAGGGGATTTAGGCATACAAACTTACAGTTATACATAAATCTCAGAGATGAAAATAAGCATTAGGAATATACAATAATACTGTAAGAATGTATGATGAGAGACAATGACTACACTTTCAGTTGTGACCATTGAATAATGTATAGAATTGTCAAATCACTATGTTGTACACCTGAAACGAAGATAACATCTTATGTGAATTATATTTCAATAATTAAAGTAAAAAGAAAAAAAGAAAAAGATAATCTGAACAAGCTTATAACAAGTAAAGACATTGAATCAGTAATTAAAAAAAAAACCTCACAACAAAGTAAAGTCCACAATCACATAGCTTCACTGGTGAGTTCTACCAAATATTTAAAGAAAATTTAATACCAATTATTCTCAAACTCTTCCAAAAGTAGAAGGGGAGGTAATACAATCTAGCTCATTTTATGAAGCCAATATTATCCTGATACCAAAGCCAGGCAAAGACACTAAAGAAAATTACAGACCAATATTCCCCATAAAAAACAGATGCAAAAATATCTAAACAAAATACTAGCAAACTTAATTCAATAGTATACAAAAAGGATTATACACCATGACCTGGTGAAATTTATCCCAGGAATGCAAGAGTGGCTCAACATAAGAAAATTAATTGATATAATAGGCCACATTACAGAACAAGGAGAAAAAAAAAACACATTAACAGAACAAGGAGGAAAAACCAAGTGATCATCTTGATACAGAAACTACATAGGACAAAGTCCAACACTCTTTTGTGATAAATGCACTCAGAAATTAGGAATAAATGGAAACTTTCTTAACATGAAAAAAAGTATTTATAAAAAACTCACAGCTATCTCAATACTCAACGGTGAAAGATTGAAAGTTTTTCCTCCAAGATCAGGAGTAAGACAAGAATGCTTGCTTTCATTATTTCTATTCAACATGGTACCAGAAGCCTTTGCCAGAGTAATTAGGTAAGGAAAAGAAATAAAATACATTCAAATTTGAAAGGAAGAAGTAAAACTATGTCTGTTTCAGATGACATGAGCCTTTCTAAAGTCTTGAAGAATCTACAAATTAAATATCAGAGCTAAAAAAATGAGTTCAGTGAAGTCTTAGGGTACAAGATGAACACAAAAAATCAATTTTCTTTCTATATAATTATAATGAAAAATCTGAAAAAGAAATTAACAATTCAATTTGCAATACCAGCCAAAAGAATAAAATATCTAGGAATAAATTTAACCAAGTAAAGGAAAGACATGTACAGAGAAAACACTAATGAAGGAAATTTGAAAAGACCCAAATAAGGGTGCCTGGCTGGCAGAGTAGAGCCTGGTTCAGTTGGTAGAGCATGCAACTCTTGATCTCAGGGTTGTGAGTTCAAGCCCCACACTGAGGGTAGAGTTTCCTTTTAAAAAAAGGAAAAAAAAAAGACCTAAGTAAATGGAAAGACAACTTGTGTTCCTGAATGGAACAATATTAAGATGGCAACGTCATTGAAAGCAATCTATAGATTCAGCGAAATCCTTATAAAAAATCCAAGAGCCTTTTGAGCATAAATGGAAAAGCTGATCCTCAAATTCATATGGAATTGCAAGGGGCCCCAAATAACCAAAATAATCTAGAAAAGGAAAAGAAAGTTGGAGGACTCACACACCCCAATATCGAAAGTTACTATAAAGCTATGGTTGGTACTGGCATAAGGACAAACAAATAGCTCGTGGAATAGAATTGAGAGTCCAGAAATAAGCCCATACATCTATGGTGAATTGGTTTTTGACAAGGGTTCCTAGACAATCCAGTGAGAAAAGAACAGTTTCTTCAACAAATAGTGCTGGGACAACTATATATTCACATGTAAAAAAATAAAGTTGGATCTCTACCTCATGTCATTTACAAAAACTAATTCAAAATGGATCAATGATCTAAATATAAAATCTAAAACCATAAAAATTTTGTAAGAAATCACAGAAGTAAATTTTTATGATGTTAGATTTGACAAAGAAATCTTAGATATGACACCACAAGATGAGCAAAGAAAGAAAAAGGATAGACAAATTGGACTTCATGAAAACTTAAAACTTCTGTGCATAATAGGATATTATTAAGAAAGTAAAAAGATGACCTCCAGAATGGGAGAACATATTTGCAAATCATGTATCTGTTAAGTATCCAGAATATATATAGAAGTCTTATAACTCAACAAGAATAAGACAAACAGTCCAATTAAAAAATAGGCAAAATCCTTGAATAGACATTTTTCCAAAGAAGATATACGAATAGGGAAAAAGCACATGAAAAGATACTCAACATCATTAGTCATTAAAAAATACAAATCAAAACCATAATAAAGTAGTACTTCATTAACAAACTAAGATGGCCATAATATAATAATAGTAATAACAATAAAACAAACTAAAAACTGTTGGAAGGAGGTGGGGAAATTGGGATGCTCATGCATTGCTGGTAGGAATTTAGAATGGGTCAGCCCCTGAAGAAAACAGGGTGGTGGCCCCTCAAAAAGACAGAATTACCATATGGCCCAGTAATTCTACTCCTAGGTATATATCCCAAAGTACTGAAAGCAGGTACTCAAATAAATATATATATGTATGTGTTCATAGCAGTGTTACTCACAATTGCTTAAAGGTAAACATCCCAAATGTCCGTCAATGGATGTGTGGATAATCAAAATGTAGTATATTCATAAAATGCAATATTATTCAACCATAAAAAGGAATGAGGTACTGATAGATGATAGGATGGGGATGAACCCCAAAAACATCATTCTAAGTGAAAGCAGCCAGCCACAAAAGGTCACATAATATATTATTCCATTTATATGAAATATCCAGAATAGGTTAAATCCACAGAGACAGGATGTAGATTGGCGGTTTCTGGGGGTTGGGGGAGGGGGCTGGAAATAGGGAGAAACTGCTTAAGTATAAGGTTCTACTTTGGAGCAATAAAACTGTTTGTATCTAGATAAAGGTGGGGTGATTGCATAACACGGTGAATGTACTAATTGTCACTGAATTACTCATGTTAAATGGTTAATTTTATATTATGTAAATTCCACAATAACTTTTTTAAAGAAATGAACCAGGATCCTTATGTACTGTACACAAAATAACTCTAAATGGTTCAAAAGTTAAAAGCATCAAATATATAGAAGAAAAACAGATAAAATTGAAAACTTTCATGTAGTTAAAGGCTTCTTATACATGACACAAAAAGCGATAATGATAAAAGAAAAAACTGATAAACTGGACCTCATCAAAGTTTCAAAAAATCTGGGGCACCTGGGTGGCTCAGTCGTTAAGTGTCTGCCTTCCTCTCAGGTCATGATCCCAGGGTCCTGGGATGGAGCCCCACATTGGGCTCACTGCTCTGCGGGAAGCCTGCTTCTCCCTCTCCTACTCTTCCTGCTTGTGTTCCCTCTCTTGCTGCATCTGTCTCTGTCAAATAAATAAAATCTTTAAAAAAATTTTTTTTAATCTAATTGAAACATACTGTTAAGGAAAAGAAAATACAACCCGCAGAATGGGAAAAATACTATGTGTGTGTGAGTGTACATATGACAAAGAGTTTGTATTCAGAAAATAAAAACCTTCAATTTAAGAAGATAAGCAATACAATTTTTTTAAATAGGTGAAGATTACAGAAGACACTTCATAATAGAAGACATCTGAATGGTCAGTAACTACATGAACATACGCTCAACATCAGGAAAATCAAAATAAAACAAGATACCTCCTTATATCCACTAGGATGGCTATAATTAAAAGGATCCCATACACTGCTGGTGGGAATGTAAAATAGTATAATCACTTTGACAAATATTTCAGCAGTTCCTTGTAAAGTTAAATACATTACACACTCCATTCCTTTGTATCTACCCAAAAGAAATGAAAAATATGTGTACAAAATGACTTGTACACAAACATTCACAGTGAAAGAGAGCAGATCAGTGGCCTCCAAAACAAAGGGTAAGATTTTAGTGGAAAGGGCTACAGGTGAACTTTTTGGGGTAATGAAACTATTCCATACCTTAATTACTGTGGCTATATACATTTGTCAAAATTCAGTAACTGTACAATTAAAATGGATGCAGTTTATTGTATGTGAACTATACTTCAAAAAAAGTTGATTTAAAACAAAATAGAAGGGAGAGGAGCCTGAATCCTGAATTGGGACTTGGACCTCTTCAGTAAGATTTCCACTGGCAACTCCCATGAGGGACGCTTCATTGAGGTCCCTGTCTGTGCCAAGGAATGCGGAGGCAAAACATTGTTGGAATAGCTAAGTTATTCACTTGTTCCCTTAAATTTACTAAATGGCATGTTGTATTTCCTGAAATATTCAAAGTATTTATTTAAATTTCCTTCGGGTAGAAAAGAACCTCTCAAATTAGTTTAGGAATAGTAAACTTACATATATGTAACAAAGATAGATAGAAAGATAGATAGATATACACACCAATATACATACCTATATTTTAGTTATCTAAATATTTAGTTTCAACCCAATAAATAACTTAATAATTAAAAATCTTAAGAAGCTTCCTGGAAATCAAATTTCTCTAAGTAGTTTTAACAGTTCTCCCCTATAGCTAAGATAAACCTACTTTCTTGTTGACACTTAGTTTTAATTTTCTCTTTACAACTACTTCCACTCCTCCATTTTCCTGTCTCTCTTTTGGTCCATTTCATCTCTAATCAGGTAACAATATTTGAGGAATTGTATTTGTTTTTTGAATATATCAAATATAGGTATATGCATTATTTAACTGACATGTCTAGCCAATACCTTTAGAAATAAAGTAAAAAAAAAAAAAAGTTCTTTTAAGTCATCTTTCCACTTTATGGTAAAGACCAAAGATAAAGAAAGATAATCAAAAAGGAAAAATACAAAATACAAAAATACAAAAATTACTATGCCTAAGGAAAGGCAATTAGATGTCACTGAATTATATTAAAAGAGACTACAGGTCCTATGGAAATTCAGTTATCACTTATTTAACACAATGTGGTACACATTAAGACACTTTAGGTTGGTATTAGCTTAATTAGTAGGTGGAAGAGTCATGACTTAAATTAAGCCTGATGCCAACAATCATGCTCTAAAACAAACCATTACACTATTCCAATATAGTAACTTTAGAACCAACTATTGCAGGGGCTCTGTACTCCCACAAAAAGAGAGGAATTTGTTCTTCTTACTGCAAACAACAAAATGCTAAAGCAGTCCATCATTCTAATTCCAGGTGTTCAGAATAAACTATTTCAGCATTCTCTCTACCCCAGTTCTCAAGTGTAACCTAACTTCCAAATCCTGCTCTTTCCATAGTTTCCAGTGATAAAGTGCTACATTAACGCAAGGAGAAAGCAAAATGTGCCTCCCAAACTACACTTTGACTACCTGAAAAAGGAATGACAGAGAAATGTGCAGAATTTTAAAGAAGATGGATAAAACATGCCTAATAGCATGCCACTCTCACTGTACACAGCTGCATTCACCTGTACCCTTTTCTGGACAAAATTAGAAAATCTACATCCTCTCAGCAGTACAAATCCTAAAAGTGTATCTTCCTTCCACAACACTGTCTCTTCAGGCTAGGTTGTGGAGTCAACTCTTAATGACTGAAGTTGACAATTTTCTTTCTTAGGGAAATTATAACTTGGGGACATGTATCGGGACAGCAACAGGAAATATGATTCAGTATTTCCAATCAATATTGGGAAAAAGCATAGTTAACTATTTAAAATTATTTTATAAAGGCTTTGGAATAAATTATAGAACTTACAAGTAATTAAAAACCAAGACACTTTTTTGAAATGTTTATTAAAGAGTTTCTAACATATTTTATAAATTCTAAATATTCCTAGGTCAACCACAAAATACTCAGTTAAAACATAAAGATCTGGAATTCTTTTTTTTTTTTTTTTAAGTAGGCTCCACCCCTAGTGTGGAGCCCAGTGCAGGGCTTGATCTTAGAATCCTGAGATCAAGACCTGAGCTGATATCAAGGTTGGATGCTCAACCAATTGAATTGCCCAGGCACCCCTGAAATTCTTTTTTTAACCAGGAAGGAATTTGTATTTTATAGAAATTTCTCTGTCAATTTATCTAAAGATTTTGGGTACATCCACAAAAACCTAAAATAAAAAATAGGTTTCATACATGTATTACATATTTTGCTTCAAATATAAGTGAAAGAGTTGGATCCAGCATTCAAAATATCATTTTTTTAATTTTATTTTTTCAGTGTTCCAGGATTCATTGTTTATGCACCACACCCAGTGCGCCATGCAATACATGCCTTCCTTAATGCCCACCACCAGGCTCACTTTTTTTTAGTACTGACAAACTAAAAGTGGAAAAGTATTTGTTACTCAGTGAAGGAAAAAGATAAGGAGAATAAGTGTACACTTTATATGAAAGAGTTCAAATTACAGATGACTCGGGGCGCCTGGGTGGCTCAGTGGGTTAAGCCGCTGCCTTCGGCTCAGGTCATGATCCCAGGTCCTGGGTTTGAGCCCCACATCGGGCTCTCTGCTCAGCAGGGAGCCTGCTTCCTCCTCTCTCTCTGCCTGCCTCTCTGCCTGCTTGTGATTTCTCTCTGTCAAATAAATAAATAAAATCTTTAAAAAAAAATTACAGATGACTCATCTTCATTGTATCCAATGACAGAGTTATTACTGGTATTAGGTTATTGTGTCAGCCTCTGGAATTTTTTACTATAAAAAAAGACCCACTGAAGTTCTATTTTAGAAAAGCAGATAAAGGAAAACTCTAAAATTGACCTGAAATGTTTATTGAAATTATAAAATCCTGTTTTAGTTTCTTTCATTAGTTACCTATATTTTTTTCCTTTAATAGTGATGGCATGAAAATAGTTACCTCTAAAAAGTTTTTCAACTGTTTAAATCCAAAAATGTTGAAATATACAGCTGTAAACTAATATTCAATATTTCTTAACATTTTTATTGCAAAAGTAAATATTTACTATAGATAAGTGAGGAAATATAGGTAAGGAAAAAAACTTAAAATTTCACTATCATCCTCTTAAGTCTTTTTTCTCCATTTAATTTTGAATAAACATTTATCATGGAGATGGAACATTAGGCCCTTGAGTATTCCACTCAAAATGAACCAAGTTAATGTCCCTATGAGTACACATTTCCATTAATTGTGATTTAAAGAGAACCTATGTCTATACTCTTGTTTTCTATAACAATTTACATTTCTACTAATGTTTACACCCAATAAAAGTCTTTACAGAATTTTTAAATACCATGAGGTAAGAATACCAATGAAAAACTAGACGTAAAAAAGACTGAGAAAAAGGTTATCATCTGAAATAATTTAGTCCCTTTTGCCTCTTGAATATTTTCAGTTTTGTTCAGATTAAATCAGGACCTGATTTTATTTTTTTTTAAAGATTTTATTTATTTATTTGACAGAGAGAGATCACAAGTAGATGGAGAGGCAGGCAGAGAGAGAGAGAGAGAGAGAGAGGAGGAAGCAGGCTCCCCGCTGAGCAGAGAGCCCGATGTGGGACTCGATCCCAGGACCCCGAGATCATGACCTGAGCCGAAGGCAGCGGCTTAACCCACTGAGCCACCCAGGTGCCCCTCAGGACCTGATTTTAAAACAAAGCCTGGGTATGCTAAGTGAAACAAGTTAGACAAAGCCAAGTTCTATATCATTTCACTTAAATCTGTTACCTCTAAAAAAAAAGGAATAAACAAACAAAAAGCAGAATCAGACCTATAAATACAAAGAACAAACTGACAGTTGCTAGAGGAAAAGACAGTGGGTGATGGCCAAAATAGGTGAAGGGAAGTGGGAGATATAGGCTTCCAGTTATGGAATGAATAGGTCATGGGAATAAAAGGTGCAGCATAGGAAATATAGTCAATGGTGTTGCAATAGCATTGCATGGTAACACATGGTAGCTATGCTTAGGAGCAAATCATAACCATTTAAGAGTTGCTGGATCAGTATGTTGTATAGCTGAAACAAATGTAACATTGTGTGTCAACTATATTCAAATAAAAACAAACAAAGCCTGGGTAAATAATACTTTTGATGCCTCTTGAAAATCAGAACTTAATTTTGAACTCAACTTTGTTTTTTTATCATATTGACAAATTCAAATTATAATTCTTTAACCATCTGGAGAAAAAAATTTTCCCTTTCCATATCTGTGTATCGTGGAATACAGGGAATAAAAATGAGAATATAGATGTGAAAATCTATTAGGAAACTGATAAGTTTATGAGCCCATGTTTTTAATATAAAGGTTGACAATCTGCAAATTCAAATGTGTCAGTCATATTAGTCAGAAAACAAATTCAAGCCCCTGAAGAGGAACCTCTTTTCCAGCCTCTAAGAAAGGTGACCTTTTTTCAGCTTAGTCTCATTTGTTATTTTACAACATTAGTCTGTGTTTTTTTTCCATTATACAGTATACACAAATGAAGGCAGTGATAAGGTCTAATGAGCTTGTGACATAACAAAAAGAAGTCTTTATTGCAACTGTGGAGAAAAATGAAATGCCCAAATGCTGTAAAAGATAAGCGAGCAAACAGAACTGAGAGAGGTGACAGCAAAAAATGAATTTATCCACTATTAACCAAATTACTATAAACTGAGTATACTCACTCTGAAGTAAAAGTATCTTTAAAAATTAAAAATCCAGGAACTGACCATAAGAACTAGAAAAAAAGCTGTTATTTTTCTTCTTCCAAAATGTATCCAGCATCTCCAGGGAGCAAGGGGAATGGGAGATGGGGAAATCCAAAACCTATGGAGATAAATTTTGCCAGACAGTGGAAACTTTCAACATACCACAAGCGGAAGAAAATGTATAGCTTATTTTACAAATCACAACATAATAAGAATTGACTCTTTCATTCTGAAAGAAAACAATGAAAATTAACATGACCTCAAAGCTAGGGCAAATTGTCTCATTAATCGCCAGCTAGGAAAACTACTCAGAAGAGATACTAAAGCTTAATAAATGCTTCACATTTCAAAAGACTTCCTGAAACTAAATTAACTCAAAATGGGTAAGGCAATTTCCTACAGGGTCATTGTTCAAGCATTTCTCCTTACAAAGTCAAAATGAAGGGGGCGCCTGGGTGGCTCAGTGGGTTAAGGCCTCTGCCTTAGGCTCAGGGCATGATCCCAGGGTCCTGGGACTGAACCCGCATTGAGCTCTCTGCTCCGTGGGGAGCCTTCTTCCTCCTCTCTCTCTGCCTGCCTCTCTGCCTACTTGTGATCTCTGTCAAATAAATAAATAAAATATTTTTAAAAATGAAGTAAGGTAGAAAAAGAGTCTTCCTCACTTCAAAATAAATGTATTTTTAAAATATTTTTATCAATGACCAAATCTAAGACCTTATTATAGCTGAATTCTTTCTTTCCTACATTATCAAAGAGAAATACAACAGTTAAATGACTAGAAAAACTATCATAATGATCCTAGTTTCTCTTCCCTTAAACTTCACAGGCAAGATCAGAAATATCTCTCCATCCTATGATTAAAAGGATATTCTGAGTATGAGAAAATTAATTAATCCTAAAACCTTTACTTTTCATTAATTATATGAAAGGCTTTCTGCCAGATGATGTGAAGTATAAAAGAAATAGAAAATGATCATTGCTCTTGAGGTAACTCTTATAATATAGGTTTAGACAGATATATGGATGGATAGATATGTAGGCAAAGAAATAAGTATATAGATGACAATATCTAATTTTAGAAGTCTTCGCAAAGAAAATAATCTGAAATACAAATAATTTTGTTTAAAAATGTTGACAGCAGTGTTAACAAAAAAAAATATAAGTAGGCTATGTTGGAACAATTGTTATTGGACTTGCCCTCTTGCCATAAACTACTGTAAAACTATAAAATATGTGAAATAAATATTTTCAGACATTGGGAACAGTTGGCAAAGACTGGTCTCAACACTTACTTTAAATATTCTCCTGAAGGAGAATATAAATATAAACAATAATATAAAGGGTAAAAAAGAGTGCAGAGTAGAATAAAAGAAGTAAATCTATCTTAATTCACAAAAGACATAATGACATTTGCAGATAATTCTAAGCAAACCATAAAAAAGCTATCAGACATAGTAAAATTATTTTTAGCAAGATCACAGCATACAAGTCAATAAAACATCAACTGTATTTCTATATACTAACAACAAACAACTAAAAACAGAAAATACAATACCATTAATAATACTATTCAAACACATGAACACTTAGGGATGAATTTAACAAAGTATGTATAAGACCTACACACTGAAAAGTACAAAACATTACTGAGAGAAATTGAAGACCTTAATAAACAAATGTATATCATGTTCATTCATCAGAACACTGAATACTATTAAGACATCAATTTTCCCACCAAATGATTTGTAGATTAAACACAATCCCATTAAAAATTCAGAGTTTTACTCCTTTGAGTTGAAAACCTAATTATAAAAGTTATATAGAAATGCAAAAGAGGATTAGGAGGAGAAGGAAGAGAGGAGGAGAGGAAGAGGAGGAGAAGAAAGAAGTGAACCAAAAATTTGAAAAAGAACAAATTTGGAAAATTTGCAAAACCTGATTTATTTTTAACTTTTTCAGTGTTCTGAGATTCACTGTTCATGCACCACACCCAGTGCTCCATGCAATAGGTGCTCTCCTTAATAACCACCAACATGCTCACCCATCCCCCACCTCCATCCCCCTCAAAACCCTCAGTTTGTTTCCCAGAGTCCACAGTCTCTCATGGTTCCTCTCCCTCTCTGATTTCTCCCAATTCACTTTTCCTTTCCTGCTCCTAATGTCCTCCATGTTATTCCTTATGCTCTATAAGTAAGTGAAACCATATGATAATTGACTTTCTCTGCTTCACTTATTTCACTCTGCACCACGTGATTTAAGTCCTTATTATAAAACTACAGTAATGACCACAGTGTGATATCAGCTTAAGAATATATATACAGGTTGAAAGAACAGATTAGAGTCCAAAAATAGACCCACACATACATGGTTAGTAGATTTTCAACAAAGGTACCAAGGTAATTCAATTGGGGAAGGGATCATCTTTTCAATAAATGGTGCTAGAACTAGTTAAACAAATGGGAAAAAAAGTGAAACAGTATTCTTACCAAATACCATACACCAAATAACTAAATGCTGAAACTATGCTGAAACAAATGCTGAAACTATAAAAGCAACTTTTAGAAGAAAACGTGAGAGAAAATCTTGATCGCTTTGGGGGTACTGAAAGATTTCTTATAAAGAACACAACCGTAACCATAAAAAGATGATAAACTGGGCTGTGCTAAAATTAAATGTTTACTCTCTGAAAACAGCAGTTACAAAATAGAAAAGGCAAGCTACCAAATGGAGAACATATCCACAAAACATGTATGTATTAGATTAGATAAGATGTTGTATCCAGAATATATAAAGAGCTCTTACTACTCGCACTTAAGTATATAAAAAAACAAAAAAGAAATGGCCTACTGAAGCACACAAGATAGATGAATCACAAATGTACAATGTTAGTGAGAAAAAGAGCTAGACTCAAAAGGTTACATACTGGATGATTCCATCTACAGGACATTATGAAAAAAGGTAAAATTATAGGAAAAGAAAATAAATGAGTGATTGCCAGGAACTGTGGGTAGGCTGTGGGGAGGGGGCTCATTACAAAAGGGGCAGCATGAGGCCATATTTTGAGGTGATGAAACTGTTCTGAATCTTGATGATGACTGGTTACAAGATTGTATGCTTTTATCAAAACTCATAAAATAGTACACCAAAGATAGTAAATTTTACTAAATATAAATAAAAAGAGAACTATAAGAAAACTACCAGGTGACTACAATACTCAGATACCAAAATGGTTAAAAATGAAGAGTAACTATAATAACAGCAAATGCAGGCAAGGAAGAGGAACAACTAGACCTTTCATACATTGGTGGAATGTACAATGGTAGAACCACTTTGGAAAACAATTTTTAATTTTCTTGCAAAATTAAAAATAGACTTATGATACAACCCAGAATTCCATTATGTCATTATTTATCCAAGAAAATGAAAGCAAATGTCCACACAAAGACCTGTTGCAATGTTCATAGCAGAGGAAGTGGGGGAAACCTTGAAGACATTTTTCTCCATTCTGACTCAGTACTCAGTACTTTTCCACTCTAATTCTTTCTCTTCTTCTGCCCCTGGGCCTCTAGGTCCATAAAACTGTGGGAGCTTTTTCTTTGAGGCTTCTTCATCAGTGAGATGACTAGACCCTCAAGTCTGTATTATCCACAGGACCTGAAGCCAATTCGTTGAGAAAAAAGTAAATGGGAGGCCAGGGGAGTAGGCATTTACCCTGGTTTAGTCTCTTCCTTAAACAATCATAGTAAGCAATTAAAGACTTGACTGTTACTTTCATTTTGTCTTGTTTTTGTTGGCTATTCAGACTTAAGAGCTCAGTTGAGCTTCTGACAATATAATCATATAAATTGGTGTAAATTATTTCTTGATGAAATTTAACATTTTTTTTAATCTCAGGAAATAAGAATGGAAAAGGACTTCCTCAATCTGTAATGATGAAAAACTTAAAGCTAAAATAAGAGTGAAATACTATCTTCCCCAAGACAGAGTGCAAAAATGGATGTCTTTTCTTACCACTCTATTAAACTTGTACTGGAGGTCCTAGCCAGTCCAATAAGGCAGCCAGCACAAAAAGGCACAGGAATTGAAAAGGAAAAAGTATAACTCTCTTTACTTGCCGATGATATAATTATGTACATGGAAAATACAAAGTAACTAATGGAACTAATGAATAAATTTAACAATGCTGTTCTATAACCTGATTATAGATTACACTTACACTATTGTATGGATCTATAAAAATTCACAGAACTGTGCATAAAATCAAACCCTAGAAAAGAAAGAAATGGGTAATATCTTAGGATAAAAAGTTCAATACAAAAGTGAATCATATTTCTGTAACTTAGCAACAAGCAATTGAAAATACAAGATCTAAGTGACAGCATTTACTGTAAAAACAATCATATGCATAGGAGGAAAGTGAGCAAATGCTGTGCATGGTTCTATGATGACCCAGTTAAAGAATATCTAGATTAATCAAGATGTACTGTGTTTATGGATTGAAAAAAATCAATAATTTTAAGACTTCAATCTTCCTATATTAATCCAAAGAATTGTTGCTATTCCTGTCAAAAATTCAGTTTTTTTAAGTAGGAATTGACAAGATGAATCTGAAATTTACATGAAATTAAGAAACAAAACAGATGAAGGGGGGAAAAAAGAAAGAGAAGCAAACCATAAAACAGACTCAACTACAGAGAACAAACTAAGGTTGCTGGACAGGAGGTGGGTGAGGGATGGGTTAAATGAGTGATGGGCACTTTTGATGAGCACTGGGTGTTAATCCCAAAACCAGACAAAGACCCCACCAAAAAGGAGAATTACAGACCAATATCCCTAATGAATATGGATGTAAAAATTCTCACCAAGATACTAGCCAATAAAATCTAAAAGCACATAAAAAGATTATTCACCATGACCAAGTAGGATTTATTCCTGAGCTGCAAGGGTGGTTCAACATTTGTAAATCAATGTGATACACTACATTAATAAAAGAAAGCACCAGAACCATATGATCCTCTCAGTTGATGCAGAAAAAGCATGTGACAAAATACAGCATTCTTTCTTGATTAAAACTCTCCACAGTGTAAGGATAGAGGGGACATACCTCAATACCATAAAAGCCATCTATGAAAAGCCCACAGCAAATATCATTCTCAATGGGAGAAAACCGAGAGCTTTCCCCCTAAGGTCAGGAACAGGACAGGGATGTCCATTCTCACCACTGTTGTTCAACACAGAACTAGAAGTCCTAGCCCCAGCAATCAGAAAACAGAAAGAAATAAAAGGCATTCAAATTGGCAAAGAAGAAGTCAAACCCCCACTCTTTGCAGATGACATGGTATTTTTATGTGGAAAACCCAAAAGACTCCACCCCAAAATTGCCAGAACTCCAACAGGAGTTCAGCAACATGGCAAGATATAAAATCAATGCACAGAAATCAGCTGCACTTCTATACATTAACAAGAGACAGAAGAAAGAGAAATTAAGGAATCAATCCCATTTACAATTGCACCCAAAACCTTAAGATACTTAGGTATAAACCTAACCAAAGAGGTAAAGGATCTGTACTCTAAAAACTACAGAACACTTAAGAAAGCAATTGACGAAGACATAACAAAATGGAAACACATTGCAAGCTCATGGATTGGAAGAATAAATATGGTTAAAAAGCCTATGCTACCCAGCACAATCTATACACTCAATGCAATCTATATCAAAATACCATTGACATTTTTCACAGAGCTGAAACAAATAATCTTAAAATTTGTATGGAACCAGAAAAGACACCAAATAGCCAGAGGAATGTTGAAAAAGAAAACCAAAGCTGGTGGCATCACAACAGTGGACTTCAAGCTATATTAAAAAGGCGTAATCATCAAGACAGTATGGTACTGGCACACACACACAAAAAAAAACAAACCAGACACATAAATCAATGGAACAGGAGAGAGAACCCAGAAATGGACCCTCAACACTATGGTCAACTAATCTTTGACAAAGCAGGAAAGAGTATCGAATGGAAAAAGGACAGTCTCTTCAATAAACTGTGGGAAATAAATTGCTGGGAGAATTGGATAGCCACATGTAGAAGAATGAAACTAGACCATTATCTTACACCATACACAAAGACAAACTTAAAATGGATGAAAGACCTAAACGTGAGACAGGAATATGTCCAAATCCTAGAGGAGAACACAGGCGGCAACCTCTTCAACCTCAGCCATGGCTACTTCTTGCTAGACATGTCTCCAAAGGCAAAGGAAGCAAAAGCAAAAATGAACTGTTGGAACTTCTTCAAATAAAAAGCTTCTGCACCAAAAAGGAAATAGTCAACAAAACTAAAAGGCAACCTACAGAATGGGAGAAGACATTTGCAAGTGACCTACCAGATAAAGGGCTAGTATCCAAGATTTATAAAGAATTTGTCAAACTCAACACCCGAAATATAAATGATCCAGTCTAGAAGTGGACAGAAGATATGAACAGACATTTCACCAATGAAGACATATAAATACCCAACAGACATGTGAAAAAATGATCCACATCACTCAGCATCAAGAAATACAAATCAAAACCACAATGAGATACCACCTCACACCAGTCAGAACAGCTAAAATTAACAAGACAGGACACAACAAATATTGGTGCAGATGTGGAGAAAGGGGAACCCTCTTACACTGTTGGTGGGAATGAAAGCTTGTACAGTCACTCTGGAAAACGGTATGAAGATACCTCAAAAAGTTAAAAATAGGGCGCCTGGGTGGCTCAGTGGGTTAAGCCGCTGCCTTCGGCTCAGGTCATGATCTCAGGGTCCTGGGATCGAGTCCCGCATCGGGCTCTCTGCTCAGCGGGGAGCCTGCTTCCCTCTCTCTCTCTCTGCCTGCCTCTCTGTCTACTTGTGATCTCTCTCTGTCAAATAAACAAATAAAATCTTTTAAAAAAAAGTTAAAAATAGAGTTACCCTATTACCCAGCAATTGCACTACTAGGTATTTACCCCAAAGATGAATGTAGTGATCCAAAGGGGCACCTGCACCCCAATGATTATAGCAGCAATGTCCACAACAGCCAAACTGTGGGAAGAGCCAAGATGTCCATCAACAGATGAATGGATAAAAATGTGCTATATATACACAATGGAATATTACTCAGCCATCAGAAAGGATGAATACTTACCATTAATATTGGCATGGATGGAACTGGAGGGTATTATGCCGAGTGAAATAAGCAGAGGAAGACAATTATCCTATGGTTTCATAGGAAATTTCATATGTGGAATTTAAGAAACAGGGCAGAAGATCATAGAGGAAGGGAAAGAAAACTGAATTAGAGGTCATCAGGGAGGGAGACAAACCATGAGAGACTCTTACCTATAGGAAACAAACTGAGGGTTGCAGAAGGGGAGGTGATTAGGGGGGTAGGGTAGCTGGGTGATGGGCATTAAGGAGGGCATGGGATGTGATGAGCACTGGATGTTCTACGCAATGCAACTGATGAAATATTGAATACTACATCTGAAACTAATCATGTACTATATACTGGCTAATTGAATCTAAATAATTTTTTTTAAAGATTTTATTTATTTATTTGACAGACAGAGATTACAAGCAGGCAGAGAGACAGTCAGAGAGAGGAGGAAGCAGGCTCCCTGCTGAGCAGAGAGCCCGATGTGGGGCTCGATCCCAGGACCCTGGGATCATGACCCGAGCCGAAGGCAGAGGCTTTAACCCACTGAGCCACCCAGGCGCCCCTAAATAATTTTTTTTAATGAGCACTGGGTGTTACAAGGAAGCGAGGAGTCTCTAAATTCTACTCCTGAAACGAATATTACACTATTTGCTATCTAACTGGAATTAAACTAAAAACTTGAAATAAAAAAAGGAAACTAAAAAAATAGTAATAAAAATTTAATATTAAAGATCAAAAAATTAAAAAACATATTAAAAATTTTTTTAAAAGATCAAAAAATAAAAATATATAATAATAGCCAAGACAATTGTCATGACAATCATGAAAGAATAAATTCAAAAGAGTCACACTACAAAACGTAAAGAGTTATTATAAGGGCGCCTGAGTGGCTCAGTAGGTTAAGCCTCTGTCTTTAACTCAGGTCATGATTTCAGGGTCCTGGGATCTAGCCTCACATCAGGCTCTCTGCTCAGCAGGGAGCCTACTCCCCCTCCCCCTCTCTGCCTGCCTCTCTGCCTACTTGTGATCTCTTTCAAAAAAAAAAGTAAAATCTTTAAAAAAATAAAAAATAAAGAGTTATTGTAACACCAAAATAATTAAGATAGTAGCATATTGGCATAAGGATATACAAAAAGATCAACAGAACAGACTAGTGAGTTCCATCCAAGACCTGTACGTACACATTCAACTCACTTTCAATAAAGCCATCAAAGCAAATCAATTAAAAAAGGAGCTTTTTTTTCAATACATGGTACTGAAATAACTGGTTATCTACATAGAAAAAATAATGGGCTTAAGGACAAAATCTGAAACTATAAAGATTCTAGAAGAAAACATATTATTGCAACCTTGGAGCTTAAGATATCTTAGAGAAGACACAAAAGACAAGGAAAGGGAAGGGGCATGAGGGAATTTGGGGTAGTAAAAAAGTTCTATATCCTGACTTGCTTATTGGTTACTGTGTATACAATTATTAAAAAAACAATTGAGCTGTTCACCTAAGATCACCTAAGATCAGTGCATATCTCTTTTTATAAATTATACTTCAATAAAATTATACTTTAATAAAATAACCGTTAAAATGAAAACATTAAAATGTTCATTGCAGCTTTACCTGTAAAAGCCACAAACTGGAAACAACCCAAATGTCCATTAACAGGTAAACAGAAAAATAAAGTGGCATATCCATAGGATAGAATTGTACATAGCAAGAAAATAATGACCTGTGGATACACACCACAACATGAATGACTCTCAAATGCTGACAGAAAGAAGAGAGAACAAGAAAGTGTACATACTACATGATTCCATCTATATAAACTCTAGGAAATGAAACAAATGTAAGAAAGATCAGTCGTTGGGGCACCTGGGTGGCTCAGTGGGTTAAGCCTCTGCCTTCGACTCAGGTCGTGATCTCGGGGTCCTGGGATGGAGCCCTGCATCAGGCTCTCTGCTCAGCAGGGAGCCTGCTTCCACCTCTCTACCTGCCTCTCTGCCTACTTGTGATCTCTCTCACTGTCAAATTAAAAAAAAAAGATCAGTGGTTACTTGGGGGTGAGGAATGAAAGTAGGAAGTAAGGGAGGGACTATAAAGAGGTATGGAAATATTTTCTGGTGATCCATATGTTCATTATTTTTAATGTATCAATGGTTTCACAGGAATTCACATAGGTCACAACTCCACAAATTGTATACTTTAAGTAAATGCATTTTACTGTATGTCAATTAGACCTCAATGTTGCTTAAAAACGATAGAGAACCAGATTTGAGCTCAGTAAGAAAGAATTTTCCTTCTAACAACCAGAACAATAGAATTTTGAATTAAAAGACACTTCCTGGGTATTGCTAACAAGGTAGCATATACTCCCTATTTGAGCACTTTCAAGAATGGGGCATTTCCATTACTAAATATCTTAATTGTTAGAATATCATTGATACCAAATGTTCCTGTAACTCATTCCATTGATTCTAGGTCTTGTCTCTGGTGCTATCCAAATCTACCTTCCCCCAAATTCAAAATTCATTCAACGATTAGCTACTGAGAACCAGCTATATGCAAGGAACCAGTCTATATACTATGGTGAATAAAAAAATATATAAGACAAGGATCCTGATGTCACGGGTTTCCCAATTTGTATCTAAAAATAACTTCAGCTTATTGTCTTTTTTCACTATTGTCTCCTCTGTTGTGGTTTATACTGTGAGAATGTTTCTGACTTGGCAATTGGACTGAAGATGGTAGGAAAGACACACAAGTACAATTAGTATCACCATTTTTATTTAGTAGTTGTGTCTACTAGGATGAATAAAATTACAAAATCATATTAACAGTTCACCAATCACTAAACCTCTTTAATGTCTGTCTTGATAGAAGACAGCTTCCTCATATCCGCTTCTGCATTCACTCTGTCGCAATATGTTGTTTTGGTTGAAATAGTTGGATCTTCCTATCTACTTTTGCATTCATTCTGTTGCAATATGTTGTTTTGATTGAAATATATGAAGACAATCTGGCTTCATAAAGTTATACATTTGGAAAATTGAGTACTTTAATAGCCTTTTATGATAATTATGGATATTTTTTATACTATTCGAAAGCTCTATAAGTGGTAGACTCTAAGGTTAGTTGAAACACAGAATCTGAAACCTCATCAATTAACTATTTGTACTCAATTACATTAAAACTCATTGAACTGTCTTGCCTCTGAATGGATCTTTTACCCATGCATGATATTGTAACATCATGCATTAGTCATTTGGAAAATATTAGTTCACTGAGATTTGCACAACTTCCAAATGTTAACACATTTCATTATACAATATCAAAAAATCATATACATTAATATAATTACCAATCTCTTTAGAAAAGACTAAGATCTAGGAAGCTGTCAAGCTCACAGTGGTAGATTCGAATTCTAGTTCTAATTCTTACTTGAAAAGTTCAAACTTGTTTATTGGCAACAAATACTGCCAGTAGTTTTCCTTTAAATAATAGAATCACTTTGCTCATTTTCAAGAAAATGCTTGCCAAATACCCAAGTCTGAATAACTACAGTTTGTCTCATTTGTTCTTTCAATAAAAGTGTGTTCCATACAAAGATCAGCTAGTCCAACCTACAACTCAATCACCTGCACACGTGCTTTTCCTGAAAACAAAGACCTTACTTCAATATACAGAAGTGTTTTGCATATACTTCCCATTTTGTCATACAGAATATGAAAAAGATGTGGACTCAAGGGACAAGAACTAATAAAATACTACACTGAGACCATTCTTAAGCAAAATTGGCTTTTTATCCCCTAAGTATATGAAGAATACAACTAGGACAATTTGGTACACTGTACTAGCAGTTTTCCCCACCATCAGTGCAAATCCCAACAAATGAAAAGGGCAAAATGTCTTCATACTCTTATTAAAATAGTCCATGTTCCTCCTCATAGGATCTTAGGAATCTCAGGGGTCCAGAGACCACACTTCGAAAACCACTTACTTAAAAGATCTTTAATGTCACTCTAGATCTAAAATGTCCATAATTATGTAAATACTCAATATCTTTCATTTGTACAACTCTACAAAACATTAGTTTCCTTATTAAGTAATACATCTTACATTTAATAAATACATGAATTTCTTAAAAATCTGTAATTCAACTAATCCTGGGGACAAGCTCATGAGGTCATGAAACAGGAACTATTTCTTCCTTCCTAAAAGAACGTTGCTTTTATACAGATTTTCTCGCCTGCCAACCTTTCCAGGAACCAACGTGCTTTGGAAACAGAGGTGCTGAATCACTGGTCTAGCTACTTTTATGGTCCTATTTCACTTGCCAATGTGCTTGTATAAATATATAGATACAACACAATTCTAACCAACGAGATATAAGGACTGTTTTCAGGGTGGTGGTATGGGACATCTTAAAAAGTTTTCATTGCTGATGAAAAAGGACACAAATGAACAAACAGTTCATACTCTTCTTTTACTAGTCAATGTGGTGTCTGCATGTGATCTCTGGAACTGCAACAGCCATCCCGCTAGTATGAAGGGCACTAATCTAAGAGTAAGTTGTTAAAGTATGACAGAACAGAAAGTAGAAGGAACCTAGGTCATTATTTGGCTGAAGTGATTAACCTTGGAGATACTCTACTTCAAAACTTCTCGTTAAGTGAGCTAAAATTTTCCTTTATTGTCAAGACAGCTGAATTAGTGTTTTCTACCACCTGTAACAGAAAAAAAACTTATCTGATATAAACAGGCACTATCACTATTATGCTTATCTTTCATATAGGAAATATTTTACTCCATCAAATAGATTATGAGATTATGGACAGAGAAGGACATTTCCTCCATGTGCAAAGTCCTAGAGAGCCCAAAATGCAGAATACACTAAATGGTGTTTCCCTAGTGTCCCACTCTTGGTATCATTTTCCTCCTCAAGTTCCAAGATCTCCTTCAGTATTCCATTAGTGTCATATATACTATAAGAAAATTTGGAAGCAATTCAGCCAGTTCTCATATAGGAGGAATGTTATTTGAATTATAAGATGATGGAAATGCCAACAGAATTTCTTACAGTCTTATTGTAGTAGTCACTGTCATAAAACCAATTCCATTAACCTGAGTAGCACTTGCTCATAAGCAGTGCTTATGAGTCTCCAAGTTAATAAGTAAATGTAATGTTTACATCGGATTCAGTAAAATTTAAAAAAAATTAAAAATTGAATTTTGCGAAAGCCTGTCTCATTGTAACATTTGCCTTTGGTTGTCCTTGGTTAGCAAATAGCAAGGGATTTAAGGTTCCCATTTCATCAGGGTAGCAAGTACCATCACAGACTACACTTTTGATTAAAGGCCAGCAGAAGCTGCTAAAGGAACAAAGGGCAGTTGGACCTGGATAGATTATGAAGGTAAATAAACTCAAGCATTGATGCATAAAATGAGAATCTGGCTTGTTAAAATTAAAGGAGCCTATGTATCAGAGATCACACTAAAGATGCCTCTCCAAAAATCCTCAACAATCACTGCTATTAAAAACAAATCTTTGTAATGAAGATTTAGTTAAGTGGCTGGGTGGTTCATTTATAATGTTAATTAGAGAGAATATATTTTCAAAAATTACTTCTGTTCCATGGTTGCTATTGTCAGAAGGGGATGAGATAATGGAATCATTACATTTTAAAAAGAAAATCATTAGAGGATAGGACCAAATCAACCAACCAACTGGCAATCAATTGGGCATCAATTCCATAGTCACTGTACTAGATAGAAAAAAAATTAAGGTTGTCTCATAGGCACTCTTATACACTACTGATAGGAGTATAATTGGTAAAACCATTCTGCAAAGTAATTTGGCAAGAGATCTCTATCATTCAGAAGCTTAAAGTTCAGCTATTCAAATACCACCTGGAAAAGCCATAATATGTAACAGTTTGTGATTTTACAGAGGAATACATTTGAACTGCACAAGCTACAAGGCTGGCATAAAGGCAATAAAGTCTCTTAGCTAGCGAAGAAACACAAGAAGGTAAAGTGGGAGTGGTACAAAATGGATGGGGGACCTCCGATTCCACATATACTTAAGAGTTTGTTTCTTAAAAGAGGAGATGCAGGCGACAGCATCACCCCAAAGTGAGAAAAATATATTAACAATTAATGGGGGGAAGGTCCTGGAGTAACAATAAGGGAAAGATGAAAGCAAGGAACAGCACTAGACAAAGACAGAGCCATTTAAGTGTAAGCATCATAGGCAGCTATGGGGTAGGGACTGGCGAAGAGGGTGAGAAGGGAGAGCAGATGCATTCCACAACTCTCCTAGGGAAGGGGGAATGTAAATGGATTTGGGGTATATTATATCCTTGCTATTGATAGGAGGAGGTTGGGGGTGGAAGGGGTGGTATTCCTGGAGGGCAGGCTCCGCCTTCTGTCCAGGGGAGAAATGCAGAGGAACACATGGTTTACCGAATTAAAATTAAAATTAGGCCCTTGAGGATGGATGGCCTAGACAATTACAATAAAGAGTTATTAAAGGATGGACCAGTCGTGAATGTATCTTTAAAATCAAGTCAAGGGACGCCTGGGTGGCTCAGTCCTTGGATGTCTGCCTTCTGCTCAAGTCATGATCCCAGGGTCCTGGGATCCAGTCCCACATCAGGTTCCCTGCTTGGTGGGAAGCCTGCTTCTTCCTCTCCCACTCCACCTGCTTGTATTCCCTCTCTCCTTGTGACTCTCTTTGTCAAATAAATAAACAAAATCTTTTTTAAAAAAGTAAAAAAAAAATGGGGCGCCTGGGTGGCTTAGTGGGTTAAAGACTCTGCCTTCGGCTCAGGTCATGATCCCAGGGTCCTGGGATCAAGCCCCGCTTAGGGCTCTCTGCTCAGCAGGGAGCCTGCTTCCCCTCTCTCTCTCTGCCTGCCTCTCTGCCTGCTTGTGATCTCTGTCTGTCAAATAAATAAATAAAATCTTTAAAAAAAAAAGTAAAAAAATAAAATAAAATAAAGTCAAGTGACCAGTCACAGGAAGGGGTTATGGACAGGGCAGTGGGAATTATTCAACTTTTCAACATGACTTTATTTTTCTGTATTATCTATCATGTATGAAAATATAGACTGGTGAAAAATAAAAAAAAGAAAATACAGACTGAGGAAAATCTCATGAGCAGGTTTTAGAGCCAGACCATTCTGATCCAAATCTTGGCCCAATTATTTACTAACTGCATGACTTCAGTCAAGTTATTTAACTACCTTGTAGGACTTAGATTCCTTATACATAAAAATGGGAATAATATTATCTACCTAACAGGTATAACATAGTAACCACTAAAAAAAAAAGTTAGCTATAAAAATTTATCTGTTGAGGCGCCTGGGTGGCTCAGTGGGTTAAAGCCTCTGCCTTCAGCTCAGGTCATGATCCCAGGGTCTTGGGATTGAGCCCCGCATCGGGCTCTCTACTTAGCGGGGAGCCTGCTTCCTCCTCTCTCTCTCTCTCTCTCTGCTTGCCTCTCTGCCTACTTGTGATCTCTGTCTGTCATATAAATAAATAAAATCTTTAAAAAAAATTTATCTGTTCATATCACCTTTCTAAATGTCAGGGTCTACTGCATGTACCAAAGACTCTGAAAATACTAATGGCTTTTAACCCACTAATTCCCCATAAAGGAAGCAGTACTAATAAAAGAATACAAAATATGGAATAAGAATTATTCATGGCAGTTTTTCTTACAATGGCTTTCAAAACTTGAAATTTAAAAATATATTCTATAGGGGCACCTGGCTAGCTCAGTCAGTACAGCATGTGATTCTTGATCTTGGGGTTGTGAGTTCAAGCCCCATAGGAGGCACAGAGATGGGATTGGGAGGGAGACAAACCATAAGTGACTCGTAATCTCACAAAACAAACTGAGGGTTGCTGGGGGGAGGGGGGTTGGGAGAAGGGGGGTGGGGTTATGGACACTGGGGAGGGTATGTGCTGTGGTGAGTGCTGTGAAGTATGTAAACCTGGCGATTCACAGACCTGTACCCCTGGGGATAAAAATATATGTTTATAAAAAATAAAAAAAATAATAATAGTAACTTAAAAAAATAAAAAATAAATTTCAAAAATCCTTTAAAAATATTCTATAAAAGTGAATAAGAGAAGGAAAACTAAAATAAGATAAAGAAAGAGGGGGAGGTAAACCATAGAGACTCTTAAATATAGGGAACAAACTGAGGGGATGTAGTAGAGGGATGGGGTAATTGGGTGATGGGTTTAGGAAGGGCACTTGATGTAATGAGCAGTGGATGTTATATGTAACTGATGAATCACTAAATTCTACCCCTGAAACTAATACTACACTACATATGAACTAATATGAATTTAAATAATTTTTTTAAAAAATATAAAAATGAATAGGTAATTTAATTGTGTGTATAAATTATATACAGTCATTTAAAACTAGTATGTTTGTTTTTTTAAGATTTATTTATTTATTTGAGAGAGAACATGAGCAGTAGGGGCAGAGGGAGGAGAGAGAATCTCAAGTTGAACACTTAACCGGCTGTACCAACCAGGTGCCCCTAAAACTAGTATCTTAAACAAAAAATTTTAATAACATGGGAAAATACTTAATAAGTAAAACAAGCATTAAGATATACAACTGTATATGAAGTAATCTCAACTTTTTAAAAATTTTAACCAATTTACTTCTTTTTTAAAAAGATTAGATACATAAAGAGGAAAATCATTAACAATAATTAGAGTTATTACTATGCTGTTGATAGAACCGTGGAAATGTTTTTATTTTCTTCTTTATAATTTTCTGCATTTTCAAGTTTCCAATACTGAGCATGTATTACTTTTGCTATTAGACAAAACCAACATGTAAATTGAAGAATACATGAAGAATACAAATACATAGTTCTTGCCTATAATCTAATAGGAAGACCAGATAAAATCCCAGGAAACAAAATGCCCCGGAAGACCAAATACATTTAGATACTAGACAGGAAGAGGATAAATATTACAAAATTTTCAAAGAAGAGTAAAATCAACCATTGATATGTAATAGTAAGGCAAAGTTTCACAAAGACTATTCTCAATAGCACGTAAACTCCATGGAGGCAAGAAACTTGTCTATCTTATATAATTTTATCCACAGTGTCTAACACAAAATGATTTTGTGAACAGTACACATCCAAGAGGGTAGAAATAAAACAACATATACAATTCTTAAATACTTATAAGTAGCTGAACAAATATATGCTGGATGAATATAAACATCACACTGAAACTAAGCAAAGATTTGGATCCATAGGTTTCCAATCAAAATGGAGAGGCAAGGGGCACTGGGTGGCTCAGTCAGTTAAGTATCTGCCTTTGTCTCAGGTCCTGGTCTCAGCATCCTGGGATGGAGCTCACATCATGCTCTCTGCTCAACAGGGGGCCCGTTTCTCCCTCTCCCTACTGCCTACTTGTGCTCTCTCTATCCAATAAATAAATAAAACCCCTTTAAAAAATGGAGAGGCAAAATACATATGTAGTGCTCAAGGTATTATATGAAAGCTCACCTAGACTAGAATGGAGACTGTATATTGTAAAAAGTAAAGAAAAACAAGGTCGGATGGAGGGAAAGATCAGTATAGACCTTGAAAATCAGGCAGAGAATTATGCATTATTATTAATGCATTATTAATGCATTAAGAAATGACAAGTCAATAACTTGTAATGACAGCAATGAAATCTTAAATTTATCCACAATTTGCCAAATACTATTCTAAATGCTTTACATAACTCTTCTCATTTTATCCTTAAAACAACCTGTGACATAGGTACCACCCATCCCCTTTTGCCAATAAGGTAATTAAAGCTTAGAGGTTACCACTTGGTTGAAGGTAACACATCTACCAGTCAGATTCCAGATCTGACTCCAGAGGCCAAGTTTTTAAAGATTCTGCATAAGACCTCTCCAAAGCCCACAAATCATGTCTGCAGAGGGACACCAGACTCTACAACATCAAAGATATATTTTTATTCTGTGGTCTTGGATTGGAAATCAGTGATATCAGTACAAATACATGGTTTTTAATACAAATACACACAGAGATTGAAAAAAGATAGATAAATACGTGGATTTACATCTGTGTATATATACATCTATTTCTTAGTTTTGTCTGCTGAGAAGGTATAGAACCAATGACACCTCAATAGCCATGAGCATACCAGGCACCCAGACCTTGACTTCTAAATACCATTATCCAATAAAAAGGATCAGGGCTCCCTAGAAAAATGGCTGATTCCAGGGTTGGGGCAGTGAAAGTAGAAAAAGTAGAAAAGTAGAAAGTAGAAAAAAGTAGAAAAAAAGTAGAAAAAAGTAGAAAAAATGAGGCTGGAACATCTTGTAGTACCAGAATGTAAGGGAATGCTCAAAAAACGGCAGGGTCACACTGAAAGGACACAGAAGCCAAGTGGAAGTACCTCCTGGGGTAATTTCAGCAAAAATAAAAGTAAAAATAGCAAAACTCATTATAACTCATAGAATAAAACAAATATCCATAACTCCATACTGCTATAAGTAACTGAAAGGATAATAAGTAAATAACAGAGGTGAAGTTCTTTGCTATATTAGATTTCAATTATTAAGTACAGAAAATGTTAAAAACTGAAAACCACTATTTGGCAAATATCACAGTAATAATTATTCAGGCCAGAATCCTCAATAGATGCTAATTTTAAGCAGGCAAAAATATGATGAAAAACAGGATATTTACATTGTCTCACAATATCGCCTCACACATCTTTATGAGATCAGCTCATTTTGTAATTACAAAAGGAAAAAAGCAGTGACTTTATGGCATATAAACCTGGTAGACACAACATGAATCAATTATCAAGGTTAACACAAGGTCAAGAGTCTAGTGTTGAACATATAGACATTAAAAGTAAAATAAAAACACAGAAAAAATGTATACACTCTTACACAAAGGATAAACTCATTTATAAATATATACACAAAACTAAAATTATCTAGATAGTTGAGTAAATAGAATTTGATACAATGGTTAGGTAAATTGGTAAAAAAAAAAACAGAAGTGAACTGGGCAATTTAAGCAGAGAGCCACCATATACACATACCCTGTTTAATCATAATAGACATGCTACTGAAAAGTTTAGCATATTTAAAATTATTAGGGAAACTGACAAATTAAAAGAAAAATAAAGCAAGACTTTCTTTAAAATAATCATGCACCACAAATAATAGTTGTTTTATAAATCTAACTTTTTATATGTGATAGTATAAAATCACACCTTCAACAAGTAATTGCTTTTAGATTGCTTTTAAATTATATCTCTATATGTAGACATATGTACAAAGATCAAACTGATCTCTATTATGATCTCTTATTGTAAGTCCAACGCTGTTTCCATTATAAGATGCTACTTCTCCTAACATCAGCAGGAAGAGATATAATCCCCATTATCATTTCCATTTCACGTCCTGTGTTTCCCCCACCAAAAAAAAAAAAAAGTAGCAGAGATCCAAACACTCAAAACAGCAAGTAAGTCTCTATAAACCACATGCAAAGGAGGTACTATAGTACAGTCATTGAGGGTAAAGAATTTGGAGTCAAAATGTCAAAATTTCCAGCCCCACAACTTAGTACCTATGTGATTTTTTGGGGGAACTTACCTAATCTACGATCCGTAGCTTCCTGATCTCTAAAGCAGGGACAACAATCGTATATATCTCCTAGGTCTGCTGTGAAGACTATATATGATAATGTACATTGCATGTTAGCACTATGCTTGGCCCGTAGTAAACACTCAAATATTTAAGTTATGATCACAGTGTCAACAATTCTTCCTACAGAGCAGTTAATTCATAGTATACTTCAAAGGAAAAACTGTTCCAGGTCACAAACGACAGACACCACTACCCTCAGTATGTCGTCACCACTGGTCACAAGAGAAATAGCATATTTAAATTAGAGAAACCTATCCACTCCACTGCCCCAAAACACTAACATTTGTATAGTAGGGGGTAGTACAATCTTACACACCATATCCATAAATCTAAGTGCATATCCTACTGATAGTAAGCATGGGTATGATCACCTTTACATAAAAATATGTTATTTCCACCACTAGAAATGACCTTTGCAACGTAAACCTGCCTTTTTCTTATATTGTTAACCTTTTCAGCATTAAGGTTACTCTTTTCCACCTAGTAATCACTCTGTCTAAAAAAAATCTTCCACGTATTTATGATATCCCCATTTGGCATGACTTCAGATATATATCATTTAACTATGAAAAATTAAAGCAGTTCTTGTATCAGTGTTCTTCCTGATATAAAAGTCCCAATACCAGACTACTTCAGTCAACAATCAGGCAACCCCACTACCATCCATTTTGCTCTGGAGAAGGTCACCAATATCCCCAGCACTAATATGGATAGAAGATACCATTCATATCTTTGAGATGATTAAAACATTTCACCTAACTAGGATATTGATGTGTGAAGTAGAAAAAAACAAACCCCTGGCTTTATTAGAGGCACAATGTCCTAACGATAGAGAAATATGATATAAAATGTTCTTTTAAAACTATATAGAAAGAAAAAGGAAAAAAAAACTGCATATCTTCTGTAACTACTTCATGAACCATCAATTAAGAGTCCAAGAAAACAAGCTTTCTCCCAAGTTTTGTCACCCATAAAAAGAAATCTCACTTTTAATATAATTGTTTTAATACAAATTGATGTATTGTTATACGTACCTGTATGACTAATATCGGGTGTACATTTACTAATAGCAACATCAAAGTAAAAAATTGAAATGTTTAATCAAACACCACAAAACCTTTGCCCCTGGGCCAAATGCCATAAGCTCCAAGATGTTTTTAAAAGTTTTTAAAAGTAACTATTTTCAACAACACAACTGTAGTTTTATCCAGGGGTCTATAAATACTGTTAAGTGGCAAAACCTTACCCCATTAAGATGCTCTGCATCAAAAAAGCAATTTCAAGTCATCTCTAATTTTTCGGAGGAACAATTACAAGTGTGGTTGATAGTCATGGTTTTTCAGAAGACTCGCTATCATAATTACATTGTGCTTAGAGTAATGTGAAAGTTAGTTTTCATACCCTGAGTACACATTTTCTGGAGGATAAAAGGACAATGTAATCTGAGGTATGCAGAGTGTATAGAGAAACCAGACAGCTAACTTAAACGTGGACCCAGATAAGCCATAACACAGCAGCTGCATATATAAAGAATTGATAAGTCACTCAACCACGGAAGGCCTAAGCCATGATCTCACATTAAAGTGTTTTTAAAACCACCCATTAAGATCACTCAAATGTAATTTTTAAATAATTTGCCGCATACTTAATTCTTTCAAGGTTAAGGGACTTGAAGGATGATGGGCTTCAGGCTGGAGAACATTTCCTTTAACAAAGCCATTCATTCCTTTACATCTGCCTCATCCCCAGAAAGACAGTGGGTGGGACTACCCAGAGATCCTTCTAGGAGATATACTGGGGTTTTAATTCTACATTCCTAAAACTGAGTGGAACTTTCTGCTCTGTCATTGCACAGGTGCATCCTCCTCTGTCCTTTAAACCGGAATACTCACTCTCCTTTGAAAAAAGAATTCTTTTCCTTTAAATAGGTGACGGGCGTATTTTCGATTTGTTTAGGTGCCTCAGTAAGACTTTTTTTTAAAGTAAACAAGCAAAAACCCAGAACTTAAAAACAAACAAACAAACAAAAACACAACTCAGAGAAGACCCAAAGCCTGAAGCCATCCATCTTTACCTCCTTCTTCTTTGGTGTGTTACCTGCGCGTTTGCCATAAGGACGTCAAAAGGGGGACACGGTCTCTACAAGGGCTTTAGTGGCCAGAGGTGAGGGCAGGTTCGTGTGGCCTAAGGAAGGGGCAAAAGGGAAGCACTTCCTGGGCGCGCCCAGCACTTTGATGGAAGCTGGATATAGAAAAGGCAAAATATTCAACTACAGACCAGGTTTTAAAAGAGTGCGTGGGCTGTGTGCGACTAGTGTAAAGGTTAGCGGGCAGGAAAGGGAAACAACCCGAGGGCGGAGGGTGGGGAGGAAAAGTTTCAAAGACCCTCCAGAGCCTAGTGAGCTATTAACGTGCGTCCCCCACCCGGGCTCCACTCTGCGCGCACACACACACACACACACACCCATCCACCCACTAAGAGCAGCTAGCTGTAGGGAAGCCAGCGGCCCTATTTTTAAACATAAACCTCTCCCCTGGGCTGGAGAAGGCTTGAGTTACCAGCGTTGTAAATAATGTTTCTTCCTAAGCAAGTGAGGGCAGATTGGAATGCCCTTAGCCAAGGCCGAGGAGAAAGGAAGGTAAAGGGACAAAAAAGTAATTTCTGCCCGAGAGTGAGATGACTGGTGTTGGGGGGGGAGGAGTGTGGGGGTAGAAGGAAGGACTTACCGCAGCCTCTGCAGGCTGCCCCCAAAGACTCAGGGCCAGTAAGAACAAGCCGGCAGCCAGGGTGACTCCACGCAGTTTCATTCTTCTCCGGCTCCCGCAGCTCCTTCAACACCCGCACGAAATCCCTGGCTAGTTCTCATCAACTGACATAATCTTGAGTTTATGGGGAGAGAGCTAGAGGCGGAGAAGGACAGCGAGGGAGTCCCAAGTGTGCCCGTCAGCTTAGGTAAGGAGGAAGCTTTTTAAAAGTGGAGGGGGTGGGAAAAAAGAGAGAGAGAGAGAGAGAACTCTTCTTCCCTCCCCCCTCCCCTCCCCAAAGCCCGTCTCTCGGGAGCACTTTTCCCTTCTGTCTGGACTTGCAAACTTTTTCCTCATGCAAGTCCCACGGCTCAACTTTCCTCCCTGCCTCCTCCCGCACCGCCCCCTCCCCGCCAGCACTGGGGAATTTGAAGATCACTCCGCCACCGCTTCAGACTGCACCAGCAACCTGCGAGGGAGTGACGCTCAGTTATTTGGGGGAGGGAAACTTCCAGACCAGTTGGCTGGGCACCATGAGCCCAACCGGGAAGCTTTTCTATTCGTTCACTTGCACCTTCCGTTGGTATTACTCTTCCCTGACCAGTTCCACTCTCATTGGCGAGAGCACCAAAGCCAACTACAAATAGACCTGATCTGGGACTACTTTTTTAGCGGATGGATCTTAGAGGAAACTGAGATTTTTATTGTTAATGGTTAGAAACAAATTTTGGTCGCTGCTCCCTGGGCAGCTGGAGTTGTTTGCCTTCCACCTGCTCGCAGGAAAGTGTCTACATTCAATAAAATATGTGAAAAATATTAGAACTGTGTGTGTATATATATATATATATATATATATATTACATAAATATATATATTTATATAATTAAATAAATTCTTACAACCAAAGAATTAGGAAAATGAACCTACTTACATGAAGCTTTTATGCGTGTTTAAACATCTAAGAGGAGCATTCAGTAGGTATTAGTAATTATTATATGGTTGAATGTTATTGTAATACAGTCATCTTTTTATTATAACATTGCTAAATGCTATAACTTTTACCTTTTATATTGAATAATATAAAAGGCATTGAAACTCATTGCGGTTGTGTTTCCGAAGGATTCAATACAGGAAATTAAATAACTTTCGTGCTATTTTCTTTAAAACTAACACAAACACCTAATTGGAAACATTGATGTAGAGTTAATGGCAGTAGAATTGATGTTTCCGAAATAAAGTAGACTTGAGCATTGCTTTGGTAATCCTGATCTGCAGATTTGTTAAGTAACCAACAGGCCCAGAAAATACTTTGTGTGGACTCCTTGGAGGGTCTTTTGGGGATTTGCTGAACATTTCTGTTATCTCAGACCCTAGAATTTGCCACTCGAGAGTCTTGCAAGGCTTTGGACCTATTCATGGGGGCCCACTCATCCTTAGGTTCTACTCAGTTTTGGGTAGATTTACAACTCCAGAAACAACCACCCCCCCCAAGAGTTTAGTAGACAAACAGAATGAGTGTTATATGCACTTGGGCGAGTGTGCAAGGGCACTTCGGGGCGAATCTTTAGGAGTCCTGTGCCCTAAATGTATTTATGTGTAAGAGTTCACAGTGGTTTATGGAAGTGTACGCTGCATAGTTGCTTAGATCTTAGTGTATAGGTCTCTATGACCCTGAGCGTGAAGCTATGGAGATGCGTGGGAATGTTATGTGCAGAGGTGTCTGAAAGTGAGAAAGACGCCTGGCTGCCCAAGGTAGGGGGGATGATTGACAGCAGGCAGCCCCGCCCCTTTCCCCTCCATTCCTTCCTCTCCTGTTGTATGGAACTATCTTTTTTGAGTGCTGCAAGTTGTAGCGGGCACCGCTGACTGTTTCCCTTTGGGGCACTTCTTATCTAGAAGCTGAGTTTAGTTTCTTCTGAAGTTAGCTACTTCGCCCCCCTACCCGTCCTCCTGATTAAGGAAGCAGCCGCCAAGCATCAGCGTAGCCCTGATGAGCCCGGGCTGTGGAGCCGCTTAGCTGTCTCCCGGGACCCAGCTCTGGAGAAGCCGCAAGCATGCACCCTGGGTGAGCTGTTGCTGCCCTGAGCTCCCCTCCTTCTTTCTACTTTGAGCTACTTTGCAGGACTGGGACTATACTTGTACTTATGTCATTGTAGAGGAAGGGGTGGGGGGCAGGCAGCCAAAAGGGGTCGGGGATTGTGGCCAGACGTAGGACCCCGGAGCCTTGAGAGCCCATGTTACTCACACTTCCTCCTGTTTTCAGGTTGTGGCTGCTCCTGGTTACGTTGTGCCTGACCGAGGAACTGGTAGGAGCTGTGAGTCTCTCCCCCCGCCACCCCCTCACCCTTTTCTCTCCTCCTCCTTTGACCCCTTCCCATTCCACCTCTAGTGTTTGTGTAAGGGGGTTACAGAAGGTTGCACTGGGAAACAGTTCACATCACTCTCCTTTCTAGTGGGAGTTAATGGGGTTCTTAGGAATAGCACAGCGTCAGGCTTATGCCTTTAGGACTCAGGCATCTTTCCGTCCCAAAACTTCCTAACGGGATGGGAAAATAAAAGTAGAAGACACAAGAGGTACACATTTCTGAGCCTCTTCCCAGAGGATTTTAAGATGACTGACATCTGATGCTTTTCTATGCATCTACCTTTAAGACAGAAGAAATGTAATTTCCCCCGTTCTACAAGAACACGAATTGGCACACAAATTTGAGAGTGGGAGGAGAGCCTTAGGAGTGGGACTTGAAAGTGCCGTGAAAGTTATGGAAGTTAAACTTCAGTATTTGCTTGTGATCCTTTGACAGTACCAGATGACAACATCTGGACTCTTTAACTACCTGAACTGAACTAATAACACTAGATGATGTTCAGTTTCTGTCTGATGTTTCCTTTCACTGGTTTTCTGTGTCATCAGAAAGTTTAGAATAGAAAAAAAAAAAAAAAGCTGCTGGCAGAAATAAAGTTAGCTGCTGAGTTCACATATGAAGTTGTTTGACTATTGAATACTATTTCACTGCTCTATTTAATGAACTGTTAATAGCCAAAATCACACACTGTGTAGATGATAGATATTTAACGTGTGGATTTGACAATTTAAAATAATTGGCCATATTTGTAATACTTGAAATATTTGTAAATACTACATTTATAGAACCATATTTAATTCAATGCAATAAAATCAGCTAATATGTTTATGGGGAGAGGGAGGATTACTTTATTCTGGTATGTATCTTTAAGAAAATATCAGAATAAAGTGAAATGATTTCTCTTAAGAAAAGAGAATGATGCCAGAATACTTGACATCTTGTACCACCCGCCCAACTCAGAACATCAGCTCTTATGTAAGTAAATTCTAGACTTTGTAAACAGGAGTATTGATCTACAATTCTGTGTACTTCTCCATCGGATTCCCCCAGTACATAAGTTTAGTTATATGTTACCTTGAGGCTCAATACTACATTTATTCAAAATGCCAGGTTTTGATTAGTTAACAATTTGTCCGGGAATCTTGCCACTTATAAAAATGTTATGGTTGGGCAGCATACCCTCCAGCTAAAACTTTATTTTCAGATTCTAGCTGATTGTATTCAGTGTACTTTTGGGGAAAAGCATTAACAAATCATTCTAGATAGCTGGAAACTTCCCAAACACTGCATCTTATCTCTCGATATCCGTAAAAGTCACTGGAGGATTATGCTTTAATTCTTAGAAGTATTGAAATGTGTCTCCAAAATCAAGCTCTGCTTTGATATATGGATTTCAGATTCTGTCTCATTGTTTTACAATGTCACCTGCTATGTCAGTGTGTGTGACCCTGGTAAGACTAAAATAAACCTTGAGATACACTGACAATATTTTTTTTTACCTTATTTACATCCAGAGCTGCTCCTTCACTGCTGTTTATTTCTGCATCATATCTTTGGCAGTGTAAAGCTAGGAGAGTTGCTGGATAAGTTCTCAAAAGGTGACTTTTTTCTGAGGGGAGGTTTTTTGTTTGTTTTCCTTCTTTGTAGTAGATTCTCCTGTATATTGGGAAGTTCTCATCTCCTCTCAATTCCAGTTTATCCTCTGGGTTTGTAATATCTTTCACTTTTCAAATGGCTTTAGCTCTTTGAATTCTCTGTACCTTGACTAATATTAATGAAAAAAATAACTTTTAAATGGATTGACAAGGAACTAGGTTGTACTTTTCTATAAGAAAGTGAGTTCACTGTGAAAGTTAAGTTGCCAATAACAGAATCTTGGTGAGCATTTGAGATAGGGTCCTTTAGGTACTTTTGATTTCTCTTTGTGAGTTTATAAAGCAGTGCCATTTAAAGGATGGAAAGCTAAACGTTAAAACCTGGGATTAAAGAATGAGTTTCCATTAAATTTCTTTTAAAAGAGTGATGATCTTCAGTGAGGTGAAATACTTGCACAATTTATCTGAATGAGACAGAGCCTGGGATTTCAGAATATCCATAATCATTTTTGGTTATTAAGTACTTGAGGTATAGCACACAAAGATTTATTTAAACATAGTCTCTAACTTGCTAGGATTTTACTTTCTCAGACAATGCTGGTCATTATGTTTCTTAAAAGATAAGATACCTAATGATAAATTATTATCTGCATGTACCTGCATTATGTTAAAGAAAAGACTAGAAAGATTCATATCTCACCATAGGCCAACACGTCTAGCAGTTAAAGTATGCAACCAAAGTAGTCAAGGTCCTTATTTTTTCTTCCCAGTTTGCCTCAAATCTCCTTCGGTAAAAGCTCTAATACAACCAAGCATATTTAAAGTCAAAGCCAAGGGACTGTTATCTGGGTAGAGAAAAGGCAAAAGGGGGAGAAAACATATGTCTGTTTGTCCCCTTCTGCAAAGAGCATAGGTAAATCAAGGTCTGATTGAAATACAAACTTCTTTCCTTAAACTTGTGACTTGGCCAAGTTGGTCCTTTCCACTGTGATGTTCAGCCCTAATTACAGCCATCAAAATATGAATAGAGGGTTAGGGATTTTCAGAGACAGAAAAAGTTTCTTCCTACTCTGAGGATCCAGAGGAATATTTACCTTATTTGAGGTTGTGTCTCTAAGAATTCTTTCTTCAAAAGAAACCAACCTTACTGAGATACAATTTAAATAACATAAATTCACCCATTTTATGTATACAATTCAATGATTTTTAGTAAATTTGCCAAGTTGTGCAACTACCGCTATATCCAGTTTTAGAAGATTTTCATCATCCCAGTAAGATCCTTCATATCCAGTCACAGTTAATCCTCATTCCTACCTCTAACTCCAAGAGAACATGAATCTACTTTTCTACCTCTATAGATTTGTCTTTTCCAGGCATTTCATATAAAGAGAAAAGAATCATATAATGTGTGATCTTTTGTGTTTGGCATCTTTCCCTTAGCATGATGTTTTTTACCAGTATTTTACTCTATTGGCCTTTGCATTTAATATTGGTATTCCATTATGGATATACCTCATCTTGTTTATGCATTCACCAGTTGATGGACATTGGGCTCTTTCTACTTTTGGGTTATTATGAATAATGCCGTTATGAACATTATCATCCAAATCTTTGTGTGGACATTCAATTTGCATTTCTTGAGTAGTTATGTAGGAATGGAATTGCTAGGTCATATGAAACATTTATATTTATGTTTATTTAAATATTTTGCCCATTTTAAGATTCAGATGTCTTATTGTTGAGTTTAAGAGTTCTTTGTATATTCTGGTTACAAGTCCTTACATTACAACTTGCAAATATTTTCTCCCAATCTGTGGCTGATGGCTGGTCTTTTCATTTTCTTAATATGAAATTTTTTAAAGTAGTCTTCTGCTTTGCCTTCCAGCAAATATCCTATATCAGCTAGCTGTGAATAATCACAATATATAACATATATATGTGTGTATATATGTACATAGAATATGTATCTTGGGTTGACTAAAGATACTGAAACATACATATGAGCACATCATCAAAGGAATCTTCAAATGACTACATAAATGGTTAACACATAGATGATAATGTAGCTACACTATTGATAGGTCAAATACAAACATATTTTAAGACAAGGGAGGAGGGGAAATAGATATTATTTAATGTGCTACTAAAGAAGCAGATATATAATTCTATATCACAAATTTGTTTTGTTATGTTTTGATTATTATATTTCAATATGATTGGTTTCCACTGTAATCCCATGTATTTTACTGAATACATTTAAAAAATTATTCTGAAAAAGAGTCCATAGCCTTCACTAGCCTGCCAAAGTAATCTATGACATGAAAAAAACCCTAGTTATGCAACTGGTTTTTTAGAGTAAACAAATTGTCACTTTCTAAGGCTTGTTCAGGAATGAGGGCATTTGCATTTTCTTTTTTTTTTTAAATTTTTAATTTATTTTCAGCATAACAGTATTCATTGTTTTTTGCACCACACCCAGTGCTCAATGCAATCCGTGCCCTCTCCAATACCCACTACGCATACCAATAATCTGTTTGATTTTACAGAGTCTCCAGTAAATACACCCCTGGTACTGTAATCTTATAATCAAACCATATCACAGGAGCAAAGTATACTGTTTCCCTAATGACTTCATTAATATAAGAATGAAACAATTCAACATCGTATGGTTAGTCCTAGCCAGAGCAATTAGACAAGGAAAGAAATAAAGGCATCCAAATTGGACAGGAAGAAGTAAAACTGTCACTATTTGTAGATGACATATTATATAGAGAAAACCCTAAAGACTCCATCAAAAAACCATTAGAACTAATAAATTCAGTAAAGTTTCAGGATACAAAATTAATACACAAAAGTGTATCGTATTTCTTTACACTATGAATGAACTATCAGAAAGAGAAATAAAGAAAACAATCCCATATACAAGTGCATCAAAAAGAGTAAAATACCATCGAATAAGTTTAACCAAGAGGGTGAAAGACCTGTCATTGAGAACAAGACATTAATGAAAGAAATTGAAGAAGACACAAACAAATGGAAACGTATTCAATGTTCATGGGTTGAAAATAATTAATATTGTTAGAATTTCCATACTACCCAAGCAATATATAGTCTCAGTGCAATCCTTATTAAAATTCCAGTGTTATTTTTCACAAAAATATTACAAACAATTCTAAAATTCATATGGAACCACAAAAGACCTCGAATAGTCAAAGTAGTCTTAAGAAAGTAGAACAAAACTGAGCCATCACATGCCCTGATTTCAAACTATATTACAGAACTATAGTAATTAAAATAATATGGTGTTGTCATTAAAAAAAAAACCTAGGTCAATGGAACAGAACACAGAGTCCAGAAATAAACTCATGCATATATGTTCAATTAATCTCTCACAAAGGAGCTAAGAATATACAATGGAGAAAGGACAGTCTTCAATAAATGGTGTTGAAAAAATTGGACAGCTACATGCAAAAGGATGAAACTGGATCAGTATCTTAGATCATACCCTAAAATTAGTCCAAAATGGATCAAACACTTAAATAGAAGACCTGAGACCATGAAACTCCTAGAAGAAAACATAGGCAGTAAACTCCTTAACATAGGTCTTAGAGATGATTGTTTGAATCTGACATTAAAAGAAACAAGTGAGACTCCATGAAACAAAAAAGCTTCTGCACAGCAAAAGAAATCAGTGAAATGAAGATGCAACCTACTGAATGGGAGAAAATCACTCCAAGTCATATATCCGATAAGAGGCTAATACTCAAAAAATACAAAGTACTCATACAACTCAATAGCAAAAACACAAGCAGTCCTATATAAAAAATGGGCACAGGATCTGAATAGACATTTTCCCAAAGAAGACATACAGATGACCAACAAGTACATAAAAGGGTGCTCAATATCATGAATCATCAGAGAAATGCAAATCAAAACCACAAAGAAATATCACTGCACACCTGTTAGGATGGCTAGTACCAAAAAGACAAGAGATGGGGTACCTGGGTGGCTCAGTTGGGTGGGTGCATCTGCTTCAGCTCAGATCATGATCCCAGGGTCCTGGGATCAAGTCCTTCATCAGGCTCCTTGCTCATCGGGGAGCCTGCTTCTCCCTCTCCCTCTGCCTGACACTCCCCCTGCTTGTGCTTTCTCTCTTTCTGTCAAATAAATAAGTAAAATATTTTTTTAAAAGAGACAAGAGATAACAAGTGTTGGCGAAGCTATGGAGAAAAGAAAACCCTTGTACGCTGTTAGTAGGAATGTGAATTGGTGTGACCACTATGGAAAGCAGTAATGAAGTTCCTCAGAAATTAAAAATAGAACTACCATGTGATCCAGGAATTCTACTTCTGGGTATTTACCCAAAAAAAATGGAAACACAAATTTGGAAATATACGTATACCCTCATGTTCATGGCAGCATTATGTACAATAGCGAAGAGGTGCAAATAACTTAATTATCCATTGACAGATGCTAAAGAATTTGGGAGTGCCTGGGTGACTCATTCATTAAGGGTCTGCCTTTAGCTCGGGTCATGGTCCCAACGTCCTGGGATGATGGAGCCCCGAGCCCTGCATTGGGCTCCCTGCTCAGGGTGAAGCCTGCTTTTCCCTCTCCCACTCCTCATGCTTGTATTCCCTCTCTCTCTCTCTCTCTCTCTCTCTCTCTGTCAAATAAATAAATAAAATCTTTAAAAAAGAAAAGAATTGTAGTGCACAATGGAATATTATTTGGTCAAAAAGAATGGAATTTTGCCATTTGCAACAACAGGATTGGCCTCAAGGACATTATGTTAAATGAAATAAGTCAGAGAGAGAGAGACAAATAACATATGATAAATCTTATATGTGAAATCTAGGAAAAGAAAAACGAAGCTCATAGATACTGAGAACAATGATTGGTGTTTGCAAGAGGCAGAGAGTAAGGGGTGGGAAAAATGGGTGAACTGAGGTTTTTTTATTTAAAAGAATGAAGCAAATAGATTGACATCAATTATCAACATGTATTGGTTTTTACTTGCCTCAGTTATGTGGATAGTTCCATAATTTCACCACCATTCTTGCAGGATGAACTTGTCCTATCCTCTATAGATGACAGATGTACACATATAGAAATAACATATTAGGAAAGTGCCATCCTGTATTAAACTATCTAGTCCTTTTAAGCTTACTAAATGTCCCAATGAGGGAGATCATAGGGCTCTAACTTGTTTTAAAATCTAATTAAATGCATATAAAAGACCCAATAAGCATGTTCAAAGGCAACTGGCCATGGGAAAATTAGCTAAGAACAATTAATTATCCACTCTCTTACCATCTTTAATCAATCTCTCTCCTAGGACTTCTCTGTTCTACAAACAATAGTCAAGTCTCTTCCATTATAAAAACAAATAATAATACAAAAAACATAGTTTTATTTTTCTCCGTAACTCTAACCTCCTCAATCCTATTACCACCAAATTCCCACTCATTGTCTACTCTTCTTCAACAACCACTTATCCCTAAGCCTATTACAGTCCGGACAGGCTACTCTCCAAAATTGCCCTCTTTCAAGTTACTATCGGGGTTTTTCCCCAGGTTTATTGAGAAATAACTGACATACATCACTGGATGGCTTACAGCATGATGATTTAATTTATATATGTTGTGAAATGATTACTGCGATAAGTTTGGCAAACATACATCTCATATAGATACAATAAGAAGAAAAGAAAGAAAAATGTTTTAAAAATGTCCCTTTGTGATGAGAACTCTTAGGACTTATTCTCAATACCTTTCCTATATGGCATACAGCAGTGTTAGCTAGAGTCATCATGTTGTACATTACATCCCTAGTACTGATTTACCTTGTAACTGAAAGTTCGTGCCTTTGGAACACCTTCCTCCAATTCTCCCTCCCCGCATCCTCTGCGTCTGGTAACCACAAGTCTGATCTCTCTACTGTAGTGCTTTGCATTTTCCAGTTATTCTGAAACTGCCTTTCCTTCTTTGACTTTCAAGACACTATGTCTCATTATTGCTCCTTGTACTTCTCTGATATTTTTATTATATTCATTCAACATTTATTTGTTGAGAAAGCACTGTATTCTGAAGAGTGTGCCAGGCTCTGATGACACAGTGGTGAACAAGTCAAGTGTATCTTTGCTGTCATGGAGTCTATAACCTTCATTACTCTCTGGTCCTAAAATGGGGCTTTTTTTTTTTTTTTTTTTTTTTTTTTTTTTTGTTCTCAGCATGTTATCCTTTGCCTTCTTGTTGCCCCAACAAGTTTAACTCTGACTTCTATACATTGATGACTATAAATTTATATTTCCAGCCCAGACAAGTCTTTTGAGCTCCAAATCTATATTTCCAATTACCTAGTCAGCTTAGATCTCAATTAGTTGATACATACAAAGCACTTAAAACAATACCTGGAGATGCCTGGATGGCCTCCTTTGGTTAAGTGTGTACTCTTGATTTTGGCTCAGGTCATGATATCAGGGTCTTGAGGTGGAGCCCTGCATCGGGCATGGCACTATGCATGGATCCTGCTTGGGATTCTCTTTCTTCCTCTCCCTCTGCCCCTCCCCTGGCACTCGCTCTCTCTCTTTCTCTCTCGAATTAATTAACTAATTAATTAAAAATTTATATAAAACAATGCCTGGAGCACTCAAGCAAAACCAGCTATTATTATTTTCTATTGTCCCAAATACAATGTGTCCAAAAATGAAACTGTTTCCCAATCCTTTCCATGACACTCCAACCTCCTGCTCTCATTTTTTAAATCTTTGTAAATATCACCATCTCCCCAGTTTCAAGCAAGAAACTATAGAATCAGCTACTAACTCTTACTATCTCCATCCTTCTCACCAAGCTCCGATAGTTTTACCAAGAATCTGCAGAATCTAGATTGGTTCCAAACCTCATCATCATATATCAACAGCCTCTTAACTACTTTTTCTAACTCCTGACTACATTCTAATCTCTACGTGGCCACCAGAGTATTTTACTAACAGTAAACCCAATTATGTTATCTCCAGATTTCAAACCTTTGTTGGTTTCTTGTTTCTTCCAGTATTAAAATGCATACTCCTTAGCTTGCCATAATATTTAAGGGCTTTCATGATCTGGCCTCAACTACCTTTCCAGCCTCGTGTCTGTGTGTTCTTTCCTGCCAACCCTCCTTCTCAGTGTGTTTTTTCCTGCCAACCTTCCTTCTCAAGCTCATAGTGTAATTTACACTTCATTCAGATTGAATGTCTCTCCATTTCCAAACTACCTTGTGTTCTTTCCTACATCTTTGCATTTGCATATGCTGTCCTCCTGATCTAGAATGTCTCTCTCCATTATTTACACTTTCTCCTCTACCTAGTGAACTCCTACTCAATCTTTAATACCCAGATAAAATGTTATTTCTTCTATGAAACCATCCCAGACCTCTTTAGAAAGAAGTCATTCTTCTTTCCCCTGGATTCTAAGGCTCTTTGGGCCTATTTGGTATCATCTGTCATGTAGTCATGATAGTTCTGTGCTTATATACCTGTGTTGCCCCCTTCAGCCTTGTATATACAATGTCCAGGATACAACCAAGCATTTAGTAGTGGATTGAAAGATGACTTTCAAATGAGTAAGCAGATTTATCCCTAGTGGCCTGCAACAACTGCATTTTCTTTGTCTGTCTTGGCAATTACTAATGTTAACTCTAATAACAATTGCTTCAATGGCAAAATAACCATTTTTCGATGGTATAATGTTTAAGAGAAAGGACTCTGGAATCAGACTTCTGTTTGAATACTGCCTCTGTCCACTGACACTTCCTACCTGTGTGACTTAGGGCAACTCATTTTACCTTTTGGAGATTCAATTTTCTCATCAGTAAAAATAGGACAATAGCACCTTCCTCCTGAGAGTAGTATGCGATTCAGAAGAAAAAAACATATATATGACATTACCATTCACAAGGTAGGTGCTAAATCCCTACTCTGCACCCCCCCCCCCGCAGGTATTCGTTACTTCTTTTATTGCTGATAGAAAATTTTAAAAAGATTCCTCGATTTTGGCAACTGATATATGATAAGTTGAGAAAAAGGAAGATGTCAGAGAAGACTCCCTCACCCATAGAATGTACATCTGGAAGGATGGCTATGTTTCTCAGTTGTCCCCCTTATCTCTCTTCCACCTCTTTAATAATGACATATAATTTCTTGTGCCTTAAGTTGGCAAAGTATTCTTCTCAGTTATATTATTAGCTGCTCAAAGCAACCCTTTGCCCTGTGAAATATTTGCCCTGTGAAATATTTGCCCTGTGAAATACACAGGGCAAATATTCTCAGCCCAGAGAGATGAACTGATTTACCCAAGAGCACAGATCCCTCCAATGGCAAAATTGGGGTTAAAACCGACTACTGTGCTGTCTATTGACTTCAGGCATTTTATCGTCTCTTACTTGGACTCCTACAACTGACCTGACTGTTCTGGTTTCAGTCTTCCGCTGCCTCCTACCTTTGTTCCCAATAGCCATCCTCTGCAAGTAAAGGACCTATTCTAAAACATAAATATGATCGTGCTGCTCCAATATTTGTGAAAGCTGACTGTACCCATCATCATTTGGGCCTGCCTACCCATCCCACTCCATCTGCTGTCTCTTTTCTCATACTGATGTTTAGATCACAGTTATACTTTTGGTGTTGGCTCAACATGCCATGCATCATCAGTCCTCCTGCTTTTCCTTCTGTTTGAAACACCCTTCTCTTCTCTTCTCCTGTTTTCCTTCTGTGTCTGCAGATGGACATATTATTCTTCCTTTCAGGCCCACTCCAGTGAATAATTTTCTGAAGTGTCTCCTTTCTATTCTTCTATCCCTCCTTGTGTTTTTCCTCCTTTCCTTCCTTCAAAAAATTGGTATTTCATGCCTGCCATGTGCCAAACACTGTGGTCATCCCTGTGGTTTGAAGGACTAGGTTATGTGACTAGGTGGCTAGAGCCTGGGGAGGGGGAAGCTCAGGGTGGTTGGCAGAGCATGGTGTAAGATTAGGCTGGAGGAATAGGAAAGAGCAAGACCTGCCCTGCACTCTTTTTGCTCCCTGACTCCCCAGAGCACATACCTAATGTCTGTAAGAAGATCTGTTTCTCTAGATGGAGGATGATAGGCATTAAGGTTATTATTGGTCACTGCGACTGCCTGTATACCAGAAATGAGTGGTGAGCCCATTTGGGGGACACATGAGAGCAAATTGCTAAATTATTTGTTGAATTTATTTTTCAAGCTTCCTAGGAGAGAAGGGTTAGAATTGTTACATTTGATCTAGTTTCCCCCAAAGCCACCTCTACCTCTGCTGTCCTACCTTTGTGACTCCTTGCGGAGACCAGGGTCCCAACTGGAGATTATGTCTGAAGGGATCTCCCCAGGCATCTTTGAAGTCCCAGTTCTCCTTTGTCTAGCAACAATAGGGCTAGTTTGCCAGTATCTTTCAACCTGGTTCACTTGTACCAGGCGGGAGTTGGTGCTCTCCAGTGGAAATTTCCCTGGCCAAAAAGCTCTACAAGATTTACCTCCTAGAGATCAGGCTTTCCCAGAAATGTCTGGGACTGCTGGTCAAGAGGCTGAATTGGTCCTTTGGGAGACAGATTTTCTGCTGAGAAGGGAATGAAAGTTAAGTGGGATTTCTCCTTATTCTCTAATCTTTGAGCGACCATTTTTCTTTATCCAGAGGGAAGAGGGTCGTCAGAGATAAATCTAATATGCCTAGAATCTAAACTCTGTGAATGTAGCAGATCCCTTAAAGATGAGGATTAACTTTAGACTTATGAGATTTATATGACCTTGCCTTGGAGATAAGATTAAGTTGCATAAATACTTACCAGCACCTAGCATGCAACTAGATATCCACAGCATGCACAGAGATAATAATGTTCATGTTGATGTTGATAATGATATAGAAAAAGAATTATTAGAGCATTCTTCAAAATTTCCAGCAGTAGACCCTTTTCTCCCCAAACAAAATTTCATATGATCCCCCGTATAGAATCCAAACCAAAATAGCTGTCTTGCCAGGAAGTCAAAGTTTTTTTAAACATTTATATATTTGTAAACTCAGTAAGAAGGAAGAGACTGAGAAAGAACAAAAACAAAAACATCTGAAATTGAGAGTATGAGCAATCTTCGTCTCCAGTTTGTGTTTTATTTTGGTTGTATAGTGTGGAGAAAATTGTGATGTACCCAAATAAATAGTGGACATCAGGAGATGAGGGCTTTTTTGTTTAATACTTGGTCTTGCTATGTCAAGCAACACTTGGTCCTGGTATGTTATGTTTAACACTTCAGTTAAACAGATTTAGCAAGAAAATCTATATTTTCAGGTCTACAGACACTACTTTCTTCTCTCTCTTCTCTCTCTCACACAGGCACATAAATACACAGTGTTAACTTGGCAAAACACAATAACATAAATGGTGGTTTCCGATGAGTAAATGTTTGGTATGCAACCCATTTGGATGCCGCATGCTGTGTTTTATTACAGTTTTTAAATGGTTTAAAATACATTTTTCACGTGAAATTAAAATCAGATGTTGTGGAGCTGTTGAGATACCACCATGATTTTAAAACACTGAATTATGTAATAATTGGGCATTAAACTTCATAGGACAGAATGAGGAGCCATAGAAGGTGAAAGAAGAAAGAGGTCCGTATGGGTTGTAATTGGGGAAGGTTTCATAGAAGTAGGATTTGTGCCAGGCCTTAAGGGACAAGTAGAAAATGAGTGATAAAGGCAGATACTGTATGTTCTCTGTGTTCCCGGACATCTCTGATTGCAAGCTTTCTTTAGGTCTTTAGAAATCTATTTGTCAGGAAACATGACTCAACTTTGATTTAAAAAGGTAGCCTGTTGAATCCTCAGAGAGACAAACTGATCAGAGCCTGAACAAAAATATGGAGGAGGTATCAGGGTGCAGCGTCTTTGAGGAAATTAGGAAAAGGCCCTTTCCTCTCAGCAGTCATAGCTCCCTGCCATATCTCACTCCTTGCTGAACAGTGAGCCATCTGGATTCCAGTTCCCACTTGTGCTCACAGTCAAGTTTCCTTTTGCAGGAGACCCCATAAACAAGCATACACCGTGGACCTAGCAGGAATGAATATGGTTAAGTGGGGGACAGGAGAAGAGCAGTGGAGGGAAATGACTATGGGTAGTTGGAGCAGGGTCAGGCCATGGAAGTCTAAAAAGCCAGGCAGAGAAAAGAATTGGGTGATAAAGCGCTGTCCTGAATTCTATGGTCAGTGGATCTTTTGCCCATTCTTACACCAGACAATTTGCCTGTACATATAACTCCCTATATAGTATATATCAAACATAAATACACATACCAAGAGTCTTCTTTTTTATTTACATTTTTGTTATAAAGACAAATACTAGCTTTAACCAGTTTTGTTTTGTTTTGTTTTTGTCTTTAGTTTTCTTCCTCTATGTTCTATGCTCCTAAATCACTACTTTTATCCTTCCCCTGCTTAAGAAGTTGTAACATCAGGACATCTGGGTGGCTCAGTGGGTTAAGCCTCTGCCTTCGGCTGAGGTCATAATCCTGGGGTCCCGAGATCAAGTCCTGTATCGGGCCCCTTGCTCAGTGGAAAGTCTCTTTCACCCTCTGCCACTCCTCCCACTCATTCTCTTTCACTCTCTTGCTCTATTGCTCGTTCTCTCTCTGTCAAATAAATAAATAAAATCTTTTTTAAAAAGTAGTTGTAACTTCATCTAGATGCCTCCTCAATTAAAAAATTCAGTTTCTCGGGGCACCTGGGTGGCTCAGTGGATCATGACCTGAGCCGAAGGCAGAGGCTTAACCCACTGAGCCACCCAGAAGCCCCTAAAAGTCACTCCTTAATCAGCAAAACTGAACTGCTTCCCTTGAGTTCTTCATGGAACTACCAGTAGCATCTTACCCTTGACTCACTTGTCCTTCTAGACTCTCTCCTTCTGCACTTTGTGGACATTCTTCTGTCTCCTCATTTGAAAAATATCAGAGCTACCTCTTATGGTGGTGAGGATTAGCTATAATGTTCATAAAGTGCCTCATCATTGTATGTGCTTCAGGAAATTGTAGCTACTATTGGCATTTCATTCTCATAGCACTGTGGTGCAGCTCATCATCTCCCAGCTCCCTGCCCCCCCCCCCGCAATTTAAGACATTGCTAATGGACAGAGGTCATGCCAAGAAGACAGCCTATAATTACCACCAGCTTCCTGCCGCTAGCCTTGTCGTAGCCCCTATACCTATTAATAGTCCTGGTTAGGGCAGGATCCATGATCTCTAGAATCTTAAGGAGAAAATAATTTAGATGGAGACCAGTGAGCCTTACATTACATACAGATATACTTTTAATTTCATCCCCCAACATTTGTGATACTCTTCTCAGCCTGGTCACCTTTAAGAGCCTCCAGTGGGGAAAAGGTAATTCTTCCTTCCTTGTTCATTCAGCTTTTTTGCCCACTCTGCTACTAAATAGACAGACGAAATGAAGGTGCCAGCTCTGTTACGGAGGACACCTGCTGGCTACAAACTGGCCCAGAGCCTGTTATTCTGGACAGGCCATTAAAGAGCCATATGACTTTCAGTCACTATTTACTTGGAGCAGAATGAGAGCAAAGATTTATATCAAGTTACCAGTCTCTTGAGCCTGCCCTGTCCCGAGTTGTCCTCTTTATTTTTCATGTCCACTATTAGCTGCCAGTAACAGTGACATACTTCTGTTCATATCCATAAAGGAACCTTATGATATTTCAGGACACAAAACTCTGAAAAGCACCAAGACCCTTAACTGGGACTCGTCTGATGAGAGAAAAGCCATCAAGCTCTTTTCCCCCCTCTCTGTTAGGAAGAGCATTTGACCTCATAACTGCCATCCCTCAGTCAGAATAAGACAGGTTATGTTGCTATAGCAAATGACTCCCAACATCACAGTGGCTTAAAATAACAAAGGTTTATTTTTTGTTTACACTGCATATCTATCATGGGTCAAATGGGGGACATGATGTGGTCCTCAACCTTGGACCAAAATGGAGCAGCCGTCATCTGGAACGTTGTTCATTGTGTGACAGAGGGAAAGAGAGCTCTGAACGTCTCACTGTGCCACCAATTAAATCTTATTTCTCCAGCAGACACATGTCATTTTTTTTTCATTTATCATTGGAGAGCTTTGATCAGGGGATCAATTGGATACCAGAAAGTGCAATCCTACCATGTCTGCTGAAGGTGGAGAGCTGAAAATAGTCAGTCACACTGTTACTTCATGTGCCCTGTGGGAAGACATCGCTGGTCTCACCAGCCCGGTCCCTTTCCCTGGGATCATCCTACTAAATCACTTCCTTTCGATTTCACTCATTCCTGTTTTCTTGCTTCTGCAGAAATCAAGCTACTTCTTATGAGTTTGATCATTATTGTTCAAACCATAGGCTGTGTAGTTTAATGCAAGTTGTTTTTTGCCCCCTTGATTTGAATCCCTTCTGCCTCTTTGGTGTCCCTGTAGTGCAGCACTGTATGCTGTAGTGGTATACAAAGGTGTTAACCCAGAATAATTTTATTTCAACAACATGCTCTTTTTAAATTTCTACTTAATTTTTAATTAACATTTAATATATTAGTGGTTTCAGAGGTACAGGTCGATGATTCATCAGTCTTATATAATACCCAGTGTTCATTATATCACAAGGCCTCCTTAATGTCCATCACCCAGTTACCCCATCCCTCCACCATCCACCCCTCCAGCAACCCTCAGTTTCTTTCATGAAAGTAAGAGTCTCTTATGGTTTGTCTCCCTCCTGATCCCATCTTGTTTCATTTTTTTCTTCCCTACTCCCCATAAGCCCCCACCCTGCCTCTCCAATTCCTCATATCAGAGAGATCATATGATAATTGTCTTTCTCTGATTGACTTATTTCACTTAGCATTATACCCCCTAGTTCCATCCTTGTTGTAGCAAATCACAAGATTTCATTTTTGATGGCTAAGTAATATTCCATTGCATGTATGTGTTTGTGTGTGTGTGTGTGTATACATATATATATATATATATATATATATATATATGTATATATATATATATCACATCTTCTTTATCCATTCATCTGTTGATGGACATCTAGGTTCTTTCCATAGTTTGGCTATTGTAGACTTTGCTGCTATAAACATTCAGGTGCACGTGCCCCTTTGGATCACTACATTTGTATCTTTAGGGTAAATACCCAGTAGTGCAATGGCTGGGTCATAGGGTACCTCTATGTCAACTTTCTGAGGAACCTCCATATTGTTTTCCAGAGTGGCTGAACCAGCTAGCATTCTCACCAGCAGTATAGGAGCGTTCGCCTTTCTCCACATCCTTGCCAACATCTGTTGTTTCCTGACTTGTTAATGTTTAAAATGCTCTCTTTTGGACTCTTCCTCACCTCTTGCTGTTTACTGTTAGAGTAACAGAAGAGCTATAATTCTGTGATCCTCTGACCATGGGATGGGGTTAAATGACTTGCCTAAGGGTAGGTACGTAGTTGGTATCAGAGGAGCCTGAACTAGAACTCAGGTTTTCTGACTCAGAGTCTGTTTTCTTTTTATTACACCAGGTCCTATTTTAAAGAAAGTTATATAACTGGGGGCTGTGTAATTTACTCCAGAGATGACTGGTAACAACAGAATCTGGTCTTTAGTCTTACACAGAAAAAATTTTCCATCGAAACATCTCCTTTTGAGTATTTTGATGTATCCCATGTCATAAAATCAGATTCCTGAGATTCCTATGCAAATACATTTGTATTCTTTCTTTAAGCAAACAAACTAGCCCTGAGTGAATCAATGACACGATCCTGATTATCTGTAAAACTCAAACAAATAAGGACTCTCAGCACCCCTGCTGCATCTCAGTCTAGAATAAGGCATTGCGTACATTGTGTTATTGCAGGTTTGTTTCTTACTAGTATTCAGAATGTGATACAATGTTCAAGGATTAAAACTACAAATAACATCAAAAGCCTAATGAGAGTACTATTGCATGTGCTGTGTCTGCCTGTCTCAATTTGGAGGTCATTTAAAAAAATTTTTTAGACTTCTTGAAGCTCTGTTTATTTTTTTTAAAGATTTAATTTATTATTTGTTAGAGAGAGAGAGCAAACACAAGCAGGGCGAGCAGCAGACAAAAGGGGAAGCAGACTCCCTACTGAGCAGGGAACCTGATGCAGGACTTGATCCCAGGACCCTGGGGTCATGACGTGAGCTGAGGCAGATGCCCAACTGACTGAGCCACCCAAGCGTCCCTTGGAGGTCATTTCCATGTGAACTGCTATGTATTTTTCTCATGTATAGTTTGCCATAAAGCTCTTCAATAATGTTTCTTATTTACTACTACCAAATTTACTATTGCTGATGGCTTTAGAAAAAGCCCTAGCCAACGAGGCTGTCACTAAAGATCATAGTTGATAAAGGAGACATCTTTAATATAAAGACAAATCTTAACACACATATACTGAGTTCTTGTCAAGCTATCAACCAAATATCACATGGGTGGTCTGCAGGTACCACAAGTATCTGCAGGTACCACAAAACTCAGGGCTTAGTAGAGGAATAGACCATTGAGTTTCTTTGCTTTTTAGTTTTTGGGGTTTTTTTTAATTAAATTCAATTAGCCAACATACAGTACATCATTAGTTTTTAGTGTAGTCCTCAGTGATTCATTCGTTTGTAATACCCAGTGCTCATCACATCATGTGCCACTGAGTTTTTATAGACATCTATTTAAAGAATGCCACACAGAACCTGTTAGAATGATATTTTGAATTGTTCTAATACTTTGTCTTCTGGCATCAGGTGATCTTGATTACTCTTCTGACACTAAAACCTGAGATTATTGTCATCTATAGAAGCACAAGGCAAGATATCTGAGGACAGTAGCTAGTGGTGCAAAGTCAAAGTCAATTTCATTCATGGTGTATCTGTATAGATAGAATATCTTCTGCACTATTTCTTCACAGTCTTTTGCTATAGTCATTTATCTAACAGGCCCATTGTTTTCCTTATTGAAAATGCCATAGCCAAACAAAGCACAGAGAACGGTATAATATGACTGAGTTTCTATCACTCACCTTCAACAGTTATCTCCTCATGGACAATCTACTATGAGACTGTGATGAGGATCATCATAACCATTTGCATTTCATGGCTGTGAACTGTTTCTTAAAGCCTTTTTACTTTTTATGGCAACTGTAAGTATAAATATTAGGTTTTTCCATAAAGAAAGAGAATTTATTCACTGCTAGAAAATGATATCCAAAATAATCATGTCACTAGAATAGCTCAACCACAGATGTTATCAACCAATTTCCTATAACTTTGTTATTAGTGTATAGAAATACAACAAATTCCTTTGTGTTACTTTTATGTCCTGCAACTTTACTGAACCCCTTTATTAGTTCTGGTAGTTTTTTGGAGCCTTTAGCATTTTCTGTATATAGTGTTATGTATCTGTAAGTAGTGAAAGTTTTACTTCTTCTTTACCAATTCCAATTACTTTTATTTCTTTTTCCTGTCTGGTTGCTGTGCATAAGACTTCCAGTACTATGTTGAATAAATGGATAATGAAGAAAATGTATATATACCCACACAGTATGGAATATTACTTAGCCACAAAAAAGAGTGAAATCTTGCCATTTGCAACAACATGGATAGATCTACAGGGTATAATGCTGAGTGAAATAAGTCAGTCCGAGGAAGACAAATACCTTATGATTTCACTCATATGTGGAATTAAAGAAACAATAAAAATGCACAAAATTTAAAAGAGGCAAACAAAAGAAAAAGAGTCTTAAATACAGAGAACAAGCTCATGGTTTCCAGAGGATGAGTTGGGGGATGGGTGAAATGTAAAAAGGGGATTAAGAGTACACTTACGTATTGTTAGGAGTTGGATAGGATTTTTAGGATTGTTGAGTCATTATAGTGTACACCTGAAACTAACATAACACTGTATGTTAATTATACTGGAATTATAAAAAGAGAAAGAAATTCTTGGACCTAGGATCTATCCATTATATCAAATTGCTTGAAAGCTGGAAAAGTACTGTTGCTTCTCATATTGTGTTCTAACAACCTTTGGGTGTCAGCAAAAGTATTCTTGGGGATCTACAAGTTCTTAAGATTAAGAAACATTCTTCTAATGTCAAAATGCTAATAATTCTTCTCAGTGTTCACTCTTGTAATCATGTTGCATTCATTTACCAGTACTTATCTTTTATATTATTTTTTAAAGAGTTATTTATCTATTTGAGAGAGAGAAAGGGAAAAAGAGAGAGAGAGAGTGCATGAGCAGGGATAGGGGCAGAAGGAAAAAATCTCAAGCAAACTTCTCACAGATGAGGGGCTCTCTCTCTCTCTCTCTCTCTCTCTCTCACAACCCTGAGATCATGACCTGAGCAGAAATAAGAGTTGGACACTTAACCAACAGAGCCATGTAGGCACCCCACCACTTGTCTTTTAACATGGGAATGCATTATCAGAAGGGTTTTTTTTTTTAATAAAATAAGATTTAACTCTCCTATGTCAGTGTTTCCCAAATAGATCCATGAATCCATTCTAGGGTTTCTTGCCGTTCTGAAGGATGAGAAATACCACTCTAAGGGAAGAACATGGAGTTTTATCAAACGTGTTGCCATGGAAACAAATACATAGGTCCTGAGGCTTATACTAGTTGTACCCTCAGTAAACAGAATGTGGACATTCTGGTGAAGCTAAAAGCTTTCCGAAGAATATGAGATTGTAAGTGGTGGTAAATAAAATTAGAAAGGTATAAAGGACTGGATTGTTTAAATCAAAACATGACATTTTACTGTAAGGTTGAGGAGTCTGCACTTTTGTATTTTCTGTCAGTGTGATATTGTTTTATGTGAGATTAGGGGTGTTGTAAATGTGGGTTCTATTAACGTGGTAGGTTTGGTAGGAGAATATTTTGGAAGTCATGTGCTACTCTGCATGTGCAGTGTAGAGGCATGCTTGAAAACCTAGGTAGGATTCTGTACTGGTTTTAATAATTGCATAGGTAAAATAACATTTGCTTTATTTTTGTCTCCATTAATAAAGAATTGAAATTGACAACAAAGAAGGATTTAGTCCTTTTTTGTCATCCAGAACTGACCATTATTTAAATTTTATGCCTATGTTACATGGAACAATAAATCAGCTAGAGGTTGGACTCCCCTCTGCTGACACACAGGTTACTTAATGGCAGTCAGAGGATTCCAAGTAGGCTTTGGAATGGAAACTTACTAGAGCTTTCATTTCTCACTACAGACCTCTTAAAAGCAAGACCATAGTTTAAACTGTTGTGTACAAATGCCTACTGCTACTGCTAATATGATAACAATAGCAAAATGAAGATGATGTATATGCCAGTCATTGTACTAAGAACCTTATTTATAATTTTATTTTATAATAAACCCAGGGGCAGTAGGGTGGTGGGACTTTCCTTCTTTGCCTGCTTGAGGTGCTGTTGGTATCAGATAATGTACATTAGTGGAAGCCCCTAGAGCTCATCTGTTTGTATTTCATTCTGGCTGTTTCCCCTTTCTCATCTACCAGTGTGGGGTGCTACTTCCATAATTCTCACTCCCATATCACAGAATGACCTTTTCATCAGCACCTAATATTCATATGCCGTTAACCAAATCTCTTTTATGGGTGCCATCTCATTTGACCCTGGCAAGAACACTATGAAATAGGAAAGAAAAATTTCATGGAGTATTACACTCATTTTGGATGAAGAAATGGAAGCTCAGGGACTTTTTATTTTTATTTGCTCAAAGTACAAGTCTTTATCACATTGCCTTCTCTTAACTGTTTTACTCAATCTTGACCCTTGACTCCTTTTGAATTGTTTAAAGTATATTCATCTCTCTCTCTCTCTCTTTTGCTTAAGAAGGAGAAAGAAGCTAATCTTCATTATCTATATCCTTCACCCAGCATGATGTCAGGCATACAACAGGCACTTACTAAATGCCTGTTGACTTGGCCTACTAGATTTTATATTTAAATGGAGAAGGGCCAGGAAAATAAAACAAACTTCAGGTAAGGCTTGCTGTTATTATGTGGCTGTTCATTAAGCTGAATAATCTCTAAATATTCCTAGGAACTCTCTACTATGCAAAGGTCCCAAGTATTTTACCTGCCACTTATTACACTCTGTCTAAAATTAGACTATTATAGATCCATTCCTTTGGTCTTTGATACTCCTAAACATTATCTTAATATATATCTAGAAAGTATAAGTCACATTTACACATTAGTACAAATTGGCTTAAATTTTTGCTGAGAATCTGGCTAGAGTTGCTTTGAAGGAGGTAGAGGGCCATTTTGGAGCATGGATCACTACTGGGGAGAGTTTTGAGAAGTATATTAAGAATTATTAAGTATATTAAGAAATTAAATTATATATATATATATAAATTAAATTATAAATAATTATAATTATAATAAACAAATGTTTATTATCTACTACGATGACAATTATCTGCTATAATAACTAATACTTGCTGAGAATAAACAGTGTGCCAGACTCTGCCTTCATTACTATTATTACCCCATTTTACAAATGAGATACCATGATTCAGAAAAGCTGAACAACTTGCTGAGGGTCACAAAACTAGTAAGGTGCAGAACTGGGATTTCACCGGAGGTCTGGCTAACCCACATCTGCATTCTTAATCATTAACTGTGCACTACCTAATCAGTGGGAGTGAAGAGAGGCAGGAAGAAGAATGGAAAAGGATATATATTGCTAGGAAGATACCCAAGCCAAACATTGACTGAAGTCACAATGGAGACTCCAAATCTGTGGACTTCTGTCCTGTGGCAGGTATCCTGGCCTGGATGCCTGTAGGTAATCACCTCTTTTGTTCAGCATTACAGGCTATGTTCCCTTTATTTCTGCTTTACCCTCTTTGGTCTTCACTATTGTTGTTTTTCAAGTAGAGCTGAACAATATAGTCAGATCTCCTTTGTATAAGTCTTATCTTCAATGTGCAGCTAAAAATGTGTTACTTATAAATTCTCATCATGGAGGCTACCAGGAGCTATGCATAACACATAATGAGGGTTGCTTTTTGCAACTGGTAAATCGAAAGATGGATTATTCTTTCAGAGGGAACTTTAAACAACCCATTCTTCACAGACCAGAGTGGTGAATAATAATAATGATGATGGCATTGCCTTTACAACCTCTGTTTAGGGCTTTCATATGTTATCTGATTTGAACCACTCACCAGTTATGTGAGATAAGTAGGGATTATTATACCCATTTTATAGATGGAAAGGACTGAGATTTATTGATTTTAAGTGGTCATCTGGCTGATAGGTAGAAAAGCCATTTACAGAGCCACAGCCTGAATCCATTGATCATCCAACAATTCCACATTTGCTTTTCTGCCCATCCTGTGACTTTGATACATCCCATTTCACAAAGAGATCTGCTATTTTATTGTAGGCCTCTCTTTGAACTAAATAAATGGTACAGGCATTTGAGTCCTAGAGTAGTCAGTTGGGGTAGTTGAGGGGAGAGGTCTTTGGGAAGAAGATAATCAGGAAAGTTTCATTGGAGGAAATGAAATTTGAGTTGTAGGATGGTTTATCAAGTTCTCTCCTTCTTTGATAAATTCTGTAGATGGGAAGGGGATAGGTTTTCCTGATTCTAAATTGATGGGGTATAGGAATGTGCTAATAGGAAAGGTTGCATGTGTGTGTGTGTGTGTGTGTGTGTGTGTGTGTGTGTGTGTTGGCAGTAATGTTTGTAGGTTTATGTGAAATGCAGTAGTTGGAGAGAAGAATCTTACTCATAGGACAAGATTCATTCGAATTGGATTACCTTGGCAAAGCATGCTATAACCATTCTTATATCTGAAATTCTCTAATAACTGAAGTCTAGACCAGAGGTTACAAACTAGTGACCCGTGGTTCAAATCTGGTTCAAAGACAGGTTTTGTTTTCACCAGCGCTTCTGTATGCTAGTTATAGGATTTTATTGGCTTTCTTGGAGAGGAGGGCAAACCTTTGAGACCACAGGTTTGCCACAACACCCCTTCAACAAGGCCCTCCAGATGCTCTGGTGTGATGAAATGCAACTATACCAGGATATTCAGATTTCAGCTATTTGTAGCTAAGGACTCGTGTGGTTCACTGAGCAAAATGACCCTCTTCTTCCTCAGCATCAATGTAGAATATACTTGGGAATGGTCTCAGCATTAGTGTCTTCCCAGTTGGAGAGAAAATAGAAAATGGCACCCAGCTTTCTGAGAGATTAGATCACTGTCCTATTATATTTCTTTCCGCCTCAGAGAATTTTCCACTGAAATTGATTAAAGTCTTGTAGTTAACAGGCAGATTGAATATAATCTTTTCCTCCTCAACCTATTAGTCACTGACTACTGAGCATAACTCTGAGAGGTTTCATTAGAGAGTTTTATGATTAAAAATCATCATACACTGCATTTTCCATGTCTCTACGAATTTCCCTTTGCTCAGTGCAGTGGCCATAGGCTTAACCCTCAACCCATGTACTTTGTAGCAAATGAGATGGGGAGAGAATGAAACCTTTAATTAGTGTCTCTTGATAACATGATGGTTCTGAACAGCTTTGCACAGATGAGAACCACTAGATACTATCCACAGTGTTCCTGAAAATCAGTAGTCACAGATGTTTAACTCCTACATTGCCTTCCATCTCTGTGAACCTCCAGAGGGCCCTGGACCTAGGCTGGAAAACCAGTTCTGACTGGACTATACAGAAACCAGGCAAAGCCAGTGCATCCTAATTCTAGCAAAGCAGTGGAAACTGCCTAAATGCCACTGGAAGCATGGCAGGTCAGATTATCCTGTTCCTTTGGGATTCTGCAGAACATGCTAATTCAGTTCAGATGGACTCATCCCCGTGTTATGATTAACTTTGTAAGCCAGGCAATCCAGTGACTCATTTCCTTCAAAGAGATCATTTTCCTTCTTTTAAAATGTGTTAATATTAAATCGATCATCTTCTTACACCTGAATTTTAACACTAATCCTTTCATTTGGAGATGCACATGATTGAGACGTGACGATCCCCAAATAAAACCCTTTCACCTTGGGTTACTCTAATGGATGCAGCCATCCTACTGTGTGCCTGCCATTGAGGCTACTGAACATTCCATGTATATAATCTACTCTCCTAAATTCCATAATAAGGTATTACCAACCTTCAGCTTTCCCCAAATAAGAGCTAACGGGTCAAATAATAGACCGCCCTGCCATGACTAATGAGACCTTTCAAAAAAAAGTTACTTTCTTCACTTTGCTTATTTGCCATGCCCACCCCGAATCAATTCCACAGCACTCCAGGCTGTGCTGATGTTTTAATCGTGCCAGAATTTTGTCAAATTAGCTGTAACATGAAATTTCCTGGATCCGGGAACTGCTGCTGTTGTGCGTGGTTGTTTGGCGAACAGGTGTGTACCCACTTGAATCATTATATGCTGCCTGCCAGAATTCCAGAAACTTTCCTATGTCAGCTGGGCTCCCTTTTCATTCAGTGGTCTATGTCCCAGAGGTGGTGGCGTGCTGGAGGCTCACAAGAAAGGCAAAGGCATGTCAGTGCTTTTGTTAACTTAGTGGGGGCAAGGGTGGGGTGGAGCGATCCCCTCCTCACAGATCTACAAACCAAAAATGGCCCCTCAAATGGCACGTGATGATGATGATGTTCCCTGACCTTTCACCTGTTCTTCCTCATTCCTTAAGAGTTTCTGGCAGTTTTGGATTCAGTAGAGTGCTCCTTCATACCCAAGCCTTAAGATATGTTAAGCAGTGAGAAACTCTGTGTTTTTGAATTTCCAGCGAGAGAGACAAAGAAACTCTGGCCAGTGGGTTGCAATGCATCTGATATTTCTGAGAGAACATAAATCTTTGTCCTATGTTGTGCCAGATCCTCTAACTAATATAATTAGAGTCAGTAGTAATAAACCAGTATTTACAATAGTTGTTTGGGGAAAGCTGGATAAGCCTACACATCTACTGACACCATCTCTCACTCCTTTTACTGGGCAGGCATTTTTGGATGGGCCCCAAAACACATTTCCTGCTTTTCTATTAAAACAAACACTAATGTTATTCCCCACGAGTCTTTTCTTTTTCCCTGATAAAGCTTATCTGTTGCTCCTCTTCATTAAGATCTAGGTATGCTTTTATGAAAATGCCTATTTTAGTATGTGAAACATCCCCCACCCAGCACAGCAGGCCCTCCTTATGGCCTCACTTGCATGGGCTCCTTAAGTCTCTCTCTTCCTTCCCTCTGATCCTGCCCCAGTCATCAACAGGGGGGCATTCCCTCCCTCCAAATAGCAGGGGGGGGGATGAAATTGAGGAGATACACTTGAAATGCCTGCAGCTTTTAAAATAAAAATGTTCTAAGCAGTCAGCTTTGGCATACCCAGGTGCCCTGGATGTACAGATCGCAGATACTTAACAGTACGAAGGCAGGCCAAACACACCTCACTCTGTTTCTCCTGCTGTTAAATTAGAATATCCTGGATAAATTAAATCCATGAGCAACCTAGTACCATTATCTAACCCATTGTTTTGAGGAAATAGGGGTAATGGAAACTCATTGGGTACCAGTTGGCAGACTTCTGGCCAGACCACTGTGGCCTTAGGCCATTCGCTTCAACTCTTCCTGAGTTGCTTCATTTGCAAAATGTTGATAACGTTATCTGTGTGCACACCTCACAAAGTTGTTGGCAAGTTCTCAGGTAATCATAGATATAGACACAAGGCTGCACAAAACTTTAAAGTTATATTATTTCAGACACCTCCCTTCCCTATCAGAGAGGAGACAAAATTGCCTACCGTTCCCGATCAGCTGGTAGCTGGAAGAAATTAGAGTAAACTTATTATAATCATCAATCTTTCCTGTAGCTTTATTATATTTTTAAGACCTCTCCACTTGCCAAGTTAAAGGAACCTCCTCAAAAAGACTTTATGATCCTGGTATGTAATTATGATTTACTGGCAAGATTTTTAAGAGAAGATATTTACTAGTGCCTGCCTTGGCCCACCGTTGGGTTTATCTTTCTTGCGCATTAATTACCATATTGAAGTGCAATTTATTTATTTTTCATCTACCTTTGCTGTGCCCAAATTCTTTATCTTTGCAGATGTTGATTGTTTTACCCTCTGACAGCTTTTTTTTTTCCTTTTTCAGTATGAGTTGATGTCTAGACAGATAACAGTTATTAAAAATTTGGGAAATGATTGTTGTCCTAGGTGGACTGGCATGTGGTTTGTTTAAGAGAAAACACTCTCTGTTTAAGCTTTATAAAAACACCTCTTATTTGTTATTCATACAAGATGGAAATTGAGTTCTTGGTGCAAATGTCACTTAAGAAATGAAAATGCAGGGTTGTAAAGTAACATGAATGGCTAGTGTCTTGCTGGGGAAGGTCCAAAGCAAGCTTTTGTTCACTCTAAAATGGTGATAACCAATTGTTGAAGAGATATTTATTGATCATCTTACTTATGCATGTATGCAGAACCTTCAGAGAACTGATCACTTCTGAAACACCCTCAGGCATGCTGTCTGACTTGAGAAACTCTTATTTTCAATGCCTCGCCTTCCCAAGGAGCTCTTTCCGGGATAATAAAAGGACGATCCTAGAGAAGACTTCCAGGGACCAGCCTGGAATAAGCTTCTGGAGATACACAGAAAGGTTGGTCATGCCCAACTTAGGAGAAATCTTGCTGGGGGCAATCTCATTAGCCATTCAGTGAAGAAATGAAGACCATTCTCCACCCTTGATCATATAGTGCCACTATTATCCTTGCAAAGGGCATAGCTTTCCACAAGAAATTTGGTATTCAACCTATTTTCTGTCTGATGCCATCTCTCCTACTACTTTTGAGGGGCTTAAAATAAAGAGAGCTGCATAGTAGAGTTTTTATATAGATAACTGGGGGCAGCGGGCTGTTGGCCATAGTAGGTTAAAAGCAGAGGGAGTAGTGCTGGACAGACCTGAGATCCATTCCAGCTTTTCCTCTTTATGGCAATGTGACCTTACACAAGTGATTTAGACCCTTCAAGCTTCCCCAAACCTGCATCTTTGCACTGGTAAACTAGAGATGATAATAGTACCCATGTACCAGGTTGTTCTGAAGAATAAATAAGATAATACATTTAAATTACTTAGCATAGTAATCACTTAATTACTGCTGGTAGTTGTTCCTGATATCATAGTTTCATTGTAATTATTATTATAATATAGAATGACTTCCTATCTTTGTGGCCATTATGGAGGGTCTCTAGGAAGCTCTGTTAGCCACAGCTTAAGAACAGCTTTCTAGATTCCTCCCCTCACATACTCTGGCCAGGTCACTTCGACCCAAGGAAATTATGTCTTTTCTATGAGTACAGGTTGCTTTAAAGTTAGGCATTGCAACCACAAAGTTCCCAACTATGGAAAACAAACGTCCTGAGCTTTTCAGTTAGGCTGCCATCCCTCCTTAATCCCCAAAGTCAAGTCCTTAAATGGTCCAGAACAGTGTTTTTCAAAGCTTTTGAACAAAAACTTCTTCCCTCTTTCTTCAAGTGAAATCATACAAAGAATCATAATATATAAAGCATAGAGAAGTGGTATATTCATATGAAATTTTTCATAGGTTCATTTATTTGGTATTTGTACAGTTAACTCTCGAATGACATGGAGGTTAGGGGTGCCGATCCCCTGCATGGTGAAAAATCCACATATAGCTCTTGACTCCCCCAAAACTTAACTACTAATAGCCTACTGCTGACCGGAAGCCTTACTAATAACATAAACAGTCGGTTAACACATATTTTGTATGTTGTATGTACTATGTACTGTATTCTTACAATACAGGAAACTAGAAAAAAAGGAAAATGTTATTGAGAAAACCATAAGGAAGAAAAGGAAATCATAAGGAGGAGAAAATCCATTTATAGAAGTGTCCTACACTTGTCAGGAGAACCAAAAAATTGTCTATTAGTGGACCCACGCAGTTCAAAACTGTGTTGTTCAAGGATCAACTGTATGACTTTCAGTGCACAAAATGAAACCAGTGCTACAGGTGACTGTCATAGTCTTTTATCAGTGTCTATAATACAATTTGTTTTTGCATTTTGTATTCTATACAGTAGTATTTAAAATGTACAATTCATACAGGTGTGGTAATTGCAGTGGCTATAAGGTTGATTGGTTTGTTTTAGTAACTGATCCAGAAACTTAAAAGGATATTAACAGAAAATATTTGTGTGGCCTTGTATAAGCTACTTAACTTCCCTGAGCCTTGGTTTCCTTACTTGTATAATAGTACCTATCTCAGAGGGTGATGCGGGTTAAGTAAGACATTGTATATAAAGTCTTTGCGGGATTTTGCAGGTTGTTCAGAATGCCTGGCACATAATTCGTAATCAGTAAATACTAACTGGCACTCTCATGATCACTACCATCACCACCACCAGCAGTGGCAACATCAGCTTGAATTCATGAAATCACACGGCGATAGAATTTAGTCAATAGATTCCTTGACTCTTTGCCGTCGGGTGGGAAACACTTTTTCACATGAATCTTACAACATTGTAAAATGCTTAACCTTAAATGCTCATCTCTGTCAGATACTAACTTTCGGTTCTGTTGTACACAATTTGGAAACCACTGGTGTAGATATCTGCCTCAGTTTCTGCAAAGTCTTTGGCTGGCAGATTATGAGCTCTTTGAGAGCAGGGTGTATATTTTATTTATTTGTATATTCTTTGCAATGCCTGGGACAGCAGATGTTCAAAAACTACTTCATGTATTATATTCAAGTTCTCTGGACTTTAAAGAAACCTCCCATCATCCATAATAAATTTGCTTCTTGGCCCCCCTCACTTTATTTTTCTAACATTGCTAATAAATTTTTGTTGTTGTTTCCCAAATTGAGGGTCTCAGCCTTTTAGTAGATAAAGAGTTCCTCAGTTTCTCAGCTCAAACCTCCATATTTTGAAGGCCTTAATATCCTTTAAATAAGGAAAATAAGGTACTCTTGCTCAACAGTGATTGAAAGATCACTGGCTCATCTTTTCAGATCGCAGTTTAAGGCCCATCAGAGAGGAGTTTGTCATTCAGCATTAATCGCTCATGGGAGAGGCAAAAACGTTTTATTTTCCACTTGCCAATTCCTAGTTATAAAAGACTCCTTCAGCAGTCATAGCAAAGCCATTTGATTACATATCATTTGCTCCCAGAATTGAGACTTCTAGTAGTGAAATCACAGATGCCATAAAACCTTGAGGGTTGTGTGTTAATAAAGACAACCTGTCCTTACGATCCAGCAGGCAAATTTAGATTGACATTGCTTAGAGTTAGAGAAATCCTGCCTTTCTGCCTTCCTTCCACAAACATTGTGTAAACACCACAATTACCACCACCATCAGTCCTTGCTCTAGGAGTAAAGAGTCCAGCGAGAGATGCAGATACACAAATAGATTTCCTTTATTTTATTGCACCCCATTCTAATTGAGATATGCAAAGGATGTTGTGAAAGCACACAGGAGGGAAGTATATATATATATTTTATTTTTCATTTATTTATTTGAGAGAGAAAGCCCTAGAGCAGGGAGGGTCAGAGGGAGATGCAGACTCCCCACCAAGCAGGGAGCCCAATACGGTACTCGATCCTGGGACTCTGGGATCATGACTTGAGCTGAAGGCATTTGCTCAACCAACTGGTGCCTCCAGGCACCCAGGAGGGAAGTATCTAAAGCATCATTGATAGGAGTTTCCCAGGGAAAGGAGTGAAGACTAAAGAAAGCCTATTTAAGGCAGAGGTTGCTGCATTGAGCATAAAACCAGTACAAGAACAACCATGGCGTGTTTGGAAAACTCCAAGATGTTAGAGAAGCATGATGTGCCAGGTAGGAATCAGTGCAAAACAGAGCTGAAATAAGTAGGCACAAGATCAAAAGGACCTTAGATAACATAAGCCTGGAATGCATCATGTAAATGATAGTGATCTACTAGAAGATTCTAGTTTGTTTGTTTGTTTGTTTGTTTTTCCAGATAACCCAGTGAGTCAGAGGCGATAAAGGCAGGAATTAGGGCAAGAATTGTAGAAGTGGAGGGGGAAAAAAACCAAATTCAAGAAATACTTAAGAGGTGTGATTGGCAGGATTCTGTGATTTAGTGCACATGGGGTCAGAAAAGAGGGAATTATTAAGGAAAACTCCTGTCCTAGGTATCAAGCTTGGGGATGATAATGACTGATATGGACAAAGTGATAAGAAGAGATTTAGGAGGAATTCAACCTGACATCAGTTTGGAAGTTTGAGATGCCCAGCCTCCCTCCCTTCGTCCACGCAACGGAGATAACCATAAGGCAGTTGGAAATACTAGTTTCTGGTAGAGGTTTGGGCTGGATATAGGTATAAGAAGGATGGATATTTTGATGGCAATTGAAACTACAGTGATAGATGAGCTCAGTCAAGGAGGACATGTGGAAGAAAAAAAACAGAAATCTAAGAATAGGGGGCACCTGGGTGGCTCAGTCATTAAGCATCTGCCTTCAGCTCAGGTCATGATCCCAGGGTCCTGGGGTAGAGCTCTGCATTGGGCCCCCTGGTCAGTGGGGAGCCTGCTTCTCCCTCTGCCTCTGCCTGCTGCTCCCCCTGCTGTGCTCTCTCTCAGTCAAATGAATAAATAAAATCTCAAAAAAAAAAAAAAAAAACACTGGGACGCCTGGGTGGCTCAGTTGGTTAAGCAGCTGCCTTCGGCTCAGGTCATGATCCCAGCGTCCTGGGATCGAGTCCCACATCAGGCTCCTTGTTTGGCGGGGAGCCTGCTTCTCCCTCTGCCTCTGCCTGCCATTCTGTCTGCCTGTGCTCGCTCGCTCTCCTCTCTCTCTGACAAATAAATAAAATCTTTAAAAAAAAAAAACACTAAGATTAGACTCCTGCCACCACACCAATATTTAGTAAATATTTCCTGTCTGTGCTAACTATAGAAGGAATGCCTGTGCTGAATAGAAAGTGCCCTAACTTCAAGCACTTTATAACCTAGTTAAAGATGATACTGAAGTTCAGACAGCTCCTCAAAGTACTGAGATCCTGTGGAGCTACCATCCAGGCAACTACATGGGACAAGAAAAAGGCAGAGCAGACCTCTGACTCATACTAGAACATTCTTCCTTAGAAGCATGCTCAAATTATGTGTGTATGTGTGTGTGTGTGTGTGTACACATGCACATGTGTGTGTACTTTTTTTTTTTTCATTGTAAGCTTGGCTTGGGTTAGGGGGAGGTGGGTGAGGAGAACCCTACTGTAAAAAAGGAGAAATTTGGCCACCAGCTCTCTAAAAGACTGGTTTAAATGTGATCAAAATCCAAAATATTGTGAAGTTCGAACTCTGCTTTTGGTGAAAAGGAAGGGATGATATCAATGTTGAAAAATAGCTAATGATGAATGGCTGATGCTCTGTTCTATTTTATTTACTTCAGTGTCATTAAATCATCACATATTGCTAACTGTGAGATAATGTATGGGAAGGTGGGATGCATATTTGTTAGGAGGTACCTGCCAGATGAGGTATAGGGTCCATGAGACAGACCACTATTGAATGTAGATATGATCAGATGAACAATTAGACGCTTTTGTTCTCTGATGGGATCCTGCCTTAGGTGTGTTTTAGAATGATCAGTTTAAGTTTTTCACTCACCACATATGACACATGAGGCAAATCAACAATTACCATTCCTAAATGATGAAACTTCCAGAAACTAAAACTTCTGCTGGAATGTTAGTCAATGTTTCTATTGAAAACCAAGGATGAACTGTATATGCAGGTGATAGTTTCTGTCTCCTCTTCATCCCACTGCAGTAATTAAGCAACAAGATGTGTATCAGGTTTATGATTTATCAGCAGAGGAAATAAATCTCTGGAAATCAAATATTTAATCAATGTTTTTTATTTTAGCCATTCTGACAGGTGCGAGATGCTATCTCATTGCAGTTTTGATTTGTATTGACCTGATGATGAGTGATGTTGAGCATTTTTTCATGTGTCTGTTAGCTATCTGTATGTCTTCTTCAGAGGAATGTCTGTTCATGTCTTCTGCCCATTTTTGTTTTTTATTTTTTTAAGATTTTGTTTATTTGAGAGAGAGAGAGAGAGAGCGGGAGAGCATGAGCATGGGGGAGAGGGAGAAGCAGGCTCTCCACTGAGCAAGGAGCCCAATGTGGGACTTGATCTCAGAACCCTGGAATCATGACCTGCATCGAAGGCAGATGCTTAGCCAATTGAGCTACCCAGACCCCCTCTTCTTTTTTTTTTAAATTGGACTATTTGTTTTGGGGAGGTCGAGTTTTATAAGTTCTTTATATATTTTGGATACTAGCCCTTTACTGGATGTGTCATTTGCAAATATATTCTTCCATTCTGTAAGTTGTCTTCTAGTTTTATAGTTCTTTGATAGGAATGGATTAATAAAGTTTGCATATGTAAAAAGTGAAAAATGAAATATTTATTGCCAAGCCTTTACTTTTGTTTATTAAAATGAGGTATAATTGATCCATTGAAAAACAAGCGTGCTTATTTATTACATTATTATCATGAAAGCTTCTAGGTTTCTCTCTGTTTGTGGAAAACCTGTATTCTAGTCAGTTTGATTGTGAAATGAAATTTCATAGATCAAACATTGCAGTGGGGGTGGAGGGAGAACTTGAAAATGGCCATAAGAAGGAGGGTGGTGAAAAGATCTGCTCTCAGCAACTGAAAAGGGAAACAACTTTTACTTGATTGGATTTGATAAGCTTAGAACAAATAACTTTTATATGACTCTCTGCCAAGTCAAACATTCAGGTAAGGCAGATGACATTTGTTGCTGAATTGTCAATTCTTTTAAGTTTAATTATTCACACTAGGTTAAGGGAAAACAGATTATGAATTTTAGAAGATTATTAGTGGTCCAGAATATAGTACTTTGTAGTAATTTATCTGAGCTTAAGAATGAAGGCTTTTGATGTAGTGATTGGGCATAAAAATTTACATTGCCTACACATTTCTTCTCTCAGCCATATGATATAATATATATACTGGGAGTATCCTCCAACCAAATAACAATAAGATCCTGGATAAAATATAGTTTGATGCATTTCTGGAGTCAGAGAAAGTAAATGGGGGATCCCAAGAACCACCTCAGTTCCCCAAATTGAAAAGAATAAACCACGAATTAAAAAAGAGCTGGAATAAGAGCAGTAAGAAAGCCAGACATAAGGAAATTGCCCTGAGTAAAAATATCTATAATAGTTCTGCTTTTGGTTCACTAAGACTTGGAAGAGCAGCAGTGTTAGGGGAAAGAGTAGGGGCTCTAAAGCTGAGATTCCCTCATTAAAGCAGGACACTTGAAAGGACCAACATGATCCCAGGTTTGTAGTGTCCTTCCTCCCTAGGAGAAGCAGGCAAGAATACCCTTTGAAAAAAATCCCCAGTTTAAGCCTCCAGTTCTACAACATGTTATAGACCAGCATAAATGAGTTCACAATAATCAAAGATCACCAGGCACCTGACAAAACCAGACACAATAAGGAAGAGTCATCAAAAACAATAATAAGCAGATTTATATTCCTAAGGACTGCAGATATTCAGAATCCTTATGTATGAAATTTTTTTTAAAAGATTTTTTTTATTTATTTATTTGACAGACAGAGATCACAAGTAGGCAGAGAGGCAGGTAGAGAGAGAGAGAGAGGGAAGCAGGCTCCCCGCTGAGCAGAGAACCCGATGCGGGGCTCGATCCCAGGACCCTGAGATCATGACCTGAGCTGAAGGCAGAGGCTTTAACCCACTGAGCCACCCAGGTGCCCCGAAATGTTTTTTTTTTTTATTTCTTTTCAGCATAACAGTATTCATTGTTTTTGCACCACACCCAATGCTCCATGCAATCCGTGCCCTCTCCAATACCCACCACCTGGATCCCCCAACCTCCCACCCCCTGCCCCTTCAAAACCCTCAGATTGTTTTTCAGAGTCCATAGTCTCTCATGGTTCACCTCCCCTTCCAATTTCCCTCAACTCCCTTCTCCTCTCCATCTCCCCTTGTCCTCCATGCTATTTTGAAATGTTTTTTAAAATTAAGGATATAGGGGCACATGCGTGGCTCAGTTGTTAAGCCTCTGCCTTCGGCTCAGGTCATGATCCCAGGGTCCTGGGATAGAGCCCCACATCAGGCTCCCTGCTCAGCAGGAAGCCTGCTTCTCTCTCTCCCACTTCCCCTGCTCGTGCTCCCTGTCTCGCTGACTCCCTGTCCAAGTTAATAAATAAAATCTTTAAAAAAAAATAAAAATTAAGGATATATCACAAAGATGAACAAGCAATGCAAGACTATTAGTAGTTACCAGGAAATTTTGAAAAACAATTAAATGGGGCTTTAAAAAATGAACAATGTATTTATTGACATAAGAAATACAGTGAATTGTTAAAACAATATCTCAGGCCATAGGTGAAGAGACGACTGCTGAACTAGAAGAAAAATCTAGAAGAATTATCTACAATGGAGACTAAAATGCAAGGAGTTAGAGTATTAAAAAGAGGGAGAGATGGAGTACAGAATGAGAACACTCATATCTGATTAGAGCCCCAGAAGAAGAGAATAGAGGGAATTGAAGAGAGGTGCTATTTGTAGACATAGTCACTGGGCATTTTCCAGAATTGATGAAATACGTGAATCCTCAAATTCAGGAAGTACAACATATACCAAACAGGATAGGTAGAGAGATAAAGAAATAGAGAGAGAGAATCCTAGCCTAGACACATGCAGTGAACTTTTAGGACGCTACCAACAATAACAAAAAATATCTTAAAAGCACAAAAGCATATAATTTACAAAGGAGCTACAGTTAGACTGATAGCAGACCCCTTACTAATCAAATGGGATGCAAAATTTAATGGTAATGTAGGAAGAAATTCACAAATTTAACATTTTAGAGGCAGATTTCAAAAATACTTCCCTAAATTATTGATACTTAAAGCAGATAAAAACTTAGCAAAGCTATAGAACAATTGAATAACCTAATTAACAAGCTTGATACAATGAATATTTATAGAACACTGTACCCAACAATTAGAGAATACACATTCTTCTCAGGCACACATGGAACATATGTAAAAACTGACCACATATTGTGCCCTAAAGTAAATTATAACAGAATTCAAAGAAATTCTTATCCACAGAACATGTTGTCTAGTTGCACTGAAATTTAGTTAGAAGCCAATAACAAAAAAATAATTTTGTAATCTTCATACATTCAGGCATTAAAGACACACATTATAAAAGGAAATGACAATGTAGAGTAAACAAGAGAATTGAATGATAGTGAGTATTCTACACATCAAAACTGTGAGATGTAGTGAGAGGTATACACATAAGGAAATCTATAGTAGCTAATGCTTACAATAAAAAAAAATGAGAGCCTGAACATTAATCATGTAGACATTCAGCTTAAGAAGTTAGAAAAAGAAATGTAGAGTACAACTTAAAGGTTGAAGAAAATAAAAGTAGGAAGAGAAATTAATGAAATAGAAAATAAACAGGCAGTGGAGAACATCATTAAAATCAAAAGTTGGTTCTTTGAAAGGAATAATAAAACTGAAAAGCCTCTGGCAAGGAGAAAAGGTCACAAATAATCAATATGAGTAAAAAGCTGATATAGCTACAGATGCACTAGATATTAAAAAATATAATAATAGGATATTATAAACAACTTTATGCCAATAAATTTTGACCCAAAATTGGTCAAATGGATGGGCTATGAAATGGATGAATTCCTAGAAGACTAATTATTTTAAAAATGAGTTCCCTAGTTAAAGTTTTACCAAATCATCATGAAAGTGATTATTCCAATCTTTATACAAATCCTTCCAGAGAACAGAAAAAAATTGGAGTATTCCCCCATACCCAACTCACTCCATGAGATCAGGATAAACTTTAGGGGGAGAAAAAGAGATAATAGCAATGAGAGAGGACAATTACTGGATAGTTTCTTTCATGGACATAGATGTAAATATCCTAAACAAAGTATCAGGAAATTAAATCCATCAGGATTTTAAAAAGAAAAACCTCACATGTTTGACTGATTCCAGTAATGCAATAGTATTCTTAACATTAGAATTTATATAAAGTAACTTACCACAATAATAGATTAAAGGAGAAGAAAAAAATTATCTGCTCCTTGCAGTAGATTTTCATATAATTATACTATAATTATACTAGCATAACTCCCTAACAATTCATTTGACCTTCACAGAACTTTAAACATTTTTAAAGCAACAAGCAATAAACTTCATGTCTCAAATTTCAGTTTGGTTACTCTCTGTCAACATGTAAATACTGCAAATTTTATTTTATTTGAAAATGAAAATTATAATTTCTTGCTTACAAAATAATTTGTCTTTGCTATGGAAAATAGGAAAATACCAAAAAGCACAAACAAGAAAAATGAAACCACCCAAAATTCCACAATCCGCACCATTTTAGTACATATCCTTCCAATAGTTTTTGTGTATGCGTGTGCATTTGTAATTTACATGAATATGATCTTAACTGTACATACTACTTTCTTATAACCTCTTATTTTCATTTACCAAATTTATGAATATTTTTCATATGATATCCCTAATGGCTTTATACCTACTCTTGTAATGACTATATTATATCATATCAAACGGCTCTACCATAATGTGTTCAGCTACTCTCCTAATTTTAGACATTTTAGAATGTTTTCAACATAAGTTCTCGTGGATAATGCTCTGATTAACATTCTCTATAGCAGAGGCTTTATACTTATCTATGATTTTCCATAGGATACATAACTGCAAGTAAAATTGCTAAGTCAAAGGATATGCACATTTCTAAAAACTCAAGAAATTACCAATTTCAGATACATATCCAAATACAGATATGAAGGTAACATCTCAAATCAGTTTTTTGGAGATAGTTGACTAGTAATTTTGAAAAAGTCAAATCTGTATTGTATACAGTGCACTTGGATATATGCCAGGTATAGTAAAGTTTTAAATGTAAGAGACAGGGAAACTGTGTGGCTCAGTCTGTTAAGTGTCTGCTTTCGGCTCAGGTGACGATCCCAGGGTCCTGGGATTGAGATCCGCACTGGGCTCCCTGCTCAGCAAAGAGTCTGTTTCTCCCTCTCCCTCTGCCTCTCCCCTTGCTTGTGATCTCTCTCTCTGTCAAATGAATAAATTAGATCTTTAAAAAGACATAAATGTAAGAGATAAAAACTGCAAAAATCCTAGAAGAGAATGTAGAGGAATGTTCCTATAAGTGTAAAGTAGGGGATAATTACTGTCATAAAGATCTGAATGCATAATGGAAAATATTGATATATTTGACCACCTCCTAAACTTTGTTTCACAAATATATCATGAAAAATTAGTAGACAAATGCCACATACCAGAATACATTTACATGTGCAAAGGAAAAGCTTAATTTTATCACTACGTAATGACCTGAAGGCTACCTATTGTTTATATGTTCGTGTGTGTGTTTATATTTACACACACACACACACACACACACATACACATACACACACATATACTTGTTTAGGTCTTTTCCAAGAAAGAGAAGTCTTTTTCAGGCTGGGAGCTGGAAAAGAGATTTTCCTGAGACCAAAATGGAAATTACAAAAGGTTTTTTACTCTGACATTCTGGTGAGGTTAGGAATAGCAGTTTCACCCTGCTATACTTGAAGCACAGGTAGAAGGCATATTCCTTTCATCACTGCTCCGAGATGCAGCTCCAGACATGAGCTAAGGGCAAAAATAAGTGGGCAAAAATAAGTGGGCTATGAAAATCTGGGAGTGACTATTTAAATGCTGATAATCAAATTAATCTACTCCTAGCTAAAATGAACAATGAGACACTACTGCGACTTTGTGATTTGTATGGCCAAAGTCTTCATACACTGTAAAAGAGAAGTCTTATATTTTAAGGCACTCCGAAGGAGAGAGGAGAAAGGAGAGGAGGAAAGGAGAGGAGAACTGAATCAGACTACAAACCTAAAGACTTTTTCCTAGGGGTAGTAACAGCAAAATATTAGCCAGGCAGTAAATATGGCCGAGAACCCATCTCTTACAAAATTGTCTTAAACACATTTTCTGGCAAATACCAATCTTTACTAACCTTCCACTTACCCAATCTGGATAGAATGTCTTATAGAAATCATAAAGCATGCCTTGACTGGTAGTAATGATGACAAAGATAGAATAGCTTTCAGGCACTCAAAGGAGCACAGTAAAATCCCTGAAATTAGCCATCTCCACTGACTTCCTCAGTGTGAAACTGACTACCCCTAACTTCCAACTCAGCACGACATCTATGTTACAGAAGTAGGAAAACAGAGTGGGCTGGGAAGTTTGGAAGCTTCTTGATTACCTGGGCTTATATACGTGGAGGGAGTTTTCCGCAACCCTTTTTCATTATCATACTTTCAAAATGGTTAATAATGAACGATGCCAGGGTGAATCATTGGGCTATTCAATGGTTATTGAAATCTGCTGCCTTCCCTGGATGTCTCATCTTCTATCCGGCCCTAGCATTTTGTGTGTCAAAAAGAACATTGCCTTAAGGGGAAACACTTGGACAAACAGTATGCTTGGAAATAATCCAACTAAAAACTTTGAGGCATGTTCCTGACCCAAATAGGAACATATCCTATTGTCTTTTGGCCCCAGTTTTGCTTGATTTGTAATATCTAAAGAGTTGAAGTTTTGAATAAATTGCAGTTTTACTTATACGAACCCAGAATGTAAATGTAATTTGACAATTTACAAATTAGCTCTAGTATATATGAAAGGCACAAAGCAGAGGATCTTAGAGACTATTTAAAACAAACCAGGACCGAATCTAGCATAGTACATTGAACCTATTAGGCATTTAGTAAACGTTTGCTATATTTAACTGAATGAAATCGTAAAACCACCTTCTCTCTTTATATCTTGCTAAAAAATCTTTAATGGTTTCCCATTAATAAGAAATCCAAGTTCAGGGGCTCCTGGGTGGCTCAGTCGGTTAAGCAGCTGCCTTCAGCTCAGGTCATGATCTCTGTCCTGAGACAGAGCCCCACATTGGGGGGTTGGTCCCTGTTCAGCAGTGAGTCTGCTTCTTCCTCTCCCTCTGCCTGTTTCCTGTTTGTATATTCTCTCTAGCTCGAAAGTACTTATTCCCACTCTTCTCTTTTGGCTTTCCCTCTCGTTTGACTCTTATCATGTGTACTTATTGGTTTCTTCAATATTCAGGTTTTCCAGGTTTTTTTCCTCCCTCAGCCAGATTATTAACTCTTAAAATTGAGGAGCTCCTATCTCATATCTTTTTATATACCCCACGTCTTTTTTCTGGGTTCTTAACCTAGAGGCTGTCTTAATAGTCTGTGGATAGAACTGTATTTCAGTGTGATAGATTTCTTTGTAATGCTGTATTATTTATTTCCAAACTCGTTCATGGATGTAGAACATGCATCCGTAAAAAATGCACAAACCATAAATGTACAGCTTGGTAATTTTTTTACAAGGTGGGTGTGACTGTGTAATTAGCATCCAGAACAAGAAACAAAAGTCTTGCCTGCACTCCAGAAGGGCCCCTCATGCCTGCTTCCAATAGGAACCCCCAAGGGTAAAACTTATACCAACTTTTGACACCATAAGTTAGTTTTGCCTGTTCTTGAATTTTAAATGATAGGAATCACTTTTATGTGTTTTAGTTTATGCACTGAAAAACATTATCCTGAGAAGGTTCCCAAAGCCTTTGCCAGACTGCCAAAAGAGACCGTGGTGCGCATGCATGCACACACGCACACACATGCACAATTGCAGAACCTCTGGACACACTTTTGGCCTTCCTAGCTCTAGAATTTCTGAGAGTCTGATATTTACATAAAATGAGGGAAAATTTGCAGAACTAATTGCAAAAATAAAGTGACTCAGAATCTGATAATACCTAAAATAGATGGGCAGGGCCTAAGGTCTGCAAAGATTGATTCATCGTTAAGTTAGTTCTTGCTGCAAGGGCAGGGTGGGGAGAGTACTTTTTGACTGAGCAAAATGAGCTTTATTTAACTATTTTATCATATATTGTTCATGGCTTTTTGTGTTTTTCTCTTTCAAAAGAATTTTAAGAATAGTCACCTGTTTTGTGGCTATTCCCTCTGAGCCCAGGGTCTTCCATGTAAAAGGAACTCAATAAATATCTGATTATTCATTTTGTGTTCCAGTTGGCCATCTTGAAACAAAATGTCAGCCAATTAAACTTTTCAAAAAGGTACAACTTGTCTAATTGGCAGGGTTTTTTTTTAATTCCTCAAAAATTTCATGATTTGACACAGAGAGCACAAGCAGGGGGAGCAGCAGAGGGAGAGGAAGAAGCAGGCTCTCTGCTGAGCAGGGAGCCTGATGCAGGGCTTGATCCCAGGACCCTAGGGTCATGACCTGAGCCCAAGGCAGCCGCTTAACCAAATGAGCCACCCAGGCATCCTGGCAATTTTTTGTTTTGGTTTTGGTTTAAAAAAAAAAAAAAACTTCAGTGAAATTTGTTTGTTTGGTGTCAGTTGTGGGGAAACACATTTGCACTGGGATGGACCTCCAAGTATTAGCAGAGACTGATTTACCTGATCAGGAAAAGCTGGAAATGAGCATCAGGTCCCTGCAATGTCTTTGCAACATGAATACATCATTGTACCTATCCATGTGTTTTTGCTTAAGGAGTTAGATGACTCCTATCTGCATATTCTTTTTGCCAAGCATTTTCATTGTCTTGAACATCTATGCACACAGCACTGCATTCAGGGGCTCCGGCAGATGAAACAGAAATAGAAGAGGCTGACCCCAATCATCCAGTAATTTAATAACTAGTTTGAGAAATAAGATATAATAAAAAAAAAGCTAAAGAAATGTACAAGGCTGACTACATTTAAGCACCAACAATAAATGACAAGAAAATGGTTGAATGTTAAGTAGGACCTCAAAGAAGAGATAATCACCACTGTGGCTGTTTCAGACCTTCTCTATAGGAGAGGTGGAGGGGCTAGCTGTTTGACTAGAAGGGAGGGCTAAAGGACTTGGACTGAAGCTCCGTTTACATTAGCAACCACATTATTCTTATGTGGACCATAGGTTTATTTGTGATAGACCTTGAAGAATAGATGGAGTCTGGCTTAGTGAAGGAGAGAGTCTCTTGGTTGAGGATTCAGAATCAGCTAGGTGTACAACTGCCTCTGTGGAAAATATAATGTAGAAAACAGTGTTTCTATTCTCAAGAAAGTTGCAACATTTATGAAGAGGCATGACATACATACATAGGAAGTCATCGAGAATAGAGGGAATTTTAAAATAAACGCCAAGTTCAGGCAATAAGTGATCAAAAGGGAAAGCCCCCAGCATTTGCCTTGCTGGTCAGGGAAGGCTTCCTGGATCCGGTGGAACTTGAGCTAGGCCTTGAAATAGACATGGAAATTGGATAGGCAGAAGAGGGAACCCAGGCCAAATTACCCTGATTGTCTTCTCTGACTTCTCAGTCAGCACTGAACTCTCTTCCCCGTGACTCACCTTCTGAATGACATCATTTTCTAAATCGTAAGTGAATAGTGCCTTGAATTGTTTTTGAAGCCTGAGCCTTATTGCCCCCAACCAGCTTGAATACTGATTTAGCATTGGGAGGTAGTGCTAGATCATACTTCTCTGTCCCGAAAGAGTTAACAGGGCTCCTATAGGTATCTCCCTGCCAGGAGTTCAGGCACTGGGCCACAGACTTTAGATAAGAGAAATGCTTTTGTGCTGGAGTGCACTTTACTAAGAGAGAGCACCTCTATCCCGACACATTTGATGAATTCACTCCATTTGGGAAAACCCAAGCCGGGGCACAGACATTAAGATGAGCAAAGAAAAAGCTCCGTTCACCTTCTTCATTCCAATGCTGTGAACTCATTCTTGGGAGGCCTTGAGAAGGGAGGGTGGAAAGAGGAGGAGGAGGAGGAGAGGTGGGGGATACAGAGATTCTGACCTGAATTCCACAACAGAGGAATGTGTGAACAGTGAGAGCACAGGTACAGGCTAGTGCGCTCACATACCTGGGGAAAGGAGTTTTTACCCAACTTCCATTACTCTGCAAGACAGTTGACAATTTGCTCTCAAGGATTAATACTGTTTTCTGCTTTTCCCCCAGAGTTTGGGGAACGAGTGAGGGGTGCTATGAAAAGGGAGGAGAGAGAAATAACATTTTTAAAAGATCTTATTTATTTATTTGAGAGAGAGAGAGAGAGCACGAGTTGGGGGGTGGAGGGGCAGAAGGAGAAGCAGACTCTCCCACTGAGCAAGAAGCACGGTGGTGTACTCGATCCCAGAGTCCTGCGATCATGACCTGAGCCAAAGACAGATGCTTAACCAGCTGAGCCACCCAGGCACTTGAGAAATAACATTTTAAAACAGTTATAAGTATCTCTAGAACGAAAATGTGAATGGTTTAAGGCTAGTTAAAGCTGTCCTGGATCCACCATGTTTAAATGAGGAATACAAGGCACACGGCTAGTGTCTGTTCTGATTCATCATAAAACCACAAGATGGTTAACTGGGAGAGAAAATGAGGTCAACCCTTCTTCTTATGAAATCCTATTTTGAACTGTCCCAGTGAGGGACTCTTGGGTCAGGAGTTAGGTTTAGAAAATGCCGAGTGTCTGCTGGTGCAAGCATAGTCCATTTGTTCATGTTGCCACGCAAACTGTAAGGGTAAATGCAAAATATAATTCAGGGCACATAAAAAAGGTAAAGGAAATGCACAAAGTGCTTAGTCAGACCAACAGGATGAACTGATGTCAATTCACTTCTATTTTATCAGATTGAGTGCTTTCTAGATATCGGGTTAAGGAAGAATCTGAGATACTTACAGTTATAGTACCTGCTGATTGTGATTTTTTCCCTTCCAGAGTATTTCTCTTCGTGGGTGAATACTGTCAGGGGGGCTTTTACTCCTCACATAAAGATTGATTCTTTTAGCTGAGGGGCCACATTTCCTAGTGCACACAGGATCTGCTGCCACAGAGAACAGTCTCCCTCATTCCAAAAGGATGTTCTTCCCACTTTGAATTGTGAGTCAAAATCTGATGTTCCAGATGTAGCATGTGGAAGGCCAGGCAGTAACACATGGTTAGACTTTGACGAAAGAGTTGTTTGTAAACTTTGCTAGTAAAGGGTACATTTGCCCTTAATTTTTTCCATAATGCATTAATAGACAAGCGATGATAAATTGGATGATGTTGAAGTGGGATGGTGATAATATTAATACAAAAAAAAAAATTCAGGGCGCCGGGCTGGTGCAGTCAGTTAAGTGTCTGACTCATGGTTTCAGTTCAGGTCATGATCTCAGGGTCCTGGGACCAAGCCCTGTGTTGGATTCCATGCTCAGCGTGGAGTCTGCTTGAGATTCTTTCTCCCTCTCCCTCTCCCTCTGCCCCTCCCACTCATGCACTCTCTTGCTCTCTCTACTATCTCATACTCACTGGAATGGCTGTAACCAAAAAGTCAAATAATAACAAGTGCTGACAAGGATGTGAGAATTGAAACCTTCAAAAATAAATCTTTTTTTTTAAGATTTTATTTATTTATTTGACAAAGATCACAAGTAGGCAGACAGGAAGGCAGAGAGAGAGGAGGAAGCAGGCTCCCTGCTGAGCAGAGAGCCCGATGTGGGGCTCGATCCCAGAACCCTGAGATCATGACCTAAGCCAAAGGCAGAGGCTTAACCTACACTGAGCCACCCAGGTGACCCCAAAATAAATATTTTTTAAAAACAAGTTTCACTCAATAATCTACATAAATATACCTTTCTAAATGAAACACTTTTTTAAAAGATTTTTATTTATTTATTTGACAGAGAGAGACACACAGTGAGAGAGGGAACACAAACAAGGGGAGTGGGAGAGGGAGAAGCAGGCTTCCCGCTGAGCAGGGAGCCTGATGCAGAGCTCAATCCCAGGACCCTGAGATCATGACCTGAGTTGAAGGCAGACGCTTAATGACTGAACCACCCAGGTGCCCCAAGAAAACACTTTTCTAAAGAAAGTGGTATTTAGCAACATAGAACCCCAGAACCTATATTCATATATGGATTATTTTTAGTGTCACTTTTTTAAGAAATAACACATTCAATAAAGTATAAAAACCTTAATTTTTCAGTTCAATATATAAAACAACCACCTAGATGAAAATATAGAACATTTCTAAAATTGCACAAGACTTGTTGCTATTTAACTGTTCTCAAATTTCATAAAAATGGAATCATACAGTGTGTACTCTTTTATGTCTTGCTTTTGGTCTCATCAGGTCTGTGAGATTCATTCATATTATTGTAAGTAACATTTACTACTAATTTTAATGCTCATCAATCAGTGAATAATTCAGTGATTTTACAAGTAGATAATGAATACCTTTTATATTCCAGGCATTATGCTAGATGCTAGAAATCCATAGCCCAGATATATGTGGTCCCTGCCTTTAAGGAACTCACAGTTTTAGTGGGTAAGATGGACAGTTTAAAAATGATAATATAGCCACACTGGCTTTCTTGTGATTAGTATTTGCAAGAGAGACCTTTCCCGTCCTTTTACTTTAAACTGACCTATGCCTTTATAGTTGGTTGGTAACAGTTTTATTGAGTTATGATTCACAAAAGAGCATTCTACTCACTTATTTAAAGTGTGCAATTAAGTGGTATTTAGTATATCCACAAATACATGCAACCACCACCACAGTCAAGTTTGAAACACCTTCATCTCAAAAAATAATCCTGTACCCATTAGGAAGCCCCCCCTTATAACCTCATCTGCCCAAATCCGAAGCAACTACTAAGCTACATTGTCTCTTGAAATTTGCCTATGCTGGACATTTCATATAAATGAAATCATACAGAATATGGTGTTTTTAATTAGTTCTTTACATTAGCATAACTATTTTCAAACTTCATTGATTTGTAGCATGAATTAGTACTTCATTTCTTTAAGGATTGAACAATATAACATCATGTAGATATACCACATTTTGGTGACCCATTTGTCAGTTTAAAGACATTTAGATTTTTTCCACTTTTTGACTATTATGAACAATGTTACTATGGACACTCACATATAAGTTTTTGTGGGGACATATGTTTGCCTATGTCTTGAGCATCTACATAGAAAGAGAATCAGTGGGTCAGATGATAACTCTATGTAAACTTTTTAAGGAAGTAGAAAGACTGTTTTCCAAAGTGGCCACACCATTTTACATTCCTGCCAGCAATATATGAAGGTTTCAATTCTCACATACTTGTCAGCACTTGTTATTATTAGACTTTTTGATTACAGCCATTCCAGTGAGTATGAGATAGTATCTCATTGTGGTTTTTATTTACATTTCCCTAATAGCAAATGACATTGAGCATATTTCTATGTGCTTATTGGCCATTTATATATTTCCTTTGGAGAAATGTCTATTCAGATTATTTGTCCATTTGTAATTGAGTTATTTATTTTCTTATTATTAAGTTGTAAGAGTTCTTTACATATTCTAGATACAGGGACCTTATTAGATATATGATTTGCAAATATTTTCTCCCATTATCTGGGTTGTCTTTTCAATTTCTTCAAATTGTCCTTTGAGGCACTGAAGTTTTTAATTTTGACAAAGTCCACTCTATTTTTTTTCCTTTGTTTCTTATTCTTTTGGAGTCATATATGAGGATCCACTGGCAAATCTGAAGATTTATCTGTTTTCCTCTGAGAGTTTTATAGTGTTAGCTCTTACAGTTAAGATTTTGATCCATTTACAGGTAAATTTTATATTTAGTGTGAGGTAAGGATCAAACTTAGTTCTTTTGCATGTGGATACCCAGTTGTCACAGCATCATTTGTTGAAAACACTTCCTTCTGCATTGAATGATCCCGACACCCTGTCAAAAATAGACTCAGATGAATAGGTTTGTTTCTGTAGTTTCAATTCTATTCCATTGATCTATATGTCTATCCTTATAACAATACTACACTGTCTTGATTACTGTTCTTTTGTGATAAGGTTTGAAATCACAAAGTATGAAACCTTCAACTTTGGTCTTATTTTTCAAAACTGTTTGGCTATTCTAAGATCCTTGCAATCCCATATGGATTTTAGAATCAGCTTGACATTTCTACAAAGAAGCCAGCTGTGGGGGGCACCTGGGTGGCTCAGTGAGTGGCTCAGTGTGTTAAAGCCTCTGGCTTCAGCTCAGGTTATGATCCCAGTGTCCTGGGATGGAGACACGCATCGGACTTTCTGCTCAGCAGGGAGCCTGCTTCCTCCTCTCTCTCTGCCTGCCTCGCTGCCTACTTGTGATCTCTGTCTCTCAAATAAAAATAAATAAATAAAATCTTAAAAAAAAAAAAAGAAGCCAGCTGGGATTCTGGTGGAAATTGAATTGACTCTGTATATCAGTTTGGGGAGTATTACTATCTTAAAATATTGTCTTCTGATCATTGAACATAGATGTTTTCCCACATATTTAAATTAAAAACTTTTTTCCAAATGTTTTATTGATTTCAGAGTATACATTTTATACTTTTTTTATAAAATTACTTCCTATGTATTTTATTCTTTTCGATACTATTAGAAATAGAATTTCTTAATTTCACTTTCCACTTATTCATTGCCAGTATATAGAAATATAATTGGTTTTTGTGTATTGATCTTGTATCCTGCAACCTTGTTGGATTCTGTTAATTCTAGTAGCTTCTCTTTTACCAGTTTTTTTTTTGTTGTTGTTGTTGTTGTTGCTTAGAAGTCAGCCCATCAGTGGCATTTTTTAATTTATTTTCAGCATAACAGTATCCATTGTTTTTGTACCACACCCAGTGCTCCATGCAATCCATGCCCTCTCTAATACCCACCACCTGGTTCCCCCAACCTCCCACCCCCCCACCTCTTCAAACCCTTCAGATTGTTTTTCAGAGTCCATAGTCTCTCATTGTTCACCTCCCCTTCCAATTTCCCCCAACTCCCTTCTCCTAACTCCCCATGTCCTCCATGCTATTTGTTATGCTCCACAAATAAGTGAAACCCTATGATAATTGACTCTCTCTGCTTGACTTATTTCACTCAGCATAATCTCTTCCAGTCCCATCCATGTTGCTACAAAAGTTGGGTATTCATCCTTTCTGATGGAGGCATAATACTCCGTAGTGTATATGGACCACATCTTCCTTATCCATTCGTCCGTTCAAGGGCATCTTGGTTCTTTCCACAGTTTGGCGACTGTGGCCATTGCTGCTATAAACATTGGGGTACAGATGGCCCTTCTTTTCACTACATCTGTATCTTTGGGGTAAATCCCCAGTAGTGCAATTGCAGGGTCATAGGGAAGCTCTATTTTTAATTTCTTGAGGAATCTCCACACTGTTCTCCAAAGAGGCTGCACCAACTTACATTCCCACCAACAGTGTAAGAGGGTTCCCCTTTCTCCACATCCCCTCTAACACATGTTGTTTCCTGTCTTGCTAATTTTGGCCATTCTAACTGGTGTAAGGTGATATCTCAATGTGTTTTTAATTTGAATCTCCCTGATGGCTAGTGATGATGAACATTTTTTCATGTGTCTGATAGCCATTTGTATGTCTTCGTTGGAGAAGTGTCTGTTCATATCTTCTGCCCATTTTTTGATATGATTATCTGTTTTGTGTGTGTTGAGTTTGAGGAGTTCTTTATAGATCCTGGATATCAATCTTTTGTCTGTACTGTCATTTGCAAATATCTTCTCCCATTCCGTGGGTTGCCTCTTTTTTTTTTTTTTTAAAGTAGCTTCTGTGGCGCCTGGGTGGCTCAGTGGGTTAGGCCACTGCCTTCAGCTCAGGTCATGATCCCAGGTCCTGGGTTCAAGCTCCGCATAGGGCTTTCTGCTCGGCAGGGAGCCTGCTTCCTCCTCTCTCTCTGCCTGCCTCTCTGCCTACTTGTGATTTCTCTCTGTCAAATAAATAAATAAAATCTTTAAAAAAAAAATAAAGTAGCTTCCACACCCAGTGTGGAGCCCAACATGAGGCTTGAACTCATGACCCTGAGATCAAGACCTGACCTGAGATCAAGACCTGAGCTTAGATCAAGAGTCAGACACAACCAACTGAGCCACCCAGATGCCCTTCTTTTTTTTTTTTTTTTTTTTTTTTTTTTTTTTACTAGTTCTAATGGATTACTTGGGCTTTTCTACATAAAAGATTATGTCATTTTTGAATAGAGATAATTTTCTTTTTTCTTTTCTAATGGGTATGACTTTGATTTCTTTTACTTACCTAATTGCTCTGGTTAGAATTTTCAGTACAGTGTTGTATAAAAGTGGTGAGAACAGACATCCTCGTCTTGCTCTTGATCTTAGGAGGAAATCCTTCAGTCTTTTCCCATTAAGTTTCATGTTAACTGTGTATTTTTTCCTAGATATCCTTCATTAGATTTAGAAAATTTTCTTTTATTCCCAGTTTGTTGAGTGTTTTTTATCATAAAAAGGTGTTGCATTTTATCAAATTCTTCTGGGTCTATTGAGATGATTGTGTGATATAGTATATTAGTTTGTTTTCAGTTTTGTTTGCTTTTCCTCTTCTCATTCCTTAAAATATAAATTGAGATTATAGATTTAAGATCTTTCTTCTATCTTAATGTAAGCATTTATAACTATTAATTTCTTTCTAAGCACTCTTTCAGCTGCATCCCATAAGTTTTGGTAAGTTTAGTCTTTATTTTCATTTATCTCAGAGTATTTTATGATCTCCCTTCTTATGTCTTCTTTGATCCATTGATTATTTAGGAGTGTGTGGTTCAATTTTCACATATTTGTGATTTTCCCAATTATTTTCCAGCTATTGTTTTCTAATTTCATTACATTGTAGTTGGAGAACATACACTGTATTATTTCTATTTAAAATTTACTAAGGTTTGTTTCATGGACTAACATATGGTATGTCCTGGAAAATGTTCCATGCACACTAAAGAAGAATGTATATTTTGCTGTGGTTCAAAGAGGTATTCTGTAGATCTCTGTTAGGTCTATTTGGCTTACAGTGCTGTTCAAGTTCTCTATTTTCTTTTTTTTTTTAAGTTCTCTATTTTCTTACTGATCTTCTGCCTACTTGTATCCATTATTTTTATTACTTTTTCATTATTTATTTATTTATTTATTTATTTGAGAGAAAGAGCAAGATTATGAGTGGGAGGAGCAGAGAGAGAGGGAGAGAGAATCCCAAACAGGCTCCAGGCTGAGCGAGGAGGCCAACACAGGGCTCAGTATCACAACCCTGAGATCATGGCCTTAGCCAAAACCAAGAGTCGGATGCTTAACTGACTGTGCCACCCAGGCACCCCTTGTATGCATTATTGGAAGTGATCAATTGAAGTCTGTAACTATTATTATTGAATTGTTTAATTCTCCATTTCTGTCAGGTTTTGCTTCATGTATTTTGGTGCTCTGTTAAAAGCATATATGTTTATAATTGTTATAGCTTCCTGAATGGTTGACCTTTTTATCATTATAAAATCCTCCCTCTTTACCTCTAGTAACACTGTTTGAGAGTCAATTTTATCTAATTTTCTTTTTATTTAAAGTATGGCTTTTTATACTAAAATTGTGACTCAGATGGGTCTTGCTTTTTATCCATTCTGACAATGTTTACCTTTAAATTGCAGTGTTTAGTACATTTACTTTGAATGTAATAATTGTTGTGGTTGAGTTTAAGTCTACTTGCTTGCTATTTGTTTTCTATTTTCTACCCCACGCCTGTTCTTTGTTCCTTTGTTTCTCTAGTCCTGTCTTCTGAATTAACCAAGAATGTTTTTAAAATTTTGTTTTGATTTCATTTTATCTCCTCACAATAGTCACTTCTTAGTTATGGGTCTTGGTTATTATGGTTTTTATTTTAATTTTTTAAAGATTTTATTTATTTATTTGACAGAGCGAGAGACCAGAAAAGAGGGAACACAAGCAGCTGGGGTATGAGAGGGAGAAGCAGGCTTCCCACTGAGTAGGGAGCAGAACACAGGGTCCGATCCCAGGACCCCAGGATCATGACCTGAGCTGAAGGCAAATGCTTAATGACTGAGCCACCCAGGCATCCCTGGTTATTATTGATTTTAAGGGGGAAGTTGTCTGTAGTACTTCTTTAGGGATTACAATTCATCACAATATACATTTTCATGAGTAAAGAGGTGTGGAATAATCTGGCATGTTTGGAAACTAAGATGTTCTTTGTAGCTGGATCTCAGAGATTAACATAGAGGTTAGCATAAACCATTAATCAGACTGGACTGATGATAATATTTCCATTTATCAAGTACTTATTATGTGCCAGGCACTGTGCTAACTGCTTTATACACATTAAATCAAACCATTTAATCCTGATGACCACCTAATGGAACATATATGAGAAAACTGAGGCTTGGTAACCTTCCAACATTCATATTGCAAGTAAGAGAAGGTTCTGGGATTAAAACCCTGATGGACTAGTGGAGATAAAAAAGTAGTTATATATTATTGTTGGTGTGCATTTGAAAATTTCTGAGCAGAGTCAAGATGTGAGCAGAACTGTATTTTTAAAAAGATTTTATTTATTTATTTATTTATTTGAGAGCGAAAGAGTGAGAGCATCAGCTGGGGTGAGCCCAACGTGGGGCTCAATCTCACAACACTGAGATCATGACCAGAGCTGAAATCAAGAGTCAGATCCTTAACCAACTGGGCCACCTAGGCATCCCCCAAATTGTATTTAAACAAAGTCACTCTGGCTGCTGATGGGAAATGGATTGAAGGATACCACACCTAGGGCTGAGAAACCGGCAAAGACACCACTGTTGCAACCTAGGTGGAAAATTATGAGGGCCTAAAATTAGAAAAATGGACGTGAAAAGGAAAATTCACATTCAAAAGAAAAGGAGAAATCTGTGCACTAGAATCAACATGAGCTGGTATTGCATTAGTCATAATGAGAGAGAGAGAAAAGAGTAAAATCGAGAATGAGAAGGCCTTATTTTGTGCCTAATACTGTGCTAAACTGAGGAATAAGAAGTAATAATATCAATTTTTAATTGCAATATGATCAATGGCATATGCTGACATATATATGTTAGACTATATACCAGTGCTGTTGACATTAATAACATTATTGTTACTGTTGTTAATGATACTCTTGTTACCAATAGTTTTTTAAATGAATACGATAATGGTTAACATTTCCTAAGTGCTACTAGTGAGCTAGGTACTATTCTAATGGTTTTCTTTACATCCATTACCTCATTCATCCCCGTAACAGTCTAAGAGTTAGGTACGGTATTCTCATTTTGCAGTCGTGGAAGCTGGGGTATAGGGAGGTTAAGTAATTACCTAAAGTCACACAAGCTAGTAAATAGCACAGCTGACTCTGGCCTGAAGGTGTAGCTATCTTTTATTTGGTCTGTACAAGTTTTTAAATTAATTTGTTTTTGACATGTAAATGGAAAGACAATTCACACTTTTTAGAGGTACAGATTGTTCAGCTTCTTTTTAAAAATATGCTAGAATCTAGCTACACTTGGCTTGCTTTCTCACACAGCAGCATTCAGCTGGACTTAATGAGCTCCCGCTTTAGACAAGGCATAAGATCTCATAGACCTCAATGCCCACCCAGCCTGCTTAACTCATTTATGTTACTTGACTCTTCCTCTGGGGAAATAAGTCATGAACCTTAAGGGGTAAGACCTCACCTACAGTTCTCAGGGAATTTTGGAGGTAGACAAACATGGATAAAACAAAAATTAAAAATACACTTTAAAATTTAATAATACACTCATGATTGAAGGTACAACATTTTAAAGGGATAGTGATGAAGTGGGCATTTTAATAGTAGATGGCTTAAGTTGAAGAGTGAGTGAAAATAGAATCATAGGTGGGATTGATCTATCTTATAGAAAGTATGTCCCAGATGTTGCAAGTAAGTGCTTTATATGCACATATCTCTTTGAATCCTTTCAACATCCCTATGAAGTAGATGATTATTATCCTCTTTATATAGAGGAGTAATGCCAGTTTGGTGATTTGTTCAAGGACACACAGTTACTTCGTGACTCAAGAACCCTGAATTCCTGACTTCTGGTTCAGTGTCCTTCACAGTATAGTTTCAGAAAGAGTTAAGAATCTAGACAGTTTCCCCATTCTCTAAGGACAATTTGTAAACTGAAGAGGTAGCAGTGTTGCAGAGAATTTGCAAGTAGGATTTGCCTCAGGTGTTCCAGATTGTCTCTAAATTTCTTTCTGGGAACTGTTGAATTAAAGATGAGACAGATCTGCAGTGGTTAAAGAGATCCCAAGAGTTAATCAATACCACAGATTGTTCTGGATTGAAATTGATGTTATTGCCTTGTGGAAAAGCTCCTAGGCCCAATGTAGATCCAATCCTCTGTCCATTATAAAGTGCAGTAAATAACCTGTGGGCCAGTGGAGACCTCGCTCTTCACTCTGGCCAGTGCATGATTGATGTCTCCAGCTCTGAAGAAATCCAGTTTCCAAAAAGTGATTCAGTTCAACTTTTTTTCTTAAATGGCAGTTCAGCTATTATGCACTAGTTTGCTGAGAGAATCTCCTTAAGCTGTGGCAAGCAATTTATATAGAAAGAATATCAACAGTGGTCTTGATTCACAGAAGTAAAAAATAGCCTTCTTAAATTTAATGTCTGTTAATTAAATATATTAAGATATCCATTAGCTTGTGTTCTGGAAACAGACTTGTAGCATTATCTGATTAACTGAGTGTGAAGCAGAAACTTGTCACTGAAAAATCTCAATAATGCATAAACCCAGGAGATTCCAAGTTGAATCTTTAGTGTGTTAGGTCAGTTAGTGGATTCTTGAGATCATTATCAAATATTGGTGGCAGAGGGATTTGTAGAACAGACCACCTGGTTAAGCCTTTTGAAGATCTCTGAAGAACACTTGTTATTGACATTAATGAAGAGAGAGGTCAGGAGGGAAGTTTGCAGGGTACATAGACTCTGGGGTCTCCAACTCCTGGTGTGATGTCTTTTTTCATATACCATCCAGCCTTGAGAGCTTTTTAAAAATATTAATTTACTGTAAATGGGATATGGAGACAACCCTAGTATTTTTTCACTTGTAAGTGCTATAATATTACTATTGTGTCTCCATCAGCTGTGGGGTGTACTTTAGTAACATACTAATAATAACATACTAAAATCTGTGATTTTCTAATAAACCAGACTCAAGGCTATCCCTTGTATCACTCAATATCTCAACAGAAAGCATACTCAGAAGTGTGGGCATTCACCCTGGGCAAAAAATGTAATAGAAAAAGCTAGAAAGTCTATATGGAGAACCTAGCAGGATATCCAGCACAACCCTTAACAATATAACAACAGTAAACAACAAAGTAACAACAACAACAGTTTTAGGGGCTTAACATAATAAAGGTCCATGGAGGAAACAAGTGCCTCTGTTCCAGGCAGTCATTCAGGGACCCAAGCACCTTTCATCATGTTTGTCCCATAGCCTAAAGCAGAGGTTCAGAAATCTTTTCTGTAAGGGACTACATAGTGAACACTTCAGGCTTGTAGGCCATTGAGTCACTGTCGTAAATACCCAGCTCTGCTGTTGTAACATGAAAGAAGCCATAGATAAGACTTAAATGAACAGGTGTGGCTGTGTTCCAAGAAAACCTGATTTACAATAATAGGCAGCAGTTGGACTTGACCCATGGACCACAGTTTGCCAAGCTCTTCCATGACAGTCTTCCTTGGAACCCTCTGTATCTGAGGACAAATAAGAAGAGAGTATGTGGGGAGGATTGCATGAGATGTTTTTGATTCACATTCAGAAGTGGCACATAAGAATTCTGTCCACATTCCATAAGGCTAGAACTCAGTCATGTGGCTGCACCTAACTTCAAGTGAGACTGGGGAATGTAATCTAACTATGTGTCTGGAAAGAAAAGGAAAAACTTTGGTAAACATCTAGCCAATCTCTACCACTTATGACTTCAAACATTGCTCTAAACCAATATTTCTCAAAGGGTATTCCATAAATGCAACACATATATTGGAGAATTTCTTAAGCAAAAAAAAAATGAGTCTGAGGCCATATGAGATTAGGAAATCTATTTACTGGGGCCTCCCCTGCATTGAGATTTACAATGCGTATTAATGTATCAAAGGCTCAGAAAAGCCCTGTAGAGTATCACGTTTTTAAAACTTCGGTAAGAGCTGCTTTATAATGCACACTCTCATTCTGAATGGGAGATGAAAAGAGTAGGGTTACAGGTAATGCTAGGGGAATTATTTGTAATCCTGAATATACTCATGGGGAATTCTTTATGCATGAAAACTTTAAAAATTAACTGTAGCCAGTACATGCATAGTTAAAAGTTAAAAGTTAATAGTTAAAAGATAAAAGTACCATTCTTTCTAATACTTCCCCACTGTCTGTGTCAATAACCCACTTACTTCAATTTCTGTGTATTGTGCTTGTATGCCTATAGCTGTGTTCTGCTTCATGCCTCTGGTGTGCTGTCATTCATGCCACCTTTACCTTCAGCTGTCCCACTGGAATATAAATTATGTGATTCCAAAGACATTTGTTTGTTTCATCTATCCCTGTGCTATCATCAATGCCTGCAGGACTGCCTGACACATAGTAGGTGTTCAGTAAATGTTGCATAAGTAAAATCTTGTACTGCCCAGTAGACTAGATTTCCTCTTGGTACCCACAGCTAGATAAAGCCATGTATTTTTTTTTTCTTTCTCTCTTTCCATCCAGTAGTCAATTCTAGTTTCAGGCATCCTCCAGTAAGGACAGGCCATTTAGGGTATCAAAGAAAATTTCTGTATTGCTCAGAGCAGTGACTCACAAACCTGGATGATTAAAAAAATTACCTGAGGAGGTTTTAGAAGAATGGAGATTTACAGGTCTCCAAAATCCACATTTCTAATGGTGGGATCAGGGACTTTGAAACTTAAAAAAAAAAAAACAAACTCAATTATTACACTTCCAAACACACAAATATTTAATTAAAGGTTATTGAGTACCAACAGGGGACAAAATAGACTAAGTTCTTATTCCATGGAGCTTGTATACCAGTGGGAGTGGAGGGAGTCAACAAGGAAAATAATTAACAAATAAATCTATAATGTGAGAATTGGCATTCAGACCTGTGAAGAAAAATAAAGAAGTCATGTGGTGTAGAACGGTGGGAATGCATATAAAATTTTAAGTGGGGTGGCCAGTGAAGGGTACTGGTTGTTTTCTGCTGTGCACCACCACTCCACACCACACCAGCTCATTCTTCACCCTTCTTTGTTTTGTCCTATGCCTATGGTAGCTAGTCTCTAAGAAGACACACAGTAAGTCTCAGCTCCTGCTATTCACAACCTTGTATGGTTATCTTTCACATTGACTCAGAATCTTTGTGATCAACAGAATATGGCAGAGGGGACAGTGTGTGATTTTTCCAGGCTAGGTTATAAAAGACATTGCAGCTTCCACCTTGACCTCTTGGATCCCTCACTCTGCGGGAATCCAGGTGCCATGTCACAAGGACAGTCAAGCAGTCCTGCCGAGAGGCCAGCATGGGGAAGAACTGAGGTCTCCTGCCATCAACCATCATCAGCAGATCAATGATGTGGGAGAGCCACTTTGAAAGTGGATCGTCCAGCTTTCAGATGACTGCAGCTCCAAGCTGACATCTTGCTGCAGTCTAGTGGGAGACCCAGGGCCTGAACCACCAAGATAAACTGTTCCCAAATTCCTGACTCACAGAAACTCTAAAAGAAGATAAATATTTATTGTTTGAAAACAAACTCAAGTGACTCTGATGCTTGGTTGGGTTTAGAAACCCCAGGATTTAAGCTTTCTTCTAAGTCATTTTTCTTCATAAGCCATGACATCCAGTGAAAATTCACATGCATGACATATAGAAATTTTTAACAGTGGCTAGTTCTGAGGAAGGTGACTGGAATGTGTCTGTGGGAAGGGTAGGAGATTTTATATATTTTTTATTATTTTTTTAAGTAATCTCTACTCCCAAGATGGGGCTTGAACTCAACCACCCCAATCAAGAATCACATATTCTACTAGCTGAGCCAGTCAGCTGCCTCTATATATTTTATATATGTATATAAAAATATGTATGTCTTTTATATATGTATATATGTACCCCAGGGTGCATGATTCCAACCCTACAAATATGATGGTACTAAATTAAGGATACTAGGAAACTCAGGCAACATGAACAATTCAGGGAGGGATGGAGGGATACAGTTTTCATTATCAGTAAGGCTACAAAGTGGTGATGGGATCTCTTCTGGACTTTCAGAGTACCCTGGGCATAACTTTAGCTCTGAACACATGCTGATATTACAAGATTACATTCTGAAACCTAACCAACATGAGCTGTCTCCAAGGCCCAACTAGAGTACCCAGCACATAATAGTTGCTAATTAAAGCTTGCTGAAGTGAACTGCATAGAAGAGCCATTGAATTATGAGGACCAGAATACCAAGTTAGGGTCAGACCCGCCATGATGGTGATGTTGCAGTGAGTGTTAAATTAGAGTTGAATTAGACCTCTTTAAATGTTCCCCCTCTCAACTATTATTTAGATTTATCTGAGGACTTGGAGCATAGTTGAGACTGCAGGTGGGAAGCAAATGGCCCCCAAAGTGAGGACTGAGAAGGCTAGAAACCAAGTAGGGGCCTGATTGGATAACAAAAGGTAGGGCTGGAGTAGGTAAGGGAATCTATTCTATACCAGCACATGAAGAAGGGTATTAAAAGCAAGTTGTTTAGGGCTGCCTGGGTGGCTCAGTGGGTTAGGCCTCTGCCTTCAGCTCAGGTCATGATCTCAGGCTCCTGGGATAGAGCCCCGCATCGCATCGGGCTCTCTGCTCAGTGGGGACCCTGCTTCCTCCTCTCTCTCTGCCTGTCTCTCTGCCTACTTGTGATCTCTCTCCGTCAAATAAATAAAAAAAAATCTTTAAAAAGCAAGTTGTTTGGGGCACCAGGGTGGCTCAGTCCATTGAGCATCAGACTCTTGATTTCAGCTTGGTTGTGATCTTGGGGTTATGAGATTGAGCCCTGTGTCAGGCTCTATGCTCAGTGCAACATCTGCTTGAGATTCTCTCTCTCTCTCTCTCCACCCAGTCTCTCAAATAAATAAATAAAATATTTGAAAATAATTTTAAAAAGCCCCAGGTGTCAGTACCATTTTCTAAGAATCCCACATAATCATGTGAAGTTTCTCAACTCTCACTGATTCTGATTTTAAAATGTCTCTTCCCCAGGTAGCTCAGGGGAAAAACAAACAAACCAACCTTTGAGGATAATACTATTTTCTTTCATCTTCCAGTCAGGTGAGTCCAGATTCTCGAGATCAGCAATTCGTAGTCCTTGAAATGTTAAGGAGAAGCTCACAAGGCATGTCAGAGTAGTGGTGCTTACCAAAGCTTGTAACATCCACCCACACAGATGAGCAGCTTTCATTAAATACCAAATTTGGAGGGGAGAAAAAAAAAAAGCTTAATTCCTGAGACAAGCACCATCAAAATGATTGAAAAAGCTACAGTCCCAATCACTCAATTCTTAATCCCTAGAGATGCTCTTCCCCTACAACCTAGCTGAGTAAAGAAGGCACTTCCCCTGGAGATGGCAATTAGATTAGAAAGCCTAGAGCCTCCCCCTTGATTACTTAAAATGATACTAAGTCCTTGAGCTAACGTAGATGGATGGTAATGGTTTCCAGGGGACAGACAACTCAGAAAAGACAACTTCATTGCACTTCCTTTCCAGTTTACTTACTTAAGAGCTTTGGAAATACTTCTGTAAATTTTATTAAAGAGGCTGCACGCCTTCTTAAAATGGATCAGAGAGCTCTCTCCTGATTTCAAATAGCAGAATGAAATTCTGCCGAGTGCTGATAATAACAATCTTTCTGTGTCATGGATGGTCCACCCTTACTCCCACCCTTATAGTGAGTATGAAGTTCTAATCAGTATAATAAATGAAGTAGTTATTAACGTCTCAAAAAAAAAAAAAAAACCGAAACTGCACTCTTTTGTGAATTATATTGGTAGATTCTAGCTTTTTTTTTTTTTTTTTTTTTTTGGTCAGACTGCTCGTCCAGGGACTTGTTGATTAAAAAGGCAGAAGGTTATTTAACAAATGGACAAATGAGGGGGTTGTTTCTTTACTAAAGAATTCACTTGACACTTGGAACATTTTCTCCTCATTGAAATTAGGATTTGATTTATACCCCTTGGAAAATTACCTTTGAAGGCTAAAATGTGAGGCACACCTGTATTTCAGGGTTAATCCCATTAGTGGTTTACAAAGAGCAAAACAAATGTGTAGAACAGCTGTTTCAGGTATGTATACCTTAGACAACTTTAGGCCCTTACAAATTACTTAGCCTGTCTTAACTGTCTCATTTTCCCTGTTGTCTAGGTGTGATAGCAACACTTTCCTACCTCAGAGAGGTGTTTTGAGAATTAAGCAGTGAGCTGCTTTAAAAATGAACTGCCATGTTTTTGTAATCTCTTTGCTTCTAGTCTGGCTCAGTTTGGACAACAGCTGAACATATATAATGTCGTAAATCTGCCATGTTGGGTTTCCATAGAATCCTACTCTCTTGAAAACAAACTTTGCTCAAAATATTTTCCCATTTCTCTGCCTTCGGTCTGTGTGGGGCTTGGGGTTAATTAGCATCCACAGGCTCTTATCTAAGCCTTTTCGGAAGGTTAATTAACTATTGTATACTTTGTCAAATTCTAATGAGAACCGATAAGGAGTCTCCTTACTCAGTTTTATTTTCTCTGGGGGAGGATATATTATTTTAGCGAATTTTTTTTTCTCAAAGAGACAATATTTGTTAATTTAACTAATGTTTACTAAGCACCTTGAAGGCCTCTGGGAGGAATACAAAAGAATAAAAAAAAGAAATTTTTAAAGGAGATGATGAATCTGAGGAGATTAAGCTGGTTACAAAATTAAAAAAAAACCCTGTAAGCCGCAAACATTATGCGTATGTGGGAAGGGACTCTCCAGCAAATGAGCGTTGAAGTGGGCTTAAGGTGACAGGCTTGACTGATGTAGAGGCCTTGCTTTGGATAGTAATGAACCAGATGAAATGCATGGGATGGACTTGGTGAGGGAGATATAATGGGCTTAATCAGGGAAAGAGAGCTTAATCAAAGAAGAGGGTGGGGAAGCAGGGAGAGGGAGGCTGTAGGGGAAACAAAGTGCTGGACTGGGATTCAGGAGACCAGAGTTGAGCCCTGATTTGAGCTTCACCATTCTGTAGCTCTTCGACCTTTGGCATGTCACTTCCCCTCCCAGAACTTTAGGTCAGTGCCGCCATAATACAGAGGTTGGAACTCCGTCAGGGACTCCCAACTAGGGCATTCAAGGATTTGAAAGCTTCCTCGAAAGAAGTGAGTTTTAAATTTTAAATCCAGTCAGGGGCTTGAGTTTGCAATAGGTCTCCATAGGTCTCACGGCTCAAGAGAGGCAAGATTACAGGTGGGATAAATGAACCTCCTGATGGCACCTCCATTAAAACCTAGGAGCAGAATAAGGAAAAGCCAGACACAGGCCAAAAACAAAACAAAACAAAACAAAACAAAACAAAAACAAAAACAAAAAACACATGAGGAGAAAATTTTGTATCGAATTTGTTCATCCAGTGGATTCTTTGCCAAGTAGTATCATGTAGTAGAAAGAACACAAACTTTGGAGTTGCATACATATGGCCAAGGTTTGAACCCCAATTTATCCACTTATTTGGGAATTCTGGCAAGTACCTTATACTCTCTAAGCCAGCGTTTTCTAGCCATTAAATCGGAATAAGAATACTATCTACTTGGGGCACCTGGGTGGCTCAGTGGGTTAAAGCCTCTGCCTTCTGCTCAGGTCATGATCCCAGGGCCCTGGGATGGAGACACGCATCGCATCGGACTCTCTGCTCAGCAGGGAGCCTGCTTCCCTCTCTCTCTCTCTGCCTACCTCTCTGCCTACTTGTGATCTCTCTGTCAAATAAATAAATAAAATCTTTTAAAAAAGCATACTATCTACTTAATAGGGTTGTTTTGAAAACTAAGTTAGTTAATCTGAGCAAAACATGTTGCACCCACCTTGCTTTGCCATCAGCACTCAATAAATGGCAGGCTTTTATAGCTCCCAATTACTGGAGCCCTGGTTTGTCTTGACTGTTTTGCTAAACAAGTTAGATTACATAAAGGGGCCTCTTGAGCTCCTTCTTAGCTCCTTCCTTAGAGCTTTTATCATCTTTAAATTGAGGGCCTCCGTGTCAGCTTACACAACAGCCCCCTCCCCCAACACTATTGGACTCCCTCAGCTCCCCTCCCAGAAAACAAGTTTTGAGGCAACTCTGCTATTGCCTGTTTGTTGGTATCTGGATCTGCCTGGTCCCAAATATAGATGTAGAGAGTTGGACTTGTATCCTTGTTCTCCAAATGCCTGTGGGTATATCTGATGGAATTCCTATCAACGTAAAGAGTTTTCCCAGAATCCTGAGGAAGCTGTTTCCCATAGCCAGACTGCCTGACCACCCTTCCTCTCATTCACAGGGGCTTACTGGGGGCCTCTGCTAGGGTAAAGACTTCGGCTCTGTTACTCAGATATGTCAGGCAAAGATCTGTTTGGCGATTAGTTTTGATTAGATAGGAGCTCCACACAAAAGAGGGCTTGTGTGCTTATTGTCGTTACCGAGATTAAGGGAGCCAGGTACTGCTGTGGGAAGCTGCCTTATTGAAAAGAGAGGGCATTCTTTGATGTTGAGAGGCCCAGCCTTCCCCAATGAGAAAAAAAAAATGACTATTAGTTTCCTTGATTTTGCAAAGCACTTGAAAAGCGATTTAACCAACTCCCTAGCTCGGATAATGCCTGTCTGAGGGTGGGGGTCTAAGTCTGTGCAGGGGAGGCGAAGTGGAGATTTAGCATTATTTAACACATTTCCCATGATCTCAGCAGCTGCTCAACTGACATTTTTTTCTCCCGCTTTTGTTCTCTCTCTCTCTCTCTCTTTCTTTTTTTTTCCATCTTTTACACTTAGTTGTAGGCTCTTTTTCCCTGCCTCCCATGCTGGCCTTTCCCCCTCTCCCCCAAGTAGCACCTATGTCATGGTCTGCATTGATCTAACCGGTTCCTCTCCATAAGCACTCTTTTTTTTTTTTTTTTTTTTTTGGCACACACAACTCCTGTCACTGTACACACCCCTTGCACTCCCCCAGCTCTTTTTCTTTATACACTTTGTTACTTCGGTGATTAGAAGAAGAGGAATTACGGGGCGGCTGGGTGGCTCAGTCAATTAGACATCTGCCTTCGGCTCATCTCATGATCCCAGGGTCCTGGAATCGAGTCCCAAGTCAGGCTCTCTCCTCGGCAGGCTAGTCTGCTTCTCCTTGTCCCTCTGCCTACCTCTTTGCCTCTCCCTCTACCTGCCTCTCTCTCTCTCTCTGCCAAATAAATAAATTTTTAAAAATCTTTTAAAAAAGAAGAGGAATTATTATATGTATCTTCCAAAAGTTATATAGGTTTGCCTTGGGGTGCTGTATTGTGCTTAATATCAGAACAGGAATGTGTCCGATCTGGAAACAGCCACCTAAATAAATTCAGAGGACATGCTATGAGGAAGACCTAAAAGCATGAACACCTGAAAAGTGGCTCACTTTGCCTTCTCCCTTTTTTGTTCTCTGTTCAGCGGCTCTGGATAGCGTCAGCCCTAAACTGACTCTAAAGACAGGCTTGAGCGATATGGAGCTGTTCTCTCTTTCTCCCCCCAGTCCTGTTCTTCTCCCTCTCATTTCATCATGCATGGAACAGGCTTGGCACTGCATCTGGCACATAGGAGGTTCTCAGCCAATGGTAGCTAAACCAAACCCCTCAGGATCCCCTCTCCCTGCTTTATTTTTCTTTATAACGCTAGTCACCATCTGCCATATGGTGTATTTTAGTTAGTTTCTTTATTGTCTGGGCCCTTTCCCCTCTCCCCACCCCATACACACACACACAATGTAGTCTGCACAGGGACAGGAATTCCAGAAGTTCACCGCGGTACCGGTACTCTTAGCTCTTGGGATTGTACCTGACACTTGGTAGTTGCTCAATAGCTATTTGTTGGATACGTTAAGTCACTTTTGTCTGTCGGCTGTTCTCTGAGATATTTGATTAAGTGGGGACTCTGTCGATGATTTCAATGAGCTCACTTCTTCCCAGGGAGGAACCGCACCAGGTATCTCATTGTTGGTGACAACCAGACCTACAAGAAGGTGAGGAATCACCCACCTCAAACCCCACAATTACAGTGACAATTCAAAGCTGTTGAGTCATCTAAAAGTGCATCGCATTGACCTCAAGTGCAGGTTTTTGTTATTGAGATGTCAAGCTCAATTGATAAAATGAGGGGGCACCTTGGTGGCTCAGTCAGTTAAGTGTCCAACTCTTGGTTTCTGGTCTGGTCATGGTCTCAGGGTCCTGAGACTGAGCTCTCTGTCGGACTCCATGCTGTGTGGAGCTTGCTTAAGATTCTGTCTCTCCCTCTGCCCCCTACCCTGCTCACATGAGAGCGTGCCCACCCCAAAATTGATAAGACAACGTTTCCCAAGAAAAGATAGATCTTTTCCCAGGGGATGCGTGATTTGGGACAGATTTGGGGCTGACGGAAACAATGGTCCAGAAATCCAAGAAGGCAATCACCTAAGCAAGGTCAGGAGAAGCTCAGAGAAAGCTGAACTCTTAATTCAAATATGAGTGATTTCAGCTGCTCCTGCGGAAGCAGGGAGTGTTTTTCTTGTATAGAATCTCTAATCCTGCATTTGGCCTTACTACTCTGTCTCACTGTGCTTTGGCTCAAAGATGCTGCTCTGAATGGAAAACTTTATCTTTGAACGGACTTTTACTTGAGAACTTCCGTTCTGGTGAGGCCAAATGTTGAAATTTCACAGGCTTTCAGAGTATCTCAAGGTTGAAAGTTTGCAAAACTATTTAGTGCAATGGTCTTCAAACTGTACTTCATGAATTTAAGTTAGGTACAATCTCTTTCTTTGGCAATTAAAATGTTGGCTATTGCCAAGCGTTGTTAAGAGTGTGGGAAAATGTTCACTCTCTTACCTTGCTGGTGGGAGTGGAAACTGTTGTAGCCTTTTTGTGAGGCAATTTGGCAACACATGTCAAAAATTTAAATTCATGGGGCGCCTGAGTGGCGCAGTCAGTTAAATATCTGACTCTTGGTTTTAGCTCAGGTCATGATCTCAGTGTCCTGAGATTGAGCCCTGCACTGGGCTCCGTGCTTAGCGGAGTCTGCTGGAGATTCTTACTCCCTCTCCCTCTGCCCCTGCTGCTTTTGTGTTTGCTTTCTCTCTCTCAGATAAACAAATCTTTAAAAAATATTTAAATTCACATACTCCTTGATTCGTCAATTCCACTCAGACTATTTCACAAATATATCATATTCATCAACTCCAAAATGCACACTTATTTTATTTTTCTAAAGGTTTTTTTTTTAAATATTTCATTTATTTATTTGTCAGAGAGAGAAAGAGAGAGCAAAAGCACACAAGCAGGGGGAGTGGCAGGGAGAGGGAGAAGCAGGCTTCCTTCTGAGCAGGTAGCCCAATGCAGGGTTCCATCCCAGGACTCTGGGATCATGACCTGAGCCGAAGGCAGACACTTAACAAACCGAGCCACCCAGGCACCCTTCCAAAATGCACATTTATCTTATAGATGTGGATTTCATGCACATTTTAATATCTCTGAAATTGGGGTGCATTTTTTAATTTAATATATTACTTTCCCATATTCACAAAAAGTTACTATATGGATTTTAATTGCAGTGTCACTTGTAATAGTAATATGGAGAAAATCATAAATGCCCACAGATAGGAGATGGTTCAGTAACTTGCATTCATCCCAAATAATACCCTATGGAGCTACATAGAAGAATGAAATTGATCTATCTGTGATAATTTATTAAAAATGTCTGAGATATATAATTAAGTACAAAAATTAAGTATAATTTAAATATATAATATTGGGTTGAGAAAAAGCTCTTGTGCAAAAAACCTACTTTAATAAGATCTGGTATATATATATACATATATGCATATATACATATGTATGTATATATAAGTTCTGAAAAATACAAATGTTTTTCTGGTAGGATATGTAAACAACTGTTATCAAAAATTTCTTGTTGGGGCATCTGGGTGGCTCAGTGGGTTAAAGCCTCTGCCTTCAGCTCAGGTCATGATCCCAGGGTCCTGGGATCGAGCCCCGCATCGGGCTCTCTGCTCCGAGGGGAGCCTGCTTCCTCCTCTCTCTCTGCCTGCCTCTCTGCCTATTTGTGATCTCTCTCTGTCAAATAAATAAACAAAATGTTTAAAAAAAATTCTTCTTAGGTGAGGCTTACTTTTCACTTTGTACTTTTTTGTACAGTTCAAATTTTCTTACCATGTTCATATATTGCTTTATTTTCTTAAAGACTAAATGAGGTTTCTGGGAGATGAATCATGGTCCTCTTTTTTTCCCTTTTTATACTTTTCTGTATTAAAAACACACAATAGATCTTATTTTACAAAGGAAACCAATAAGACAGTCCCTGTCTCAGTAGAGTTCATAGTGTGATAAACCAGAGAACAGATGCTTTACTAGTTCCAATAATAGAGATTTGAACAAAGTCCTGGGTGGGGGGAAGCATGGAAGGGAAACTGTGTGACTGTCTCAGTGTCTGGATTCAGCATCTCCAGAGGCATCAGGGAAGTGTCATAAAAGAGGTGATATTTAAGCCAAGGCTTAGTAGAGCAGAGGACATGTGGTGAGAAACATTCCAGAAAGAATAAGCAGCACATGTAAAGGCAAAGTGGTGTGGAAGGGCATTGCTCAGAGTGTGTCTGTGTGTAAGCCTCTGTTGGAAATTGATGAGTAACAAAAACAGATGAATGCATAATTCATTGCATTAATGCAGTGTCTAGGTGCTGGACACTGAGCTAAGCACATTCAGCTTTTTATCTCCAATCCTTAGAAGAGTGTTCAAGAATCTGTGGCCTTGAGAACAGAAGGAGTGGTAAAAACAGCCCAAGGTGGCAACATGGACCAAGCTGGGTTTCAATTTAAGCAATTTAGTCTATCTGGTTCTTTTGTTTTTTCTTTAGAGAGAAAGAGAGAGAGAGAGAGAGAGGAGGAGTGTATGCATGTGAGCTGGAGGGAGGGGCAGAGGGAGAGAGAGAATCTTAAGCAGGCTCAATGCCCAATGAAGAGCCAGATCCCACCACTGTGAGATCATGACCTGAGCTGAAATTGGTTAAGCCTCTGACCCTTGGTTTCAGCTCAGGTCATGATCTCAGGGTTGTGAGATTAAACCCCATGTCCAGCTCCATGCTCAGCACGGAGTCTGCTTGAGATTCTCTCTCTCCCTTAAAAAAAAAAAAGAGTTGGATCCTTAACCAATTGAGCCATCCAGGTGCCCCTGATTCTTCCTTAAAGAGTTGTAATGAGGTTTATAGAAGTTGTATATAATGTGCTTGGTGTATAGACAGAACATACATAAGTTAGCTGCTATTAATATTTTCATGCTTATCATTCCTTCCCTCCTACATCTAGCTTAGTGCTGCATATATACAGTTGGAACTCAATGAACCCCTTGCTACAGAATGATTTGTGAGAGAGCTGGGTAAGGTGGGGCATGATGACAGAGCTCTCCCTTCCTATTCCCCCCACATCCAGTCCTTGGTACCACAGAGGTCAGAACATTTTGCCAAAGAGAACTTGATATATATTCTCTCTGAATATGTAAGGAGGCAGAACTCTAGGAACTGGAACAAAACTGAGGGATTTGGGGCGCCTGGGTGGCTCAGCGGGTTGAGCCGCTGCCTTCGGCTCGGGTCATGATCTCAGGGTCCTGGGATCGAGCCCCGCATTGGGCTCTCTGCTCGGCGGAGAGCCTGCTTCCTCCTCTCTCTCTGCCTGCCTCTCTGCCTGCTTGTGATCTCTCTCTGTCAAATAAATAAATAAAAAATCTTTAAAAAAAAAATTAAAAACTGAGGGATTTGTCTTATCTCCCTGTGAAGCTGATTACTCCCAAGGCTTTTAGACTACATGGATGACAGAATAAAAGTAAAAGTGAAAAACTACCAACACAAATTAAATCTGAAGTAAAGTCCCTTAGTGTCAGTAAACAAAACAGTGTAGTACCAACCCCAGGACTAAAGCAGGCAGACCATCAAAGATGGTTGCCATGATGTTATGGGAATTGAAGGTTGAAATTCCACACTTGGTCATTTATTAGTGGTGTGACCTTGCACATGCCATTTCCCCTCAAGGGAAATAATCCTCTGTTCTCATCTATAAAATATATAGGAGTTGAGTTAGGGTTGGATTAGTTAGGTAAGGTCAACACACTGTAGCCAAATCCAGTCTGCCACCCATTTTTGTAAATAAAGTGTTATTGGAACACAGCTATACCTATTTGTGTTAAGTATTGTCTATGATTGGGTTTGCACTACAACAGAGTTGAGTATTTTTGACAGAGACTATAAGGGCATACAAAACCGAAAGCATTTGCTATTTGGCCCTTTGCAGAAAAAGTTTGCTTACCACTGACTAATGTGCAAGGTCTTTTCCACCTTTGACATTCTGTGATTATCTGTACTGCTAAAGGCTGGATGCATGAGACCATCCATGATCAGTAGTTTCACCTTGGGAGCCTTTATGAAATTCGGAAATGTTTCAGAGCTTCCATCTATACATTTATTATAAATGGAGCAAAAATTTTAAGCCATTTTCTGCTTCCTATGGACTGTGCTTGTTCTAGGGTGCAATGGGGAACTAAACCAGATATGATCCTGGCACTTGTGGAGCTTACAGTCTACTGAAGGAGATATTTTTTTAATAGAACCTCATCACCCCTTTCATTTCGGAAGGCAAAGTCATCTAATTATTTCATAGTAGGTTGATGGCTAAACAGGTTTACCTATGGGTTTATGAACACCTTTATTCATTCATTTATTAGTTTGCACATTCATTCATTCATCATATATTTATGAAGTTCTTACTATGTGCCCAGTGCTGGGCTGGGCTAGATGCTGAAATATACTAATGATGGACAGACGTACTTGTGGACTTTACATTCTATTGGGGAAGACCTGTATTCCTCCCCAAATCACAAATAAATAGTTAATTATCAACTGTAGTAACTTCTGAGGAAAAGGAACATGATCATACAGCAGCATATAACAAAGCAACATGCCCTCGACTGGAGAGATCAGAAAATGATTTCAGAGGAAACATTTTGGCTAAAATCTGAAGGATGAGTAGGGCCAATAATCTACATAGTACTAGTGAGAACTGTTTCTTCTCTTGATTGATAGAAATGGAGTTTAGGGGTATCTAAAGCAGTAGTTTTCCAACTGCAGGTTGAATGAAACCCATTGTTTTGTTTTGTTTTTTAAATCAATTTTATGGATCCTGACCAGCATTTGTTTCCCAATACAATAGAACAGAATGAACAAGACAGGAATAGAATAGGATAGAGTGAAAATTTCCAGTTGCATTACTGGAAATAATTGTTTTGTGAAACTATATAAAATGCATTTCCTTCTGTGAATCTCAGTCCAGAAAGTGATAATAACTGACACAAATGATCGGCCTTGGCCGTTTACATTTGACGCTTGAAAAACATGGGGTTGAACTGCATAGATGCACTTATATGCATTTTTTTTTTACAATACAGTACTGTAAGTGTATTTTCTCTTATGATTTTGCAATATTTTCCTTTGGTTAGCTTACTTAATTATAAGAATACAGTATATAATACATCTAACATACAAAGTATTTGTTGACTCTTCATGTTACTGGTAAGGCTTCATATTAGCAGTAGACTGTGATAGTTAAGTTTTGAGGGAGTCAAATTTATATGCAGATTTTCAATTTTGGCACCCCTAACTCCCCACATTGTTCAGTGGTCAACTGTACAATTACAATTTATCAGATAACACCTCTGTTCTCCAGTTTCCTGTCTTTAGAGACAGTGATATATGCTCTTTGGGTCTAAGTTTCCTTTCATATTCTTTTCAGACAAAGCATGAGTAAGTGGGAGATCACCAGCCACCATTTCCTAAGCACTTACTCTTCTTACTATGTGCTTGGTTGATGGACTGGGCTAGAGGCTGAAGTATATTAATGATGGATAGACGTACTCGTGGACTTTACATTCTATTGAGGACATATATATTCATCCACAAATCACAAATAAATAGATAACTATTAACTGTAATAACTTCTGAAGAAAAGGAACATGATCATACAGTAACATATAATGGCAATCCTACGAGAGGTAAGATTCATTGTCCCCTTTTGAGATAATGATATATTTGAGGCTCAGAGGAGTTAAGGACCTAGCCCAAAGTCATACAGCCAGTAGGGTCTTTTTTTGCATTAATAATTAGTAAGAAGACAAACACAAATAACTTCAATTTGGTAGTCTGAACATTCAAAACACATGTTAGAAAATTCATGTAATTTGAAACACTGTTTGAGAACCTGGTAGGTTTCTATCACCTGTTTGATAATACAAGTTCTGTAGCTCTTTCTTTCTTTTTTTTTTTTTTTAAGATTTTATTTATGTATTTGACAGAGAGAGATCACAAGTAGATGGAGAGGCAGGCAGAGAGAGAGAGAGAGGGAAGCAGGCTCCCTGCTGAGCAGAGAGCCTGATGCGGGCCTCGATCCCAGGACCCTGAGATCATGACCTGAGCCAAAGGCAGCGGCTTAACCCACTGAGCCACCCAGGCGCCCAAGTTCTGTAGCTCTTTCAATTGAAGTTGTCTTCTCTCTCCTCCTTTCCCAAAAAAAGTGTTTCATAATTTCCCGAGCCACTTACCTCGAATTTGGACCCGCTTAATTCCAATGTGACAAAACTCGGTTCTCTGCAAGTGAAAAGAAAGCATCAGAAAGTATGACAATGATGGGCATACTATCAGTCCCCTTACCCTGAAAATCTCCAAAACAGAATCTCTAAAGAAGGGAAATTTGGGAAATAGTAGATTCCAGTAGGATCATAACAGGCAACAACAGAGTGAACACATCTCCTGGCTGGGAAAAACAAACAAAAGATGCATGGCAAGTGAAACCACAAAAGCAATGCCTCTGGGAGGAGAAGCTGATCTTATTAAGAGACTCAGAGGGGTTTCTTTTAAATTTCTCAAACAAAATAGAGTAGCAGGTGCCTCTCCATATTTTTACCCGGATAATTTCATTCTTCTTTAACATACAATAAGAAATAGGCAGAGAGAAATCCTTCAAAGACTAAATAGAAGGAAATTAATAGCCTTTTGGGTCAGAGAATTATAATTCTGAATGCAGATTTCCCTTTGCTACATAATGAGCTACAGTTAAAGAGAAGATTGGAATAATGTGAAGATAATTTCACAAGTGCCCCTTTTAGAACCCTCTGGTTTAAAGTGGCAATCTGTCCCAAGATATGATGAAAAATTACTTCGGACTGAGAGTCCTGAAAAACTTGGTATGGATACTGTCTCTAATCCCAAGTTTGGGTAACCATGGGAAAGTGCCCTCACCTCCCTGAGCCTCTGTTTCCTCGTGCTATAAAGTGGGAATGAAAACAAGCCACCTGACCTAATGCTGTCGGGTGAGGATGTTGTTAGGATCAGATGATGACAACCCTTAGGAAAATGTGTTTTATGAAATGAACATGCCTACAACAATATACAGTGTGAAGATTGATACATCCAGTACTTGCTTAAGTATTTACAGTGGTGGGGGGGTGGCACCTGGGTGGCTCAGGTTAAGCATCTGCCTTCAGTTCCAGTCATGATCCCAGGGTCCTGGGATGGAGCCCCGTATCGGGCTCCCTGCTCAGCTGGGAGCCTGCTTTCTCCCCCTCTCTCTGACCCTCCTCCCAACTTGTGCTCTGTGTCTCAAATTAAAAAAAAAAGAATTTACAATGAGGGGCCCCTGGGTGGCTCAGTCAGGTAAGCCATCTGACTCTTGATTTCCGCTCAGGTCATGATCTCAGAGTCATGAGATGGAGCCCCGAGTCCGGCTCTACACTCACATGGAGCCTGCTTAAGATTCTCTCTCTCCCTCTCCCTCTGCCCCTCCCCACTTCTAAAACAAAAAGAACTTACAATGAAAACTCCAAACCCCTCAGAAGAGTCTTTGGTGTGGCCAATAATCTGGCCCTGCCTGATCTCTCCAACCTCATCACGAATCATGCCTTTATAAGACCTCTCTGCTCCATTTATATGGTTCCATTTACTCTCCTGCAAACAAACCATTCATTTTCTTACTTCACTTACTTTACTTTTCCCATTCTTCTTGCTTTCCCTCCTTTTTTTTAACCTAAAAAAAGCAAGTAGAAAACACAACTAGCTTAAGAAGCACCTCCTCCAAGAAAGCTTTCTCCATCCTCACTACTTCTCAAAGTCTGGTGCTCACACCCACAGGGTCGGCATCACCCAGGAGCCTGTGAGAAATGCAGATTTTCAGGCCCCTCCCGACCTGCTGAATCAGCTTTTGCATTTTCACAAATTCCCCACTGCACATCAGAGTTTGAGAAGTGCTATCCCACACAGCTCCAGCCTTCACTCCCTTCTCCCTTCCCTGAACCCCTAGAACACTTGGGCTTGTCTGCCTTGTTACTGAATTGCTTTCTAGTTAAACTGTTCAACTTTGACACTGTGAGTTCTTGGGGGACAGCTATATATTTCGTGATTTTGCATTTAGAAATCATTTGCTTTTCCTGCTTTTTTTTTAAGATTTTATTTATTTCTTTGACACAGAGAGAGACAGATCACAAGTAGGCAGAGAGGCAGGCAGAGAGAGAGGGAGAAGCAGGCTCCCTGCTGAGCAGAGAGCCTGATGTGGGGCTCGATCCCAGGACCCCGAGATCATGACCTGAGTTGAAGGCAGAGGCTTAAACCACTGAGCCACCCAGGCGCCCCAACTTTTCCTGCTTTTAATTGCACAGAAGTTTATTGTGTGTTTGCTTCATATAAGCCACTGTGGGTACAAAAATGAGTAAGATGTTACTTATCCCTACTCTGAAGGAGCTCAAGGGCTAGCAAAGGAAGGGTTGAGGTTAGCCAAGACAGAGCCTCTGCTTTTGAGCCCAGTGGAGATAGATATACATAAGCAAGTAACTTTAACAAACATTTGTTAATGGTCTAATAGCGTTGCCAGAAGAATGCAGTTGAGTGAGTAATTTGGGAATTGAGGAGGTAGGAAAGGCTACAGAAAGAAATTAGGATTAAATTCAGAAGTTAAGTTTGAGCTGCCAGTAACACAGGGGGTGCATTCTCCCCTAGCGAAGAAAGAAATGGGGTGCCTCGGTGACTCAGTTAAGCATCTGCCTTCGGCTCAGATTATGATGCCAGGGTCCTGGGATAGAGTGCCGCATTGGGCTCCCTGATCAGCGGGAAGCTTGCTTCTCCTTTTCCCACTTCTCCTGCTTGTGTTCCCTCTCTCCGTACTGTCATAGCATGAGTGAGTGCACCACACAAATGTGCGCACGCACGCACAGAGACACACACACACACACACAATTACGTGGTATGTTTAGGGAATAGCAAGTAGTCGGTTTTGGCTACATTATGTGGAAAATGTATGTGTGCTGGGGTGGGGGCAGAGAAGTCTGGATGGCTGGACACAAGGCTCAGAATGAGTCTGGAAGTCACAATACAAAAGTCCTATATTCACACTAAGGAACCTCAGGGTTTTTCTTACCCCTTTCATTATACAATGGTGATTTCTTAGTGATTTTCAGATATTATCTTGTAGCAAGTGCTCAATAAAACTTCCTTGAATTAATTGCAAAAGGAGAGAAAAGAGTCACTTCAGGGGTATAGGCAAAGTGTCCCTTAATTTGCTCTGGATTTTGCCATCTTGATAAGAATCCACAAGACGCTGGTGGGGAAAGAAAATGTGCCTGACTGAAGAGACCTCCCTATCGGAAGAGCAAAGTCAAAGCACAGATTGAAAAGAACAAATTGATCTGAATAAAATGTGGGTTATTATGTCACTCAAACCCAGACAGAATGTCTGATGTGACTGAAGAACGCTTCAAGGCCTCCTTTACAGGTAGCAGGCATGCAGGTGTCTGGAAAGTGAAGGTACAAGTATGTGAGCTTGGTATTGAGATAAGCTTGCAGCTGTGAAAAGAAAGACCAGTGGTTTGGAGTCTGTACACCCAGCTTCCAAGCCTGGCTCTCCAACTTACTACTGGTGATTTTGCCACAAGTCAAGCCTGTGCTTGGGGGCTGAAAGTCAGCCCCTGCTACTTTCTGTTTTTACAACCTTCTTCCCTATTTGGGAAAGAACTTCCTGGATAGAACCAGTGGGGGAGCTGAGGTGTTACACTACTAATGGGCCACTGACTTCCTTGCAGGAGGTTGCTTTACTGACTCAACTTCCGAGGCCCCTCTGAAGGTGCTCGGATCATCCCAGATGCAGAGATTTATGAAGGATTGCAGGATGTCAGTTGAGTCATGGAGTCAGACTTCTGAAGGTTAAAGGGAATGAAGAAAATATTGCCTTGGCCCACCAAACCCCCTCTACCATATGCCTACCAAGTAAGGATCTCAGTCTGTGCTTACCTTTTTCCAATAGACCCATGTCATCTCCAGCCACCATGCTCTCCTGGGCTACAGTAGTTCTCATCAGCCCTGCTGAGTTTGAGGAGGTTCACCCTCGTTTTGAGCTTCTGTAATATCACATTGTATAAGTAGAAATAAACGTGGAGTAGTCTCTAAACCAAGAGACTTGATGGCCTTGGATTCTTCTGCAAAGTTTGAGGGCAGTTCTGTGCTGTGAGGTTGAACACAGAAGTAAGGCAACTGATTTGGCACATAAAGATGCAGGTGAAGGAACTGGAGCTGCGGCAACTGGAGAAGAGAAGACTTCTGGGACAGGTTAGCTGTCTTTAAAAGATCTGGAAGGCTGTCACGGGGAAAGGGATTCACCTTTTTCTGTATTTCCCCAAGGACTAGAGCTAGGGTCAATAGGTCATAGCTCCAGGAAATAAATTGCAGCTCAATCTGAAGAAAAGCCATCTAACCATCCAAGTTCTCTAAAAGTCTAATAGGGCCACCTTAGGAGGGAAGGACTTAAAATTCATGGCAGTTATTGCAATATTGGCTGAATTTCAGAAATAGAAAGGACATTGTAGAGGACATTCCATCATTGCATTAGGCCCCCTTGGCAGACCCTGACATGCCCTCAAGGAACTTTGGTATTCCATGCAGTTATTTGAAAACCGTTGGTTCAGGTAGCCACTACAACCAGTTTATCCATGTGATGATACATCAGTATACCTGAGGATTTTACCCATTTGTCCAAGTTCTACCCTCTTCACAACCTACTCCTCTTTTTTTTTTTACTGATTTCTTTTTTTTTTTTAAGATTTTATTTATTTATTTGACAGAGAGATCACAAGCAGGCAGAGAGGCAGGCAGAGAGAGAGGAGGAAGCAGGCTCCCTGCTGAGCAGAGAGCCCGATGCGGGGCTCGATCCCAGGACTCTGAGATCATGACCTGAGCCGAAGGCAGCGGCTTAACCCACTGAGCCACCCAGGCGCCCCTTTTTTTTACTGATTTCTTAAATTTACTCTAAGTAGGGAGCTCCATGCTGTCTAGTAGATTGTATTTCTCAGGTTTCCAAATGGGGCCTTGAGCCAAATGACCTGTGACCACTCCACAAAAGCAGGTAAAGGAGTTACTAAAGTTATTGAAGTTATGTGGTACATCTCTCTTCCCCCACCCTGGCCCTACCTCCTCCTCCCCCTTTCTCTCTTTGTCACACACACACATACACACACACACACACACACACACACACACACACACACACACACACCCTAATTTGATGAAATTGAGAACCACAAATGCCAAATGACTTGTCCAAGGTCACATAGCTACTGAATGTTCATTAACATCCAAAAATGAAACCAGAACAACATGCTCTTAATTATTAACGGCGTGGCTTCAATTTCTGAAGAGATTTTAAACCCTTCTTCTCCTTTGGTGTACTCCTACTAAATATTTATTGAATTAATTATTTGGAAGTCTATGTCAGTAAAGCAAATCTGTGGTTTGAAAATACAAAACCATATCTGATGGTATTTTAGACTTCTTTTATCTCAAATCAGTGAGGCTTCCCTAGCCTCTGAAGCTGCCTGTTAATCCATGAGACTTAAGATGACTCTGGACATGCCTGTTGCTCCCAGACTCTCTCCTGTGAAAAGATTCTGGGATGTTCTTTATGCATGCTGTCCAGGTTTTATGACTTGGAAGTTCCATCGGGCTTCCTTTAAAATCCCTTGGCTAAAATCGAATGCTGTCCCAGGAATGACTTAGTGCCCTGATCCTGGGAGAGAGGGCTTCCTCTCTTGGATGGCTGAGTAGCTCCTTCAATCTATTTACCGCAAGTGTTCATTGCTCTGGGGCTCTGGGATTCTTCAGGATGAAAGCCCTCTATAAATATTTGTTATTGTTATGATAACCAGTATGGCTTCTTGAGTGAGATAAATTTGTCTTCCGGCTTCTGCTTCTCATAGCTTCCTTCCCTCTCCTTTTATTTCTCTGTCCAGATAATTTTTATGTTAGAGAAACAATCTATTTGTGCAGTTAATTAAGCTGAGTGCAGGGGGATAGGCATTAGTGACTTTTCAGGTTGTGAGTGCTAAGGGCCAGAGAAAGGCATTGAAGCCAGGGGCTTCGTACCATAAATATATTATTTTAATCAACCGGAAGGCGAAAAGATCTGAAAACAGAATTAAAAGTGATAGCAGAAAAATAATTAAATATTGCATGGAGAGGTCATGGGAACTACTTTCTACAAAATTAAAAATGGTAAATCAATGTTTTCAATATCCTATAGACTATCATCATAATAGTTCTGGCTTTTGGGTTCCTATAGGATGACAGCCAACCTGTTTGCTGGGGACACAAAACCTCCCTAGTCTGGCCTCAAACTAGTTTTCCAGGCACATCCATTCCTTCTCTCTCCAATGACTCATTCTCATCCCTCATTGGTTATAAAGACCTCCCCCATTTCTTAAATCATGACCTGTGGTTCCTCAAGAATTCAGGTGTCAACTGCTTCATGAAACTCTCCTGACTATTCTTACCCCAAAATATCCATCTCTCTGCCCTCTTTGATGAAATCCTACAGGACTGTCTGCATTCTCACCTAGCACATTAGTTTAAAGCAACAAATTCTAGTAATCTTGTATGTCCTTCTTGTCTCCCAAATATTAGTGGTTTGTAAACTGAGAGATGGAGCCCATTGCTGCCTTTTATGATATGTCCTTGTGTTCCCAACAGCACCATGTGCATGGTAGACACTAGATTAGTTACTTCACATTGAGGAGAGAGTCATAGTTGAACAGAATAGAAACGTGAGAGTCACAGTTGGATATTGGCATGAATGAAATGTTGTAGGGACCCTAGCAATTGAAATGAAAGAAAATGATAGATTTCTGGAGTTTGGGATTATTTAGCCATTGGGTAAGGGCATTCACTGGAGCCTTGACACTGACTGAAATATCTGGTTGCCTGAAACATGACTGACATAGCTGTTGGTGTGCTTAGAAATACTTCACTCTTGAAGTTAATGACTTTTGTCCAGCTGTGTCCAGTTTTCTAGCAGCTGCTCTGAATGTAGCAGTTCTGGATTTTATCTGTTGGCTCTACCCAAGTAAGATATGTATATGGGGCTTCTTTTTTTTTATTTCCTTAAGTACCAATATGTTATGCAGGTGGTATTTTCCTGAAACCTGGACTTCCCAAAGGCAAGCCTCTGTCCTTTAACTTTCTTGAATGTGTGAACATTTGAAATAAATACTGTATGTTTGCTCACTCTTACCTACTCCCTATTATCTTGCATTCCATATTTATACATTTCTCCCACTTTGAGCCAAGAGCTTGTATCAAGTTCTGAAACACAGGAATGGGCACCTAGGAGGCACTTAATAAATTTTTCCAGGTTTGGCTGATTGATTTAATTAAAGATCTGATAAATAGAGTCTAAAGGCTAAACCATCTGTGTTTAGTTTTAAGAAGAAATTCTCAGAGAGAGACATGATCATGAATCTCCTGGTACAAGGTAGAGTATTAACAGGATAAGGCAGGCAGTTGTCCTCCGTTACCTTGGAAGACAGGAAAGTAGGAACGAACCTGCAATTGCAACTGGCCTGAGTTAGATGCAAAGGCAAACATTTGCAGAGCGGTTAAAAACAAGGACTTTGGGATCAGACAGCTCTAGATTAGAAACCCAGATCTGGTCACTTGCTAGCTGTGTAGCATTGGGTAATTTACTTCATTCTCTGGCCCTCAATTTTCTCATTTGCAAAATGAGGATAGTGATATTCCCTACCTCATGGGGTTAGTTTGAGAATCAAATGAAATAATGCAGGAGATGTGCACATTTTGTAGGAGGTGGGGAAGAGCCTATAGAGAATGAGAGGCTGTGATATAGGAAAAGGAGGGAATTCCTGATGAGCAAGAACTTGGAGATAACACTATCTTTTGACTATAGTGGATAGATCTGCTTTCAGATGGTTTGGAGTTCTGTTCTGTCTTAAACCGTGTCAAACTATGTATCTCTAGCATGGATCCAATACCTAGGATTCTGAAGCTTTTTCCAGTTTGTGCCCTCTCCACATGCCTGTTCTAGAAACACCACCCTCTGGAAAGGATCTGGAGTCCCAGGTTTCCATTTCAGCTACTTAATTCCACCCATAGCTTACCTTATGCAGTGTTGCCAGCTCATAGAATTCAAAAGAAAGGGTTACTAAGGCAAGCCTTCTGCTCTGTTATGTCTGCAGCTCCCACATCAAAAAGAGTATTGATTAAGTTCTATGATAACCAGAGGAATGGAAGATGAGACAATTTCTTGAAAGTGATCATCCATCAAACTTAGGTCTGCTTGTCAGGTAAAATATGGTGGTGCCATATTGATCCTCAAAGGAATTTTTCCTGCTTTCTTTGTTACTTTACCTATAAATGCTTATGCTCCCATTCATCAAATGCCTACTCTATACCATGTGTAATAGAACTGAAAATACAGAAATGAATAATATATTGATTTGCTCTTGAGGAACTCATACTCTAGTAAGGGAGACAGACAAGAAAAGTGATGGTTTTAATGCAGAGTGCAAAGTGCTATGTATAGAGATGCTGTGGGAGTCTAGCCACCCTAAATTGTGTGGGAGGTATCAGGCAAAACTTCTTGGGGAACCTGAGTACCAGTGATATTATATGGGAATAACCTTGTATATGCTTTCAATCATTTGCAAACCTTGGGACTTTAGCAATTCTTTGTAACAAATTATTTGGATATAGCCTACAAATGATTTTAACAGACTGATATGTTATGATGATTAAAAGTATATAAGATACCTTTCTAGCTTTGGACCTTCCCAGTGCCTAGCTAAACCCTGTTCTGGACCTATCTATACTTCACCGCCATGGTGACTCTCTGAAAAGTTCCTGAAGAGAACTTGGCAAGTTGGAGTTACCAGGGGAAGGCAGAGAGGGGGAAAGAAAGAGAGGAAGAAGGAACACATTGCAAGGAGAAGTAAGAGTGTGTGCAAAAGGAATGGGATGAAAGAGGGCAATTTTTAGCATAAAACAAGGTTAGTGGACATGACCAGAGAAGGTGGTTGAGGCAGACATAGAGGACTTTGCATGCCATGGAATGAAGTTAGATTTCATCCTGTAATGAGAAACCACAGAAGTGGTTTCGCATGAGAGGGACCATCTATGGGTTGCCATTGTCCTATCTCAGTGGTTATTGAGTAGGAAAACAGGCAAGGCGTACAAGTGGAATTTTTACCAAATTCCAGGTTGGAATGACTTTTGAGAGCCAAAGTTGCTATGGAGTCAAGTCATTTTCTAATGTCTCTACTGAGAAGTCACCCAGCTCTGGGTGTTGAGTATATAGCAGCAAGTAGAGGAGGCCTCGCCTATCCATTGCAGGTTTTTTGATCTTGTCTAGTCCCATTTCCAATGTGTATCATGTTAAAACTATGCTGTATATCTTCTAGTTATTTTTTTAAAAGACTTTATTTATTTATTTGAGAGAGAGAACCATAAAGAAAGCATGAACAGAGGGGAGAAGCAAAGGCAGAAGGAGAAGCAGGCTCCCCACTAGACAGGGACCTCAATGTGATGCTTGATCCCAGGATCATGACCTGAGCCAAAGGCAAACGCTTAACTGACTGAGCCACCCAGGCATCCCAATGTCTTCTAGTTCTAATATTCCTTTGGTTCTTTTCCCAGTCCTATGTATTTGTGAGCTCTCTGCCCATTATTCACTGAATGAAGTATCTATACTTGTCTGTTTGTATATATGTATGTATGTCAAAAGATAATGCTAAAAACCACCTAAAAAGGAATAAAGGGCAGTCTAGAATGAGTGGTGTGGACAAAAAGTATTTAGAGTTTAGAATCCTTTTTTTTTTCTCCTTAAAGGGAATTGAAAAGACTTTTCTGCCCTTTACTGTTATATTATGAGGACAATGAGTCAATGTTTGCAGGCATTTTTCATTCCTTTTCCGATGAAAGGTGTTACTTCTGCTCTTATTATTTTAATAGATAAAGGGTTGCCGATGAAAAATTCCAGGGAAATGAAGAATGATAATTACACCCATGAACCAACTGTCTGTATTGATGACATGTTGCCAGCTTCTTCACACTTATCTCATTTAATCAGGCTGTTTTTCTTGGAGAGTTCTTTAGGTAGGTGATGGAAACTTGGATTTATGGTCATTGTTTATGAAGAGGTTGAATATTCCTACACCCTGGTATTTCCTGCCCTTTTTTCTGATGCTTCTGAACATTTTAGAGAAGTTTAAGTCTGGGTGCTGAGGCACAATTCCATAGATCAAAATTCCATGTTTCAAATCTGATTCAGTGTGGAACGTGTTCTGTCACTGTTCCCATCTACCTGCTTCCTCAGCACCCTACTACCAGGTTAGCTCCATAACCACGTAGCTTGCTTTGTAAGACTTTTCAGTGGGCCTTATGCAAATTACAACCCTTAAGGATAGATTTTTGTATTGCTTGAACACTTCCCTGCTCTGTGGTTAGGATACGGACTTTGCAGCAAGATTGTGCAGCAAGATTTCAATCCTAGACCTACCATTCACTAGCTATTAACTTTGACTTAGTCTTGCAACCTCTCTTTGTCTCAGTTTCTCCCTCTGAAAACTGGGGTTATTAATAATATGTACTTCTTGCAGTTGTGGTGAGAATGAAATGATTTTGATATGCAAAGCATTGAAACAGTGCCTGTCACATGGTTAACATTATTATTTGCTGTTGGAACTCTGAGTTTGCCGTTCCTTTTATCCATAACTTTCTTCCCTAAGAGATATGCAGGGCTGACTCTTCACCATCATGCCAATGTCTGCTCCAATGTCATCCCATGAGGATGTCCTCCCCGTGGGGCACCTGGGGGGCTCAGTCAGTTAAACGTCTGCCTTCAGCTGAGGTCATGATCCTGGAGCCCCAGGATTGAGCCCCACACCCTGCTCCTGGGTCAGCGGGGAGTCTGCTTCTTTCTCTCAAATAAATAAATATATATATTTTTTTAAAGAAAGGATGTCCTTCCCTGGCTACCTAAAGTAGATCCCTCCCTGCCTGCTGAATCACATCACCCTGTGGTTCCCTTCATTGTTTGTATCCAGTCTCTGAAATTATCTGCTTCCTTAATTTATGTATTGTCTGAGTACCCTTGCCAGAACATATGCTCCATGAGGCCAGGGACCTCGTCTACCTTGTTCACCAGTGTATCCATATAGTGATGCATAGCCCATGGGAGGGTTCAATTAATATGTGTTGAATGAATAAACAAACATAGTGATTCTATTTTCTGAACCAAAAACAGGGGCATCTCTTTTATCAGAGAACGTTTATATGTGTGAAGGTGTAAGAAATAGTATGAAGATACATACTTTGGATCCTAAAACAATGAAGTGTCTCGCACGTTTTTGATGGTTCAGGTAGGGCTAGGACAGAGAATATCGCTAGCACTGGTGTCGAAAATCCAAGCATATGATCTCTAGCAATGTTAGTATCTCCTACAGTCATCCTTGCAAAATGGGTACCTAATGATGTTGGTCACTTCCTCTTCTGTTCCTATGGGTCTCACTGGATAGGTCCTGACATCTCAAAGGGTATGACCTCGCCATTTTTATGATAGTATCTCTAGAGTATTTAGCATGAGATTTGCACACAGCAGGAGCTCAATAATTGACCCCTCTACTGATGAACGTTCACTTTTTCTTCTGCATCACAACTTTGCATGTCAATGCGGCATGGAAAGAAAAGAGACCACTTGTATAGGAATTTCAAGAGTTAGGGTTTAGAATTGTGGCTTACGAAGTGGTTACACTGACAATAGCCAACCTCTTTATAAAAGATTGTTTAACCCAGGCTCTAGAGACTTCTCAAAGAGACCATTGTTTGGTGATTTCAAGGTGGGCTCCCTCTCAGACTTTCAGGTTGCCATAGAGATGGCATGTTTTTCCTCCTAAATGATATTTGCTTGTAATCTCAGAAGTCTGTTTGGCAAATTAGCACAGGTGATTTGGGAGTTGGGGGAGAAGCTATGGCAGCTTTGAGGCCTTGCTACCCTATCAAAGGCCTAGTGTGTTAAATGAAGTGAGGAAAGAGAATCTGAAGACCATCTTATGAAAAAGGCTATTGTTGGAAAGCCCTTCTTTTCCCTTTTGGTGAATGAGGAAGGATGAACAAGGAGAAAGAAGGAGGGGTTCTAGGTCACAGGGTTCAACACTCAGGGCCCCAATGTGCCTGTGAGAGCTGTTGCCACAGAACATAGTATTTGGCGTGGGGGTGTTCAGAAGTTTTTCCAGTCAGTGTCCTATAATAAAGCATTTGTAGGACTCTGCTAGGCAGTGAAGAATCATTTCATGGTGTTCACTGGTTTTATCTGAGTATATGCTCAGAGTTTATCTGAGTATATTTGTTTGTTTTGTTTTTAGTATATGCTTCTTTTTTTAAAGATTTTATTTATTCATTTGACAGACAGAAATCACAAGTAGGCAGAGAGGCAGGCAGAGAGAGAGGAAGGGAAGCAGGCTCCCTGCTGAGCAGAGAGCCCGATGCGGGGCTCGATCCCAGGACCCTGGGATCATGACCTGAGCTGAAGGCAGAGGCTTAACCCACTGAGCCACCCAGGCGCCCCTAGTATTTGCTTCTTGAGGAAAGAGAATATCTTAACTCTTTTGGCATCCTTATTTTGTGTCCTCAGCAAGGTTTTCTCTCCTTTTCCAACTCCCTGGAATTGTCTTTCTAAATCACTTCTCCAATAGCATCACTTTCTATCAAAACATTTAATGGCCTTGCTCTGCCAATAAAATAAAACCAAACCCTTGAGTCTGACACTAAGACCCTTTGGAGATCTCTCTTTCCAGCTTACTTTCCCACCGCTTCCATAATATGCTGTAATCTCAGACATCCTGTAGTACTTACCTCACATTTCCTGGATATGCCCTGTGCTTTTTCAGTTGGATCTTTTCCACCGCCCCTTCCCCCACCACATGTTTGCTTATGCTGTTCCTTCCCTCTGGAATGCATCTCCCTAACCCTATAATCTCTAGCTAATGAAATTCTTCCCATCCTTTAAAGCTCATTTAAATGCCCCCTCAGTGGAAAGTGATCTTTTGGTCTTGTGCATTCTTCTAGCCTTTTTTCCTAATCTTCTTTTCATCCTCCTGAGGCTTAACACAAAGCCTCCATATAGGTACTCGAATATTCACGGAATCATACATGAACTGTAGGCTGATTCACATATATCCCAAAACCATAGAGGCAGAAACAGCAGCTGTCCAGCAAGGCTGGCCAAGAGGGATGCCATGTACTAAAGCCTGTTTTCTCATGGTCTCCCATGACAGAAAGAGGAGATGAAATTGGAGATTGTTTGGGAAGTGATAAGCAGACAAAGAGAAGTAGGCTCACTTGACTACAACTGGGAAGGACTTTCTGAGGAGACCTGGCTTGTCACTGCAGTGAGGAGTAAAACCCAGGCCTCAGGGGGAAGAGCACTGGGACCTAGAAACATTGAAGACTGTTGCCTTGTCTGGCCTTTCCTTTTTTTTTTTTAAAGATTATTTATTTATTTGACAGAGAGAGAGAGAGAGATCACAAGTAAGCAGAGAGGCAGGCAGAGAGAAAGGAGGAAGCAGGCTCCCTGCGGAGCAGAGAGCCCGATGCGGGGCTCCATCCCAGGACCCTGGGACCATGACCTGAGCTGAAGGCAGAGGCTTTAACCCACTGAGCCACCCAGGTGCCCCCCTTTTTTTTAATTTTAAAGATTTTTGTTTATTTATTTGACAGACAGAAATCACAAGTAGTCAGAGAGGGAGGCAGGGCGGGGCGGGGGTGGGGAGCAGGCTCCCCGCTCAGCAGGGAGCCTGATGCAGGGCTTGATCCCAGGACCCTGAGATTATGACCCGAGCCAAAGGCAGAGGCTTAACCCACTGAGCCACCCAGGTGCCCCTTGCCTGGCTTTTATTTCTTGCCCCCATCACCCTGTTGTAGCTCAGCCACCGTGTCAGAAAATTCAATGCCTTTACCATCACCTCTTCAACCAGTGGTGATGCCAAAGAGACTATATAATGGGATTCCAGAGGGATGGGATTGATAAGAGTAAAGAAAATTAATATGTTTCCCCTTAATTAAGACTTTCTCACAAGGAACCCCAAGTTCTAGGAAAGTCTTGGAAGATGGTAGGCAAGAGTTGCCTTGTTTTGAAGCAGCATAGCATAAGGTAAGGTCAGTGACAGAGAACGTAAGTGCAGACCCCTCAGGGACCCTGGAAATTTGACTCTCTTGCTTTATCTTAAAAATCAAGACCCATTTTGTAGCCTCATCCATAGTATAATTGGGTTTTCTGAGTACTTAAAATAATGTTTTGAATTGAAGCTGATCCTCCAAAGGTGTGTCCTAGGCTTATGCTGTGGTTTTTCAAGGACTACCCGGCCCACCACTGAAGATGACAGGATCTGGTCAACTCTTCTGTAGTGAGGAGTCAATGAGATAATGCATAGAAATCACAGGGCCTGCGTCTATAAGACGCAGAGCAAGTACTCCCCACATGAGCCCCATCTGAGGTTAATTCCTCTCACGGTACCATGTTTTGCTCATTACGCAATTAATATCTTCCTCAAAGGTTTGTGATAAGGGTTCTGTGGGGCATGTACACAAAGCACATTGACTCCTTGCTTCCTGGCGAAGCCAAAGCCCACTCCTGAGGGGAGGGCTTCGCTGTTTGCTCCTTCCTGAGTAAAATGGCGGGTTGTATTCACATTAAATACATGTTCAGCATCTGCTTCTTATGGGTCCAGTGTGTCCCTTCTTTTCTAGCTGGAGATAGAGGAAGGAAAACAGAGGCAAGAGCCAAGCGAGGAGCATGTGTTCATGAGCGTGCGTGTGCGCAAAGACACACACACCCTTCATAAGAGCCTCACAAAAACTCTTCCCAGTGCCTGTGTTTACCTAAGTGCAAAGCATGGACTGTAGGCCAGAGCGTTCTGACCAAGATTCTTATGTACCTTGCCACAATGACGGGAGAAAAAGAGGTCTTATAATAGCATGGCAATTATCCAGGCAATTTGCAGAGGACATTTTATCTGCCAGTATGCTCCCAGCCAGAAATGATGTCTGATTACAAGACTTCTGCGGCAACTTGTATAGATAGTTCGCTATCTTGCCTCCATGTGGGGGGGTGTGTGTTCGTGTGTGTATGTGTGTGTGTGTGTATAATTGATGTCATTTTTTCGCTGCCTGAAAAAATATAGCTTCAGTGGTTTTTCTTTGCACACAACATCACTATTTGTCCCAGTTGGAAATAACTTTATTTTGTTGTTCTTATTTTTCTCCCCTTCTTTCTGCCTCTCTCCAAGCAAAGCATCCTTTTGCATCCTGAAATTACCTCACTTTAAGTTTAAGATCTTATAGGAGTATTACCATCCGGCATCTGGCACCAAGACAGACAGGTGCTTTAAAAGTAAATCATAACCACAGGTTCTATTTGTTTGAGGGCTGGTTGTGAGAGTCTTCCTAGCCACTCTTCCAACACACACACACACACACACACATTCTCTCTCACACTCACACACAGTCACTGACTTTTTAAAAGACTGCTTCTTTTTTCTGTTGAAAACTTAAATTTTCAAAATCTAATTGTACTCATTGTAGTCATTTATTTCTAAATTTAAGAAAAACTGCAGATAAATATAAAGAAGAAAAGACTACCACCACCCACCCATCCCCACTGAAATAGTCACTGTTAACATTGACAACAGTGGCTATTATATCCTTCCAGAACACCAATTCGTGTAATTTCATTTTAGTAATGAAAAGCAAGCTGTTGATAGGGCACAGTTCTTTGGGGGGATGACAGTCATGGAACTTAGAGCGAGAATCAAAGACAGGGTGTTTAGATGTGCGCCTGAGAGTCCACTGGAACCCCTGAGGCTAACCTTGGCTCTAACAGAATTCACTGCAGATAAAACAGAATTTAGTGCCAGAACAGATACCAGTTCTGACGGATTGACTGTCCTTGCCGAGGCTCTGTAGTGTAAGCATAACTTTCCCTGCACATTGCTGGCTAAAACCCTGGGTCCTGGTTCTTGAGAAGGAAAGAGGTAGATTTTGACAGAAACAAAGTCAACACTAAGTACCAAGGTCCTTCGAACATCATTTGTTTTTCAGTAACCACTCTTACAGAAAACTCAATTACAGGTGCTTTGTGGGAGAGTTAGAATGTATGGCAAAAAGACCTGAAACTCCCTGTTCTGCAAGATTTAGTTGTTACTTTTAGAAAGATGAATGATTTAAATCTTTCTTAAAGTGGTAGCACTTTCAATATTCACTTAGATCATCACCACCTACAGCCATCCAAGGCAACATATTTATATGTAAAGATTTCATTAGAAAACTGAATCAAATTAACTTTTTCCCCATTTTTTCCGCTTACCCAAACAACTCTGGTTCTCAAACTGTAGCATGCCTCAAAATCACCTGGAAAGCTTGGGAGAAGCAGGGGTTTGGTAGGTTCCAACTTAGTATGTCTGGAGTGCGGGGGGGGGGGGGCTTAAAATTTGTATTCCTACAAGTTTCTAGGTGATGCCAATTTTGCTCATTTCAGGACCAGATTTTGAGGTCCACTGCCCTACAAGACTGTATAGGAAAGTCCCATCCCAAAGTATTTCAGAAAGATGAAACTGTGTAAAATTTCCAAACTATTATTCTCAATTTAGGCTGATTTTATCTAAAAAAAATTATTGGATTTAGCCACTATTATTCCACCACTCTATACCTATTGCTGATTTTATTTTTTAGATCTGTGATAACATTTTTGTTCCAGAGTTCCTTTTTTTAATCTACCCCTGTACCTTGTAATCAACAGAATTGTTTCAATGTTTGTGTGTCTGGAAAAAAATATAGTCTTCCAGTACCTTCAGGTGATACATGGGCTCATCTCTTTTGAAGAGGATTTCTGGCTCTGCCAATTATTAGCTGTCAATCCTTGAGCAAATTACCTAACATCTCAGAACCTCGGGTCCGCATCTGTAAAAAGGACAAAACCCAAAATAAACAGGACACCTGCTCCCACAGGAAGTATGAGCATTAGACAAGATAAAGTGTGTAAAAAACCTTGGATGGGGACAATGAACATTAGGCGTCCACCCCTTTTATTATCTGTATTTATGTTTTAAGTGATTCTCTATTGTGATTTCCAGTGAAGATTAATCTGTAACAGGTTATAAATATCTAATGGAGCCTGAGCAACATCTCAAAGATAATCATAGCAAATCAAGTTTTCTCTACAGTTTTAAGGTATTTTCATGTCAGGAACAAGCAAGAACAGGTTCGACGATAATAGCATCTATTAGTGCCTACTACTGTGATTGCTGAGAATGATCTCATCTAAACCTGGCAATAGCTTTGTAATGAAGGTATTATGATTATAATCATTATCTTACAGATGAGAAAATGGAGGCACAGAGAAGTTAGGGTAACTCACCTAGTTACCTGAGCCAAGATTTAAACCAAGGGCTGTCTTCTCTCCAAAGTCTGAACCTCTCACCACTGCCTCTTCAGCTCAGAATCATAAGTGGCCACTGTCTGGGAAAGGACCTTAGACATCATTGTCTAGCCCTCCTATTGTAGAGATGAAGGAACTGAGGCCCACGTTCCATGGTCCAGGGGGTGGCAAAAGGCACCTGCTGTTTATATAGTCAGGTCAAGAGCTAAATTTGGGTTGAATCCAACCCCTGCAGTCTTTACAGCAATGTGGTTTTGCTTTGGTACAAATAAAAGTTTTGCTCCCCCACTCAAGCATGGGACAAACAATGGCGCTGCTGAATTAGGAGGGGAAGTTAGATATTCCCATGTTTAACAGCCAGCTCCATGTGGGAGGAGGGGAAAGCTCTGATTTGTAGCATCTGCCAATTTCCATGGTATAAACCCTCCCACCAAGGCTGATTTCAAGCTGTCAGTATGATGTCACCAGGTGCGGTGCTGGGGAAGAGACTCACATGATCCTTGGATAAACAGATGTGAGCTGTCTCTAGCACACCCCGGCCTCCATCTTGGTAGAGAATGACAAAAACTCTGAGTGTTGTTCCAAGGTAAGATTCCAACAGTCAAGGAAGAAAAAAGAGTGTTTCTTATGTATGCCAGGATTCTGAAATTCAGTAGAATTGATATCCTAGCCAATTCTTCTTTTACAGTTTAGGACTGGCTCTCTTACTGATACTGAGCCCCTGCCAGGGGCCTCTTGTGACGTATTTATAGAATCTTTATTTTCCCAAAGGGTACATGAATATATTGTGTCACGCTCTATTTTTAGAAATGCAAATCCCTTTTCTCAAATAGTATCTTTGAGATGAAGGGCAAATAAAACTCTCATAAAAAGTTGTTTGTTTTATTGAAAACAACTCTCCAACCACCAAAGACCTTTCTTTTTAAACTTGCAAAATGACCTCAGGAATACAAGTTTCTTTTAGGAAATTTAGAAAATACCAGCAAACAAAAGAAAACAGGTAAAAAAAAAATCATCCATTACTCTGTGATCCAGAGATAGACATAAACATTTTAGGGTGGATACTTCTAATATTTTTCTCTTCTTACATGCAGATAATTTTTTTAATGGCTCTACTGTAAAGGAAATCCATTTACAAATGAAAAGATATCACAGATTATTATCCTCCTCATACAGGTCCTGCCACCCTTTGTATTCACGGAAATGGTGTGTTAGCTATATTTATGCTGATGTTCTACACGCATCTGAAGATAATACTACTAATGGGGATTGTTATCTGGGAGGACAGATGGGGCTAAAAAGACCAGGGTGACAGTCTCGGCCCTTTCCAGTCCGTAGCCCACAGTTCACACAAAGACGTTTTGAGTCACAACTGCAGCTGTGCTGATATGGCCCTTGATTGGGACTCTGCTTCAGAGGCCTGAGGTCATCCCAGAGCTCAGAAAACAACCCCCTCCTGCACTCCCTTATTGCTTATTTCCTGCTGCCTGTGGCTCGGCCCCATTGTTTGAAGTGGGGCCTCTGAGCCGCTTTAATGGGTTTTCTTCTGCCCTCCCTGCTCGGGGTTGCCTCACCGCAGCTCACCATACAACAGTCTGATCTGGTGTCCTGGGGCCATCCATCCTTCACACATGTCCAGCCCAGTGGGGCGCTGTTAGAAATGGAATTCTCTCATTCCCTCTACTCCATCTGGGTTTTAGCGAAACAATACCCTGGAAAAATTTAACCGTCAAGATCACAAGGCCAGATCCCTGATTCTGGGAGACACATGTTTCTTGCTGAAATAGATGCTCATTAATAAGTTGGGGAAGGGCAGTCAATGGGAGTGACCAGAAGGTAAGCTAAAGCAGCTTGACCTCTCTGGAATCTTCGCCTTGGGCTCCTGGGGCTCCTTGTCTCAAATGTGGATTTTCTTGACAGATCCTCTTCTGCTGTGTTTCCTGAGTGTGACTGACCCCTTGGAGGCTCAGGGTGAAAGATCAATAACCACAAAGTGTTTGGGGACATGGGAGTCTTTTTCTTTAATATTTTATTTATTTATTTCACAGCAACAGAGAGAGTGAGGGAGGGGACAGTGGGGGAGTGGGAGAGGGAGAAGCAGGATTCCTGTGGAGCAGGGAGCCTGATGCAGGGCTAGATCCCTTAATTAGGAGTGGCTTCAAGGGAAAGTAAGTTACGTAAATACAAATGGGCCCTATTGGGTGGCTGCAGGCTGACATTTTTATCCTTGTGCATCATGATTGGTGAGGGTAGACGGCCAGGCTCCCTCCTGAGAGAAGAAAGGTTTTTAGCTGTGAAAACCTGACAAAAGAGAACCCAGGCCTGTGGGCACCTCATGGAAGATCAATCATGTTTTTAGTTTCAGTCGTTAAGAGTTGCTCTGTGACCTTAGGAAAATCACTTCACCTGTCTGTGCCTTATTTTTTCTCCTCAGTAAAAGGCAATAAAAATAACATGTCCTGGGGTGCCTTGGTGGCTGTTGGTTAAGCGGCTGCCTTCAGCTCAGGTCATGATCTCAGAATCCTTGGTTCCATTTGGGAATGGGGGGGCTCCTTGCTCAGCGGGGAGCCTGCTTCTCCCTCTCCTGGTCCCCCTGTTTGTGCTCTCTCTCACACATAAATAAAATCCTTTTAAAAAAAAATGTCCCTCATAGGGATGTCATGAGGATTAAATGAGACACAGTGTGTGAAGCCCATTGAAGCTTGGCTCTTTTCTACAAGGGTGCAGGCACGGTCTTCAATCCCTGTCCCAAAGTGGGGAGTTCATTGTCGAAGCCGTGGGGTGCATGTCGCTGGTCCCCCCCCACCCCACCACTGTGTGGCTTGGAATCCTTGTGACTCACAACATTTAGACCTGTGGTTCTCAACCTTAGTTGAGCATTGGAATGACCCGAGGAGCTTTCAAAAAAAACTCAGACCCCTGGGAGCTACCTCCAGAATAGGGCCCTATACCTCCTTAGTTCATTTGTGGTGGAGCCTGGGTCATGAGGTTTTTCGAAACTCCCCTAGTGCTTCTAACGCACATCAGAAGTTGAGAACCACTTGATTTTTGGCAGATGCTACACATCTGTGGTAAAGATGATGCAAATTAACATCATGCTATTAAAGATAGCAGTGTGCCTCTACGGCCTCTACAGCCTTGAACGTGGATTTTCCCCAAATCTCTTGACCCAGGGCAATTATCACAAACGCACAAAATTCTCATTGGCCCCACCTGTAGTTACCAGATGTCACCTCCGTCCTTACTGTAACTACTCTCCATTTAATGTATCCAATTTGCATGGAAGGGGAGGATAAAAAGTTCACACCTGGCCTCATAAGTAAGTTAACTAAATGTATGATGGTAGTCTAAGAGTTAATCTCCTTAATGCCGTGCTCTAATGCTTGGGCTGTTAGCTATTGCTCAGCCTTTATTAATTTAGGCTTCAACATGTATCTGCCTTGTCCACAATTCCAGATGGTGCTATAACTCATACCCTTCTGTCAGTTCCAGAAGATGACTACATGTGTTTTATTTAGATAAACTGTAATTATGCCGACTTTCAACTGTTTCAGTAATTTTGGCCCATTTGTGGATGATAAGTGGTAAAATCCACCTTCATTATTCCGTACTAAAACTCACCTGAAAACAGATTTGTTTGGTTAATGAAGTCTTACGGGATGGGGGATGGAGGAGAGGGAACATCGTACTTGAGGCTTTAGTTAAGTATGGATTAGAAACAAGTAAGACAACTTTTGTTTGCTTGGAGGGCTCAAAGCCAGACAATAAAAACCTCCCTTGGGAGACCAGCAGTTAGGAACAGGTCCCCACCCTGTATGTCTATGATGTTTTTTACCTTAGTGTAGACACTTAATCCAGGGTGGGGCCTATTAGTAACAGAGGCACAATCATTTGCCCACTTACCCTCCATGGTTCGTATTCATCTGGGTAACCAGCTCTGCTTACAGATAATTTCGACGTAAAATGGAAATATAAATCATAACCACTCAAATACTGGATATTTTCCAGAGTCTCATTGCCCCTGCTGGGGGGAAATGGATATGGTTTTCACACAGGGACATGATTTATGAAACAACTCTCTGAACCCCAGAAAGCCTAGTTGCAGATAACTTTAGCAACTTGAAGTCAAAGGATCTTGCATCAGAAACAAATGATGGCTGATCACACAATACTTTATTAATTTTTAAAATTATTTTTATTAACATAATGTTATTTGCCCAGGGGTACAGGTCTGTGAATCATCAGTTTTACACAAGTCATAGCACTCACCATAGCACATACCCTCCCCAATGTCCATAACCCAACCACTCTCTTCCTAACCCCCACCCCCAATACTGTATTAATTTAAAGTCTCTTTCCTCATAAGCATTCACTGGAAATAAATTATCGATAATATGGGTTTTATGTTTTTGATAATATGGTTTTTAACTTGTGACTTCGGTTGCTAAAGAGAATTTAAAACTATCTTTTTGAAATATTAAAAAAAATGCCTTCTGGAAGGGCCTTAGTGCTGAGCCTCAGCAAAATTCAAGTTTTATCTTAAGCACAGATCTTTTATATTCCAAAATCTTCCCCCAAACTCTGAGATTCTGCCAAGTAGGATGAAGAAAGCAGAAGGGGAGGATAGTTGGGTTTGTTTTGTTTGCAAAGCTGTTCCCTTTTTCTTGTTTATTCTTGGTGGCCAGGAGAGAGGTCTTACGCTGCTTTGTTCTTTGGCTGGGATCACTGTTCTACCAAGCGAAGGCTTTTGACATCTTTCGTCTGCTCCCTTGAAGTGGAGAGGCAGAGGCAACTTTGCCTCTAAGTCGATTCTAAGTAGAAACCCATGTTTTGGGTGTTTTGAGGGGCTGATTGGAGACCCGGAGTCCCGCCTTGGAACTTTTCATGCAGATCTGAGACTTCAAGAAGCATTATATTTTGGAATGGAGTTGATTTTATTCTTGGAGTGGGATAAAAATGCACACAGTACTTACTAGCACAATTGGTAAAGTGGATCTTTACAGACAAAACATTCATGAAAAAGAAAACAAAAATCAAGCTATTGTATTTTACCCCTACCACTTAGTAAGAGGCGGTTAGGGTTGTCTAATCAATTTCACTGTTGCTGCTCTCTTCCTGCTGCCTGATAGGGACACCTTTGGTTGATTGCTAGATACGTTTAAAGGGCAAGCAACTTAAATCTCTCTCTAGTCCTCCCTCCAGCTCTCCACCTCCCTTCCCCGCACTGCACCCCCCCACCGCCATTTTGGCTTTCTGCCTTTGCAGCCAAAAACAACTGGTAAATTATGTTCATTTCATCCTAAATTGGAATGGAAGGATAAAACCAAAGTTTTATTGCAATGTCTTTGGTGCCTCTAACTTCTGGTGTCCAGTCACATTTATTGAGTGTATGGATAAGGAGTGCTCTGTTTTCTATTTCAACTAAGAGTTAATCTGTGAAGTCAAATCTCAGATTTTTTTTTAAAGATTATTTATTTATTTACTTGACAGAGAGAGAGATCGCAAGCAAGCAGAGAGAGGGGGGAGGAAGCAGGCTCCCTGCGGAGCAGAGAGCCCGATGTGGGGCTCGATCCCAGGACCCTGGGACCATGACCTGAGCCGAAGGCAGAGGCTTTAACCCACTGAGCCACCCAGGTGCCCCTCAAATCTCAGATTTAAGGCCCCTTCCAATCTCCAAATCTGGTTCATCTCTGATCCCAAACCTATAGGCCACTAAGGCTAGGAATGCTTATTCTTGTTAGGTAATGTTTGTTGTTGTTGTTATTTTCTTGAAAGGGGCTCTTTGAAAAGCAGTGACTTTTAGTGTGTGATTAGACATCCCATCCAACCAAAAATGAACCTTGAGAATTTAAACCAATTTTTTGCCACCCTAGACTGTTCTGTACATCCCAAATCCTGCCACACTGCTGTCCCCCTGGTTTTTATGGCATGAAGACAGGAGCCACATTTTGGTGGCTTCCACATACCAGATATTTGTTAAGTTGAATTTAGTCTACCTTGTGTTTGATGGGAACGTGGTCAACCCCCACTTTGCACATACATAGCAGGTGCTCAACAAACCTTGCTGAATTGAGATAATTCTGCATGTTTGAACTGGAATAGGGTAGGAATTAGATAATTACTTTGGTTGGAATATAATTATAAATAAGCCTATGTACTTACGAAGTATTATTTGGGTCATATACACTCTGCCAGAAAACCAGATTACTGCTAAATTATTCATAGTCCTCAATTTAAAAATATAGTGCAATTTAGACCAAAATATTCAATAACTTAAACATTTTTTCATATGTAAATATTTCAGTGTGGATCTCTAAAAGATAGCCCTTTTTATGTAACTACAGTAGTATTACCACAACTACAAAAATTAACAAGACATATATTTTAAAAGCTAGCTGTTCTTAACTATGTTCTCAACTATTTCTCAAAGTTCCCAGCTTCTCCCTCTATTTTGCTTCTTCTACTCTGTTCTTTTGCTTCCCCAGGAAAGAGCCTCTTGTGGGTTTTGGAAGAGTATGACCCATACTTCTCAATCACCCATTGTGGGGTCCTGGGCTTGGATATGTTTTTCAGGCAGATTTCTTGGGGAAGGGGAATATGAGATTTCTTATATGGATATTGGGCCAGGCATGTGAGTCTTTAATCCTCACGTTATCCCTGCAAAATAGGTTTTATCAACAAATACCTGATAGTTTTCTAAGTCACTTTTGGACACTGGATATGAGTCTATGCATGTGACCTGGACAAGCCAAAAAGAAGAGGAAAAGAAGCCAAAGAGCGTTTATTGATCATTTGTTATGAGCCATACCCTATGCTATGGGCTTTTTATGTATTTCATTTAACTCTCAAATAACCCTAGGGCATAATTATTCTAATTCCCAGTTTATAAATAAACTGAAATTCAAAGATATTAAACATTTTGCTTGTTTTTTTTTTTAAAGCTTTTATTTGAGAGAAAGAGAGAACATGAGAGGGTAGAAGGTCAGAAGGCTGGGAGCCCAATGCAAGAATCGATACAAGGACTCCGGGATCATGACCTGAGCTGAAGGCAGTTGCTTAACCAACTGAGCCACCCAGGCACCCCTATTTTACTTGTTTTTTAAGACCTTTATTTAAAAAAAAAAAAAAACGGGGCACCTGGGTGGCTCAGTGGGTTAAAGCCTCTGCTTTCGGCTCAGGTCATGATCCAGGGTCCTGGGATCGAGCCCCACATCGGGCTCTCTGCTCAGCAAGGAGCCTGCTTCCACATCTTTCTCTATCTGCCTGCCTCTCTGCCTACTTATGATCTCTGCCTGTCAAATAAATAAATAAAATCTTTTAAAAAAATAAAAAAGTAAAAAAATAAATCTGAAGATCCTAAAGGCAATGAGATATGGGTAGGATTGTTAAGAATGACAAAGGAACTAAATGTTCTAGCTCCTCCCCCTGCATGATTCTTCACATGGTTCTCACTAAAACCCTCTATGATATGTATCATTTATCCTCAATTTAAAGATTAGGCTCAGTAAAGTTAAATCACTTATCCAAGGCACAGCAGGTAATCCAGTAGCATAAGGGGAGCTGGAATCGGGGCCATCCCTAAAACTTGTGCTGGTCCCCTTGCACTGCACTGCTATTTCTCCAGTTACTGCTAACTCTGAACCCACAGACTTGTCTTTGCACCTTACTTTTAGTGTGTGTAATTAACATGTATCATCTCATGGTCTCGTATGTGTATTATGGCTGATTGTATCTTCAACTGAATGTAAACTCCATGAGGGCAGGGATCTGGGTCTACTTTGTTCATTGATAATATCCCCCAGGCCAAGAACAATGCTATTATATGCAGTAGGTGTTAAATAAGTAATTATTCCCAATGTATACACTTTTCAGGGGTAAGTAAATCTTGGCCATCTAAGCAACTAGAGCAGTGCCATGCATCTAATAAACAACCAATAAAAATGCCTTGACATTGGGCTTTATACTTACCAAAGTGTTATCATGTGTGTTAACATAAATGGAAAGCCCAAGGCCAAGATTTATAGGAGATGGCAGGAGTTGGCAAAAGGTGGTCCCCAGAAGAGGCTGTGAGGCTCTAAATGAGGGAAGGCAGAAAAGAGAAAAGTGCCAGGGAGAGAGAATGAGATTCTCTCCTGGGGAAACCAGGAAGGGTTAGCAACTTATAAGTCTTACACAGGCTTGCTTTGCACAGGCAAGGCTAGGGGGAGCCACCAATTCCTGTGGACCTATGGAAGCAGAGAGGGTCTGATCTCAGCCTGAGTGCCCATAACCTCACCCTGTATAGACTCTCATTCCTCCCTGACCCCCCATGATTTTGCCAGTGGCTGTGGAAAGGAAATAAATATTCTCTGCCCACTTCCAAGATTTGGTGGGTACTACAGGGGAGCTGGGGAAGTAATAAACTTCAATCCCATTTGGAGGTCCTTGGGGGAACCAGTCAGCTCTTTCAGGTCAATTCCAACTAGGTAGGCTCAGAAGCTGCTAGCAGAGAAGTTACCACCTCCTCACAGTCTCATGAGACAATACAGGGGAGAAACATCGTAGTCGGTGCATGGTAAGGGAATGGTGGGAGTGGGGCACTGTAAAGGATAATACTCCATGGGAATTCTCACGGTCCTGATGTGGATCCCTCACCTAACATTTGTGTGTGCTGTGTAATATTGTGTTAATTATGCCTCTTAGTGCAACTTGGTGGAAAAAACAAGTGTTTGTATTTCAGACATCCCCAGGAATGCTGAGAAAGGAAGGCCAGCCTAGACTGATCTGACTGTATTCCATGAAAGTCATGTCAAATTGCATGGATGCAAGAGCCAGATGCATTCATCATTAAACCTGATCTTCATGCTAATCCTGTGAACCAGAGCAGTTATTCTTATCCCTGTTTTCTAGATGGATAAGCTGGGCAACAAGGAGGGTAATTGGCTTACCTAGGAACACACCGTTATGCATTGGTAATTCTTCTGATTATAACTATTTTGTTCTTTCCCCCATCATTTCTCAGTAATATTGAATAATTTTTTTGTAGGAGTATTAAGCTGGTTTTGGTATAATGGATATAAAGGAAAAAAGAAGAGTTAGAGGGTGGGGTGTTATCACCAAGCTACTGAAAAGATCTAGGTAAGAGATAAGGAGCCTGCACTATCACCAAATAAGTTTTTCCCAAGCCCAATGGTAACTGCTGTCCCTCTAATTTTTTTTAAGATTTTATTTCTTTTAATGTAATCTCTACTCCCAAGGTGGGGCTCAAACTCACGACCCTGAGGTCTGGAGTCTGCATGCTCTGCCAAGTGAGCCAGCCAGGTGCTCCTCTCCCTCTGATTATTGGACCCCTCAGTAGTTCTCAACAAAGCTGCTTATTCTCTTCTTTCCTCTCTGGAAGTTCTTTCCTATTCTGCTTTAGTGGCTTAGTTGCCTCTGACCTCTAAATGCTGTAATCTCCCAGGGCTTGGCCCCAAGTCTTCCCTTTCCTTTGTGTCCTAGTCAACCTTAAGCATTTCCATGACTGGCATTAGTGATCTCATTAATGGTGATGACTTCCAAACTTATACCTCTACTCCAGAACATTGTTCCAAGTTCCAGATCCACTTTTGCATTCCTTCATTCATTCAGCAAATATTTATCAAGTGCCTGCTATGTACCAGGCACTGTTCTAGGCACCTTGGTTTCATTATTAAACAGAACTGGACACCAGCTCTTATTTCATTTACACTGAGGGAGAAAATTGACAATACATATAATAAGTTAGCTGTATAGCATGCCAGAATGTCATAGGTGCTATGGTAAAAAGGAACGGTAGAGTAGGGTAAAGGAGGTTGAAAGTGCTGAAAGAATGTAGCAATTTCAATAGGGTGATCAGGATAGGCTTCATTGAGAAAGTGCGATGTGAGCCAACACTTGAAGGAAATAAGAAAATTATCCATGTGGATCTCTTAGAGGAAAGGTGTCCCAAGCAAAAGGAAGAGTCAGTCAGTGCAAAGGCCCCCACAGTGGGAGTTTGATAAGGAGGCCAGCCTAAGTAGAATGAAGTGAATGGGAGTGAGAGTTGTAGATCAGGTTAGAGGATCTAAAAATAGTATGTAAATCATGCACAGTCTTGTACGCCATTGGAGGATTTCAGCTTTCACTCTGAGTACAATGGGGAGCCTTCGGAGAATTGGGGGCAGAGGGCAGACATTATTCACATGTTTTCAAAGGTTGAGTGTCTCCTATAGAGGGGCAAGACCAGATGGAGGAAGACAAGTTAAGAGATTACTGCAATCAAATTGTCTACTTGATAGCTCTTCTTGGATGTCTCAAAGGTATCTCAAACTTAACAAAAGACACCTGCCTCCACCATCCCCACAAAAACCCATCCTGGCTCTCCTCCATTGTTCTTTATCTTAGTGAATGGTTCTACAATCCACTTAGTTGCTCAAGGAGAAACCTGCTTATCATCCTTGACTCCTGCAGTCTCCCACACCCGCAAACCAGTTCTTCACAGAATCCTATTGATTTTTATCTCATATTACATTTCTCTAACCTGTCCTTGTCTCTTTGTCTATACTCATTTTTCAGGCCACCATCATCTCTAGCTTGAATTACTGCAACAGTCTCCCAGTGGTCTTCCTTAGCCACTGACGTCTTCTCATATATTCTCTACAGGGCAGTTAGAATGATCTTTTTAAAAGCAGATCTGCTCAAGTCAGTGTCATTGCTTAAAAGTCCTCACTTGCTTCCCACAATTCCCACAATTCTCAGGATGGCCCACAAGATTCTGTGTGGTCTGGCTCTGTTTCCATCTCCGGGCTCAACTCAGCTCATCCTTTTCCCTCACTTATTACATTCTAGCTATACTTTCATTTCCTCCACTGTACCAAATAACTTCCCAGTTCAGGACCTGCACATTGTTTATTCCCATTCTCTTGAATACTCTTTTTCCCATTTGTTCCTATGGCTTACTACCACCTCAAGGCTCAGCTTGACTGATACTACTCAGGGAGGCTGATCGTCCCAGAGTACTCATCTAATTTAAGCTCTGTCATTAATCCTCCTCGTAGCCCTCTTCCTTTTTCTCCACCATGTTTATTACAATTTCCAAGTGTATAGATTGATAGAAACCATGCATCTACATACATAGAACACTGATGCTTAGTACTTTTCTATATGTTTGGAGCATCTCTGTGGGTCATGTAAGTTCCATGAGAGTGAAAGCCACTTCTGTCTGGTTTTCCTATATCTTCAGTATATAACACAGGATTTGACAAATATCAGGCACTCTTAAATACCTTTGTGAATAAATGACCAAGTTCCCTTTCTTCTCCTTAAAACAACCCCATACAGCTGTCTAACTAAAACATTTAGAGGGCATGTAGAGTCAAAGTTTCATTCCTTAAGTATCCATTAGGGGCTTAACTAGTCAAGCACTGTGCTCTCTCCTGTTGCAAGCTCAAAGAATTTAGCAAAACCTACTGGCCCTTGAAAAGCTTATGTTTAAATAAAGATGCAAGGCACACCTACCCAGCAAGACTTCTGCCTGAAATTATCCAGAAAATGTGCCATTGCTTTTCCCACTCATGAACACAGTGTATTTTTTGTTCAGAAGGGGTGATTGCCCAGGAGCATTCTCAGGGAAAGGTTAAATGGCCTGTTGGGTCGCCTCTTACTTAGTTCCCCCCATTTCTGAATCTGGCTCTAAGTTTTGCCTACTTGGGAAATGAGTTTTGTCAACCCAGAAGGAGTATATCACCCACACTAGCCAGGTTCAGAAGAGGTGGATGCCTAAACTAGAATACTAATTTATTAATTTGGCATCAGCAAAAATAACTACTAAGAACAACCAGACAATCACAGGAATCACAGTCTTCAGCCTGTAGGAAAATCCATGTGGGAAGCCAACAGATAACAGGAAGGCTGCTTGGTGTGTTTGGCACCACAGTGAGGGGAGTTGGTTGTATAATCCCAGTATTTGCTGGGAGACAACTCAAATGGGCTGATCTATCCATTTTCAAGATGGGGATATGCTGACCTCAGTAAATGGAAAGTAGGTTTTTAAAAGATTTTTATTTATTTATTTGACAGAGAGAGAGATAGCAAAAAAGGGAAAACAAGCAGGGTAGTGGGAGAGGGAGAAGCAGGCTTCCCGCCAAGCAGAGAGCCCAAATCAGGACTCCATTCCAGTGACCCGAGCAAGTGGAAAACAGACGACCAGCGACCGAGCCACCCAGGTGCCCCAGAAAGTAGATTTCTTGAGCCAGAGGTTCTTCCTAGACTTGAATGTGCTGCAGTGCTGAGGATTTCCTTTTGAAAATCCCCATTTTCACTCTTTCCAACTGACCTTCTTCCTCCCAATGCACTCTTTCTTTAGCTATGATAATAACATTGTTTGGGTTACTGTCCGGACTGGCTTTCAGCTGGGAACCTCTGTGATTCCACTTAAGGTGACTTTGCATCTCACTGGTCTTATTTAATGTGCTTTAATTTCACTCCTCAGATTTTTCAAGTTTGGTGGGTAATCTCCGGATTCCTAATATAATTTAGTACAACTATCCTTTGGGAGGGCAAAATGCATTTCTGACCCAGGAGTCACTGGCATTTATTTTTCAGGTAGAAGAAAGATTATTAAATGGTAGGAGTAATTAATTTTGTCTTGGACAGTTAAGCAAAGCTTTCCAGAAGAGGTGACATGAGAAGCAACTCTCAGGTTAGAAGCTTTGAGGGTGGGGTGGAGCATATGGTAAGTTCAAGGTAGAGAGAAGGACTAATATCAATGTTCTATGTTATATATAATGTATATGAATGTAAAAATTATAGTTATTTCTGTAAATATACAAACATGACTTGTCCTCCTGTCCATTGCCCTACTAGAAGACGGTAAGTCCCAGAAGGAGGAAGAACTTTATTTTTTAATAAACTAGTTCAGATATTTGCCATTCTTACTTGTATCTTTCTACTTTTATGACATTCCTCAAAAATGTAGAGTATTGCTTGATGTGTTATAAACTTTATGTCAATGATGTAACACGGAACATTCTCCAGCTTTGTGTTTTCATTCAACATGATGTTTTAAGATTCATCTATGTTACAGTTCTCTCTCTTCCATTTTAACTGTGATATAGTATTCCATTGTGTGCATATAATCACAGTGTGTTTATTTTTTTTTTGTCTCTTGTTGGATATTTATTTTTCCATTTTTGGGGTGATACAGACAACCATTTTGGACCATGTTGGGCAATAGCTAGTAAAGCTGGAAAGGCAGATATTCTTCTATCCAAGCAAGTCCATTCCTAGATATATACACTAGGTCTACACTATGCAACATGAGAGCCATTAACCACCGGCAGTTGTTTAAATTTTAATTAACAGAAATTAAGGAAAATGTAAATATTAGTCCCTCCATTGAACTAGCCACATTTCAGGTGCTTACTAGCCCCAGGTGGCTGGTGGCAACTGAATTGAACAGTGCAGATACAGAGCATTTCTATCATTACAGAAAGTTCTATTGAACTCTGTAGTGTTGCCTCAGAGAATAACTTCATTTGCATATTTGCAGTATACCATGAATGCCAAAAGCACTTGTTATCTGTGGAATGAATTTGGATGTAAAAATATTGCCTCACGAGGCTGTATGTGATATATGTTGGTTGAGTTCCAGGTTAGAGGGGGTAGGATTCTAGCAGAGCTTCAGGGTCCTGTGCATGAGTTGGGAGAGTTGAGGAAGGTGTTTATCCATGGAAGTCAAGTGCAACATAGCAAGAAAAAGAGCTGGAATCATTATTGTGGAGGAAACCAGATAGCCCCCAAACCAAGAAACTGTAGCAAGAATCAGATCCAAGGCAAAGCTGTGAGTAGGGAAGATAAGTCATGGGGTCAGAAGGTCAGAAGAAAAGAGTAAAAGGAGGCCAAGACGTGAAGTCAAGGCAGGTCGGGGAGAGTAGTTTGGGACTGAAGCTGTGAAAATTGTGAAACTCTCTGAGGCCTGTGCTCCTGGCTTTGAGATCAAAATCTGTTCATTTCTGAAGCAGATTGCCATAACTCACGAGACGGGGAGCCCTGTCTACTTTTAGCAGAAGCTGTGGTGAGGAGAGGGTTGTCTGTAAGAATGTGGAGGAAGATTAGGATTTGGCTCCCACAACAAGGAGCCCTGAACATTTGGAAGGCTGAGGGTGGGGCCTGGAAGAGGCTTCTAAGGACAGGGAAGAGTAAGAGCCAAGGGAGGGAGGTAGGGAGTGGAGTAAAAGAACAGATTAAAAAGGACAGGGAGACCAAGGGGGCAAGGGTCAGATGAAGACAGAATGCAATGAGAGAGGACATTATATATGTCTTAATAATTGGTTTTCAGTTCACTGTAGAGTTCTTTCAATAAATTTTTAAAAAGAGCAGGAATGTGGTGTGGGGTTCAGAAGCCATGGGTCTAATTGAGTCAGAAAGTACAGTTCTAGCTCCAGGCTTTTGCCCAGCTCTGAAGCTAGTCTATAGCCCATTCCTGGATTTTCTGAAATCTTCTGTAGCCATCCCCTCCCCCACCCCAGTACCTCCCCTGCTCCCCTAACTTCTACAATTCAGAGGTAGTGATTTTTAAATTCTATTTTTTTGTTGTTGTTGTTGTTTTCTTTCTTTTCTTTTTTTTTTTGGCAGGCAGGGAGGGGACAGGTATGGGGCCACAGGGAAATCTGGGGATGAGTGGAGAATTAGAGCCGGCCACTGTAAAGTGCACCAATCAAGAAAGATATCCTCTGTCATTCTCTGATACCTTTTGAAGCTTAGCTTCACAATAAAAAATCCTCTCTCTTTCCTGGCCCCCTCATATAACAGATCATCCAAACTCAGTTATGATTCCAGTTACCACTTTCAAAACTCCATAATCAGATTTGGGCCTAACTTCAAGAGAAAGAAAACCCATTGGAGGACCAGACCAAATGAAGCTGTTTATTTGCTTGCTTACAAGAGAGCAGCCTTGTTTCTAACCACAACTTTTGAGAACCAAGGGCTAGAAGGGCTAGAGATAGTTCACCCGAAGGGACAAGCAAATATATCTGACCTTAGGAAAATAATCGTTCCAGTGGGGATCATGCATTATGAGAGTAGGCAACTGTCTACTAGAAAGCTTTTCCCAACGGCTTTCCATACCCTCTAGCGATACTGACAGGGGTTTGGATTCCCTAGCAAGGCCAGTCTGAGAGAGCTAATTCTTTACAAAGATTACAGCCCTTTACTTCCCAAGGCCATTTCTTGTTCTGACTCCCCCCCCTTCTTTCCAGCTCATGTCACTTCATTCTTCAGCCTCAAATTCCTGTGCCCAGGCATGAGCGAGTCTACTGATAAGTGGACAACTGTCTTGGCATGCACGGGCAATCAGATGTTTGAAGAAAACTGATGAATAACCATGAGTCCAAGAGATCCATAGGGCTTAGGGAATTAAAAGGCTTATTCTTGTGGTTAAACCCTGGGAATGCCATCTCATTCCCGTCCACTGATTTCTCTATTATCAGCTGGTAAGCCACAAGCAGATCCCTTGTTCATCTGCCAGGATGCAAACTAGCCCTTCTTTCAAGTCCCACTTTTGTTCTCAGGCTTAAGAACGCTGCAGTTATTCCAAAAGGAATCTGGCTGGCACAGTTAATTGGACTTATTAGGTCATAATTACAGTATCACAGCATCAGCCCGCATTTTCCTGGATTTAATTACTGAACCTTCCAAATATGTCCTTGGGTCCTGATGCCATTGGTTAGGACCCCATGGTTGAACCTAGCATTCTATAAATGACTAGGCTGAATGCTTCCCTGAGCTCTAGGTTGATGAATAAACGGTTTCCTTAGGAAGGAGGTTTAGGAAAGCAATTGATCATCACAAACACTGACGTATGTGGAGTCCTTGCCTTGTGTCTGGCACTGAGCTGCCATTATTTCATTTAATATTCATGCGACCAAACAAAGGCAGGTACCATTATTAATGTCTTGTGTTTACAGATGAGGAAACAGAGGGGTAAGTTACCTTGCCTAAGATTACATGTATGTTTACTCCCATGTCTGTTTTGTTTCAGAACAAATGCTCTTAATGACTACATCATTTTGCTTCTTGGAAAGTATCTGTCTGCTCCTTGCTTCACTAGTAAGAGCTCATCTGATTCTCATTTGGTAGAAACTGGAATACAAGAGAGTAAACAGATGTTTCCTCTCTGATGAAGTGATGGGTTCCACTGTCCTGTTGTTCATGTCAGCCATGGATTCAAGGCAGGTGCGAGAAACAGATATTACCATCAAGAAGCGAGTGTATTACCAGAGAAGTAGGGCTCACCCCCCAGGTCTCCTTCCAAACATATTTACATGCATATAAAGTAACATGCCAGCTCACGTGAAAACTGTAAGTGCTATGGGAGACAGTCAGGTGTTAATAGAAGGGATGCTGGCCTGAGAACCAAAAGGTGTTGTTTTAGGAAAGAGTTGTGTAACGGGAACTTTCAATGTTAGTTTAAAAAATAGGGCGCCTGGGTGGCTCAGTGGGTTAAGCCGCTGCCTTCAGCTCAGGTCATGATCCCAGGTCCTGGGTTCAAGCCCCACATCGGGCTTTCTGCTCAGCAGGGAGCCTGCTTCCTCCTCTCTCTCTGCCTGCCTCTCTGCCTACTTGTGATTTCTCTCTGTCAAATAAATAAATAAAATCTTTAAAAAAAAATAAATAAAGTGGACCTACCTCAGTTATTGTGGGTTTCTTGATTAGAAGCCAAAGAGAAGAAATAATCAGGGATGCACTCGTGGATGAGCTGGGCCATGAAGGATGGTTATAATTTGATGCGATAGGGAGGAAGAGACTCCACGTCCGAGAAAGACTAGGGAAGGGACAGTAGCGGTATGGCAGAGAGAGGGGGAAATGAGTCTAGAGTGTTTACAGGTCAGCCGAAAGGAAATGTTTATAAATGCTTTAAGGAGCAAACCCCACAAAGTCAAGCATAAGGAAAATCCAGGACCAATAGGCTGGTTCATTGTTGATTGATTGATTTTTATTGTGGTAAAATTCACATGACAAAGTGTATCATTTTCACCATTTGAAAGTGTACAATTCGGTGATATTACACTCGCAATGTTGCCCAACCATCCCTACTATCCAGTCACAGAGATTTTTCAACACACCCATGGGAACACCATACCCATCATTCCCCAGTCCCACTTCTCCCAGCCCCCTGGAAACCACACAACTCTTTTTACCTCTGTGGATTTGCCTGTTCTGAATATTTCATATAAACGGAATTAGACAATATGTGGCCTTCTGTGTCTGACACTTAGCATATATTTTAAAAATTCATCAAGTTTGTAATAGATATCAGAATTTCATTCCTGGGACACCTGGGTGGCTCAGTCAGTTAAGGTCTGCTCATGATCCCAGAGTCCTGGGATCGAGTTCCACATCGGGCTCCTTGCTCAGTAGGGAGCCTGCTTCTCCCTCTGCCTGTCACTCCCCTTGATTGTGAGCACTCTCTCTCTCTCTGAAAAATAAATAAATAAAATCTTAAAAAAATACATCATTCCTTTTTGTGGCTGAATAATATTTTGTGGTATGAATATACCACATTTTATTTACTCAGTCATCTGTTCGTAGACATTTGGGTTATTATCACATTTTGTCTGTTGTGACTAGAGCCTCTGTAAACATTAGTATGTAAGTTTAGGTTTGAACACTTATTTTCAGGTCTTTTGGGCAGATCACTAGCAGTGGAATTGCTAGATCATATGGTAGTTCTATATTAAATTTATTGAGACAAAACCATGCTTTTCTTGAAAATCTAGCATAGTGGTTAAAAACAAGGGCTTTGATGTTTGAGTTGAATCCTGGCTGTGCTACTTACTAGTTTATGACTTTGAGCAAGGGATATAATCTCTGAGCCTCAGTTTTCTCATCAGCCGAATAAAGTTGTTTTGGGGATTACTGGGCATAATGCATAAAGCATTTAGCACAGTGCTTGTCACATAGAAAGCACCAGATACTTCTTAGCTACTAAGGAATATCAGTCTCATGCTAAATGTGATGGAAAGTCAACATCACAGATAAATAGAGGCCTAGGCTTCTTACTGACTTCACTAACTACTCCTGCCCCACCTTGCAGAACTCAGGAAGTGATCTGAATTTCTAGAAAAATGAGCAACCCCCTTTCCTCAACCCCTCCATTTTTTAATTAAACTCTGTGCCTATGTGGGAGCATAGGTGCTCACACATACATGTACACACTAATTATTCTAGGGAAAAGGGTTCTTCAAAATGTCAAAAGCTTGTGTGTGGGGGGGGTGGGTGTGGGTGTGTGTGTTTTATAAAAGAGATACTTTCCACGAAGAGGCAATTCAATATAGTAGTTAAAAGCCTATGTTCTGGAGCGCCTGGGTGGCTCAGTGGGTTAAGCTGCTGCCTTCAGCTCAGGTCATGATCTCAGGGTCCTGGGATCGAGCCCCGCATCGGGCTCTCTGCTCAGTGGGGAGCCTGCTTCCTCCTCTCTCTCTGCCTGCCTCTCTGCCTGCTTGTGATCTCTGTCTGTCAAATAAATAAATAAAATCTTAAAAAAAAAAAGCCTATGTTCTTGGTCAAAGCAGACATGAGTAAATTCCAATTCTGTGTTTATGAGCTGTGTAGTCTTCAGAAAATTACCTCATCCCAGTGAGCCTCATTCTTTTCTGTAAACATGGCATATTAATAATAGTACCCACCCTTGTTGACTTATTGTATTAAATGAGATAAATGCAAGCTTGGTGCAAAGCATATAGCAAGCACTCAACCTTCTGCTGTTGAGGGGATACCCATAACTTTGAACTTCCTTGTTTTCCAGCATCCCCACAAAGCCATCAAAGTGGCCCATGGGAGTCAAAGAGCCAAGGGACTTTAGCCAGACCTGAAAGAATGCCAAATGGTTATAAATATTCCTTCCAAATGACATGAAATTCCACCATAACAAAAGCACCTCAAGACTCTGTAATCTCAATTGTTTCTTTTGAGTTTCCTGCTTATGATTTGTCTCTCTGTTGGAAGTTGTATTTTTCCAAGACAGATTAACTTTCCACCTACCCAAAACAGAATCATATAGCATTTGTGCTGAAAGGGGAAGGGGCGATGAAAGGAATTAACATCTATAGCACTTTGTGCACGCAATTTGTCTTATGTGATCTTCGAAAAAACCCTCTTGTGAGCTAAGTATCCGAATTTCCATCATGCAGCTGCAGAATTGGGCTCAAATGTCACTCATGCCGAACTAGTAGCTGTCAGAACCAAGGTTTGGACCCAGATTTTTTCAAAAGGCTCCAATTTATTGTACATTTGCTTTCAAGATATTGTACATTTGCTTTCAAGAATTTCTGGGATCTTGTTTTGCGGCTGGTGAAGCAGAAGCCTAGAAAGGTAAAATGAGTTGCCCAAGGTCACTTAGCCAGTTAATGATAAAACAGGGGCTAGAAACCATTTCCAAGCATGCCAGCTCATGTTGCTTTATTTTCTCTTAATGGATGAATAATGTGGTTTATCAGTTTAAAAAAGTTTCAAAGATTGGAACGAATTTGGAAATAAATTTCATCTGTACCTTAATTACTTCCAGTTCATGTTTCACAGGCGTAACTGAAAAACGTTTTCCTAGGGGCACCTGGGTGGCTCAACGGGTTAAGCCTCTGCCTTCAGCTCAGGTCATGATCTCAGGGTGCTGGGATCGAATCCCACATCGGGCTCTCTGCTCAGCAGGGAGCCTGCTTCCCTTCCTCTCTCTCTGCCTGCCTCTCTGCCTACTTGTGATCTCTCTGTCAAATAAATAAATAAAATCTTAAAAAAAGAAAAACGTTTTTCTAGTCAGAAATGAACCATGCCCTGGTGTTCCCTGATGTCTGTGTGTCCACTGTGTTTGCTGCTCGATGTTCAGAAGTAGTACATGAATATAGGCAGTGCACAGTTAATTGCAGTTCTTGGTTCTTATCAGATGTTAAAGACTATGAGGGCACCTGGGTGGCTCAACGGGTTAAGCCTCTGCCTTCAGCTCAGGTCATGATCTCAAGGTCCTGAGATCGAGTACCACATCAGGCTCCCTGTTCGATAGGGAATCTGCTTCTCTTTCTCCTACCTGCTCATTCTCTCTCTTGCTCTCAAATAAGGTCTTTTTTTTAAAAGATGTTAATTAATGTGGTTAATTTTATGTGTCAAGTTGGCTAGGGTCTGGTGCTCAGATGTTTGGTCAAATACCAGTTTAGGTGTTGCTGTGAAGGTATTTTTTACATGTGCTTAACATTTAGATCAGTAGACTTTGCATAAAGCAGAGTACCTTCTATAATGTGTGTGGGCCTTGTCTAATCAGTTGAAGACCTTATGAGAAAATAACTGAGGTCCACTGAGGAAGAAGAAATTCTGCCTGCAGACTGCCTTTGGGCTTGAGACTGCAACATCATCTTCTTCCTGGGTCTACAACCTCCAGCCTGCTCTGCAGATTTTGGACTTGCCAGCCCCCCATTGGGTGGGTCAGTTCAAATCAATCAATTAATCAAATAAGTGTACACACACACATACACATATCTTCTTAGCACCATTTGTCTGGAGAACCCTGACTAATACAACCACCTACTAATATACCAAGCACAGTGTTAAGCTCTGAGGATATAGAGAAGAGATCTCTGTTCAGAGATTTGTAGCAAAAAATGAGAAAGCACGTTGACAAAAGTAGAATAGGGTGGGAAACAAAGCCACAAGAAAAGCACTGAGGTATATTTCCTGATGCTCTTTACACTTGCTAATAATACTAATGATACTTAGGCTTTATCTGTAAGGGGACACTTGACTTAATTCTGAAGGAGAGACCTTGACATGAGGCAAAAATTGATTTCCCTCCTCTTAGACTATCCTGAGAGTTTAAATCTATTGATTAAATTTATTAATTCAGTCAACATTTATTGAATCATGGTTTCATGCATAGTGTGTAATAACAAAGTGGTAATGGTCCGAGGAACCTCAAAGTTACTAGGGCCCCTTCCTAATCTTGGCCTAATCTCTGGTACCCAGGCTAAGGATGGAGAAGTCCCTTGACGTAGCTATGGAGTGAAAACCAGGCACAAGTAAATTCCTGATCAGCCCATGTGTCTCCCTGGCAACTGGATTTGGGCCCAATTAGACAGTGCACCTACCTTCTGGTTTCTAGCACTGCCTCCTCAGTTTTCAGGCTTTATCAGTGCCTACTTTGTTGACCCTGGGTATTCTAGGGAAGGCTTATGCCTTTAACATGTGATATTCCACTCATTCCCTCAAACACCAACTCTTCTCTGACTTCCTGCACTGGAGTCACATACAGTCTTGTGAGAAAGAAGACTAGTTAATGCCCATAGAATACTTGGAGAACCAGGCAAGGTAGCATATGGATATTTTCAAAATGTTGTCTTCTTTGCCCAGTATCTGGGCTAGTACCAGGCCTATAAAGCTTACCTGAATGGGTCTCCCTGGCTAACATGTAGTCTCTGCAAAGGGAGAGTTTTTGTCCCATTCTGCTTTGTACCCCTGCAGTTTGGGGCTGCTTCCTCTGCTCACATCTTTAATATTCTTTAGTGTTCTTCAGCCCTCTATCCTAGGATCTCTTCCCTTTCCGTGCAGTGTCATTGATTCACAATTCTATGCTTCAGCCCAAATCTCCCTTCCAAGCTCCAAGTCCACACATAGCTAAATGCAGAGACGTATCTCCCTAGCTATTCACAGTACCTCCAGCTCAGTGTGTCCAAAACGGAATTCATTCTCCATAAACACACACACACACGTCCTAGTCTATGCCTCCCCATCTCAGTAAATGGTATTATCATTCTCCCTGTTGCTCCCTGTTTACTCCTTTCTCCTTCACCTTCCACATCTAATCATTGACCTTCATCCATTCATTCAGGTTTCTGAGTTCCTTTTCTATGATGATGTTTTCTAGAAAACTTCCAAATACAATAGTGCGATGAAACCCCTCCCATATACCCAATGCTCAGCTTCAAATTTACCAGTTAATAGAAAATCATGTTTCGTCTATTGCCACTTCTTCTCACCCTCAATTATTTTGAAATGAATCCAGAGATCATTTCATCTACATTTCATTATGCATCTCTTCAAAGTTACAAAAACATCAAGAATCCCATTACCACACCAAAACCAAAATTCACAATGATCAAATATCCAGTCAGTGTTCAGATTTCCTCATTGTTTTGTACAGGGCATTGCTTTCTTACACTTGAATAGCTGAAGTCCCCACATTGCAATCGGATAAGTCTCTTAAATCACTTTAATCTAGTTTCCCCCTTATTTGTGCCTTTTTCTCCCTGCCATCTTTTGCTAAAAAAAAAAACTGCATCATTTATGCTCTAAGAGTTTCCCATAGTTTTGATTGTTGATTGCTGTTCCCCTGGATTTACTATAACATTATTTTAAAGTATTGGTTGTTAGCTCTAGAGACTTGGTCATGTTCCAGTTCTCTTCCTCTGAGACTATTTATTTCATCAGGTGGCTTTATTCTTTCATGATGAGGCACAAAATGTCTGCAGTGTCTGCAGTGTCTGTGGTGTTAGCCACTAATATTCATCATCTCAGTCCCTTACTTCATAGGAGCTTACAAATATTGATTCTATAATTTTGTCTTTTCCTCTAGGAGAAACATCCTTTCATTGATTTCTATGGTTACCCTGAGTTCATTCAGGAAAGGCAGGATAAATGCTTAACTCCACCACTACTTCCTTTTTAAAAACGAATTTTTGAAATAGTTATTTCCCTAGTATCCTCCAAAGGTGACCAGTGAAGGGTTTTCATTGGAGGTGGGATGAGAGAGGGAGAGTTACTGTTAGGAACTCATGGAGCTTTAAATATTTAAAGCATCTCGTTTTTTTCCATTATCATTACTGATGATCAATCACCACTTACTTGGCGAGTGGCTGTTTAGTCCTTTCGAGTACCCTATTAGTTTTTTGTAATAGCTCTACTGAGGTATAATTGACATACAGTACACTGTGCATATTTAAAGTGTACAGTTTGGTAAATTTAGACATATGTATACAGTCATGATACCATCACCACAATCAAGATCATGAACATATCCATCACTCCCAAATGTTTCCTTACATCCTTCTGTAATCCTTCCCCTCACTTCTCCACCACTCCCCATCCCTGGGTAATAACAAATCTGCTTTCTGTCACTATAGGTTAAATTTCATTTCTCAGAGTGCTTTGTAAGTGGAAATATAGAATATATATATATATATATATGCTTTTATACAGACTTTATTTCTTAGAACTATTATTTTGATATTCATTCATGATACTGCCTCTATTAATAGTCCCTTATAAGATATGTGATTTGCAAATATTTTCTCCCAATCTTAGCTTGTCTTTACATTCTCTTAAAGTTAATCTTTCTAAAATTAGAAGGTTTTAATTTGGATGAAGTCCAATTTCTCAATGTTTTTCTTTTTTATATCTAGTTCTCGATGTCATACCTAAGAAATCTTTGCTTAATCAAAGGGCACAAAGATTTTTCTCCTGATTTTTCTACTGACACTTTTAAAGTTTTAGGCTTACATTTAGGTCTACAATCCATTTCCAGTTAACTTTCGTATACGGTGTGAAGTACAGATCAAAGTTCATTCTCTCTCTCACACACATATGGATGTCCATTTGTTCCAGCGTCATTTGTTGAAGACGTCCTTTCTCTGCTGAATTGCCTTTGCAACTTTGTTGAAAATCAGTTGACCATGTTTTTATGGGTCTATTTCTGAGCTCTCTATTCTGGTCTATTTATATATTTCTGCCTTTATACCAATAACACATTGTCTTATTAAGTCTTTGAAGTCAAGTCCTGTTAAGTCTTAAAGTTTGTTTTTCCATTTCAAAGTTGTTTTGGCTATTCTAGGGTCTTTTGAATTTCCATATGCATTTTAAAACTACATTGAATGTATGATGATCAATGGGGAAGAAACTGGTTTCAACAATAGCTTTCAATTTTTTAGGTTTTCTTTGATTTTCTCAGCAATTAAGTTTTCAGTGTACAGGCTTTGCACATGTTTTGTTAGATTTACCCCTAATTGTTTCATACATTTGATGCTATCATCATCATATTTTAATTTCAATTTCAATTGTTATTAATATATAGAAATATTATAATTTATTTTGTATATTGATCTTATATCATCAAACATTGCTATCCTTACTTATTGGTTCTAGTAGCTTTTTTGTAGATGTCATATATTTTTTACATTGTCATCTGTGAATTAAGAAAGTTTTACATCTTCCTTTCAGATTTGGACACCTTTCCCTCCCATGCTTTATCAGACTGGCTAGAACCAGCAGTACAATGTTGAATAGAACTATAAATGTGGGTATCTTTCCCCTGCTCCCAATCTTAGTGGGGAAAGCATTCAGACTTCTACCATAAGATATAATGTTACGTGTAAGATCTTTCAAAGATACTCTTTAGCAGATTGAAGATGTTCCCTTTATTTTTTTCTAGTTTGCTTTGAATTTTTATTAGGAATAGATGTTGAATTTTGTCAAATCATTTCTCTGCATCTATTGAGATAATCATGTTGCTTTTTTCTTTTTGATCTGTTGAAATGGTGAATTATACTGATTGATTTTTGAATGTTAAACTAACCTAACATTGCTGGGATAAATTGCACTCGGTCATAATGTACCATAGTTTTTTATATATCTTTGGATTCAATTTTCCTAAATTATTGTAAGAAAGTTTGTGTCTGTACTCCTGAAAGATATTCTGCAATGGTAATGTTTGACTCATAAAATGAGTTAGAGAAACTCATGAAAAGAGTTTCAATTTTCCTGAAGAATTTGTGTAGAACTGGTATTATTTATTCCTTAAACATTTGGTAGAAATCACCAGGGAGACTCTCTGGCCTAGGAATTTTCTTTGTGGGGAGATTTCTAACACAAATAAAATTTTATAAATGGAGATAGGACTAGTCAGATCATCTATTTCTTCTTCAGTGAGCTTTGATAGTTTGTATATTTCAAAGGAATTACCAAAAATGTGCTTGAGGCTTGGCCACAGATGAGCTTTCTAAAATCACTTTTTCACTTCATTTTGCCTAGAAACAAAAAGAAAAGTAGGTGAGTTTCAAAGCCATGAAACATAGAATTAAAGACAGAAACACTAGACCACTCCTTTGCTTATGGACTTTGGCTAAGGCCAAAAAGTTTGAACTGGAGTTTGAACTTCACTTGTGACATATACTGCTGTATTTTTTTTAAAGCATGATTCTTTTTAAAGTCTGTTCCCACCAACCAAGTAGACTACTTGGCTAGTTTCTATTTTCTGCATATGAGAAGGGATTAGGTCTGTTTCTCCTAATTTTAGAAATGCAGGCATACGTGACAAGTTGGTTTGTCTTGTTCACCCTGCAAGCAAAATTAAAATTAGCTTCTGAAAGGATTTATAGCTTAAAATTGCAGCCATAAAATTGGGTAAAAGTAACATGCTGTTCTTGGCAAATGAAGACAGAGATCCTGGTCTTCTGCTACTTACTGGGTTTGGGGGGAGGGGGTTTCCCTCTCATTTTCCTTCTAGTCATGAAGGATGGATTTGCTACAAGCCATTCTTTTTTGCTGGTTCAGATCCTCCTCCCCATGTCATCTTTCCTCATCTCTGAGCAAGGCAAAACATCTTTAGCCTCATCTACACCAGTGGGCCTTAGAGACATAAGTTAAATATCTAGCTACACATTATCTTTATGGAAAGAGCCTGTATTTATCTCCTATTCATAGTTCCTACTGCTGGTGAACACCACACAGACTTACTGTCGGTCTTAGCTGGGCATTTGTTAGACTCCCTTCCCCTAATACAAAATACAGAAATGGCAGTGTCCTTGATCATTTGGACTCTATAACAGATGAGTTGGTCTTTCAGACTATTTCCAACAAGATGCAGCCTCTGTCCTGAAAGGCCCAATCCTTCCTATTTCTGTAGGTTCGAATCTTAGAGAGCTTATCAATTCTTCTGTTCTAACTTAGGCTCCCAGTTAGAAACCCTAAAGCATTTTGTTTTCAAATCCTTGGAATGATTTTCCTAAAGACATATTACAAATGAATGATAAGGCTCTGGACCAAGCCACTAAAGCCCATGACACTGTATACCTAAAGTCTAATAGTAAGAGTAGGCTTACAAAAAGTAGGACATGCAGCCCCACCATGTATTGCACAGCCAAGGAAACAGGCTCAGCCTGCTGTTGAGTGCCTAACCATTCAAAATAATCTTTCATATTATTATTTAAAAAACTGTCATCACAATTTATCTGAAGTAGTCAAAAGGGAAAGCTCTTAGAGTGGGCAACGAATACCATACAAAATTGTGCTATTGTTGGAAATGAGAGAAGGTGACATTTAAGAAAGGATGTGTTACTGTATCATATATGAATTATATCTCAATAAAATTGTTACAAGAAAGAAGAAGAAAGGATATGACTAGAATTTCCAGATAAATGGATGGAATATGAAAAATAGTCCAAAGACATGGATCCTTTGATAAATAGACCTCTAGGAGTAGAATATTCGAGGTGATAGGTGGGTCTGCAGTGGTAGGTTGATTTAGAAGGGCCCTTAAAGGTCATACCTGGATTTTGAATTTCACAACTTTTCAGGTAAGAAGGAGTTACTGAAGTTTCTTGAGAGAATACAGAATATAACATAGCTTCTAAGTTCTAGAAAATATCTCTTTACCTTTTCCAATTATACTTCTCACTTTCTTCTTTTGATTACAGTTATCTCTGTCATTATGTTTTAAGTTCCTTGAGTACAGTAAATATTGCATTATTTTCTAAATATTTGTCTTTTTCCATAGCGTCTAACATGGTGCCTTGATTTACAGCAGATGTGCATTAAAGGTTGTCCTCAAATCAGTGAAGTGGATTTGGTGTAAGAAAGCCTTGGTTCTAGTCTTGTCCCTTTCTGGCCATGCCCCCCTATTTAATTATGTCTTAGATCCACTCACTCCTCCCCATCCAACCTCCATGACCCTTGTTCAGACCACCATCACTGCAACAGTCTCTTAATTGGTCTCCCACCCCACTACCCACCCTCATGTCCATTATCCTTTGTGCCATTAGAACATTTTTTTCTCAAATATCAATTTGATCAAGTTATTCTCTACTTAAAATTATTCAGTGACTTCTTACTGTTCTGAGGATAAAAAGCCAACCTCCCTAACATTACCAATGAGATTCTGCATGAGCAGGCATTTCCCTGCCTGTACACCATCATCTCATGTCACTGCCCCCTCTACGTTCTTGTTCCAGTCACTCTGGCTTTCTTTAAAGTCTCCCCTACGTGCCATGCTCTCTTTCACCACAGGGCGTGTGCCTATATTGTCTCCTCTGCCTGGAAGATTCTCTGCCTCACTCCTCTCCATTGACTTAGTTTATGCCACCTCATTCTTCAGACCCCAGTTAAACTATACTTCCTTAGATGAATGTTTGCTGATCCTACCAGGGAAGCCAAGTGCTTCTTTTACATGCCCTCATGTCCTTCTGTTGGTGTCCTTTGTATCATATGGCACAATTTTAATTAAAAGATTATCATTTACTCACCCAATGTTTGTCTCCTCTACAAGATTACACAACAAAGAAGCAAGTCTATTTTATTGAATGGTATACTCCCAGGGTATAATCCAGTGCCTGGCACAAAGTAGGCAGACATTCAGTAAGTCTTTGTTGAATGAAAGAATGATGTTTATGTCTTAATGATTTAAATATTGTAAAGTTTCCCAGTACTGTGTGTTTCTCTATCACACTTTTCACAATTATGATTCTTTAAATATTTGTATAATTGATCTGTATTCCATATGAGAATGTAAGCACCCTGATGGCAGGGACTATATTGATTTTTTAAACTGAATTATAGTTTACAAACAATGAAAGGTACAGATTATAATCATATACTTTCAGACACCTGGGTGGCTCTGTTGCTTAAACATCAGACTCTTGACTGTGGCTCAGATCGTGATCTCAGGGTTGTGAGATAGAGCCCCACATAGGGCTCCAGGCTCAGCAGGGAGTCTGCTGGAGATTCTCTTCATCTCCCTCTGCCCCTTACCCCTTGCTTGTGTGCCTGTGCATGCACACACTGTCTCTTTCTAAAAATAAATACATCTTTAAACATGTTTAAAAATATATACTTTCATGAGTTTTGACAAATGTGTACACTCATACACATCACTCCAAACAAAATATAGAACATTTCTGCCACCCCAGAAAGTACCCTTTTACCTTTGAGTCACCTTCCTACCCCCCTATACCACAAAGGTAACTGCTGTAATGATTTGGGTTTTCTTGGACTTACTTTGTGTTTTAGAGCTTTGTATAAGTGGACTTGTACTAAATGTGCTCTTATGTGTCTGGCTTCTCTAATGTCTGTGAGATTCATCCCTGCAGTTACGTGTATTGATAGTTGGTTCATTTTTTTCCCCCTGAATAGTGTCCCATTGTACAAATATACTACAGTTTGTTTATCCATTCACCCATTGGTGGATATTTGATCTCGTTCCACTTTGGGGTTATTATGAATAAAGCTCTATGAGCTTTCCCATACAAGTCATATTCAATGTTTTTATTATCATATCCCCCCACCTAGCACAGTGCCTGACACTCAATAAATATTCACTGAGCAAATGAATAAATCTAATCCTCACATTGTCAGTTATAACTCTACCTTTCCTTCCTAATTGGATATTAGGATGCAAATGAGGAAAAGTGACCCAATTACAGGAACTCAAATACCCTTTGAATTTTCTAAAAAGTAAGTTGCAGAGTTTGTACTTTAAATATTATTAATAGCAATTCCTTTAACACACCTCACAACCAAACTTGTCACACAAATATGTGATGTATGTGCCCCTGGTAGGATTTCCAGATTAAAAAATAGGACAGAGTTCAATTTAATTTTCAGATAAACAACAGTTGGGTTTTTCATATAAGGGTGTCCCAAATATTTTATGGAACATATTTATGCTAATTTGGGACACATTTATAAAAAGTGTTTCCTTGTTTTTCTGAAATTCAAATTTAATTCAGCTGCCTGCATTTTTGTTTGCTAAATCTAGTCACCCTCTGTGTGAACTGTGGAACTTCTCATCCTTAGGCCCTTTCCAGCCTTAAAGCTTAAAGATTCCTCACCTGCTCCCAGTGACTGGCCCTAGGAAATGCTGTTTTTTCATAGTTGCTCAGTAAGTACTTACTGGCAAGGGAGAGGGAGGCATCTACTTTAAGAATATTATGGGCAACATTTACTTCATCTAGTTGTGTGTTAAGCATTTGCTTAACAAATTCATTTTAAGGTCTCATTGAACAGTACGTACTCATGGGTCTTGGTTCATTCTGGCTGGCTAGGGCTTTTCCAAGTGAGATCTAGCATGGCTGTTCTCCTCCCCACCCCCTGTCCCCATCAGTTATGTTTGTGGATGTGTGTGAACACAGACAGATGTCAGAGGGAAATGCCTTCCTGAACTACTCAGTAATGTCTGGTATCAGCATCATCCTTAAAATAAAGTGTGGGTGACAAGTTCCACCTGGTAAGGAGCCAGCTCCCACAGATTACTTCCTTCTTTCTCCAGAGCCTTTCATTCATAAACTCAGAGGGAGCTGTTCTTAAAAAGCAAATGCACATTAAACATGGGACAAGACTCAGCTTGGTTTAATGTGCATATGTGCATAAATTTCAGTGAACAGGTTCTGTTTTAAAATTTCTCAAAGTAAAGTCAAACTCTCTGTATTATTAGCCTGAGGTTTGGAAACCTAGACTGATGCTTAAAGGGGCATGGCTTAGTGGAAAACGCTAGTCATTATCATGAATGTGGCCCCAGGAATATATCTGATCCAGCCAAAGAGGTCTCTCTGGATTTCTGGGCCCTGAACTGCTAAAATGGCACCTTGGTATCTTGTATCACTTTTCCCTTTTAGAAGTTTAGCTGTGCACTGAAAAGAGAAGCCCTGACGTTGAGTCTTTGCTTTGTAATTTAACCAACAAGAGATACCAGCTCTCTGAGATTCAGGTTTGTATGGGTTTTTTTCATCTGAAAAAATGGACATATAAAAATTCTTCTTTTGTATGTTCCAAAAAGATTAATGAGAATCATATATAAAATTTGTTTAGAAATTATAGAAATGGCACAAGTAATATTGTAAGTTAAGTAAACCAAAGTTGATTTAAAAAATGCAAAAGAAGAAAAAGGGCACCACTCTCTTGACCTTGATCTATCTTCTCCTGACTTCTCAATTTCAGGCTAATTCCTAGAACCAGTGGCAGTGGGTCTGATGGAAAACAAAAACAAAAACAAAAAAACAAGAGACAGAGAGTGAGGGTACCAGAGTTTTTAGCCCAACTCTGACACTGACCTTCCAATATGGAGAAAGTCACTAACAGCTGGGACTCCATTTTCTCATCTTGAAAATGAGGAAGTGTGGAAATGAGGAAATGAGGAAATGGGGGCCCACTCAAGCACTGAGTGGGCCCCTGTTAGGTCAGGTGGGCATAGTACTAAATATTGTAACTGTAAATAATACCAGCTAACATATGTTGAGTATACTAGATATGCCAGGCATTTTGCTAGGGACGTTATCTCTAAACTCATGAAACCCCACAAAGTAAAATTTTATCCCTATTTTATAGTTCACAACATCGAGGCTTAGAGGGTTGGTTTTAAATTGATTTGCCTTATGGTGAATAAACCAAAGTCTTCAATCTCCACAGAACTGTCTAGGAGGATAGTTGAAGATATAAAGAAATCATCGTAATATTGTGTATGGGTGTATGTTCCTACACATACACCATCTGAAATATCCATTTTAGACTCATGGTAGGAAATCAGATGAGATTGGGTGTGAAAGGTGTTTTGAAGAAACCTTAAGTTATCAAAGTGGAATAGTTCTCTTACATTGTATGAAATCAGGATTGAGCAACCATTTTGACCATTTACTGAGCTACTTCAAGGAAAATTTATTCTATTCCATTCTATCTCATTTTGTTCTATGTAGCATAGTAACAGGCCCCAGCCCCTCCATGTCATCACCTCTTCTTTCTTCCCAGATCTTGTCACAACTTGAAAGCCCACAAATTTCTTCAACTTCACCAGAATCCATCATCCATCGATTCTACTACCTTTTTCACTGCCTCTTACCCACTGCCTGCCTGTGTTCACTTCCATCCTTAGGAAGCCCAGATTCGATGGTCCACCATTATAATTTCTTTCTTCTGTACAATGCTGAATTTCTTGCCTTTCTTGTCCTTTATCGCTCTTACCTAACAGAACCCAACTGTGATTACACCTGATTCCTCTGCTAAACTGTATCTGTACCCACATGGCTGAACAAGGCTAAGGAAAACCTCACAGTGTTGATAACTGGTGTTAAGTTCATGACCGCTAATCTCAAGTGGGCCCTTAGAGCTGCCTTGCAGTTCTACCATGTTTCCTTGGTTCTCTTTCCTGAAATTGCTGTGGTCCAGATTACCACATTGTTAGATCTGTTGGTATGTTCTCATCCTGCATTTTACTTGACTTATCAACAATTTAGCACAGTTTGTCACTCTTTCCCTGCATTTTATCCCTTGGTAGAATCATCTAGTCTTGTGGCTTTATATAGATACCAACGGTGGCAGAGACAGTGCTCACCAGATAATCCCTGTTCTCTCCTACTTTCCATGCTCTTATCCACCATGTCTAGTTCTTGCAAACAGCAATATGAGCACAGTAGGAGAAACTCAGAGAAAGTATTAGCATCTGAGGAAATGGAGTTGCTTCACAGAAACAGCTTGAAAATCCAAGTCACTTCTGGAAAAAAAAAAAAGCCACTAAGGAGACCTGACTATCCCTCAATTGAATTGTGACATGAAAAAAAATAAATAAATAAACCTTAGCTGTTTTAAACCACTGAGATTTGGGGTTTGTTACTACAACAGAGTCAAGTCCGTACTGACCAAAGCACTACACATACAAGTTCAAGCTAGCCATTCTCCCTGGGACTCCAGATTACATAGCTAGCTGACCTATAGAATCTACTAGCTATCCAGTGCCTCTACTTAGATGTCTACTAGATACCTCAAAACCAGAATTCTCAAATTTTTTAATATTTTATTTGTCTGGGAGAAAGAGCACACAAATGGATGGGGGTGGGGAGCAAAGGGAGAAAGAGAAGCAGACTCCCCACTGAGCAGGGAGCCTGACTTGGGGCTTTATCCCAGGACCCTGAGATCATGACCTGAGCTGAAGTCAGATGCTTCACTGAGTTGTCCTGGTGCCCTAAAAACCAGAATTCTTGACTTTCCCCCTCAAAGCTCCTCCTCCAACAGGAGATGTCACTCCTTGTCTCAAAACCATTTTTAAAAGTTTTTCTTTATATTCCAGTTAGTGAATATACAGTGAAATATGAGTTTCAGGTGTACAGTATAGTACAACACTTCCATACATCACCCTGTGCTCATCAGGACAAATGCCCTCCTTAATCCCCATCACCTAGTTCCCCCATTCCCCCACCTACCTCCCCTCTGGTAACCACCAGTTTGTTCTCTAGAGTTAAGAGAAAGTCTCTTTCTTGATTTGTCTCCCTGCCTCTCTTTTTTTTCCCTTTGCTCATTTGTTTCCAAAGGTGAAGTTCTTACAGTGGCCTCTAAAATCTTTCACAATCTGGCTCCTGCTACATCTTGGACCTCATCATCATTTCTATTCCCTTTACTCTATCCCAGCACTCTGGCCTCCTTGATGCTCTACCAAAACATCAAGCATGTTCTCTCATCTCCTGCCTTTGTTCTTACTCTTCCCTTGGCCTGGAAAGCTCTTACCCCAGATTAACTGCTTAGCTCCCTCCCTCATTTTCTCTAGCAGGGGTCCTCAAACCTTTCCAGACAGAAGAATCACCCAAAGACAGATTGCTGGGCCCCACTCTGAAGTTTATGATTGGTTAGGTCTAGGAGGGGGCAGTAATTTACATTTCTAACAGGTTTCCAGAGCTAATGACACTGGCCCAAGGACCCTGATTGAAGAAACACTATTCTCTGCTCAGAAGTTACCAGATCAGAGCACCTGGGTGGCTCAGTCAGTTAAGCAGCTGACTTCGGCTCAGGTCATGATCTTGGGGTCCTGGGGTCCTGGGATCAATCCCCATGTTGGGCTCCCTGCTCAGTAGGGAGTCTGTTTCTCCCTCCAGCCCTCCCCCTGGCTCATGATCTCTGTCTCTCACTATCTCCCAAATTAAAAAAAAAATTTACTGTATGATCAAAGCCTTCCCTGACTTCCCTATATAAAGTGACAACCTGACTACAACACTTTGTGTCCTTACTCTGCTTTGTTTTCTCTTTGTTTTCCCCCCTGGATTGCAAACACCATGAGAGCAGGGATTTGGTTTCACTTGTGGCTGTATGATACGACCTCTAGCTCCCATGCCTAGCATGGTACCTAACACAGAGTAGATGCTTATTACATATTTGTTGACTGAATGGTCAGAATAAAATGTTGTACAGCCAGCTTTCTGTGATCTAAGCTCCTGGAGGAATTGCTCACAAAAATAACTCACTTTTGGGTGCCTGGGTGGCTCAGTTGGTTAAGCGTCTGCATTCAGCTCATGTCGTGATCTTGGGGTCCTGGGATCAAGCCCCACATCAGGCTCCTCACTCAGCAGGAAGCCTGCTTCTCCCTTTCCCTCTGCCTGCCACTCCCCCTGCTGGTGCTCTCTCTGTCAAATAAATAAATAAATAAATTTTAAAAATTAAAATAAAAAAATAAGAAAAAGAATAACTCACTTTTGCCAACTATTCATTCACTCCAGCTAAGCTGCTTTTCCATTCTTACATTACATCTCTTGCTTCCTGGGTTACCTTGTGTGTCATTTTCATACCTGCCACCACTCCTGACTGAAAGCACTGGCAATGCCAGGAAAAACCAACTGGCTTCTGGAAGGGACACTGGATGTATTTCAGGAAACCAAAGGGGAAGGAGAATCCCAAGCGGAGCCGGTCTAACACTGGGAACTCTGTTATCCTGAGAGAAATTATTTCACAACCCTTTACTGAGTACCAGCTTGTGCAAGGGCTACAGAGAAGAAGAAAACAGAGTTCTCTTTCCAGTCTGATGGCAGAACCAAACAGATTGAGTCAAATATGGCAAATCACCATTAGCAGAGAGGAGGGAGTAAGAACTTCTGCCCAAAATCGCTGAGAGGGAAAAATTGGTGCTGGGAGAGGGACGGGGTTGGGGGTGGGGACGGTTCTTCACCAAGACAATGGTGTTTGAGCTGGGTTTTGAAGAATCTGTAGAAGTTTGGTTTGTGATAAATGTGAAAACGGGGTAGGGAAGGCATTTTGGACACGGGAACCAGCATCAGCAAATGAATAGATGTGATACTGGTGATAGATAGATACTGATGCTATTAAAAATACTGTATGATCAGTTATATGCAGACATCAACAAATCCAAATGGATGTCCTAACCAAGTTGAGTGGATATCAGCCATAGACAAACTGGCATGGATATATCGTCCCATCCCACTTGACTCTCAGCTCCAGGAGAGGCCGGGGTGTTATGCCGAAGAATGTGGCATAGCTAATATCCACGTAATAATAATAGCTGACGCTAAATGCTAACCATGAGCCAGGCACTGTGCTTTGCATGCTTTATCTTACTTAATCTTGCAGTCAACCCCTAGACGGTAGATATTGTTGCCATTTCCATTTGACATTTTAAGTTGCTTGTCTCAGATTAGTCCCAACTATGCTGGGATTTAAACCTCTACAGATTGACTCTGGAATTTATATGCTTATCCAAGGCACACTGCCTCAAGTAATGGCTAGAACATAGGTCGTCCCTCTTAACGCTGTGGGAATATACAAAGAGGTAAAATAGATTGACCTTTCCTTATCAACATTATTGTTTGGTTGAGGAAACAAGACGCTCAACCATGCAACCTCGGAAACATTGCAAGTACTGTCACGAAGCGACATGTGACACTTGCCCAGTGGGTGGGCCTGCTGAGTCATTTTGCTGAGCTAGAGTGCCCATGGAAGAAATGGAACTTGAACTTGGCCTTGAGAGGTATGGAATAGCGGGAAGAATGTGGAGTTGGAAGTAAGTGGGAGGCTTCACTTGCTAACAGTGTGACCTGGACCAAAGTTCTTTCCTTCATGGTTCTTATCCGGAAAATTAGTGATGTGGATTAGACTTCTTACCCTACCCCTAGGAGGTATTTTGCAGATTGTGAGGTCAGTTTTGGTTGTGAAAATAATTGGGAGGTGGCTCTTAGGTAGGAGCCAGGAATGGCAGGTGTTCTGCACACTATGAAGAATTGTCTTGTATCTTGCCCAAACTTTAGAAGACCTCTAGACATTCATGTACGTGAGAACTCTGTTTATAATTACCTGAGCCTAGAACATAACCCCATTTTACATCTCGAGTTGAATTTTTTTTCATGGCTTCATTTTTACTGAGTAAAACTACCCAAAAAACAGAGGAGATATTGAGCTTTTTTTTTTTTTCCAGAACTTTACTATGCATTATTAACATGGTGATAGCAACTGCATTCATGGTACTTGAGTCACTGCTACCACATCCCAGGGTCATTCTACTTTAGCAGGCTATCCCATTCATGGTGATCCTGCACTGAGCTGCTAGCCTCTGACAACTTCACATTTTCTAACATAGTGATGTATGAGCATTTATAGATGAGAATACATATTGTTGCATTATAAATGCCTTTCGTTTCTGCTTTGCAAGACAGTTATGTCATAATATGTGCTTTTGAAAGTACTGTTTACATCTTTATTATCACTGATTCTGATGAATTTCTTTTCAGGATAGCAAGAAAGAACAATAAATACTTATAGTTTAAAAAAAAAGTTAGACTGAAGAAGGACTATATTGGATAACCTCTCAGTGCCTTTGCAGTTCAAATTTTCTGTGGATGTAGGGAAGGGGTTGGGTTTGGAGAGGAAGCAGAGAGCATTCCAGGATGGAAATGACATGAGGGATGTGACCTGGTGGAGCAGGGGTTGAAGGATCCCCAGACAAGCCAGGAGAAGGAAGAAACTTCCTTAGAGCCTGGTCCTGTCATGTTCCCTGGAAGCCACTCCTTTCATTCCTCCCGCCCTCACTGTAATTGAAGACTCCTGGGGGAACTGCCAGGGCCAGAATGGCAGGAAATTGCCTTGCGGCCAGTGGGGCTTCTCTGGTTACTTCCCTCTGTGACCGAGGGACGTGATGGCTTCCTGTCTGTTAGCTGGGTGTCTTTGCCTCCTTGTTCTGCCAAGTTCCCAAGAAACCTTAGCTTCTGTTCCTTCCACTTTTGCCCAGCTCCTTTGCATGGGATTTTATCCCCTGTCTTATCCAGCTCTCTTGCTCCATATGAGTGATCTGGAAATGTTGGGTTCGTGACCAACACATTTTGTAGGACACCCAAAACACATTGTTTGGAAGTAAGCCAGAGATACAAATGGATATCCAGACAGCTCTGGCCATGCCTGTTGTGTCCTCTCCCTTGAAGGGGGGTAACTTGTATCATTCAGTAACATAATTGTTTTTCTCATTACTAATTATATATGCTCGCTGAAGACAGTTCAGAAAATACAGAAATATGTGTAGAAGCAAGTCTGTCACCCCCAAGAAATATAGTACTTGGCAGGAGACAAGGGTGACAGCATGAGTGAAGGTTAAATTTGGTGCTGGCCTGTTGCCACCCCTTCCAACCACTTCTTCCTCCCACAGCACCTCTTGATCTCACCGTTGTGGAATTTGCCTGTCCTGTATACCATAAAATAGAAGGCAAACTGGAAAGTGTACAGTAACACTTACCATGTCAAAAGCATATAAGCGATAAAATATCTTATATCAAGAAGGTGTTTGAAATCTAAAACAGCAATATTTTGTCAGAGCTCTGCTACCACTACCTTATTTCTGAGGTGTTGTGGTGATAAAGTGTTGTGGGAATGTCTAAAGAGATAAGAGACCATCTGAGAAATTCACAGTGCTCCCTGGGAATTAGGAAAAGACTCACAGTACAAAGAGGCAAGAGTGTTTAAGTACAAAGCAGGGCTCATAAATATGCCTTTCTCTTTTGAGGAAAAAAAAAAGGAACAGCCAACATTAAACAAAAAATTGGGTGATACTAAATCCATCCCAGAGATCAAGTTCTTGTTATAGATAATAGTTGGAATTTATGTTTTGCTTCTCCTCCCCTCCCCAGGTAGATAGGGTCAGAATGGAGAGTCCTTATTTTTGAGCCCTTGCATTGAGATTCTGGGAGACAGAGGACTTAGAAAACTCTAAGGTATAAGTGTTAAGGTCAGGGCTTTGGAGTTAGTTAGACCTGGGTTCAAATCCCAGCTCCACTCAGATGGTCATCAAAACACTCTTTGTGCCATCTGCTGTCTTTGACATTGGGGATATAACATTGAACAATTTAGATAAGGCCACTACTTACATGGAGCTTACATTCTAGTGGTGGGGGGAAGAATGTTTAATGTTGAAAGGAGAACACAGTGATATGATTGGAAGTAACTGGGGACTGCCTTAGGTTGAGTAGTCAGGAAAGGTCTCTCTGAGACTAGACAATTGAACTATGACCTGGATGATAAAAAGAGGCCAGCAATAAAACAAAACAAAACAAAAACTTCTAGGGGAAGAACATTCCAGGCAGAAGTAACAGCAAGGGCAAAGGCCTTGAGGCAGGAACAAGCTTAAGTTTTTATACAACGAAATACCAGTGTGATTGAAGCAGAGTGAGCCAGGGAGAGAGGGAAGAGATGAGGTTAGAGAGGTCAATACAGGTCAGGTCACACAGGGGCTTTGTAAAAATTCAGCTAGTAATCATCGTCATCATCATCAAGCAGATAAGAAAAAAAAGAAGTTGACCAATTGAGGGTATATTGTTCAGTACCAACTGAGACATTTGAATCTGACTAACTAGGGCACAGGGGTGTTACTGTAAGGTTTGAATGATGTGTTGAAAGTGAGCCTGAGGAAAATAATTCTGAGAACAGGGTACAGGGTCGCCATTTTTTGTCTATCATCACGTTTCTAACACTTGAATTTCTCTCAAGTTCTCTACAGTTACTGCTTTCTCCGTGAACACCAAATACACAAGTTCAGTGTGACTCACGACACCATCAAATGAAGTGATTAAGCCACTCTGAACATATTTGTTAGGAGGAGTGTGGCTAAGGGTCAGGTTCCCTGGGGCTACATTGTTTCTTGGTGCGCCTGGCTTACTAATATTTTTTTTTCCTCTCTCTCTTTTTTTAAATAGGGAGAGAAGAAGTCCTATGGAAAGCCATGTGGGGGCCAAGACTGCAGCGGTGGCTGTAAATGCTTTCCTGAGAAAGGATCCAGAGTAAGTGGCTTCTTCCATTGCTGAAAGACACACAGTCAAGGGAGTTGTGATCTGACGTGTGTGTGTGTGTGTGTGTGTGCGCGTGTGTTTTCTTTAGACTTAAACTGCTTAGAATCCACTCTTGTGACTTCATGGAATAAGCCAAGTGGTGAGGACCAGCTGGAAGGACCTTTGCTAACCAGATGAGAGGCAGAACTAAATTGGTAAAGGTCTCTGCGAGAGCAGAAAGAGGTTTCCTTTGTTGACTTAATGCCAACCTTTCCTCAAGGTTTCATCTGGAGTACTTCCAAAAGCCAATTAGGTTGTGAAGAACCAGATTATGTTTGTAGATAGACATGCATTTTCATAGCTCCTCTTTAGCCACTCGGTTCTTCCCTCTGGGTAACAAGTGGTCCAGTTGTTATCTATTGGGATGGGACTGGTCAAAAGTCAAGAGTTTCCTTGGGATGCCTGGGTGGCTCAGTCTGTTAAGCATTTCCCTTCGGCTCAGGTATGACCTCAGGGTCCTGGGATCGAGTCCTACGTTGGGCTCCTTGCTCAGCAAGGGGCCTACTTCTCCCTCTGCCTGCCGCTCCCTGCTCATGCTTTCTCTCTCTCTCTATCTCTCTCTCCGACAAATAAAGAAATGAAAGCCTTGGGGCACCTGGGTGCCTCAGTTCATTGAGCATCTGCCTTCAGCTCGGGTCCTGGAATTGGGCCCCCTATAGGGCTCCCAGCTCCACAGGAGGCCTGCATCTCCCTCTCCCACTCCCCCTACTTGTGTTCCGTCTCTTGCTGTGTCTCTCTCTGTCAAGTAAATAAATAAAATCTTTAAAATTAAAAAATAAATAAATAAATGAAAGTCTTAGAAAAAGAGTTTCCAGGGTAGCCTTAAAGTCCAGAAATTTGGGTGACTGCCCATAAAGAATGATTTACAGATATTATGTTAAAACCTAGGATTTGTTTAAAAACATTATGGGAAATAATTCTGTGTTTTGGTCCTTATTGGTAAATCACAATGAGCACCATGTGTTAACAGAGCGTTTCCATCAGCCCTTGTATATGCATATGGGAAGCATTGCCCCAGCTGATTTATACCCCGGACTCTCACAAAATAAACTGACATCTTCAGTGTAACTCAGGGGAAAAAAAGGTATTCAAGGGGGTTCATTTTTACAAAATGAAATATAATCTATGTCCCTGGGATTTATGGCCACCCTGTGAATTCGGATCTTCTGACTTGCAGCTTTGTGTCTGCACTCTGATCACATTCAAACAAGCCTAAGAGCTTAGACTGTCAAAGGGAGGGAGCATAAATAGGTCAACTAGACCCTCAAAAACATGGCCAAACAGGGAACAGAGTGGCCACTCCACCTTCTCTTTCATTATCTTCCATTTAAGAGTAAAGTGAAATATCAAACTACGCCAGAATTTGAAGGAAGAGAAAAAGCCATCTCCTCATCAAAAGGGACCAGACCCATTATACATTAAAGGCATAGACTTAGAGAATCATAAAATATCAGAGACAATATCTTAGTGAGCTTCTCATCTTAACCACTGATTGTACAGAGAAAGCAGACTCTGAGAAGGAAAATGACTTCCTGGGGTCACACAGCAAATTGATGACAGTTCAGACTATTACCTGGGTCCTTTGATTTCTTGCCTATTTACTTTTACCCACTGTTGCCTCCCGGAGAAGTCATGTTCACCGTAGTCACCGAGGCACATGCCTCTGCCTCTAATCTTTAACCAGGAAACACTTTAGAAAAAAAGATGCTTCTATAACAAATATATGAATATATTCTTAAACAACATGGAAGTGATAGAGGTTAAGAAGTCTCCTTTGAGATTCCAGTCCCCCTGTTGTCTTTCCGGTCTTTTCTTGTACATTATCAGAGACCTGTAGAAATATGAGTAAAAAGTTACATTTTCTGTTTTTTTTCCCCAAAATACAATCATATATTGTGTCTTTTTCTGTTTTTGTTTTTTTAAGCCATTTAATATGTCCTTAAGATCTTTTTCTCTCCCCCATAGTTTAATCCATCCATTCGTTCCTCTTTTGATGAACATCTTAGGTTGTTTTCAAACGTTTGCTGTTTTAAAAAGTGGCAGTGCCCCAGTGGAAATCCTCAAACAGACCTTCTTGTGCATATAGGATCAGAATTTCCAGATACAAGGTAATAAAGATTTTTAATTCTCAAAGCTAGTGCGCACTTACCCCGCAAAATACTCCGATTTACACTTCCATCAGCCTCGTACAGGAGTGCCCACGTGTCTACACCCTTGCCAACATTTAATACTTTTGCTAATTTGGGTGGAAATCTTCCCAACTGCCAGACTACATGTGAGTACAAGTGTCTTTTCCCATATTCATGGAGCATGTGTATTTTTTCTGTGAATTTTCTGTACATGTCCTCTGTCCACTTTTATAATGAGTGATTCTGACCAGCTTATCTTTCCCCTACAAAGATACCATAAATAAAAATGGCCCAGGTGGAAACGTGTGAGATTTGCAGTTTGACCAAAAAAGCATTTCCTGGCAGGTTGTAGGTGATAGGAGGCATTGGTTAGACGCCGCCACCCGGGAACTCAGAAGTAGATCCAGGATGCTGGTTGGGGGTTTAGAGCCTTTAAAAGTAGGAAATCTTATTTATACATCTGAACAGACCTTAGTCCCACACCAGGCAAACATGCTGAAGGTGACCGCATTGTTTGACCTCTGGCTGAGATTTTGATCTTTGAAGATAGAAGCCAGTGGATTTCCTCAGTAAGGAGCTCTCATTTGGTTTCCAAACATATGGAGCCCTAGTCTGTTTTCTTCGTTGAAAACATGGGTGGTTGGGGCGCCTGGGTGGCTCAGTGGGTTAAAGCCTTTCTTCAGCTCAGGTCATGATCATGGCTCAGCTCATGGTCCTGGGATCAAGCCCCGCATCGGGCTCTCTGCTCAGCAGGGAGCCTGCTTCCTCCTCTCTCTCTGCCTGCTCCTCTGCCTACTTGTGATCTCTGCCTGTCAAATAAATAAATAAAATCTTTAAAAAAAAAAAAAGAAAACATGGGTGGTTGAAGGGCTGTGGGACTGAGAAAAATAGAGTATCACCGCACTGATTGTTTTTTTCTCAATATTTAAAAGGTTCAGAGCCCGCACAGCTAAACACAGTCCTGGAGCTTATTTGTGAGGTCTGTGGTTGCTGGGAACATTTGTCCAGGTTACTGATCCAGACCCAGCTGTAATTCGCAAGTCAAGACCAGGGATGTCCTATTTCCCATATAGACCAGGGGGCCGATGCATGTGGGGCAGACCTTATGAACACAGATGCTGGGTGCCGCCCGGGCCACCGAGTCCCTTTGAGTCACTCTCCCTACCCTCCTGAGTTCCCAGGGCCAAGCAGGATTGTTTAAACTGACTCCAGCTCTGTTGACCCTGCCGAGCAGCCCCTCAGTATCCCTTTTGTGCAGATGTCAGAAAGATTTGAGACTGTTTTCCTTAGCTGAGCAGCGGGCCCCATTTGGATTTCAAGCAGTTCCCTTTGAGCTCTGTGAGCTGGGAGGGGAATGGAACATCGGGTCACCCCGAGATATGCCGCAGCCATTGGTGGGGCTGCCTCCTGCCTTGGGGAAACATCTAGTACATAGTTTGCTGGGCAGTGTGTACTTTTCCTTTGCCAAAGTCCTCTTGAACTGACTAGGACATTTACAAAACACCTAATACTCCTGCACAATGGCAATCCAACCCTTTTCTGGTTTAAGCACTCTTGAACTGCTTTCTTGATGGTTTGCCCTGCCTGGTAAAAAGACTTTGCCTGGCATTGGTGTACTGCTTTGGTACTTTTCCAAAGCACTGTCTCCCAGGGTCTGTATTATCTGTATGCCACAAGGAAGTGTCTTGGCCAAGCTCACTAGCCTGTCCACAGTGAAACTTGCTTAGCCTTTTTTAGGCAAATGTCAACTTTAAAAGATAACATACCTGCTAATGTTAAAGAAAGGGTTTCTTTTTTTCCCTTGGACATTGAAATTTGGACTTACGATTTGACTTTCAGTTTTCTTTCAGGGCTGGGGGGATATTTTATTACCTGGGAAAACCATTCTTTGGAGTTTTTTTCTTCCCTGTATTTGCTTGGGGGAGTGGCAGCATTAGATCAAACAAAATATATCCACCTTTTCCCATCTTTCCCTACTGGATTTGCAGGTTGTCTCTGCATTGTACTGCATTGGTGTGTGCTTGAGCTGGGAGCTGGTGGGACTGTGTGTTTTATTCCGAGCCCGCTGTATTCCTTAATACGATTTCAGACTTTTCCCGCATTTTTGAGGTGTTCTGGCTGGTGTTTATATACAGCACTGTGAGCTCCTAATTATGCATGCCACCTAAAGGATTATCACAGGTAATCCCAAACCATGGGGGAATACTGGGATTCCCCTCCTCCCCCATTAAGGCTGTTTGTCCCTGTTTTACCTCTGTGTCCTAGCTAGAGAGTTTCACCTGAAACACCCCAGGTCTTTTATCTCCTCATCTGCTGCCTGCTTCCTGCTGCTTCTCTGTCAAAAACTGTGTGTTTCCCATGAATTCCAGGCCCAGATGCACTGACCACTAGTTTTGTTTTTTGGGTTTGATTTCCTTTGGTTTGGCTTTGTTTGACTCTCCTGCTGCAAACAGCTGGTGTTCCCCGTGTCAGAAGACTGGTGCCATAGCTACCCAGAGGTCTTTCCACTGGCTCCTGATTTGGGCCATTTTGGTGGACATCTTTCCCTTTTTCCCTGTGCACCCACCCACCCCCACAACCCTACCCTGACTGACCGCTACCATGCACACCCCAATGTCCTTACCCTCTGCCAAAGCTTATGTTGCACGTGAACTCCTTGGGTGGCCGGGCCTTGCTCCAGCTGCCTGTGAATGGGCAAGCCTCTTGCCTTCATTGCCCACTCACCCGTCGGCCCTCTGCAGGCTAGCCTTGCTGCGAGCACCAGTCCCCAGTAACCTGCTTGTCGCCAGATCCAATGGACATGTTTCATTCTTTACCTTCCGTTGCCTCTCTGCTGCACGAGACACCTCCTTCCTTCCTGAAATGCTCTGTTCTCTTGGATTTCATGATGTTCTCTCCTTGTGTTTCTCCTACTGTGATTAGGACTCCCCAGGGTTTTGTCCTCATCCTACTTCTCTGCTACATCTCCTCTCCCTAGAAGAGGGTGGTTTCATAGATGCCAGGAATTTCCGCTGCCACCGATACAATGATAAATATTAAATCTCTACCTTTAGCTCAGACCTTTTTCTTTAGCTTCAGGTCAGCTTAGTCAATTTCTTTATTATTATTATTATTTTAAAAGATTGTATTTATTTATTTGGCAGGGAGAGAGAGAGAGAGAAAGAATAAGCAGGCAGAGGGAGAGGGAGAAGCAGACCCCCTTGCTGAGCAGGGGGCCCGATGCAGGGCTTAATCCCAGGACCCTGAGATCATGACCTGAGCTGAAGGCAGATATTTAACCCACTGAGACACCCAGGCGCCCCTGGCATGGTCAATTTCTTATTGACCATCTCTGCTTGGATTTTACTGGCACCACAACCATGTCTCATACAGAATTCCACTATCACCTCCCACCAGATGTGTCCCTTCCTAAGTCTTAGCCATCTCCTCTATGTCAGCAAATGGCACCACTTTATTGCTCAAGCCAGAATCCTTTCTCCACCATCACCTCCAGGTCATCATCACATCCTGTCCGTTTCTCTTCTGAAACAAAGCCCAAATCCATCCACTCTTCTCCGTATCTATTTGTCCAATCCAGGCCCATATAATGTCTTGCCTGAATTACCGTCTGAGCTCCCAGACTGGTCCTCCAATTGCCAGTCTCAGTCTTGCCCAGCCGTGTGCCATTCTGCTGTCATAATTTTTCCAGAACATAAATATGATCCTAAAACTCTTGCTCAAAATCCTTCAGTGGCTCCCGGTAGATCTCACAATAAAATCTTAGCTCTAGTAGGCTTTGGAAGTCCTCTGTGTCCTAGGGCTTGACTGCCTCTCCCACAACAGCTCACCACCAGGAGCCTCCTCCTCCAGAAAACCAAACCAAACCAGACGCCTGAACTGAACTCCTTACAGTTCACAGAACCTGCTGTTATTTAGTAGGGCTCCAGGTTTTATACCGGCTGCTCCATTTCCCTGTACTCTCCTTCCACTGGCTCTACCCTCTCTCTGCTGGCTTGCTTCTGTTTACCCATCCTTTAAAACCAAACAAACACAGGTTTCACCTCCTTGTGGAGCTTTCTGTGATCTGCAAGGCTGAGCTTATCTCCTTGCTATTCCTCTCGTGCTGAATCATAGCAAGCTACAGACTTGTCCGCTCTCCACTAGCTTAGGAACTCCTAAGGGGCAGAGGCTGGGTCTTTTTAGATTCCGTGGGGGCAGTAGGCACTACCAACTGTTTTGTAAGGGACTGACCAACTGACCAACCAGTTGGGATGGGTAGGGGTCCAGCCCTACTCTCCACACCCTGGATTAGATGAGAGTCCACTGTCTTGGGGGGACTCTCTTCTGCTAAAAGAAGGCAAGGGCCGGGGTAGTCATTTCCAAATTAAAAGTCTCTGTGGAATTCAGTATACTATGATTATTTAAGTACAGGATAATTGGTGATAAGGTTAAAATTTAGTGTCTCTGCACCAAATCTGCTGTAAGCAACACCCCCCTACTTCCCCACACTCTGGTTCCTATAGCTATGAGTTCTTCCTCAAAGATGAGGCTGTTCTTGAAAAATTGTGAGTCAAAGGTAATCACAGGCTTTGTTTTTGACAGTGATTGCACTCTCCTCCCCACCAGGCCTTTTAGCTTTCTGAAAAGTTAATGGTCTTGAGTTTCCCTTGTTCCCCTCCCCTTATGGGAGGAAAGGAATAGCCTTTGAGCAGGGAAGTAGCCATCAGGTGGTCCTAAGGGAGAGAGGTTAAAAAAAAAGAAAAAAAATTAAAAGTCTCTGTGGAATTCAGTATACTATGATTATTTAAGTACAGGATAATTGGTGATAAGGTTAAAATTTAGTGTCTCTGCACCAAATCAAGGTGCACTCATAGCCCAGTAGATGTTTGTGGTGATCTTAATCCACTCTTTGATCGTTTGGGGGCAGAGTGGGGTTTATCCATACTAATGAGGGAGGCTTCTGTTAGGAGCCAAGAAGCCGGAGGAGGAGATAATACGCAGCAGTGACATCAAGAGTTCCACTTTAGATATCCACAGACCCAGGCAGCAGTCCAGAGTTTTGCTAACTGGATGACTTTGGACTGATGCTTTCCCCTCTCAGGGTAAAATGAGGTAAAATGAGGGTTTTGTGCTGGGTAATCTCAAATAGCCCACCAGCTCTGATCAACTAAGACACCATTATGATACTGCACCTTGACAGTCTCTTGCCCCCAGAGTGTCTTATGCTTTCTAGTGTTGCAGGGAGATATGGAAGGCAATGGCTGACAGTGTCTGACCCTTTGGAGTTGTTTCTGGGCAGTTGCCCCAGATGTAAATCAATTGCTGTGGCCTTTTACTGCCGATGCTGGGAGCTTCTCACAGCTGAGGCTGCCTTGCCCAGGAGTTCTTTCTTCCCGTAGTTCTGGCTTCACAGACCCACGCTTTAGGCTAAGCATTGTTTGAGCCTCCCGCTGCTTGAATACATTACATACACCATTCCGATGAAAGGAAACAGTTCCCCCCTACATCCCTGGGGAAGAGTTCTGTGCACAGATCTCTAGAGACCTCTTGGTTTTCCTGGGATTGGCCCGCTGACCCATATGTCAGAGACATTGGCTGTCAAGACATGGGTGAGTGTCCCGCATGCCGGTATGTGACATACTGTCTTCTCATAGAGTCTGCCATCATCTTCCCTTGCCAGCTGGTTACCCCTTTCCTAACTTCTTCCTTTGGCCATCCATTCTTCTCTCCCTCTTGCTCTGGCATTTCCAGCTCTCCATCCCTCCTTCCCACTGTTCCACCATGGCATCCTCACCCACTTCTTCCCCTCTGCTTTCAAGTTGCCTGGGATCACTTCCTGTGTCACTAGTCCATTTTTGGTCATCTATCAAAAGGCATGTTGTCATGCAGGATATTAAAACTTAGGATTTGTTTAAAAACATTATGGGATAGCATGCCTGGGTGGCTCAGTTGGTGAAGTGTCTGCCTTCAGCTCGGGTCATGATTCCAGAGTCCTGGGATCGAGTCCCACATTGGCTCCCTGCTCAGTGAGGAATCTGCTTCTCTGCCCTTCCCCTGGCTTGTTCTCTCTCTCTCTCTCTCTCTCAAGTAAATAAATAAAATCTTAAAAAAAATATGGGATATATTCAAAGTCTTGTTCCTTATTGGCAAATTGCAGTGAACACCGTGCATTGGCAGAGTGTTTCCATCAGCCTGCTGACATCCACCAGCAGCAGGATGTCAGAAAGAGTTGCTGGGATGTACTTTACAGTAGCGTACCCACTTATCCAGAGATTTGTACCCTCAGAGCCTAGATCAGTGGGCTCCAAAACTGGGGGGAGGAGGGAGCACCGCGCACACAAGTCAGTCTATTGGCAGTATTAAAAAAAAAAATACTACAATTCCCCAATTAAATTGAGAAAGTCTAGAAAACAATTCAGATTTGGATTGAATTATTTAACTTATGTAAAGTGCTTATGACTAAGTAAGTGAGCGTTAGCCATTATTACTGCTATTGTGGAGTCTGTCAAATGTGTGGTGCACATACTGTCCCGGGCACCCTCATCCAGTGGGTCTGTCTTTGGCTTTCCCGTTGCATATGCCCCATGAGGCATTCTGAGGGAAGAGTGGGAGCCCAAAGACAGGAAGGGTGATGCTGGGGTCTTCACATTTTCCCCCCATATCTATACCAGAGATGTCACTATTTCCTTGGGCCCAGTTAAGTGGATTTATGGATTATATTCTCTAGCTACAGTAACCCTCACAAAATGGATAAATGGCTTAAGAAGATTCCTACAAATAAACCATGTCTTGAAGATAAAACTCATAATGTGAGCATATGAAAATGGCAGCACTCACACTCCTAGACTGAGTTTTTCCATCAGCTTCATTATAAGGTAAAAAAACACAACAATCTACCCGACAAAGTGGCAAAAAAGTAATGCAAGAATAATCAAGAAGACTATATGAAATATGGATTTACACCCATTCTCAGTAATGAAAACTCTTGTCCTAAATGCATGTCCTAAATGTATATTGTGCCTTGAAATGTTCACTAATAATATAATTGAAGCCATCATGACAGGACATTTGACATGAGATACATGAGATTACTTCATCTTTTTACATTTTTTGTATCTTGTGTGTTTCATTATATATATGTAGAGTAGGACATGTATATAATTTCAATAATTATTAATGATATATCATATTGTGTGTATTACATATATAAAGAGAGAGACAGGGGCAGACTGAAAGAGAGGAAGCGTGCTCAAATTTTTTTTCCCTGAAAAAGGTAGGCAATCAGAAAGATTTGGAGGCCACTGACCCAGACCATACATAGAATAGATGGGGACCCACTAACAGAGCAAAAGAACTTCTTGAAATCTTTTGCTTTTTCCCTATAGAATGGCTATGCCATCAACTTTAGAGCTTCACCTTGGCAACTTTACATAAAACAAAGCAATGGGAATCTTAGGAGTTGGGAGAAGTGAGACAGTAAAGAAATGTAAAAATCATAAAATTTCAAGCCTAGAAGGTTGGATCTATGCCCCAAGTGGCTTATCATAGTTTATAAAAGGCTTTCCCAGCTTGCCTCTAAAAGCTCTTGCCCTCATTTTAAATAGGAAGACTTGTGGAAGAAAGAGCTTCGGAGAGGTTAAAAGACTTTCTTTCCCAAGGTCCCTTTTAAGTGACATCGCTGAGATTTGAAACAAGTATCCCACCCACCCCCTAGTATGTTTTCTGCTATGCCAAATGGCCTCTTCATCCCATGACCGTAACCAGATGAGCTCACTTGGGTTGTAACTGTTGTGATGGGAGGGACACTTGTGGGGGAGAAAATCATCTAAGATGTAAACCAGATACCAGTAAATTTATAGTCCTTCCCTTGCCTTGGTGAGAAGTAACTCCTGACTGCATGTATAGCTTCTGTTTAATCCTCGTCTGGTTTTTAAAATGTTTTCCTCATATTCCTGTCTTAAAAGCTACAGAAGGGATGCCTGGGTGGCTCAATCCATTAAGTGTCTGTGTTCAGTTCAGGTCATGATCTCAGGGTCCTGAGATCAAGCCCCACATCAATCCTGCTTCTCCCTCTGCCTGCCACTTCCCTGGCTTTTCTCTCTCTCTCTCTCTCACAAATAAATAAATAAAATCTTTTTAAGAATTAAAAAAAGTAAAATCTAAAGAACCCAGGAAAGCCTGGGTTTCATCTGTGACTACAGGTTTTGTGAGGATTCATGCCAGTTTTCATAGTTCTGGTGCAGGACTCTCCCTCTATGTAGACCACTCATTGTATGGCAGTTCACTGCAATGGAGTCAGAAATGTGTGTAGATGAAATTCCCAAGTATATGTCAGGGAAGTCATTTGGTGTCTATTCTGAGAAGACTTGCATTAATGGAAGCCTTCCCAGACTATTTAAGAAAATTAATTGCATGGCATCTCGCTTAAGCTATAGTAGAAGTTGATGGGGGATAAAAAATGTGCATTGCTTTGCAGAAATTTGCTTCACTGTCATCTCTTCAAAAGAGCTTTTCTTTTAACAAATGGGGCACATGGCCATTTATTTAATGGCCACCTTTATTTATAGAGATTGAGGTCCCAGACTATGTTCTGTATTTTGTTTTTCTCGTTGTGTTGTGTGAGGTTTGAGCCCATTAGACATGATTTAAGAAAGCACTCTTGGGGCTAAACATTGGTGCAGGCACCGTGGGGAATGCAAACATATTACAAGGACCAGAACTCTATTTGGAGAGACTACACACACACACACACACACACACACACACGTGCGCATGCGTGTGTGCACACACATGCACTCCAAGACACTGCATCCAATTGAAAGTCTGAAAGGCAGAGCACAAGTCCTCAAAAGGAGATATTGGTATGGACTAGAGTGATTAAACAAAATATTTTTTAAAATATTATGACAAAAAAAGTTTCTTTAGGAGCATTAGTTTGGTGGGGGTCGTACAGGGCAGATTGGAGTAGGAAGACATGAGAGACAGGTAGAATGCTCCCCATTTTTAGAGATTAAGTGGCATATCCCAGCTCCCTTGGCACCACAGAAAGGAAAGTGTGCATCCTTTTCTGCTGCTCAGATCCTATGTTTCTTTCATTGATTCTCTCCAGCCTTGAACACACACACACAGACACAAATCCACATTCACCTAAAACAGTGATTGGATAACGAGGGCCTCGTTTTAGATGAATGTATCACCTTTTCATTTTTTTTTAATGACCTGAAAGATGGGGCTAGCTCCTTTTCCCCTTATATTCCTCTAACTCCTTGGAAATGAGTATCTCCACTGGTGAGTCACTACTGATCCCAAATGAGGAAATTCGTCCCCAAACCAAGTGGAGTCCACAGCACTGAGGTGACCCTTGTCTTGATTACAGAGGAGACTGTGTGATGCTTTTCTCCATGGGATACTAAGAGCTCCTGCCGTCACTGCAGGGCCTAGGGAGAAAGGCCAACTCAGTGGGTTCTAAAAGAGCTTCTGTTTCCTACTTGACACATTTTGTTACAGGAGTTATGAGTGAAAGGTAGGACTTGGGAACCATGAAAGAAGGAAGCCATTGTTTCCCTTAAGACAAATTTGGAAGTGTGGTCAGCAGAGATATCTACAGAGTACCTTGGCATTGTGTCTTTATGCTGAATTACCAACTGTGAAAACGGCAGTCTCGTTCCGTGGACTTAACTGGGCCCTTGGCTCTGCTATGACAGCTTCTACACTTTTTAATCCTCAGTTTTACAAGCTTAGTCTTAGTCTTTAATTTTTGAGAACCCAAAGGTGGGGGGGAAGCTCATTCCTTTGGACCCCAGGGAAATTACTGTATATGTTCAGTTATTGTCCATATCAAAGAAACCATGATCTCTGTCCCCATGCATGTCTTTGCTAGTTTGAGTAATTGTAGCAACTTGGCATTCCACTGTTTTAGTTGGGCTCCCTCTTGGAGCTAACACCAGTCACTGATTGCTTCCCCCTTCACATGTTGCTGGGGGAATGCCAGTAAAGCTATGAGCAAAGGAGGGAGCAGGGGAGAAACATGCCGTGGGGCCCAGAATGGAATGAGGGGTAAGCAGGGTTCAGGAGCCAGGTTTCCCCAGAGAGAGACAAAAAGAAAGCAAACAAAAGGAAGAGACAGGTCTAAACAGGCTCCCCAGACAGGGCCCCTTTGCTATAAGAACAGAGCCTTAAACTTCACAAAGCTCAGGGAGGGAAGGGAGCCAGGGGTTAAACACAGCCTTTGCAATTCAGTTGAAGAATTATTAACTGAGTATACACAGAGAGAAAAGGCACACATGTTCACATAGAGCAACATTTATTTTTCTTAAAACCCATTCAGACCCTCCATGAACTCAGAAATGAACCTAAACCTGTATATCCACATAGATAGTGATCCCCCCAAATCTTAAAGGCAGCCACCCATAGAGACTTGGAAAGGCTCAGGAGGGCACCCAAGAAGACACCCGCAGCCCCATGGTGCCTAACACAGGCTGGTTTTTGAGACATGTGCTGGGGAGCTTAGTGACCTCATTAAATCCATTGTGCTAAGTGTGAGCCCATGGTTCCAGTGACTGACAACTGGGGTAAGGTGAACTAACTTCTGAGTTTTACCTTCCAAATTGCATCAAAACCTCACTAAAGCTTTGAGAGCAGGATGAAAACATATCTCCTTCCTCCCTTGTGGAGTGAGGAGCCAGGCTTGAAGGCCTCCAGGGTTCCTTGGAGGAACCAGAGCGTGGAGGGCCACAGAGGCCCCTGCCAGGGTATAAAGGAGCCTAAGGACAAAAGGTCCCCACTGTGACCAGCCCCCACAGGGCCTCCACCCGTCCCCGGGTTCCCAGATTCCTGAGGGGAACTTGATCTGGCCCAGGGGCCTGCATGGGTCTTCATGTCGTCCCCAGAAGGCCCCGCTCCTTGGGAGCCCCAAGCACGAGCTCACTCCTACACCACCCAGGCCCACAGAGACACGGGAGGCCAGGTCTCTGAGGGAACCTCTCCAGGCTCAGTCGCAAGGATGCCATCTGTGGGAGGGGGCCCTGCCTAGCCCAGCGGGAGCGACAGAACCTCTTCTGCAGCCCAAGGGGGAGGCGGCCGCCCCACTCGAAGCAGCTCGGGGTAACCATAGACCACTGCCCGCTGCCCCACCGTGCCTATGGCCCAAACCGAGTGGCCCTTGGCTCTTTGCAATGGGAGAAAAGAAAACAAACGCAACCTAGGAACTTCGGACCAGCCGCCAAACTGAAAGGTCCTCAAGTGTCCCTTGTCCCTCACCCCCCTTCACAAAAACCATTTACCTCATAAAAAAGGGAGGACATTTAGACTCACAGGACATCAGAGCCGGAAGGCACTTTAGGAATCATATAGTCCAACAACAATTTCATCTTACGTATGAGGGTCCAGAGTGGAGAAAAAATTGATTATGAAGGCCAGGTGTGTGTGTGTGTGTGTGTGTGTGTAGTGTGTTTGGCAATGAGAGAGAGTGAAAAAGAGAGAGTCAGATTCAGAGACTATATGCAAGCCCAAATCACGAAACTTGTGAGCAGGAAGTTACTTACTTACTCGGCCCAGTGGCCGGATACTCTTTGTCCTTCCCCAGAAATCCACAGGTACCCAGAAGAGGGTAGGAGAAATTTCTCATCTTCATGGGACAAATAAGTCCAGTGGCTGAGAGCACAGGTATTGGAGGCAGATAAACCAGTCTTTTAAACCTGGCTCTGTCATTTACAGATATGTGATCTTTATCCTGTGGTTCACAACCAAGGGTACTCTTGTCCCCCAGGGAATATTTGGCCAGGTCTGGAAAGTGTTTTGATTGCCATAGTTGGTGGGGTGCTACTGGCATCTAGTGGGTAGAAGACAAGGATGCTTGAAACATCCTCAATGCACCGGACCCTTCCCCCACAATGCGGAATTATCTGGCCCAACATGTCAAGATGTCAAGGTTGAGAAACCCTACATCAAGCAAATGACTTAACCATTCTGAGGTTCAGTTTCTTCATCTGTGACCTGGAGTAGCAGTAACTATCTCACAGGGTTGTTATGATCATTGCATGGGCCAACTCATACACATAAACCAATTGGTGTAGTACCTGACAACAAGTAAGTGCTCCATTAATTATTAGTTATTAGTATGATCAAACCCTCCCTTAACGTCATGTTCTCCTATAGTTGCCATCCCATTTCTCTGCTTCCCTTATAGCATTACACCTTGAAATAGCTGTTTATACTGAAAATCTTCACTTTTCCTGTTCTCTCTTGAATCCACGCTAATTAGGCTTTCATTGTCACCACTCCTTTCTTATAAAGATCACCAGTGACCTCCACATTATTAATTCCAATGATCATCTCTCAGTCTTCTTACTTGGCCTACCACCAGCATTTGAAATGGCTTTTCACTCTCTCTTGAAAAACATTCCTTGCTTGACATCCAAGATACCACACCTTTGATTCTCTTCCCACCTTGATGATGAAAGTTTCTCAGTCTTCTTTGCTCCAAGTGGAGAGGGACTTGGTCTGATTTGTTTTGTTCTGTTGAATGAAGGAACAAATAAGATTTATTGTGAGGATGGAATAAGATAATGTATGTAAAGAGCTTAGCACCCATTAAGCACTTAATAAATGGTCATCATCATCACCACTACTACAGCTGTTATCACTGATGTTATTGTGATTATATTATTATTATTATTATTCTCACCTGCTGGGCTTTAAGGTCCTTGAACATGGGATCAATGTTTAGTGTCTTAATATTCACTTATATAGAACTTAATTCAATGGAAAAGTATATATTCAAGCCTGGATATATATGCAGAAAACAGTTTTCCAGGGACAGGAAGAGTCGACGAGGGCATGAAACTTCAAGGGCGCAGGACCTTAGAGGAGAAACAGATTTGGAAGAGCTTGACCCATGTGTGGGGTGGGCACCTAGAGGCTCATGGGAATCCAGAGCAACAAGAAGGGAGTCACAGTCTAGCCACTTTAAGTCTCCTCTTCATAAATGATGGGACCATAAAACATAGGGAGTAGCAGTTCTCACCCATTAATCATCCCAATTCCTCCTCTCCCAGGTATGGGGGAGAAGTGGGACTGCGGCCAAATGTTAGCATGAACAGAGCTTATCTGTTGGGTTGGACAGAGTAAGCAACATAAATTCACTTTATTCACAGGACTGGTTAAACTTCATTTTCAGGTATCTTGACCTTTGAACAACTTCACACACTAATTGGCTTCTACCGCCATCTTTAAGAACTGGCAAGTGGCATTTATATTAGACTGAGAACTTGGTCCCTTAGGGGTAGCCATTAGAAAAAGCACACAACTGATATCTTATTAGGAAACTTGTGAACATTCAACATGACCATTAGGTGTTGCTGATCATTTTAATAACATAATTTAGCAACAGTTGGAGTGAAAATGGGGTAATAATCAAATAGGCTATTTGTATCAAGTTTCTTTTTTCCATTAAAAATAGAATGTCTGGTTTTTATGATACTCAGGCCATTGACTCCTGCTTACTGTGGCATTAAGTGACGGCTAGCCTTTCCTTTCTCTTTTACCCCCTTCTTCCAGCAAAATGTCCATAGCTTAGAACCTAAGAAATGCTATTAAATAATACCCACATGTTTCCAGTCCCTGGCCATCCAAAATCTACACTCCTGCTTACTTGCATTATAGCCCATACGCAGTAACCACCCTGCTTTGCAGATGGGTCGGCTTATCTAGCTTACGTAAAACTCCAAAGGACTTTTTTTAAACTTACAGACCCAAATCATTGACTTCAAAGGGAATTATGTTAATGCAACTTTACTCTCAAATCAGCATTTATTTTCATTGAGTTTGAACTTGCCATCAACTCAAAGTTCTTCCAAAAATTAACTTAGTTTTTTATTTTTTAAAACATTTTTTCTTGACAACAGTCTTATTTTTAAGCCTTTCAGTAGGTGCTTAATAAATACACGAGTCACATAAAGGTCATGATGATTTTCCAACTGACTGGGTTGATGGTGGCTTTTGGCAGTTCTATTATTATTTGTCAAAAATCCTCCAATATCCATCTGGGCCCACAGATAGCCAAGGCTCCTGAAAGAAGTGTTGATAGAGCCCAAGGGGGAAGTTGTAATTCATTCTGGAAAGGTGACCCAGCTGCCTGAGTCCCCTGGGCCTCCCATAGCTGCCAAATGAGCTCCTAGCCTCTCAGTCCCATCTGTGATCTAAATGTATCCAGAAACTACCCACTCATCTCCTCCTCTTGACTAATGTGCTCACAGAGATGTATTCTTCCCACTAAGCTATAGGGGTTGCCTTCAGAGCTATGAGATAGTGATTGTCATCTTTTTTGCCACCATCTTCATAAAAAGCAATAAGGATAGCACATAATAATGAGCAAATAATAGTTTTTACCATTTATAAAGTAATTACTCTGTGCCAGACTTTGTGCTAGGTATCTTACATATGTTGTATCCTTTAATATTTTTAATGAGATAGAAATGTCACACCATGAAGTCCACCATTTTACAGATGAGGAAACAAGGATTTAGTGAGGTTAAGTGATCTGCCAGTTTCCCACAGCACATAAGTAAGTGGTAGAGCTGAGAGTCAGAGGCAGATCTCACTGGTCCCCAAACCCGTGCATCCCTCTCAACCTCCGTGATGGTCCTTTATGTGTACTGTCCATTCACATTCTCACTAGTAGGGAAACCAAAGAAAAAATTGTAACTTTCTTGGTGCTCTCTTTCACTTCTTACTTCTTTGTCCCTCAAGGGATTGACAGCTTTGGTGTCCCTAGCTACCACCATCTTCCTGCCCATACCTCCTCCACACACAGACTAGTATACAGCACACAGTACCCCCGTCAAAATCTGCTCTCACCTACTGACATTAATTTGCACTGGAGGTCTAAAAGTCTTTTAGTTCCTTAATTTGTTGTTATACTATCTTTGGACTACTTTTGTTTAATAATAAGTCATTATTTAGCACAGTGATATGAACAAAATTTTGGCAGTAAGAATGGATTTTAAGTTCTGATCTTGTTTCCCCATGCTGAATGTGTTACTCTGGACAATAAACCTCGGTGAGCCTCGGTTTTCTCAGCTGTGAAATGGAAATAATAATAATCCATACATCATAGGACCCTTGCGAGGGCCACACTGAATATATATGCTAACTGTATTAATGCAATGCCTTGAAAACTTCAATTAAAAAAATTTTTACATGAAGAAGGGAATGATAGTATGCCAAGTAGTATACTAATCAAGTTAAATAGCTCTTGCACATTCTTGCCAGTTTAATCAGCTAAAAGCATAAAGATCACTTTTGGCATTAAATCTCTGCTGCCTTCCTCACAGCAATCACAGTGTTTCCCTTTTTAAGAAATGATAATGATTCTGTGTTGTCATCCAAAAAGCAAAACTTCACAGGACCTGTACGATATTGAGCTCATCCAGAAGCTGCCCAGTGTCAGGTTGGGTCTGACCTGCCTGAGATCACGTAGCCCCCACGCTGGACCTGTGTGGTTGGAGAGAGGCAAAAGGCACAAATAAAGTCAGCAGATTGAGATGAGGATCCGGAATCTAGATTTCAAACCAGGTTATCAGGTTAGGGCTTCAGTCAATGCCAACATCCTCTCCGAACTTAGGCAGGGTGAGCCAGCAATAGAGTTCCAAACAGCAGGATGCCCTTATGCAATCTAAGAGCAAACACCAGAGACTTGAACTTGGCTAATAATAGTAGTCACCATGAATTATTTACCATATACTGGACACTTTGCTAAGGGCTCTCCTCTGCATTCATTATCTCATTTAATTCTCATAATCTGTAATAAAGATAAGTAGTATTAGCCTCCCCATTTTAAAGATTGAGGAAACCAAGGATTGCAGAGCGGGAGAGTGGTGAGCCTGGGATGAGACACCAGATCCATCTGGTTCCAACCTACATACCCTCAACCGCTATACTATAATAATGCCTCCCACAATACCAGAGTACTGCTGGTAACCACAGGCCACACACTTGGAGACTTAGGCACAAGGATATGATGATCCCAGCAGTAAAGCTGATTTGCTGCTTAGCCAGACAATTCTTGAAGTGAGACTTATGGTATTTTTCTACTGTGTGGTGGCAAGAGTTGGCCAAGAGTCTGATACGTGGCTGAGACTATTAGGGAGTGGCTGAGAGAGATTCTGGGTTGGATTGAGGCAGGGTCTTGCAGGGATTCTTTCCGGGTTTTCTTTTTTTTTTTTAAATTTTTTTTTTTCAGCGTTCCAAAATTCATTGTTTATGTACCACACCCAGTGCTCCATGCAATATGCGCCTCCTTAATACCCGCCACCAGGCTCACCCAACAGCCTATCCGCCTCCCAAAACCCCCAGTTTGTTTCTCAGTCCACAGTCTCATGTTTGTTTGCTTTTCTCTTGCAGCTGTGCACAAGTTCCACAAGTTCACTTTGTCCTATAGACGGGCCCTGGGATGTTTGTCTTGAGTGCCTTGTATGTTCTCATTTTCAGTGGTCACAAATAGAATGATAGCTCCTATCACTCTACCTTTCCATTTCTCATCAGCTTCCCTTGATCTATAAAGAAAGAGCAACAAACAAGAGGAGATGGTTTCTTCCTTAAAGAGCTCTGTACTCTCTAACCTTCTGGGAAATATAATGATGCAGTTCTTCTAAGAGGTGGCCTTGATTTGCAAGTAGGGAGTCTGGGTCCTGCAGAAATAGCCTAAACAGGATTTCACTGAAGGTGACAGTGTTAAGCAGGTGGCCTCACTTGGAAACCATCTTGGTCCTTTTGGAGGATGGAGATAATGCTGTGAGCTACCTCTGAATGTTTTCTTCCCTCTCGTGGTCAGCGGGAGGAGGAGAGAATGATGGTATATACAGTCCCCACTATTTACTGTAAGTGCAATCCTAGAAGTAACATCCAAAGAAGATTGCTTCCTTAAGAACATATATTATAACTGGAGCTATATATCAGACCAAGGACACTGTACCAAATAAATTAAAAAATATGACCCACAGTTTATCATAGTAGCAAAGATATAATGACAGTAGTCCCGCAATAATTCTAAATAATCAAATTGAGGCAGATGTGTTGTAAGGGGCATAGAGACACTGTACATAACAATTCTAAAAGGGGCCTCTGCTGTATCATCTTCTTCACCTAAATATAAATGCCACCTGGGGCACCTGGGTGGCTCAGTGGGTTAAAGCCTCTGCCTTTGGCTCAGGTCATGATCCCAGGGTCCTGGGATCAAGCCCCGTATCAGGCTCTCTGCTCAGCAGGGAGCCTGCTTCCTCCTCTCTCTCTGCCTGCCTCTCTGCCTACCTGTGATCTCTGTCTGTCAAATAAATAAATAAAATCTTAAAAAAATAAATATAAATGCCACCTAAAATAAACAAGATGATACACATCGACTAAACATTTTATATACAAGTTTTTTTCACCTTTCTTAGATTTTAACTTGAAAGTGCTTTCCAAAGTAAGTTCTCCCCACAGAGCCATTTATAAAATGAAGCCTCACAGTGACCCAGATATTGTTCACACCATTTCCAAATATATCAGTAAAGTTAACCCTGGCAATTTCCCTTCCTGATCGATTTTCTCTGCATTTTGGCAACATGTATCAATAGGCTTGAAAACGTTCACAGCCTCTGACCCAGCAATTCCACTTTTATAAAGTTAATTGAGGGGAATAATCAAAGCATAACAGAAAGATTTATGAATGAAGATATTCCTCGGAGCCCTATTTATAACAGTGAAAAAAGATGGGAAAATACTGAATGTCATACAATAGAGGAATGGTTAAGTAAAGAAATAAATAAGGTATAGCCCTGATGGTGGAATATTCTATACTCATTAACATGAGGCTTTCTTGAAGAATGACTTGGAAAAATGCTTATGATAGAACGTTAAGTGAGAATTATGGGAAACAAGTATTTGTACTGTGTGATCACAAGTTTGTAATGAGAATAATTCTAATCCATACCCAACTTTTTAAAAAAGACTCAAAGAACATGAAAATTATAGGGGAAATGTTTGATAGGCAGCAAAAAGGAGCCCCCAAAAGAGTCTGAGAAAGTATACAGAGATAAAGTGTTAATGGGAGCTGAAGGAATGAGGTGGTAGCCAAGTAGGGTTTCTTGGCAAGAGGTCTGGGTCTATTCTGTGAATGAGAGGGAAAGTAGGGGGACCAGTCTTTCCGGATTACCCAAGACTAAGGAGTTTTCCAAGACATGGGACTTTAAGTTAAAACTGGGAAATTCCTGTGCAAACTGGAATGAATTGGTCACCCCAGACTCAAGAAAACATGCTGGTAGATGGGTACTGTCGTGATCTGAGTCACTCAGGAAGCAGAGCATCAGACAGGGAGTTCAAAGGGCTTAATTCTTCTCCCTGCTCTGTTGCCTCTTAGCAAGATACTGACATTGAAGCTTAGCTAAAGCTTTAAACACCTATCTCACTTGTTTAACATGTTGTTATGCAGACTAACTTCAATTATTCACAAATACAAGGGATTATCAGTAACAATAAACATGTACTAGGCACATACTACATTGCTTTGGGCACAGTTCTAAAATCAGGAAAATAATGATTCCAAATTTGTAGAATTGTGGTGAAGTAAGTCTAAGCAAGATTATATGTCTAAATATGTGAGTACAATGCTTATCTTCTAGTAAACATCTATTAAACACTAACTCTGATGGTTATGTGAGACTGACCACGTGTCTCCACTTGAAAATACAAATTATGGGAATCCCATAGCACCTAATAGCAGCTCCATGAGATAAGTGCTTCTGTTAAGGCCCCCATTTTACACATAACAAAATTGTAGCTTTGAGAGGTTAATAGTCTTTATCGAGTCAGTAAGTGACAGGGTTTTGTTCTCCTGGTCCAGCACTCTTTTCTACTTCACTAAACTGCCACATGGTGAGAAGCCATTTTGGATGAGGACAGAGCCAACTTCCTTTCATTTTTACTGTAGATTACCTTCTTCCTACCTACATCTTCAGTTTAGTCAAAGCCTACTCTTGGGCTACATAGAGGCCACCATTCTATGGGATATTTTGTTATCAATCCTCAGAGAACTTGAAGAACCTTCAGAAAGGCTGTAAACAATTAGAGGGTCTGCAGGACACTTCTCACAAAGTAAGGATTAACATCAGTAAGTGTTCTGGTAAATGTTTAACCACTGGCTCTGGAAGAGACAGTGGAGGCCATGTGCAGATATCCATGTGGTAAATATTTCCACTATAGCTGATTTCAAACTGCCAATGTGATTAGCTCCTGTGAACCAAGACTAACCAGTTTAAGCCAGGAAGGCCAGTTCCAGCACACCACTAGAAGCAGTATACTACCTTGGAGTCCATTGCTTTCCCAAGTTTATATAAATTCAGTGAGAATTAAAGTATGAGCATTATTCAAGGAGGCTGGTTTTCATATGTGAAAAAGGGAGGTGAAGGGAGTACAAGGTGATGGTTGGGATACTCCAGACGATGGGACAATTTGAGGGAAGGCCTAGAAGAACAGAGGAGCTTCTCATTACTCTCCAGGTCTGGTGACAAGTCCAAGTCTGGCCTCTCTTGAAACCTCTCAGCAAAGCCAAAGCTCATTCCTATCATAGGGATTAGAGAAACTTTTTTTCCTTTTACTTTCCTTTACTTGTCATGAGCTTTTTATTTCCCCTCCAACTTTCTATTTTGAACATTTTCAAGCCTTTGGAAAAGTTATGATAGAACAATGAACACTTGTGCATACATATACACTTCACCTAGATTGACCAATTCTTCCTATTTTTCTACATCAGTTTTTCCACTGTTTATTTTGATGAATCATTGGAGAGTGAGTTGCAGAAATCTTGTCTCTTCACGGTGCCTAAATACTTGAGCAATAATCTCCTAAAGGAAAAGGCACTCAGGAAGTATAACACTGACACAATCTAAAGGTTAAAAAGTCTGTATTCAAACTTCCCCAATTATCTTAATAATTTCCTTAGAGCTGTGTCTTTTTATTTAAAGATTTTATTTATGTATTTGGCAGAGAGAAACACAGTGAGAGAGGAACACAGGCAGGGGGAGTGGGAGAGGGTGAGGCAGGCTTCCTGCCAAGCAGGAGCCCGATCCCAGGAACCTTGAATCAGAACCTGAACTGAAGGCAGACACTTAACGACTAAGCCACCCAGGTGCCCCAGAGCCGTGTCTTCTTGATACAGAATCTAATACAATATTCTGCATTGCCTTTAGTTGTTGGTCTCTTTGGTTGGTCTCCTTTAATCTAGAACCCCAGACCCCATCTTTCTTTTTCTTTTGTTTTGGATGACATCAACATCTTTGAAGAGTCCAGGCCAGTTGCTTTGCAGAATTGTCTCTCAGTTGCAGTTGTCTGATTATTTCTCTTGAATACATTGAGGTTAAACCTTTTGTTTTCTGCGGCCTTATATCTCTCTCAGTGCCTTACAGTCAGAGGAACATGACGTCATTTCCCCATTGTTGTCAATGTTAAGCTGGATCATTTGGTTAGGCTGGTGTCCAGCCTGTTTCTCCACTGCCATAGTAGTAAAGCTTGGATTCTGTATGAATATCCCATTCCAGAAGAAGCTTCTTTCTGTGGAAAGTACAAATTATTTTATTACTGAAAACATAAATTACATGGTTCATTGCAGAACCATGGGTTGAGAAGGCATTTTCCCTAATTAAAAGAAAAAAAAATAGAAGATGAGATTTATTAAAAAAAAAAACTGGCACTAAGCCTCTTAGCCAAATTCATGAGCAATTCACATGACAAGGGATCTTATCTAAATAAGGGGTTCCTTATCTAAATTGTGAACTGCTGGTGGGGGCTTATGCCCCAGTCTGTACATACATCCCTAGAACTTAGCCTAGTTCCTAGGCTGCAGTAGATGTTCAAGAAACGTTTATTGAATACATTCCTCTCTGCTTGTACTATATCCATGAATGAGAAATTAATCACACTAAGCAAAAAAAAAAAAAAAAAGTCCTTTATTTTGTCAACTGGCACCAGCTGGAATTGATTTGGCTCCTTAAGCACCACTCTTCTCATGGGAAATGACAGAGCTTTCAGTTTTCATCCAGGTATTTGACCTTACTTAGGCATTATTCAAGTCTCTGGTTATTCTAAAAATCTTAGCTTCTCTATATTAAAGTCAGAAACTGTTCTAAATAAATCAAGGATCAGCCCTGCATTTGTTAGGATTAGACTTGGCTGCAAATGACAGAAAATCCAAAATAACAGGGGGTTAAACAATACAGCCATTTATTTGTCTCTGATGTAAAAGTCCCCAGTTCTGGCCAAGATGGAGTAACAGGAACAGGATTTACCCTCCCGCCGGAAACAAGTGGAAAACCAGACAAAATGAAAACAATAGTCTTCAGACATTAGACACCAGGCAACGAAGAACAGTGATTTCTGAGAGACAGGAAACAAACAACGTGAGCCCTATGATTGCCCCAGCTTACTGCCTGGAGAGAGTTTCCAGGCAGGGATGCAGGGAGAGGGAACCAAGGCAGGGCCATGTGGATGAGGAGACCCAGCTGGGAGTCAGGAAAACCAAGGCAGCTAGAATTTGGAGGACAGAGTATGGGAGAGGAGAGAGCTGTGTAGAAAGAAAACTCTGGAGATCTGAGAAGAGTTCCCCCTTGAATCTCTGACTACATACTGATCAACACACACATATAAGGCCAGGAAAAGAACCACCCAAAAGGAACAGAAAAAATAATCCTCAGAGATCCAAAGAACCAGGAATAGTGTCTGTCCCCACCAGCCAGAATGGGAAATCTCATAATTCATAGAACATCAGAAGACTCAAAAGGGTCTTGCCTCAGCCGTGGTGCCAAATTAGCCCTAGGCTCAAGGCTACTCTAGACTTGCCTAATGAAAACAAATCCTGAAAAGATCAAACTGTTTCCAAGTAACTTAACTGTGTTCCAGAACAAAGCTCGTGACTTTTTATAGAAATATAAAGTATCCAACGTCCAACAAGATAAAATTCACATGACAGCAAATCGAAAACTACCAGGCATTCAAAAGAAAAAGGAAAATATAACCCATAATAAGGAGACAAATCAATCAAAATTGTCTCAGAAATAACACAGATGATAGGATTAGTAGACAAAGACTTTTAAATAGTTATTATAACTCTTCTCCACTTGTTCAAGAGGCTAGGGGAAAGATTGAGCATGCTAAGTAAAAATATGGAGACATTCATAAGACCTAAATAGAACTGCTAGAGATGAAAAACTTAATGTCTGAGATGATATAAAAGTCTGTATAGGTAGTTGAGGGCTTGTATGGCACCTCCATGGTCACCAGGGACCCAGGCTCCTGTTTTGTTGCTCCACCATCCTCAGTTTATGGTTTCCATTTTATGATCCAAAAATGGCCTCTCTAGCTCCAACCATCATAGTCTGCATTCCAATCAGCAGGATGAGAGACTAGGTTGAAAAAGGGTATGCACCTCCACCCATTTAAAGACACTGAGAAATCACATGATGTCATTTTCCCTTCCATCACATTGGCCAGAACTTAGTCCCAGGGTCATACTCATCTGGAACTGAGAATAAGAATTATAGTCTTAAAAAAAATAATAAATATAGTCTTTATTCTGGGTGGCTTTGTGCCCAGCTACAATGTCAGAGCTCCACCACTTTGTGAAGAATGGGACAACCAAAATAAGGGGACAGCTATTCGACACTTTTCAAGTTCAGAGCCTTATCAGGGCAAGAGAGGTCCTGATTCAGTTTGAATAAAATCATGGCTCCTGGCTTAAAAATAATTTGAATGAGACAGCACCCAAGTGTTTTTGATACTTAAAAATTAAAAATCTGATTAATTTGCTTTGGGATTGTTTGACTTCCAGCCTCCATACCTCCATTTACTTTTGAGCTTATCGCAAACAAACTGCCAGAGTTGCTCCATTTCCCCAATCAGTGACACCAATCTAGAGGTGGAATGTAACAATTTGTTTGACTTATGCCTCTGTTTATCCTGGCCAAGAAATCAAGGTCATTCGGTCATTTTTTGCCCTAGTCCTGAAACAACTCAGTTTCTTTCTTTCCTAATAAAGTCACTAACACCTGCAGCTGAAACCAACTTTCACAGGGGCATCCATATTGCATGCCATGGGACCCCAGTGCCTTCTTCCTGATGGAGAAAAATTTGGTACATGATAGATACGATCTTTTCTATGGACCATACAACTTCTACCCAGATTTTCTTTTGGTTGGTCATATAATTATTCCTAAATCTCAAATAGCTTGGTCATTACAAGTCACTAATCCTTTTGAACAGCCTTCCAGTATTTCTGGGGGTATTATTGTTCTCTTAATGACAAAATGGATGCCATTCTTTTTAAGAGATGGTAGGTGGGCATGCAATTGATCTGTTTTTGTCAGGAAAGAAAGCCTTGCTGGAAAATGGCAGTTCTTTCAAGGTGTCATATGAACCAAGTATATGACCAGCTCACTGAGTGATCCTACAGAGTATTCTGCACTAGCTCTGTGTGCTATCTTGAGCAACTCAGATCAGAAAATCTGCAGGAAGTCGGGCCTGGGCACTTTCCAGTAGCTAATGGCTTTGATTGCATTAACAACCTTCTTCTCAAACATTGCAGTATGACATATTTTACTCCCCCCCCCCCACATAAGCTCTCTTCTCCCATAATCACAGTGCTTTTCTATTATCAGCATCACCACTGCCATTATTCTTTACATGAAATAATAGTGAATTTTGAGATAGAATATTGATAGGGGTTTCATATAGCAAACTAACAACCTAGAGAAATGGTTTGATCAAGAGGTTGGGATGGAACTTCCTGGGCTGATTTGGACCCAGGACTATGACCTCAGGGGAACACTCTTTTCCCCTGGGTTCTCCTATTGTGAACCTGTACACAAAGGTCACAATAGAGTAGATTCAGTAAACACACTCACGACCTTCTGTGCCTGTCCAATTTGATTTCTGATTTGGCATCCATTGGAGCCAGAAAATACTCTCTGGGCCACTTGGAAAAGAGCAGATGGTTTTTGACTGGACAAAAATGCTGTTTGCCAGGTATGGTTTTGTTTTTAGTAAAACCTTGCTGTTTGGATAAAATGAAGGATGAGTGAGGGTGGAGAGTTGACTTGAAGGGATGATAACTCATGGGATCAGGTGGGAGTTTACACCCAATAAAAAATGGATACAAAGAGGTTAAGTTGTTCTCCAGGTGAAGGTGAGAAGTAAAACTTTGTTAGGCATGGAAGCATGTTATGAGCTCCAAAAACTAGAACTTTGTTCCATTTTAACTAACCCCTCATTGACCAAGACTGTCAAAAGATTGAGATGAGTGCTTGAACAGTCAATGGCTTTTAACACCATAAATTGCAAAGACTTGCTAGCTGAGTGCCTGTTGTTCTGACCCCTCTTTTTTATTGATTTGGAAAACATAACATTCTTTGAACTGGTTGGCTCCAGATCTGCAAAGTGTTTGGATCTAAATAGTGGATTGTCCCAAATGAGGCAAATCAAAAACGTGTGTGCTTGCGTGTGTGTGTGTGTGTGTGTGTGTGTGTGTGTGTGTGTCTGCGTGTGTGTGTGTGTGTGTGTGTGTGTTGTGGTCTTTAAGGAAAAAAAAACTTGTTGAGAGTTTCACACAATAATACAAAAGGACACTTCAGGTTTAGGTCTCTGTACCTTTCTTTTCAGTGGATTAAACCTAAAGCATAAGGGTTGTCTGTCCTCTACTAGTCAGATAGGGCTATAGTGTAATGTTAACAAATCAATAAATAGAACACTAAATCTATTGAAGGTGTTACAATTCTTTCTGCCTCTGTGTGTGGGGCTTCTTCATCTTACTCACATTTCTCAAGTGTGGCCCTTCTTCAGATGTTGTCTCATGTTACCAGAACATCTTTTCAAACAGCAAATTAGTATCTAACAATCATCCTCCCACAGGACCCTCCATTAAAGCTCTACCTTCCTCCCAGGCACTCTTTTTTTCTTGGGAGCCCATGTCTAATACATTCTTCTCACTTTGTATGCCATTGTCATAGTAGATTTTAAAGGCTTTTAAAAAAGTGTCCCAGCTATAAAACACCATACCAAGCCAGTCTTGGAGACTGGCTTCCTTCTCAAAATTTTAGAGGACTACCCTATGGCCAAGAGGATGTTCATCTTTAGATACAGAAAACCCGGGGCGCCTGGGTGGCTCAGTGGGTTAAGCCGCTGCCTTCGGCTCAGGTCATGATCTCGGAGTCCTGGGATCGAGCCCCGCATCGGGCTCTCTGCTCTCTCGGGGAGCCTGCTTCCTCCTCTCTCTCTGCCTGCCTCTCTGCCTGCTTGTGATCTCTCTGTCAAAAAAAAAAAAAAAAAAAAACTTAGATACAGAAAACCCAGGGCAAACATTCTCTTTGAACCAATAGATATGTAGCAAGTATTTACTGAACACCTGTTAAGCATTACAGCATTAAGCTAGGTACAAGAGTAGAGACACAAGACAGTCATGGCATGGTCCTCATCTTGGATGATACTCTATTTTCAGCTTGGGGAAGGGAAAAATTCACTGCAAAATCTAAAGGTAGATCGTCCAGCTTATGAACCATTAGCTATCAGACCTTTAGCTTTCACCTAGTACTACTGTGTCTTCAAACCATGGACTCTCGAGCTGTAAGATTCACCAGAGTGCTTTCAAGTCTGCTTCTCTGCCCTTGTTGCCTCCACGCCTTTCAACCAGTCACGCTGCTTTAAATTTCTGTAAGATTTTGAGTAACAAATGTTCCATAGCTCTTAAAATCTTTCAAACCATAAGTCTAGTCCAACCCTCTCATGTTTCAGATGAGGAAATAAAGCCCCAGAAAGGGAAAAGAATTTGGTTGAGGGTCCATATCCTGTTAGAAGCTGCAACCCTCAGTATTCTGATTCTAGTGATCTGTTTCCCCATGCCATCTATCACCCTAGCAACAGACACTTCTAAATATCAGAGTGGCCTTCTAGTTTAGGAAGAGCCACTTGACACAGGAACTGGAAGAAGTTACTTTGGGGTATTCTGAGACAAGTGCTTAGATCCTGAGTTACTCTGGGAGGCCAGAGAAAGAAGAGATCAGAGAAGGATATTGTTCAGGCTCCCATTTTGGTGCACCCAAATGGCTTCTCAACCTTCACAAGAGAATATGAAGATTCACTGAGATCATGAATGCAAAGTATCTGGCACATGGTAGGTGTCAAACAAATGGTAAATTATAATAATACAGCTATTTCTTTGTAACATAAAGTGGCGCCTTTCACTGATGTGTCTCTCAATTATATAGGCACAGAAAATAAGGATTTATGAATCAGAATCCAGGTCCACAGTGAGTTAACCTTGTATACCAGATGAATGCCAATTTAATATATAATTTGGTAGAGTTGAAGTATAGGCTTCACTTTCCAGGGAGCCTGGCAGAGCTTGGCAATATTAGTGTGCCTCACTGTGCCAGTTCAGAGAGCTAAACATATGATGTGGTGCTCAGTTTCTTTTAAGCACAGGTCTGGAAAATATTGTTCTTTGCTTTGCCTCTCATAATCTGACTGGCATAAATGGAGGAGAAATTTGTTGGGACGGTTGTTTCTCTTGGATGAATTCAATTTCCAAAAAAAAAATCACAAATGAAATTTCCTTACTTGGAATTAACATACTCATACATCACTGCAAATAGGAAGAACTCTCTGTTTTGGAGAAATGGCCTGGGAGGCATCATTGATGACATTGCCTGGTTTCATGGAGCATTTGATTCCTATTTAGTGTCTGTGACTTTGGCTGGGGAGTTTTCCAAGGCAAAGGTTATGCTTTGGGCTTGAACTTCAAAGCTCCACTCATTTGCACCCCCATCCCAGTCTCAGTCCTACGCAGTTGATTTTCTTCTAAAGGCATAATGGTTTCCTTTGGGTTCCTGACTTAAATGTTTCAATTCCAGTGTTACCACTATGTTAGTTCCCTTTGGATTATGAATGAAAGCCTCTCCTCCCAGTTGCTTTATCTTGTCTGAGCAGTGGTCCTAACTTATTAAAAGTTAAGCAATTTACCCCTGATTGCTTAGCAAGAAAGTAGCAGGAGCCAAGAGTAGAAGCTAGGCAATATAACCTTAGAGTTTCAGAGCTTAAATCCTATGCTCTATTGCTCGTGGATTTCAAAAGCAAGAGGAAGTACCCATGACTGGTGGGATCAAGAATTAGTTTGCAGAGGCGATAGTAGTGGGCCTTAAGGGATGGATAGGGTTTTGACAGAAATAAAGCAGTGGAATGTGCCATACAGGTAGACAAGCATAGACTAAAATGTGAGCCAGGGTGCTTTGGCTTGAATACGGGATCATTTGAAGGGAGTATTGGAGGATGACTCCTTGAACAGACTTGGGATTATGTTATGGAGAACTTTTTTGGACAGAATGGATTTATACTTAGTTCAGTAAGCAACTGAAGATTCTTCCTTTATTCCATCTTCCCTTTTCCCTTCCTTCCTATTTTCCTTCCTTGACTCCTTAATAATATATGTTCTTTACAGAATAAAAATTTATCTAACAGAAGAGTACCACCAGAAAGCCCCTCAATAGAGATGATTCACATTAACATCTTCCAGACTTTTCTCCCATGCAAATATACACATATAAATAATTCCATACCTTGGGAGGCATAGTTCTAAGATTCCTGCTACTTGCCTGTATGTCCTATATAATCCCCTCCCCTTGAGAGTGGGCAGACATGTGAATATGATGTGATGTCACTCCCTTGATTAAGTTATGTTATTATGGAAAAGGTGATGAGATAGTCACGCCTGTAATTACACTGCATTATATAAGAATTTTCATCTGGCTTTAAAGAAGAATCTTGATGGTGTGAGAGAACCATTTGGCTAGGACCTGAGAGCAGCCTCTAGGAGCTGAGAGGACCCCCAACAGTCATCCAGCAAGATATTAGCGACCTCAGTCCTAAAACCACAAGGAACTCAATTCTGCCAATAAGCTGTGAGCTTGGGTCCACAGCACTGGCTGATACTGTGATTTCAACCTGGTGAGAGTACTAACTATATTTTCTTATTTTCTGCCTTCTTGATGCTCTGGCACCTGGAGCCTACTATCTGGGGGGAGATTGCGCCTCTAAGGTTTAGCCAGTTTTTAGAGATAGCAAATGACTTTTCCCAGGAGGGTACCTTTCATATGCAAACCAAGCAATCCAGACCCCATATCTGAACCACCTCCTCTGTCTGGCTCTTGCACTCTAGGAGATAATATTCCTCTGCCCTAACCATCTCAGAGCCAGATACCAGACAACCAATGAGAGCTCCTATAACCCAAAGCCCTCTGCAATTATTCAAACTACCTAATCCTAAACCTGCTTACCTTGCCTTGCCTTTTCCATGGAAACTGCAGTAAAGGCTCTTGCCTCTGTTTCTCCCTTACTCCTTCTACCTTCTGACCAACCCTAGTGCTTCTCTCTGTGGCCCTGTGAGACATGCTCTGCCCTCCTCTTGGCACCTGCAGTTACAAACTATCTTTTCAATTGCCGTCATTCTCTGATCTATTGGGTTCAATGCACCTGACTGACAATAAAACCTACATTTTAAAACAGTGAGAGACCCTTAGCAGAGGGGCTAGTTAAACCATGCTCAGACTCCTGGCTCATCGAAACTCTGACTTAATGAATTTGTGTTGTTTGAAGCTGCTAAGCTTAAACTGCTAAATTTATGGAAATTTGTTATGCAGCAATAGAAAACTAGTACACATGTAAATATGATATTTAAACATTTTGTAGTCTTCTCTAGTGTAGGTTCTAAATGAAAACTTTTTAAAATATGCATATGTAGGGGCACCTGGGTGGCTCAGTGGTTAAAGCCTCTGCCTTCAGCTCAGGTCATGATCTCAGGGTCCTGGGATCGAGTCCCGCATCGGGCTCTCTGCTCAGCAGGGAGCCTGCCTCCTCCTCCTCTCTCTCTGCCCGCCTCTCTGCCTACTCGTGGTCTGTCAAATAAATTAAAAAAAAAATCTTAAAAAAATGCATATGTGTTATACATGTTATTATAATATATATATTCATATATATATATATATATATATATATATATATATATGCCATTAAAAGATTTTGAGTAAGGGAATGAAACATTTGGAGCTAAGAATTTAAATAGCAGTGAAATGTGGGACAGTTGAGAGAAGCAAGAGGTGGAGAAAACCTGGCAGGAGATTATAGTGGTCATCTGTATTGGTGGTTCTCAACCTTGGTCTCCCCTAGAGCAATTTTCAAAATACTGATGGGGGTGGTGGTGGTGCTGCAGGGTGGCTCAGTTGGTTAAGCAACTGCCTTCAGCTCAGGTCATGATCACAGGGTCCTGGGATCGAGTCCTGAGTCAGGCTCGCAGAGAGCCTGCTTCTCCCTCTCCTTCTGCCTGCTACTCCACCTGCTTGTGCACTCTCTCTGTGTCAAATAAATAAATTTTAAAACTAACCTGAAATACTGATACGGGACACACCACTCCCAGCGATTTTGATCTAATGGTCTGGGGTACATCCTGGGTATTTAGTGTTTTAAAAGCGCCACAGATGATTTTATTACATAGCCAAAGTAGAAAACCATCAACAGATAAGGTAGAGAGTGCCATCTTGAATTTAAACGTCCTTGTTGAAATAGAAAAGGAAGGATGGGTAAAAAAGGCATTGCTGAGGAAGCCACCAATAACCCAGGAGCAAGAAGACTGGGAATCCTCGGTGCTCATCTTGGTTCTGTTGTTATTTAGCTTGTTTCTTTGTAATTAGATTTCCATTCATCTCAGTAGTATCATTAGAAGAATTTTCATGGGGAGATAGAAACTTGAGGCTGGCTCTGTATACATGGAGTGGTAGTACTGTTGAGGATGTCTTAAGGAACATTCCAGGCAAAGAGGATGTCTTGAAGAACATTCCAGGCAAAGGAAGTGGTTTGAGCAATGTCTCAAAGGTGGGAGCTAGTTTTCCAGGTATAGGCCTGAAGGTGGTTGACACAGAGAGTAAAGTTTGAGTGATGGGACTACCACACAGAGGCTTTGATACCATAAGAAACTAGAAGTCATTCTTGTTCTTGAAAAGAAAGGGAATGAACTATTTTTCACAATTTTCACAATTGTAGGTAAGGAAGATGACCTGAGTGGAACAGGAAGAAAAGTTAGAGAAAACCTAGAAGCCAGGGAGTTTACAGGCTGTTAGAGTAATCAAAGCACGAGGAAACAAACCTTGTTAGAGTAATCAAAGCACGAGGAAACAAACCTTATTATAGGAAAAAAGCAATGGAAGGAGAGAGGAGCAGGACAAACCAAGAGATGTTCCTGAAGAAAAGACAAATTTGAAGGACCTACTAGTTGTGGGAGTGAAGGACAAGGAAGCGTTGCAAGCTTTGGGCTTGGTAGGCTGGTAGTAACACATGTGATCAAAAAGTATCTGTTTGGGATACAATGTGGGGCGGAGTCAAGATGGCGGAGAAGTAGCAGGCTGAGACTACTTCAGGTAGCGGGAGATCAGCTAAAGAGCTTATCTAAAGATTGCAAACACCTACAAATCCAACGGGAGATTGAAGAGAAGAAGAACAGCAATTCTAGAAACAGAAAATCAACCACTATCTGAAAGGTAGGACTGGCGGAGAAGTGAATCCAAAGCGACGAGAAGATAGACCGCGGGGGGAGGGGCCGGCTCCTGGCGAGCGGCGGAGCAACGGAGCACAAAATCGGGACTTTTAAAAGTCTGTTCCGCTGAGGGACATCGCTCCAGAGGCTTAACTGGGGTGAAGCCCAGGCGGGGTCAGCGCGGCCTCAGGTCCCACAGGGTCGCAGAAGGATCGGGGGTGTCTGAGTGTCGCAGAGCTTACCGGTATCAGAACGGGAAAGCCGGCTACAGAGACAGAGCCGAGGAGTGACTCTCAGCTCAGGGTTGCCTTGAACCGGTCGCAGGCTCGGTCAGCTCGGAGCACGGCCGGAGGCCAGGGTGACGGGAGTCATTGGGCGCTGTTCTCTGAGGGTGCACTGAGGAGTGGGGCCCCGGGCTCTCGGCTCCTCCGGGCCGGAGACCGGGAGGCCGCCATCTTCATTCCCATCCTCCGGACCTCTACGGAAAGTGCTCAGGGAACAAAAGCTCCCGAAAGCAAACCCGAGCGGATTACTCAGCGCGGCCCCGGGTAAGGGCGGTGCAACTCCGCCTGGGGCAAAGACGCTTGAGAATCACTACAACGGGCCCCTCCCCCAGAAGATCAACGGGAAACCCGGCCAGGACCAAGTTCACCTACCAAGGACTGGAGTTTCAATACCAAGGAGAGCGGCAGAATTCCAGAGGAGAAGAAAGCAAAGCACGGAACTCATGGCTTTCTCCCCATGATTTTTTAGCCTTGCAGTTAATTTAATTTTTTTTTCTTTTTCAATTTTTTTTTTCTTTTTCTCTTCTTCTGCTAAATTTTTTTAACTTTTACCGTTTTCTTTTTTAACGTTTTTTAAATAGTTTATCTAATATATATATATTTTTTCCTCTTTTTATATTTTTTTCTTTATCGGCTTTCTTTTTTTAAATAGTTTCTTTTTTTTTTTTTCTTTTTGAACCCCTTTTTATCCCCTTTCTCCCCCCTCACAATTTGGGATCTCTTCTGATTTGGCTAAAGCATATTTTCCTGGGGTTGTTGCCACCCTTTTAGTATTTTACTTGCTCCTTCATAAACTCTTATCTGGACAAAATGACAAGGCGGAAAAATTCACAACAAAAAAAAGAACAAGAGGCAGTACCAAAGGCTAGGGACCTAATCAATACAGACATTGGTAATATGTCAGATATAGAGTTCAGAATGACAATTCTCAAGGTTCTAGCTGGGCTTGAAAAAGGCATGGAAGATATTAAAGCAACCCTCTCGGGAGATATAAAAGCCCTTTCTGGAGAAATAAAAGAACTAAAATCTAACCAAGTTGAAATCAAAAAAGCTATTAATGAGGTGCAATCAAAAATGGAGGCTCTCACTGCTAGGATAAATGAGGCAGAAGAAAGAATTAGCGATATAGAAGACCAAATGACAGAGAATAAAGAAGCTGAGCAAAAGAGGGACAAACAGCTACTGGACCACGAGGGGAGAATTCGAGAGATAAGTGACACCATAAGACGAAACAACATTAGAATAATTGGGATTCCAGAAGAAGAGGAAACAGAGAGGGGAGCAGAAGGTATATTGGAGAGAATTATTGGAGAGAATTTCCCCAATATGGCAAAGGGAACAAGCATCAAAATTCAGGAGGTTCAGAGAACCCCCCTCAAAACCAATAAGAATAGGTCCACACCCCGTCACCTAATAGTAAAATTTACAAGTCTTAGTGACAAAGAAAAGATCCTGAAAGCAGCCCGGGAAAAGAAGTCTGTAACGTACAATGGTAAAAATATTAGATTGGCAGCAGACTTATCCACAGAGACCTGGCAGGCCAGAACGAGCTGGCATGATATATTCAGAGTACTAAATGAGAAAAACATGCAGCCAAGAATACTATATCCAGCTAGGCTATCATTGAAAATAGAAGGAGAGATTAAAAGCTTCCAGGACAAACAAAAACTGAAAGAATTTGCAAATACCAAACCAGCTCTACAGGAAATATTGAAAGGGGTCCTCTAAGCAAAGAGAGACCCTAAAAGTAGTAGATCAGAAAGGAACAGAGACAATATACAATAACAGTCACCTTACAGGCAATACAATGGCACCAAATTCATATCTCTCAATACTTACCCTGAATGTTAATGGGCTAAATGCCCCAATCAAAAGACACAGGGTATCAAAATGGATAAAAAAACAAAACCCATCTATATGTTGCCTACAAGAAACTCATCTTAAACCCGAAGACACCTCCAGGTTTAAAGTGAGGGGGTGGAAAAGAATTTACCATGCTAATGGACATCAGAAGAAAGCAGGAGTGGCAATCCTTATATCAGATCAATTAGATTTTAAGCCAAAGACTATAATAAGAGATGAGGAAGGACACTATATCATACTCAAAGGAACTGTCCAACAAGAAGATCTAACAATTTTAAATATCTATTCCCCTAACGTGGGAGCAGCCAACTATATAAACCAATTAATAACAAAATCAAAGAAACATATCGACAAGAATACAATAATAGTAGGGGATTTTAACACTCCCCTCACTGAAATGGACAGATCATCCAAGCAAAAGATCAACAAGGAAATCAAGGCCTTAAATGACACACTGGACCAGATGGACATCACAGATATATTCAGAACATTTCATCCCAAAGCAACAGAATACACATTCTTCTCTAGTGCACATGGAACATTCTCCAGAATAGATCACATTCTTGGTCCTAAATCAGGTCTCAACCGGTATCAAAAGATTGGGTCATTCCCTGCATATTTTCAGACCACAATGCTCTAAAGCTAGAACTCAATAACAAGAGGAAATTTGGAAAGAACCCAAATACATGGAGACTAAACAGCATCCTTCTAAAGAATGAATGGGTCAACCAGGAAATTAAAGAAGAATTGAAAAAATTTATGGAAACAAATGATAATGAAAACACAATGGTTCAGAATCTGTGGGACACAACAAAGGCAGTCCTGAGAGGAAAATATATAGCGGTACAAGCCTTTCTCAAGAAACAAGAAAGGTCTCAGGTACGCAACCTAACCCTATACCTAAAGGAGCTGGAGAAAGAACAAGAAAGAAACCCTAAACCCAGCAGGAGAAGAGAAATCATAAAGATCAGAGCAGAAATCAATGAAATAGAAACCAAAAAAACAATAGAACAAATCAACGAAACTAGGAGCTGGTTCTTTGAAAGAATTAATAAGATTGATAAACCCCTGGCCAGACTTATCAAAAAGAAAAGAGAAAGGACCCAAATAAATAAAATCATGAATGAAAGAGGAGAGATCACAACGAACACCAAAGAAATACAGACAATTATAAGAACATACTATGAGCAACTCTACGCCAACAAATTTGACAATCTGGAAGAAATGGATGCATTCCTAGAGACATATAAACTACCACAACTGAACCAGGAAGAAATAGAAAGCCTGAACAGACCCATAACCAGCAAGGAGATTGAAACAGTCATCAAAGATCTCCAAACAAACAAAAGCCCAGGGCCAGACGGCTTCCCGGGGGAATTCTACCAAACATTTAAAGAAGAACTAATTCCTATTCTCCTGAAACTGTTCCAAAAAATAGAAATAGAAGGAAAACTTCCAAACTCATTTTATGAGGCCAGCATCACCTTGATCCCAAAACCAGACAAGGATCCCAACAAAAAAGAGAACTACAGACCAATATCCTTGATGAACACAGATGCAAAAATTCTCGCCAAAATACTAGCCAATAGGATTCAACAGTACATTAAAAGGATTATTCACCACGACCAAGTGGGATTTATTCCAGGGCTGCAAGGCTGGTTCAACATCCGCAAATCAATCAATGTGATAAAACACATTAATAAAAGAAAGAACAAGAACCATATGATACTCTCCATAGATGCTGAAAAGCATTTGACAAAGTACAGCATCCCTTCCTGATCAAAACTCTTCAAAGTGTAGGGATAGACGGCACATACCTCAATATTATCAAAGCCACCTATGAAAAACCCACCGCAAATATCATTCTCAATGGAGAAAAACTGAAAGCTTTTCCGCTAAGGTCAGGAACACAGCAGGGATGTCCGTTATCACCACTGCTATTCAACATAGTACTAGAAGTCCTAGCCTCAGCAATCAGACAACAAAAGGAAATTAAAGGCATCCAAATCGGCAAAGAAGAAGTCAAACTATCACTCTTTGCAGATGATATGATACTATATGTGGAAAACCCAAAAGACTCCACTCCAAAACTGCTAGAACTTGTACAGGACTTCAGTAAAGTGTCAGGATATAAAATCAATGCACAGAAATCAGTTGCATTTCTCTACACCAACAACAAGACAGAAGAAAGAGAAATTAAGGAGTCCATCCCATTTACAATTGCACCCAAAACTATAAGATACCTAGGAATAAACCTAACCAAAGAGACTAAGAATCTATACTCAGAAAACTATAAAGTACTCATGAAAGAAATTGAGGAAGACACAAAGAAATGGAAAAATGTTCCATGCTCCTGGATTGGAAGAATAAATATTGTGAAAATGTCTATGCTACCTAAAGCAATCTACACATTTAATGCAATTCCTATCAAAGTACCATCCATTTTTTTCAAAGAAATGGAACAAATAATCCTAAAATTTATATGGAATCAGAAAAGACCTCAAATAGCCAAAGGAATATTGAAAAAGAAAGCCAAAGTTGGTGGCATCACAATTCCGGACTTCAAGCTCTATTACAAAGCTGTCATCATCAAGACAGCATGGTACTGGCACAAAAACAGACACATAGATCAATGGAACAGAATAGAGCGCCCAGAAATGGACCCTCAACTCTATGGTCAACTCGTCTTCGACAAAGCAGGAAAGAATGTCCAATGGAACAAAGACAGCCTCTTCAATAAATGGTGTTGGGAAAATTGGACAGCCACATGCAGAAAAATGAAATTGGATCATTTCCTTACACCACACACGAAAATAGACTCAAAATGGATGAAGGATCTCAATGTGAGAAAGGAATCCATCAAAATCCTCGAGGAGAACACAGGCAGCAACCTCTTCGACCTCAGCTGCAGCAACATCTTCCTAGGAACATCACCAAAGGCAAGGGAAGCAAGGGCAAAAATGAACTATTGGGATTTTATCAAGATCAAAAGCTTTTGCACAGCAAAGGAAACAGTTAACAAAACCAAAAGACCACTGACAGAATGGGAGAAGATATTTGCAAATGACATATCAGATAAAGGGCTAGTGTCCAAAATCTATAAAGAACTTAGCAAACTCAACACCCAAAGAACAAATAATCCAATCAAGAAACGGGCAGAGGACATGAACAGACATTTCTGCAAAGAAGACATCCAGATGGCCAACAGACACATGAAAAAGTGCTCCATATCACTCGGCATCAGGGAAATACAAATCAAAACCACCATGAGATATCACCTCACACCAGTCAGAATGGCTAAAATTAACAAGTCAGGAAATGACAGATGCTGGCGAGGATGCGGAGAAAGGGGAACCCTCCTACACTGTTGGTGGTAATGCAAGCTGGTGCAACCACTCTGGAAAACAGCATGGATGTTCCTCAAAATGTTGAAAATAGAACTACCCTATGACCCTGCAATTGCACTGCTGGGTATTTACCCTAAAGATACAAACGTAGTGATCCGAAGGGGCACATGCACCCGAATGTTTATAGCAGCAATGTCTACAATAGCCAAACTATGGAAAGAACCTAGATGTCCATCTACAGATGAATGGATAAAGAAGAAGTGGTATATATACACAATGGAATACTATGCAGCCATCAAAAGAAATGAAATCTTGCCATTTGCGACGACGTGGATGGAACTAGAGGGTATCATGCTTAGCGAAATAAGTCAATCGGAGAAAGACAACTATCATATGATCTCCCTGGTATGAGGGAGAGGAGATGCAACATGGGGGGTTGAGGGGGTAGGAGAAGAGTAAATGAAACAAGATGGGATTGGGAGGGAGACAAACCATAAGTGACTCTTAATCTCACAAAACAAACTGAGGGTTGATGGGGGGAGGGGGTTGGGAGAGGGGGGTGGGGTTATGGATATTGGGGAGGGTATGTGCTATGGTGAGTGCTGTGAAGTGTGTAAACCTGGCGATTCGCAGACCTGTACCCCTGGGGATAAAAATATATGTTTATAAAGGTGTAAAAAAAAAAAGTATCTGTTTGGGCATTGTGGTTAACTAAAGGGTAAATTGGTTAATTAGGTGTTCTTGGGTATCCCTGGGTAACAAGGGAATTCATCCACTATAGACTCACCCTTGATCAGGGTGGGTGGATGAGGGATGGACTTCACAAGGGAAACATGGTACGAATAAAGTGGTTTAAAGTAGTCCGACTTCTTCTCACTCTGTATAAAGAAGAGAACTCCCTTTGGACAGTTACATAAAGGGAGAACTAGCGATCGTAGCTGCCAACAGAGAGAGTGAAGAGGTTTCTTTCCCCATTATAGACCCCTGAGGTGGAACTTGCTGGGGCTGTATTTGGTTGTGATTCATATCTTTGGCTGTGGGTCAAGCCTTGGCATGGGACATGGAAGCTGGTCACTTGTAGCTGGAGCAGCAGATGGTCCATTCCTCCCTCCCATAAATGGCTGAGTCTGCCCTGAATCCTTAGGAGTGTAAATAATTTACTCTCTATTCCACTGAGCCCAGTTAATATTACTTCTCCAAATACCCCTGCCTGTGCTCTTGTATTTACTTATGCTTTTCTTGCCAAGGCCTTCTAACTATTCCTTCTGATATTTATTTTATGTGTAGGAATACTGGCCTGACCCAAACTCTGAAATAAATTGTGAAGGATAGGAGCATCTTAGTCAGTCCAATGGGACTGTTAAGTACAACTCTCCCCCTCCCTTGAGGGAGTTTTGTACCAGAAACAACCATGTGAGATCCTGCTTTTCATCAAGGGTTTATTGGTTAATGAAGTCTGTGGCTGGTGTGGTTTTCCTGTGTTTAGCTTTTGAAACTCTCAGATACAGTTGCTTAGAATAGAGACCTGACAGAATTATTGCCCAGCAAGCCTGCCATAGCCCACAGCCTACAAGACTCCACCAACACTGTTGAATTTTATGGCAGATTCAATGAATAGTGCAAGTATTTGAGGAGGCAGAGTGAAGAGCTGTTGGCATCCTGTTTGGCTGTCTGAAGAAATCTAGGAGACTTCTCATTAAGCCATCCTTTTTTCTATCTCATTTTACTCTAGGCTTTGTTGTCCTTCCTTAAGTGCCTGAATAGGAATTCATGGGCAACTATGGCTTCAGGATGAGGTCACTGGAGTGGAATCTTGGGACTTTTCTCCCTCGTTTTCCTGCGGCAAAGGGGACCTTTTCCATTAAAACTTGCAGTAACAGAACATGACCAGACTCCACTTGGCCCTACCATTCTAGCCCTTCAAGCTACTTAGGTGCTCTTAGAACAGTCCATTACATTTGTATAATCCTTGGAAATTTTGGAAAAGTTCTCTCATATATTATCACAGTTGAGACTCAGATCGCCTCTAGAACTTTGCAAAACAATTAAGTGCCACTCTGTCACAAACTATCCCAAAACTCAGTGGCTTCAAACAACATTTATAATTTCTCACCAGTCTGTAGATTTTCTGGGCATTGGCTGGTCTTATTTAGGCTCAGTAATGAGTCTGGGACAACCTGGGAGTTACCTGGTCTAGGCTGGTAGTGGCTATGATTCCCACATTCCTCATCCTCCTCTTAAACCATGCGATAGCCTGAGTCTTCTATTTTCATGGTTAAGGCAGAGATGCAAGAGTGAGAAGAAACAATAATGCCTCTTAAGGCCTGGGCTCATAACTGGCTTGTTGTTACTTCCACATCAACCAATTTGCTAAACCCAGTTACATGATGGAAGCCAAAGTTGATAAATAGGAGGTATACTCCACATATTTTACAGAAGAAATGAGTCAAGTGGGCACAAGTAGAGAAAAGGCAAAGAATTGGGGTCAATAATGGAATCTTTCACTATTCCAGGTATGCAGGGCAGACATGACTGTTCTCATTTTGCACGTAAGAAATCTGAGACCCAGAAGGCTGAAATGATTTGCCCAAGGGCATACAGAAAAAGCTGGACACTGCTGGAATGCAAACTCAACTGTCATGGCTTCCAGTCCTCTCAGCTTTTTGTCACACTGAATTCCACGATTCCACAACATGTGCCCTATCAGTTAGTTAAAGTTCCATGACTCCTTTCTTTTAGGGAATTAATTCTTATGGCCCGGTCCTTTTTTGTTCTCCCTTTTGTCCCTGGGATTTGACCCATAGATGTCCTCCACAGTAATTACCATCTACCTTTCTATTTGGACCTACTCTTTGGGGTTGCAGGATAGATGAAATCTAGCCCCCACCCCTCACTCCCACTGAAACAGACACAAATTCTCCTGCCTCTGAAATAGACATATGAACTTCTGATCTTTAAAACAAGAATCTAAGCATCACATGATAGTTTGACCAACTTGACCTCAAACCCCACCATACTGTAGTTCTTTGAAAAATGGGAATATTATAATCACCTGCATTCTGTCAACATGCTTATTACAGACTCTGAGCTGTGTTTAGTTGTTAGTATGTCCAGACTCTAGTTTTCTCTTAGCTCTTTCCTGACTGCCTTTGTACAGAGTTCTTTTAGTGACATTCAAATCATGAATCTGCCCATTCATGCCCAGTCTGGGCTGGGTAGAATTTTACTTCAAGCTGTTGAAACCTAGCCTGAAGAAATTTGAGCTACTATCTCTGATAGAGCCTATGAGTTTTTTTCAGGTGTGGGTCTCCATGGCAACCCTGTGCTTCGGTCTTTCAATATACTAGCACTCCTAAATCTGGCTTCTAGCATCCTAAGGCACAAAAGTACCATCTGACTTTAAATTTTCCCCTGGGTTTCTGGCCAGCATGCACTGACAGTGTTTGCCTCATGTGAGTATTCTTGACAGAGGTCTCCATGACCCCAGTCTCCGTAAGCCCCTCCATTTCCCTCATAGTTTTCTTTCCTGATTTTTTTCTTTGGTGACATAATTTCTAGTAGCTGCTTGATATGGCTGTCTGGCTTTACCATTCAGGGTGACTCCATCTAATCTCTTGATTCTAAGAGCTAATGTGGCTTAGCCATAGCAAGGAAACTGAGTTTTTTTTTTTAAAGATTTTATTTATTTATTTGACAGAGAGAGATCACAAGTAGACGGAGAGGCAGGCAGAGAGAGAGAGAGAGGGAAGCAGGCTCCCTGCTGAGCAGAGAGCCCGATGCGGGCCTCGATCCCAGGACCCTGAGATCATGACCTGAGCTGAAGGCAGCGGCTTAACCCACTGAGCCACCCAGGCGCCCAGGAAACTGAGTTTTGATCTTTCTCCAAACTTCCATGGAAGACTGGAAGACAGATTACTTGCAGTGATTTCTGAAGGCAGGAGGTAAGTGAGTGACCTTTACGGTGGTAGAACCAAGAGGCAATGATGACTGTCCTTGAGGCTTCAGAGATGATAGCTAAATCCAGAGGGAAAGTAAGTAAGAACAAATGTGTAAAAAAAAAAAAAAAAAAAGTGCTGCTGGAAAGAAATAGCTGCTGCTGATAAAGAACTTCAATAAATTCAAGCAGTGTCTGCTTTTGGTTCTTGATTATCTTTCTGGCTCGGTTGCTAGAGAGAGAGAGCTGCATGGCTACCATGTCAGAGAAGATTAGGAAACAAAGAAGTCTGGTTAGGGACATTGCCATAGATATTTTGCCTTCTGCTTTGGAATGAGCTATCATTGGACTACAAAGAGGAAGGAAGCAAGGAGGCAGCTGGCAGTGTGGTACCACATATTGTGATTCCTGACTTGCTGGTCTGGTATTTGGCATAGTACATTAGCAGTAAGTATGGGCTCTGCAGGCAGAATGCTTGGACTTGGATGTCTTTTGATTCAGGACATTTGGCAACCCAAATTTTAGTTATCTCATCTACAAAATGGGCTTAGTGCATCCTACCTCAAAGGGTTGCTATGAGAATGAAATAAAAAGATGTTTATAAAGTGTGTGGCACAATGCTAGTCACATAATAAGCACTAAATAAATGCTAACTCTTGTTAATATTAGCTGACACAACTTTGTGGGGACTTTCAAGAAAAGCATATGGAAATTCTGTGGAATCTACTGATTGTTCCTTTTTTAGTAAACTCTAAAATATAGTAAAAGCTCTCCTCACTGACCTCCACTTAGCTGACTTGGTGGACTAACTTGATATTTTCCCTTCCTACTAAAATATATAATGACTGATGCTCAGGGCACGAGGGAGGCTCATGGACAGTAAGCTACACTGTGGTTGACCCTTACACTTCTGCTTCCATGTGTTGAGTTGACAGTTACCAAGAACTAGTTGTTTTCTTACCAAACCCGTTTATGCCAGTTGTACTTATTAATATAATTAGGTAAATTATTGTAAATTTATGAAATGTAAGTATAAAAGAGAAGGTATTGTTTGTCTGAAAATCAAAGTCAATGTTTTGGGAAGATCTGATAAAGAAAAGTTACTCTTAAAAGCAGCCCTATTGGGGCGCCTGGGTGGCTCAGTGGGTTAAGCCGCTGCCTTCGGCTCGGGTCATGATCTCAGGGTCCTGGGATCGAGTCCCACATCAGGCTCTCTGCTCAGCAGGGAGCCTGCTTCTCTCTCTCTCTCTCTCTCTGCCTGCCTCTCTGTCTACTTGTGATCTCTCTGTCAAATAAACAAATAAAATCTTTAAAAAAAAAAAAAAAGCAGCCCTATTGTTGGGGCACCTGGGTAGCCCAGTCAGTTGAGCATCCAACTCTTCATTTCAGCTTAGGTTGTGATCTCAGGGTCGTTAGATCAAGCCCCGCATCAACTCCACACTCAGCACATAGTCAGCTCGAGTTTCTCCCTCTTCCTCTACCCCTCCTGCTCATGCTCTTTAAATTAATTGATTAATTAAAAGCTGCTCTGATAATTAATTAATTAATTTTAAAAATGAAAGAACTGCTCTATTGTTAGGAAAAAACCCAACAACCTGACCTGGAAATCAAATGAGATACATTAGGGTTGTAACTTATTCAAAAAAGAGTCTGAAATCCCAGTCAGGGAACCCACACTCCAGCAAAGGCCTTGGTTTTATGTCACATCACCAGACTGGTGTATGAATGTACATTTGTAGGTTTTAAGTTGAAATAAAATGCTTAAGGACTGTATGTATTCTTTTATACAGCTCTTCACTTCAGCCAATCAATTATCTATGCTGATAGTGTTATACAAGAGAGTTTCTACTGTACAGTCAATGTACTGTGTTAAGTGATTTGCATGCTGTGGGCTTGCAAGAAGGGAACACTATCCAGTGGAGTATATTTACCAGTTTTATGGATGGAAGCTTGCAGTAAGCAGAGTAATGCCTCCCCAAGCCAAAGACGTTCACATTCTAATTCCTGGAACACATGAACATGCTACATCATATGTCAGGGAGGAATTAAGGTTGCAGATGGAAGTAAGGTTGCTAATCAGTTGATCTTGAGATGGAAAGAGTATTCTGGATTTTCCAGGTTGTCTCTGTATAATCACACAGGTCCTTATAAGTGGAAGAGGAAGGCTGCAGAGAGAGTGTCAGAGTGATGTGAGGTGAGAAAGACTTGGTCAATGTTGCTGGTTTTGAAGATGGAGGAAGGCACTATCAACCAGGAAATGGAGGCAGTCTTTAGAAACTAGAGAGGCAAAGAAATGGATTATCTCCTGGAGCCTTCAGAAAGAAATGCCATTCTACCAATATTTTTATTTTAGCCCAGCGAGACCCATTTCAGACTTGGGACCTATGAAAGAGGAAGATGATAAATTTGTGTTGTTAAGCTACTAGGTCCGTGGTCATTTGTTACAGCAGGAATGGTAAACTAATGTAGAGGTTGAGCCAAGTTGATGACAAACAACAAAACCTACCTTTTAACTACACCCACAAGTGTGCTTACGGGAAACCTAGGCCCTTCACACTTTCAGGGCCCCTAGACACAAGAATCACACATTTACCATCTGTCTCTGGTCTTAGAAGTACCATATTTACTCAGTTTCTACCATTTACCAGGCAGTACGTTAAATGTCAAGGAAACATTGGTGAACAGCACAGATATAGTCTTTCTTCAGGGAGCTCTCAAGCTATTTTCATGATCTTCTCCCATTTCAAAGCCTGTACTTTGTGGGAAGGAGATTCTCAACATCTTCCTGTTCCTGGATTGAGGAACATCTAGTTTTTTGCTCATTTGTAAAACAGAATATTTAAGCCATTACCAACTCCATTCTTCCTCTCACCATTTCCCCCAGATTGCTTTTGATTTGTGACTCTGGCGTTTCCATTGTCATCCATTCACCCATCTCACAAAGTGATTTTCCAGAATTCTATTATTATAATCTGCCAATATCAAAATACCAGCAACAAAACAGATATTTCCACCAAGAAAAAATAAGGCTGGTTCTCTCATGCTTCATCTTCCCACCTGGCCATGTTCACTTTAAGGTTTCCACTCCACTCAGGTGTTTTCCACCACCCAAAATGAACCACCGCATAATGCAAGTCTCCCTCACTTATCAGATCCAGGTCATGTCTGCTTTTGACAATGCCCTCCCCAACTGTAGTGGCTCACCTTTGCCTCTATCATACATATAGTTATTTCTGGGTCATGCCTTTGTGCTCCTTATCATTTATGTCATTTTGTTCTCTATTACTTGGGGAATCTGTGTTTTATCACTTCCCCAATTAGAAGCCCTTTTAACGGTTTCCCACTGCACTCAGAATAAAGTCCAAACTCTTCATCATAGCATTGTGGGCCATTATAACCTGGTGGCTCTGTCTTCCTCTCCACATTCTAGTGTCATTCTCCCCACCCCTCCATATGTTTTAGTTTGCCTGGGCTGCTATAGCCAAAATACCATAGACTGGTTTACTTATAAGCAACAGAAATTTATGACTCACAGTTCTGGAAGCTGGAAAGTCCAAGATCGAAGTGCTGACAAACCTGGTATCTGATGAGGGCATACTCCCTGGTACATAAATGGCCATCTTCTTGCTACGTCCTCACACAGTGGAAGGGGTGAGGCTGCTCTCTGGGACTTCTTTTAGAAGGGCACTAATCCCATTCATGAAGCCTCCACCCTCATGAGCTAATCACCTCCCAAAGGCCCCACCTCCAAATACCAGCACACTGGAGGAGTAGATTTCAACATACAAATTTGGCGGGAAAACAGATAATTTAGCCTATAGCACAGTCCCCTGCAGTCATTCCAGTATGCTGAAATGCACCATGTACTCTTCAACTTCTGGGTCTTCAACATGCTGCTTCTTTCTGAAATGCTTATCATCAACTGTTTCTTCTTTCACTCCTACTCCCATCCTGTTCACCTGGCTTACTCATCCTCTAGTTGACAACTCAAGTATCATTTCCTATAAAAAATCACCCCTGTATTAGACCTGCCTTGATAGTATCCTCCCTTAAACCCATAATCCCTTAGCACTACACATTTCTTTGTAGTCCCATGCATTTCTTTGTAACACTTATTGACTTATAATTACTTGGATTATTTTGTCTTCCTCCAGATATAAGCATCATGTTTGTTGAAAAAGAGAGTGAGAGGGTGAGTGAACTAAAGAATGAATGATTCTTTAGTCTCACCTTTTAAAATTGTTTACTATCTGTCTCTTCCAAATAGAATGTAAGCTTGCAAAGGCAAGAAACTTTTCTATCTTATTGACTGCTGCTGTGACTTATAATATATCCCCTCAAAATGCCAGTTAAAAATGATTTAGGCATCTTTGTCGAATTCAGTCAAAACATACTTTTGTTAATTTTTATGCCACTTAAGACACATAGAAAAGCAATGAAGGCAGAGAAAGTTTCATGTGTTTTCAGGACTCCCCCTGAACCTGAAATCCTGAAATTCGCTCCATTTCCTTTCCTGTCATCTAAATGATGTTACTTAATACCACCTATAAAGTGTGTAATGTTGTTTTCCTCAAGTATTTGTACACAATTTTCCCCATATGAATTAATTGTATTTTTTGTGAAACAATTATATAGATATATATATATATATCTAATAATAATATATATAATAATATATATATATATATATAGATCAGTGGTTCGTCCTTCCTTCCTTTCTTCCTCCCTTCCTTCCTTCCTTTCATTTAAATTCAATTTAGTTACCATATAGTATATTGTTATTTTCAGAGGTAGAATTTAGTGACTCATCAGTTGCATACAACACCCAGTGCTCATTACATGAAGTGTCTTCCTTAATGCCCATCACCCAGTTACCCCAACTCCCCCAACCGCCTCCCCTCTAACAACCCTCAGTGTGTTTCCTAAAGTTTTAGGAGTCTCTTATGGTTTGCCTCCCTTTCTGTTTGTATCTTAATTTTTTTTTCTTTTTTTTCCCCTATGTTTATCTGTTTTTCTTAATTCCACATATGAGTGAAATCATTTTTGTATTTGTCTTTCTCTGACTGAATGATTTCGCTTAGCATAATACCCTACTTATACATGAAGCAGAACCACCAGAGTATATGCTAAAATGGCTTATTCCTAAACCCAGGCCCAATTCTGAGTCTTTAGATCCAGAATATCGCCTAGGAATCTGCATTTTAGCAAGCCCTCCCAGGTCATGCTGGTGCTGATCATCTAGGAATAATCCCCTGAGATAGGCTAATATGGATTTTGAAGTGGTGTAGTGACCTGATCAAATAATATTAGCTACCCTTCATTGAGTGTTAGTGTTTGTCAGACACTGATCTATTCTAAGAGGCTTTATAGAAAGCTATCACTGTCTAATTTAATCTTTTCCATTAGCCTAAGAGGAAGGTATTATTATAATCCTCCATTCTGTAAGTAAGATAACTGAGGCTAAGAGAGGTTAAGTAATTTCCCCAGAGTCACACAGCTAATAAGTGGTAGAGACATTCGACATAGTCTCATTCCAAAGTGCCTTCTCTTTCCCTTAATTCCAGACTGCTTGCCTCCCACTGAGCTTTCCTCATTGGCAGATTTCTGGATCCTTGGCATGTTCAGTGTGACTTACTTCTTCAGTCTTAATCAGAATTAGGATCTGTGGCCTTTGAAGAGGTGCTTTATTGCAGGTTACCAAGGGGAAAAGCCCTGTGTCTTCCTGCAGTTCTTTGTTTTGTGTTTGTTGAAACAATTGGCCTCAGCAAAAGAGGCCCTTCTTTAGAAGAAATAAATATGTTCTTTCTGCCCTCCTCACATACCACATGAATTATCAGCTACAGGAAAAACTCCCAGAACTCCTGGCCTACTTCGCCCTTCTTCTCCAAAGCAGGAAGCAACACAGCAAGAAAAGAGTTTCATTCTGAACTTCAAGTGCTCTCCCACATACAGTAATCTGGGACAGAAGTTCAGCATGCTGGGTATGAGTCCTGTGATAAGACAACCAGTAATATGTGGAATGTTCATGGAAAGTGGATTGGAATGTACAAACAAGAACTCTCACCAGAGGTTCGAGGGAAATATTGAGTGAATTCCCTTTACACTTGGCCTTTCCTGTATACTTAATATTAGAAGGTCATGCAGAGACCCTTCATTAACCCAATATGAAGAGATAAATTACTCTGCATAAGGTTTTCTACTTATAGCAGAAGATGGAGTTGAAAGAGCTCTACTGGGTAGTAGGGGTAGCTAGATGATGGACCTCTCTACTGCAGTCACCTCTGGGTTTCTACCTTCTCCTGCTTTGAAACAACAATCTAGACACCTAAGTACTATACCTAGAAACAAAAGCCAGGAAGGGCTCTCCACAGGTTATTAGATTTTTGCCAGGCAAAATCTAAAATAAAGATGGCAAATAGTGACTGTATGCCCACTTTACGAACCATGTAGTGAGAAGAAGTATGAGGCCACCTGTGGGCAGGAAAGAGTGTCAGAATCTCAGTGATGTCTGCCATGGATAGAAAAATACAGAGGGCCAGCAAATGGGCTACTATTTTATTTTTCTTTGCCACCATTGTTCTAAGGTTTCTTAACCTGATTGCACACAAAATACTGGGAGCTTTAAAAAAAAATAACTGGTACCCCGGGTCCACCCAAGACCAATTAAATTAGAGTCTCTGGAAATGAGATTCAGGCATCTGAGCATCCAAGGTTGAGAGCTGAGGAGTTCTCAAATGTACTTCCTTCAACAAGAAACTGCGAGGCCAGCTACATAAGAATTATCTGGGGACCTTGTAAAATTATGGGTTCACGGGGCCAACTCTTAAAATTTCTAATTTGGAAGTATGCGGATAGGTCCCAAGAGTTTACTTTCTAAAAGGCCAAGGAGGATGCTGATGTGCAATCAGGTTTGAGAACCACTTTTATAAGCTATTCTTAATGCCTCAGGAGAATAAGAACTATGAACAGAACCTTTTGCTCTAGGACAGTGTTTATCAATCCTGAGGATCTCCTGGGAAACTTTTTAAGAACACCAGTACCTGGGTCCAAATCCAGATCAACTAAATTAGACTCTCTAGGGTGGAACTTGGATGATTCTAATGTGCAGCTACAACTGAGAATCACTGCTCTAAGAAGTAGGATGCAGGGATCTCATTTGAGAACCTAATCTCTCTTTTCTTACGGATTTAGTCACTGACCTAGTCTAGTGCTTTGGCGTGATCTTAGGTGGTGGAACTGCTTCTCTTTCCTAAATATTGTTTACCCACAAGAATATGTCATTTATGATGGTTGCAGTGGTCCTATGGGTCTTTCTGGACTTAGTAAACGTTGGCTGCAGCCACTTTTTTTTTTAAACAAATAACTACTGAATGTATCCATGTTTACAAAATGTAGTTTCCAATATCTTCTACCTCTGTAAACAAAGATTTTTGGTGACAGTTTATTTAAATTTTTTTCAGATACTCATATAAAAAATAGGGCAACTGATACTTCTAAGAGGCAGAGTCTTTGTAAAGACCAAGATGTATTTAAATATTTAAACCCAGAGGCATGCACATAGGCAGCCTAACTACCAAACCATGAATGCTTCTTGTAGGGAAGGAAACATTTTTCCTCAACCCTCTTGGGGTCCCTGTTTGGGTCTGAAAATTAAACTGACAGGGACAGATTAACAGGGGAAAGCATGCAAATGTATTTAGTGTAAGTTTTACATGGCAGGGGAGCCTTCATAAGGAAATGACGCAAAGAAATTGTTAGACTTGTATATTTTTATGCTAGGTTTGATGAAGAGTAGGCTGTTGTATAGAAATATGATAGATTAAGGAGTATGAGGTGGATGTAATAAACTGGCAGAAACTTAGCAAGGCCTGTCTGTTCAGATTCTTCTCAGTGTCCTTTTGTCTTTGGATATAAGAGTGCTTCTTTTCTCTGCGTATGGGGAGGGCACCTCGAATGTGAGGGTTTTATGACTTGTTTCAGGGGAGAAGGTTATGGGGCAGGTCAGAGTTAACCTTCCTGCTTCCGTTGTTTTCTCGGATTCCTCCAGCTTAAAAGAGTCAACATGCCAAGGTTCCATATTTGGGAGTAGCATATCCTATACCCTATCACCCTGCTAGTGCCCTTTGAAGCAAATGGAAGGGATATGATTCCTTCATTTTAGAATCTTTGCCTTTATATTTATCTGCCTCGCATGAGTAGTGTAAGACGGCTGGGCAACCACAGTCAGCTTTGCAGGGATGGTCACACAGCAGATGGTGAGATTTGCAGGGCGCAACAGGACTCCCCTTTATCCTCCAAATGCATATCAAAAATCACATCTATTTCCTCACTTGCACTTGAATTTCCACCATTAGTGATTAATGTATTTGATTTAAGCATTCCCTCTTTGGATCCTTGTTTTTAAATGTGAACAAAACCCACACAGTAAGTCCCGATACCTCCAATACACTCAGGAGGGGAGAACCATGACTGTCTTTGTGGAAAAAGGACACCAAAGGAGAGAAGAGAGCCTGAGGCTTAGAGAGCTGACTCCTTATTATCACAGATTACTTTGTTCTTGCACTTCCCATTTCAGGACTTCTTGGCAGAGGTAACCTGCTTTGAAAAGCAGTTCAAGTTCTGTAAGAAGTAGTGGTCTGGGGCCTAGCCATCTCTATAGGCCCAACAGCGGTTGGTGCTAGTCGAGGGAATGGCAGCCACTGAAACGTACCTGCCATGGGAGATTTGGGATCCAGTCGTAGACACATCCGATTGAGTCCCAACAGCCAAAACTCTGGAGGACAGCCTAATTGTCCTTGTAAACAAGATGATCGCCTTTCCCCTAACCCATGTAAAACAGGACCCAGAAAACCCCTCACTGATGCAACATCCCCATGCACATGCTCTGAGAATAGACCATTGTGTTTTTGCCAAGAGCGGGTATCAAGTGAATAATCTGTTCCTATACACCTCCACTCAGTGCAGAGCAGCCTAGGACATGTTTATACTTGAGAAAGGTTAGTATTAACATTGTGTCAGGGAACTAATCCATTTTAATTGTAAATGCCAAGAACAAACTCCCGTCTTTGGGGCCCAGATGTATGACTTTGGTTAAATATTTATAGATCAGTTGGAATGTTTACTCTCAATTCTGGAGCTAGGTATTTACTTGCATAATTGCACACTTTTCCCAACCTCCAGCCCCATTTAGTGTTCTCCTGATGTTTTCTCTCTAAAATATAAGTGGATGGGGCTGGGGGAGATGATGGGAACATCTGGCTGCTAGAGTAGAACTAGATATTGATGGGAGCTGACCCTGAACTGGTAGAATTACCAGGTTAATACTCTAGGTATATTAACAGGATCATGGAACGAGCAGGGGCCTCAGAATCAGAAAGCCTGGATTCTTGTCTCAGCTCTACTACACATTAGCTGTGTGATCTTCTCTGGCTCACAGTTTTCCTAATCTATAAAATAAAGGAGATTAATTTGAATTTTAAAACACTCCTTCCACTTCTGAATCTTCCTGGAAGCTTTCTCCTACCACTTCCAGATGTAATATACTTGGGTTCTCTGGAAGAGTACCATTCGTTAGAACTTTCTGCAGTGTTGGAAAAGTTCTATATCTGTGACGTCCAATAAAATAGCCTCTAGCCACTTATAACTATTGAGTCCTTGAAATGTGGTTAATGTGGCTGAGGAACTGGATCTTAAATTTTATTTTATTAATTAAAATGTAGTAGCCACTTGTGATTAGTAGCTGTCATATAGGGCAGCATAATGCTAGATGATTAGAAATAGTCTCGGCTACCTCCTACCAGAAGGCCATTATCTGGACTAGGGATGGCTTCTAATCTGGGGAAGATTAAAGAAGTGGTTGGTAAACACTGTTCAGTAAGAATGCTCTTTCTCTGATGTGGAAGGTAGGATACAATCAAATATTCTTGATGTGTTGAGGTTTCAAAATATACAACTCCTGAGTTCTTATTAGTTTCACTAAAAAGTGAAAGGGGGTGGCAAGCCATTGAACTAATTTCTTCTTTTGTTTCTGTCTGAAATTTTAATATGCTTTTAGCTGTATTATGTTAAACTGGGAAAACAGTGTTACTATAGGGCATTCTAAATTATACACAGCAGATTGCCCAGAATCAACTGCATCATTCCACATTAATTAAACATTTTTCATACAAAAAAGAGCTTGTTTACTTAATTTGCAAAATGTTTCTTTGCCATATAATAGTTTATTGATCTATATCCCATAGCATTGGCTGCAGAGAGTTATTAATCTGTCTGAATTAAAAACAGCGCAGGTCTTCGTTATACAACTCATTGAGTTGAAAATCAGTAATAGCTGTTCCTCGACTTGACTTTCCCACTTCCAAATTTACGATATTTGTCTCAATATAGTAAATAATATTAAATATTATTACTAGTTATTACCACCAGCAATCATATACTTAAATAATAATGAGAATTTATTCATCAAGGTATAGTTCTTAGCATATAGCACTCGTGATTAGTCTAAGACTATTTGAAAGCATCCCTAACTCAAGTTTCACGAACTGGTTAGAATGGAGGCTTCTAACTGGTATGATCCAATTCCCCAAGTGGTATTGTCTGTGTCTGGGATGGTAAATCCGTGGCATGAAAGCTGTCATTTCCCACCCATTGCTTTGTCTTTGGCCTTCTTTTATGAGCTTCAGAATTCTTCTCAACATGGTTTCTAGACAGCTAGGATTGAAATAGTTAAGACAGGGTGCCTGAGTGGCTCAGTTGGATTAGCAACTGACTCTTGATTTTGGCTTAGGTCATGATCTCAACGTCGTGAGCTTGAACCCCATGTCGGGCTCTGTGCTCAACAAGATACCTGCTTGAGGATTCTCTCTCTCCCTCTGCCCCTCCCCGTGCACTCTTTCTCTCTATCTCTGTCTCTCTAAAATAAATAAATAAATCTTTAAAAATAGTTAAGGCAATCATCTGACAACTTTTAGGATGAAACTTTTTTTCCCTCTCTAATTTTTGCCATGGGGACATCATCAATTTGTAAGGAGCAAAAATGAGAGCTTTAGAGCTGAAAGGAACCCTCAAGAGCACCCGCTCTACTCCCCTTATAGGAAGAAGAGAGGAGAGGTATGCAAGGTCACCAAGTCAGTTGGTGGCAAAAATGGGACCACACCCCATCCTCCTGACTCAGACTGGGCAAGACACCACCTCCAACTCACCATGTATGATGTTTGGTGCAAGATTATAACTGCTCTTGAGTTTACTGCAAATGATGTCTACTTGCCTGGACAGTTGAAGCTGGATAGCTCTAGCTAGTAAATAGGGTCAATCCATCGGTTTGGAAGATGGCTCCATCCAAGCATGTTATTTGGCACATTTTCCCATGAGTTGGCCTTACATGTTTTCCCGACATCTGTGTCCAATGCCACCTGACTGAAAGGAAGAAATAGCATCCCGTTAATTGCAAGGACCAAACCTAGCTCAGCATGACCTGCTGGAATATGTGGCACTGATTAACAGCTATGATCTTTATTGTTATCATTAGAAAATTCCTGGATGTTTGCCTTTTTTCATATGTTGCTATCCACCTAATAACTTGCTCCTCTTACTTATGCCCTGTGCCCTCCATAAGGGTTGTTCCTATGCAAAAATTGCTTATTAAATCTGACAACATTGATGTCATTGTCGGGCAGTATCTAAGAGTTGAGCCCTCACAGTTTCAATAGAGAGAAGCCTCAATTCTAATAAGAGGCAACAGCAGGAACCTGAAAGTCTTGGTTTTCAGTTCTTTGGACTGTCTTTATGACCTAAATGATTCTTTAGGTTGGAAATGTTAAAAGATTTGCAAACGATGAATCACAATTATTCATTTATTCAATGATATAATTACTATAAATTAACAATCAGGGAAAAGGTATAATTCTGGTTAATGGCATTATTTTTGGACTTCCAGGTGCATCTGTTTCTGACCAAACATTCAGTGCCTCTGTTTATAATGTGTTCATGTCCTAAAGCTTGCCTTGCAGTTAAACATTCCCACTACATAGCAAGTTATATTAGAGAAGTTTACTTTCCTTTCTTTTTTTTAAAACTCTTTATTGTGTCTTAAAGATCCCATTCTTGTTTTTGCAATGGGTTTTATATCATTCTCTAAGTAGATTAAATTTCAGTGTGTCTGAGGTGCTTAGCTACTATTCTGAAGGCATGAGTAGGAGGGGCTTAATCCCCAGTTTCCACAGGAAAACTCACCCTTCAGCTCATGACTTCTACTTGTAATTTCATTTACAAGACTGACTTTGTTCTTACCATAATCTAGGGTCTCGAAGAAGTGATTCAGTCACCCAGGGTTTTTTTTTTTTTAACAGAGAAGAGGGTCCAGGGCAAAAGTAGAAGAGGTAGAGTTGTAGATATTTGGGACTTTTTCCCCCCATAATATCTCAGTTCCTCTTTCAAGGAGACACCACAGCTCATCCCTAATGAATCTATTACAATTGTTTCACAGATTATGTCCTTCAAGGTGTGGGATCTTAAATTGTTACTTCTCCCAGGGATGTTTAGCCCCAGAGAGACCTCTCCCAAAGAGTGTAAGTAGTAGAATACACTTTTAGAAAAGGAAAGTGTAACTGCCAACATCACCTTCTTCAACTTCTGAAAAATCATTCTTTCTCAATCCTGCTATCACCACCATCCTCATTTTCACATGGAATCAGATACCTTACAGTCATTCAAGGGTAAAGGTAACTCACCCCACACTATGATCTTCCCAGATCATTGATTCCTTCCAAAGTACTAGGCTCAAGGACTTATGTCAAAGCTTTTCCTGTGGAAATCCAAGAATAGAGAATAAAACCAGTATAAAAGTGAGCTTTAGGGGTGCCTGGGTGGCTCAGTGGTTTAAGCTTCTGCCTTTGGCTCAGGTCATGATCTCAAGGTCCTGGGATCGAGCCCCACATTGGGCTCTCTGCTCAGCAGGGAGCCTGCTTCCCCCTCTCCCTCTGCTTGCCTCTCTGCCTACTTGTGATCTTTCTGTCAAGTAAGTTAATAAAATCTTTTTTTTTTAAGTGAGCTTTACAAACACAAACTTATAAGTGCCTGACATTTGTCTCTATATTACTGAGGGAATCTGAATGAAGTGGGTCCCCTCTTATAAAGGTCCAGGGTTAAGGTTATCAGAATCTTTACTTCTACTCCTCTTTACCTCTTCGCGTGTATGTTACTCCTAACCTGAAACCATCCAACCTCAAGATATTTTCAGAGCCCATATCATCACTCATCCAGAAATTCATGGCTAAGGAAGAATCCTCTTTTAGTTCAGGACCTCTATAAAGCAGGATCCAAGATACCACTTAGCCATACAAGAGATTTATTGAGGGATGCCTGGGTGGCTCGGTCGGTGAAGTGTCTGCTTTCAGCTGAGGTCATGATCCTGGGGTCCTGGGATCAAGCCCCACATTAGGCTCCCTGCTCAGTGGGAGCTCTGCTTCTCCCTCTCCCTTTGCTGGTCTCCCTGCTTGGGCTCTCGCTCATGCCTGCTCAGTCTCTCTCTCAAATAAACAAATAAATAAAATCTTTTAAAAAGAGAGAGATTTATTGAGTTAGGTGCCTGTGAGGCAAAAAGGGAAGGGATCCTAAGGAAGTAGGGGCTGCAGGTAACAGTGCAAGTCCAACTCTTGTGAAGGGGGAGAGGGAGAGGATTAGACAAGGAGAATCTCAGATTGCAACACAGTTCTAAAAAGGTTTCAGCCAAGCCATCAAGGAGTTTTCAAGCCAAAGTCACCCATCAGAGGAGTCCCTGTCTCAAGGGAATGGACCCTACATTATTCTTCCCACATTCAGTCATTGGCTAGGAACTGCCTGTTGGAAGAATATCTTCAACTCCAATGTAGTGATGGATCCAGAGGGCCAGCAGTAAGGCCATCTGTCAATTATGCTCCCCAAGCAAGGGATCTGAGTGGCACATTATCCTGGCTGCCACAAAACTCTCATAATCACTGGGCTTGGTTCATTGGAAAATCATCTCCAGCTGCTACTCTGACCTAATCACTGTAAGTAAATATTATTTCACCCATATCAATGTTGTGGCTCACAGCACTTTGAATCAATCACCTTTTTCCTTGATTAGTTCCCCTCCACCACCACTAAAAGCTATTTATCAATTTTTTTTTTTTTCTGGTCAGACAGGAAAGAAATCCAAAGTATCAGCTTCTTCTTCCTCCCTGGGTCCACCTCTGTCTTTTCCAGTCCTCTGAAAGATAGGCATCCTCATTGTCCTTTGTGACCCCAAGCTACTCTGCTTTCTTTATCTTCTCAGATAAAGAATCTGTAATCTTCTCTGTAATCTGGCTCTTTACCGTCTGCTATCGGACATATCCAAGTCTCTCCAGTCCTGCATTTACCTTCACTCTATCTCAATTTGCCATCCAAATCACTTTCCCATCAGTCCACACTTGTTGCCATTAGTTCATTACAGCATAGTACATGTTCAAATGTGAGTTGTGTCAGAAACACCTGTAGGGCTTAATAAAACACAGATTATTGGACTCTACTCTGAATTTCTGATTCAGTAGGCCTAGAATAGAGACCTGGTAATTTTAGTTTCTAACAAGCTCACAAGACGTATTGCTGGTCCAGGAACTGCACATTGAGAAGCACTGATATAGTAGTTAGTGTGTGGCTTCTGGATCCATTCTTCCCTAAGTTCAAATCCTAGCTCAGATTCTTAAATTGTGTCACATTAAACAAGTTCTTTGTCCCTTTATAACTGTTTCCTAATCTGTAACATAGAGATAATAATTAGTGGCTACCTTATAAGGTTGTTGTAAAATTACATGATTTAATATATACAATTCTTAGAACACTGGGATCTGCCTGGCACATAATCAATGCTGTAAAGTGTTAGTTATTATTGTTTAATTGACCCAGAATTCTAGAGACAGTAGGAATCATTTAGCCCATCCTTCACCAGATCCAAGTTAAAATTTTCATAATGCTTTCACTCTTGCTACATGTAGTACTTACTATTTTGCTAAATGCTTTTCTTTATGTTGGTTCATGCATTTACCTGGCCACATTTTTCTTAAAATAAAACTGTAGGTGGGAAACCAGTGTCTTCCAAATGTAAGATAGAATATATGTAATATTACTAGAATAAGGTTTATCTACATACCACCTCAAACCACCAGTGGGTTGGTTATCCCTCTTTAAAAGATTTAATTTACAAGCCTTCTTTTTCAAATAAGCAAACTGAGATCCAAAGAAAAGGAGCTACTCACTTAAGAGCACAGAGAGTTGATGGTAGAGCTGAGACTAAGTCTTCTATTTCCTGGCCAGGACACTTTCTTTACCACTTCTTAGAAGAAATGCCCCACTACTCCCTCCTCTTGCCTTATGAGGACTTTTAGCAACAGTGTCTCTAATACTGAAGATACCTCATTTTCTATGAAGACTTTGCCATTTAACCTAATCATCAAGGTTTTATGATGGCATCTACTATTATGTCATAGGGGTTCAGGCCATGGTTAAGTGTTGTCCTAAGAGCTTAGAGTTGGAAGAGAGGCCGAATGTGCTGACTGCCAGACACTTAGGAGGAATTGTGGAAAATAAACGTGGGTAAGAAAAGGAGTCAGGGTTTGCTAACAGGCAAAGGTTGGCAGACCAGTGTGACAAGAGAGAACTAAAAAACAGATCCAGGGTACACACAGAACTTGGATTTAATAAAGTTAGGGGAAAGAGGGGAGAAGAGCAGGAAAGAGCAAAGAGCCTCTGAATGTGGTATTGTTTGTGGTAGGCCTTGGGCAGGCTACCTAGTCTCTTTATTGAACCATCAGCACTTTCTCAAGTTCCCTCAACCCCTAAGGGTTTGAACCCCTAGCACGTTGACAAGCACTACTCAACATTTTAGAGTTACTAAAGTGTGGAATGCTAACACAGATTCTCCTAGACAACATAGACCCCCTCCTTGGTCCAATTCAAACAGCAACCCATCAGAGCAGAACTTTGCAGATAGCTCTCTTCGGGAAGTAGTCCCCCCTTCCTCCATTCTGGGGTGCCCTTTCATTTTCTTTTTCGCTGTGAGGCTCAGAGTGGCTTGAGCAATCAACAAAACCAACACTGGGGATTCTTTGTAAGTGCACTTTGAAGAGCAATAGAGGCTTCTTAAGGCTTCCAAATTTTGGAAGTCTTCCCTGACAGAACTAGGGAAGAGTTTATACAAAACTTGGCCAGGGTTTGCTTTTTCACTGAGGCACCATTTTCCATTGTTGCTTTTCTATCTCTGAAGTTAAGAAGTTGAAGATTTGCCCGGATAAGGTAAAGTGAACAAAAATGTTTTGCCCCACTGGTGGTTTCTTCAAAATTAACTTGCCTTCTCTCCAACCACTCCCATGCTTCCACCACAGACCCTGTGACCCTGGCATATACCCATCTCTGACCCCTTTCCCGTTCTGCACAATTCCCCATGATAAGCAATAATAGAGTGCCCACTGGCATGACGACATCTACCGATACAAAATTTGGAGAAGTGTGGGAGCTGTATAAAATGGACATTTCAGCCTCAAATCAGTGTGCATTTAACATGTGCCAATGGTAGATTTCACCTTGTTTTCTTCCCTAGGGAAGAACTAATTATCCCTTGGTGTCACATTCTTTGGTACTTGCAGTGTTTATCCAAACTAAATGATAGTATTCCCCTGATAACTTCAACTGTCCAGGCTTGCTTTTGTTGAAACCCTATTTCAGCCATTTTAGGAAGAAGATTGTAGAGTGAAAATCATTTCCCTTAAAGTAAGTGTGCCCACGGGATTACAGCTATCCCACAGAAATGTTCAGTAAAATCTTGATAAGCCAGAACCCTGCTATCTGGGATACCTGTGGATTCTTCTTTAGGAAGAATTGTATATGATAGGAAAATGACCTGAGAAGAAGTCAGGGATTTTTCCCAGAAAAATAAAGGAGCCTCTAAGTAGCATCCTGTGTTCTCTACTTATTTAGTCTGTGTCCTCCATCTCTAACAACTATAATTGCAGACAATGGAAAATGATCTACTGGAAAATAACTCAGAGCCCACCTAGTCCTCAAACAGCAAAGAAAGCTTTTCCATCATTTCCCCGTGACTCTAGCTTGTGAGGCAAGAATGTTGCCTCTGACAATTTAGAAAGATTGGCATCAATAAAGGTTTTCCCCTTAGGCCTCAGTGAACCAGACAATTCCATAAACTTTCGTAGTCCATACTCCAAGAATGCCCATTACATAAAAGATTTACTGTAATCTCTAATAGATGACCTAATAAATTAAGGAGTTCTCTGAAAGATGGGACCCACAGGAGCCCATCAATTCTAGAATAAAATTCCCAAGGGCTGAGGAAAGGCTTGTGGATCAGACAATGCTTTCTCCAGCTTGGGAAAGAAGAGGGGGTTCTAGTTCTGCCCTGGCCCGGCCGGAACTCCACAGAGCTAGATGCACCATCTGGTCTTACTTGGTTCCTGGTTTTAAAAATATCCAAATCATTCTGTGGTGTCAGGAACTATGACAGAGTCCAGGATTCTCATTTCAACAAAAACTTATGACCACCTCGCTGAATTCTAGGGATACAAAGATGAGTAAGATATCGTCCCTACCCTCAAGTGCCTCCCTACTCAAGGATAGAAGGAGCCCAAGAGATTAACAATCACAATTCAGAGAGATAAATATTATTATAGAAGTATAAACATGACACAAAATGAGTACTTTTTGTTATTTCACAGTGAAAAAAGCTATAAGGATGCTGTTTTCCTGTGCTGACAACCACTTTGTTATCATGAGTTCAGATCAGATTTATCTGACTAGAAAATGAGAAGAAACATAATTAGCTCATGACCATACATTATAGGAATATACACTGACCAGCGTACAACTTCTTGCAAATATTTCTTGGCATGAGAATTCATGTTTGGACCTTTATTTACTAGGTAACATAATCTTATTTTTATATATTTATTTCCTCTACTATAACAGGAGCTACCTGAAGGCATGGGATTTTTGTCTGTTTCATTCACTGTTGTAACTGCAGAACCTAGACCTGAGCCAATAAACATGTAACAAATATTCGTTGAGCCAATTAGCAAATACAGATCAGTAAAAATTATGACACGTACCGTGAAAAAAAAGGAACATGCATGGTTAGAGATGACAACAAGGGGATGGGGTATAGATCCGGGCCTCGAGATCGGTCTCTCTGAGCAAGAAACACTTGAGCAGAGACCTCAGGAGTATAATGAAGACAATGGCACTACCCTTCAGACACCAGACAGCACCCATCTGGCATACAAAAGGCCCTGGAAGTCTGAAGATGTCTGGGTTTTAAGTGATTCTCATTTGTAGGCTACTCAGCTGACTTGGTAAGGAGTAGGTTCGAAGTGGCAATCGTGGTGCGGGGCGGGGGGGGGGGGGTCTTATTTAAAAGACTCTCAGAGTCTCCCGGCTCTACCTAAATGCTTGGGTTGAAAGTCAAGGAAGCAGAGTTCGGACCCAAGTGTCCTCCTGCCTCAGTCCCTTGGGTGGGAACCTAGATGGACTTGGCTCTGTGCGTTTGGCCCCCTGAAATTCCCATAACCCCTCTGTAGCTGACACCACAGCTCAGGATGCTCTCCTTCCTTGGCTTGCCTGGCAAGAGATGGGTCTGCCATCTGGAGTCAGAGAAACAGCCTGCCAGCCCCCGAGCAGTTCAGCCTGGGCCCCGGACAATGAGAATCGGGCAATAGCCAATTCCTTGTCTGCAATTTGCTGATTATCACACCCCAGGGTGTGGGACTGTACAGCCAGAACCGCTTTGCTCTGCCTCTCATCAAGGCAAAATGAACACAGATCCTGACAGGTCAAATCTTCCCCCAGACCTCAGAGGTTGCTGTACAAAGGACCAGGCTTAATCTCTGGCCAAGTGTATAATTCATTTATCTGCTCGGTCATGAATTCTGGGCTCTCAGGGCAGGAAGCATGGGGCATTATGACTGGTTCTACAGGCCCAGGGAGTCACTTATGCCCTGATTGTATTGTGGAGGGAGGGATTTTGGAGACAAAGGCCTCTGTCCTTCAGAGATTGAACAGACGGGAAGGGGAGCCTATGCACACAAAGGAATGGCGCTTTAGGGAGAGGTTGACAGCCTTGTCATTAATGCCCATGAACTTCTCTAGATCATGTAAGTGATGAAAAGGGGGCTGGGATTAATTATTTCATAGACTTTAGCTGAGAGGAATTGAAATAGGTAAAGAGTTCATCTCAGGATGTTTGCCCGATGCACATCTGCCGCTTTGTAGCGGAGGGAAGCTTTGAACCCCAAGAGCCAGGTTTCCACATGCCCCCTTCTCAGGGAGTTGTTGGGTGGGGGGAGGTCTCAATTCTTGCCTCCGGCTGTCAGAGCTCTTTGACCACCACCTGAAAGACTTGAGGTAAAAGGTAGCGCTCTGTAGAGAGCTGGTACATTACAGCTGATTGGAAATTGTTTGGAAATTTATGTTTTCCTGGATCGGCCAGCTGGTTCCCTCTCTGAGCCTCTGGACTTCCTGCTGAACAGAGATGGGATGGGGATGCCATTCACTTTCATTTGCACAGCTTCACTGACCGAGGGAGAGTCTGACCCATTGTAATCAACGTAGCCTGAAATTTAGAGTGATTTGGATTCTGAAGTATTTCAAGCTCTGTGTCTCTCATGTCACTGCAACCTACACTGTGCAATGGAGGGCATTTTAATCACAAATTGTAAGATATATATAGATATAGGTATCTATATATAGGTATCTATATATAGGTATATATATAGATATAGGTATCTATATATATACTGCAGCCACCAGAGAAGGAAAAGGCAGATTGTCATGGAAGGTTCTCGTGCTTACTCTGATCTCACATAGGTACTTCACTTCACCTCTTTGTGTGGTGAAAAATCCTGATGTCCCATTTTTCCTTCCCCCCACCCCCTGCCTATTCATTTTTGGGGTGTCATGTGAAATCTCAAGCCCAGATCTTCCCAGCCAATCCTTTTAGTGCCTATAACTGACAGTCCATCACTCCAGCGAAGGTCTCTCAGTACCACCATTATGTAAGATGGGGGTCAGACATTAACTACATTATCAATCATTAATACTTTGCCCCTCAAATACATTTATCCAATCAGCCTCACCAGAAAATTGGGACCCCTGGGGGAAGGGACTGGAAGTATAAAGCTTTCTGGGGTGATTGGATGGATTTTGTTTCCTTAGGCTTTTTACTCTTTGACACCTGCTTTCTAGGTCATCCGCAGGTACGGAGAGTCCCTGCTTCATGTGAGTCTATTTCTCTGTCCACTAAGAGCATTCTCGCTGGTAAGACCACCAGAGGACTCTATCCTGGCAGTTTGTCACTTTGGCTCCATTCAGCAAGCCTCTGTTAAGCATTGGTTCTAGTACTGTACTAGGCCCTAACGAGAAGATGGAAAACATTTCCATAATCTTCCTTCAATGAACTTGCTTTCTGGTAGTTGGAGAGAAGTCAATAGAATGCACACATTTAAGAACCATCTGCTGGGGTGACATAATGAGCACTCTAGACAGTTTTGAAGTGATGGAGCAGATGGATTAGTCCGGATGGGCTTCTTAATGGAAGTGGGACTTTTCCTGGAGCCTCAAAAAAATGGATATAATTTTAATATGGGGAGGAGGATGAGGGCAGTCTGTACAAAGAGAAGCACATGAACCAAGGTCCAGAGGTGGGAAGGAGCCTATAATGGATGTGGAGGGGTCACAGAAAAGACACGAAGACAGAAAAAAAAACAGCTTCGGACCAGAGAGCAAAGAGCAGAGGAATTTCGATTTGATTCTTTAAAACAGGATCTTTAAAACTGCCTGGATCATACACTCCTATCAGAAAAATATATTAGCTATTTCCTGCCTGGAGCACCTGGGTGGCTCAGTGGGTTAAGTGTCTGCCTTTGGCTCAGGTCATGATCCCAGGGTCCTGGGATCAAGCCCCACATCAGGCTCCCTGTTCGGTGGGGAGCTTGCTTCTCCGTTTCCCACTCCCCCTGCTTGTGTTCCCTCTCCTGCTGTGTCTCTGTCAAATAAATAAATAAAATCTTAAAAAAAAGAAAAATACATTAGCATACCCCAATATATGTATATTTATTTATAAACCGTATACTTGTACTAATGTACTCATACATAATAAAGCCTACACAAAAATCACAAAGGATGATGTAATGAAAATGTCAGAGTTCTATTATTTCCATCTCACATGCCAAAGAAGCATCTTGTGCTCCCCCTGGAGGTGGGGAGCCTGTGTCCCCACCCTAGATACCATTGTCCTAGAACATCAGCTAACCATTTTGGGACCCCGGAGCCCTTGAAGAATCTGATGAAAGCTACGTTTCCTCTCCTTTCCCCAGAAACCTATGCGCAGAAGCTTTTTCAACTTTCTCATCCATATCATTTTAAGGAGGGTGGGGTCCCCTTTTCTGGATAAAGAAAAGCACTGAAGACTTTGGAGGAGCTTCTCGTTCCCTTGACTTTGTTCTTTTAGGAAGTTGAGTCTGCTCATTGTGCCTCAGATGGATGGGCTGGGGCCAGGGAGGGCTGGGGTGGGGCAGGTGGGAGAAGAGGGAGACAAGTTGATAGGCCATTTGAAAACCTTAGGCCTGAAATGCAAATGTCATGGCAATGGAAGAGAGAGAACAGAGCCAGGTGACATTTCAAAGGGAGCCTGGACGGGTGTCAGTGGTCAACAGAAGATGAAGGGGAGGAGGAAGGAATCTATGACAGCTCTGAGACCTCAAGTTTGGGTTGGTCAAGGAAAGGCAGTGGCTACTGGAAATCAGAAACTGGTTCGGATGACATCCCAGCATCTCAACAGAAATACTCTGAGGGCAATGTGAAATGGGGGGGAGGGATGTTGGAAAAGCTGAGGGAAGCAATCAGACAGAAGACACAGACTGTGGAGTTAAAACCTGGGAGGAGAACAACTATGAGAAGAGACTGAATAACAACAGTAGTCATTTATGTACCCGGCACCGTTATAAGCACTTTATTACCAAAGTTGATTTGATTAATCCTTATGATATCTGTGAAGCAAATGCTATTATTTTCATTATTCCACTCTTCATAAGTGCAAAACTGAACGATTTTATAGGTGGGGAAACTGTCCACAGGTCCCACAGCTAGGGAGTATCAGAATAAGGACTCCAACCCACGAGTGCAGGTTAGGGGGTGGGGGGAGTGAGTTACAGGAAATTCCACAAGGCAGAGGGGAAAAGGACGAGCAGAGGAAAGGCCTGGCACCCCCCCCGGGCGCCCACCTTGGAGCAAACATGGGGCCCACACCTGGTGATAACTCTAATAAGCAGCGGCAGCATAGTTGAAACCAGCAAGAGCTTTCAACGTGCAAGGCACCGGGCCAAGCACTTTATGGGGCAAAGTGAATATATGTCATTTTTCCATCACTCAGCACCCAAATGCCTTTTCTAGTTGGAAAGAACCCCTCATGTGTGAGTCTTGCTGTGGGCCAGGGCGGGCCTCTTACTGGGGAAAGACAAAGGAGACCAGACACTCTCTTTACCTGCTTACCTGCTCCTGGGCGGCTAGGGTGTGGGCACAGGACCCATGCTGGGCCAGTGGGATGCCTTCCCCAGCAACTCGCCATCTGCAACAACCAAAGGCTAAGACTGTGAGACGGAATTCAACCACGGTGGTCGTCAGTGGCTGTGTCCATGGCCCTCTGACCTGATTGCTCCTGTTTACCTCAGCTCCAAAGCCTCCTCCACCCTTCCGTTTATTCTAGAGCTCTCTCCATGTCACAGATGGGACAAACACAAAGGAAGCAAGATAGGGATTTACTGAAAGCAGAGAGAGCAGCATCGGGCAAACATTTTCCAGAAAGGGCCAGTAGGTAAATATTTTAGGTTTTGCGAGCAGCTGTAGACAACCTAAAATATGCTTTAACGTAATCAGGGTTGATTTCTTGTCCTTCACTGCCAAGTACTTTAACTGATACAAGTGAGTTATCTCATTTAATCCTTCTCGCAACCCAGACCGGTGGGGTCTATTGCTGACCTCCCATCGAAGCTAAGAAAATGGAGACCCAGAGAACATAAGTCCTGGGCCTGGAATCACAAAGATAGTTAAGTGCTGGTGAGTGACACAGCTAAAATGCCTCCCCAGAGCTCTCTGACCTCACACATGAAAGAGACCAAGAAAACACAGATGAAGTACTTACTGGTCTCAGAACCTCTTTGGGGATAACAAAAGAAAGAAAATTATTGCTCCCAGTTGTTCAGAGGCACCAAAGTGATCAGTGCCATGGAAACAGAAAGGAAAAAGGACTAGATATGCGCAGCAGCTGGGGTTTGATGTGTTTATCTCCCTCTTGGCTGCTTCTCTGTAGTCCATTAGAATACTGGTTTGAGCGTCTGTCGAAAGGTTACGCTGCCCTCTTAGTTCTTGGAGGGTCTGCCGGCCTTTTGCTTACTGAGAAATCTAGAATACATTTGAGTTGCAGCTCCGAACTAGACCAGACAGTGGAGGTTGAATATCCTCTCCCAGGTCACTGCGACCTGCTCAGGATCCAAGTTAATAGGAACTGAAGTACTGCACTATTATCTCTGCTAAGATGCGTTGGTTCTTGAGGATGAGTATAAATCTCGTTCACCTGCCGATTGAACTGTGTGGTCTGCCCCCCCCTCCACTTTTTTTCTTTCTTTCTTTTCAGCGTAACCGAATTCATTGTTTATGCACCACACCCAGTGCTCCATGCAATATGTGCCCTCCTTGATACCCACCACCTGGCTCCCTCAACCTCCCACCCCCCACCCCTGGAAAACCCTCAGATTGTTTTTCAGAGTCCATAGTCTCTCATGATTCATCTCCCCCTCCAATTTCCCCCAACTCCCTTCTCCTCTCTAACTCCCCATGTCCTCCGTGTTATATCTTATGCTCCACAAATAACTATTTCTTATGCTCCACAAAAAACTGAAACCATATGATAATTGACTCTCCCTGCTTGACTTATTTCACTCAGCATAATCTCTTCCAGTCCCGTCCATGTTGCTACAAAAGTTGGGTATTCCTCCTTTCTGATGGAGGCAAAATACTCCATAGTGTATATGGACCACATCTTCCTTATCCATTCATCCGTTGAAGGGCATCTTGGTTCTTTCCACAGTTTGGTGACCGTGGCCATTGCTGCTATAAACATTGGGGTACAGATGGCCCTTCTTTTCACTACATCTATATCTTTGGGGTAAATCCCCAGTAGTGCAATTGCAGGGTCATAGGGAAGCTCTATTTTTAATTTCTTGAGGAATCTCCACACTGTTCTCCAAAGTGGCTGCACCAACTTGCATTCCCACCAACAGTGTAAGAGGGTTCCCCTTTCTCCACATCCCCTCCAACACATGTTGTTTCCTGTCTTGCTAATTTTTGGGCCCCTTTTTTTTGGTCACGTGCAGGTGACCACCAAGCCTGATTTCACTGGCAACCTTCTGTCCTCTCCATGTGGCCAGGGCAGATGATCCCTTTCTTTTTTTTTTAAAGATTTTATTTATTTATTTATGAGAGAGAGAGAGAAAGAGGGAGAGAGAGAGATTGAGAGAGGCAGAGGGAGAAGCAGGCTCCCCACTGAGCAGGGAGCCTGATGGGGACTCCATCCTAGGACCCAGGGATCATGACCTGAGCAGAAGGCAGACGCCCAACCGTCTGAGCCACCAGATGCCCCGAATGATCCCAACCATCTGAGCCACCAGACGCCCCGAATGATGATCCCTTTCACACTTTGCTTTTTGCAAAAGTGCAGAAGACAGTGGCCCCAGAACCACAGTCTCTCAGGGGTGGGTGGGAGAAGTTTCGGGCACATGCAGCTTTTTTGTCTCACCCACTGGACCTGGAGTTCCTTCTGTGGGACCGCTGTGAACACTTAAAATAACATGGTGTTCCCTCTGCTCGGTGCACAATTTAATTGAGCTAATTAATGACAAGTAAACATCTCACAACAGTGAGCCTTCTGTTGGAAGAGTCAGAGGCAGGATCAAAATGCAGATTGGTGAAAGAGGCTGCTTGGACCAGGGCACTGCGAGTGTTACCGGTCTGACCTGTTCCTGAGTGTGCATGATTATGCATCCTTCTGGTAAAACTGTCTTTTTAAAAGCTCATTGGGAACGTTTGCAAGAGTATACTTCACTGTCTTGTCACGTGTCCTGATTGGGGTATTTTCCTCTGTGATTTTATGCCCAAACCTCTGTGACAGTTAAAGAAGAAAACTTTATTTCTGCCAAGCTGTGGGTTGGGAGAGAATTGGTGAGGGCCTGGTGTTTTTTGTTTGGTTTGTTTGTTTGTTTTTTGTAGCACATAACTGGTCCCCCCAGAATGTCTTCTTTTTACTCTCCAGTAATGTGGCCAGAGAACACTTGAAGGGTGTCAGAAAACAGACAGCTCTTCACTGTGGATCAAATCCAGCTCTGCTGGCTTTTTTTTTTTTTTTTTTTTTTTTTTTGGATAAGTGCCTGGAGCTAAGTAGCAAGGGTGAACTCAGGGAAACCATTAGAAATCCCTATTATTATTTTTAGATTATTCTGCATGTGGGAAAGGAATGGTGGTTAGGATACCTAAACCAGCCTACCTATAGTTTGCTCATCCCAACAGTTTCAGCATGAGCAAACATTCTAATGGCCTAATCACCACGCTGGGCTCATCGTATCTAGTACTGAATCCTTTTTTTTTTTTAAGATTTTATTTATTTATTTGACAGACAGAGATCACAAGTAGGCAGAGAGGCAGACAGAGAGAGAGAGAGAGAGAGAGAAAGAGGAGGAAGCAGGCTCCCTGCTGAGCAGAGAGCTGGATGCGGGGCTCGATCCCAGGACCCTGAGATCATGACCTGAGCTGAAGGCAGAGGCTTTAACCCACTGAGCCACCCCAGCGCCCCTACTGAATCCTTTTTCAAGGCACTTTCCCATTGAAGATTTTCATTTTACCCTCACAACAATCCAGGAACAGTTCCATGATTAGGGGTCACCTCCTGGATTGGTTGGTCAACAACCATGCCCTCTGGCAGGTCAAGGACTTAGGTGTGTTATTTCCTGGGTGCCCTGGGCCTGGAACTTGGGAAACCATGGTATCACTGGTCAGCCTAAAGAGAAGCAGAGCCTAAGCAAACCGAGCTCCCAGTTGCATGCCTTTTTTCTTGGTGACCGCCCCCCCCCCCGGCCGGGCACAGAAGATGACCGACAAAAGACTTTGATTCATCTCTCTGGGTCCTTTGATTTTGCTGCAAAGTTCTTTCAAATTAAATCTATTCTTTTCTGATCAAACTTGATGATTCTGAGCATTCTAACTCAGAAAATGTTGCTTAAAGGTGAGCACTAGATAACACATTACTCCAGCTCAAACTTACTTGGTACAATCAGAAGAGTGTTTGATAGCTCTCCTTTCATTCTCCTGTGAAATAAGCAAAAAAAAAAAAAAGAGGGGGGAGGCTGATGAACATAGCTGAAGAGCTCATTCTTCACAGAACTTTCCAGATGCCCACTCAGGTTAGAAAATCGTATGTCTTGGTTAAGGCCAGAAACAGAAAATACAAATCGTAATATTGTCTCCAGCCTCTCTCTTGAACAGCACTAAGAGAAAAATATGACAGTTATCATTTTGTTAAATGTCACATAAGCTGTCCCAACTGTTAAGCGGGGCACTCATGTCTTTGATGGGTATGACTAAACTGTTTGAGCAGGAGAGGGACGCGTGTCTGTGCTCTAATCAATCAGTGACATGGGCTGATAGTTCTTCAAGCATATGCAGGACACCTTTGTGTTCACACAGGTGCAAGGATGGTGCAATATGACATGCATTCACTTCAACTGCTATTTAGAGCAGAGGTTCTCAGCCTTGACTGCACATTAGTATCACCTGGGAGCTTCTTAAACCTTCCAGTGCTCAGCTCATGCCCTATCTCAGCCTGGGCTATTGGAAGAAAATATTATAGACCAAGTGGCTTGAAGACATCAGACATTTATCTTCTTACAGTTCTGGAAGCTGGAAGTCCAAGACCAGGGTGTCGCCATGGTTGGGTTCTGGAGAGAGCTCTCTTCCTGGCTTGCAAATGTCCACTTTCTTGCTGTGTCCCCACATGGTGTAGAGAACTCTGGTGTCTGGTCCTCTTCTTACAGGGCACCAATTCTCTCCAATCAGAACTTCACCTTTCTAATGATCTCCTTTAACCTTAATCACCTCATTATTTTATTTAAAAATTTTTAAGATTACTTTTATTATTATGTTCAGTTAGCCACTGCATAGTAGTACATCATTAGTTTTTGATGTAGTGTTCAGTTCGTTAGTTGCATATAACACCCAGTAGTTATCACAACACGTGCCCTCCTTAATAACCTTAGTCACCTCTTTAAAGACCCTTTCTCCATTACAGTTACATGGTAGGGGTGAAGGCTTCAGCATACGAACTTTAGGGGAATGTAATTCAGTCTACTGGATACCCTAAACTAATTCATCAAATCAGACTCTGGGAACGGTAGGGGATCAGTAGTTTTTGGAGCCCCTCAAGTGATTTCAACACGTGGCCAAGCTGAGAACTCCTAATTCAGAGCCTGGCTACTTGAAGGGCAGCCCACAGATTAGCAGCATCAGTATCACCTGGAAGCCCGTGAGAACTGCAGAACCTCAGGCCTCACCTCTGACTTGATGAATCAGAACCTGCATTCTAGTAAGATCCCCAGGTGATTGAGAGAATCTCACAAGTTCCTGCTTTAGGGCGTCTTCCTCCTGTGGTCAAATGCTTGCAATAACCATGGGAACTCTTGACATACTATAGTATTATCTCCGATTCCAGGTGCTTGACTGTGCAGCCTTCTGGCCATTGCTTGATGACACAGCGTCCATAAGGTGTGCGCTGGGACTTGATCACTTACTCAGGGGCCATGCACATTGTTGGGTAGCTGCCAGGCAATTTGTGAAGTGATTGGTTTTAGGTTCTCTTCTGAGGACGGGGGTACAGTTCCCCTTTTCTTCCTGGTGACTGATTTGCTTTGGGATTGGTTGCCCACAGTTACGGCCACTTGTTCAAGCTATGAGTTTCACTCCAGTGGGTTGCTTAGCTTTTTATTGCCAAAGTTTTGTGTATGAAGAGTGTTTACCACTATCCCCATCTGGATGTTTCCTAAACGTACTGCTTATACTTTGCTATTCCCGTGGTTTCCATGTAAATCAACCTCTCCGTCTGGTCTTGTTACAATGCAGTTGCTAGTTGCATGGTTGTATATGTTTCTCTCTGACTCCAGCTCCCCTGGGCTTTAGGCTTTCTTGGTAGTAAAAATACATTTTTCAAGTTCCAGTTGGGGAAGATGAAAAAGTTCTAGGGATGGATGGTCGTGACGGTCACACAACAATGTAAAGGTACTTAGTACCACATAATTATACACTTGAAATAAGTTAAAATGGTAAATGTAAGGTGTGCGTTTTCCCCACAGTTTTTTTTTAATGTAATGCACTCCTCTAAATGTGATGATGTATCCTGGTTTGACTCTTGGAACAGAAGAAGGGAATTCTTATAAAAACTAATGATCTCTAAAATATGGAGTTTTGTTGATAGTATCATACCAATGTTAATGTTTTAGTTTTGATAAATGTACAATAGTTATGTGAGGTGTTAATGTGAGGGGAAACGAGGTGATGGGTGTGTGGAGTATATGGGAACTCTGCTATCTTTGCAAGTTTTTTTTTTAATAAATCTAAGATTGTTCCAAAGTAAAAAGTTTATTAAAAAATAAAAAACCTGGGGGGTACCTGGTTGGCTTAGTTGGTAGAGCATGTGGCTCTTGATCTCAGGGTTGCAAGCTCAGGTCCCACATTGGGTGTAAAGCTTACTTAAAAAAAAAATTGGTGGGGCGTCTGGGTGGCTCAGTCAGTTAAATGTCTACCTTCAGCTCAGGTCATGGTCCCAGGGTCCTGGGATCGAGCCCCACATCAGGATCTCCTGCTCAGCGGAGAGTCTGCTTCTCCCTTTCCCTCTGCCTGCTGCTCCTCCTGCTTGTACTCTCCTTCTCTGTGTCAAATAAATAAACAAATAATATTTTAAAAGAAAATAGAAAAAATTGACTCTATTATGACCCATCATTTTGAAAAGGAGGTGGGAATGAGCAGTAGAAACAATCTGACAATGACAGCAAGAGCTAGAACCCTTTTCTTCTCCAGAGGTTGCTTTTTTTGGGGGGTTTCTAAGCTATGTGTGTGTGTGTGTGTAGATATATATGTATGTTTATGATATACTTTTAATATATTTTATATATTTATATATTTATTTATATATTATTTATATTTATTTACTTATTTATATATTTATATATTTTTCCATAATATATATTTGATTGTCTTTTATTTGGCTTATTTTTTTAAATATATAAAACATCACAATAACACTGTTTACTGAATGTCACTTCAGCATAGGGCTTAAGTGTGCAGAAACCTGGCTTTGAATAGACTTCTTCCATTTTTCAACTGTATGACTGTGGGTAGTAATTTAACTTCTCTTTGTCTCATTTTCCTTACCTATAAGTGTGGATGATAATGGTATCTCCTTTATATGCTTCTTCCCCGAGAATTAAGTGAGACCATCCTTAGGAGGTGCTTAGCACAAGCACAGCGTACAGTAAACACTCAATGTTATTATCGTGTACACTGTATTAAGTGTTTTGTATGCATTTGTATTATCCATGATTCTCCCATAAATGTAATTTTTTAATTTTTTTAACTTTTAAATTATATGTTATATATATGATATGCCCAAATCATAAGTGTACAGCAAAAGGAATTTTTACAATGTGAACACACCCATGAAGGCAACAACCAGATCAAAATATAGACCATTCTCACCACCCAGAAGTCTCCCATATGTCCCCCTCTCAGTTATTACCCACCATGATTAACTTCCATTTTGGGGAGTTTCTATTCAGTTTCAAAGATCCTTCCCCCTCCCCCTTTCATAGTTTAATTTAATTTGGGGGAATATATAAAACAGTAACATGGTTAAAAAGTCAAAACTATACATGAGTAGTAATCTGTTTTTCCTCCTACCCTCTCTTTCCTTCACCGTCTAATCTGAAGTAACATAGCGTTTAGTTTTAAATGAGAATCACATAGCATTTTTGTCAGAAAAATTACATGGATGGTAATTTCCAGAGCATTCTGAAGTACTTTGCAGTCTCCTCTATTCAGTTTAAATAACAATATTAAGTGAGCTCCTACTGTGGTGAAAGGTGAATCAAAGGCCCATCTTCAGATGCCCCAATTAGGGAAGGCCTTTGGACACAGACTTCAAGTTCAGTGCACACTCTAAATATGACAGACATACAAAATTCTGTATACAAAATCACCATTCACAATAACAATAACAACAAAAAACCTATAACATATCTTTTGTTTTTAGTAATTCATCTAATGGAAAGGATATTAGGCATGTTATACATAAAATTTTTAAATTCTATGAAAAGATATAAAAATCTCTGACCAAGTGGTTAGTAGACACCATACAGATGAATGGAGTGACTTATGGTGCAGTTGTCTAAATCAACCACTTCAAATCTACCACCTCAGGGCCCTTCCAACAAAAATTCCAGCAGGATGTTTTAAGGAACCTGAAAAAACTGATTCTAGAATGCATATAGAAGAATAAATGTCTATGATTATCCAAGTCTATTTTGAAAAATAGAGACTTGCCCTCCTACATTTTGAGACATGCTGCAAAGATATAATAGTAGTAGTAGTAGTAATAATAATAATAAATTACTGTAGGCCTTATATATTTGTAAAAGGCAAATAAAGCAAAGGGCCAGAATATAGAGCTCAGAAACATGACAATATCAATGCAATTTCACAACAAGGGAAGGATGGATTGTTTGGTATTAGAAAGAATGGATCCCCATGTGACAGAGCTTCTCAGTCAGTGTGTCACACTGAAAGCCACACATGGATTACAGGAATAAGAGCTATTATTGATCCCCTTGACCGTTGGGATAGCCAGGCAGGATCTAACATGGCCAGAGCTCCCAAGCTAGTAGGCTCCACCTCTGGCCATGAGTAGCCCCTTTAGTTTCCCACATTATGCCAAGAATATGCTATCATATTCTCTCTGTGCCATGACATGAAAGGATTGAGAGTCATTGCTATCTGGAGAAAAATAAAGTTGGATAGCTACCTCCATATAACACACAAAGGTGACTTCTGGGTAGATTAAAAGCCTAAATGTGAAAAATAAAACTACAAATGGAGGAGAATTTCATTATAGTTTAAGATGGTATAGGATTTCATTAATAAGACCCTGAAGTACAGAACATAAGGTAAAAGAGTCATGAATTTTACTACATCAAACTTGAGACTTTCAATTCAATCAAGGACATCCTAGCCAAAGTTGACAGACAGATGCTAGACTAGGAGAAGATATTTGTAATGTCTAAACCTGGCAAGGCATGGATATCTAGAATGTCCAAGGAACTCTGGTAAGTTAGCAAGAAAAAGGCAGAAAACACAACAGGAAAAAAAAGGGTGGGGGGCAAAACATATTCACAGAACGGACAGCTCGCAGAAGGGGAAACTGGATTGGCTAAAAAGCATATGAAGAGATGATAGATCTAGCTTGTATTCAGAGAAATACAAATCAAAATACCAACTTATACTCATTCAACCTGCAAAAATTAAAAAGATAAAAGCATTTATGAGCATGTGGGGAAAAAAGAATCTTCAGCATTGCTCATGGGAGTGTAAGCTGGTCTAGCTTTTTGGAGAGCAATGGGATGGCACGTATTGCTAGTAACAACGGATATGTTTCTACAACCCAGAAATCTCACTCCTGGGTATGTATCCTGGGGAACCTCTCCAGGGTTCTAAAATGGGATGCTTACAAGGATGTTTATCACAGAATCATTTGTGTAAGGGATTGGAGGCAAAGTAGGTGTCCATCATTGGGAAAATACACATGTAAAGTGTGGTGACTGCATACTAACAAGGATTAGAAGCCATAAAGTAGTTGTGCAAATACCAAAGAGATCTTGAAAAAGTTCTTATGAAAAGAAATAGAAGATCTATGGCCCAATAATATTTACATCCACACACACACCACCACCAACAACAACAACAGCAACAATAACAATGACGACAACATCTATCTATCTATCTATCTATCTATCTATCTATCTATCATCTATGTATCTATATCCTGGACTTACATCCAATGCATTATAGAATGTCCCTGTGAGGGGGCAAGAATGAGAATGGAGATTTGGGTGGAGGAAAGTAATAAATTAAAAGCAGGGACCTTATATGGACTAATGATAATATTTTGCCATCAACTGAGGGGTGTGATTAACTCAGCTCTCTAGAGCTGAGTTCGAAATAATACAGACACAAAATTTTTAATTGGAGTGCTATGAGGAGAGAGACAATAACTCCAACCAGGGAAATCTGAGAAGTCTTTTGAAAAGAGATCAGATTTGAGCTGATCTTTGAATGAGAGATAGAATCTTGGGAGAGAGTTGTGGAAAAGAGGGGTCTGTTTGGCAAGGAAATCAGTTGGTTGAAGCCAGGTGAGAAGTGAGTACAGGATGGATTTCAGTATCAGCGAGGAGACTCGTGCCTGGTATCTAGGGCAGCCAGGGGTGTTTAGTGGAAAATAAGCCTGCAAAGACAGGTGGGAGCTGAATGGTGAAAGGCTTTCAATGCCTGGTTAAGGAGTATGAATTTTTTTTGAAAGTAATAGGGAGTAATTTAGAGTTTTTGAGCAGAGCAATAAGATCAGATCTAGGAAGATTACAGTCCAGTGTGTTAGACTGGCAGCAGTGTTTTGATGCAGACAGAACTCCAGAGGCTGTTATTATCCAGGTAAGAGCTAATGAGGGACTGAGCTAGGCTTTTGTTATTGGTCCTTAAGGGGACCAGTAAGAGGAGTGTAGACATGGGCTTGAGAAATCGACAGGACCTGAGAAATAAATTAGAGTGGTGTCTCATCTTTATAGAGGAGATAGTAGACACTTGAAGAGGTGGATAGAATCACTGAGAGAGGAGCAAGAGCCTTGGGGCATAAGGGAAGGGGCCAGTGAAGAGGACTGAGATGATAAAAGACCGGATGACCCATAGTGTCGTGCAGGGAAAGCCAAGGAGATGGTTGCAGAGGGAAAAGAATGTTCTGCAAGGACAAGAGCCGCAAATAATGTCTATGGGATTCGAATTTACTTTCCAGTTTTCTGGTGACATTCTAGAGAATGCTTTCAAGAGGAAGGAGCTGGTAGGCTCAGATTGCCAGGAGTTGGGAAGAGTGATAAGAGTGGAAGTGGAGTCAGTGAGTGTTGTCTAGTCTATCAAGAATTGTGTTCTGGAAAGACACAGTGGTGGAGAGATGGCATTCGTCATGGGCTAGGAGGAAAGATTTTTGTTTTACTTTTTGACATCAGGCAGACCAGAGCATGTTTTGAAGACTGAAGGAAAGCAACCAGTCCAGAAGATATAAGGAAAAGGAAGGGTAGTTACTGAGTAGGGTCCTGAGGGATAGGGGGGCTCCCCTGAGCCCCGGTGTCGTCTACCTGACAATTGCTTATTGAAAGCAAGCTTTGCTCTCCACCTTGATTTAATCTTTCCCCTAGCCATGCCCCTTCACCCCTGGGAGATCTTCCTTCCACTACTATGGCCTTATTAGAGCTCTCCCGCATTTTGCCCCCTCGCTTTCTTTTCTTCTCCTGAGTTCCAGGGAATGGTTAAAATTGGACAAAACGAACCTCTCTTTGTCAGTCAGCAAGTCAAGAGAAGCAATTAGTTGCTGGGTTCTCAGCCAACGGACCTGAACCTCTCAAACCCTTGAAGGGGAAAGAAAGCACTTGAATGTTTGTTTACCACTCAGCTTTAGGGGACAATAGTCTCTACTCTTGGCTAGGACAGGCTTCACTGGGGACTTTATCCCTGCAGAATTCTCTGTTAGCTTTTTCTGTGACATTGCCGGCACCAGACCTAGAAACTTTTAAAAACCTCACAAAACCAGAGAAAGAAAAAAAAAGTGGTGATGGATGGAGAGGTAAGGGGAGCATGGGGCCTGTTACCCCATTAACCTCTCCAGGCCAGGCCCCTGGATTGGCCGGCAGCTTTTTTTTTTTTTTTTTTTTAGTTTTTTTTTTTTGTTTTTTTTTTTTTTTTATTTGACAGAGAGAAATCACAAGTAAGCAGAGAGGCAGGCAGAGAGAGAGGAGGAAGCAGGCTCCCTGCTGAGCAGAAAGCCCGATGCGGGGCTCGAACCCAGGACCTGGGATCATGACCTGAGCCGAAGGCAGCAGCTTAACCCACTGAGCCACTCAGGCGCCCCGGCCGGCAGCTTTTTAATCTATTTTTCTACCCCCCAAATCCTAGGGTTTGGCTAGTTTTGCTTCCCTCCCCAGTGTCCCACCTGGATTCTTCACAGACGAGTTTCCTGATTCATCTGGGAAATGAATCTGCTTTCTCTAGGAAGCAGATCATTGCTGCAAGTCATTGTTACTGTCCCTAAGGGAACAGTTGGACAGAACATGATGTGACAAAAATGCAAATGACATTCTAGAAGTGGGGAAGGTGGGGTGAGCTTTGAGCATGTGAGTTGCTGCTTCCCTCCTTACACATGGTATGGAATCTGCATCGGGTGAAGCCATCTCCCTTTGAGTTGGGCACTAGACCGAACTACAAGGTCTTCAGTCATCGGTACATGAGGCTTGGCATGGCTAACAGTGGATTTTTCTCCATGTGTGAATCTCTATTTTGTGCTCTCTGACTCCCAATTTGTCCAGACAGCACTCAAGTACTCAATGCTCTCCCTAATTCATAGGTACAGCTAGTTCAGACTTCTTGCTTTGAGCAAAGCCAACTTTTCTACTCAGTCATTTGTTAATCAGGAATTGCTAGCTCCCTTCCAGATCATTCTCTAGGCTGGACCCCAAGATCACATATGTCAACAAGGCTCTCATGTCCTCCTGTTGGACATATCCTTCTCCCTCACCCCCATCTTCCCCCCACCAGTACCTCTGATGTCTGTGCCAGAGCCCAACCCTGGAAAACCCCCACCACCTGCTTTGCCTGCTCCTGCTCTTGGGCTGCCCAAGTATTGTTTGAGGAAATCTTCCTTGACAAAAACATGTTCTCTAGTGTCAGCAGAGTTCCCAGGGCTGTTTGGCAGCCCTTCACACTTTTTCTAACATCTGACTTCCTGCCAAGTCCCCCATAACATCTCCTCCCAGCCCTCTCCAGCTGAACCTCAGCTACCCTCAGTTTTATGTAATCTTCACTTCTGACATTGATTGCAAAAATGGAGGCCCATTTGAAATGGACTTTCTCTGCTTCCTTCTCACTTACCAAAACTTGTCCTTGTTTTGTTTTGTTTTAAAATGCATCCTCCTCCACTCTCTCCTTTGGAGGAATAAAAGGCCCTCCTCTGTTTCTAAGACAAACTTATCAACATCATCTGGGTTCAGAGTCGTATCCGTCCTATCTTCCTCTGGCTTACAATATACTCATGTGTGTACATAGCTCATCTTGCTGAATCAGACTGACATCTCCAGGGCAAGATCCATGTAATATTTCACTCTGTGTTCCCAACATGTAGTCCATGGCTGACACATGGTAAGCACTCAACAAATGTTTACTAAATTGGTGAGTTATGAGGGGAGCAAGTAGATTGACTTGAGTTCTTTGTTCTTGGTGCATCTACTTAGTGTGTTACTAAGGGTGCCCCTGGACAGCAAGAATGATGAAGGGAAGAATCAAGAGGATTCGATAAGGTCCAGAGCCAGTGTTTTTGGTGGAGTTATGTGATGCGGTATTGGGATTTTTTTTTCTTTTTACCTAGAATTGACCTGTCACTTCATAAAGGGAGTTGGGGAAAGAGCACTAGACTGCGAATAAGCAGGTCTGGCTGTGCTGCTCATAAGCTCTGTGGCCATGGACAAGTTCATTAACCTCTGGGCCTCAATTACTTTCTCTAGTTCATTGAAGACAAGGTTTTTATGAACATTAACTGGAGTTGTGGATGTGCCAACACTTTGAAGTCTGACTCACCTCTCCAGTATAAGCTTATAGTACTTATTCTTTTTTTTTAAGATTTTATTTACTTGAGAGAGAGAGAGAAAAAGAACAAGTGGTAGGGAGGGGCAGAGGGAGAGAGAGAGAGAGAGAGAGAGAGAGAAGCAGACTCCACGCTGAGCAGGAAGCCTGATGTGGGGCTCAATCCCAGGACCCTGTGATCATGACCTAAGCTGAAAGCAGACGCTTAACCGACTGAGCCACCCAGGTGCCCCTTGTAGCTCTTTTTCTTGATGCCACTATGATTCTAGAGCTCCTACTTTTTATCTGTACCACAGCTGCCCTCACCACTGCAGCCCATCTTTCCTGTTGCACACAGAGCTAGATTTCACCTTAGCTTCTAATTATCCATCACATGAAAGGTAACAGGAAAAGGTATCAGGATTTTGAAACCTTGCTCTCCAGACACCCTTCCCATATCCTTTTTGGCCTATATGGATCTACATGGATGACTACTTCTCCTTAGGGACTACTGCTTAGGTGGGAAAGATGTTACTCATTCCAGCTTCTGGAATTCAAATCCATGGCTGGCTGAGATGTATATGGTGGACTATGCTGGAATACCAGCAAGCCCTGCCATTTAGCAGACTCCTGTGCCCACGGGTCTGTATATTTGGGTTGGAATGTGTATCTCTTTATCTGCATGGGTTTGGATATGAATACTCCTTTGGTTCCAAATGAATACAGGGGTGGGGGGTTGGGGAGAGAACCACACGGAGACTATGTGAGTAAGTTGTTCCTCTTCCTTCCATGCCCTTCCCTCCCCTCTCAGGGTTCCCTGAACTCATTGGCAAGGGTCCCAATAGGGAATTTCTTTGATCCTACCCTCCTTTTATTCTTCTTCTGTTTCAAAAGCAGTAGTTGGTTATTCCACATCCCTCCAACTCCCAAATCTTGATGGCTTCTCATCAGAGACTTGGGGAAGCCAGCATTGATCTAGAAGCAATCAGCTCACATCAGCTCAGTATTGGACCAAAGGTTGTGCAGTGTATCAATGATGGGTAATTTATTGTGTCAGAGGAAAAGGCCACCAGTATTCCTTGTCTAATGGAATAGATACATTGCAGGAAAAATTGCTATCAAGTGAGTTTCTGGCAAGTCCTGTTTCACTTTGATTTTTATAATAAAACCATGGCTATGTTTTGCTAGAAATGCTAAAAGAAAAGATCGGCTTTGGGTTGTAATTAAACCATGTATTTTAAACCATGTTTTTAAAAACTACAATAATAAGATGATAGTGCAGGCCCAATCATCTTTAAACTATAATTAGAATCCTGTGCTGGACGGTTAATTTGTCCCCACCTTTCTCACCTTTAAATTATGCTCTTCATTTGATTCAATTTTTTTTTTTTTCCTACTGAAACCTCCTCCTCATGAGCCCTTTATTGATTTCAGGGCTTCTTGCCTTATAATACTAGCAAATGGACGTTTTTGAAAATTGGAAGTTTAGTTGACAGAGTTCCCCCCACACACACACACCAAAAGCAAAGCTTTGTTGATAGAATGAACCCTCAGCCCCTCTCACATACATTGTCTCAACTGATGTGCAAAGCAACTCAAGAAATAGGTGGGGCATATAATAGCCCTATTTTGCTGATGAGAAAACTAAGACCTAGAGATGAATTGGCTTTCTCAATATCATCCAGCTAGAAAGTGAGAAGAGGGAACAGAACCAGAATCTTAAGATTCTGCTTTAAACAAGAGGTTTTTCTGGGAGGCAATGACACCATCAATCTGAGTTTACTAAAAGGCTTTCTTAAGAGGCCCAGGCCATCAAGTCATACACAAGTTGCCTTCTAAATTTGAAGAAGGAAAACAAAATTATGGCAAAGTAAAGATTTCAAGTTTTTTCAACTCACCTACTAGTTTAAGTGAAATTCGTCCCAAGAAGAGCCATATTTATTTTCTCAGGTGGTCCAGAAACTCTGTATATGCTTTGTAGTACACTGGGTCTCTTTGTATAGGTTGTGTGCCCATTTGAAGGGGTGTGGGGGACTCATTCAACTATCTGTAATGCTTACAGAAGTGGTTGTTTTGTTTTTATTTTGTACGGCCTGTTACTGGTCATAGTTATAGTTTTATTTGATTTTTGGTTCCTAGACTTCCCAATTACAATATTGACACAAAAGTCTGGTCTGGTTTCTGATGTCGTTTTATGAGACCTGAAAATTCTTCATCAACGTATTCACTTCTATCTAGCAGACATCTCTGCTTCATCTTATTTTAACAATTATTGGCATTCCTCAGGGGCAAGGGAAACTACAACACATCTAAAGAAAAAATTCCCTAATTTCTGCTCAGCACAATGATCATCAAATTAGTATCCTGTGCATCTATTCCCTTTTCTGCTCCTAATTTAATATGCTAGGAGTAGGGACTCATAGCACATCAGAATTTGTCTACATGAGCCTAGTAAACTGTCCATTACCCACGGAACAATTAGAGGCCATTTTAACTGTGGAACAATTAAAGAAGGAGGAGGAAGAAGAGGAGGGGGAGGGAAAGGAGGAGGGGGTGGAGAAGGGAAGAAATTAAACAAAAAACATATCTCCTCTTTTTAAATTTTTTTTTTTTTAAAGTTCTGGGGAGTGCTATTCCTTGAACTGCCTTTTAGGACTTAATTTCTTAATTCCAGTAAATGAGTTTCTGTTAAATATTACCCGTTCCAGTGAAAAGATTGGGCAAATAGAGATCAGTTGTTCTGCTATCAGTGAAAATGACAGTATTTTTCTGCCCAGAATAGTTCTCTTTGCTTCTTTCCAATTGGGCCGGGGATTCTATATTCAGAGCATTAGTCAATGCAGAGGGGCAATGTAGCTTGGTGGAAGAAGCAAAGGCTTTTATATCACCAAAATTAGCTTCAGCAGTTGCCTGATGGGTAACCTCAAGCAGGTTTCTTACCCTCTCTGAATCTGGATTTCAGTTTTCTCACCTGTAAAATGAGTCTAATACCCACCCATTGGGGCTATTAGAGAGAAGGATTACAGGAGATGGGACTTAGTAAGTGCTTGGTAGAAAGAAGGTCATTATTACATTTTAGAAGAGGTATGTTAGGGGTACCTGGCTGGTACCCCAGTTGGTAGAGCTAGCTACTATTGACAGTAGGATCATGAGTTCAAGCCCCACGTTGGGCATGGGGCCTACTTAAAATTTTTTTTTAATTAAAAAAAATAGAAGAGAAATGTGAATGAACAGGTAGAAGGGAGCGATGCAGAGTGTGGCCTAGCAAGAGTTAACTTTATCACTCTGGAAGGTGTCTTTCTAAAATATTCAACACATTTACAATAACCACGGGAATGGGTGTGTGTGTCTTTGCAAACAAAACATGTAGATGCATGTCTTCATGCCTGGGCTGGCTTCAAGCACTGATTACAGCTTAAGAACAAGAAAATAAATGTGATTTCATTTGGGTGTTGAGGGCAAACCTCTGATAGTGCTTTTTAGCTGTGGCAGACACTAATAATTTGGGAGGGTTCCCACTTTGCTAGACACCGATCACCATTTATGTATGTATGTATGTAGATGGGTAGGGTCAGTGTCCTTGCTGGCAAACTGTAGATGATACTATCAGCATCAAGCTGAACCGGGGCTTCCTTGGCCACAAAATGGGTCTGTCTGTCTATCTGTATGATATGAGTCTTGGTCATACACTAGACCTATTCTTCATCAACTGGTGTTTTTCTCCCTTATTTACTTCTGCCCACAACGCTAGCCCATTAGTGCTATTACTAAGAGAGTGGAGCATAGGGCTCTGTGGATGGCTGTCTCCATATGTTGCAACAGAAGGAGAACAGAGGTGATTGGGAGGCCCTGATACCAGTTCTGCCACTGACCAATGGTATGACATTAGCAAACCCAGTTGGCTAACTGCTTTGTAGCTTGATGCCCTCAGCCTACCACCCAGATGTATTGTGATCTTCCAAAGGAATGGTGAAAGGAAAAGTATCCTGAAGTGTCTTAAATACTCTGGTCTTGGGGGTGTTATCTTTAGGTTCTTTCTTACCGTATATTTCATGGCTAGGAGAGATACTCTAGCTATTCCAGCCAAAGTCTAATAAGTTCTTGCATTTCCTCTGTCCAGCCCTATGGCAAAGATGGGAATTCCAGTTGGAACATAAGGACAAAATGTAGAGTTCAAGCCATCTAGTTCCTAGGCTGGAGGTCAGGGATCTCTGCTTCATTTTCCCCAAAGGCCATTAGAGGTCTTTTCCAGGATAGCAACAAAGTCTTTTAATCTAATTTTTCCCCTAGCTAATGAGACTCAGAGGTGACCTTCTTGAAGATTCCCAAGTACACATTTAATTCTGTATTGTTGTTCATTCCACAGCACATCTCAGAATAGAATGTCCACTGCATACCAGACACGGCATCTCTGGAGATACCATGGTAAATGTGTCAACTGAGCACCCTGCCCTCTCAGACCTTCGGTCTAGTGAAGGCAACAGGTGCAGAATATCTCTCTACATGGTCCCCACATATCTTAATCCTCACTTCTCCAAAGGTGGACTCTTCATCTTCCACCCAAGACTCTTCTTCCCCTAGGCTTCCTTAAGTCAGTGAAGAGATCCACTCAGTTGTCCAGTCAAGAAACCTGGGAGTCATCCTTCAAACCTCCCTCTGCCTAACCCACCTATTCCAATCTAATACTATGCCAAATGGTTTTTACTCTCTGAAATCATTCTCAAATCTGTCTTCTCCCTGTCTTCACTGTCATGAACCTAGTCCAAGTCACCATTATTTCTCTCCAGGAAGTCACAGCCTCCTCACTGGGTTCTGTTTCTCTGGTCTTGCTGCCCCATCCTCTCCCTTCCTTTATGTGTAGAATCGATACTGTATGGATTTTGGTTAAGTTCCTTTCCCTTTCTGGGCATCAGCGTCTCCATACTGAATGGGATGAGATCCCAAGTCTTGTTCAGCTCTCTTTTTCTGCAGTTCCATGATCAGATGGTTCTTGATTGCACTCTGACATGGCTATCTAGACTTCCAGTGAAGGTATTGCTGTGCCTGACCACTGACTTCTCAGTGTGTATATTCATTCATTCATTTCTCCATTCATTCAGCATTTACTGAACTCCCATTATATACTCGGCACTGTACTTAAGTGCAGATGATTTGGTGGGGAATAAGACACAGGACTTGTCCTCAAGGAGCGCAATCTATTGAGGGGTATAGACACAAACAAGCAATCTAGCAGATTCTGTGAGGTGGGGGCAATCATGGAAGGCTCCCTTGAGGAGCTGACATCTTTATAAAACATTTTTTTAATTTTTTAAATTTTTTTTAAAGAGAGAGAGAGAGAGCATGTGTGAGTGAGCGAGTAAAAGGGGGGTGAGAGCTAGAGGAGAGGGAGAGAGAGAATCTTAAGCAGTCTCCACACCCAGTGTGGAGCCCAGTGTGGGGCTCAATGCAGGGCTTGATCTCATGACCCTGAGGTCATGAACTGAATTGAAATCAAGAGTCAGACACTTAACTGACTGAACCATCCAAGCATCCCTGGAGGAGCTGCTATCTTTATTGGATCCTGAATGATAAGTAGGAGCTAACCTGGAGATCAGAGACATGTACAAAGGCCCTGGGGCACGATGTTAAAAGAAAGTAAAGCAAGTTTGGAAGATGGTAGACCAATTGGGAGCCTGTGGCAACACTCTAGGGAGACATGAGGAAGACCTGGCTGAAGACCGTGAGGATAGAGAGAAATGAATAGGTTTGAGTTATATTTTGGAGGTGGAATTGACAGTCCTTGCTAGTGGATTGGATGTGGAAGATGAGGGAAGAGAGGTCGTGGAGAACGTTTGGGTTTCTGGTTCAGTCAACTTTGTGGATAGACTATGATTTGCTAAGTTAGTTCCATTAACTCAAGGGGAAGAAACTGGTTTTGGGAATAGGGTTGAGGAGAAGATGAAGGAGATGAGGAGAAGATAAAGGCCTCATCTTTAGTCTTGTTGAGTTTGGGATGGTATATCCAGATGGAGAGGCCTAGTCAGTCATTATTTATCAAGATCTGGCACATGAGAAGAGCAATCGGGGCTGGAGATTCAGACTGGAAAGTCATTAATATGTAGAGGAAGTTCCTTTAGGAGAATGAGCAGACGCTGAAGAGCTGAGTGCCCAGGAAAGCCAAGACACCAACGCTAAGTAAGGGCGGGGGGGCAATGCTCTCATAGATGTGGGTGCTGGCATACATGCTCATTCATTCCTGGGCACACATCCCTGCCCCAAAGAGAGTTTCTCAATGGTATCTGTGCATCTCCCCCTTAAACTTTGGAAAAGGAACATTAAAAGTACTCAATCATAACTTCTCCATTTTATCATAAATGATACGTAAAGAGGAATGGGAACGGATATTTTCATTCTACCTGCCAGGAGCTCATTAACTCACTTAAATTCCTACAATAACCCTCACGAGAGCTATTATTTCTCAGAGCTCTAGAGACTCAGCGGTTAAGTCACTTGTCCGAGGTCACCTAGCTATTATGTGGCAATAAGGAGATTGGACTCCAAATCTGTCGGGCTCCAGATCCAGCATTCTGATACCAGGAAAGTCTGCACATGTTCCCTTTATTCCTCTGCTTCATAGATACCATTTGCATCCCCTAGCATGATGCTTTGCTCTTCATTAAAATACAAATCCCCTTGGGTAGAAGTAAAGCTCTAAGTTGTTGTCAGTCATGTATGCCTCAGTGGCAGTGAGTTTCAGATTCTTCTGTAGGCATAAATTTTAATTTGATTGGAGAAGGACACTGGAAACTTCAGGGAGGGACAAAAAGACAGAAAGGGGGCTAGTAAGGAAAAGCCAGCCCCCTCTCCATGTCACACTCCTAACTAGTCTGAGGTGTGTGCTTTTAAGAGTCTTTGATGCTATTTTTGCGCATGTGTACCTCAGTAGTCTCCCCTTCTCTGCGGTTTTGCTTTCCATGGTTTCGGTAACCTGCGGTCAGCTATGGTACTGAAGCAGACGATCCCCCTAACGGCTACATCACAACGCCTCCATCTTTCCCCTCGTTTCACCTCATCGCGTAGGCATTGTATCATCTCACGTCATTTCAAGAAGGGGCAGTCCAGAACAGTAAGATATTTTGAGAGAGAGCCCCCATTCACATAACATTTTTTTTAAGAGCAAAGTGTTAATAGTTGTTCTATTTTATTATTATTGTCAATCTTGTGTTGTGGCTGGTTTACAAAGTAAACTGTATCCCAAGTATGTATGTATAGGAAAAACAATAGTGTATATATATGTATATAGGGTTTGGTACCATCTGTGGTTTCAAGCAACCACTTTGGACATCTTGGAACACATACCCATGAACAAGGAGGGACTACTGTCTTTTATATGCAGAGCCATTACTGGGTCTGTTACCCCAGTGATGTGGGGCCAGAGCTGTGGTTGTGGTCTGATCTAAGGTTACCCGAAACTGCATCCTAACCCCAATGCCGTGTGGTCAGCGGGAGGCAGCCAGCCCTGGTTCAGTAGGCCTCAGGCTCAAGTCCCAGCTCAGTCTCTTGAGAATTCCACCCTGCTGTGCATATTTAAAATCCCTAGCAGATGGAGGCAAGAGAGCTTGTTGGAAAGACTTGGAGGAGTCCCTTCTGCCCTGTCTGGGTCTATTTGCCAAAATAAATGACATGTATCAGGGCAGGGCATTGGTCCAAGCCCATTGAAATTCTGCTAGCAGTCCAAACAGTGCCGGTGTTTCAGATTGGTTCTGTGAAACGATCAGAGTTAGGAAGACAGAAATGATGTGTGAGCATCTGGCTGCTGCAGCCTACTGATGGGGATAGTCCCAGGGGCGGGCCTGGGGTAAGGGGGGCAGCCTCAAGGACCCCCTAGGACATCTGCCACTGGCGAGCCAGGAAAGAGCCACACACTGGCAGCCGGCAGTCTGGTTGGAGTCTCGTACTGTTTTCCTCACTAGCTCTGGGACCTGAACAAGTCCTTCCCCTTCTCTCAGCCTCTTCCCCCACCCCCCACCCCCATGTATAAAACAGAAACTAGATGAAATGGTCTCCAAGGGCCCTTTGTGCTCGAACATTCTGTGACTTCTCTGGCACTGGTTTGATTTCTTCTTATTTGTATTGAGAGAGAGGCCCACCCACCCACCTGCTTATCTGCAGCTGCTGTGTTCTTACACTGACCTCTGCTGGCCATTATGAAAAGTGCCACCGATCGCTACTTCGCAGCCCTCCCCCACCCCCTCAAAGCAGTTCATCATTTATTTAGGGTTAAGCTTCAGCAGTAGAGTGAGCACAGAGACAGGAACCCTGTGCCTTGGAGACGAGCGAGAAAGAACATGCATCTGGAAGCACAGAGCAAGCATATCTAGAGATGGCTGACAAAACATCCCAGAAAACAAACGTTGTCTCTCACTTCTTATAGCCGTCTTCATCTGTGCCCAGTGCTCTGAGCCACTGTAGGATGACACCGCAGTTGGGAGGAAGAGTCCTTGCCTCTTAGCCTATGACTGTAGGCTCCAGAAGGGCCTGGCACCCCACTGAGGAGGCAGTTCTAGGCTCCTGGTACCTCAGAGGCCTCGAGACATTCCGCATGCCCTGTTTCTGGCCCTTAGGTAGGCCTGAGAGCTTCCTAGCTGAGGCCAGCCCAGAAGCTCTACCTCAGAGGTAAGCATACCCCTGAGGGGGGCCATTTCAGAAACCCCTTTGGAAAAAGAATTAGAATCCAAAGAATCTACAAGTCCTTTCAGAGACTCACTTTAAGCTCTCTATGGCAAATTCAGCATGGCAGGTCCTCCAAGAGAAAGGGAGCCGGCCAGGGAATCCTGTCTTTTCTGGATGGAATCAGATTTCCTGTTGAGTCCAGTCCTAGAATCACCTCATTCCTACATCTCCTTAGTTACTCTTGCTGAGCGTGTGCTCACAGGGGCAAGAGACCAGAGTTGGAGCGTGCCAGCCAGGCCTTCCCTGCTTAGGCCCCAGTGATGCGAGCAAGATGGGAATTGGGCCACACCACAATCCACTCTCTCAGTGCAGTGGTTTATTGTGCTCTCCACCTCCCATCCCTTGATGTGAGAAAACTTTGGGCAGGCCTCAGATTTGGGTCAAGCTTTCAGTGCCCTGCCAGTCTTGTCTCTGCTAGTAATAACCTGACCTCAGCAAGCCCATCCTGGATCCCATCCTCCCACCAACCACTCCCCTCCTCCCCCAACAGCTGGTTCTTATCTGTCTCCCTTGTTCCAGCCTCAGGCAGGCTGCCCTGGCCTCCGGCTGACACACACTTGTTCTGAATGCTCACTGATGAGTTTCAGCCTCAAAATGCTGCCTTCCTCTCATCCATCCCCTATCTCCAAATCTCTGAGGGTTCCCTATGAGTTCCTCTATCAAGTCTTCAACTTTCCTTCCTTGCTTTCCAGGCCCACCTCAGTTGGGGGCCCCCTTTCTTTCCAACGTGGGCCATGACTCTCCCCAACCATGGACAGAACGTAAGCATTTCCCAGGCCTTCCATGGCCAACACTTTCTTTGCACTCCTGGACCACTTAGGCTCTGTTCCAGACTTGTACTGTTTGCTCTGGTTTTGTGGCTTACCTTTTAGACTTCTTCATTAACCTCAACACTCCAGCATTATATTTTTATAAGTATATAAAATATACAATATTTTATATAAAATACACTTATATTTTTATAATTGGTCTTCTTTTTAGTATTGGTATTGGTCTTTTTCTTCTTTTTTGGTCTTTTTCTTTTTCTCTTATCATATATGCAAGAGTAATAAATAACAGAATCATTACATAGAAAATTCCAGCAATGGGAGATAAAAGCATAAAAAGTGAAAGTTCTCTTCCTGCTCCATCATTCCCAGAAATAAGCCCATTAAGCACCCCACAGCCTAGCACCTTTTGAAAGTTATACTTTGGGTGCTGGAGAAGGTTGAGTGGTGCGTGGTCACCCCAGAAAATTGCATCTCCTTGGGAAGAACCTCTTTGTACTTCCTTAGATGAGTCGTCAGTCTTTGTGGGCCTGATTGACACCGGAAATTTTACTCTAAAGGCCCCACATAGCTGGCGGCCACTTGCATATCCAGTACGTGATTCTAACCACTGCCTAAAGCATCTGTCCTTTTTCCAGCTTTTAAAAAGTAACCTTTGCGGGTGAATATTAAGGAGCTTGTCTAATGGGCTTTTCTGAGTTTTTCACAGATCTGAGGAAATTGCAGATTTCAGTCTGGAAAAGGACCAAGAGGTGGAGATGGGAAGCGTTCATGAAAATAGGGTCTCTACCTGGTAGGGTGTTGTGTTCTCTGAGAGGTAATGCGCATTACTAATTTTTTTTCATCTTTCTGCCAAGAATATTCAGTACCTACTGGGATTTGTTCTAAATGATAGACTAGCCCACCTGTGTTGCACCCACTGTTGTTAATTCTATGTCTCGGTTAGCTTCAAAATGTCAGCCTGAACTCTCATGCTTAATCGTTACAGGCACTTCATAGCTAATGCATTCAAAATCCTCAAGGTGCTCCCTCTTGCTATCATAATTGATGTTTAATGCATAGTCTCAGGCTTCTTGAATTTTACACATTCAACACTCTACAGATGGTGGGTTGAAGGGAAAGAAGGAGAAATAGAGGAAAAATAAACAGTGTGTGTGTGTGTGTGTGTGTGTGTGTGTGTGTGTGTGTGTGTGTGTTCCCTGTAAGCATCTGTTTCCAGTTGCAGTGATGGGGTCCTGGGATCTGCATATGAAGATGAGCTTCTGCAGGTTGATCAGTCCAAAGATCCTCTCTCGATCTTTCTCCCCTCTCTGGATCCCCCGAGGCAATGTTCTTTAGGCCTAGCCATTTCCGGACTTCACAGCAAGTACGGGATTGGCCATTTGAATGTGAGTTATAAAATGTCACGATGCTCTCCAGTGTTCTGTTCTTTCACTATTTTGACAACCTGATGGATGACCTGGCACTAACCAGGAAGAGGACAATATTATCCTGCCTGAATAACTAATCTAAGAAGTACAAAGTTGAAGGATCTTGGTGCACATGAATCTTATTAAATGTGCTTATAAAATATGTTCTATCCAAATAAGCTTAGCAGCCCTGAAAATAGCCTTTTCTGATCCATGTCTGGAACTTTGGCATGCTTCACAGATCTCTAAGCCAAAATTATTTAGTGAAGTGATGACAGTGTTCTCTGTGCATGGGAAAATTGGAAGTGTTGATGTTGAGTCCCCTATTGGCTAACTGCACCCCTTCTCTCCATCATAGGGGCGACCAGGACCAATTGGAATTCAAGGTCCAGTGGGCCCTCAAGGATTTGCTGGCCCTAGTGGTTTAGCAGGATTGAAAGGAGAAAGGGGTTCCCCAGGCCCCCTGGGACCGTATGGACCAAAAGGAGATAAGGTAAAAACACCAGAGCTTGGTTTTTCTTTGACTATGGACTACATGTATGAAGGTAAAAGGTTCTAAATCTCAGTTTTATGGAAATAATACTAATCCCAAGGACCTTGGTGCCAGGCTACAGAATTTAATAGGAAACAGGCTGGGGCATACGCTGGGGATACCCATTTCTAGAGAGACCCTCATGGCAAGCAAGCCATAAAGTGTATGTGTTGGCTACTTACTAGAAAAGTGGGCTTGCTGGGCTGGGATTTCAGGTGGGTTCGATGTGGGCATGGGTCAGAAGTTCAGTCAGCTGGGCAGGAGACGACAGGAATCCGATCAAGGAGACTGGGAAGCAAAGCATCAGAATGCTGGGAAGAAATCTGGGCCACAGAGGTAGGGAAAGACACTCTAGAAAGGAGGTTGATCATGTCATGGTAGCTGGCTGAGTTTAGCAGCTTAGTTTATATTCCCTGCACCTCCTATTCACCCCACTGGTAAAGGAGGTATTCCCACCCTAGGGTTCTGGGGATGGCAGAAGATATGACCCCTGACGCCAGATGGAAGAGATTGACATGAGGTTTATTAATCACCTATATTCACAGTAAAGGGTAGAAGGACACCACATACCACACAGGACAACAAAATGGTGGGTGGAGGTGCACTCTAGAACAGAATAAACCAGAAGGGGCTGTGGGAGGCAACACTGAATAATTCACTGGGCCATCAGGGACTGAAACCCACGACTCAGGAATAAGCAGGAGCTGCACCTTCTCTGTTTCATAAGGAGGACCATTTGCCTAGGAGATCTTATCTGTGGGAGCAAAGGAGATAGGGGAACTTGGGACTAGGCCTTTAGAGGCCCTCCTGGTTTTCCCAGATGTCAAAACAGCACGTGATACTGAACCATTATTTTCAGTCTGGCACCATATTGCTTAAAATAAAAACTGGTCTCAGAACACAGACATATTTAAGACTTTGAGTTTAGGCAAGTGATTACCCAGACCTGGAGGAGGGAGCAAGGTGATGTAATGTGGAGAGGGAAGTGCACAACGCTTCTCAGCTTAGGTCATAAATCACATGGAAGAACACACTTAATCTAGTGGAGATCAATTAGAGTGTCTCTTACCTTCTTTTTCCCTCCTTGTTATAGGGTCCCATGGGAGTTCCTGGCTTTCTAGGCATCAATGGGATTCCAGTGAGTATGTGCACAGAGGCATTTTTTAATATCACTTCTAGGTCGCCTTGGCCTTCACCACATCCTGTTTCAAGTGTTGAGATGCACATGATCAGGTTTGAAGCAAAGTGTTTGCACACACTTTCCCAGGGATTGAGTTACAGGTAGCACTCAAGTCAGGTGGCTGGAAGACGCACAGGCATAACATTCAATATCTTAGCCAAGAAGAGTTAGGTCTTGTGGTTGAGGGGAGATTCAACCGGGGATGATATGTGGAAACACACATCAGAGCACATGCATACTCATTATAAGAAAATTAAGGGGGAAAAAAAAGAATACTAAGAGGATACATGAATTAGATAGAAAAATACTTGGTGGTATCTCGATACATTTCATTCCAGTAATTTGTTCTCTACAGCCTTTTCTCATTCCAGAGTGAATTTCCTTTTAGTTTTTGCAGAGTGGCTGTTCCAAAGATCATGCAGAGACAGCCTCTTCCCTTTATCCTGAGGACCTGGTTTTGCTGGGTATAAGTGAGGAATTTGGAGCTTACAGGCATCTCTTTTTCCCATTTTATCTGGTCCAGCCCCTTGGTGCTCCATTCACCCTGTATCCTTATTTATCCCACCACTGGAGAGTCCATGATTAACATTTTACCAGCCTTTAAAATACAGTATTTGCAACTTGCTGCTGTCACTTTTTAGTTCTGTTTTTTGTCACGTGTCAATATATATCAAATCTGTAGCCTGGGCTGTGTTCATCTATGGCAGTGGTTTTCAGCCTTGTTACGGAGAAGACCCAAAGGTTTGTGTGGAAGATCAGTGTATGGATCAGGGAAAAGTAGAGCTTCTTTGTTTGAGGGAGGTTTTAGAGCCTGTTTTTATCCTTCCAACAACCTCTAAGGCCTTTTTCTGAACCATATCTAAGCACAGTTTGGCAAATCCTGGACTTAACAGCTTCTAGAGTTATACTGCATTATCATCTAGTATCAAGGAAGGGGGCTTAAATCTCTTTGTGCCAATCTCTAGGTATTTCTTGTGCACCTGCTGGATGCTGTCATTCTACTACAGGGATACAGAAAAAGCATATGAATCTACCCTCAGATTTTCATTTGGGGTCCCTGGATAGCTTAATCGGTTAAGCATCTGCCTTTGGCTCAGGTCATTATCCCAGGGTCCTGGGATTGAGACCTGCATCAAGATCTCTGCTCGGCAGGGAGTTTGCTTCTCCCTTTCCCTCTGTTCCCTCCCTGCTTGTGTGCTCTCTCTCTCTCATGCTCTCTCTGTCTCAAATAAATAAACAAAATCTTAAAAAAAGATATTATCATTTGATCCATTTTCTTTCCAGATCTAGTATACAGTTGTGAAGCTGGAAGACAGAAGTCTCGTTTCCTTCCATTTGTTATCTGTTACCAACAAATCGGCCATCAGAATTCTGCATTTTATCCAACTGCAGAGTCTGCAATGGGCCAGCAGGGAAATAAGGGAAATAAGTATATGGGGTTGGCTGTTCTTTTATGACATCCTCTGGCATTTTACCCTGGCTGTGTTCCTATCGGCACTTTATCCAGGATCTCAGTTCAGATTGTGTGTCTTCTGGGAGCCAGGGGTAAGGAAAACGAGAAAGCTGGAGAGCACCTCTTCCATTCCTTTTGGGGAGCTGAGTGGGGGAGTTGGAGCCTGCAGCAGCACTGAGCCCTTCCTCCTGTAGTCTCTTTTTAATGGAGGCTGGAAGGAAGAGAATCCTGTGACACTGAGGCTGATTCCAATTCTGAAGTGGGACATGCCCCAGAGTCCAGCAGGACCCTTCTGCCTTCAGCGTGCGGCCAGGAGAGCCCTAGTGCTTGCAGGAATTGATCACTTCTCTCTGGGGCTTCACTGCTTGAGAGAATGAAGTACGGTGTCCAGATTCCTCCAAATAAATGTACTACCCCTGATGGAAGTTCCCACTCCCTGGGCCCTTCCCTTGACCAAAGATTGTCTATGTTTGTTTTTGACTATCAATTGCTTTATTATTCCCTCTCTTCCAGTGGTTCAAGATGTATTTGTTGGGCACCTTCTGTTTGCTGCTTACCTCTCCCTTCCATCTCCAATCTAGGAGTCCTTGGTATCTCCTTATTACATGTGGCCCATGGTATTTATTAGTTGTCTTGTGTGATGGTCTTATCTAGCTTTCTTGAAAATGCAGAGTACATCTCCTACTCTACTCGCAGGCCCCAGAGATCCTGGGGCTAAATTCACCACATGCTAGGAATGCTAGAAATATCTGTGGGACTGACTCCAACCTCTAGTGCCCACAAAAGCAACGGTTGTCAGACTGGCAGGACTCCCTCAGACACAGGAAGACTAATTATTTCGTTCTACTTTCGGCAGCTGAAACCAATAGCTTTCCCAACACATCTTACTAAACTGGATCACTGCACAAATCTGATTCCCCACTTAATGTTGGCTGATCGCTAACATATGTGTCACTGGTTTTGGTCCCAAAACTCCATCGTTGCTGCCATGTAGGTAGTTTCAACATGAGTGAGCAAATAATCATTTTATGATCATTCAAGTCGGTGCACCAAGGGGCACAGCAACCAGTTGGGAGAATGAACAAACAAGCATTCATCAAGATAGTCAACATTAGAATAATGTAGGCTCGGCAGTAGGCTTGTGGTTTTTCATGATATCACAGCTGTGCACTGGGGATGTGGGCACCCACAAGAAATGCATGTTTATCAACTGTTTTCGTTCCCATAAGTTGGAAGCAGAAGTTTTCAAGTTGTCCTTTGCAATGTATGTTTAGCTTTTCTCCTGGAGTTAATCTCAAATATTTCCCTTCCTAGAGACTCGTAAATGAACACACCAGATTTATATCTTCAAAGTCGACACTGACCACTCACCAAATGGAAAATTTTCCCTTTGAAATCTGGGTCCAGAGGAATGTTGCTTTTCTGGATTACAGCCCATCTTATTCTGTGTGTTTGGTGCCTTGTGGTTGTATAGAATCGTGGTGTCCTCCCTCAAAGAGCTACATTCTCATTGAGAGCTGGCCCACACATGTGTAAAATCATTAGCTAAAACCAGAAAGGGCCAAGTGCCTGAAATGCTGTGGTATTACTGAGAATTAAAAAAAGGAGCTAGGGGGCACCTGTGTGGCTCAGGGGTTAAGCCTCTGCCTTCGGCTCAGGTCATGATCTCAGGGTCCTGGGATCGAGCCCCACATCGGGCTCTCTGCTCAGTGGGGAGCCTGCTTACCCCCCTTCTCTCTCTCTGCCTGCTTCTCTGCCTACTTGTGATCTCTGTCTCTGCCAAATAAATAAATAAAATCTTTAAAAAAAAAGGAGCTAGAAGTTCAGCCCAGTGACATATCCTCGTTGACTTACCTGGGAGAAGAAGGCTTCCTTCACTGAGCTCCTACTTAGTAAACTTAGCCTCATTTAATTGTAATCATGAACTTTTCAGTTCATTTTGATGTTGACAACAACCCTAGCAGGTAGTATTACTCATCTCCATTTTTACGGATGAAGAAACTGAGACTCAAGATGGGGAGAGGCAAAGCTGGGATTGGAACACAAGTCTGGCTGACTCAGAGCATGCTTTAGCTGTCATCTCATGGTATCAGCTGGACAAGACGGGGCTGACAGGTCTAAGTCAAATGCCAGAGGTTAATTCCAGAGAATTCAGCTAAGGTAGGAAGGAATGAACAGGTACCCCCTGGAATAATGCAGGTGGAAGATATTAGGAATCCAGGCAAGGGGCTCCTGGGTGGCTCAGTCGGTTGAGTGTCTGAATCTTGATTTCAGCTCAGATCATGATCTTGGGGTGGTGAGATGGAGCCCCACATCGGGCTCGACACTCAGTGCAGAGCCTGCTTGAGATTCTCTCTCTCCCTCTGCCCCTCTCCCCACTCATGCTCTCTTTCTAAAATAAATAAATAAAATCTTTTTTTTAAAAAAGGAATTCAGGTAAGAAAACCACAGGGTTGGGGCCCAAGTTAAAAAAAAATGTGGATACCAACGGGTAAGAAGCCAGGTAGAGGTTTTGGTGTCAAACAGAACCAAGGCCCCCGGAGTGAGGCAGATGCCTAGTACTGAGCCAGTCTGTTGTCTTTTGTCTTAACTCATCCCTGTTACCCAGCTGAGTGATAACGCCTAGCACATTTGCCTGGGATATTTTAAAATGGTGATCAGGATTCCTGGAAGAAATAGACACTCTACCTGAAAGGGTTGACTAAACTGAGTGGCGTGAAGGATATATTTAAAGGATGTAAGCATGATTCAGAGGAACAGCAATGGATTGCCAAGCAACTAACACAAGAGCTTTGGCTGCCCCTAGGCCCAAAGGGGAAAGAAAGAATGGTGATACCGGAACTGGATACTGGTCAGATCTGGAGCCACGGAGTAGGGGCTGCTCAATGAAAACTTGTAGATAAATGTGGCCATTGTCAGAAATATGGCCAGGGAGGGATTGCATGGGGGAAATAAACAACCTGTGTTCTTTCTGCTCCTGTTCTTTGATCATCTGCCTGTGTCTCCCAGTAAGGAGACACAAGGAAAGGGAGCCTCAGCGACACTGTCCATAAAGGTCAGCCTCCGAAGGCACAGATCTGGGGGAGGTGGAGCGTAGATCTTCAGGGCAAACAAGAATAGCTGTTTCCTTCGGGAAGAAAATGTTGACGACTTAGTAAGCTGTTCCCAGTTTAGTTCACTCTAGACTTACACTTTTATATCAATAGACTATCTCCTACCACCACGATAAGAATGAAAACGCATCAAAATTCTATGGAGCATTTTCCTAATAAGAATTTGACAAAAGCTTATTTCCCCCAATAATGCGAAAGATTGAATTTCGAATGTGTGGCACGCTTTCCTCGAATTATTAAATATCCATGGCTGGCTTTAAAACATGCACGTGGGAAGGTAGGAGTCAACCTTGTATGGACCCGTCCAGATTTCTGGGCTTTCAGGTCATCTCTTTGCTCCATACCCAGCACATAACCCACTCTTGATGACAGATTTTAAGAGATCTGTTCCCACCGTAAAAGTGGACTCTGTGCACCGTGGAAGCTCAACTTCAATCGTGTGAATGATTGCTAATTCCCCTGGCAAAACAATGGTCTCAGTAGCAAGTATGGAGAAGAAGTGCAGACACAGGGGTGGTGCCGTGGAAACTGCTTCTGCTCTGTTGACCAATAGCCAGCATCCTTTCCTAGGCAGAGCCGTATTTTTAAAAAGCCCCAGGCTTTCCCAATACAGAGAGCCACACCAGGCTGCCCGGGTTCTGGTCTATTCTGAGGAAGTCCCAAGGCCTGGCATGATTCCCTGATGGTAACCCTTCAGCGGCCAGCCAGCTAAGTCCTATCTGAGTACATCTTTGTACCCTGGGAAGAGGAAGTTGCACCCCATTGTGTATCCCATCTCTTCAGGCTTGATCCCTTTAGTTTCAGCACGGGTCTGGTTAAAACATCGATCCTTCTGGGGGCGGTTGGGAGGGGGGTCCGCCTGCGCTGTCACCAGCTCCATACACCTGAGTGTGGAGGAAAGCTCTAAGAGAATGGTTCTCACAGGGCAAAGGGAGTGGACAAGGAGCCAGAGGTGGGCAGCATACTTAGTTTTTCTTCCTGGGGAGCTTGTCAGGGTAGGTCGGAGTCCTGTGGCTGATGTGATCCCTTCTTTTCTCTTGGAACAGGGCCAGCCCGGACAGCCAGGGCCCAGGGGCCCACCTGGCCTGGATGGCTGTAATGGCACTCAAGGAGCTATTGGATATCCAGGCCCTGAGGGCTATCCTGGGCTTCTCGGACCACCCGTATGTTGCTGAATCTTTGTCGGTTATTTCAAATGGTTTTCTTTGCCTTTCCCTGCTTTTATGGAGACCTCATTAAGCATCTGCATCTAAAGAGGTACACATGCTCCACTTCTCAGAGGGTTTTTTTTTCCTCTTCTTCAAATGATGCTTTTAGAGCTGGCAAGACTGTGAAGAGCCTCTAGTATATTTCAGAGCAAAGTACACACTTGGGCTATTTGATTTGTTCCCACATCAGATGACACTGGAAAATGCAGTATTTGGAAGGCTTATGTGAGATCATGGGAGCTCTGATAATGACCCAAAGGGCTTGGCAGGCTTGGTCTAAACCAGTGATTCTTGACCAGGGATGATTTCCCACCCCAAGGAACATTTGACAGTTACTAGTAACATTTTTGGTTGTCACCACTCAGAGTACACTACTAGCACAAGACAGCTTTCCTCCAACATCAAGGAGTCCTCTGTCCCAAAAGTGTCTGTAGTGAGAAAAAATTGAGAAATCCTACTCTACACTGACATAGTTTGCCCCCTTCCCCCTCCCCACCCAAGCCATAACCCTTTGTCCCAGGATTGATAGAGCATTTTTTTAGATCCTGCTGTCACCACTTTTATTTAATTCTATTCATCCAGATAGGGATCCAATATTTGGATCTAAAGGATCTCTAATAGATACGGTGCCCTTGCAAGGTTGTTTTTACAAACAACTGGGAAGAGGAAAATAACACATTCAAGCCCATTATCAACCTTACTTGAAATAATCTAAGCTACTAAGGGTACTCAGGTGATGGATTTAGCTAGAAATCATACTATTATACAGATTCTGTAGCTACATGAATTAATTGACTTTTTTTTTCAGTATGTCTTATTCCAGTGCTATCCCACATTCTTTTTTTTTGTTGTTATTATTAAAGTATAATTGACATATAACATTATATTAGTTTCAGGCATACAACATAATGATCTGATATTTGTATACATTGCAAAATGATCACCACACTAAGTCTAGTTACCATCTGTCACCATACAGAGGGACAAATTTTTTTTTTTATGGTGAGAACCTTCAAGGTCTCCTCTCTTAGCAACTTTCAGGTATGCAATACAATACTATTTACCCTACGGGTATCCAGCTGGCTCAGTCAGCAAAAAATGCAACTCAACTCATAATCTCACAGTTTGAGCCCCACATTAGGGTATAGATATTACATAAAAATGAAATCCTTAAAAATACATTATTTACTATAGTCACCGTGCTGTACATGGCATCCCCATGACTTCCTTATTTTGTAACTGGAAGTTTCTGCCTCTTGATTCCCTTCACCCATTTTGCCCATCCCCTTCCCAGTCTCCCCTCTGGCAACCACCAATCTGTTCTCTCTGTCCCCAAGATTTGTTTTGTTTTGCTTGTTCATTTATTTTGGTTTTACTTTTGATTCCATACATCAGTGAAATCATATAGTATTTTTCTTTCTCTGTCTGACTTATTTCACTAAGCACAATGCCCTCAAGCTCCATTCATGTTGTCGCAAATGGCAGGATTTCCTTCCTTTTTTTTTTGGCTTTCTTAAGGGCTGAGTAGTATTCCAGTGTGTGTGTGTGTGTGTGTGTGTGTGTGTGTGTGTGTGTGACATCATCTTTATCTATTCATCCATCAATAGACACTTAGGTTATTTCCATACCAGGATATTTATACCAAGAAAACAAAAACACTAATTCAAAAAGATATATGCCTCCTATGTTCATTGAAGCATTATTTAGTTAGTATTTTATTGGAAGAGCATCACCAGTGCCTTCAGTGACAAAGTTGTGGGTGTGGGTATCTGCATAAGAGAGACAGACAAAACACAGGTCTCATATCGGCATAAAGGACCTTGATATCTAAAGACCGAACCAAAATGCAGCGGGGGTGGGGGGGTGGAGAAAGACGTATTACCTACATAGTATGAGCTTGTTTGGGTCACAAAGGGCTCCAAATACTGCCATGGCAACAGAAGAGGAGAGCAAATCACATCTGTGTTAAGAGAATGGAAATCCAGCAAAGTGAGGAAATGCTGCCCCCAAGAGGGAGACAAGAAATCTTGAGGTAATAAACATTCCGACAGCATAAAGGACAAGGGTAAAACCTAATTCTGTCCCTAAGCCTCCCCTTAAGCCTAAATAGGAACTTGGGCGTAGATTTTATTAAGCTGAACCCTTACTAACCCTGCTGAATTGTGAGTGGATATTCTGTCAAGCTTCTTTGATGAAAGGAGCGGCCATAAGAATAAGGGGAAACAGGAAACGTTAGGAAAGAAGGTGCTTTGGGGACCCACTGATTCTTCCATCACACCTATGATCTGTGAATTCAAGGAATCCATAATTCAGCCAACTTCTTCAGTCCCCGAAGCTTACTCCTATCTCTCATACTAACCCTGACTTCCCCTTAGATATAGGGACATTGATTTTCCCCACGAGGACAAATTTTAGCAGATGTTAGCCAGCGTCTGCCACTGAGACGGTAAAGTCTGGTTTGGTAGTCAGGTTTGGTGTACTTTGACCTGTCTTCCATGTTAACACCTCTTAGGCCTTGAAGCTGAGGTTTTGTGGCAGAAGCACAGATGGAGATGGTTTTGTAGACATCTTTTAACCCGGAGGGTCACAAACTGGCCTGTGTGACCCATGACCGCGGCTTGGTTTGATATTTTTAAAGATTTGTGCGGAACAAGAGAAGCAGAATACAGGACAGAGCCCAGAGAAGGCCCACAAAGCTTAAATTCTTTACTATCTGCCTCTTTACCGAACTTCTTTAAGCTCAGTCGTAGCTGGGGGCCGTGTCACTGACATAGCTGTGAGGGGTGGAGCAGATGAGCGGGAGGCTTCCCAGTGACACGTGTGTTATATATGGATGTTCCAGTCAGTGTTCTGAACAGAGTCAAAGTCCCCTACTTCCTTTACAGACTCCTGACTTGGGAGTTGGGGAGACAGCCATATAATTTTGAGACTCAGCACCCATTTGGGGGATGTTCTTTTCCCCTTAGCACAGCCATAGAATAAACCACATGGTTCCAGGCTCTCAACATTGGGTCCTCTATGTGATCAGATCATACTGTTTAAAACTCTGTGTGTGTGCATGCATTTCTTCACAAGTGTTTCTTATTTTATTCAGGGGTTTCCTGGGCGGAAAGGCTCTAAAGGCGAACCTGTCTTTGACCAAAGTACTTTCAAGGGAATGAAGGTAAGAGCCTCTGAGGCAGGCAGCTAAGTAGGCTGGCTATAAGTTGAGTTCCCTGGGACTGGGCCCAGCTGCAACAAGACCGTTCTGAGAACTAGCATCTGTGTCTCTATTTAAGCAGCAGACCAAGCTAGATTTAAAAGGGATCTGGAGCTTTTTGGTGGTGGAAACACTGGCAGAAATGTTTGCAGCCATACTGTCAAAGAGATTTGCTTTATAGGATCTACACCCAAAATAAGAGACAGATTAGCAAACAAACAGTTTGCATGGGTATCATTTTCCTTGACAAGCCAAAACATTTCCTGAAGGCAGATACCTTTTGTTTACCCTACAATCCTTGATGTCTGCATACCTTGGTATGAAGCCATGTTATGTCTCTGCCCATCTCAACATGGCCACCGGCCCAGGATGCTGGCTCCGCCCTTTTCTGTACCTGTATGCCAACCCGTTACCCTCACCAGGCCCCTGACTGTCTGCAAAAATTGCCCATCAACTCTGCAGCTGGCTGGAAACCTCCATCTTTTCCTAGAATTGACCAGAACCTTCTGTATTCTTGTGACTGTACTCTTGGTGTATGCTACCTGGAAACTCTGGTGCCCAAATGATTGACCCCTTGCAGAGTGGGAGGTGAGCTTGGTATTATTCCCTTGGTAGCAGGTGGGAATCGATGTGCCCAGCATCTGAAGGAAAGGTGCACACACGTTCACTCAGCTGAGGTTGGCACCTTTCTGTCTTCCATCCATGCACAGAAACAGAAACACTACAAATCCATTTGGAAGGTGGTGATTGGGGCGGGTGGCTAAGAACTGGAGAAGTTACAGGGTTTGGGCTCTTGGCTTAGATGTCATGGCCAAAGGTCGAATGGTGGGCTTCGAAGGGAGCTCATGATTATCAGATTCGTGTTGCTCATTTTACAGGTAGAAAAACTGAGGTACACTGGGGCTATGTGACTTGCTTAGACTCACATAGCCCATTTACCAGAGAGCTAAAACCCAGGCAGTGCTCTTTCCATGCAGCAGAGAGCTGATTTTTTTTTTTTTTTTTTTTTTTTTGGACCATAAGCCAAACAGGATAAGACTAGCAGGTGTCAAAATATAGCCATTGTCACAGAAAGCTTTGATTAAATAGCTTTGCCAAAAATCACGGAGACCCTGGACCCTGTGGAACACAGCAATTTCCACAAGATGGTTACATTACAGATTCATACAGTGACTTAAGATGCTGCAAAGTAATTAAAACGTAATCAGAGACTGTATGCTCTGTTGATTCTCCCTTGAAATGTCTGATTTGCATTGTATACATATGGGAACAGATTCTCTGGGGATGAAGGCACACGGGAAGGTAGCTTTGCTCTCTTCCAAAAAGAGCACGAGAATCACCAGCCCACAGAAGCAGTTTCTAATTGATAAGTTCCTAGCAAAGGTGAAAATTAATTACTCCAAGTAAAATATAAAATCCTGTTCAACCAAGGCTATAATATGTGTCTTCTGGAGTCCGGATTTTTCTTAGGAAAAAAAAAAAGTAAGTGGTTGAATATGCCCAATTCATGCATTATTTAAAACACAAGACCTTGACAGAGGAGACCCGAGCCATCAGCAATGTATTTTTCTGCTCTTGAAGTATAGGTCCGTTATCTACAAAATAATAGTGCAGGCTTAATTAATCTCTTCAGTGTCCTGCCTTTGTCTGTTTCTCAGGGGGAGCCTGGGCTGCCTGGACTGGATGGAATCACTGTAAGTTGTCATTTCTGGGTGGAGTGCTCAATGTTTGGTCGGCAGTCACTGCGGGTCCCTTTGCATTCTTTTTTGCCATGGCATTCGAAGGTCTTTGTATCCAGACAGTTGAGGTAGAATGGGTCACGCGGTTTCCAGGTGATAAAGTTCTGAAAGAGTCGTCTGTCCGCTTCAAGTTACACAGGGAGCAGCCTTCCAGACCCTTAGGCCAGGGACCTGCATACTCCCAGTGATGCATTAAGAAAGAATTTCGCCTTTTGTTCAACAAGCATCTACTAACTGTTCTCTGTGTGTTCAGAATGCTGAGGGTTGAAACAAAAAAAGTGGAACACTCTTCTGTGAAGGCTATTCTGTCTAGAACTTCATTTTAGGAACTGTTAATAATTGGGAGTCCATGTGAGGCCATGAGTTGTATTAGTAAGAACTTTCTGGGGCACCTGAGTGGCTCAGTTGGTTAAGTGGCTACCTTCAGCACAGGTCATGATCCCAGGGTCCTGGGATCGAGCCCCGCATCAGGCTCTCTGCTCAGCGGGGAGCCTGCTTCCTTCTCTCTCTCTCTACCTGCCTCTCTGCCTATTTGTGATCTCTGTCAAATAAATAAATAAAATCTTTAAAAAAAATAAGAACTTTCTGTTTCCTTGAATTGCCACGTCATCATTACTTTCCTTTGAAGTGGCCTCGGAAAAGCCCTTTCTTTCTTTCTTCTTTGCTATGTCAGGGTTCCTGCCTTTCTTCTTTCATTCCAGAACCACCATTGAGCTCCTACTAGCCTCAAGGTGCTATGAGTGATCCCCAAGACAGTGCAGACAGGGTCTCTGCCCACCCCCAACCCCCTCCGAAACACACACCAAGATGTGAAAAACTAGTAGGACCGTGCATAAAAATTTCTCACCAGCTTGGAAGAAGAGATGCTGTCTGCCTAAAGGTACATCATGGGAGACTTTATATCTAAGATGGAGAAGGTAGCCTCTGAGAACTATGGGTGATGTTTGGACTGGCCCGCATTGGGAAGAAGTTTCTAAACAGAGAGAGCGGTGTGGGAAGATGTAGGCAAGAAACAGGACATGTGTAAACACGCTCACGAGCAGAGGTGAGTGAAGATTGAGGACATATGGGTCAAAGCAGGATTCTGTTTCCTTAGGACCCTCTGAACCCCTACTTTCTCATGACTTCGATTAGCCTCTCCATCACTTACCTATCACCTCATTACCACCCCTCCATTTTTATCGGGCCATCTATTTCCCCATACCGTCTTTCTCTTAGATTTTATCGTCTTGCTTGTAATACTGTCATTAACCACCCAGTTTCAGATAGTTTCTCATTTCCCATCTGCATTTCTCTTTGACCCACGGAAATGTGCGTTGTTTGATTTCCCGATATTTGGCAGCTTCCCAGCTATCTTTCTATGGTTGATTTCTACTTTGATCTCAGTGCAGTTTGAGTGAACACTCTGGAAAATTTCAATCCTTTTAAATCGGTTGAGGTTTGTCTCGTGGCTCAGCAAACGAAACTGTCTCATTGAGTGTGCCATATGTTCTTAAAGAGAATGTGTTCAGCTGCTCTGGGGTATAATGATCTAAAAAATGTCCATCGGTTCCGGGTAGTTGACAGTGTTGTTTATATCTTCTGTGTTCTTACTGATCTTTTAAATCTAGTTCTAGTAAATACTGAGGGAGGGATGTTAAAATTCTCCAAGTATACTTGCGGATTTGTTTCACTTCATCAGGTTGTGTTTCATGTCTAAGATTGTTACGTGTTCTTGATGAACTGACATAGTTTATCATGACAAAATTACCCCCTCTTCATTTCTGGTAATATTCTTTGTCCCAAGGTCTACTTTATTTGATGTTAATGTAAGTTTTTTTTTGCTTTCTTTTGAAGTTTTTGTTTTTTACATCACTTTAATGTAAAAAATGTTCAAATATAGAGCAACAGGGAGTGAATTTTGCTGCGAACACCCATACCATTAATGTTTTACTATACTTGCTTTATCCCACTTCTATCCATCTATCCGTCTCTATCCATCCATCAATCCATCTTATGGTTGATGCATTTCAAAGTAAATTACAGACAATAGTGCTCTTATCTCTAAATACTACAGCATGCCTATCATTAGCTAGACTTCAATATATCTTTGCAGTTTTTCTTTTTATGTCAAAGTTAAAATAAACAAATCCTAAATGGTACATTTGCTGAGTTTTGACAAAGACGTATGCCTGTGTAACCCAAACCCATCTTAAGGTATAGAACATTCTCTTCACCTCAGAAAGTTCCCTTCTGCCCCTTCCTAGTCAATCCCTGTCCCCACACAAAGGAAACCACTGTCCTGATTTCTCTCCATCATAGTTCAGTTTTTCCCATTCTAGAACTTTATATAAAGAAAATAGTATAGGGGCGCCTGGGTGGCTCAGTGAGTTAAAGCCGCTGCCTTCGGCTCAGGTCATGATCCCAGGGTCCTGGGATCGAGCCCCACATCGGGCTCTCTGCTCAGAGGGGAGCCTGCTTCCCTTCCTTTCTCTCTGCCTGCCTCTCTACCTACTTGTGATCTGCCTGTCAAATAAATAAATAAAATCTTTAAAAAAAAAAAAGAAAGAAAAACATTTAAAAAAAAAAAGAAAATAGTATAATATGTAGCCTTTGGGGGTCTGACTTCTTTTACTTAGCACAATGCTTTTGAGATTCACCCACACTGTAACATATCAGTAGGTTGTTACTTTTCATTGGTGAGTATTTATTCCACTGTATAGATGATTCGGTTATTTATCAGTCCTCACATCAATGGACACCTGGGACATTTCCACTTGTTTACTACTATGAATAAAATTGCTATGAACATTCTTGTGTAACTCTTGTAGATGCATATTTCCAATTTTCTTGAGAAACTGTCTTTTTTTTCTGACTTTCATAAAAACTTGCCTCTCTAGGGTCCACCAGGAACACCTGGTTCCCCAGGAGCTGTAGGACCCATGGGACCACCAGGATTGCAAGTAAGACCAATGTAAATCGACCATGTGATCACAGTATTCCCATGAATGCTTTCCCCACCAGGCCATGCATTAAATACAAGCCTGTGTAGGCTCTCATAGTGGAAAAAGGCAACCTCCATTCTTGGAGGATTCAAGTGAAGCATGCTCTTGTAAGGAATGGTTGTCTTTATCAGAGTCCTTCCGGCTCTGCACCCGGGGACGACAGCTGCCTGGCACACCTATTTCCACCTTCCACCCCCTCATCCATGACAGACCCTGCTAATTAATCACACCATCCCCACAATCACCCACCCTGAGCACAGAAGTAGCTTCGAAATCCTTCTCCACACCCCACCTTGGGCAGAGCTACCAAACCTATTTGCCCTCACCAGTATAGAAAGAACATAGCCAGTTATCCCCATGTGGTTTGGGGAGAGACCTGTTTCCAGAATGTTCTCTCTCCAGTGCATGAAATCTCACCACTGATTACTTTGGTTTAGCTTTCCCCAAGACCACTATTTTTTAAAATGTCTAGCCTACTGGGAGGAATGATGCACGAGTCTTCCCCACCTTAGCACAAATGTGGTTATCAGTGCAATGTGGGAGATTTCAAAGGAGATTTTTTTTAAAGGCGGGGGGCACCATGGGAGAGAGAGCTAGGATCTGCTGCGCTAAAGCCAGAATATATTGAGGGAGTGGGAGACTCATTTCCAGTGACTCTCCACATACCCAGGTTCTTTTTATCTGAAACTAACAAGTGCTCCTTCCTTTCATTTTTAATATAGGGTCCTCCAGGCCCCCCAGGCTTCCCTGGTCCTGATGTGAGTATACATTTTCTTGGGGCATGTGGCCTCCTACCACTAAGTGTTCTGGTTTCCCCAGAGAGACTCTGGTTTGCTTAAACACACTTTCTGGCAAAAGACTGCATTCTAATTTAAGTTCTTGGAGCTTGTTTAGTAATTGATTTTGTTTTTCCTCCCCGCAATGCTGTGCCCCAGGGGAATATGGGGTTAGGTTTCCAAGGAGAGAAAGGAGTCAAGGTAAATAGATTTTGGAAAATACAATCTGCATTCCATATGCTCCCAGTACCATCTCTAGCTACACACATGTGCCTGCTCGGTTTAAGGGGAATTGGATCTTTGCCTCGGGAAATGAGTACTTCCCATTCCATGTGGGTCCCAGAGTGGGATTCCAGGAGGGGCTGCGAGCACGCAGGGGTGCTTTTTTCTTCCTGGGGTCTTTTTTCTCCCAAATACTGTAGTCTCCCTGCTTCTGACCTGTGAAGTGTGCATGTCTTAGAAACGCACTCAGTTGAAATTGCTTCCCTCCTCCTTCCACCTGGGTATTACCCTGATGTTCTGTATATTGTGTCACCTTCCTTTTCCTTTTCTTTGCTTCTCCTCTTTCCTCCATCCTTCCTTTTCCTCCTCTTCCTTCTCCTCCTGTCTCTCTATGCCCTCTATCTCTTCCTCAACCTCTCACCATTCTTTTCTACATCCCTTCCCTCATTCCCCTGTTTCTGTCTGCATAAGCCATAGAGTGATTTTGGGAAGCTTGAGGGAGCCTGGGAGCTTGGCCTCTTCACCCCTCACGGCTGCCTTTTTTAGATCACACTGCCTCCAAGGAGCAAATCCAACCTCCAGTGTTCTAACTCAGACTTCACTGCCTCTGCTCATGCTCTTGGCAAGGACTGCACCAATTAGAGTCTGATCACCATTGCCAAGAGGTGGCCAATTTCCTTGCTCAAAGGCCTTTTTTTTTTCCTCTCTCTCTCTCTTCTAAATACCCTTTGATGCATGACCCTGGCAACCACGAACCTGTGGTTTCCCTTCACCCATCTGGCTTTTTCCCTCTGGTACAAAATGCATTTGGCCAGGCTTATAATTCTTCCTACCCCTTTGGTACCAAGAGTTTTGTTTCCTCGGTGAGGCAAGGGTGAGGGTAAAGAGAAAGGAATGGACAGTCTATTTGTGAATGACATCCAGAGGACAAACCTTTCTGCTTTGCTTAACATTCCCTTTGATCTTACAGGGGGATGTTGGCCTCCCAGGCCCTGCAGGACCCCCACCATCTACTGGGGAGCTGGAATTTATGGGATTTCCCAAAGGGAAAAAAGGATCCAAGGTAGTGAACATTTAAGCCTAGGAAATGCTAACCACCCTTTTCCTATTAATACCAAAGTTCAACTCTAATAACCAGACTCTACTGGAAGAAAAGAGGGTTCTGGGTCATGCTTTTTTGTTTGGAAGTGAGGGTAAAACCTTCTTTGTGTTATCCCCTGTGGAAAACTTTCTAAAAAGTCTGTGTTTGCATGTGTGGATATGAGTGTGCCTGGGCTTCTGAGCATTTGTTTAAGTCATATTTTCTGTGGTTTGGTTTCTCAGATTCAATTACCAAGATGCTAAATAACTTAAAACAAATGTTAAGTACTTGGGCTTTTTTTTTCCTCCTAACTCCCAACACTCTCAATACTTATCTTGTCCCCAAAGCGCTGTGACAGGACACATAGGGTATACTGGTTACTTTACCTTTTTAAAGAAGTTATTGCCTGTAAAACTTGACCCTACAAATCAGGTATACTGTCACCAAGTGGCAGTAGATTCCCTAATTCGCCTGATATGAACTACTGTGGCTGAAGCTGTGGACCTGTTTAACTGAGATACGTTATAATCTCTATTTTGTTGTGAGTGAGTGTAAATCTGGTAATTTTCAAATGCCTGTATGCTGTTAGGGTGATAGATACCTTTCAGTATCCTGCATTCCCTTCCATTGTAGGGTTCCCTTAAGTTTTGTGATTCTGTGCCTATGGTCAAGGGACCCAGGTGGGGGAAGGTGTTTACTCCCATTTCTTTAATTTTGTCTTTGTGAAAGCAATAGCTCCAGGCCCTCTTCAGGTTTACAGAAAGTAATCATTAATTTGGAAACAGTTTGGGAGCTTATGAAAGATTACCTGTCTCCCTGATCATTCCCAAGACCTTAAGGACCCCTTCCGTGACACAACTAGGTAAATTAGCATATTGGGGAAAGACAGATTACAGTGTTACGGGTTCCCATCCAAACTGTAATTGTTACTTTTTCCCCCAAACTGTTGCTTTCTTTGCAGCCTGGAATTTGCAACAGGGAATCAACTGAATGGCTCCTGTCTCTAGAAAGAGAGCAGATGATCATCTTTTCCATCTCCCAATTAGCTTCAACATTTGAGATTCTGTTTTAGACAGTTTTCATTCCCTGCTATGGGTCTTGGTCCTTCCCATACCACAGGGGCTCCTCAAACTGATATCCTGGTACAGCTATTAGTTGGGGATCCTGGGTAATTTATACTATCTGACACCCTCTTTGTTGCCCACTGCTGAGCCCAAGCAACTCATGGGATCCATATCCTTTATGTTCACTGTTTCCTGCTGCTACTCACTAATCTTTGGTTCATTTTCCAGGGTGAACCAGGGCTTCCAGGTTTCCCAGGAATAAGTGGCCCTCCGGGTCTCCCGGTAAGTCTCCCCATTTGGTCAACATGTATTCAAAGACCTGCTTGGATAAAAGCTATAGCAATAGAAAGCTAACAGGAAGCTAACCTCTTCCTGTGATTATTGGAGAGCATTCTACCATCTTCTTTATTAGAAGGCCTTTAAGGAAATGTTCTTGTTTCTCAAACCCATGGGGACATTAGCATGGTTCTCCACTAGGCTATATATCTTAGCAGTTATTAGCTCAAGTTGTAAATTGAAAACAGACCTAGGCTTGACTTCTGATTTCACCAATTTCTAGCTATGTGACCTTGGACAAGTTTCTCAACCTTCTTGAGTTCCAGCTTCCCTCAAAAAAAAAAAAGGAGGGGGGATGATAATGGCATAGTTATGAGGATTAAATGAGATAATATACATGGAAAGGACTTCATATGTGCCCAACATGTATCAGTTGTTCAGTAAATGGTAGTTAATCTTAGTAATCCTGTCTTCACTCTCCTATCTGCCCTTGTATCTTAGTGTCTTTCCCTCAACATGTACCTTTTGAGGGTGCCTAGGTCCCAGGCCGGTGCGTCTAGACATTCTGCTGCACCACAGTAAATAACAGTTAAAGAAGTAAAAGTTCTTCTCCTTGAAGAGCATTCATTCTAACGGGGGAGTGAGGCAAGTAGACACAATAAACAAGCAAACAAATGAATCAAGAACAGGTTCAAATTGTAAGAAGAGATACACAGAAAGTTAAAGAAAGACTAAAGTGATGGAGTGTGGAGTGAGAATGGGGGTGAGCTACTTTGGGCAGAGCAGTCACAAAGGGCCTCTCTAAGGAAGTGCACATTGAAGAAGCAAGTCCTGTGAGGATCAGGAAAAGCTTTTTTGGCCTAAGGAACACCAAGACCCTTTTGAGCAACCCAGCAAGAAAACAAGCAGGTGGAGCACGGCGAGCAAGGGCCAGATCATGGAGCCCTCTGTAGGTCAAATGTGGCTTTTATGTTAAATAGAATGGGAAGCTATCAGAAGGCTCTAGCTTGCATTTTTATTAAAGATTTATTTACTTATTTTAAAGAGAGAGAGCACGAGCGGGGACAGGGGCAGAGGGAGAGAGAGAATCTCAAGCAGACTCCCTGCTGAGTGTGCAGTCCAAAGTGGGGCTTGATCTCAAGACTCTGAGATCATGACCTGAGCCAAAATGAAGAGTCCGACGCCACACGGACTAAGCCACCCAGGGGCCCCTCTAACCTGCTTTTTTAAGATCACTCTGGCAGGGGTTGGAGGTGGGGTGTGGAGGATGAGAGGAGGCTGAGGCAGCAAACAGAAGCTACTACATCAGCCCCAGGGAGAGATGAAGCCAATTTGGACTATGGTGATAGCAGTGAAAATAAGAGAGAAGTGCATGGAGTGAAATGTAAAAAAAAAAAAAAAATGTATACTTGTTATTATGGAGCATTTTAAACAAATGCCAAGAAGAGAGAATGGCATAATGATCCTGCTGCGTATTCATCATTTAGCTTTGACATTTAGCAACTAAGGCAAGCTGAAGCAAATAACAGACTTATTTCAACATAGAGGAATTCAGTATTTCTAGGAGATAAGAACTTTTTTTTATTTTATTTATTTGACAGACAGAGATCATAAGTAGGCAGAGAGGCAGGCAGAGAGAGAGGAGGGGAAGTGGGCTCCCTGCTGAGCAGAGAGCCCGATGTGGGGCTCGATCCCAGCATCCTGGGATCATGACTTGAGCCCAAGGCAGAGGCTTAACCCACTGAGCCACCCAGGTGGCCCGGAGATAAGAACTTTTTAAAAGCATAGTTATGAGGTACCTGGGTGGCTCAGTTAAGTGTCTGATTCTTGGTTTCAGCTCAGGGTCAGATCTCAGGGTCGTGAGATTGAGCCCCATCCTTGCTCCCCCTTTCCCAGTTCGGGAAATTCCCTAGTTGTACAAGTGGGTCCAGCCATCTCCGCTGGCTCGGCTGAGGCCGTGGGGAGCCTGCTTGGGATCGGGGTGGGGGAGAAGCTTGGACAGAGGGCAGCTGCGTGGTGACCTGCCTCTCAGGCGGCCATGCCTCTGAGGACCCGTGCCCAAAGTGGCCATCCCTGGGCCACGGGGCTGACATCCCCAGGCTCCAGACTAGCATTCGCAGCATGCCTGCTCCTTGTACCACCTGCTTTACCCCTACCTCAGTGACTACGTCACCCCCCCATCCCCTTATTCCTGGCCACGTGACTGAAGTTGAATTTTTGCAGAGCCACTAATGTCCTTGAACCAAAAATAGCAGGAGACCAGGACCCTAGCCAACAGGCCTAGGAGCAGCTAAGCCAGTGCTCTAATGAGGCCATCCTGGACATGGGTAAGAAGGGGTTTGGGAGCAGTGGGCATAGGACCAACTGCTCCTGGCAAGGACTGACTGTGACACAGTGGGGTCCCAGGACATCTTGCTAGAACAACTTGGTCAGCAGGGCCCTGTACGGTGCCTCCCTGCACTGGTGGACAAGCTGCACCTACATACCAGTAACTTGCCCAGTCATGTCTGTCACATTGGCTTTAACCGCCCCCCCCCAACACACACATAAAGAAGTTTCTTTGATTTTTTTTTCCTTTTTAAACTTTTTAGTGTTTTATACACACACACACACACACACACACACACACACACACACACACACACACGGTAGCGAAAGCTCTCTGGGAAAGCAAGAGTCCAGAGACAGAAAGGTCTGCTTTTATTTATTTTTTAAATTTTTAAAAAAGATTTTATTTATTTATTTGCAAGTGAGAGAAAAAGAGAGAGAGTGTGTGTGCATGAGCAGGGGAGAGGCAGGCAGACGGAAAAGGAGAAACAGACTCTCCTGCTGAGCAGGGAGCCCACCCTGGGATGCAATCCCAGGACACCGGGATCAGGATCACGACTTGAGTCGAAGGCAGTCGCTTAATTGATTGAGCCACCCAGACAGTCCTCCCTACCCACGCCTTTCTGCTTTCTGAAGCAGGAGGACAAGGTCCTCTTGTCTTTGCAACTGTGGGCAAGACAGGTAGACAGCATGAGAGTTCCTGGACCTGTTTCACCTGTTGCTTTGTTCTCTAGGTCATTCTATTGAATTCAACAAGGATGTATGGAACGACCTTGTATATGTGTGGCATGCAGTAGCGTGTCTTAGAGGAGATGGAAGGGAGTGTGGTACAGACCTTCTGCTTACAGATTCCTACATAACCCATCTAAGTGCTGATAAGAGTCTGGGGCAATGTGGGCTGCCCCAGCTTCCATGGACAGGTCAGAGAAGGCCACACGGCACTTGGCTTTGGAGGCCCAGAGACGCATTCCACCAGATGGCAGCATGCCTTGGTTTACAATTTGAGATGCAGCACTGCGCTTTCAAATACGTTTGTGTTCAACTTGACCCATGGACCTTTCAAATAGAAATCCTATTCAGCATGAGGCCTGAGCCATAAGCCTTACAACTAGAGATGGAGGAAAAACAGAAAGACAAGTGGGAACCAAAGTCTGCTTTGAACTAGACCCTTTACAGATGCACTCTCCACCCTCTGCCCCACAATGGAAACGCTACACACACACATACACACACACACACACAGAGTGCCCTACATGAAAAAACAGTAACAATAGCTAAGAAAAAACCACTTGGGCCTAGAAAGCTAAGGGCTATTCAGCCAACTCCCAGTACCCATTGGAATGCTTTTAGTATATAAGAGGAAGAAAAAACAAGAAGCAGGATTCAGGCACTGGGTACACAGCCGGCTGAGCCACGAGACGTGCCAACAACATTTACTGTCTTCCACAAGCTTACATTCTAGAAAGTGTCGTGGCTCCTTCCACTCTCACAATAGGCCTAAATGTTGTTTGCCAAAACCTATGCTCCAGAAATTCCACATTTAAACAATAACAGCAAAATGGCCTCAGCAAAGTCTGCCGTGAAAGACATTATCTACTTTGGTAGTGAACTCTTCTGTACTTCAAGGGCCCAGAATATGCTTGCCTTGGACCCAGAGGGAAGGAAGCTTTCTCACTCACTCTGCTTTTTTTATTTCTGCTTGTCTCTAGAGAACCCCCAGGTCATGTTCTTGGCTGCAAGCCCTCACCTCCTGTGAGCAGGGCAAGAGGGGTTGAAGACCGTGTCATAGTGCCTTTTGGAGTGCTGCTAGGGCCCACAGGTGTCTAGACCACACCTAGATAGAAAGAATCCTTCCCACTGAAGAGGATGATGCAGCCATCATGCCTCCGAAGGACAAAGTGCTTCCCTCTGGCATTGACCCCCAAGGATGAACACAGTTCTCAGGCCCTATAAGGGGCATCATAGCTATGTGGACTAACAAATGGAGATAATTAGATATTTAATAATTTCTCTGCTGTTAGTCCATGTAGCTATGAAGACATGTAATCATGTTTAGGGGGACAAGACATTACTTCTAAAACCAAGAGGGAACTTTGAATGAGTGATCCAGACTCTTCCCCGGTCCTGTAGGGGGCTTCTCAGGCAGTGACAAGAGACTCAGTGTGGTAAGCCTCCCCAGTGGGAAGGGCACTGATTCAAAGTTAACCTCCCTGCTTTGGATGGAGCCAGGAGACCTCTGAGAAAATGGATATTTATAACTTGTGGTTTCTTTTTTTTTTCCTTTAGGGATTTGGAACTGCTGGAGAAAAAGGAGAAAAGGGAATCCCTGGCTTCCCGGGACTTAGGGTATGAACCTAGAATGTTGCTTGCCTGGGTCTGTCAGGTTATCCGGTCCATTGGGTCCATTTTTTTGTCCTGTTCGCATCTTTATGTTGTATAAATTGATAGCCACCGAAGTTTCTCTTATTTCTCTTCCTCAACTCTCCACTAGGCCCCTGAGACCCCTCCTTTCACTTTGCCCCCATTTCCTGGACTTAATGGCTCTCTTGAATAAGGAATTCAGCCAACTTCCTTTCCTTGCCATCATAGAGAATTGTCTTCTGGATTAATCATGGGGTGAACTTGTCCTGACTTCACTACTTTCTCTCCTGGGGGAATGTAGGCTAGGGTGCGGATGTTGTAGTAATGGAAGAGGGCTGAGTATAATCTTTAAAGGATAGAAACAAGCCTGGGATGGTCTATAACATAATGAGTGACATTTGCAGTCAATAATTTCCAGTAATAACCCCTCTTCAAGAGGAGGAAATAATTGTTAGCCTTTATGATTCTAAGTGCTTTAGGCACATAGCTATTCGGCTATAAGCAATTGGCCAGCCTTAGCCTTAAAGAGGTAACATTTAGAGAACTGTGATTTTGGCTTAATCATAAACCTCATTAAGAATCTTTTGAGTGTTCAGCAATGTTTGCCCTTTACCCTGCCATTTATTTCTCTACTTTTCTCTACTCCCTTTTCTTGAAAAGACATAATCACCAGCAAAGAATGCAGTTGGGGTGAGAGACAAGAGGCCCTCCCACAATCTGTTTAAAAATGTCATGACTTGGAACTAATGCAGACTAAGCATAATACCACCCAGTCTTTCTACCAAATTCCACCCAGCACTTAAAATGCTTCCATTTATTTTGCTCTTTAAAAATGCTCTGTATGGCTATTCAGTCTGATGGATTAGTGCTTAGAAGTCATTAAGCCAGGTCTAGGGACATTCTCATACCTGATTTTAGAAGCTGGCTAAGTCCTGAACTCAGTGGGAAAGCTTTGTTATGTAAGTCTACTGGCTTTTTCTAATGTGGGTTATTAATCTTTCTAAGGTGGATCCCTTCTCTTCACAGGGTCCCATGGGTTTGGAAGGATTCCAAGGCCCTCCAGGCAGTCAGGTATTTTGGTTATTATCACTAATCAAAAGGTCCCCTTGCTTTACTTAACATGGCCTCAGTCCAGAGGGAACTACTGCTTATGGTACAAATTGTCTACCTCCCTTTCATGGGTATAATCTCAGCTGCTCTCTTCTTTTGTCTTCATCCATGAGGCTGAATATCCAGGGTTGACCAATCCAGGGCCATTCCATGGTCCTACTGCTTCATTATGTTATCAGGGGCTAGCAAGGCCAGCCTGCTTGTATTGATCCTTAGCCTTGGGGCCCATATACCTCCTAACAGGCAAGTTGGCTACCTCAAGCCAAACTGCCTTTTGGAACATTCTACACCCTCCAGAGTTGGGTAGAATCCATGCATACCCTGAAAGGTCTGCCCTATGCTGTTTGCCCTGGCCTCATCCAAAGACCAGTCCCTCTTATGCTCTTAGACATTTGACTTAGTTCTGTGTTTCTGTCACAGGGCAAGAAGGGGGCCTCAGGTTTCCCTGGGCTTAATGGATTCCCAGGAATGAAGGTAATGTTGGGAAGTGAAAATCCAGGATAAGGGGCAGTGGAAGGGTGAAGAATTTCCATAATGCTGTTTAGTCCATTTGGCCATTCTAAGAAAGTTTCACAGATGGGGTGGCTTATAAAAAAAACAACAGAAAATTACTTATTCCTCGCTGGTCTGGAGGCCGGAAGGCCGAGATCAGGGTGCTAGCATGGTTGAGTGAGGGTCCCTTTCCGGTTACTGCTTCTCACTGTGTCCTCACATGGTGGAAGGGGCAAGCTAGCTCTCTCAGCCTGCTCTTCTAAAGGCACTAGTCCCAATTGTGGGGGCTCCACGCTCATGACCTGATCCCCTCCCAAAGGCCCCATCTCCTAATATCATCCCTTTGGGCATTTGGTTTTCAAAATGAATTGGGGGCAGGGGAGATACAAACACCTGGACCATAGCAAATGCCTACCTATGAGATGAAGTATTCTTTCCATATTTTAACTTCTTAAATCTTACTCTTTCATGTGAAGTGCATGAACCCTACTTTGAGCACACAAAACCAGTGAGCCTTCCTTGGATACTGCTTGATCAGAAGTAGACTAAGAGCGGGGCGGTGGGGTGGGTGGCACATGGGAGAGGGTGGCAGGAGCAAATCCATCTCTACAAGGAGGAATATTCTACTACTGACATTGCTTAGAATTGCCAAATTTTTGGTTTTATGATTGTTTTAAAAATTATCTACAGACAAGCATCCCCTTATCACCTGTACTGGGGGCAGGCAGCTCCCACCACCCCCACCAGATATGCTACTGTATCTGATTCTGATAACTGAGTCCCCTGGACTCAGGACTCCTTTGACTTCATCTGCCTGAAATCATCTGCTAACAAAGCTTATGACAGCAGCAAAGTCCTGGGCCTGCTTTGGGTGGGAAAAAAAGTTGAAACTGCCCCTTCCTTTAGACCTCTCTGGTGTGGCAACATTGTCTATTCTTGGGATCTGTGTCCCAGACCCAGAAGCAGATGACCCGGGAGTTGGGTTGCTGAATAAAATTGGGATTCCTTATTTTTGACAGGTGTGCAAACTGAGTGTCAGGCCCCTAGTGTCCTTTGCATTGCCTTCATCTGAAATTTACTGGACCTAGCTGGCCCCGGGAATCAGGAGTTGCAGAAGGAGAAAGCTTTCATTTTCCTGGGGGAATGGCTTTGAGGGCACATAGAGCTTGAGTGATAAGGTCATTGGAAGTTTGCGTTTAACCAATTGAATCTTTACAGGGTGAAAAGGGTGCCATTGGCTTGCCAGGCCCAGATGTTTTCATCGATACAGATGGTGCTGTGATCTCAGGTGCAACTTCTCATTGATTGGAGTGAAAAAGAAAGGACTAGGGGTTACATCTATATTCCCTATAATTGTTAAGAGGACACTTTTTCAGCCACTGTATCGCTGCTCAAGCCAATGCCCTCAAGGGCCCCTCATGGGTCCTGTACTTGGGGAATGAAGCTAACTCCAATGTATTTGGGCAAAGAAGCCAAGGCCTCTACTCCATGTTTGTATTGGGCCCACCAAGACTAACTAGGGTTTTGGTCAGACTGGGCCTGGACTTGCTGAAAGTTGTTCTCCTAATGATGCTAGGGAAGGATTGATATCCTCCCTGGCTAGGCTTACTTCAGCCTGATACAATGGGACACTTGGGATCTTATCTGCATGATCCCATGCCTGCTTGGGTTTGACAACTGCATAGGAAGTGGAAAAGTATCCAAATATCTAACAATGTTCCCATTGCCTTCTCCAAACATCTGTATGCCCACTGTCTCCTGCAACTTCTTGCTTAAGCAAAGTCTTCTATGACTGTACCTCTTTTGCCTCAGTCTCTGAAATTGTTTCTCCCCTCTCATCCTCTCTGGCCCATGCCCTGTCCAGTAAACTCATTGAAACTAAGGTTTTAATGGTTGATAGTAACTTCCTGGGAACCTATTGGCATAATGTGAATAGTAGACTTCAACACCCTCATCCAAATGGTAGACATTTGAGGCATGACAGAAGGTTGATAGTAGTAGAAGACCCTTCCTAGTTCTTAGCAGATCTTACCATGGAAGGTTAGCCCTAGCCGGACAGGTTCTGAACACTAGTGGAGCCTTAGCTCCTGCCGGCCCATGATTACATGAGACCGTTAGCATCTGGGAGACCTGTGAAGGGCGAGAAAGAGACTTCTACCTGAGGACATCTCCTTGCAACCCTTCTTAGGCATTATTCTGTGCCATTTGTGGGCCTCCTCTGGGTTTGCTTACTCCCTTTTTTTTTTTTTTTTTTTTTTCATCATGATGCCAGGTTATCCTGGAGACCCCGGTATGCCAGGCCTCCCAGGACTTAAAGGAGATGAAGGCATCCAGGGCCAGCCTGGCCCTTCTGGTGTCCCCGGCTTACCGGCTTTACCAGGTGAAACAAACTAACCCACCCCCTGCACAGACATGCTGGTGCCCAGCATCCCCTTCGGCATCCCCATCTGGTCTGGGTACATACCTAGCCAAAGTCAATGGAAAGGTAAACTGTAGTCACTAAGATCCCCACCACCAGCCCAAGGCTAATGTATAGGATAGGACCTGGCCAAGCAGCTTTCCTTTGGCCTGATGATGTGGTGTTGCTGGACAGGTAATCCTTTTGGGGTTTGCAGTAACTGCAGGGGACCGGTGTTCGACAGCTGGAACCCTGTCACTCTTCAGTGGATTTGCCATCCCAGCTGATGCTTGCCAGCAGGGGCTAACAAAAGCCAAGAGGAGTACAAAAGTATCCAGACCCTCATTCTGTGCTTAACTCAGACACTAAATAGCCCAGGAGCCTATGACTGAAGCCACCATTAGAGGAGCACACCCATACATCATTCTTTAGTAGTAAATAGAGAAATGCCATGCTAGATTCTCAGAGGCCATGATGAGGCAAATGTAAGTTCAGGCAGGACTTTGACAGGCAACAGTTTCAAAGTTCCTTGGGGATAGACATCTGTAAGGATGCCTGTGCTTTGAAAGCAACCACCACTGAGGTTGAAAAATCAAAAAGGAGGAGACTGGAGACCAGGCTTCCCGCTCAGGTTCACCACCAAAAAGCTCTGCACCCTTGACCATGTTCCCCCATGTCCTCTGCAGCTGCCCTCTGTCCAAGCTTCTCCCCCACCCCGATCCCAAGCAGGCTCCCCATGGCCTCAGCCGAGCCAGCGGAGATGGCTAGACCCACCTGTACAACTAGGGAATTTCCCGAACTGGGAAAGGGGGAGCAAGGCTACGTGGGAGTCTGGATGGGGCTCGATCTCACGACCCTGAGATTGCGACCCTGAGATCCTGACCCTGAGCTGAAACCAAGAGGTTGGCCTAGATGACTCCTAGGACCCTTCAAGCTCTGATGCAAAAGAAGGGCAAATGGTCTCCCCAATTCTTCCTTTGGAGGGAGTTCCCAGCATATGCTGCTGCTTGGAGCACCCCCAGAAGAATAGGATGACATGATTTGCATTACTTATTACATTATCATTACATTATTATTATAATTACATCATCATCATCATCATCATCATCATTATTATTATTACATTATTACATTACATGATTTGCATTGCTTATCCTTCCAGGTATCCCAGGTGCCCTAGGGCCCCAAGGAGTTCCAGGTCTGAAGGGGGACCAAGGAAACCGAGGCCGCACCACAGTTGGGACAGCTGGCCCCCCTGGCAGAGATGGTTTGCCAGGCCTGCCTGGCCTACCGGGCCCACCTGGTAAGTCCTTCATGTTTCTCTTTGGTCTTGAGACTCAGGTGTGATCGGAACTGCAGAACAGTCATGATTCTTGAGGGAGAGAGTATCTCATAGGAGAAATAGCCAGGACCTGTGGTGCTCCTGGGTCAGAGCTGCCACAGGCTAATGACCAGAGTGGTCAGAGCACTCACCCACAAGCAAGTAAGCTAAGGCCACCTCGAAGCCTGAAAGCTGCCTGATGCCTTCCAATCTGTGTAGTCATTTCATCCTACCCTCTGTTGTTCCCAGCCCCTCCATCTCTGGTCTCACAGCTCCTGAAGAAGCAACGCTGGCTCTCTCTCAAGCTTCCTCTGGTCCTCAGGGCTCCAGGGGGGCGGGGAGTGGCTGGGAGCCTGAGACATGGGAAGCCAAGCCTGGGTCCTCAAGACAGTTGCTCCAAGCCTCTACAGGGCTTATTCTTATGTCTTCTACTTGAGCATGGGTTCTAGATTCTAAGAGAAAGGGTGGACACAGGCCCAGCATGTTTTGTCATCATCTAAGCCCCATGACCATGTCATCTGAACCCTGGGAAGCTTGTACCCATTTCCTCTGTTGTCCCAAGAGCATTTTCTGGGGTAGACATTGGGACTGCTCATTTACTGAAGCTGTCTTGGTCATTCCTGTCCCCTCGGTGTCTAGTCTAGTGCCTGGAACATGGTAGTCCTTCTGTGTGAACCTCAAGGACACAGGCCTTAGCAACTGAGCTGCTGTGCTGAGTCATACATGATGCATCAATCTTTGTGTTTCCCTTTTCCTGAAGGTCCCACATTTGAGACTGGAACCCTACAGAATGCAGAGCCAGGCTTCCCTGGTCTCCGAGGAGAACAAGGTCCAAAAGGAAACCCTGGCCTCAAAGGAATGAAAGGTGACTTTTTGTTTTTGGTCCCCTTGGGTTTTTATGTTCCCCTAAAATCCTTGCAGAAGACTTTCTGGGGCATGAGCCGACTAACAGCTTTGGGAACCTGAACAGAAGTAGTTGGGGGGGTCTGATTGGGGATTTGATTATAGGATTGTTGGCAAAGCTCCATATTTTGGGCTCAGAGACTGAGGCTGGTAATCGAGGTCACAGGGGACAAAGTGGTTCCCGGGCTCTTCTTCCTCTTCCTCTTCCTACGCCATCTGCCAGCAGAAGCTGTGGCCGGTAGCCCCGGCTATCAGCCCGCACACGCTGCAGCCCTTCCCAGCGTGCAAGGCCAAAGGCCGGAAGTCACTTCTCATTAACTTCAGCCGGAAGGAAAGGACTCTGAACAGGTCAAGACCTGGGCCTCCAAAAAAGCCAACAGGCCCTAGGAAAACAACCACGGGTCCCCACTGAGGGGGAAGGGCTGATTGATTAACGCAGCCTTCGGCGGCACAGCTCTGTCCATCATCTTACGGCCTCTGGGTCATTCCTCTGTTGCACACTCTTGAGAGCCGGATGTTAAAGTGCAAAGCAATCAATTCATTTCAGTTGCGGCCCAGGCCAAGGTGGAAGAAGAGGTGAGACTGCAGGCCGAGGAGAGGTTTGGGGATGGCCGAGGGGTTTCAAGTACCTGAGATCTTTCCTCTTCTGTTGCAGAATGACCAGCTCACCTCAGCCTCAAGTAGAGCGGTCCTCGCTTCCTCTTCCCTGATCTCAGTGCCACCTCCTAGCATGTCACTACTTAATTAGATCCATCTTTGTTGTATAGCTCCAAGGAGGACTATTTGGAGGGAAAAGGAAGGGAATTGCAAGCTTTGACTTAGGATGTGAGCCTGGGCTCTTCCCTGACTCACCATAGAGTTGTTCAGGGTGCAGATCCCTGCATTCATATTATTCTTTTTTCTTGGAAAGGTTGTCCACTTTGTTTAACCATTGTCTTTTTTTTCCCCTAGGGGACTTGGGCTTCTGTGCCTGTGATGGTGGTATCCCTAACACTGGACCACCTGGGGATCCAGGCCTGCCTGGGCCCCCCGGCCTCATAGGCCTTCCAGGCATTAAAGGAATCAGAGGAGATCCAGGCTCTGGGGGTGCACAGGGCCCATCAGGGTCTCCAGTAAGTCTCACCCAACTTTTGCTGGGAGGGAGCACTGGGAGCTCTCCAGGGCCCCTTATTCTCACCCCATGTGCTTTCCTAAAACACAGGAGAGATGGGGATAAAACAAAGCTTCAGGATTTGGATCTGTAGTATGAAAAAGTCAGACCAGATGATGTGCAAAGTCCCCTTCTGCATCCTTCCCTCCGCTGTCCCTCCCTTCCTCAATTCTTCCCTTCCTTCCACAAAATCATTTGCGTTTGCCTAGCACGCTCCGGGGCCCTGAAGGTAAAAATCAAACTAAGACAAGGTTACCATCCTCAAAGATTTAAACTTTGAGAAAGGATAAGAAAATCGGTGGACAGTTGTGCTCCAAGATGATGGCATATTCAAGTGCCTAGAGTGGTGCCAAAAGGTACCTAAGGATCTGCTTCAGGTCAGACCTAGGCTGGGTGCCTGAGTCCTACCCTGTCTCCATCTCCTGATTCTGCCCTTTTGTCTCTTTATCAGGGTTTATTTGGGCCTCACGGTCCTGTGGGCCCCAAAGGAGAGAAAGGGGAACCGACTCTCAGTTCAGGATCAGGGGTGCCAGGGGAGCAAGGTGATCCTGGCCCCCAGGGGCTCCCTGGGGAGACCGGAGCCCCAGGCAAGGATGGAATACCCGGCTTACCAGGTCTGCCAGGACTCCCGGTAAGTTGATCATTACTGGGTGACGAGCTCTATAAATCCTCACATCTGACTTCAGTCAGCGGTGGGGGAGGGGGTGGGGGGGCAGTTCTGATGGCCACTAGACCATGAGACAGGGCAGAACAGAGTCCCCAGCATCTCTTCTGGCCTTGGCCACTAATGCTCTCTGCTCTGTGCTTCTCCTTTCAGTAATATGGGAACCTTTCTCTGGGCCTGGGTCACCTTCTCAGTTGATAAACCCCCGTAACCATTGACCCTATTGCTTAAAATGACAGTTACCCTGCTCCTGTTTCCTACCCCCTTCCCCACCACTGATCTAGGAGGTTTTGCGTGATCAGATCTCCGAGGGTTGACTAGCTTTGTTCCCATTAACCAAACCAGAGGAATTGATTGAGAAACTAGAGGGATCGAGGATTTTAGCCAAAAGTGAAGCATTGGCCACATTGGTTACCTCTTTCCTGTGGTCGGAAGCCTCTCCTGATCCATCTTTCAATTGGACTTTCATTCTTTCTTCTGTGTTATCTAGGGTGATGGTGGACAGGGCTTCCCAGGTGAAAAGGGCTTCCCAGGACTTCCTGGTGAAAAGGGCCACAGTGGTCCAATTGGCCCCCCAGGAATTGGGCTGCCGGGATCTCCTGGACCTCGAGGGCTTCCTGGAGATCAAGGAATCAATGGATTACCAGGTCAACAAGGCCTCCCTGGGCTTCCCGGTAAGTCATGGAATCAGATGGCCTGAGCCCTGAAAAACTGACCCCCGGTAGAGTATGGCTATGACCCAGGTGCATGAAATGTGTCAGATGAATAGACTTGGCTGATTGCAATTTCTAAGGGATTTCATGTGGAAAAGGATCGTAATTATGCCATGGTACACACTGCACAGAGCAATGTAGATTTCAGTCCTACTTAGTGAGAAAACTTCGTAACAGACCAGTCTGAAAAGGTAACAGAGCTGCCTCGGGAGCTTATGAGAGCACAGTCTCTGGGAAATTTCAAGCGGATGCCGGATGGCCATTTTGTTATAATTACCATCAAAGTAATGAGCTGGAGATGGGATAGGTATCCTCTAAATTAGATGGTAATGTCATCAGCGAGGAAGGACCTTTCCTTCATTCCTGAGGTCTCAGATTGACAAGAGACCCTACTCGTATCTAGTCTTATCACTATTTTCTACCTTAAATCTTTCCCACTTAAAGAGCTTCTTTTTGTCCCTAAATTGCCGGAATTCTAAGGAGTGACAGCCCTGCTTGTAGATGGCAAAGGGGCCATGCTAATAACTCGCCTTCTTCCAGAGCAGCTCTTCATTCCAACTTTGGCGTCCATTTGGGAACCACCCTACTTATGGTTATCTGAAGTTTGGAAACTTGAAATTCGTCTCTCATTCTTCATTTGCAGTGCTTCTTATGTTCTTTCCTTCCTTTTCTTGCTGTCGATCTCTTGTTATCTCATGCCCAGCTTATCAAATATACCTCCATGCCTGTTAGAATAAGTGGAGGGTTGAAAGGAAGGATGGGTGGTTGGATGGATGTGTGGGTGAATGGGTGAATGGCAACAACTTCCTATGTGGCTTCTCCTCTCCTACCTCCAGACTTTCGCCCACTCAATTCTGCTATGAACACTGCTGCCAGTATAATATTTGTAAATTATTGCTGTCACTGTGTTTTGCCCTGGTATGAAGCCACAAATGGTGGCCTTTTTCTGGAATGTTCTTCCTTGTTTTTCTATTTCTGAACTGTTCTTCCTCTTTTTTTTCTATGCAGCCAGGTTTTACCTGTCTTTCAGGGTACAAGCCCCACTTTTCCACTAAGCCTTCTCTTGACCTCCCCAGGATGTCACTGCCACTTCAATTATGTATTTTCTTCTGTTAATGTTTTTGCTTTTCCCAACTGCTTCGTAAGCATCTGGATGCTAAGGAGGCAATCCTTTTTGGCATGTCTCCATTTGCCTAGTACAGTGCAAATTCCTTAAGAGACTAACATACACTTGCAGAAAAAGGGAATTCTCAGTAACCAAAAGGCCATTTCTTAGACCCGTTTCTTCTCTTTCTACCTTGACACCTTGAAGAATTACCAAAAAAAAAAAAAAAAAAAAGAAGACAGAAACCAGAGTTTGTCAATTTTTATTTCTCATAAAATCTACTTGTGTATGTTGTTATCACAAGGATGATGGTACAGGTTAAGAATCAATGATTCAAGATTCTTAAAACCAAGTCAATATTTCAGCTTATAGATTCCTATGAAGGCCGTAAGGAATTTTTATTTATCAGACTCAATCACTCTGCCTTTTGCAAGTCCTGGTGTCAGCCACAGCTTTGCATCCAGCTCTGTTCCCAGGGACATTATTCCTGGTCATTCTGTTGCTCTTCTGCCAACTGGGTCTTTATTCTACACCAACCATTTGTGCAGACAACTGGGTTTTAAACTGAGCTATACTGGGACGGTGCATACATACTTACATGCATTCAAATCGGATATTATCAGCATTCCGATTGCTTGACAATAGGCTGAGTCAACAGAAAGAGGCCGATGGGACCATTCCTACCCTAAACGTCACTAGGTCCCAGACACAGAAAGCTCTTAGGAATATAGTCCTATAGTAAACTCTAGCCTGGGAGATGCCTTATGCAGAAAATGGTCTTGTTGCAGTAACAAGATTTTCCAAAAAATTACTTCAACTGAGAGCATCAGCTTTCTTTTTTCTCTCCATGGCAACCAAACATAACTCCTCAAAACAAGCAATTTTGTTCCACACATTTTTAAAGACACATAACCTGTGAGCTCTAGACATTGCATTTTGGCCATTACTTTTGCTATGAAAACCAAAGATGAGATTCTATTTTTTTTTTCTAAAGAGAGTGTACAGATGGCAGGGTGGGTGGGCAGGGGCAGAAGGAGAGAATCTGAAGCAGGCTGCCCCACGCCCTGCCCAGAGCCTGATGGAGGGCTCCATCTCACGACCCTGAGATCAGACCTGAGCCAAAATCAAGAGTCTGATACTTAACGAACTGAGCCACTCAGGTGCCCCCCGAAGATGCTGTTCTTAATGTACTCACTCCAACCAGCCGTGGCCCAGGCTAGGATGGCTGCACTGTCAGGAAAGGGAATGTAATCATTAGAAGCCTTTCACTCGAGTGGTGTGACTTATTACAAACCTTGGACAAGCAGACAACTGGCTGTTTCCAAAGAGGCTCTCAACCAGATGCTCACAGCAATCAGTCACCCGGGTTATTTCCGACCCAGCTACAGTGTCCTTGATCCCCATGTGCATGTCAGCGCTCTCCCTTCAATCCGGACAGGGAATGTGATATGTGGGCATCCCCAGACTGCAGCCCAGACTTAACCTAGGGCCTCAGGGAACTCCCATCCTGGTTTAATTTTCTTCTTTACTCAATTGGTCTAGGTGACTGCTGCTGCAGGGAGAACATTGGTAAAGGAGACTTAGTCACAGAGGGAGGTGAGCACTAGCTCAGTCTTGAAGTTCTCGAACACCAGTGTGGGCAAAAGCTCCTTTCCTTTTCGTTCACCTCTATCTCAGACGCTCATGATGGTCTGAGCACCACACTAGAGCCTCTGGTTGGTGGGGGGGGGGTTGTGATCCTAAGGCTGGGGCACAAAGGCTGGGGCACAAAGTAGGCACGCGGTCTCTGAGAGGGACTTGATTTCCTTCACCATGCATGTCAATGGCTTGGCTGATGTCTGCCTGGAGCCCCTTCATTTTGTGAACTTAACTGGGGCCATAACTTGCCTTGGGAGTTACCCGGAAGGATGTGTATGTGTCTGAGGTTCATTCAGGGGACCCGGAGTAAATCGAGATGTTAGAATCTCAAGAAACAGAGGTGCTTTTTATTCTGAAGATGCCTCTGGGCAGTAACAGGGACAATTTGGATTAATTAGCTCAAGCATTGCACTTGGGAAACAGAACTCAAGAGACAATTTCTGTTTTGTCGGGGGAGGAGGCTCTGAATTCAGGATAGAAAGTAGAAGACAGAGGTGTAAAGTGAAAGAGCCAGATGCCAGGGTGACTTGAAGTTCTTCCCTCCTGAGCATTTCGACCCCCCGCTTGCAATACACAAGCGTGCTGGGGTGCGCAGGTCTTTTCCAAATGCCGGTCCTTGGCCTCATCCTCTAAAGGTTTGTTTTTATCTGGCTATCACAAGGGAAAAGAATTTATGAAACTTATCTGATGACTGGAGTGAGGATGGATGTTCGTGTTTGCAGCCAGCATGGAGATATTTGGATTTTACCCTTTATTTTGTAAGATTGAAGGCCATGGATCTGCGTGTTTGTTTGGTGCGCTGGAGTCAAGAGGCTACTGAAATGGCGAGGACATGAGAACCTTCTGCAGGGTCCCTCTCACACTAGCATCCAGGGAGGCTGCTTTTCAGCCTAGTCCAAAGGACAGAGGCCCAAGCTGAGCACAGGATTGGCAGCCTTTACCCAGCCAAGCATCTTCTCATGATGAGCTTGCCCACCATGTCTAGTTCTACAGTATGGAGATGGCCCTCAGAAACAGCCCCACCATCCCAGAGCCTGGAAGGATGGAGTTGGGTGTGACCACCTACAGGGGAAGATCAGGCCGAAAGGTCCTCTCCCCAGCTGTAGAAGACTCTCAGAACCTGAGGTCTAGAAGGCAGATAGTGGTTCCCCAGGCTACAGACTAGTGTCGCTAACCAGACTAACGCAGAAACCAGGGGATGGCCTTGGAGGTGTCTTCTGAATACTCCTCCTTAAATAAGATGATTTTTAAAAATGCCCATTCACTGAGGAATGGCTGGGGAGGTGGGCACCAGGCAAAACACTGCTAGCGTCATGTTGTGTCTTCCTCACCGACAGCATAGGAGAAAATAGCTCCCATTTGATGCCTGAAGCTCAAAGAGGTTAAAGTATCTTTCCCCCATGACGAGTGAGTAGCAGAACTAGGATGTAAGCTCACGTCTCTCTGGCCTCAGAGCCCAACATCTTAACCAATACACTATACTGTTCAATTCCCCATTTTGCTTTCAGACTGGACCAAGTGGAGGAGGAATGGCAGGAAGTTGAGTATGCGAACTGAATCATAGCTTGTATACATATCTGTATGAAATGCAATTTGTGATTTCCTTTAAGTACAGGTGAAAGCTATAGCAGTTTACCGGGACTGTTGGCTCTGTGGCTTCAAGCAGGCCTTGGGGGATTGTTTTAATGAATAGGCAAGACTAATTTTAATTAGCGTAGCAATTGTTTGTAAATGGCACTTGAGGGAATCGACATGCAATTTGTTCATCAGCATTTTATTAAACGTCCCCTCGTGATCTTGTATAGACTCTTTATTTGCATTATGAATGAGCAAGGAGGAATTTGCTAGGGAAAGGGCTGGGCATGCCAATTTCAACGTCTCAAACACTGAAATTGACTACTGCTTCTCCCGAGTCACAGAGTTGACATTTTCAAAGGAGGAGCTGAGGGAAGGTTCACTGTTGGTCTGTCACGACCAAGAGCATGGCCTTCAGTGTTTGCCTAGTACAGAAATCCAGCTACCTCAGACCAGGGCCATCATCAGTAGGTTTCTGGAGATCTCAAATGAGGTGGGGCAAAAGAACACAATGGGTTGTTTCCATTTCAAGAAAAGGGCAGACATGTAAACTTGAGGGGTCTTGGCTGCAAGTCCTCCAGTCTAGTCACCTGGCCATAATGGATCCTCAGGATGAACCCCAAGCCCCCATTGTAGGGATGGGCTCCATATGAGGTTGGGACGAGTAGGCAGTTCCCCTTTGCTGCTGCTCCTACAGAGGTTATCTCTCAGAAATATTGTTAGGTGAAATCTGCTGGATAGGTGACTGCCTGCCCATTGGGCATTGATGATTTAGGAAGTGGCTTTCTGGCACTTGGCCCCTAGAGGTACCATTATCTACAAGCCACTGCACTAGGAGTAACTCCCAAGAGCTTCTGATGTCAGGATTCTTCTGCATGGGCTCCCAGCTGCTGGGTGGGAAGAACTTGGTTGTGCCATCCAAGGGGATGGGAATAAAGGAGCATGCTAGGGGGAAATCAGTTCTGACTCGGTGGGCTCACTGGATGCTTCCATGTCACCACTTACAGGGATCACCTTGCCGTGTATAATTCCTGGGTCCTATGGTCCATCAGGCTTACCAGGAGTTCCCGGATTCCCAGGTATGGCATGAGGCCAGAGAAAGCCACTGAGCACGCTCGTAAGGGCCATGAGCCCAAGGAAGTGGGCGACAGGTTGGCAGCATTTGGGGGGGAACCACATTCCTCCTGAGAGGGCGGCCTTGAACATTGAGGAAATAGAATGTCTCCTGGAGAAGTCTGAGCGGGGAGGTAAGGGTAGGGGCCCATCCCCCCACCCGAGGAACCAGGATTCTTGAGTGAACATCCCAAGAGTGGCCAGCCACCCTGACTTTCCTTTCCCCTCACCACTCATGTTTGGGTTCGCAGGCCCTAAAGGGGCCCGTGGCCTCCCTGGGACCCCAGGCCAGCCCGGACTGCGTGGGAATAAAGGAGAGCCTGGAAGTCCAGGATTGGCTCACCTTCCTGAATTGCCAGGTAAGGAATAAAGCTTTTCCTCACCTGCTTCTCCTCTGCTGGGACCATGGGCTTGAATCGTGGTACCCAGCCATCCACTGATCACGGGCAGTGCGGTCTGCACTCTGGTGTGCGTGGGGTGGTTTTGATTTCCTACTCAGGTGGCTCAGGGCTTCAAGCTTGGGTATGACAGTGAGTCAGAGCGCTCAGGGCCATCAGCCGGGACCAGCTGGAGCTCAGATGGAAAGTGCCTTTGCCTGAGGTTGCGAAGCCACTAGTGAGAGAGCTAGGATTCCGCCCCCTCCCCCTTAGCTGACTGCCAAGCCTCTGGCAAGTTCCAGGCTCCATTCCTTCCAGGTCAGACAAAGAGATTGAGATGAGTCAAAAGGAAGGGGTTCCTTTCTATCCCTTTGCTCACACCCTATTGCAAGCTTGTTCTCCATTGCACCAGGGGGTCTTAAACTCTGTTGCCAGATCTGCGGCCCCAGCATCACCTGGGAACCTATTAATAATGCAGAGTCTTGGCCCCTCGGCAGAGCTAGATCAGAAGCTAGTGTGGGGTAGGTTGGTAGTGCCCAGCCATGTGTGTATGGCCAAGCACCCCCTCCCCAGGTAGTTCTGACCCACACTCAGTTTGAGAACCACCCTGCTCTGTAGCATGGGGCTTCTCATGGGCCATGCCCTCCATGGTTTATTTACCTAGCTACAATCCCCTCCAACCACCCAGGAAGAGGGAGGCATGACACCCGGGGGGAGATGACTACAGAAGAAATTGGGCCTTTGACAGGGAGTCCTGGGTATATAACCTGTGCTCTTTGGCCTCTGAAACAGCCCTGAGAGTGGGTTACTGGGCTCAGCCCAAGGCCTTACTGAGCTAGAACCTTCTGCAGCTTGCATGGTGCATCCCTGCCTCTGGGCACATCCTCCCAGGACCAGGGGCCCCTGCCTTTCAAGAGAAGTGACATACATTATTGAAATGTTAGCTTTTGTAATAGAAAAACCAAAATCTGTCTCAGGGATCTCCACCCAGACCTATCCCTTCTAAACCTCCATGGCCTTTTTATTTTTTGCCTCTTTACATTTAGGATTTCCTGGACCTCGTGGGGAGAAGGGCTTGCCTGGGTTTCCTGGGCTCCCTGGAAAAGATGGCTTGCCCGGGAAACTTGGCAGTCCAGGTTTACCCGGTTCCAAGGGAGCACCCGGTGACATCTTTGGCGCTGAGGACGGTGCTCCAGGAGAGCAAGGCCTTCAGGGATTGCCAGGGGACAGAGGATTTCCTGGAGACTCTGGCCTTCCAGGACCCAAGGGTGACTCTTTTTGACTCACTTACATAACAATCTACAGAAAGTCTTTCAGTGACCAGTATATCCTTGCATGAATAGACAACTGAGTCTGGGGTGATGGACCCAGAGGGGGTGACACTGAAAAGCCATTTTGTCCTGTCTCTCACTTCGGGGGACTTTTTCTTAAATCCCTGGAGTCTGTTCTCCTTACTTCGTAAATCCCGAAGTAACTGTAACAGTGAGTCGGGTTTCTTTTACAGCCTCTGATTTGTCACTAGGGCAAGAGCAGCAGGGGCTGGAGCAGAGGAGGCCGCCACACCGGGGATGTACCCTGGGCCAAGGTCTTGTGCTGCAAGTTGTTTTGGTGACCAGTCCCTGCTGTCCATCCAGGCTGTTGATCATCTGTCCCTTCCTTTCATTAGGTTTGCTTGGGAAGTCAGGCCTGCTAGGCCCCAAAGGTGAGCGGGGCAGCCCCGGCATGCCCGGCCACGTGGGACAGCCAGGGCCCCCAGGGCCTCAGGGTCTGTTTGGCGTCAAGGGCAAACCCGGGCTCCCAGGTGCACCAGGCTTTCCTGGCCCTTCAGGTAGGTCCTTTGGAGGAGGAGCCCCAGCTTGACAGCCTTAAGCTGGGGCCCTGGGCCCTGTCGCCCTGAGGGGCAACCACAGCAGTGTGCCAGGGGCAGGGTCTAGAAGGATCCTCGACCTTCCCAACCTCTCACGGTTCCCAGTCTCAGGGGGCCCTGGCAGTGCCTAGCAGAAGAGATTTCTGTACTTTAGCTTCCAAAAGGGTAGTACATGTCCCTCCCTGTCCCTTCCCCATGGTCCTCTCCCCCTTTCCCAGTTCAGGAAGTGCCCTAGTTGTGCAGGTGGGTCTAGCCATCTCCACTGGCTTGGCTGGGACCGTGGGGAGCCTGCTTGGGATCAGGGTTGGAGTGGGGAAGCTTGGGCAGAGGGCAGCTGCATGGTGACTTGCCTCTCAGGCGACTATGCCTCTGAGGACCCACAGCTAAAGTGGCTGTCCCTGGGCCTCGGGGCTGACACCCACCCACTGGCTCCAGACTAGCGTTCGTGGTGCACCTGCTCCTCATACTACCCACCTCACCCCTACCTCAGTGACTACGTCACCCCCCTTCCCCTTATTCCTGGCCACATGACTGTAGTTGAGTTTCTGCAAAGCCACTAAAACCCTTTTTATCCCTTTTATCCTTCTGTGTTTCTGGGGTCTTCCCATGGGCTGTCCAGGTAAGAAAACAGTAGGCAAGCTCACAGGCTAACACCCCCACTGGCTTCCCTGCTCAAGGCATTCACAGACTATACACTAGAACCTGGCAAGGCCAGGGGTCCTCGGACTCATGCTGGGGCATTGGCCCCCATTGAATTTCCTTCCTTGTTATGGAATCCCCTTCCCTGCCCCCTCTACCCCCCCCCCCCCCCCCCATTAGAATCCTGGGGCTTGTGGCTACTGGATGCTTTTCAATTCGTGGAAAGCCAAGTCAGCCATTCATTGAGGTTCTTGGGGGCCCAAACACATCTGTAGTCACTGATTTAATCCTTTGGTTTTTTTAATTTCCTCGCTTTGTACCTGAGCATTCCACTTGGGCAGCAGCTCAGGAGGTTAATCCCATTGACCAACTTAAACCCTGGTGAAAGAAATCCCAGAATACCTAGGAGACCAAATGGGCCTTGGGGATTTCTACAGGACTTGGCACTAGGGGGTCTTTCAATCTTAAGGCCAAGGAACTGGCTGATTTAACTGCTTGCAAGAAGGATTAAAAGGGCAGTCCTGTCTCCATGGCTCCCTGGGAGGCTGAAACAATGGCTCGGCTTTAACCTCTACTTCGCCGGATTGGCTCAGGAAACAGCCATTGTGGCATGGTTCAGACAGTATGTACCAGGAAGCCAGGGTCCGGTTGCCTCCCTGGCTTCCCAGAGCCCCATTCACAGGCAAAGATGTGAACCCCATTCATAAAAGGGGGAAGAAGCTCTAATTGGAAGGGGTTTGCGTGCCCTGCCAGCCGCCATGCCACGCTGAGAGTGATAGCCATTGGCATGTGTGCTGCTCGGGGTGGTGAACGCTAAGGCTTCAGCCAGCCTCGAAGCCTGCCAGTTAGCCACCTGCATGGGGCCATTGTTAAGGGACCATTTCCAACACCCACCCACCTGGCCAGCCAACCAGAAGCCATGGGAATGGGCACCGGCCCAGATCTGGACACAGCCTCCCTTGACACTGTCCCGTGTTCTCTCTTATGCTAATTCAGGACGTCCTGGGAAGAAAGGTGTAAGAGGCGAGTCAGGTCCCCCCTCATCCTCTGGAAAGAGAGGCCTGCCAGGGCTGAAAGGCTTTCCAGGATCTCCAGGGCTGGTTGGCTTCTTGGGGAGCTCAGGCTTGCCAGGGAACACTGGGTTGCCAGGCCTGCCAGGTCCGAAGGGTAAGTGAAGCGGGTGGGATTTTCTGTGGTAAGAGGGTCGGGCAGGGCCAGTGTTAAGGGAAGGCTCCCACCTAAGCTGAGTCACCCTCGCTACTGGCTGGGTGGAGTGCTGGGCCGGATGACGCTGGCAGGAAGGCCCAGAACAGTGACCACCATGCTGGCTGTTCTCATTCACTCCACCCCTTCCATGGTGTCTGATGGCTCTCAGTTTCTACTAGCCCACCCGAGGTTGGATAGGAGATGTCTCCATTTTATATGGGGGCAAATGACAGGTCCAAGGTCACACAGCCAATTAGCAACAGCACCCAGCTAGGGCTCATCTCCCTGCCTCTTAGTCCTAGGCCTTTTTGTTTTTCCTGTGCCACCCAGGAGCTCTAACTTGGCCCATGGTAAGAAAGGCACCCACCTCCTCTTTCCCTCCTGTCGCTTTAGTGCCATGTCCCTGTTTAGAGAAGTAGTAGTATATGTAAGGATTAGCAGCTGGGACTTTGGAGTTAGAGAAACCTGGGTTGGAATCCCTTCTCTGCAGCTGCCAAGCTGTGTGATTTGGGGTAAGTTATTTAACCTCTCTGAGATTCCATTTCCTTGTATGTCCAATGGGGATAATAATAGAAGTTCTCGTTTCATAACAGGTGAGAAGGGGTCTGCCGGGCTGGCTGGCTTTCCGGGGATGCCTGGTCTCCCTGGTATTCCTGGCGCAAGTGGATTAAAGGGAATTTCTGGCTCTGCCGGAAGAGTGGGACCATCTGGACGGGCTGGTAGTGCTGGTAAAAAAGGTGAGCTGGGGAACTGAGTTCTGAACTCGCTAGCCATGCTTCCCAAGGTATGTTTTATTTGTCGACCTTGAGGCTGGTGTGGCTTGTACCCACCCTGTGTTAGATAATAAGACTGGGAGTTTCTGAGCCCCATCCCATGGCTTTTAAACCATAAGACCTAATGACTTCTGAGTTTTCCCCACATGTTAGAGGCTTCACTGCACGTTCTCTTGTTGCTCAGTGGTGGGGACTTTGCAGTAGGCTTCAGAGTTGCTGGCCGACTTTGGGCCTGTCAAAGGAGAGGGCATGAACGTAGGTGGGAAGTCAGGGGGCCAGGGCCAGCCAGGGAAGGGCCTGGAAAGGAGGCCTGTGGGTAGTGCAGGAGGAGCAGAGAGGAAAGGTCAGCTGGTGTCTGACCCTGTGTCTAAGCTTCCTCTCACAAGGGTCTCACGATCTCCACCCTCCTCCCCTGCAGGAGACCGAGGCGACCCGGGGCCAGTTGGAATACCCAGCCCAAGACCTCCCATGGTGAACCTCTGGTTCAAAGGAGACAAAGGCTCGAGAGGCTCAGCTGGATCGGATGGATTTCCTGGGCCCAGAGGTGCCGGGGTCAGGCAACGGGCAGGAGAAATGCTCATCCTCAACTTCCCTCCTGAGAAAAGGCCCCCATCACAAAGCCCCCCCAGAGTGGCGATGTGGGTGGCAGCAAGGGGTCCGAGGCTGCCTTCTCTGGGCTTGTGGGGCACCTGGACTTCCAGGCTGCCAGTGTTCATTGTCACTCTGGAACTAAAGTTTTTTGGTTTTTTTTTTCTAAAGATTTTATTTATTTATTTGACAGACGGAGATCACAAGTAGGCAGAGAGGCAGGCAGAGAGAGAGGGGGGGAAGCAGGCTCCCTGCTGAGCAGAGAGTCCGATGCGGGGCTCAATCCTAGGACCCTGAGATCATGACCTGAGCCCAAGGCAGAGGCTTTAACCCACTGAGCCACCCAGGCGCCCCTGGAACTGAAGTTTTGAATCACTGGCTATTGTACCCTCTGGAGGAGCCTAGCAGATGCTGGGACATGGGCACCGGCAGTGTTGCAGTGTTGAGCCGGAGTGGCCCTGACTGGTGCACCCTAAGGCTGGAGGCACCTCCCCCACTCCTACCTTCACAATCCCCTCCCCCACACTGAGCTAGCCATCCCCAAGTCCCCAAGACTGCACTTCATTTGCCTGTGATCCCGGGGTCCTACAACTTGGGGAGCAGGTTTGCTCCTGGCCAGAGTCTTTTTTTCTAAGCCCTTTTTTCTTTCCTAGGTGACAAAGGAGAGGCTGGCCTCCCCGGACCACCAGGCTTGCCTGGAGCTCCTGGCTTCCCTAGTACCATCAAGGGACTCACTGGGAGAGCTGGCATCCCTGGCTCCCCCGGACAATGGGGCTTACCCGGCTTGAAGGGGTCCCCTGGAATCACAGGTTTCCCAGGAATACCAGGGGAAAGCGTAAGTGTGCCCAGCTCCTGGTCTCTTCACGGGAGAAGGGCCTCTGTAGCAGGGGACATGCCCCTGGGCCCCATCTTTCTGGCCCCAGCCCACTTCCCGGCCTCTTTCCCTACCTCACCACAGACAAAGCCCTCTCCCTGAGTCTGGCAGGCCTTCCTCCACCCATTTCTGAAGGTTCCTTCCTCTGGGCCTTTGTTCATGCTCTTTCCGCCACAGAGCAGAGGCTTCTTCTTTGCAGCTAACTGGCTAGTGCCCACCCGTGCTTTGGGTCCCAGACCTGGGTGCCCACTACCCCAGGAGTCTCGGAGGTCCCACCCTGACGGCATGCTGCACTTCTCACTGCTTATGTGAATCCCAATTGGTTCTATGTGGGCTCGATTTCCTCAATGAGATTGTCAGGCCTTGAGAACAAGTCCTTACAAGCTCTTCTAGAAGTCTGCACCCCACTGCTGGCATCCCTCCCCCCCACGCCCCAACCTTGAGCTAGGAACATTGTAAGACTTTGGTACAGGGCTCTGGACATTGTGATTTTAGAAAGGTCATTGCTGACAAATGGCAAGTAATCAAATCAGCTTGTCTGAGCTCTTCAAAGGCGGGGGAATAGGGTAGGCATAGCCACAAGAGGGAGCTGGGTTCGAATTTCTGCTCCCCTGCTCATGAGCTCTGTGATTCTGTGCATGTTGCTTACCTTGCCTGAACCTTGCTTTTCTAATCTGCACAAAATGAAAACGATACTCAAACCTCCTTCGGATAGCAGTGAAAATTAAATGAGCTGATCCGAGTAAAGTGCTTATCTTGGTATGCAGCAAATGGTGGGCTCTCAATAAGTGGTAGCCATCATAGCAGCAGTACTGAAGGGACTAAATGAACTGGATTCCAGAACACCTGTGCTCCCTGCAGGCAAAATCCCATCCCTTTAAAAGCAGCAGGCCATGGGATGGAGAGAACACGCACACACACACACACACACACACACACACACACACACACACACACATCCCAGAAGCAACTGCAAAGGAAAACGTTCTTAGCTGGATGGTCCTTCCTGACTCCTCCTCCCCTTGGAGGGATGGAGTCAAAGTAGGAAAGCATTTCTATGAAAATGGTAACATTAACCCAAATGCAGACTCCAGGACCTACGCACATCCAGCCAGCTATGTGGTTCCTTGCAGGGACCCGAAGCTTGCACAACCTGCAGCTGAGGGCTGTCGCTTTCCCTATGAAGCAATCCTTTTCCTTATGCATCATGGCTCCAGAGCTTTGGCATGGGGAGCGATAGCCGACTGTCTGCAGGGGGCACCACCAAACATCTGGCTGGACAGTTATGTCCTGTATTTTCAAAGAGACTTGCTACAATAGCCACACCTTGATTTCCCAAGATTCTCCTTTTGATAGCCATTGGGAAGTTATGAACGACGGGACCAGGATTAATCTGCAGATAGTGTCCCTCCCCTAAAAACCCTGACTACACATTTCCACCCTTGGCTTATCACCTTCCCTTCTGCAGGATGCCCACCCCCCACCACAGCATACACAGTAGACCTTCCTTAGGCAGTGGTTTGGGGAGGATGAGGGGTGGGTGGGAGGCGAGAGTGTGGAAGGCCCCGAGCTCCAGGCAGAAATAATGATTTCCATATTACTTTGAAGGGTTCACAGGGCCTTAGTGGAGCTCCCGGACTCCCAGGAACATTTGGTCTCCCAGGTTCAAAAGGTGAGGAGCATAATCCCCTCCATTCCTGTCCATGTTGATGCAGATGGTGGGCCTTCCTCCTTTCTGATGGCTGAGTTATATTCCATTGTACATATGCTAAGTGAAATAAGCCAAAAAGAGAAAGACAATTATATGATTTCACTCATATGTGGAACATAAGGAACAGCATGGAGGACCGGGAGCAAGGGAGGGAAAACTAAATGGGAAGAAATCAGAGAGGGAGACAAACCATGAGAGACTTGGACTCCGGGAAACAAACTGAAGTTTACAGAAGGAAGGGGGTTGTGGGTAACCAGCGATGGGTATTAAGGAGGGTACGTGTGGTGATGAGCATTGGGTGTTACACGCAACTAATGAACCATGGAACACTGAATCAAAAACTTATGATGTACTATATGCTGGCTAACTGAACATAACAATAATTTTTTTAAAAAGTTGAGGAGCATTTTCTCTTTTAATGGGTGTTTCCAGAGTAAGGTGGATTTCTAGCAGGCTTGGGGTTCTTGGGGAAGGAAACTCAGTGTTCAAAGGGAAGTGAATTGATTTACCTTTTCTCTTTGGCCAAGCCCCCTTCTCAGACTTTGCTCCTCAAACATGTGTGACAAATAGTGGTTTGACCCACTTGCCTTCCAAACTCAGCAGCAGAGAAGGGCCTCAGCTCAAGACAGTCTTTTCCCCTGCTGAACCCAGCCCACAGGGCAGGAAAATTTCCCATACTTGCCATCATCATTGTTTCATTCTGGTGATGTTTTAGCACCCTTCCTCCCATCTTCTCTGCCCATACTGAACCTAGTTTTCCCAGTGGAGATATGCTTCACGTAACAGCATTTCTCACCAATAGCCTGATAGCATCCCAGCATTTTTTGGTGACTGGTCGCTTTTGCCCAATGCATACTTTTGTCAAAGATCACCTCTGGCTACATTGAATCTGAAAAGGTTTTGCCATCAAAAGATCTCTTTGCTGCAAAATGAGGTCTAGCTTCTCTTGACCACTTGGACAATATCTTCATATCTCCAGGAGATCAAGGTCAGACATTTGGAATTTCCGGTAGCCCAGGGCCCAAGGGACAACCTGGGGAGTCTGGTTTTAAAGGTAAGTCTTCTGTCCTTTTATCTCACGTGTCTCACAGACTCCTCAAAACTGAGGATCAGGAGGAATTAGGGAGGTCAACCCCCAAGTTCTGTAATTTCTATCCAGTGCAGAGAAATTTCTACCCTGACACATATCTACTCAAGGCAGCCCACAGTTTCCCCAAGCAAACCAGTTTACTTTTCCCTTGAGACTCATGGGGTAAGTCTAGTAAGACCATTGGGATAATGGCTTCCCTTCCTTGGTTTATAGTTATTTAAACTGGTTCTCAGACATTTCCACCCATTGCTGCTCCTTATGGGGGCACTCAGAACACTTTGACTTACCTTAGTGGGCAGCACCTTGCAAATGCAAAGACAGCTACCATTACCATCTTTTTCAGAGGCTTTTCACTGGACCTGACTCTCTTGAGATTTCAAGTAGATTTCCTTTCCTGCTGCCTCTCTCCCTGGGAGAAACATGGTGCCTGAAACAGGGCCTGACCACTCAGCATTTTTCTTGATTTTGTAGGCGTGAAAGGAACAGATGGAATCATTGGTGATGTGGGTTTCCCAGGAAGCAAAGGTGAAGATGGGAATGTTGGGATTTCTGGAGATGTTGGCCTTCCTGGCTCCCCAGGTACCGTGTCACCTGACGACTGTATTCTGAAAAACTGAAGGTTGGCTTGAAGCCATGGTCCAGTCTGAGCTCCTGTCTTGCTTTCTCTTTCAGGGCTCCCCGGGACTGCAGGCATGAGAGGAAATCCAGGGTTTCCAGGTTCTCCAGGCCATCCAGGGGCACCTGGGCCCCTGGGACCCTCTGGCCTAATGGGAACCAAAGGTATGTGTATTTGAGAGGAGGTCATGGGAAAAGGGGTTCTTCCCTCAGAAAAAGGACAGCAACTCCTTTATATTAGGAGACACTCTCTGGAGCCAAGCCATTTCCAGGGGAGTCACTGGCTGGGTTACATGATGATAATCGGAGGAGGAGAACATGGAATACATGGAGAGAAGAGTTAGCGAGGAAGGCTGTCATCCTGGCACACGTAGTCTTCCCGGCATCAGGGATGGGCAGCGAGTCTCTGGCTGCTGGCTCCTCTAGGTCTTGCCGTTGCCACACTGTGTTCTCAAAGAGACTGAATCATCTACCACCCTGCTCTTAAAGCTGTATGGGTCTCTAAGGAGAATCAGGAAGAGCTAGGGTGGAGTTTAGGGAACGGTCTGCTCTCCCTTAGAGCATTGAGTAATGCCTCCAGAAAGACCAGGACCTTTAAAATGAGGACTTCGCAAGGCCCTGGGGGGCAGGACCTTTGGCTGACCCTTCATGATTCAGAAGTTGCCAGAGCCATTTCTGATACTCGGTCTCCTCAGGTTTCCCTGGACTTCCTGGTTTACATGGACTGAATGGGCTACCAGGAACCAAGGGAACCCATGGAAATCCAGGTGAGGAAGACACTCAAGGGCAAGAAGGAGAGCATCAGCTCTTCCAGAAGGCTGGCGGGGGCTGGCCATGAGTTCTCAACTGTGGGGTATCCCATATCCTTCAGCTCATAGATCTCCTTGCCAGCCCCCTCCTGCCCCAGTCTGAGGTGCCTTGATTTGTGGAGGAAGGAGGAAGGGGGAAGAAGTTCATCCTTCTACCCAGAATGAGCTCTCCTTCTGGTTACTTAAGTACTCCTTTTCTGGCGTGTGTCACACAGTCCCTGAGCCTGTGAGCTAGGCATGAGGGCCTCAACTGCACTGAGTTCTGTCCCTCCTCTGTCTGCATCTCCTCCTAGGACCTAGTATAACCGGCGTGCCTGGGCCAGCTGGCCTGCCTGGTCCCAAAGGGGAAAGAGGTTCTCCAGGAACTGGCCTCGGAGCCCCGGGGAAGCCAGGCATGAAAGGACAAAAAGGTGGCCGAGGTAAGTGAGCCCAAGTCAGGCCTTGTAGAAGCTGAGTAAGGCCCGGCCAGGGAGCCAAGGTTGAGGCTCCTCAGGGCCACATGGCTCACAGGGTTGAGTTGTGCATATCTTCACATCCCTGGGGATCATGGAACTCAATGGAACTGACTGCTGAGCTGGGCCATGCTTAGGGCTTTTCCGGGAGGCATGTGAGGGAGAAGTCCAGTGAGCTCCCTTTAGCCTCCTTATTCCCTCCTGCTCTCCCTTATTAACCCCAGGGTCTCTCTTGCACCCTTGGCCAGGGCCTGACTTTAACGGTCTTGAGGGACAGGGCTTATCCACTTAGCAAGAGATTTGCCAGAAGTTCCTCAACATCCAGGGTGGATGGCGCTCTACTGCCAGGACCCTTAAAAGACAGCAAGGCTGCCGGAAGGAGCCCAAGACTAAGACGATAAATATCTCCATAGGATAGGCACTCAGGATCTGTGGGGTTTACTAGAAAGCAGTTTTTGCCCTCATCCCAGCCCCTGACTCATGGTGTCATCTGAAGTCTCCTTCTGAGCCTTCCCTTCCCTACCTCACAAATGGTGAAAATGAATTCTGATTCTCTCCTCCTTGGGAATGTTCTGAAGACCCAGATACAAGGCACTCGATGTAAGACAGGAAACAAATTTAGTGTAGCATCTTACCTAGGAGTATGGGCTCTGAAATCGGACTGCTGGATTCAAATTCCAGCTCTACCCCTCACTGGCTATATGACCTTGAACAAGGAAATGACTCACCCCTCAGTCCTCAATGGACTCTTCATTTTCCTTTTCTATAAAATGGGCATAATAAGAGAATAGACTACGCAGGTTTGGTGAGGAACCAATGAGGAGTGAGGTAATAGGTATGAAAGCACTTAGCACAGCATCTGGCACATAGTAGGTGCTAAAGAAATGTCTATTATATCATGATGTATTCCCTGGGCAATCCTATTTGCAAAATGTTCTGCACCTCCGTTTGCTCCAGGAGCTTGAGGGCCCCCTGCCTCTTATTTATGTGCATGTTTGTATAATGCGTGTCTGTTTTCCAGGAACTAATTCCTACATTAATTCATTTTCTGCTGAACTTTATATTGGTGCATCTGCTCTCTCTGTGTTTCCTCTTTCTTTTGGTCTGGACCAACATGTTCTTTCCTGAAAGCCAGCCACTTCTCCCGAGTGGGGGCTCCCACAGGGTCTGAGCCTATAGGCAGAGAGTGTGGCTTTTTTCACAGGAGGTAGAAAGAGGGGGCCCGGATAGAAGCAAAAACCAGATGGTTTCCCATCTTGACTATGGATGCCTAGTCATTAAATTATCCATTTCCTTTCACTCCCTGTGGTAATAAGAAAATCACAATGATAAATGTAGTAAAAAGCACATGTGAAGATGCCTACATTTCAGGAACACCATGTTGATTTAAAACAAACAAACAAACAAAGAAAAAAACAAATAAATAAACAAAATCCCAAGTTGCAGAGAAAGACGTTGGGTATGATTCCACTGATCAGAGTTTATAAATAAATGAAAACAAGCAATATATCTTTTAAGGACACAGATACGCATGTTCAAAGTGGGAATGCAGAGCACAAAATTCAGGAGTGGTTGCCCCTTGGAAGGGAGGGAAGGTAGTAGGGATCTGTGAAGGGCATGCAAGGAAATTCAAAGGTAATGCCCTCTTCTTTTTCTTAAATTGGGTGGTTGGAACAGAGATGCTCATTTTTATCTGGGTGATTTTTTACTTGTGATTTATAAATATTCTTCTGCTCCTCTCAATATCTAATTAAAACATGGTTTTAAAAGTATACAGCAAATATCTTCCCCCCATATCTCCCCCCCCATCTCTGTTATGATTGTAGAAATCAGTGTAAAATGAAGATTTACTCCAAAGCAAAGTTCCTAAACCAGTCCCTGTCCTAAAATACCTTTATCTAAATAACTTTGAATCCCACCATTCATTTTCTCATTTGTAATAAATATTTAGAGGCTGTATTTGTGTATCTAGGCTTAAATCTTGGACACTCCAATGAGTTGGAAAAACACGCCATCCGGTATTTTCACGTACTCCTTTAAAGTGCCTCATTCTTAAAGAAATACGTGAACTTTTTTTTTTTTTTTTTACTACTTGAGATCAGTAGAACCTGTATTTCAGTTTTAATGCTAAATTGGTGGAATTCGAAACTCAAGAAACAGGTAAAAAGAGAAGGCACCTCCAAAAACTACTATGGGAGCTTTTTATAGTCTGTGCGCTGCCCATAGTACCATCTGGTGTCTTTCTTATTGCTTTTTGCTTCATTTCACTATATATATATTTTATATCTATAAATATATGTATGTGTATATATAAAGCTATATTTTCAGGAAAAAACACAATATGTCTTTCTTTTCAGATGTTTACGTTTGTGACAAAGAAAAATACTTGAAAGGTTCATCGAGACCTAACTGACCATACTTATAAGTAGCACCACATGGCTTTACAACTGTTTTTTCTTGTTTTCTTTTGTCTTGTTTCCAGACCTATAATAATTGGAGCCTTTTCTTGAAATTTACTTTTTTATCCTTTATGTTCCATCTGCATTCAGTTCACTAATGAGCTGTAAAAACCACCGGAATTCACTAATCTGCCATCTTTCTTTATGCATTTTTATGGATTTACTCTTTCTCTAATGAAATACAAGAAGTTCTACCTTAGTATTTTTGGCTTTCTTCATCAGAAAAACAAAAATTCAACATTAGTATTTTTGGATTTTATTGTTACAAACAAAAATCATCTCAACCACCAGAATAGTTTATCAACCAGTGGGAATCTATTTCTCTTCCTTGGAATGTATTCTAGAATATGCCAAAATAATAAATACATTTCTTTTATGCTACAAGTTTAAGATGGACTTTGACATTTTACATATGGCTTTGATGCGGTTTCCGACCAAGATTCCATGTATGTCTTTGTGTGCATATTCAATAAATCTGTAATCCATTGAAATTTTCTGGTTTTGAGCATTATAATAGAAATCGTTGCACAAATGGAAAACACGTAAAAAATATCAGAGCAGATGAGTATTTTTGTATCTACTCTAATAAATGGCTTTTTTCTTTGATCTAAAGGGGGGAAAGGGATATGGCATAGAAAAATTAAGCAAGCATCCAGATGATATGAGTTGTCTGTAAAAGTATTTTCCAGTTTACCTAGAAGACCCAGAAATTAGCCCTAGAAGACACTGGTAGCTGCAGCCCTCTTGGGACCTCCACTCAGACCCAGCAGGCGGCTGTTTTGGCTAGAGCCCATGCCCCACCCCACCCCTTATACTTTCTCTGTACAGCCCCAGACATAACTGGCTAATTCAATGAAAATGTGCCACAGGGCCAGGAGGTTTAAAAACACTTCAGGAAACTTCAGTTCCAGGTGCTGTACTCATCATGCCTTCTCTTCTTCCCCATTTGAGGGAAATCTGCCTGAAATATTTCCATTTCCAGTGACACTGAGAGCTAGAACTTTCCAAAGCTCCATCCCGAGGAAGAACCGAGGCACCTGCTGGGGTGGGAGGTGTTGTGGAGGAGGGGGCATGGGGCAGGGGAGAACAGGGAATCACTGTGATCTTGTGTGTCTGCTGCCCTTTGCCGGTCTGGCCCCCACCTAACCCCTTCCATTTTCTCTGGGAAAACCTGACCATACCAAGCCCATAGTGGCCCCTTTCATTTATTCTTTGCAGGTTTCCCAGGTCTCCAGGGTCCTGCTGGTCTGCCCGGTGCCCCAGGCTTCTCCTTGCCCTCAGTCATAGTGGGACAGCCTGGCGACCCTGGGCGACCAGGCCTAGATGGAGAGCGAGGTAAAGACAGGAAGCCCCGAAGAGGTTTGGCCTTCACCTTTTGTCCAGATTTGGGAGAGGTCCTGATACAGTCCAGCCGCATTCCTACTGCTGGACATACATGGGCCTGCTTGGCCCCCACATCCCTCCCCCAGCAGGGACACAGGGGACTGGAACGGGCTGCATTTGCTTGGAGGGTTTGGGAAGGTCCAGGCACTGGGACCCCACACACAGCAAGGGAACATTCTCTGCCCCGGGAATGGGCTTTGGCTTCCTAGCAGCCCCAAGGCCTTTGGTGGTGGCCGCTTCCTGCTCATCTGCTCTCATTCCTCTTCTGATCTTATCCTTAGGCCGCCCCGGCTCCCCGGGGCCCCCAGGGCCCCCTGGGCCATCCTCTGATCAAGGAGACCCTGGAGACCCTGGCTTCCCTGGAGTTCCTGGCCCTCAAGGGCCCACGGGAGACCAAGGAATTCCAGGTTTCTCCGGCCTCCCTGGAGAGCTAGGACTGAAAGGTATGGCTGCCCAAACCCCACTGTCTCCCACCTGTACCACCGTGCCAGGCCCTAACTTGCTTTCCCTTGGACTTTGCCAGGCGTGAGAGGTGAGCCTGGCTTCATGGGGACTCCAGGCAAAGTTGGGCCACCTGGAGACCCAGGACTTCCTGGAATGAAGGGGAAGGCAGGGCCCAGAGGTGAGTTGAGAGCACATGCCTGGATGCTCCCGAGCTTGAGGGACCGGTCTGGGGGTCACAAACCTACAGGAGCCTACCTAAACTGCTCACCACACCAAGAAAGCCTGGATGTCTGAGGCAGCTGAATGAAGCTCCCCCAGGGAGGGTATTTCCCCAGCTTGGGGCATTGCTGCCTCCGGCCGCTTCTGGAACTGAAGGTCACTACCACCATGGGTCCGGCCGCTGATCTCCCCTCTGCACTCTTTCTGCCTCTGCGGGCACATTCGGTTTGGTTTGCACTCATCGCCACTTAGCCATGGGCTCAATTCTGGAAATGAAGGACTCTATCCATCCTTTACCACCATCCCCTCGTGCACACCCAAACTGTTAGCAAGCCCTGCGGGCTGCGTCCCCTCAATATGTGTGCATCTGCTCACCTCTCAGCCCCTCCCTGGCTGCCACCTGGGTCCAGGGCACAGCCAGTTCTCAAAGGAATCACTGCAGTGACTTGCTAACTGGCCTCTTGGCTTCCTCCCCTGTTGGGCAGCTCCCCCAACAATCATTTCTCCAGGAGGCAGTCAGAGAGATCTTGTAAGACATAAATCCTCCACTGGCTTCCCATAGCAGAGCAATGAACTGTGGTTCCCAAAGTCCCATGGGACGACTCCCTCTTCATACTCATCATCAGCCCTTCCTCTTTTCTGTTCCCCTTCTTTACCACACCAGCCTCTTTCATTTAGCCAACCCAGTTGACCCCTGGGCCTTTGCACAGGTGAGGTCTACTTCCTTGAGTCCTCTTGCCCTCCACTCTACCCCTGCTCCTTCTCATCTTTAATGGTCTCAGCTTAAATGTCCCTGCTTCTAAGAGGCCACTTGTTACTCTTTCTCAAGCAGATTCTCCACCCCAGGACCCCCTCAGCTCACCGTCACAGTCTGTGTCACTGTCACTGAGCTGTTCATTTCCTTTGTAGCGCTTCTCACAACTTGCAGGGAGATGAATGGTATTTGTCAGGTTATGCATCTCCCATCTTTCTCACCGGACTGTAATCTCCACAACGTTCTGTGCCTCAGTCTACAAGGGTGTGCCCCATAACAGGCACTTGAAAAATAGTTGGTCAATGAAATAGTAAGTGAATCAGCTCATGTGTCTCTTCATAAACTGGCAGGCCAGGCTCAGGGTCCTAGGCTGTGGTGCCAGCTGAATCTCTGAGGTTGGACTCCTCCCCTTGGCCTCCTTGGCCTTGTTCTCTGACCAGTGAGGGAGCAAACCAGCGACGCCAGCCCCAGACGAAAAAGCTCAGGCCACCTCATTGGCCACAAATGTGTCCTGACTTGCCTACCGTGTCCCAGGTCCTAGGAAACCATGTCCCAGACCCTGAGGAAACATGATGAATGTAACCCACTCCCTGCCTTCTAGAAGTTACCAGTTCACTGGGGAGTTAGGTGGGTAAAGAGGACATCATGTAAAGGGTGTGACAGTCTTTCTGGATGGATCCAGTGGGGACTGTGGGGGCAAACAGCAAAGGCAGAAGGGGGGCAATGGCCAGGTAGGAAAGCAAGCTTCTGGGGCCCTGTGCCAGCTGCCTCCTCTGCCTCCACCTGATATTTCCATCTCTCCCATTTGTCCCCAGGCTTTTCCGGACCCCAAGGTGCTCCTGGACAAACACCAATTACAGAAGCTGTTCAGGTTCCTCCTGGACCCATGGGTCTACCAGGCATCGATGGCATCCCTGGCCTCACGGGAGACCCTGGGGTTCAAGGCCCTATAGGCCTCCAAGGTAAGGAGAGCACCAGCGACAGGGGACTTCTCGGGGAGGGGAGTTAAGACGGCCTTGGCTGAGAGGCTGAAGCAACTGGCTGGGATCTCCGGCTCAGAGCATTTCCTCCATTCCTTCACAAAGCCCCCGAACTCCTTGTTGGGAAGCGGGGGCCAGCAAGGTCAGCAGAAGTACTTGGCTTTAGAAAATGTGTGGGCAGAACATAGCAACTACTCCGGGCAGGGCAGCGCTTCCCTTTCTAACGTGCTGCCAAGGGAAGGAGGAAGTGTGGTGGGAGGTCAAGAGCCATGGACAAAGCCCGAGGCTTGGTACGGGTTGGTGGTCAGGAAACCCAGCTTCCAATCCCAGCTTCAAATCCCAGCTGATGCACCAGCTCCGGTAAGTGAGCAGTCTCTCCGGGTGCAGGTGTTCTCATCTCTGACATGGGACTCTGACAGTTTCTGTGCATTCTGTGCATAGCTGGGAGGATGAGAGGAAGCGGGGAGTAGGTGTGAGGGGGCTCAGAAGGGCTGAGTGCAGAGCAGTGGTCCCAGGACGGAGAAGCCAGGCCAGGAAGCTAAGAACTAGCAGAGGTGGCTCAGCCCAGGAGTGCTCTAACATGATGGTCAGCACGCCCTCTCCTGGTCAGTTCTGGGCATAACACACAAGTCCTTTTTCCCAGGGGCCTGCTTTCAAGGACTTCCCCCACTGAGTCCCAGCTGCTGGCCTTCTCTCCTTGCAGGCTCCAAAGGTTTACCGGGCATCCCTGGCAAAGATGGCCTCAACGGACTTCCTGGCCCGCCTGGCGCTCTCGGTGACCCTGGTCTTCCTGGACTACAAGGCCCTCCAGGATTTGAAGGTGTGGTGATGTCAGCACAGGGGGCCGAGGGTTTCCATGAGGATAGGGGGATTTGGAGTGAGCCAGAATCTCAAATCTGAGAAACAGGAAATGGGGCAGTAAAGCCTGACACTGAAAGGAGCCTGGAAAACCAGACTGCATTTCATTCGCTCCCATCCACCTCTGAGCCTAGGAAGGATGGGAGCCCCACATTCTGGAAGGCAAAGGACTCCTTCCAAATCCTTCTCTGGGTTCTCTTCTCTGAGAGCTATGACTGTCCTCTAGCCTGGCCCCTGGCCCTGCACCTCCCCTCTTCTACCCTGGGATTCTGACATGGATGGGAAGGGGGTATTCAAGGCATAAGAAAGTCTGAGATGAAGAATGGCTGCTACTTACTTCCCATTTGGTAACCGGGATGGCAAATCAGTTGTCCTGCGCAGAGAACAGCTCTGAGACTCAGTGGAAAAAGGGGTACGATTAACTAGCCACGTCTTCCATGGGCAGGAGAACTAGGGGGATTTTTGCCCCGCTAGTCCCAATTCTGCTTTTGCTGCCTCTGATTCAGCAGGGGCCCGGTTATGTTCTGGGAGAGCCTGCAGGCTCCAAGGGGTCGCCCCCTCGGCCCCCTCCTGCCCTCATAGAGGACGGGAGGCCTGGCGGCTGTGGGAGGGGAGCTGGATAAGCACACTTTTTCAAATAGGGATTCTGCGGCTGGATACGCCTGAGCTGGCATTCCAGCTCCACGGGCTGGGGGACTTGTGAGCCTGTTCCATTGTCTACAAATTGGGGTAATCGGGTTGTCGTGAGGATCCAGTGAGCCCAGCTGGGTGCTCGGCCTGAGGTCAGTGACTGCCTTTATGAGCGGCTCACCCTCCCCCGCTTTCCTGCTGTCTCCCTCTCAGGCGCTCCAGGGAAGAAGGGTCCTTTCGGGAGGGCTGGAGTGCCTGGGCAGAGCGTGAGAGTGGGGTACACCTTGGTGAAGCACAGCCAGTCGGAACAGGTGCCCCTGTGCCCTGCCGGGATGAGCCAGCTGTGGGTAGGTTACAGCTTGCTGTTCGTGGAGGGACAGGAGAAAGCCCACAACCAGGACCTGGGTAAGTACCGGCTCTGACACCAGCCTTGGTCATCCCCCCCCCCACCACCACCACAGGGATCAAGAGCTCCCCTCTTCTGTCCTCTCAGCCTGGGGCGGGCCCACCATTGGGTAGTAGGATTCCAACAGTAGCTGTCGCGTCAGGCATATCTGGGTTTAAACCCTGGCGCTCCCACTTACTGGCTGGGAAACCCAAGATGAGTTCTTCCACCTCTCTGAACTGCCACTTCCTCCTTAAATGGAAACAAAGCTAAGGCTAGTACCTGTCTCAGAGGCTGCTATAAGGAGTACATGAATCACCCAATGGAAAACGCTTAGGACAATGTTCGGCATGTTAAGCAGGAGTAATAATAATAATAATAATTGCTGTGGGGCAATAGCAATTACCTGGGAATTAATTGTATTGTCTACAGGTGTGCCAACTCTGAACCACAGACTCACTCTATTCAATGCGGATTTGACACAGCAGATTAATTAGGGAGTCATTCCACAGCTTAGACAAAGATTCCTTTCATTCTCGAACTTCCCTGGTGTGTTGAGAATAGGATTTGACCAACAGATGCCAGCGGATGCATGATGTTCCAGGCCTGGAAGGAGGGCCGTCCCTGCTCTGGGACAAGTGGCTGGATGCCACCCGGGCCAGTCCAGACCTGGTGGCACTGGGCACGGTCCCAGCCCCACCTCTCGGCCCCACCTTACCTGCCTCTGCCCACCTGCTCTCCTCCCAGGCTTTGCTGGCTCCTGCCTGCCCCGCTTCAGCACCATGCCCTTCATCTACTGCAACATGGACGAAGTGTGCCACTACGCCGGGCGTAATGACAAATCCTACTGGCTCTCCACCACCGCCCCCATTCCCATGATGCCCGTGGGCCAGGCCCAGATCCCCCAGTACATCAGCCGCTGCTCTGTGTGCGAGGCACCCTCACAGGCCATCGCTGTGCACAGCCAGGATGTCACCATCCCGCGGTGCCCCCTGGGCTGGCGCAGCCTCTGGATCGGGTACTCCTTCCTCATGGTGAGGCCCTGCCTTGCCCCCTTCCCCAGTGTAGAGGCAGAGGGCGGCGGCGGGGGTGGGGTGGGGGGGACCCTGGGAGGGTCCCTCACGCAGGTTCGCAGGCTCAAGCGACATGATGTAGGAAGCACAGAATTTGAAATGAAGGAAGAGGCTTGGCCTGACCTTGGCCGAGTTCTGCATGAATGATGGGTGATTCTGAGAGTGAGTAGAAGGGAGCAGTTTGCACCTAGCCATCCAGGGTGAGAATATCTATGAATCACGGGAAAAGGCCCTGATGTCTCCATGCCTGCTTCAGGTACACCACAAGCGAGGGAGGGAGGTGACAGCCGATCCTGGTGGACAATGAGGGAGAGGCTGCCCCCCACCCTCAAGGCCGGGACACACTCTCATGGCCCAGGCTGGGCATGGCTGGTCCTCCTTTTCTGCCCACGGTCCCAGGCCCCTCCGGCTACCGCCATGTCCTCCTGAAAGGCTCAGATGAGGGTGTACTCTGTTTCTACATCCTTACTGAGGTTTTTGCTGCTTGCCCACTGTGGTGGGAGAGCTGTCTGTCTTGGTAAGAAAGAGCTGAGAACATCTGCAAGCCCAAGGAGGCATCAACTCCCTCACACGCCATTCTGTGTGAATACCCGGGGTCGGGGGTCGGACATTAAATAAGCAAAAGGCAGGTTTCGGGCCAGAATCGCTCCCAGGGAACACCAGGGTGGCCCCTGCTGAAGTACTCTGCCTCCCCAGAGCTTCCTTGCTAGATCGCCAGGGGTGAGATGACGAGAAATTGTCTTTGAAGAATTACCAAAGCCGTAGGCCTCCTCACGTTAGTGTGCCCACCTGGGATGAGGTACTTCCTTGTTTTGCTCTGTGTGAATTGGGCAGTTTATCCCCATGTGATACAGAGTCGCCTCACCTCTCCTTCTGTCCCATCCACCACCCAGATCAGGAAATAAGTCAAAAAGGCCCCTGAGTTTCCACAAGGAATAGTACAAAAGTTGTACAAAATCGCCTGTGTTTTGCTCCCGAGAGCACTCTTAAGTCCTTACTCAGAATCTCTTTACTCTTACTTTCCACAGAATTCTAACGTTCTAGAATATCCATATTTTCCTGAAAACCTGTAAGGGTGGGAATTTGGACTGCCTAGTACGGCATCTTGGGACCATAAGACATGCCTGCTAAGAAGGAGAAAAGAGGGAGAAAATGATTCAAAGGTGGCCTAACAACTCTGGGGACACAACTGTCCAATGCAAAAAGCAACATTCCCAACAACAAGCCTGAGTCCTGTGCCAAGTGTAAAATACACAGCGTCTGCCCAATTAGTAAGGCAGGGTAGTGTGTCCTTTGTTCCAGAACATGTTCCATCTGAGGATCAAAATGAGGAAAGCTTTGATGCTTCATGTATCAGGAAAATCCCTTCTAAGGAGACTAACCCTCCCGGAGCTGTGTAAAGCAAGCCATCCCTGAGCGTCCAACTTGGGCATCTGTCCCACTGGCCATTTGCTGACCCCGGGGGGGATGAAGCCCATTCTTCACCCACTGTGGTCCAGCTAATACCCCAGCTGACATGAAGGGAGAGGGGGTGGGGAGTGCAGCGACAGGGACTGCTATCTGTGGGTACAGTGACTGGCGACTATGGGCTAATGAATGGTACTGACTTTGGATGCTGAAGGGGCCCTGAATCGGGGGCCAGGACGCTAGGCCGCATACGAGGCCCACTTGTACTCAGCAAGCAGCAATGCTCTGTGTTGCCCTAAAGGGTGTGGTACAGATGGAAAACGTAAGAAGTTCTAAGGAAGCTAACTGCAGAGCCGACACTATTCATAGATGGGCTGGGGGAGGGGCTCAGGGTTTAGCCACTTGGTGGAGTACCACGCGCTCTTCTCGGGGTTCACCACCAAGGGCTTGGAGTAGACAAGGGTTTGGAGAAGCCCTGCATTCTAAAACCTACTGAATCTGCCTTCATTCAGCTTTTCTTAGACTTACTTGCCCGCGGGGATTGGCAAAGAGCCGCCAAACACACTTCGGAATTCAGTGGGATGTTGGGAGTTCGGTTGGGGAGGACACTGGCCAAGAGGTCCCCGCTGCCCAAGCACAGTGGGTTAGGAGGTCACTTGGGGAACATGGAGGGAATGCTCCTGGCCCTGAGGAGCTACAAGCTCAAGTGGTCCCGGGAGATTTGGGGGTGCAGGCTAGATGCTAGGGCTGAGCCAGGGGCCAGAGCTGTGGAAGGGCCCAGGGCTGAAGTGCTGACCCCATCTGTTGCAGCATACCGCGGCAGGCGCCGAGGGTGGCGGCCAGTCCCTGGTGTCCCCGGGCTCCTGCCTGGAGGATTTCCGAGCCACTCCTTTCATCGAGTGCAGCGGGGCCCGGGGCACCTGCCACTACTTTGCCAACAAGTACAGTTTCTGGCTGGCGACGGTGGAAGAGAGGCAGCAGTTTAGGGAGGAAGCGGCGTCTGAAGCACTCAAGGCCGGGCAGCTCCACACCCGCGCCAGCCGCTGCCAGGTGTGTATGAAAAGCCTGTAGAGGGGCAGCTGCCGCACCCCACCCCCTGCCCGCCCTCCCCCACACAACGGTCCCCTCACAGCTGAAGAAGGAAGGACCCCTGCCCTGTTGCCTCTCCGTCAAGTCGTACATCAGAGTCTCCTGAGGGCTGGACTACTGGACACTGGTCACCCTGACCGTCAGGCCCGATGGGTGAGCCCGCCCGACTGGGGTCTGCTGTCCCATTTCAACCTGGTGCTGTTGTTGGACGTGGACGGTTGCAGGCTTATTCACGGCTACCTCAGAAAGACCTGCTGGGTGACTGCTTTCTTAGACTCCTAGCTTTCCTCATTGTCTTGATCAGAAAGCCCTTCACCATAGCTGAGAAGTCACTTCTTTCTGTCCAGAGGTCACCACATTATTTGGCTTAAACCAGAAGCTGGTGTTTCCACATTCAGCCAGAAAATTCTCTGGCTAAGCATTCACAGGGTGACTTGAGCCTGCATGAGGCAAGCTCTTACTCATCCAGGGGACCCACTGTGTCTAGGCAGGCGGTGGACCTGGAATGAGTGGGGTGCTCACCAGCAGCCCGGGGTGCTCTTTGGTTCCTTCAAGGGTGAGCCAAGCTGGGCCCCAGAGTGCTTCAGGAGGGGGCTTAACTTCAGATGGTCCCCAATGAATTACTTCCTCCTTGCCAGCGCCCTCCCCAGCCAGAGACCTAGAACTTGGCCTAGTCCAGAGTAGAGAAGGGGAGGCACCAAGTGCAGCCAGGCCCAGAAAGGGAAATGAGAACCACACCCCTTTCTCCCAGGCCGGGACGGGGGGTCGGGGTGGGGGGGGTGGGGGCAGAGGTGGATGGGTAAGAAGGTGTGAATTTTGCTTTGGAATCCAGGAACAAAAAAAGACAAAGCCCTTGTCCCAGTTTCTCAGAGGTCCCTGTTTATTCCAAATGCCATCCAGATGTGTGCAGTGGGGCAAATCGAAGCCATGGTGTTTTGGGTCCTTTGCGTTCTGAGGCTGTTGTTAGAGACTTTCCATTAAAATGTCCATCCAATTGCTCTTTCACGGGTAGCTTGTTAAACTATTTTAATACATCGTTAAGTCTCATAGAAATCTAGCACACTCCTCTCCTTAGCAGTGGCAGACCTAAAACAAGCTGGAGTGGACTATAAAGTGTATGGCATTCTCTGCAGGGGGATGTGTTTTAACCAGTTCCTCTGATTATCAGTTTCCCAGAATACCTAGCTATGTTAACATGAGGCAATTCCTTCTGGGTGATTCTCTTTCCTTAAATATTATGTAAACCATGCCAACACAGAGAAAGCAAAATCAGTATAATCTGAATGAATTACTTTTACCTTCACCTCCTGAGTAATAAGCATGCTGTCAGCTTTGTGCATTGCAAATAAAAGGAATCACACATCAACGTTCGGCTCTTTGGATGTTTTCTCATGAAACTTTTCTAAAGTCCATCTCGCTATAATTCGTGAGTTCCCCTCAGAGCCTGATAACACAAGCTGAGCTTTACAACATAATACTGAGGTGGAAAAAATACAATTAAAGTCAAAGGGCAGAAGGCAACAAATCCACAACTTCTTTCAAAATACACCTACACCATCCATTCTAGAGTTCAAGAAATGGGTTTCCATACTTCTGGTGCCTCAGTATCCTTTACAGAGAAATCAGAAGTAGAGAAATAATTGGGGCACCTGGGTGGCACAGTCAGTTAAGCATCCAACTCTTGGTTTTGGCTCAAGTTGTGATCTCAGGGTCATGAGGCCAAGCCCCACATCAGGCTTCTCGCTCAGTGTGGAGTCTGCTTGAGACTCTCTCCCTCTCCCTCTGCCCCTCTACCCCCGCAACCTCACATGCACATGCTCGCTCTCTATCTCAAAAATAAATAAATAAAATGTAGAGACATGGTGAGGTTGTTAAAATAAAATCTGAGACATATATGCATATGCATATTTGTATATGCATAAAATATATCTTCTGGACTGATAAGAAAGCCATGATGCTGGGAGCATTCAGAGAAGGGAACCAATCCATGGGAGGGAGAGACATTTTCACTGTACATCACTTTGTACCTTTTGATTTTTGAACTACTGGAATATATTACCTGGGGAAAAAAAATGGAATTCAAGGAAACAAGTGTTCTAATATTTCTACATATACAGAAAACAAAACAAGACAAAACAAAACAAAACAAACTTTAGTTTGGTGCTGGCTTTCAAGCTAGTGGTTGCTGGCCTTCCTCAGGCCTTGGTAGAGAAAGGGGGTGAAATGCACCCAAGTTAAGAGGGAAGGAGAGAAACATGGGCTTGAGGTACAGCCACACAAAAGAGGGTTTAGCAAAGCCAATTTGATCAAAATGTGCTTGAAGATTTGCTATGTTGCTCATCCTGAAATGGTTCGGAATTGCATTTGCCGCATGGATTAAATGTCACCATGTGAATAATTTTTTCTCATTATAGCTGTCAACCAAAATGGAGTCGAAGTCAAAGGCCAATTTGGATTTCCCCCGAATCAACAATTTTAAGTCATTGATTGGCAAACTACAGCCTGCACACCAAATCTGCAGCTCGCCACCTGTTTTTGTAAATAAAGTTTTATTGGCTTCCAGCCAGGCTCGTTTGTGTGCACACCGGCAATGGCTGCTTTTGCTCTTTTGCACTTTGACCGTGGAGTTGAGTGGCTGTGGCAGAGACCATATGGCCTGCAAAACCAGAAGTGTTTACTATTTGGCCCTTGGCAGGAAAAGTTTGCGCACAGCTGACTTAAAGTGATCATGACTTGGGGCACTTGGGTGGCTCAGGCGGTTAGGCCTTTGGCTCAGGTCATGATCCCGGGGTCCCAGGATGGAGCCCTGAGTCTGGCTCCCAGCTCAGTGGGGAGTCTGCTTCTCCCTCTCCCTCTGCCTCTCCCTGCCGCTCATGCTCTCTCTCTCTTAAATAAATAAAATCTATTTAAAAATGAGTTTTTAAATAAATAAACAGATAAAGCGATCATGACTTGATTGAAGGGCTGGGTGACATCTGACAAAAACATCAGTAAGGATGGCGACACCCATCATCAGACAGCAAGTTGCCCTCAGCTAGGAAGGAAATCAACCAGGGCACATTTGATGTGATTTCTCAGGCAAATTTTTGATCTGAATTATAATCATTTAAAATACATATTCAAATAACTTAAAAAGACCTTTTTCTCCCTGATGCAATCACTTTATTATTAGAGCAAGAGAATAGATTGCTTCTTAGTATTTAGCCCAAAAGAGGTCACTCCTGAAGGGGTGAAGAAGCACAGGGAAACCATCTTTTCTCTGCTGGTGCTTGAAGCAAAGTGGGAGTTTCTGTCTGTCTTCCAGACATCCATCTCCTCGTTTCAGTAGCTGAAGACTCGCCGTGGCCAGGCAAGACAAGCCGGGAAGCAAGGGATAACTCCTAATCTTTCTGTTCCTATGTTCCATGATTGTTCTAGTTCGTTCTGGGGAAGGGTTATCATCGTTTGTTTTCTGAGAAACGGTAATTGGCTCAGTCATGATTGCTTTCAAGTTTGTATGCTGTTGGCATATCAGGCACTTGCTGACTAGAAAAGTCTCATGTAATGGGTTTGTGCTCTTCTCGTACCAGCTGGAAGACAGACCGCCAAGTCGCGTTTCTGCTATCCTAGACGCTCAGGATCTCGAAATCTTCCTCCAGGTCAAACTCCTCTAGTTGTTCAGTAGAGTCAATGAATTCTGTTTGGAGTATGGAAATGAGAAAGAAGAAAGCTTGACACTCTGGTTGAAATGGTCAGTACAGTTACTCAGTAGTTGAGGCTATTCATTTTTTAGTCGTTTTGCTAGAGAAACGTGGAGGAGACTCGCAGGTGGGACCGCAGACAAGTACTAGAGATTCTTTAGAAAGACCCACATTGAGGGCGCCTGGGTGGCTCAGTTGGTTAAGCCATTGCCTTCAGCTCAGGTCATGATCCCAGAGTCCTGGAATTGAGTCCCATATCAGGCTTCCCCTGCTCTGCAAGGAGCCTGTTTCTCCCTCTCCCTCTGCCTCTCCCCATGCTTGTGCACTCGCTCTCTCTCTCTGTCAAATAAATAAATAAAATCTTTAAAAAAAACTCATAAAAAATTTAAAAAAAAGAAAGAGCCACATTGAGATACCATCTTACATCAGTCAGAATGGCAAAAATTGACAAGGCAAGAAACAACAAATGTTGGAGAGGCTGTGGAGAAAGGGGAACCCTCTTACACTGTTGGTGGGAATCCAAGCTGGTGCAGCCTCTTTGGAGAACAGTGTGGAGGTCCCTCAAAAAGTTAAATATAGGGGCGCCTGGGTGGCTCAGTGGGTTAAAGCCTCTGCCTTCAGCTCAGGTCATGATCTCAGGGTCCTGGGATCGAGCCCCGCATCGGGCTCTCTGCTCAGCGGGGAGCCTGCTTCCTCCTCTCTCTCTGCCTGCCTCTCTGCCTACTTGTGATCTCTGTCTGTCAAATAAATAAAAATAAAATCTTAAAAAAAAAAGTTAAATATAGTACTACCCTATGACCCAGCCATTGCACAACTGGGTATTTACCCCAAAGGTACAGATGTAATGAAAAGAAGGGGCACGTGCACCCCAATGTTCATAGCAGCAATGTCCACAATAGCCAAACTGTGGAAAGAGCTGAGATGCCCTTCAACACACGAATGGATAAAGAAGATGTGGTCCATAAATACAATGGAATATTACTCAGCCATCAGAAAGGATGAATACCCACCATTTGCATTGTCATGGATGGGACTGGAAGAGATTATGCTGAGTGAAATAAGTCAAGCAGAGAAAGTCAATTATCAAATGGTTTCACTTATTTGTGGAACATAAGGAATAGCATGTAGGACATTAGGAGAAGAAAGGGGAAAATGAAGAGGGGGGGATATCAGAGGGGGAGATGAACCATGAAAGACTACAGACTCTGGGAAACCAACTGTGGGTAGAGGGAAGGGGGAGGTGAGCCCAGTGATGGGTATTAAGGAAGGCACAGATTGGAGCACTGGGTGTTAGACACAAACAATGGGTCATGGAACACTACATCAGAAACTAATGATGTCCTATATGGTGACTAACATAATTAAAAAAAAAAAAAAGAAAGCAAAATAGTTAAGTTCATTACACAGTCTTATTTCCAGGGATGAAGACAAGGCTCTGGGGTCTTTGAGGTACTTTTCAAACCACCCCTGGCCCCTGATTTGTTTTTTTGGACCAGACCATGAATATACGTTCTCGTCATTTTGATTTCGCATGGCCCTTTTGCACTGAGCTCATTTTCTTCAACTCTCAGGCTTTGAAACTGGTACAGATCAGTTCACTGGAAGATTAAAATCATCGAGGACACACTCCCTGCTCAACCCAGCTGAAGAGACACTGTACATTCTATGGAAAGTATGAGCCACAGTTGATTCAGTCTCATGAAACAACAGCCACCCAAGAACCCTGGAACAATGGCTTACCTGCCCCAGTGGTTGTCACTTCTGGCTTAGCTGGAGGAACAAAGGGAGGCCAGTGTGATGGATGTTTCTGAACTAATTCAAACATCCTTAAGTTTTCCTTTAGGATTTCCTGAGGACACACAGAAACGGCTGTAAACATTTCAGACTGACTACACATTTCAGGCTGGTTGTCCATCTGTGATCCCAAACCCTGTGAGAGTGGCCTGGTTGTTGAAAGGCGAGAACAAAGCCCTGGCCAGTGCGCCCATCCTCTCCTTGCTCCATCCGAGGACCCAGCCCCCTTCAGTGCTAGCGCTGTTAGCCCCGGAAGGAAGGACACTGGAGGGAGGAGCTGATGGAAAGCCAGACGCCCTGGCCTAACTCAGTTCAGTGCCGAGCTGTTCCTGATGTGTTGGCTCCAAAGAACTGTGTGTTCATTACGTGAAACCTGGCCCCAAAGGATCCGGGACAGCGTATTGGCAGGGTTTTGATTTTAGTCCAACACGTGTGGTGTATGTCCTAATTAAGATGGCACAGTCTTACCAGAGAACTTTCATTCAACCTTTACAGGGGGTGTGTCTAGAGTTGCGCTGCCTTCTGACAGGTTAAGAATTGCCTTTAGAAAATAATTTTCCGGATCGCCTGGGTGGCTCAGTGGGTTAAGCCTCTGCCTTCGGCTCAGGTCATGATCTCAGGGTCCTGGGATCAAGTCCCGCATCGGGCTCTCTGCTCAGCAGGGAGCCTGCTTCCCTCTCTCTCTCTCTCTCTCTCTCTGCCTGCCTCTCTGTCTACTTGTGATCTCTCTCTGTCAAATAAATAAATAAAATCTTTAAAAAAAAAAAAAAAGAAAGAAAATAATTTTCCATTGTGTCCCAGCCAATGTTTCACTAGGGTGGCAGAGTCAACTAGGGACATTAATGTCAATTATCTGTTGGCTTGTGAAGAAAAAAATCTGCCCTCCTCACAGGAGGCTCTGGGCTCCCATCTCCTGGCCTCTATTTTCTTTCTTTCTTCTTCTTTTTTTTTTTTTTTTTTTTTTTTTTTTTTGGCAGGTAGGAGAATAGCACGTCTCCTGCCATTCCATCTGGGGCACTTTTCAACTACTCCCTGTGATCGCCCTTCTTTAATAAGCATTTATCAATGTCTCCTACGTACTTGTGTTAGAAGTGAGGATGAGAAGGGCAGATACAAAGACTGGTGAGCCAGCAAAAACGGTGAGTACCCTTTAACACAAAATACTGAGAAGAGAACATATCTGGCTTTGCTGTTTACACAGATTCCTGCAAACTGTGTTTCGTTTAGCAGCAGCGTGCCGACCTTTAATAGAAACGAGATAGCTAAGAGAAAGACACACTCCCTAAACTACATCATGGACTATATGAAACTGTAAACAGACCACGAAACAAACAGAAAAGCAGTTTGGTTCCTTCAATCATCTTGGCGCTATGAAGGGCATGAGGAAGGATTTAGGCGGAACTCTGTGAAATTAGCATTAAGTGAAAACGGTGGAATATTCATTGAATATTTCATGTGACTTGTAGGCATAATCAGATGAGCTACATTACGTAGCTAAAAATATCATCCACTTGACATACTAAGCATATTTCAAACAAAGGTTTTGCTCTGGTTCCCCCCAGAATTATGCATAATTCCCCACATCTTAGTTTTTCTCTTGCAGTATAATCCCATCAGGCTAGATTCAAGTCACTACGTGGAGCAGTCTTGAAAAGGGATCCTATTGAATAACTTCTGCTTTTAAGACTAAGAAAAACATACATCGTTACCTTCTGTACAAGGCTACACCAGCTATCAAAGTCCTTTTCTTCTTTGCAGAAAAATCCCTTGGGGGGAAAAGCAAGAGAACAGAACTTAGAACTGGTCAGGGGCACAGAGTCAGGCCCTCTGTACTACAAGATGGCGCCCCTGGCCTGGAGCTAGGATGGGGGCCGCTCTCTTTAGATGCATCTTCTGGCAATAATGGAGCACATTGGCTGCATGGCTGCATCCTCTCCTGGGCCATTTACCTGGACACACACATTTACTCGTTCATTCCACCTCTCCCTCTCCATCCTACTCGCTCTCCCCCACCCCCTGTCCCTCTCCCCTCATACTGTGAGACACAGTAACTTGAAGGCCAATCTCCAAAGCATGGGGTTAATTCCATGACCCTCGGTGCGTAAATAGACACATCCATAAAGAACAGTTGATTAAACCAACCAACAAAAGCCAAATAGTACTTTTAGCTGGAGGTAGTACATGGTAAGATGGCTTTGACCTGAAGGAAATGATCTGTTAGAATAAAAAGAACCATCCACCTCCTTCCCCATCCTCAGAGCCATCCTACAGTAGTGAAAGAATGGTCCAAAACAAGAGGAGGGCTCTTGTCCACTCTCGATCTCTGGTGCTCTGCCAATTGGGTTAAACTGGAAGAGAGGATTCAGCCAGGCCTCAGAACCAACTGTAACTTTACAGGCAGCTGTCCGTTCAGCATATGAAGACAGTCGTCATACCTCCAGGGGGAAAACCCTGAGTGTCCAGGGAAATGAGTGCTATCTACCCGGAAGGTCTTGCCCTCTGATCCCTCCCTAACTATGTCCCACCTTATTCCCTGAGCCTGGGTAGCAATAATTAGGGGGCAAGAAGTAAAAGGGTAAAGACTGTAATGCTAATAATAACTAGCATTTACAGAATACTTACAAGGTGCCCAGCCCTGAGTTGAATGCCTTATGCCTCCCACAACCCTGAAGGAAGTATTGTTCTGCTCATTTTAGGGGTGAGAAGGCTGAGGCTCAAAAAAGTTCAAGGGCTCCTCCTAAGTCCATGGCTAGGAGGTGGCAGGGCCAGGATTCCAACTCTAGCAGTTTGCCTTCAGGGTCCATCCCTTCCCTACGATACTATGGTATAACTCACGGGGGAGGGGGGGTGGGGCATGGTGAGGGAACATACTCTCTCGCCTTCCTACCCAGCAAACCTAGAGAACTCCCCAGAAACCAATCTGTAACAGGGTGGCATCGTATCTCTTGGCCCACCCAACCTTCAGATACCCACCAGCGCTACGGAAGGATCCAAGTTCAAGATGTTCATTCGCTGCGGGGACTGTAGGCAATGGAAAGTCTGGTCGTCAACCGTTCCATTCTTTTCCGTATCAACAAAAGTCTGGGTTGTGTGAGGGTCCAAGAAAATGAGCTCATCACCTGTTTGGAATGAGACATGCTTAATCTAGAAAGAACTGCTGCCCCTGTCCCACTGCTGTCCCTCGGGGGGAGGAGGCGCTCTGGTTTTCTTAACCCCTCCCTTTGGTGACAATGGGAATGAGATGACAGAAAGCCTGAACTCAGGTGATCATGCTTGAAGGAAGCCAAATCCAATCACTCAACCAGAGGACTCGTCCTAGCAGATACATCTCCTCAAAGCCCAAGACCAAAAATGGAGAGGGACGGGTTTGAGCAAATGAGCGAATGAGAGACCAGAGATGATGTGGCAGGCTCTGTGAGCAGCAGTTAGCAAAGAGGTGGGAGGTACAACCACCAGGGCAGGAGCCCAGGTACCATTAGGGAGCTTCCTGCCTCTTTCCACATTGGGAAGCATCTTGCTCGCTCCATGCCATTGGTTCTCAGACTTGTGGTCAGAGAGCACATCTGGTAAGAAAGAAAAGGCCTTGGCCTTCCCAGAGAAATGGAAATGCTGACTCTGTTAATGATGGGCTCTGACTTCTGGTCTCAGTTAGCTAGCAAGTTAAGCAATTCCTAGTGGAAAGCTTTGATTCCACCACAGACACACCTCACCAAGGAAATTCACTTTGAGATGATCCGCCTGCACAAAGGAGAGAAGAGCCATGCTTTGTCAAGGTGGAAAAAGCCCAACCCAATAATGACCTGGGAGGAGTCTGAGATAATAAAACCTCTACTTTGATATTCAAAGGGTTGAGAGGCCCTCCAAGGCTCATCAGTGTCATGCTGAGTTGGCCAGAGTGGTACCCCATCCTCACTGGCCAGGCTTCAGGACCATCTGGGCCTCCGTGTTGTAGAAGGGGTTGGGCAACCAAAGAGAGATCTACCCAAGGCAGGAGAATGGGGTAGGAAGAGATGCCACCAAAGACCCTCCCTGGAGTGGCATCCAGGATGGCGTTGGGCCACATCTTAGAGTTTCTGTTGGCATACAACGTGTTTCTGACGCCTGATGAATAGCTTAACTTGTCTCTACCACAGACATATATATCCCCCTTAGACCACTGGGGGGTAGATCAGTTATACCTCAAAAGCTTCAAGTCACAAAGAAAAGCAATAACCAGGATGTTCAGAAGGAAGCCTACTTATGACCACAGAAAAGTAAGAAGGAAAGGAAGCTGTGCACAAGAAAATGGAAATCCAGAGCAAGCATTCTGCCAGTGTTTCAAGTTAAGGTGCTGGGAATAATTGGATAAATAAGAGCATCCTCTCTGATTCTGGCCCTTTCCAGGTACGTGCCTGCGTGTGTGTGTGTGTGTGTGTGTGTGTTTGTGTGCATGTGCACGTGTGTGTATGTGGAGTGGAGCTTTTCAGGTGCCGCTGTTTCTGAGAATGCTTAAAAGAGATACAGTAGAATCCCCCAAAAGTCCTAGAAGTGATGTGGGGTGGTGTGGGTGAGACCCAGGTCTCTAATTAGGCCTGAGAACAAGAGGCCATTTGGTCAGCCATCTGCAGACATGGGGCTCATGCTATGGATCCTTGGTGGCAACCTTCCCCGAAGTGCAGGGGACAAACATCTCCTGTCTAAGCAGGCAAAATCGGACAGACAGACTCTCATCCTGGACATAGGGTCACACACCGAGAGCTTTCCCCAGCTTCCCACTGGAAAAGAGGGCCCTCAGGAAGCAAGGTAGCATGGCAGGCAGAGATGGCCTCATTGGAACTGAATGCTGATTTGGCTACTTTCTAGCTGGGTGACTTTGAGGCAATCCCTCTAACTCTTAGTTTCACTATACTAAGCTTTAACTCACAGGAGTATCTAACTCTCTGTATCTAGATCTCTATATCGGACTATCTATCTATACCTGTATGTGTATGTATGTTCTCTATCTGTCTGGGGTGGGACTTGGCAGGTTCTCTGACATAAGAGAGCCATTCAGCAAATGGCAGTTCTCATCTGTTCCCTCCCTTCAGACATTTGACCATTCTGGAATCCCCAACCTAATACAGTAAGGGCGTAAGTTAGACAAGGGGATTTGGGAGGACTTTGGGGCCTCCAATAAAGGTGAAGCAAAGGATTTATGAAAGGCAATGGGCAAATGGGAATTGTGCACAACTCTGTCTGGGTTGCTGAGGATTGCCCACACCCCTTTAATGAGTAGTCAACCTCCACAAAAGTCACCTTGACCCAGCGGCCTCACGAAACAGGAGGGCTATGCCAGCTTGGCAAACTCTCTCTGGGTAACTTGGGGTAAGGGAAGTTCGGGCCCCCCAGGAATCCCATCCATTGTTCCTTGAGGTCCCTCCAAAATTATTTTCCAATCGGTTTCTGCCTTGGCCTCAAGCAAAGAAAAAGACAAAATTTATTTTTGCAACCTTTTCTTTGACAGGAACCCAAAAGTTTAGAAGTGGAAGGCATGTATAGGACTCCAAAGACTGTATTTTGTACTGAGAAAAAAAAAAAAAATGTCTCCTTGATTTGCAAAGCTGTAGTTCTCAGGCTTGACCAATAGATGGCAGCAATAGTGAGAGTTTAGGCCGCTCTGCAGAAACCCCACCTCAAAGAGAAGAAAGCAGGCAAAGGAAAGACCTGTGTTGGGGGTCAGGAAGGGTGGGGTCACCTTTCACTGGGTGTGCACTACATCCCTGGCTCTTGGCTGAGTGCTCTTCTGTGAGGTGACAACACAGCAAGGCAGGGGTGAGCCCTATGTTCTTTTTTGTTTTTTTTTAAAGTAAACTCTATGCCCAATGTCGGGCTCGAACTCAGGACCCCAAGAGCAAGAGTCACGTGCTCTACCCCCAGCTGAGCTGGCCAGGGGCCTCAGCCCTATTTTCCATAAGAAACTGAGATGAAAGAGTGGATATTCTTTTCCTGCTGTCACACGGCTGGCATGGGAGATAGCCAACAAGGCTGGGGATGTCAGTTTCCCATGCCACCTCAGCTCTCTGAAACTCTGAGGAGTGGGGCGGAGGGTGGCCAAGCCCACTGCACCCTCTCCCCTGCACATCCCTCATGCCACTCCCCATGCCTGCTCTGGCTCCTCTTGCCTATCCAAGACTCCCCCTTATAATCCAAGCTCATAGTCCCCAAGCCCCATTTTCAGGCCACACCACTCCCTTCCCTGTGCTCTTCAGCACCAACCAGGTGCCTGGGCCCTTGGTACACAACATGTGGTGTGTACACCAGCAGCATCGGGCCCACCTAGTTAAAAGTGCAGAATCTCAGGGCCCACCCCAGACCTGCTAAACCCGCATTTTAATCGCCTCTCAGGGTGATCTGTGTGCACACCAGAGTTTGAGAAGCACTGGGCTAGCTTTGCTTGGTGTGCCAAGGGCCTTAAATGACTCAGATCACAGCCAGTGTATAGGGTGGCTAGAGTTCCAGAGGCATCAGCTGAGGCAAGGGAATGCTGGGTTGCTTGTTAGGATCTGTGTTAGGAACATTAGGGTTTTTTTTTTTAAGATTTTATTTATTTATTTGACAGATCACAAGTAGGCAGAGAGGCAGGCAGAGAGAGAGAGGAGGAAGCAGGCTCCCTGCTGAGCAGAGAGCCCGACGAGGGGCTCGATCCCAGGACCCTGGGATCATGACCTGAGCCGAAGGCAGAGGCTTTAACCCACTGAGCCACCCAGGCACCCCAGGAACATTAGTGGTTTTAAGGCTTAGTCCCCGTTAGCAGAAAAAGGATAGCTCTGACTTTGTCTCCTCTCAATTCTTCCTGTTCATGGCTCCAAACAGTGAGGCAGCAGGCCCAGCTGCATGGGCCTGGGAAGCCAGAGGATGGGTCCTAAACCAGATGCCCAAGCCCCAAGAAGAGGGGGATCCATAATGCCAGGCGAGTGAAACCCTGCCACCCTGGGCCCCCACAAAAAGGAGAGGGAGATGCTAAAATGATGTCATGCCCTTGGGGTGGTCCCATGGGCACAGCTGTGGAACTATATTTCTGAGAGGCAAGGCAGTGGAGAGACTGAAGGGGGCACCAAGAAGTGTTACTCTCCACAGATCAGGCCAGAGACAAGATGAGCTGACCAGAGGCCATGGAAGCTCTGGGCAAGATGAGGGTCCCCTAACCAGAATTGCCTGGGCTCCCGTGCAAACTTTCTGCCCTCCTCCCACCCAGCCCGTGACAACTTACTTGTGAATCCTCTTTTCTTACCTAAGAATCCTATGAAATAATAGGCGTTATTTGGTTTTCCTCCTAATGCCCCTAAAGACTGTGGCATCTTAAAACACTCCTAGAGGGAAAGAGAATGCAAGATTCTCAACTCACTTGTGGACTGCTGCTCACGGATCTCCGTGCTCACATGGCGGTATGATGGGCAGGCGGCAATGGGCCCGGGAAAAGGACTGACTTACTTTGAACGCATCAACGTAGACAGGGTTGATTTGGTTTATGCCCAGGCGAAGGGGCACAATGAGCAGCAGGGGTTTCCAGGCTGGGCGGCCCGCAGGGGTGCCCTTACTCTGGTTCGACACGTTCAGAGTGTCAGGGGGACTCTCACCCACTGTATCGGCACTCAAAGGAAGGACACAGCACATTTTTTCTGGAAAGATAAGACAAGAGAACTGGGTCAAGGGGTATCCAGTCACCTGAGATAGGCCCAGGGTGAAACTAAGGGCCTCCTCATCTCCTGGCCTGGAGCCTCGCCCCCTCTGCCACCAGAGGCCAGCTTGCCTCACCTTGCATGGGAAGCCCAGGCTGCTCCTCCACAGCTCTTACTTCCTTCTGGCACCTGAGCACTCACCTCCTGCCAGATATTAGGGGCTCACTGAGAAAATCTTATTTCTCAACTAGTCCGCAAGGGCCTCTGAGACAGGGGCCGTATCTTTCGGTTTCTCTAACCCCACGGTGGAGAGCATAGGGCTGGGCAAATGGCGGCCTGGGCAGAAGACCTGTCAGTGGTTTAACTGATTATCCTCACTTTGAGTATCCTGCAGGGAAAGGGTCTGGGCCCTTCCAGGGAGAGAGGACCCTCCCATTGTTTTCTTCCTTTCAGAAAGTTGAAAGGGAAGAGAAGAAAAGGCACAGGGAATGATTAACCAGAGTCCTGTGCTCCCCTAAGTTTCCCTACTCTGGTGAAGCAGGCTGGAGGCAGTGTATGTCTGTCTGTCTGTTTCTGTCTCTCTCACACACACACGCGCACACTTTCTGAATGTTGAGGAAGGACCTCAACCACCCACCTCCCAGGAAGGTAAAGAAGCTAGGGACTCACTGATATCTTCAATGACTACTGTGTTATCCATGGAAACATAAACAGCCAAGGAATTCCATTCGTCAAATAAAGCAAGTTTTCTGCAAAGCAACACACAGTGAAGTCAAAATTGGGGAAGATGGCAACATCAGCAGAGAGCAGCACAATCTATGTCCTGTGTCCCTAAAGTCACTGAACACTGAGCCACAGAGAAGTTAGGGTTTGAGTCAAGCTCTGGCCCCCTGGACTGAGAGCTCTGGAACATCCCATGTCCAGGACCCTTGAGAATGCCACAGAGTCACTGTTTTCAAATCCTGAAAAAAAAAAAAACCCTGCTTTACATAATGGAAAAAATCTACCTCACGAGATGATGTCACTCCTGCTGGGTGAAAGAGAAAAGGTACCAACATTTCTGCCAAGAGATCTTGTTTTCTCTTCTCAAATAAAAGACAATCTGACTTACTAGGGTATTTTCCCCAAAAAAGGGAAACTGTCATGGAAAAAAAAAAAAAAACGTGTGTGTGTGTGTGTGTGTGTGTACACATGTGTGTGTGTGTACATATATACACACATACACACATATATACATATATACACACACAAGGTTGGGAGCATAGATAATACAGAGAATAAGGCCCAGGAAAATGTAGAAAAAGAGAGAGATCTCTTACATCCCTTCACACATGCAGTGCAAACGCTATTCGAGAAACTTCGGCTTTAGGTGGCCTTGGTGCAGCGCCTCGTTAGTCAACAGCTGAAGACAGAGAGCATGTGGAATTGTGTGACTTTGGAAGGGGTTAGAAATAAAACCCCTTTCATAGAGTGATCATCCGGGGTCTGAGTAAAGCAGCATGACCTCATCTCCCTTACATTTCTCTCTTGCCTGTCTGAAAGAAGGCCTGTTTAACCCGGGTACTTCCGGGATTCTTGGGTAAAGCCCAGTCTTACTGGACAAAAGAAAAAAAAATTTTCCTGACCAAGGTAGCTCCCAGGAAGAGGTTAATTACCATTACACTTTAATTTCATTCCGTTTGAGGTACGAACTTTCCCTGATATACTAATACTCTGTTGTTAATGGTAACAATCACAATGAATCCGGAACCACTTAAATTTTTTTAAAAAAATGTTTCCATTTGTCCGTTGTTGAGAACTTCAAAATTTAGACGAAAGAAGCAAATTCTGAGGGACGTCACATAAAAACCCAACTATTTCAGGCTGTGCCTGAGACCCGGCACGGCCCTTTTGATACATCTTCAACACGTTCTACCCTGGCTTCTTACACTGGTTCCCAAAATACTGTCAGATCTTTGCTCAGCAGAGTCAACCATGCCCCCTGAAGGAACTGTGGATTAAGGTAAGAAAGTACTCTCAGATGGGCTGTACCATTAGCAAGAAGTAAAGCCAAGATACAGATTTCACTTGGGTCCTCGGGAAATCCAGCCTACTTCCCTCATGAGCACGTTTCCAGAGTATCCTGATTCCATGAAGACTGGCTTATAACTGAAACAGTGCCCCCTCGGCACTTTTCATGGAGCAGGTCCCCCCATCATCCTCCAGAGAGCCCAGTAGTCAAAGAAGCAAGCTACACCCAAGGAGTCCAGATGGTTTCAACCTTCTGAGGGCCTAAATCCGGCCCCAGATTCTGGATGCCATCTTCATTCATCCTTCAAGTATGCATTTGAGCACTGTGTTTTATGTGCTAGCCTTACAGTAGTGAACGAGACAAATACAATCTCTGCCCTCACTGACTTTGCATTCGAAGGCAGGCGTCAGGAAGGAGAGGGACAACAGGCAAGGAGGCCTGCAGGTGCAGGGGCTGAAGCCACTCACCCTGTTCACTGCTAAAATGTCAGTCTTAGATTCTCCACCTTGCCTCTTGCCGTGGGAGGTGAATTCTGCAATTTAACAGGGCCATGGCAAAAGTACCCTGCTAGGGTATGTGGAGTCAGCTAAGAGATAAAGGACTGATCCCAAGCCTCCCTCGGGGTTGGACTCCTCCCATAGGTGGTGAGCTCCCTGAGGCAAGGACCGTGTCTAGTTTATTTCCGTATACCCAGCACTTAGCACGGTGGAGCCACTCAGTAAATACTGAATGAATGACTGAATGAATGAGGTCTTTTATACTCTATAGGGTAGGAGTCTGGGTCTTGCCTAGGTTGGCTCAGGCTTCCACCACTACTTAGTCTTAGCCCTTCAGCTTCAAAGTGACCTTCAGTCTGACAGTCCTCTGGAAGGTGAGCAGATGTCTGCACATGCCCATCTCAAAGAACCGCCTGAGCAAAATGGCCCAGATGCTTGGTAGCTCAGTGGCATGGCAAGAAGAGCTAGACGGATAGGAACGTGGAGTAGGCAGAAGAGGGAGGCATAGGAGACAGTACAGTAAGGCGGACACCAGACTCTCTTACTTACTTTAACACCTGTGCAACTGTATTTGGTCCAAACCATTCGCCAATTGACTTCCCTTCTCCTACACCCATTTGTGCTGTTTTTAATTGAGGGAGAAAGAAAAGACGTCAGCAAAAGTTCTTCCAGCACACCACAAGCTCCTAATTTCTTGCATAAATAATTAAGCAGACGGACAACTTCGCAGAACCACATATAAGGCAGGGGATGAAAGCAGTGGGTACAGACATTGTCTTAAAACCAGCGATGTGACCTCACCCATTTGATGGATAGAGTAGCAACAGTCCTTTCTATCTAAGAAGCACTGGAGGATCCGTTGGTATTCTTTGGGTTGTTCTTTTTGTTTCTCCCAGTTCCAGTCTTTGAAGGAAAAAAAATGAGTTAAAGTCATTTTTTTTTTTTAAGATTTTATTTATTTATTTGACAGAGAGAAATCACAAGTAGGCAGAGAGGCAGGCAGAGAGAGAGGAGGAAGCAGGCTCCCTGCTGAGCAGAAAGCCCGATGTGGGGCTCGAACCCAGGACCTGGGATCATGACCCGAGCCGAAGGCAGCGGCTTAACCCACTGAGCCACCCAGGCGCCCCTAAAGTCATTTTTATAACTGCTTATTACCTCTCTGCACTCTTGCCATAACTACGAGGTTAGAAGGAAAACAAAGGAGTTGCAGCTAGAAGGCAGGGGCCGTGGAGTTAGAACATTCCTAAGTAACTTCAATTTTGATGACAAAGACATCTGGAGATACTACTTTCAAAGTCTCAGTGGGTGTAAAGTAAAAGCAAAACAAAGAGTTGATCAAGGAATTGACTTAGCCCAAGGGCTGATGCTAGATAAATGTTACACGAAAACAAGGTCAGAAAAGGCTTTTCTGATCAGCTACTCCATGAGCAGGAGGTCGGCACAAAACCCGGAAGTGTATCCTTTTATCACCCTGACGCCAAACAGTCTCATCTCCACACAGACAACAACGGCTTTGACCGGTATATTTTGGCAGCATTGCCAAAAGTGTTTCATAGGGGAAGTACTATTCAGACACACAACAGTGCACTAAGGAAGCTCAAAAAAATTGGTATGCTGCCATTTTTACACAACCTTGAAAAAGTTCACATGGACTTTTGGCAAAACAAATACCTTTCCTATCAAGTGCTCAAAGTTTCTTTGTGACCAAAACCCAAATAATTACATCTACAGGAATCCCCTCTCTGCCTGAGGCATGGCCCCCCACATGCCCCAGAGTCTATTTATCCCAGGACTCTGGACAACAACAAAAATTCTCCATAATCACTACCATAGACAGGATGTGCTTCTCCCATTCCCTCTGCTCTAGAAACTCTGTCTCATGGGACAGCTCTCTGGGGTTTAGTTGGCTTCCGAGACACTAACTTCTCTCCTGAGGTTTTAGACAGAGTTTAACTTTACGACTAAAGTATTCTTGAAGTGGAAGGCCATTATCTCCAGTCTCTGATCTCTTTGCTTCTAATAGTTCTGAAACCAAAGTTTTAAACTTTGTAGGCAGCACCGTCTTCAGAGGGTGAACTCCATCCAACTTCTCTCTATCTTTTTTTTTTTTCATTTGCTACCGAATTGTCCAAGTCTGGGAAAGTCCTGATTAGCTGGCTGCTAAGTACCACTAAATATTGACCGATGACAGTGATAAGTGTGCACCCCGCCTTAATTATGAAGTAAGTGAATAGGAAGCACTCCAAAATACTTCTGTACAAAATTACATCTTTGAATTTATTTCAGCTGCAAGATCGATTTCCAAATTGTCCCTGCTGTTTGCTTTTCTGTTAAAACAACTGAGACTGCTGACTGTGGGGTTTTATGACTTCCTCATCTGCCTCCAACAAAATTCACTTCCAGGGGTGTCATCTTGCTATGTTTTATACATGGGAAGTTAAAGAGAGTGGATCTGCTCCAAGCTGGATGTGTACCGTAGAGACATCACTGGCCAAGGAGTCGGGAGACCTGCCTTCTTCTATTCCCCAATCCATGCTTTTTCTTGGCTGTTTGACCCTGGCCAAGTCACCGTACTTCTTGAGCCTCAGTTTCTTCATCTGTAAAACTGGAATTATGATACTCCTCAGGGGAAGCAGGTTCAGGTTATTCTAAACCCTGAAGAGAAGGCCTCAAAGCCCTAAAACCTCCCTAGACCCCCCCCCCCCGCCCACTGTCTGTTCTGTTGAGGTTGCACTGGGGGAGGAAAGAATCTCAGGGAGCCACAGCCAATGAGCTCAGCAGGTAAGATCTTGTCCAAGGAGTCCTTTTACTCCCTCATCCCCAGGCCAAACCCAGCTTTCACCCAAGTGCCTGCAGAGGCACCCAGTCAAGGTCATCCTCCAGATGCCCAAAGGGAAGCACGCACATGGCTTAAGAATGCGAGACTCAAGGGCTTCAGCAAAGATCACTGGAAAGTTCTTAATGAAGCGGCCTCCTGAGAAAGCTAATTTAAGGATCCCTTCATCACCAAATGGACATTCTCGGCAAACCCAAACGAAAATAGCGCCAGCTCCCTCATCAGGCACTTCCTTTGGGTCTTCCGTCCTTCACTGGGTGGACACTTTAAAGGAGGTCAAGAAACAGCCCACCTGCCACACCCTTCTTCCTGCTCCCTTTGTTATCTGACCCGTTTAAGGACTCTCTGGAACAATAGTGAAGATGGAAACTCTGAATGACACACCTGCCTCCCTGTTCAATTCTGTCCCAGGAAAATCACTCTTGGGCTTGGTGAGTCACAAGGAAATGCTGCCTGTTTCCTTCTTGTGGGAGGCTTTAGTGACCTGTCGGCCCCGCCACTGGGGCTTGCACAGAGCACTGGAGGACCTTCAGCTCTGTTGCTGACTGTTCCTGAACCTTGGCCCCACTGCTTAGCCTTAGCCACCAGCAGGCAGTGGTACTGTGGAGGCCTCCAAGGGGGGACCCATTTAACTCACCCCTTCCCAAGTGTCTGCAGATCAGGGCCTGAGCCAGCATCATTTGTCCACAGCGTAGCATACATCCCCAGCCAGCGTCTGATGAAGGGCCTGTCCCCCCTGTTGGCAAAACGGATGGGAATGACTGTGAGGTCCCTCAGATGCCTTCTCCTGAAACATCAGCATGCGTGGGAATCATATAAGACAGACAGACACACAGACTCTGAAAAGAGAGGCGAGAGAGACAGCCAGACAGCCAGCAGGGTTTGGTAGAGGGCAGGGGTTGGCAAAGGGGACGCGGAGTTAACCAAAACAGTTTCTATGGCCAAAGACAAAACCAACAAATGGACAAAACCTGCCCCTTACGTATTCTCCCCTGAGACGTCCCGTGCGGTGTGCCCACAGTTGTGGTAGATGACGGCCGGGTATGACTACCACCGCTAACCCAAGCCACATCATTATCTGCCTGACTAAACTTGGCTTTGCTCGGCTCCCTTCTCAGGGAATCCAGTCTTAACCTTAGTTAAGGAATCAGTGCTACCAAAAGGGAATCATCAGCTTGGTCAAAGAGATCTGGAAGGCTCTGGACTGTGAGAAACATACATTAGGAAGATCTGAGCAGCAAGAAGGACAATATAAAATAGAGGAAAGAGTCTTAGATTGGGCATTAGAAGGACTGTCTGTCTCTAGGTGCCTGATCCAAGTCTTGGATGTATACTGGGAACAACAACACATACCCCGCCTACCATTGGGCGATACTGTGAACACTAAAGGACAAAATATCTGTGAAAGTGTTCTATAATCCATTCAGGACATGGCCATCATTAAATATGCTACTAATAAATGAGAAATGGGTCACATCTTTAAAAGGCCTAAAACCAGTTAATAAATGAAGAAAATAGGTTCACTTTAAGGATGCTTGACGTAACGAAAATCCCACATAGGTGGCCAGCCTGAGCTCAATATCCTTTTTCTTTTCTTTTTTTTTTTAAAGATTTTATTTATTTATTTGAAAGAGAGACAGTGAGAGAGAGCATGAGCAAGGAGAAGGTCAGAGAGAGAAGCAGACTCCCCGTGGAGCTGGGAGCCCGATGCGGGACTTGATCCCGGGACTCCGGGATCATGACCTGAGCCGAAGGCAGCCCTCCAACCAACTGAGCCACCCAGGCGTCCTTCAATATCCTTTTTCAAGGTACCCGTGAAATCAGATAACTTGGAGGGCAGAGGAGACATCCTGCTTTCATTGTTTTCCATCCCCCTCCAACGTGGACGTGGAAAATGATGCTATGAGCACCACCTCACCAGACTGACTTTAAGAAGGGTCATCAGCCTCATAAGACAAGTGGGCCATAAAGGGACCACCCTTTTCCTATGGTTGTGGGGACTAAAGGAAAGTTGCTATAGCAAGATGGGGACGATTGAGCCAACCCGTCCACTGGAAGGGGAAGCCCTTTGGCTATTGCTAATGACGGGATTATAGGCCACGTTAGTACAGGAAGGACGCAGTGAGGCCCACATAAAGAGATCGCCAATTGGCAAAACTTTGTCAGAGTTGAACTGCAAATGTTCTCAAGCCTTGTGAAGATCTCTTCACCTAGAGAAAGTTAACAGTTCAAAACCACTGGGTACTAAAGATTGTTCTTTGGTTTGTTTTCCTGCTTGGAGTGCAGTGGAGTGCAAACACCATCCATGTGGACTTGGGTTTGGGGCACTTATTGGAAAAGAGGATTTCACTCCAGTTCCTAGGTCCAGGCCTGCCTCAAAATCAGTCAGATAGATTTTCTTTTAGGAAAATGCTTCTACGATTTGGATTTGATACTCTTTTCCTACAGGGTCATGATACCAGGAATAGGCCCCCCTACTCACAAACAGATTTTCTCTAAGGGGAGCTTATTCTCTCTTAGCTTATTGACCCATCCTGTTTTCCTAGACAGCAGGTAGTACTCTCACAGCCTATAATTAGTTCCAAGGAAATCTATAATAATTCATCTTGCAGGGGCAAGGTGCTTTCATTTCATACAGGGAAGAAAACAAAGGAATTCTTGTCTTTCTTTCAAGGTATAATTGTCTTTAATGATCGCATAGCTCTGCAGAGAAGTGGATTATAATTTAGCAAATATTATCCAAATTAGAGGTTTGACATTCTCCTTGTTCCTGGAAATAAAACAAGGAATGTAATCTGGTGCCTGAACTCTTGGAGCTGGACTCAAAGTATACTGGTGTTATATCTTAACACCAAGGAACCATACACAATGAGGCACTTTGGCAATGAAACTTCTGAATAATTCTGAATAAAGTTTAAGACTTAGCTATTCCCCTAAAGCCTGTCTTCACCACAGTGAGCTGTTAATTCTGAGATTTCTGTGAAGTGACTGATAATCTCAGGCAAGCTATCTACAAGGAAGAAAGCACAGCACAACAAACGATATACCTACCAATTGGTGAAAATTTCCTTCTGTATGTAAACCATAGGCGAGCACTTATATCAGACAACAGCTTAGATTTTTCTGTAATTAAATGTGAAATTACAATTAAATCACCATATCCCATCTAAAGATATCTGCTTTTGATTTCTGGGCCAGCAGCCAACTCATTTTCAAATAACCGACTGGTCAGTACTATTGTGAGGGGGCTAGGGAAGTTCAGAGGCAACCCAGTCTCATCTTAGCCAAGTAATTTCAGCATTCCTCCTCACCTAGGTTTTGACCAGAGCTACTGGCCCCAGGGGTGGTTCCTTGTCTCCTTCTAATAGAGCGACGTGGCCCTGGCAGGTACTAACACTGGGAGCACGGCCAAAAGACGAGGAATAGGAAAAGCAAGGATAACCCGCAAGCGAGGCAATCAGCCCCTGCCCGAATGATGACAGTTGGTTGGTTCTCTCACTGGTACCCGCTGTCCATTATCTAAAATGGTGGCAGGGGTGAGGAGGGATGAGAGGGGGGCGTGCGCATGTGTGTGTGCATGTACATGTGTTTACCTAAAAAGAAGAGATAACCGTTAAGCAAATTAAGTGTGTGAATTGTGTCCGTACTATCTACTACAACTGGCATTTGTAATCTAAATGGATACGAAACATCACAAGTGCTTTTGTGTGTTTCTTCAAAGCATTTCTTGCATTGTGATCAGCTCCTTCCTATCTCCTCCTCAATGCTAAGGCCTTCAAAGAGGGTCTCTCCTCAGATAAACAGAAAAAGCAGAGTTGACTCTCTCCAAGCACAGGCTTCAACTGGGTGCTGGGTTGTTAGCAGTGTTAGGGAAAAGGAATTCCCCAATCTGTAAGTATACAAGGCTAGGGAAGAAATATCCCAGCCTCCTTCCCACCTAGCTGCGGTGGCTAAAAGGTCTATACAAGGTCAGACTACACTGAGACGGTGCTGACCGTCAGTGAAGATCGACAGCTAGAAGAAGACTCCTTAGCGTGTGAGAGTTTCTGACAGCCATAGGCTGATAAGGAGTCCCCTAGGTGGCAGCATTTTGAATTGAGACAGAAAAGGACACAAGGGGAATGGGAAGTATGTAGTCCAGGCATTGCAGACTAAGTACTGGTCAGTGATACTAGGAGTGGGGGCATGGTTTATGAAACCCAAGGCTTACAGAAGTCAGTGGTTTTCCTTTAAGAAAATAATAAAAATATTTCTAACTTTTTTCAAATCGTACCAACACTCATGACCATGTGAACTCTCCCCGCCACCCCCGCCCACCCAGGGACTCTTGGGCCTTGGAAGGAACCTATGCAGGCAACGGGTTTGAGGCTTGAATTCCTCTGGCTGCAAGGTATATATATCCACCTAAGAGTGAATTAACAGTAACCAAAGTAACATTCCACCAACCCGATACGGAAAAATGAATGGGACCTTAACCTCGGGCACCCACCTCATTTGGGTTCTCACAGACAAATGCTACCAAACCTTACCCGTTTTGAGAAGATGCGGTTTCCCCAAGATCCATACCAGCTCATCTGTATCTGGAAATTCTTCTAAGTAGTCAGCAAAAATAGTAATCTGGTTTTCATACCTGGATAAAACTGAAAGAAGAGGAGAGAAACTTACAGCAAAATGTGACGGAGGGGGTTCGCTTCTGTGGCTTACTCATTATTCCCTCCATCCTGAAGGTGGAAGGTCATTGGCCTGAATCATGTGGAAGCAAATCCTTTTCTTTGAGGAACAAAGATACTCAGGAAGCCTCAAAATCCTCTAGTAGAGGGATTTCCTTTTGACCACCTATCTCTACCTTCCCTTTCTCATGGTCCCATTTGGTACCATCTCTGAATATTTAGTGATGGTCATTTCAGAACCTTTTTGTCATGGGGTCTTTTTTGTAAATTGCCACTTAACTAGCTTCTCCTAGCAAGAGTGTGTCAAGGTAATACGGTGATACCTAATGCTTTATCTTGCATCCTTTATCTCACCTAATGCTTGCATACCGAACTCCTGCCCACGTCACAGGGGACACTGTGAGGTTTCAAGTGGCCGGTGGCTTTGGAAAGGGCTATGACAAACATGGAAGATTACACAGCTCTGAAAATGTAAGATTCCAGCTCGAAGCCCAGATGTTTTCACAGTACTTTTTTTTTCTTTCATTCTTTTTTTTTTTCATTTTTAATAGACTTTATTTTTTAAATTCTTTTTTTAATTTAATTTCTTTTCAGTGTAACAGAATTCATTGTTTATGCACCACACCCAGTGTTCCATGCAATACGTGCCCTCCATAATACCCACCACCTGGCTTCCCCAACCTCCCACCCCCTGCCCCTTCAAAACGCTCAGGTTGTTTTTCAGAGTCCATAGTCTCTCATGGTTCATCTCCCCTTCCAATTTCCCTCAACTCCCTTCTCCTCTCCATCTCCCCATGTCCTCCATGTTATTTGTTATGCTCCACAAATAAGTGAAACCATATGATAATTGGCTCTCTCTGCTTGACTTATTTCACTCAGCATAATCTCCTCCAGTCCTGTCCATGTTGCTACAAAAGTTGGGTATTCATCCTTTCTGATGGAGGCATAATACTCCATAGTGTATATGGACCACATCTTCCTTATCCATTCGTTCGTTGAAGGGCATCTTGGTTCTTTCCACAGTTTGGTGACTGTGGCCATTGCTGCTATGAACATTGGGGTACAGATGGCCCTTCTTTTCACAGTACTTTTAGTTGCCATTTTATTCACATATGACTTCTGCAGAGAAGGATCTTTAAGTTGAAGATAAAAATAACTTGTTCTTGAGATTCACAGATGCCTGTGGTGATCTCTCATGATAAAGTAACTGAAAAGACATAATTAATCTTTGCAATTCACGGGCCAGACTCTCAGAACTTGGGACCACATAATGTGGGATGAGGTAAAATTCACTTTTGTATCTCCTGTGGGGAAGAGTCTGCTCAAAGAGTTAAGAATGACTTATGAAGGGGTCCTATCTCGAAAGTTCTCTTTAAGCAATTTTCTGAGAGAAAATAATATTGTAGGTGGTAAATAAGTTTCCAAGATAGCCCACAAAAACCTATTTTAACCTGTAACCAGAGAAATCAAATTGATAGTACATTTCATAGTTCATATTTCAACGCACTGAAAGTTCAAAGCTAAGACATCTAATACATGCCTTCTCCTCTGAGCTCTTGGAGGCTCCCTGACCCCTGTGGAGAAGGGAGTTCAGAGAGAGTAGGGGCCCTAGCTCCAAACAGCTGCAGGGACTCTCCCAAAGCAGTCCCTGTGAGCCCCAGGGGAACAGTTTTCCTGTAAAAATGACATTGCGAGATATGTTTAACCCACTTGAAAGGAAGAATTGTTTACTTTTGGCTTTGTTTTCTGAGGCAGGAGCATGCTGTTTTCATAGAAATAAATGTTCCTAAATATAAACGAGTCCCATATGATCATGAAAACAGGTTCACCTGCTCAAAATACTTGGTTGGAGGCTAAAGTTTTATTTTGTATAATTTGTGCAAACTGAAGTTACAGTCTAAAGTTATAATTTTAGAAAAACAGCTACCCAGGGATATCACCTTTCTTGAAACTTATTACAGAAGCCCAATCTTTCAGGGATTTAAGTAGCTTTTCTCCTCAGGATGTTTTAATCATTAAGATTAGAGTCTCAGACAGTATTTCAAACCAGAAGGGGTTAGAAATGAGGCAGCCATTTTGTTCCCCAGCGAACGCTCATCACTGCAGAATCTGCCAGGGAACCTGTGCCATCTTACCCTTTCTGCCACTGGCCTCGGCCCCTGGCCCAGGCCCAGGAAATACCAGGCTAAAAATGACCACCAGGTCAGGCCATCCCCAGGAGGTAGTGGACTGAGGTGGCGTAAGTCACACTGTGTACCTTCCCACCCTACTCTTTACCCCTCACAGGCAGGAGAAACCAGGTTAAAATGAACATCCAGTGTAGCCTAGAAACAGAGTCAGAAAATAAGGAGCTCAAGAGGAGTGCAGGAAAGGGGCAGCCTGTTTGGCATTCCTTTGGTAGGGGTGAGGAAGAGCAGCACTGGATGAATGTATAGCATGTATGCATATAAGCCTTGGGTCTTTTTTTAGTACTGGCCAGAAAAAAACAAAAACAAAAACAAAAACGTTTCTCTATCTCCAATCCTGTCTCAGTGAGTCATGGCCCAGCCATCTGGTCAAATTAGTACACCCCCTTAAAACCTGTAAGAACTGTGTTGCTTCATTTGGGACGGCCCTGACCAAAATGGTCACCAAAGAATTGTTCCCTTGCTATTCAGCCCTTCTTGGCCCAGCAAGAAGGTGATTACCATCTCTATTCTTCCCAATTCTCCCCTTAGAAGATGGACTCCCAGAATGCAGTGTGTCAGGCTATAGCAAGACCCAGATGGAGGTACATGGATGAAGCAAATGAAAGCCAGAACAGAAGGTGAGATAACAGGAGCAAAGAGCAGTAACATGGGGAGGGTATATTCAAGAGAGTCTGGTGAGGAAAGGGGAATAGGGTCGTCCACCTGGAGAACTCAGAGCAATGAAGAAGCAGGCCAAGACATCACTGAGGTGCAGAAGTGAAGTCGCATTTTCCAACAGAATCACTTCTGACTAACACAGTCCTTTAAATTTTTTTTTTCATAAACTACCTTTATCTTGCCTTAAAAACAACAAGGACATCATCCCCATATGATTTTCCTGTCCTTTCAGCCTGTTGAAAGAGATAGAAACTATACAGGCAGAGCTACAAAGACTGCAGTTGGGTGGACCAAGAATTTGCTTCTACAAGGTCTGATGAACAACAGGCTTCACTCTGTTCCATTTTACTTTGATAATGATTATTGCACTGAAGTCTCTGCTGGGTTGGCTTAGTGGTCAGCTAATAACTGAACCAAGATTGCCTTAAACTTCTGGAACCAGCAAGTCTCCCAGTCTTGGCCAAGAGGATCTGTGTACATGTTGGGACATGCCTTCAACATTCAGCCAGCCAGTGGATAACTCTGCCTTAGTCTTCCCTTGTGCAGAGCTTGGGACCAGCCAGAGTGAAAGCCTAGAGCCCCATCAGGTCTTTCCTCAGCATGCACATAACAATAGGAATGCACATAGCCCTGAGCATGCATATAGTCTTCTAGATTCCCAGGGGTATGCCCAAACTTTCCAAGCTCCAATGAACACGTTATTCCTTAGCTTTTTCTTTTATGCTTTTCAGTTATCTACTGCCTCAGCCAGCTATGAAGTTAATCAATGGCCTCTATAATGTTTTTTTCATTTGATCATTTTACTTTCAACTGAAATAGAGCTGACATACAATATTTTATTAGTTCTAGGTATACAACACAGAGATTTGACAATTTATATATTACTCAATGGTCACCACAATCAGTGTAGTCACCATCTGTCACCATATAAAATCATTACAATATTGTAATTGACTATTGACTATATTCCCTATGCTATACTTCCAGTCCCCATGACTTATTTATTTTATAACTGGAAGTTTATACCTCTTAATCCCCTTCACCTGTTTTCCCCATTCCCTCACCGTTTTCCCCTCTAGCAACCACCAGTTTTTTCTCTGTAATTATGAGTCTGTTCTTGGTTTGTTTGCTTATTTTGTTTTTTAGATTCCACATACAAGTGAAATTTTATCACATCTATCTTTCTCTGCCTGACTTATTTCATTTAACTTAACACGCTCTAGATCCATCCATGTTGTCACAAATGGCAAGATTTCATTTGTTTTTATGGTTGAGTAATATTCCATTACACACACACACACACACACACACACACACACACACACACACACAATCTTTATCCTTTCACCTACTGATGGACAGTGGGCTTCTTTCCATATCTTGGCTAGTGTAAATAATGCTATAACAAACACAGGGGTGCACATATCTTTTCTAATTAATGTTTTGTTTGTTTGTTTTTGTTTTGTTTTGTTTTTTGCTTCAGGTAAATACCCAGAAGTGGAATTACTGGATCATATGATATTTCTATTTTTAATTCTTTAGGAACCTCCATACTGTTTTCCATAGTGTCTGCACCTCTAATAGTTTAATTTAAAAAAAAAAAGCCCCTGCCATTCCAAGTAAGGGCAAATAAATACAGTCTTGCAAGTGGGGTCTTCCAAGGAACTATCAGGAAGATCAAATAATGACAATTCTCTGAAAATGAGGCTTGGACTGCCTGTGTGGCTCATTTGGTTAAGTATCTGCCTTTGGCTCAGGTCATGACCTTGGTGTCCTGGGATCAAGCCCCATGTCAGGCTCCCTGCTCAGCGGGGAGTCTGCTTCTCTTTCTCTCCCTGCCCCTTGCCCTGCTCCTGCTCTCTCTCTCTCTCTTTCTTTTTCTCTGAAATAAATCAACACAGTCTTTTTAAAAATAAAATAAAAATGTGGCTTTACAGGAACTCCAACTCCATTCTGTGTCCTACAATGGCTGTCAGGCTCCTGGCTTTCCCTGCAATTAGAAGCTCTAAATTCTCAAGACTCCTATAGGGCTGGAGAGCAAGGGATGGGCATAGGGCAAGTGAAAACACCACAAAGCTTATTATTCTTACCAAAATGCAGCTGCTTTTCTTGAATAAATACTACCCAGACTGTTGCAAGCCTTTGGAAAATGTCTACAGTCCAGAAAAGGTTGATTATGGCCATTTTTGCTATTTTTTTTTTCATTGCTATTATAGACAGAATTTTCAGAGGCCCTCACTCAGCCATTTCTGCTATGTCTTACTTTAATATGTTTTCTAGTCATTGACCAGATTTCTAAGGGTTATTTCACAAAATTGCAAGCAAATGAGAAAATGGCTTTGAACGATACATTTTCTGATAGAACTTCCCAAAGACACTTGTACGTGAGGGCTCCTAGATTCTGTGGAGCTTGTGTCCCATAAACAACACAAATTCTTGAAAGTGAAATCTCATGGTAACAGAATCTCAGGGCCAGAAGGCGCCTGAGATACTATGGCACATCTTCCTTATAGGCCACCTGATTTTAAAGGCATGCCAGGATACTGCTGATTCTAGAACAGCCTTCTCAGCAGTACATACATATTTAATATACTGTCAAGTAACAGCTTCAAAAACATAAGAAAATATCTAAGAAGATAGGTATGGTAAGGGTTGAATATTCATTAATATATTAATTCCATAAACTTTTACTGAGTACCTACCATGTGCACAGAGGCTAAAACATCACTGAGCCGTAGCACCCATCCTCCAAAAGCTTTTAATCTAGTGGAGAGGGTAGGTCTGGAAACAACTAATAACAATAAGTACTATAATAAAGGAAAGTGATATAGTATACAACATAGGGAATATAGTCAATAATATTGGGATAACTTTGTACAGTGACAGATGGTAATTAGCCCTATCGAGGTGATCGTTTCATAATATATCAAAACATCAAAAACATCAAAATACTAGGCTATACACCTGAAACTAACAGATTTATTGTGTGTCAAATATAATTCCATAAAGAAAGAAAGTGACATGGAAGGCAACAAATGATTAATTCCAACTGGGGGTGAGTGGGCCTTCTACAACCTAGAGAAGGTAGTATCTGAGCTGAGCCTTAATAGAAATGAGTTATAAGTGGGAAGGGGGAAGGGAAGAAATTCCTGGTTGAGGGAACATCAAAAAGATTGGCAAGCAACTGAAGGTGGGGTGGGGCTGGGGGGGAAGAGAGAGAGAAAGAGAGATACAGAGAGAGAGAGAGGGAGGGAGGGAGACAAAAATAACCTGCAATTTGGAAGTGTGGATGATTAAATTGGAGCAGAAAAACAAGATGTGGGGTAGGGAGATAAAGTGTGATCTAACCAGAACATGTAGGACTCATGGGTTTGGTTGATAGAAGAAGGACAGGGTTAAAAAAAAAGTGGAGGAAGTCAACCTGCACAGGGATTGTGAAGAGGGACATGGTAGACAGCAGGTGGATTAGCAGAGCCTCGGGAGGCAGGTGGAATTCAAAACAACAAAGCTCAGCCTAAAATGTGCCTTCACCCCCCTCCTCCTGGGTCCACTTAGTGTTCTGGTCTTGCCAGCCTCTGCCCACCCAGGCACAGGCCTTTCCCATCTGCATTTCTCTCCCTCCCACTGCCCTGCTTTCCTGACAACCAAGAACCTAGAAAATAGAGAACTGGACAACAATCCTCATCATTTCAGGAGGGACTACCATGTCCCAAAATGCAAGTTTTCTTGAATGTATTCAGCAAATCAAATCCTAGAGATGCTGAGTTGTCAAATAGTGCAGAAGACATAAGGATTTCTCTATAACACTATAAACTTTGGCACCCCAAGAAAACATTTATCATTTTAGACTTACAATACAGAATCTAAACCAAAGGGTTAGGCTTCAGTGGACTTTATGACTTAAGGAGATTCTATTTAACTGACTGGTGCTGGTGGTGGTGGAGAGCAGGAGGCTGTGCCTGACAAATTTCAGGGCAAGTCCACAAAGGGATAACCAGTCCAGTTGCCGAGGGACCATTGTTCAGTGACTGAGAAATGACAGTACCCTCTACAGCTAGAAAAACCAACTGGGCCATAAATAACTTGGCCCCACAAAATAGAACATTTCTTACAGATTTCGGTCAATTCATCCTACTGATAATGGTGGTAAGAATCAAATTAAATGCAAAATTGGACTCTCTGGTTTTCCTTTAAAGTGATTCTTTTGGGGGGTGCCTGGGTGGCTCAGTCAGTTAAGGGTCCGACTCTTGATTTCAGCTCATGTCATGAACTCAGGGTCATGAGATCGAGCCCTGCCTCTGGCTCTGCACTCAGCGGGGAGTCTGCTTGAGATTCTCTCTCTCCCTTTCCCTCTGCTCCTCCCCTGATGCTCTAAAATAAAAATAAATAAATCTTTAAAGTTATTTTTTTTTTAAAACTCATTGCCTCTTTAAGTATATTTTTGTTCTTCTCATTTCAGGACAAATTATTGTCTGTTTTCTGCTGACTGAAGCACATTTAGAAACACCCATGAAGAAATGGGATTCCATGCATGAACTGGTAAGAAATACACCTACCACTCAGATCACTGCCCCTCAAATTGCTGCCCCTTTTTGCTTTTGACAATGTAACTCTGCTCTTTTTGAAGATATTCCTTTTTTTTTTTTTCAGAAGAATAAAAAGATGCCATTTTGATAAGGCTTATCTTCATTGATAAGACAAAGAAGGCAGGACATTGGATGGATGGATGGATGGATGGATGGATGAATGGATGGACAAACAGACAAAAAGTATTTGATTGGCTTTATAATTCAAGACTTGAGGCAACTATCCCACAAACTGAGGTGAGAATTACCTTGATTATCAACAGGTTTTGTTGTTAAGACTCAATCTACTTAGTGCAAACCGTGGTTGTATTCCCAAGGAGTACAAGTTGCTGTCATGTAGTGGGTCCAAAAAAAGCCCCCATTGTATTGTATCTTTGATTTTGGACAATGTCCAAACCAAAAGAACAGGAATGCTCAAATATAGAGCTCATGATTCATGTGGGAATCAAGATATCATGAAAATGTTTTGCCAAAATGAAGAATGTATCAAACAGTATTTCTCTAACATAAAAAACTGGGGCCACCTGGGTAGCTCAGTCAGTTAAATGTCGGACTCTGGATTTCAGCTCAGGTCACAATCTCAGGGTCATGGGATCGAGTCTCAGGTCAGGCTCTGTGCTGGGCATGAAGCCTACTTAAGATTCTCTCTCTCCCTCTCCCTTTGCCCCCTCACCCCGCACGCGCACATGCGTGCGCTCTCTCTCTCTAAACAAAAACAAAAACAAATAAACAAAAACTAAAAACAAAAACAAAATGTGGTTTTTATGGCAGGTGAAGAAAAGGAGGAATCACCCCTCACCCCTCTCAAAAATAACTCTAGCCAAAAAACCCTAAAATTTAGGTTCTAGTCCTACCCTGCCACCAACTAGCTGTGTGACCTTGGAGAACTTACTGCAGTTCTTTGGGCCTTAGATTCTCCATCTATAAAATGAGCAGTGTGTTTTTCAAACAGCACATCATAACTCCTCAGCAGGCTATGAAATCTACACAATGGGTCACAACCAGCATTTAAAAAAAAATGACATTAAATACAACAGAAAAATATTAGAACATATCACATGTAATAAGGATTCGTACCATTTCATGAGACTCATTTGTGTGTAAATAAACTGGGTAGCAATACATAATGTATTTCCTATTGTACTGTTGGATCAAAAAAGTTAGAAAGCCAGTGGTCTAGACCTATACTGTCCATACAGTAGCCACTAGCTATACGCAGCTGCTCACATTTAAATTACCTAAAATTAAATACAACCAAAATGTAAGTTACTCAGTTGCACTAGCCCCATTTCAAGCACTCAACAGCCATGTGTGGCTATTGGCTACCATACTGGACAGCACAGCTATAACAAGTTCTACTGAGCAGGTTTATCCTAACAACCTATCTATGGAGGTAGAGGTAGTGTGGGTTTTTAGGAGGGGTACTTCAAACTCTGGGGAAAGAAGATGGGTTTACTTGTCTCTCTCTCTTAAGAGAGTCTGTATGTGAATTTCTAAATAAGTAAGCCAACAATTATTTACTAAGTTCTGTACTTGGTTCTGTGAGGGATATACAGGAAGTAGCTTCACAAATAGTCACTAAATTTAAATGAGCAATTGAAGGCATCATAAAAGTATAATATCTAAAGATATGAGCCTTACATCCATGAAAAATCTAATAATAAAAGGCACTGCATAAGCAAGTGTTGATAATAACTGAATGTGATCAAAATTCAGAAAAGGGGGAAATCAATGAGCATTAGAGCCATCAGAAATGATTTCAAAGAGGACATAGGATTTTAACTGGTGCTTAAATTATTGCTTCAAGTAGGATGAACAGAGATAAGACAGGAGAAAATTCCAGATTAGGGGAATGCTAGTAAGTATGTGTGTGTCAGAGAGGGGGCTAAGTTCTGGAGAATACTGGGCAATGAGATTAGCGACGTGACTCGAGACTGGATGGTAGAGGGTACGAAGCACGCTGGTAGAGTCCAAGTCTCAGTCAAGCTACTAACAGCTTTCAGAGCCCTCTCACGTGATGCTTGAGACAGACTCTTGAGGTATCCAGGGCAAAGATCATTACTTCCAGTTTAGAGTTGAAGGAACTGAGTCTCAGAGAGGTGAGCAGTCTTGCCCAGAGTCAGCGAGCTGTATAACCAGGATTCAAACCGACTTAACGTTACTCTCTGTCCAGTATTCTTCTCCTATACCTTGCTGCTACAATAAAAGCTGGTTCCAAGGCATTGGAGACAAGGGGCAGGAATGAGAAAGTTGTTGTAATAATGCAATAATGCAGACACAAAGCATTGAAGCCCTGGCCTAAGGTGGCAAGAAATCAGATCCTCTGGTCATATAACATACTATAAAACAAACTGACAATGCAGTCCCCACTGTTTATAGGGGAGAGTAAAAGTAGACTGCCCAAGGCGAGAAGAGTATAATTATTTTAAACTGGAAGTGATCTAAACTACCCCAAAGGAATAAATCTTAGCAATATTATTCATATACTTTGTCCAGATTTTTCCAGACAGCTGAAGGCAATGTTTTGGACACGGTTCCTAAGCAAACAACTCTTTATGTGTCTATGCATTTTTATGAGCCATTTCTGTCTTGCTAGTGTTTCCTTCCTCTGTCCATTTCAATGTTCATTTCTCAGAACTAATTGGTCATATGATCTCTTACTCATCTAGATTTCCAGTGAGAAAGGACTAGTGCAAAAAGGTCAAGGAGCTACAGGCCTTGAAGTTTTTCCATGCTATTTATTTAGTAAAAATAATTATTGGCAATTTAGTTAATAATAGTTTACTAAGAAAATATTAAAATACAGCATTATCAGACTAATCTTAGAGGATCTCTTCACCTGTGTCACTGAGCTGCTCAAAAGCTTCACCGGGCTTCCAAGATTGCTCCAACTGATAGGAGTCACATATGAACTCATCAGCCTGGAATTTAAGGCTCTCTCCTATATGGCCACCTCCTACATTTGTATTTGTTCCCCGCTGCTCATTACTCCTTCAGGAGATCTACTCTTTTCAGCCAAAAGAAACCATGTGATACATTGGAGGCTCTCTGCTCATTCATGTCCTACCTATACTTAAGTCCTACCTCAAATGCTACTTTCTCTATGAACACGTTTTCCTCAATTTTCCCACCAAGAAAATGGCTTCTTCTAAGCTGCTACAGTCCCTTATTTTTATCTCTTTTATGGCACCGGGCACTTTGTTCTCTAGAGTAGTGTGATTTTCAGGCATGTCATATCTCTGTTATTGGAACAAACTCCCACCTCAGTCCACGTAGTGCTTCTCTCCATATCCCCGAAAGCTCCAATCATAGGACCTTGAAATAAGTTGTCCCCTACGCCCCATCAAATGTTTATGGGATGAATGGGCACACTGACAAAAGTCGGCAAGCTGGTTCATATGTCTGTGCAAACATCCATTTAACAATCCTTTGTGGAGGACCTGCCATATGACTGACATTGTACAAGGCCTTGGGGAGGGTAAGACGTGTTAAGCAACTCCAAGTCTGATGGGAAGAGAGAAAGAAGGAGAGTTTGTTTTTATGCGGTATGGCCAGTGTTGGCAGGCGGAACTAAGGAAGCACAGCAGAGGACCATCTAAGCCAGCCTGGGCACAGAGAAGGCTTGAGGAAGAGAGGTGATGACAGGATTTAGCCTTAAATGATCAGAGTTTAGCAAATATGGTAGAAGGATGTTCCAGGCAGAAGAGCAGCTTGGACCCAAATGCCGAGGGCTGAGAGACTATGCAACAGTGAGGCCACATGGAAACTGTCAGGGGTTGAGGCTGGAGAAACAAACATGCCCAGGAGATGTTGGCCTTGGAAGCCTTGGTTAGGCTTCTGGACTTAACCCAGGCTTCCTGGAGCCCCTGAACACTTTCAAACACACTCAGGAGGAAGTCTGGGCATCTCCCCATGGGCAGAATAGAAACAGCGCAACAAGTAATTGCCTGTAATACCAATCTTAGTTGTTGGTTTTTAAACATTATCAAATTAGCTTCTGTTAAGAAAAAAAAAAAAAAAAGCCTAAAGTGACCATCTTTGTCAAGGAAGGGGAGAAGGTGGATCTCTGTCTTGGGGCACGCTCACTGGCACAGCACAAGGGCAAAAACTCTGGAGTCCTCCCCAGGAACAGTAACTCTCCACTTCATTTAGGGCACTTGCCCAGTTTTTCGCCTCTGTTTACAATCACCTCACCCACTTCCCAGACCACGGGAATTTTCTCCATACCCTTTCAACATCACACTTCATTAGGAAACACTGCCAGCAGGCATATGATGTTTAAAAATTCTTTACCTTTGATGTCATGTAAAACTATACTGCCAGAGTTCAGTTTTTGGATTGCATAAAATTATACATGTACCTTCACTTTCAAAACAAAAGATGTGTTCCAAGTTAACCCTCGGGTAAAGTTCTGTAAAGTGAACCTGATTTTCCAACACTATTTTGTCATTATTTGAGCCATGGTGCCCCAAGAAGAGACAACTGTATTTACTCCATCTCAAAAAGATGCAGCTTGGGTGCCTGGGTGGCTCAGTGGGTTAAGCCTTTTCCTTTGGCTCAGGTCATGATCTCAGGGTCCGGGGATCGAGTCCCGCATGCAGCTCTCTGCTCAGCAGGGAGCCTGCTTCCTTCTCTCTCTCTCTCTGCCTGCGTCTCTGCCTACTTATGATCTCTCTCTCTCTTTAATAAATAAAATCTTAAAAAAAAATAAAAAGATGCAGCTTGCTATAAAATGGCTCCTCATCCCTGTTGTGCACTCTGTATACCAGACACCAGGAAAATAAACATCTATCTGCTGAAAAGCAACCCACCAACCACAGCAAAAATGCTCTCTAATAGGGGCGCCTGGGTGGCTCAATGGGTTAAAGCCTCTGCCTTCAGCTCAAGTCATGATCCCAGGGTCCTGGGATCAAGCCCCACATTGGGCTCTCTGCTCAGCAGGGAGCCTGCTTCCCCCCCCGCCCCACCTCTCTCTGCCTGCCTTTCTACCTACTTGTGATCTTTCAAATAAATAAATAAATAAAATCTTAAAAAGAATACTCTCTAATATCTTCAGGCAGAAAATCTTGATCTGCTAAACAAACACAGATTCGTTTTTAACTCCAAAAGTGGCTCTTCATAAAGTAGGGCTGCTTATAAGATGCTCAGCCATCAGCTCTTTCATTAATACTGAGTTAACTTATTCTAAGTTAAAAATCTCTTTTGATTTACTCCACCTACCCTGAAGACTCCACTCCTAGATTTATGTCCAAGAAAAATGAGTGCATGTGTCCACTGAAAGATACGGTAAAAAATGTTCGTAGCAGCTTTATCCATAATATCCAAAGCCTAGAAGCAATCCAAGTGTCCATCAGTGGGATACACAGTGTTAGTGTTTGCCCCAAATACATAGGTTGAAGCACTAATCCCCAGTATGATGGCATTTGGAGGTGGGCCTTTTGGGAGGTAGTTAGGTCATGAGGATAGACTCCCTGTGAGTGGGATCAGTTCCTGTATAAGGAAAGATACCAGAGAGATGATCTGCCTCCCTCATGTGAAGACACAGCAAGAAGGTAGCCATTTGCAAGCCAGAAAGAGAGACCTCACCAGATACCCAGCCTGCAGGTGCCATGATCTTGGGCTTCCCAGCCTCTAGAACTGTGAGAATAAATGTTTGTGGCTTAAGCCATCTGGTCTATGAAGGTTTGTTACAGCAGCCTGAATGGACTAAGACAAGGTGCATGGATCAACTGTGGCAAACCATTCATAGCAATGGTACAGAGCAACAAAAAAGAACTAATATTAGGTACAAGACACAGATGAATCTCACAGATGCATTAAACAAAAGAAGTCAGACACAAAATAGTACATACAATATGATTCTGTTCATATGAAGTCTGAAATCGGGCAAAACTAATCTATGATAATAGCAGTCAGAATAGTTGTTACCTTTGGGAGGTGGTGTTGGCTGGTGGGAAGAGGCAAGATGGAAACTTTGGGGCAGCAGAGGTGAGGGAAGAAATGTTATCTTGATCTGGGTGGAGGTACACATATATAAAATTTCACTGAGCTGTAAGCTTAAGATCTGTGCACTTAGCTGTATGTAAAGAATACCTCAATTCAAGAAAAGAGAAAAAGGTAAGTCTCTATACTAGATTTATTTCTGGTACAGATTGGCAACATAGATCAAAATTATGCTAACAACAAAATATTTTTTATCAGGAGCAGAGATATAGCTCTAAGTTTCTCCCCCCCCTCAACACACACACATCAAAGCCAAGTCAAAGTATTTGGGTGCTCCAGATATTACTTAGATGTCAGGCTAATTTATTGGGTTTTCAACTTCTAGTATTCCAAAATGTTATCAATTTTGTAGGCTCACTTTGATTTGATTACAAATTCCCAAACTTACTAATTCTTCTTTTCTATTATAGCATTAGCTGATCTTCATCAGAGAAATATATTGAATTCCCCACACCCCCAAAATGTTAGTGGAAGAAAGTATAGTAGACTGAAGAGAACACTGGCTTATGAATTGGAAGAGCTAGGTTCTATTTCTGCTCTGTCTTTTGCTACATACGTTACCTTGGGCAACTCTTGTAAACTAAGATTCCCTTTCCTTATCCATAAAATGTAGATAGTATCTTCCCCACAGGGCTATAGTGAGGAGCAAATGAGAGAATGGATATAAACATGCTTTGTAAACTTTAAATGAGTGTTAATATCCCCAAAGCTAAGTGTTTCGTTAGAACTTGTGCCTGGTTGTGGCCAAGAGAAAATGTACTTAAATGTCAAAGCTTGTACTTCAGTTTCGCACATCTTACATTTCACCAGAGATTTAGGATCAGCAAGTGCACTCAAATTCTAACATCTCTGAAAAGTTGGAATGATTCCATGATAATGAATACTGAAAATAGACGTGTACAGGGAAGCAGGACGAAGAAATGTTTCTTTCCTTTTCCCAATTATGACTTTTAAGTCTATCTCTAGCGTATTCTCCATTATATTCAGTTCATACTTCTAGAACTTTGAACTGTTTCTGCAACACTCATGCCATGGTTCTCCCTCTCTGTTATGAATTTCACAATAACTATCCCGAAAGGCTGTTCCCATTTCTACTTTCTGCCCTCCATCATGACCATGATAGCAAAATTTAAAAATACTCCCCACCCCGAGCTCCTCGTCAGAGACCTGAGTAGTCCTGGTCAGAGAGCCCCAAATAGAAAATGCCGTTTCTTAAGTGTCACCTTTTGATGTTTGTTTCTCTGATGACGGGAAGTGATATAGGCCAGAGTTGCCTCAGACTGCTTCCTGTCACCAACTATCCTTTCCATCAGATCCAGCAAGAAATGTCTGATTGGAGAGTCATGCAAGTGTGAGAGGAGCTAGACAGAAGGAAAAACGAAGACTGATTTGGTTTCAATGTCCCCAGTGGTTCTTGTTCCTGCAGATTTTGTTCTTAGTCTCAGAGTTAAGTTTGCCAAACTAGAGCAAACCTACAGATAAACAAACAAAACAGACCAGAGAAGGTAAATCCTGAAGTTTTCAAGACCCTTGAGAAGCATTCCCTTCAGGCATTGAGTCCCAGTTTAGAGCTCTTCCGTGAACCTTCTGAACTAGGGGATAAAAACTAATTTTATAAAAGTAGATTGATAGCAGCAAAAAGGGCCAGCTGACAAGGAAACAGACAGGACATCATAAAAAAAACTAATATGGAGTCATATACTCACACACACATACAATGACTAAATGGTCTGGGACCATGCAGTGAAGGGACAACCATTAAATCACATTTCAACAGGCCTTAGAATACCATTGCATTATAGCATATAATAACTGATAGTCATAACAATGGTCCTCACTCAAAAAATTAGATTATGTCCATAAAAGCTGTATAAGAAATCAGAGGAGTAAATTGCTTCTTGGTTGTTTTTTTTTTCCCCTCTCTTTGGGGAATTCCATTCATGATAGTGAAAATGTTAAAAGCTTACAGTGCTTAGAGGGAATCATGAGCCATTTAGGAAATTGTTTATTCAAAATGTCTTTTCCCCAGAAAGAGTGAGGTAACTGAGGTTCTACTTTAGTTGGTAAGATGAGATGAATGCTGGTTGTATAACAGACACAAGTGTTATCAGGAGGTCAGGAAAAGGAGATGAGCCTGGGATAGCATAATCAGAGAAGGCTTCACTGAGGAGCCAGGGCTCAGCGCTGGGTTTACTTTGAAGTCTCTCTCCACCCAAAGCCTGGTTCTGCCTTCCTTTATTGCCATCCTTAAGCAGTCCTGCCAGGGTCTCAAGTTTAGAGTCACTAAACAAGACTAGTTTTAAGGGAAATGTAATGATAGTGAATAAAAAGAAAAATGGCAGGCAGACCCTGTACCATAAAGGAGATTGCTGATGCTTTAATGTCCGAATAAGCAGAGCCTCTGGTATGGGTGGCAATTGTGCCGAGCAGCAAATAATTTGTGGGAACCATGGATGGGGTACCATTCATACTCTGAAACTACTGGAAAAGCAAGATTTAACAAAGAATTTTTACTTGATAGTCTAATTTTATTTAGTGTATAGAAGTATACCAGTGGGAAACTACAAAACATTACTGAAAGAAATTAAAGATGACACAAACAAGTGGAAAGACATCTGTGTTCATGGATTGAAAGACTTAATATTGTTAAGATAGCCATATGACCTAAAACAACCTATAGATTCAACACAATTCCTTAAAATCTCTCTACCCACCTCCCCTCTGGTAACCATCAGTTTGTTCTCTATAGTTAAGAGTCTATTTCTTAGTTTCTCTCTCCCCATTTTTTTCCATTGCTCATTTGTTTTGTTTCTTAAATTCCACATATGAGTGAGATTATATGGGATTTCTTTCTCTGACTTATTTTGCTTAGCATGATACTATACTCTAGCTCCATCCAGATGTTGCAAATGGCAAGATTTCATTCTTTTTCATAGCTGAATAATATCCCATGATATATAATGTATTATATATACATGTTAATACATATATATGTATATCCATATACATACACACACACATATATATACAATTTCTTTATCCATCCATCTATTGATGGACCCTTGGGTTGCTTCCATATCATGGCTATTATAAATAACGTTACTATAAACATAAAGGTGCATGTATTCTTTTGAATTAGTGTTTTTGTATTTGGGGGGTAAATACACAGTAGTGCAGTTACTACATACGGTAATTCTAGTTTTGACTTTTTAAAAAGATTTTTTAAATTTATTTATTTTATAGAGAGAGTGGGAAAGTAGGGGGAGGGGTGCTGGGGAGGGAGAGGGAGGGAGAGGGAGAGAATCTCAAGCAAACTCCATGCTGAGTGCAGAGCCTGATACAGAGCTTGATCTCACAACCCTAAGATCATGATCTGAGCTGAAACTAAAGAGTCAGACATTTAACGGATTGAGCAACCCAGGCGACCCTCTGTTTTTAACTTTTTGAGGAAACTACATACCATTTGCAACAGTAGCTGCACCACTTTTCATTCCCACCAATGGTGCATGAGTGTTCCTTTTTCTCCACACCCTCACCAACACTTGTTGTTTCTTTTTATTTTAACCATTCTGACAGATATCTCACTGAAGTTTTGATTTGCATTTCCTTGATGATAAGCGATGCTAAATATCTTTCCATGCATCTGTTGGTCATCTAGATGTCTCTTCTTCTTTTTTTTTTTTAGAGTATTTATTTATTTATTTGACAGACAGAAATCACAAGTAGGCAGAGAGGCAGGCAGAGAGAGAGGAGGAAGCAGGCTCCCCACTGAGCAGAGAGCCCGATGTGGGGCTCAATCCCAGGACCCTGGGATCATGACCTGAGCTGAAGGCAGAGGCTTTAACCCACTGAGACACCCAGGTGCCCCTGGATGTCTCTTCTTTAGAGAAATGTCTGTTCATGTCTTCTGCCCATTTTTAATTACATTATTCATGTTTTAGGCATTTAGTTTTATAAGTTCTTTATATATTTTAGATACTAACCCATTATCAGAGATGTCATTTGAAAATATCTTCTCCCATTCAGTAGGTTTTTAGTTTTGTTGACTGTTTCCTTCACTGTGCAGAAGCTTTTTATTTTGATGTAGTCCCAATAGTTTATTTTTGCTTTTATTTCCCTTGTCGCAGTAGATAAATCTAGAAAAATGTTGCTATGGCCAATGTCAGAGATATTACTGCCTGTGCTCTCTAAAACATCTATGGTTTCAGGTCTTACATTTAGGTCTTTAATCCATTTTTGAGTTTATTTTTATGTATGGTGTAAGAAAGTGATCTAATTTCATTCTTTTGGATGTAGCACACCAGTTTTCCCAATACCATTTATTGAAGAGACTGTCTTTTTCCCATTGGATATTCTTTCCTGCTTTGTCAAAGATTAATTGATCATATAATTATGTGCTTATTTCTGGGTTTTCTATTCTTTGCGTTGATCTATGTGTCTATATTCATATCAGTACCAAACTGTCTTGATCACTACAGCTTTGTAATATAACCTGAAGTCCAGAATTGTGATGCCTTCAGCTGTCCTTTTCTTTTTCAAGGTTGTTTTCGGTTTTATCATGAATGGATGTTGCACTTTGTCAAATGTTTTTTCTGCATCTATTGAAATGATATATGGTTTTTATCCTTTCTTTTACTGAAGTGATGTATCACATTGATTGATTTATGAATATTGAACCACTCTTGCATCCCAGAAATAAAGCCCACTTGCTCATGGTAAATGATTTTTTTAATGTATTGTTGGATTCAGTTTATTAGTATCTTGTTGAGGATTTTTGCATCTATGTTCATCAGAAATACTGGCCTGTAGTTCTCTTTTTTTGTGTGGTTTCTTTATCTGGTTTTGGTATCAGGGCAATACTGACTTCACAGAATAAATTTGGAGCTTTTCCTTCTTCTTCTATATTTTAGACTGTTTGAGAAGTATGGGTATTCAATCTTTAAATGTCTGGTAGAATTTACCTGTGAAGCTGTTTGGTCCTGGACTTTTGTTTGTTGGGAGTTTTTTGATTACTGATTCAATCTCCTTGCTGGTAATTACCAAATTTTCTATTTCTTCGTGCTTCAGTTTTGCTAGGTTATATGTTTCTAGGAATTTATCCATTTCTTCTGGGTTATCTAATTTGTTGGCATATAGTTTTTCATAATATTCTTTTACAATTATTTGTGTTTCTGTGGTGTTGGTTGCTATTTCTTCTCTTTTGTTTGTGATTTTGTTTATTTGAGTCCCCCCCTTTTTATGATGAGTCTGGCTAGAAGTTTATCAATTACTAATTAGGTGGTTTTTAAAAAAATGTCAACAAAATTGACAACCTTTAGCTACATTAGCTAAGAAAATAGAATACCCAGATAAATAAAATCAGATATGAAAGAGCAAATATCATAAACAATGACACAGAAATTAAAAGGATTATCAGAAACTACTATGAACAATTATATGCCAACAAATTGGACAAACAAAAAGAAATGGTTAAATTCCTAAATGTATACAACTTATCAATACTAAATTGTGAAGAAACAGAAAATCTGAACAGAAGCATAGCTAGTAAGGAGATTGATTCAGCCATCAACAAACTCCAAACAAATAAAAACCTAGGCCCAGATGGATTCACTGGTGAATTCTATCAAACAGTAAAAGAAGAATTAACATCTTTTAAAATATTAACTTCATTAAGTTTAATTTTATTTATCTATTTATTTACTTATTTATTTAAAGAGAAAGAGTGTGCAAGCAGGGTGTGACGGGCAGAGGGAAAGGGAAAGACTCTTACACAGACTTTGAGCTCAGCACAGAGCCTGATGAGGGGCTCGATCTCATAACTGTGAGATCATGACCTGAGCCAAAATCAAGAGTCAGATTCCAAACCAATTGAGCCACCAGGTGCCCTGAAAGAATTGACTTTAAATTCACTCTTTAAGTTAAAAACCTTTATTCTTTTTAAAAAATAAGTTCTGAAGCCAATTTTTCTTAAACTCTTCCAAAAAACTGAAAAGGAAGGAACACTTCCAAACTCATTTTGTGAGGTCAGCCCTATCCTGATACCAAAACAAGAAAAAGACACTAGAGGAAATGAAAATTGCAGACCAATTTCTCTGATGAATATAGATGCAAAAATCTTCAAAAATATGAGCAAGCCAAATTCAATAACATATTTTTAAATATTATACACCACAACTAAGTAGGATTTCTCCCTGGGATGTTAGGATGACCCAACATATGCAAATCAATCAATGTGATACACCACATTAACAAATTGGGGGGAGGAATCACATGATCATCTCAACAGATTCAGATTAGGCATCTGACAAAATTCAACACCTTTTCATGTTGAAAAGTTGAGTATTTTATATTCAACAAACTAAGAATAAAAGTAAATTACCTCAAAATAATAAATGTCATGTATAAAAAGTCCACAGATAACATCATACTCAATGGTGAAAAACTGAAAGCTTTCCTCTAAGATCAGGAATGAGACAAGGATACCCAGTGTCACCATTTCTATTCAGTCTAGTTCTAAAAATCCTAGCCAGAGCAATTAGGCAAAATAAATAAATAACATTTAAATCAGAAAGAAAGGAAAATTAGCTTTTTTGTACATGATATAACCTTATATGTAAAAACCCTAAAGACTCCACAAAAATTGTTAGAGTAATTGAATTGAGCATGTACTCTAAATATTTTTATAGGATACAAAATCAACATACAAAAAAATCAGTCAGGGGCACCTGGGTGGCTCAGTGGGTTAAAGCCTCTGCCTTCGGCTCAGGTCATGATCCCGGGGTCCTGGGATCGAGCTCCGCATCGGGCTCTCTGCTTGGCCGGGAGCCTGCTTCCCTTCCTCTCTCTCTGCCTGTCTCTCTACCTACTTGTGATCTCTGTCTGTCAGATAAATAAATAAAATCTCATGAGAGATATCTCATGAGATAAATCTCATGGACTCTGAAAAACAATCTGAGGGGTTTGAAGGGGCGGGGGGTGGGAGGTTGGGGGAACCAGGTGGTGGGCATTGGAGACGGCACGGATTGCATGGTGCACTGGGTAAGGTGCAAAAACAATGAATACTGTTACGCTGAAAATAAATTTAAAAATCAGTCATATTTCCATCTAATAGCAATGAACTATCTGAAAAAAATATTTAGAAAATGATTCCATTAAAATGGAATGAAAATAATAAAAGTTACAAATAAATTTAACTAAGGAGGTGACCGACTTGTATACTATAAATTATACGAAGCATTCCTGAAAGGAATTTAAAGGCACAAATAAATTGCAAGACATCCCATGTTCACGGATTGGAAGACAATACTGTGCAAACATCCACACTACCCAAATCAATCTACACACTGAAAGTGATCCCTTTCAAAATCCTGGTGGCATTTTTATAGAAACAAACAAAAAAATTATCCTAAATTTCATATGAAACCACAAAGGATCTCAAATAGCCAAAAGAATTCTGAGAAAGAAAAACAAAGCTAGAGGCCACACATTTCCTAATTTCAAGACATATTACAAGGTTATAGCAATCAAAACAGTGTGGCACTGGCATAAAGATAGACACATGGGCCAATGGAATAGAACACAGTGCCCAGAAATAAACTAATACACATGTGGTCAAATTATCTTTGACAAGGGTGCCAAGAGTACACAATGAAGAAAGGATAGTCTTTTCAACAAATAGTGTTGGGGAAAGGACATCCACATGCAAAAGAAAAATGGGGCCCTTATTGTAGACCATATGCAAAAATCAGCTCAAAATTAAAGGTTTCAACGTAAGCTCTAAAACTATAAAATGCCTTGAAAAAAGCAGGGCAAAATCTTCATGACATTGGTTTTGGCAATGACTTCTTAAATATGACACTAAAAGCATAGGCAACCAAAGCATAAACAGACAGGTGGGACTACATCAAACTAAAAAGCTTCTGTTCAGCAAAGTTAACAACCAACAGAATGAAAAGACAATCTACAGAATAGAAGAAAATACTTTTAAACCATATATCTGATAAGGTGTTAATATCCAAAATATGTAAGGAACCCTTATAACTCAATAGCAAAAAAATTTTTTTTTAATAATAAATAAATAAATAACAAAATAACTTGACTTAAAACTGAGCAAAGGATTTGGAGAGACATTTTTCCAAAGAAGATATACAAATAGCCAACAGGTATATGAAAAGATGCTCAACATCACTAATTGTCAGGGAAATGCTAATCAAAACCACAATCAAGTATCACCTCACACTTATTAGGATGGCCATTACTTTAAAAAAAAAAGAAAGAACAAGTGTTGGTGAGCATATGGAGAAACTGGAAGCCTTGTACACTGTTGGTGGGAATGAGCAAATGGAAGAGCTGCTATGTAAAACACTATGGCAGTTCCTCAAAAAGTTAACAAAGAAACTACCATATGATCCAGCAATCCCATTTCTGGATATTTATCCAAAAGAACAAAGATCAGGACCTGGAAAAGATATTTGCACTGCCATGTTATTTGCAGCATTATCTACAATAGCCAAGAGGTAGAAATAATCTAAATGTCCAAAGATAGATGAATGGATAAAGAAAATGTGGTATATACATACATTAGAATATTAGTCTGCCATATAAATAGAAATCCTGTCACATTGCTACAACATGAATGAACCTTGAAGACATGCTGAGTGAAATGAGCTAGTCACAGAATAGCAAATACTGCCTCGTTCTGCTTACATGGGGTATCTGAAGTATTCAAACTCAAAGAAACAGAAATTAGAACAACAGAGGTTGCCAGGGGCTGGGCGGAGGGGGAATTAGGGTGCTACTGTTCAATGGGTATAGAGTTTCAGCCATACCAAGATGAGAAAGTTCTAGAAATCTGCCAGACAACTTCATGCCTATAGTTAATACTGTAATGTACACTTAAAAATGTGTTGACAGTGGATCTCATATTACATATTATTTACAGCAATAAAACATATGTGACATGCAGCTAAACCACTGCTGAGCAGGAAATTTATAGCACTAAGTATGTACCTTAGAAAGGAGGAAAAGGGGGCACCTGGGTGGCTCAGTGGGTTAAGCCTCTGCCTTCGGCTCAGGTCATGATCTCAGGGTCCTGGGATCGAGCCCCGCATCGGGCTCTCTGCTCAGCAGTGAGCCTGCTTCCTCCTCTCTCTGCCTGCCTCTCTGCCTACTTGTGATCTCTTTCTCTCTCTCTCTCTCTCTCTCTGTCAAATAAATAAATAAAATTAAAAAAAAAAGAAAGGAGGAAAAGTCTCAAATTAAAAAATCTAACTTCCCATTTTTTAAGAGAAATTTTTTTCCCTTAAAGAGCAAAATAAACCCAAAGGAAGCAAAAGGAAGGAAATAATAGGTAAGACCAGAAATCAACAAGATTGAAAATAAAAATCAATGAAATAAAGAGCTGATTCTTTGAAAAGGTCAATAAAATCAATAACTCTCTAGCAAGAGTGACAAACTGAAAAAAGAGAGAAGATATAAATTAATACCAGAATGAGATAGGGGATATAACTAGAGACTCCACAAACTCCAAAATGATAATAAGGGAATACTACGAACAAATGTACACATATAAATGTTACAATTTAGATAGACTGGACCACTTCCTTGAAAACTGTAAACATATACTCACTCAATATGAAGAAGATAATGTGAGTAGCCCTATGACTAACACAGGAAATTGAATCTCCAGGCCCAGATGGTCACACTGGAGAATTCTTCCAACCACTTGAAGAAGAATTAATAGTGATATTATGCAATCTTTTCCAGAAAATAGAAGAATAAATATTTCCCAACTCTTATAAGGCCAATATTTCCTTAAACTAAGATCAGACAGACTGTACAAAAAATCAGATAACAAGCCAATATCATTCATGAATACAGACACAAAAATCCTTAACAAAATATTAGCAAATTTAATTCTTCAATATATAAAGAAATTTATACACTACATGACCAAGTGGGTTTATTTGAGGGATGAAAGGCTGGTTCAGTATTTGACATTCAATCAATGTAATCCACCTTATTATGACAAAATGAGAAAACTAATATGGTCTAATATCAATTGATACAGAAAAAGCTATTTAACAAAATTCAACACTCATTCATGATAAAAATACTCAGAAAACTGGAAATTGAAAGGGAACTGCCTCAACTTTACTTTTTTAAAGATTTATTTATTTGAGAACAAGAGAGAGTGAGTGGGGAAGGGGCAGAAGGAGAGAATCTCAAGTAGACTCCCCACTGAGCACAGAGCCAGATACAGGGCTTGATCCCAGGACCCATGAGATCATGACCTGAGCCAAAATCAAGAGTTAGACGCTTTATTCACTGAGCCATCCAGTAGGCATTTACCTCAACTTTCAAAAGACGAAAGGAAAGAGGGGCACCTGGGTGGCTCAGTGGGTTAAGCCGCTGCCTTCGGCTCAGGTCATGATCTCAGGGTCCTGGGATCGAGCCCCGCATCGGGCTCTCTGCTCAGCGGGGAGCCTGCTTCCTCCTCTCTCTCTGCCTGCCTCTCTGCCTGCTTGTGATCTCTCTCTGTCAAATAAATAAATAAAATCTTTAAAAAAAAAAGAAGAAGAAAGGAAAGAAAAGAAAAGGAAAGGAAAGGAAGGAAGAAAGAGAAAAGGAAAGGAAGACAGACCTACAGCTAACATCATACTTAATGCTAAAAGACTGGCTGCTTCTTCCCTAAGATTGGGAACAAGGCAAGGGTTCAGCTCTCACCACTGCTATTCAAAATACTGAAAGTCCTAGACAGAACAATAAGGGAAGGAAAAAAAAATAAAATGCATATTGAGTAAAATGGAAGAAATATCATTGTCCCTATTTGCAGATGACAAGGCAGTCTACAAAGAAAATTGAAGCTATCAACCACAACAAACAAACAAACAAACACAAAACAACCTCTTACAACTTGGCAAATTCAGCAACATTGCAGGCTGCAAGATTATCATAAAAAATCATCTGCATTATTATATATTAGCAATGAACACATGGAAACCAAAATTAAAAATACAATACCATGAAGGGTCATTCAAATAAATGAAATATTTATAATTCTCAAAAAATACATACAAGACCTGTATGCTGAAAGTGACACAATGCCAAGAAAAGAAATAAAAGAAAATCTAAATAAATGGAGAGACACTCGCCATTCACGGATTGAAAACACTCAACTTAGTAAAGATACTGTTCTCCCCAAATTGATATACAGGTCTAATATAATGCCTATCAACATTCTGGCAATCTTTTTTAGATATAGGTTAGATTATTCTAAAACGTATAGGAAAAGGAAAAGAAAGAAACAATACTAAAAAAATAATAAAGTAGGAGGAATCACTCTACCCAATTTTTAAATTTATTATAGAGCTACAGTAAATAAGACCCTGGGGTGTGGCAGAGTGACAGACACATAGATAGACACATGAGTCAGAACAGAAAACCCAGAAATAGGCTCATACAAATTCAGTATACTCATTTTTTTTTTACCACAGTACACAAGCAATTCAATGAAGCTAAATCCATAGTTTAAAAAATTAATCTCAACTCAAACCTCACACTATATACAAAAATTACCTGAAAATGGATCATGGACTTAAATGTAAAATGTAACTAGAAAACTTTTGGAAACAATCTAGGAGAAAATCTTTGAGATCCAGGGCTTGAAGAAAAAGAGTTAGAGAGAATGACAAAAGCACAATCCAGAAATGAAAAAGCAAATTGACGAATTGGACATCATCAGAATTACGTTCTTACTATGTAAGAAATCCTATTCATGAGATGAAAAGACAAGCCATAGTCTACTAGAGAATACTTGCAAATTACACATATGACAAAGAACTTGTATCTAGACTATATAAAGAACTCCCAAAACTTGACAGTTAAAACAAACAAACCCAAATAATGCAATTAGAAAATGGGCAAGGTACATAAAGAAACATTTCACTGAAGAAGGTACAGGGATGGCAAATAAACACATAAAAATTTTGACTATGATTAGCCGTTAGAGAAATGCAAATAAAATCACAATACATTTATCAGTCACTATGCACCTATCAGAATGGCTCAACTAAAAACAATGACACTCCCAATAGCAGCAAAGGTGCAAAGAAGCTGGATCTCCCATACACGGCCTGTAGAAATGTACAATGGTATAGCCACTCTGGAAAAATTATCGGTTTCTTTAAAAACTAAACATACACTTTTCATAGGACCCAGCAATTGCCCTGTTGGGTGTTTATATCAGAGAAATAAAAATCTAGGTCTACACAAAATCCTATACTCAAATGTTCATAACAGTTTTATTTGTAATAGCCCCAAAGCAGAAATGACCAAAATGTTCCCTCAATACAAGAAGGAGTGAACCTGACCCTAATTTTAATATATCCAAGGCATGGAATACTTCTCAGCAATAAAAAAGAAGAAACTATTGTTACACTTATCAACTTGGATGGCTTTGAGGTAAAATTATGAAGTAAAAAAAATGGAAAAATCACATATTTTATGATTCTATTAATATAAAATTCTCAAAATTACAAAATTATAGAGAAGAACACATTAGTATTTGTCAGGGGTATGGATGATGGGAGTCAGTGGTAGGCGTGGCCTTAAAAGGTAGCTTTCTAGTGACAGAATATTTCTGTATCTTGATTGTCATGATGGTTACACAAATCTACTCATGTGACAAAGTGACAGAGAACTGTACACACACATCATTTCAACATCAATTTCCTGCTTTTCATATTGTATTATGACATAAGATGTAATGATTGGGACAAACTGGATGAAGACTATATGGAATTTTTTGTACTATTTTTGCAATGTGTATATCTTTTATTATTGACTTTCAGAAAGTTAAAAAAAGAAACCATAATAAAATAACTGAGAAACAAGAATGTGGAAGCTAAAACCCAAGGAAGAAGTAAATAAAACATTTTATTATGATAGTCGGTTGTACGAAGGGATCGATTTTAAATGGGGAAGGTGTACATAGGCCAGTGACATGCAATACCAAAGACATTTCTCTGTAACATCAAAACATGTGCTGAAAAAATATTACAGCCACAGATTAAAACATCTCCTCTAAAACCGGGCAACTGGCAATTGTGAAGTGTTTGCAATACGCCACATAAAGGAATTACATCTTCAAACAATGCATTATGAATGGCAAAGTGTCTTCAGGCCAGTTGTTCAAACTTTACCCAGTAAGTGGTAGGGATAGAGGAGTTTCATTCTGGACAACCCACAACCTATTCCTGGGACTGTTAACAGTTCACTGATTTGCATTCACCCTGTGTAAGGTGTCCTGAAGTATGTTTCACTAAAGAATACATTCGTTTCCAGTTGTGCTATGAAAAAAAAAAATATTTGCCTGAGTAAATATTTAATGATAATTAGGAAAGGGCACCCAGGGGGAAATTGCCTCTCTCTGCCCTGTCCAAAATGATAACCACTAGCCACATGAAGCTGTTCAAATTTAAAATAATTAAAATTAACTGAAATTTAAAATTTACTTCCTAGACACATTTCAAGTGCTCAATGTGACTAGCAGCTGTTGTGAAAATTAGTAAAGGAAAACATCAGTAAAATGGAGTCAAGAGGCCAGAAGCTGGAGCTCTCATACCCTATCACTGTCAATCGCAGATCCCCAACAGGAAGAGACCTATTTTGTATTCCCAACAGGAAGAAGCCTCACTTTCCTATCCCAGCAGGAGGAAGAGAGATTTTCTCCTTGGGTGCAAATGGCCCAGCCAATGAGAGACTGTCACAACTCAACCAGTAAAAGGCCAGTACACTTCAAACTCCCAGTTTACTCCAATGGTTTTTTTGTGTATAACAGTTCCTCTCAACTCCCCCACTTCCTGGATAAAACCACATTCCTCTTCCTTGTTCTCCAGATTTGCCTGTGGTTTTGCTGTAGCTTGTGCGTCCTGAACTGTGATTCTCTGCTATTCCTGAATAAACCCATTTTTGGTTAAAATAACTGGCAGTTTTATTTTTAAAGTAAACACTACCATACTAGAACAGCATAGATACAGAACTTTTCCATCATCACAAATAGCTCCATACAAGAGCACTGCTCTCGAGCATGAAAAACATGTCATTTTCTTTCCATCAGAGGTAGCCTTAATAACCCAAAAACCTATAGGAATTAGTGTTACATTATCTGAGGTTTTCATTTATACATGATTTGATTTTCAGCAATATTGAGCACTATGTTGTAGTGGTTAGGTGCTAGGGCATTAGGCCTGGATTTCAATTTTAGCTCCAACTTTGACTAAACTGTGTGGCCTTAGGCATGTTAGATTACTTCAATTCTCTGAACCTGCATTCTCATTTTTAAATAAATGAGGATTGGAGAAATAATAGTTCCCACATCCTAGGGCTGTTGTGAAGGATTAAATCAGATATAAGACCAGTATCTGACACATAAATGTTAGTTATTCTTAGCCTTATTATGTCCAGAAGATGAATCTGGCTTGTTCTAGGACCTACAATCTAGGTGACCATGTAGAAAAGGCAACAGGAAATAATCATACAAGCAGCAAGGGAGTCAGTCCCTAACAGGGGCCTCCTTTGACTCTTGATAGATAAACAGTCATCATCTTGTTCCTCTATAACTTGGGGCCAGAGACAAAAGAAACATTTTCCCTTATAGATCTGTCTTTCAACCTTCAAAAAGTCAAGAGTTACCTTACCCTTAGCCTCAAAGGACTCAGAACTGAAAGTTAACTCCATGTGGTATCAAAAGAAAAAATAAAATAAAAAAAATTAATTAATTAAATAAAATTAAAATAAAAGTACAAGACACCATCTATAAAAGAAGATAACCCAAACAAGTCACTCAGTAGGATTACTCAGAGTTGTTTTCCCAGCTGTTCTTAGCAATCAAATGGAATTCCTTGATGTATTATTAAGGTAAATTGTTACTATATTCAATCCTATGTGAATACCACAAACCAGCCTGCTGTATCTCTGTAATCAACAAGATATTTATTGAACACATACTATGAATATGACAATCACTCTACAACCCCCATCAGCAAACTGCATCTAGTAGGCTAAATTAAATCCACTCATGTTTTTCATCTGGGAAACTAAGAGGAATGATTTTTACATTTTTAAACTGTCAGACAAACTGCCTTCAGCCACTGTTATCAAACACTGAATGGCTCTGGAAATGAGCTTTCACTGCAGACTCGGTAATGTTTCTTAATTCAATCTAAAATAACAAGGCAAGGGGCACCTGGGTGGCTCAGTGGGTTAAGCCTCTGCCTTGGGCTCAGGTCATGATCTCAGGGTCCTGGGATCCAGCCCTGCATCAGGCTCTCTGCTCAGCAGGGAGCCTGCTTCCCCCCTCTCTCTGCCTGCCTCTCTGCCTATGTGGGATCTCTCCATCAAATAAATAAATAAATCTTTAGAGAAAATAAAATAACAAGGCAAAACGGCATTTCTTTGTGAAACTTACATTATAGGAAAGTCATCTCAACAACTACTACTGTTTGAACCAAAAGTAATGTCAACATGCTTTATATACTTCCCATAACAAGTCAAAACAAGAAAATCACAATGATACACCACTTCACACCCTCTAGAATGGCTATAATAAAAGAGACAGACATTTACAGTTCTGGTAAAGAGATGGAGAAATTGAAACCATCATACATTGCTGGTGGAAATGTAAAATGGTGCAGCTGTTGTAGAAAAGTTTGGCAGTTCTTCACAAAGTTAAACAGAGCTGCCCTGTGGCCTAGCAATTCAACTCCTAGATATGTAGCAAGAGAAATGAAAACACATGTCTGCACAGAAGCTTGCACACGAATGTTTATAGGAGCATTATTCATAACAGCCAAAAGGTGGAAACCACTCAAATTCCCATCAACTGATGAACCGAAAAATGAAATATTGTGTAGCCATACAATGGAATATTATTCAGCTATAAAAAGGAACAAAGTATTGATACATAGTAAAATTTGGATAAAGGTCAAAAACATGCTAAGTGAAAGAAGGCAGACCCAAAAGACCACATATCATGTCTTTCTGTTTGTATGAAAACTCAGAAAACAAAAATCCACAGAAACAGAAAATAGATTATTGGTTGGGAGTAGCAATGGGGAGTGACTGAAAACGGGCACAAGTTTTCTTTCGGGGGTGATGGAAATCTTTTAAATAAGATTGTGTTGATGGTAACACAACTCTAAAGTACATTAATAATAAACTGTACACTTTAAAACATGTAGAACACCAAAAGCGTGATTCACAAAAGAAAAAATTATGAATTGGACCTCATCAAAATTCAAAACCTTTGCACTTCAAAAGACACCATTAAGAAAATGAAAAGGTTGGGGCGCCTGGGTGGCTCAGTGGGTTAAGCCGCTGCCTTCGGCTCAGGTCATGATCTCAGGGTCCTGGGATCGAGTCCCACATCGGGCTCTCTGCTCAGCAGGAAGCCTGCTTCCCTCTCTCTCTCTCTGCCTTCCTCTCCGTCTACTTGTGATCTCTCTCTGTCAAATAAATAAAATCTTTAAAAAAAAAAAAGAAAATGAAAAGGCAAGCAACAGTCTAATAGAAAATATCCACATATCATATATCTGGCAAGGACTTGTATCTAGAATGTAAAAACAATTCTTACAACTGAACAATAAAAAGACGATAAAGATAATAATTCAAAAATGGGAAAAATATGTGAACAGACACCTCACCAAATAAGATACACAACTAGCTAATAAGCACACAAGACAATGCTCATCATCAATTGTCATTAAGGAAATACAAATTACAACCACAATGAGTTATCATTTCACACTCATTTAGAATGGCTATGATAAAAAGACAGACAATAACAAATGTTGGCAAGGATTTGGGGAAACAGAAACCCTCCTACATTGCTGGGGAAAAGCAAATAGTATGACCACTTTGGAAAACAGTTTTGCAGTTTCTTGAAAAGTTAAACATAAATTTGCCATATGTTCCAGTAATTCCACCCTTAGGTATCTACCAATAAGAAATGAAAATTGGGGAGGGTATGTGCTATGGTGAGTGCTGTGAAGTGTGTAAACCTGGTGATTCACAGACCTGTACCCCTGGGGATAAAAATATATTATATGTTTATAAAAAATAAAATTAATAAAAAAAAAGAAATGAAAACATAGGTCCACGGGAAATCTTGTGCACACATGTTCTTAGCAACTAATATTAGTAGTAATAGCCAACAACTGGAAACAACCTATCAACTAGGGAGTAGACAGGAAAAGTGTGTTATATCCACAAAATAGAATATTATTTGGCAATAAAAAATTAATGAGGTAAGGATACATGCTACAATATGGATGAACTTTAAAAATATCATGCTAAGTGAAAGAAGCCAGGCACGAAAGACCACATATTGTAAGATTTTATTTAGATGAAATGTCAAGAATAGGCAAATTTATAGAGACAGAAAGTAGATTAGTCGTTACCTGGGGATGGGAGAGGGAATAAGGATTAACTATAAATGAGCATGAAGGATCTTATTGGGGGAATGAAAATTTTCTAAAACTGTTTATGGGGATGGCTGCACCACTCAGAAAAGTTACTAAAAATCACTTAATTATACATTTGAACCGAGTGACTTTTATGGTATGTAAAATACATTTCAATAAAGCTGTTAAAAACAGGAAAAGAACAGTAGGGGAAACTGGATGAAGGGTACACAGGAAGTTTGTACTACCTTTGCGACTTTTCTGTAAAGCTAGAGCCATTCTGAAATTTTAAAAATTAAATAAAAATTAACAAGAATATGTTTGTGGGCCGATATAAGTATATGGCAGTACCTACCATTGTGAAGAGACATTTACAAAGATGAGATAAGAAAATTCCATTACAGAGCAGCATTAACAGATGAACACTTGATGTGATTATTAAGATGGGGAACCCTGACTGCGAGCCCCAATTAAACAAAATGTATTCCCCCCCCGCCAAAAAATTCCAATATTTCTATTAGTAGTCTTGTGTAACAAAAAACAGCACCCAACTATCGTTTTATTTTGGATTTCATCAGTAATCACTTGTTGAAATTTGTTTTCTCTCTTGTTATATAAGTGCATGCAAATTATCCACAATTTCACCTTTTGGACTGCAACGCCTAAAGTATTTACTATCTGCGCTTCACAGAAAGTTTGCCAAGCCCTGTTCTACACCATAACAGGATAAATATAAACATAATCAGTCTCTTTCTTGAGTGTATTCTTATCATTACCTAGTTTTGGCATAAGGCCCTCTTGGATATGTCCTATAAAGGATAAGCCTTGCATCTCTTCTGCTTATGGCAGTATTTGGGATTTCCATAAATAGAAACACTATTAGCTTAATATTTCTAGCAAAGCCTTGATGTCATTGTTATTATCATGACATTAAAGGGCCAACACCATACCACAGTATGAAGATGACTCTCATCAAGTTGTGATGTCACCAGGACATGGACTCACCGAGGTCAACTAGATATCAAGTGGCTCCCATGGCCTCACACCCTGCCTTTGGCATCACCCTGGCACATCACCTTACTACGGAGTCATATACTATCACTGCTGTGACAGAATTCTGCCCTGATGCCACTCTGCCGAGATGTCGGACTAATTAACCCCTACTTCTTTCCACTCCTTTGGCGGCGGCAGGGAGGGGGAGGGTAGCCACAGCCACCCGCACGAGCCCAGGAGGCAGTCCTCAGATCCTACCGTTGTCCCTTCCGCCTGCCACGGCAGGTCAGGGCCCCCGTGGGACAGGACCTTTCGGCTCCCATAACTCTCTTGCCAGGACCCCACACCCGTTTCTTGTGGCCGACTCAATGGCCCATTAGCGACCACCCACCCCGGTTCCACACGAAGCCGCTCCCCGTACCTGACTCCATTCTCCAGCTGTCATCCTGGGCCAATTCCACCGGCCACTTGACTACGGCGGCCGCAAAGGACCCTGGGACCTGTAGTTCCGCGCTGCTAGGGGCTGAGTCGGTGAGAGTGGCAAAGACGCCTCCCCGCCCGGAACTGCGCTCAAACTGCAACTCCCAGAGGCGCCCCGGGGTGGAAAAGAAGCAAAGGAACGAGGAAGACCAGTGATTGGTGGTACTCTGCCGGCTCTTTTGATTGGCAGTCGTAACTGGCGACGTGAGGCGGTCGTGGATCGCGCTTCACGGAGATCCTGGGAAAGAGACATGGAGGGGTGTGTGTCCAACCTAATGGTCTGCAACCTGGCCTACAGCGGAAAGCTGGAGGAGTTGAAGGAGAGGATCCTGGCGGATAAATCCCTGGCTACTAGGACTGACCAGGTAAAGCAGCGCAGAGGCCTCTCCGCATGTGGTGGCGTTGACGAGGCCCAACGTGGCTGCCTGGGCCAGCCCAAGGGAGGCCGGTTCCATAAGGACCAGATCCCCGCCTCCGCCGCCCCATCTTTAGACGGGGTCACCCTAGGACTCGGAATCGGGGCGGCAGGAGCGAATCCCGCAAACCTCAAATATTTTGGGGAGGAGGGCGGGTACTTAGCTCCCTGAATTTTGAATATTTCTAGAACGTTTACCGCGTTTCTCAGAAGTGCCCAATCTTTGAGCTGCCCGTGGAGGAAAGCTTTTTTTTTTTTTTTTTCCTTTAATGGGTTTCTTTACTTTTTACTAGTCGTTTTATTCCATGAAACACGTGTAACCAGACGCCAGTTCTGTGCCGGGCAGTTTACTAGGAGCTGGGGATACAGCCGAGTGGAAGAAGCAGACGTTAGTAACGTAACCCCAAATCGTACGTCCAGTAACAAATTGTAGTGACTGCTCTGGAGAGCAGTTTACGTGGTGCTTTCAGAACACAGAACGGCAGGACCTGACTTAATCTCCCTTAGAAGAGCGAATGTTGTGATAATTGAAAAGGTATTGCGAAGGAGGGAAGGTTAGTTAGATCTTGAAGGTTGAGTGGGATTCTCCTGGGGGAGTGAAGGGGCATTCCTAGGCAGAGGCAGACCAAAAGTGAATGAACTTTGGGAAGTGTTTCTGCTCTTCTGCTCAAAGGACCCTCGTGCTTTGACCCCAAGTTTCTAGAAAGATTCACGGTGACCTCAGCAAGCCAACAAATATTTATAGATTGCATTCTGTATGACAGGTACCATTCTAAGCACTTATCAATACAGTGTCAGGGATCTGCAAATCTCCATTTTGTGTCTTTCGGAAGAGCAGAAATCAGGAGACTGACTTCTGGAACTTCCCTTTATTGTGCAACCTGAAAATGGCTTTACCTTTACCTAATTTACCTTCGTGATGGTCTGATAATATTTAATACTTGAAATTTAAGTTAATAATGTCAAATTAAGATTTAGTAATCTGTTCTTCACTGAGTCAATGGAATAAAAAAGAGGAAAGCTATTCCAGGTCAGGAAACTTAAGAACCAAGGCTCATACGCAAATTACGGGCCTTGTGTGGAGCCTGATTGAAACAAGCCAGCTATTAAAAATCACTTGGAGGACAACTGGGGAAATCTGAATACTGACTGAGTTTTAGATTTTATAAAGGAGTTAGTATTAATTTTGATAGGTGTGATAATGGCCTCCTGGCTATCTATGTAGGACAGCATCCTTATTCTTTAGATACTGAAATATTTAGGGATGAAAAATCATGATATTTAGAATTTGTTTTTTAAAAATTACCTCATCAGGAAAAAAAAACCTGAAGAAATAAAGTAAGGCAAATATGGCAAAATATTAAATCTAGGTAATAGGCATATGGGTTTCTGTTACAGTATCTATTTTTATGTGTTTGAAATTCTTTTGTAATAAAATTTAAAATACCACTTTCTTTTCCATAGAGCTAAGAAGTACAGCTGTCACTGCAAAAAAACAAATTCCCGGGTCGCCTGGGTGGCTCCGTGGTTAAAGCCTCTGCCTTCCACTCAGGTCATGATCTCAGGGTCCTGGGATTGAGCCCCGCATCAGGCTCTCTGCTCAGCAGGGAGCCTGCTTCCCTCTCTCTCTGCCTGCCTCTCTGCCTACTTGTTATCTCTGTCTGTCAAATAAATAAATAAAATCTTTTAAAAAAATGAAAAAAAAACAACAACAAAAAAACCCCCAAATTCCCTTTGAGAAACACAACTAACTCCTGACTTATTTTTTTAAAAGTAATGTTGCTGTCTAATTTTGAGTGTGGTAATCTTTTTAAATATATAGATAATCTCAGCTAGTTTTATGATCATTTCTTTCCCATAAGATTCGTTCATTCTTTCCAGAGCATCTAGAAATACCAGCATCAGACAGAGGTTTGTGGACCGGCTTCACCATTTGCTAGCTATGTGACCTTGGATAAGTTGCCTACCCTGAGGAGTCTTAGTTTCCTCATCTGGAAAATGGGGATAATGTCCAATGTCTAGGATCCTGGACATTAAATGAGACGATGACTGCAGAACTCTCAGCAGAGTGCCTGGCATAACAGTACATAAATAATGTCATAGTAAATAGAGCTGTGTTCCTGCCATAGCGGCGAAATCAGTCTTGTGCTCGACTGCTTTCAAGACTGTGTTCTGCCCAGAATTAACATTCATCATTGGATTCTCCCCCATGTTACTGAAACCTTGTTCTCTCTTACGACACTAAGTAATATGGTATAAAGTTACCTACCCCAGGATCCTGTGCTCTCCATTTCTTATTTCCAAACTATAGGCTTGCTGGCCCCAGTGTTAATCTTTTTCTGCTTTCTTGCCTTCCTTCTTCTATTTCTCTTCAAGAATATCGATCGTCTTGCTTCTGTCTTTCCCATGCAGGACAGCAGAACCGCGTTGCACTGGGCATGCTCAGCCGGACATACAGAAATTGTGGAATTCTTGCTGCAACTTGGAGTGCCAGTGAACGATAAAGATGATGTGAGTCCTAGGCAGAGTTGATAAAGGCCTGGTTATCTTTAGACTCCAGACTGGTATTTACGGAGGACTGCCTATCAAGCTCACAGACAAAATTGTAACCTTTATGACTAGGCAGTTAGTTACAGCAGGGCCCCGGTGACCTCACACAAGTCTTTGGGTGCATTATTTTAGAATGTTGGTTCTGCCACTCAGACCCCATAAGTTAAGGTTAATGTGTAGATTAAGGCTACAAGACTACAGATCCTTTTTATTATGTTGGAAAGCTTTTTTGTGTGTGAGCATTGCCTGAATACTCAGGGCCTGAATATCCTTTTGTTGTTGTTATACAGAGATTTATTGTAATGGTATTGGTTATATTAGGATAAAACTTGGTGAAGAATAAGGATAGAAATGTTTTGTAGGCAAGTTCCTTTTCAAGGATGCTCCCTGAAGGAATATTTATAATAGCAAAGAAATAAAAACGGTTCAGTGTAGACCTGGTTGACTATAGTGGGAATAGCCATATTAATAAAACGGTATGCAACTAATAAAGTCAAGAATCCAAAGAAGGATGTAGAAAATTCTCATAAGACAAGAAGTGGACATTGTGGGAACTTTATATCCTATAATCCCAATTGGAAAACGCATTAGAATTACACCTGTATCATTCTTTCTGTGTTATAGGATTATGGGTGGTTTGGTGTCCCTTCTGTATACATCTGCTCTCCAAATTTTTCGCGGTGTTTAATGAGGGGAAAAGAAGGTCACTTTTTTTTTTTTTTTAACCATTCACACACAGCTCTTTGTAAACCGTACCTACATGTCAGCATTAATCCCTGTGCCTTTCCCCCCCTGGTTTTCGTACTGCCTACCTCTTTCATAGGCAGGCTGGTCTCCTCTTCATATTGCTGCTTCTGCTGGCCGTGATGAGATCGTAAAAGCCCTTCTGGGTAAAGGTGCTCAAGTGAATGCTGTCAACCAAAATGGCTGTACGCCCCTGCATTACGCAGCTTCCAAAAACAGGCATGAGGTAGGCCTCCGTTCCTTGCTGCTCCTCTTGAGCTCTGAACCTGTACATGAGCACAACTAGATGTCTGCATTGTTTTTTTCCCTTGGGGTTCCAGATCGCTGTCATGTTACTGGAAGGCGGGGCTAATCCAGATGCTAAGGACCATTATGAGGCCACAGCAATGCACCGGGCGGCAGCCAAGGGTAACTTGAAGATGATTCATATCCTTCTGTACTACAAAGCATCCACAAATATCCAAGACACTGAGGGTAACACTCCTCTGTAAGTGACAAGTAGCAGTCATCTGTCCTCTCCTTGACATTAGCCTGCTTGCACTAATTCTCACACATCGCTTCTTTTTTTATTCTGCTTATAATCATAATACATGTGTATGACAAAAAATTTGGAAATACACATAAGTATAAGGATAAAAGTTAAAATTACCTATGTACTTTTCATGTATTTCCTCCCATTCTTTGTATGCAAATGTGCATATTTAAAAAAATTTTTTTTGCAAAATTGGGATCATACTATGTATGTAATTACATTGTGTTCCTTTAACCTCAGTATATTGTGAGCGTTTTCCAATGTCATTAAATTTTTTTTATTTAATGTTTTTAAAACATTTTTGAATGGCTCTATACAGTTCCATTTTATGGATGTGCCAGAATTTAATCATTCCTCTGACTGTATGTTTAAGCTTTTTTGAGTTTTCCATGAATATAAATCATGCTACATTGATCAAGTTTATACAAAAATCTATGGCCATATTGTTGATGATTACCTTAGTATAGACTCCTAGAAGCAGGACTGCCGAGTCAACAAATAGACACATTTTGAAATTGTTGCTATGTATTGTCAGATTGCTTCCAGAGGAGTTGTGTCATGGTACCCACCCCCCAACAGCAGGTTTGAGAGTGCCTATTACCCCCTCACCAACACTGAGAATAACCTTCTGTTCTATCAGACGTGGTGTTTCAAAGTTGTCATTTGTGTTTTTATTATCAGCGAAGCGTAACATCTTTTAATGTTTCCACCTAATTGGATTTCTTCTCCAAATTAAAACCTTTCATGTGTCCCTTTCTCTGCTTTCGGGGAATTAATTTATTTCTTGTGATTTTTTTAAGTGCCCTCAACTTGATATACTAGAAATATTAACTTGCTATGTTAGTCGAAACTGTTTTTGCCAGTTTTTCTTTTCATGTTCATTTTTTTTTTTTTTTAAGAACAGAAGTTTTCAGCTTCTAAGTAGTCAGATCTGTTAATCTTCCCTCATGACTGGAAAGTCCTTTCTCACCCTGAAATTAAAGATTTACCTGTATTTTATTGGAGGCTTTAAAAAAATTGCATTGGTTTTGGTTGAGAGTTACCGTTCTTCATGTAACTCAGGTCCATCTGGAATTGATTCATGCGTATGACCTGAGGCCACCGTCTGCCTTGATATTTTTTTTTGGCAGTACGTGGCTACTTTTCTTCCTTAGTGAGTGGTGACTTTTTTGAACCAGAAATTCTGAGTCTCCTTTTTAATCTAAAATGAGATTCAGTCTTTTGCGAGTATGATTTTCTTAACTCTTCGTTTTAAAAAAATCTTTTCTCTGGTCCCGAGTGACTCTGTTTAGAAAGACTTGCACATTCTAGCTCTTTTCTCCGTAACAAGGAAGAAACCTAGGAGTCAGGCAGGACAGGGTCCCGGGAAAAGCCTAGGATTTAGGGAGAGCTAGATGCTGTTTACTCTATTCAAACTCAGCCATTTAATCAACTATGTTAAATACTTAACATTAAGTAACTTGGAAAAGTAACTTAACCTTCCTAAGCCTTAATTTCCACATCTGTAATATGAGGATTGTAATTCCTTCCTCACTAGATTGTTGTGCGGCTTAAATAACATGACAGGTAAAGCACCTGTTACCCTGCCTAATAAACCGTTAAGTGCCTACAAGGTTTCCCCTTCAGTTACCGCCCAGCCATGTCAACATAGGTAAGGACTTCAACCTCTGCCACAATTTCAGCTGTAAATTGAGGATGATTACCACCATGTTAACTTACAAGGTGGCCGTAAGGATCAAATGAGATAACACCTTTTAAACTGCTTTTTCAAAATTCCAACCACACAAATTGCTATTAGCAGATTATGAGCTGGGGCTTTTCTAAATCGTAGCCCTGAAGTATTGAGTGCCTTTGGGGCAAACTACTCTAATCTCCCTAAAATATGGATGCTGTTCTTAGGCTGGCATAGATCCCTTCTTCAACTGTCATGTGTCCAGAATTAGGATAAATGATTTGATACCATGAGGCCATTCCATGGAATTTTAGCTTACCAACAGTCTTTCCCATGCAAATCGATCTTCCTTTCCTGATTAAATATTCTAATATTATACCACCTAGTAATATGCCATTCATACCACCTCTCAGGAACTCCTCATGGTTACCTACAATCAGTAGGGAGTAATCAGTCTTTGTGGTCCTCAATTTCAGACACTTAGCCTGTGACGAGGAGAGAGTGGAAGAAGCGAAACTGCTGGTGTCCCAAGGAGCAAGTATTTACATTGAGAATAAAGAAGAAAAGACACCCCTGCAAGTGGCCAGAGGTGGTCTGGGTTTAATACTCAAGAGAATGGTGGAAGGTTAAGCAGCTTGGATGTATTATTCCTGTGTATGTTCTGTGATTGTCCTAGTGTCCTGGAAACTCATATCCTTGTGCACAAGCCATCATCTGTGAATGATGAAGTGTTTTCGTCTTCAAAGTCTTAAAACATGTTGAATATTGTTCCTGCTGAGGTCTTTGTTCTAAGCTTACAGCTAGCTTGCCCGACATTGAATAACTGTTGGGATTGTTCTACTCTTGTTGTACATTACTTTGTACCGAATTCGGGTTAATTTTGAGTTAGTTGGTTCTGTGGCTGTGATGAGTCTTCAGCACCCTCCCCTCTGAGGCAGAACAACTCCAATAGCACCAAGCCATTTGTTCTGTCACATGTTTCTAGGTAGGTTCTTGAATGTTCCACTGTCCAGTTGAAACACATCCTGACTTTTCTCTCAAGCTTACTCAGAGGCCTATACCAAAAATTTCTGTTTTTTCAACAATACACTCTAGTTTTATTTTTGTTATGGAACACGTATGTATTTTAAAGGACCAGATTTTCAGTTGGAGGGCATGCTATCCAAGTTCAGAATTCCTAAACACTAAAATAATGCAGAATAAGAGCCGGTGTACTCATGTATCTTTTTAATGAGCTTGTTCCCTCCAAAATAAAATGTATTTTTAAAACAGAAGTTTTAAAGTACCTGTATTAAGTTATCCTGTATTGGGAAGAAATGTCAAACCCGCTAATGTGATATGTAACAAAAATGTATTTTGATTTGTATTCCAGAAACAAAAAATAAAATGTTGAGAGAATCTCCCAGTTTCTCTTTCAAGTCAGTTAGACGTCCCATGTAAGCCTTAAAATCCTTCACAAAGACATTTTTCAGTTTTTGCTAGCTCTGAAGTCAATAAAATTAGTGAAGCTTGAGCTGCAGCTAAAATCTTTAAAAATAGTAATCTTCTGAATTGCTAATTAAGTGTGGACCAAAAGAAAGTAAGTGTGACCTTGATCTCAATTTAGGGAACCAGCGTAAATGATTGCTAGTCATAAAATCTAATGAACTCCAAGTGACTCTTCAAATTATTTTTTTAATTTGAATCTCATGCTGCAAATATTGCTTGAAATCAGTAATCCCGGTGAGCCCACAAACTTGCATTAATTGTGGGTCAGGCTTAACGGCCAGTAGTTGAAATGAGTTCTGTAAACATGAATGGTGTCATTGATAATGTAAAACCTGTACATAAATATTTTGAGCGCTGATCATTACAGATATTAATCAGGGAAGCATCTTATGCAATGAAATGTTTGTTTATTGAATGCCAGGGATAGAATTAATGACAGAGGAAATCATTTCTTTACAGTGGTTTTTAGTGGTAAAGAGAGAGTAAAGTTGTATTTAATTGAATTGGGCCTGTTAGGTCTGAAGGCATTTACTCTTTATAAACACTGACTTTATGTCTAAGGTAATCGGCTTTGTGGGTGTGAAAGAGAATGGATCTTAGTTCTTTAGTAAGACACAGATGGAACCAAGCCTCAGTTAATTTGTAGGCTACTGGAATTTTATAAATATAAACTAATAATTATAAGGATATTAATGGCCCTGGATATTGATCAGATTGTTATCTGTTCATATAGGAAACCCAACAGAGATGAATCTGATTCAAGGTCAGCAGGTTTTACAGTTGCTTCCAAATGAACCCCAGAAAGATGAGAATTTCAGTTGTAAAGCTTAACTGAATATAAGCTGAAAGGTGCAGGTAAATAGGAACAGTGGAAAAAAAGTGTATCTGTTGGAGGGAATCCACAATTTGAGGGAATTTCTATGATACTCAGGGTAAATCCGCATTTGCTTCATCATCTTTGACTTAGCGGTTTAACCACATGACCCCTGTGTTTTGATTTCTCCATTTCTTTTCTTTTCTTTTTTTTTTTTTTGGATTTTCTTTTTTGGATTTTTTTAATCATTTTTTTAAATTTATCTTCAGCATAACAGTATTCATTGTTTTTGTACCACACCCAGTGCTCCGTGCAGTCCGTGCCCTCTCTAATACCCACCACCTGGTTCCGCCAACCTCCCACCCCCTCACCTCTTCAAACCCTTCAGATTGTTTTTCAGAGTCCATAGTCTCTCATGGTTCACCTCCCCTTTCAATTTCTCCATTTCTTAACTGTATCAACTATAGTTAGGTCACGATGTGGCTGTGTCACACTATCGTGTCTGGGCCCTATCGTGTCACACTATCGAGCCCCCAGGTCAGTCTGTGGGCAAGTGTGATACGGTGGAGGGGCTCTTTACTTTGCGTTCTGTGGCCCCAGCGTCACAGTTCTGACTGCCTGAAATTGCAGAAATTTGTATGCACATTTTTCTGGGGAAGGGTTTTTTTCTGTAGCTTTCACCAGATTCTCAGAGGGATCTGTGACTGCCCAAAAGGGTAAGAATCTCTGGTCAAGAGAAAAAAAGAGGGGCGCCTGGGTGGCTCAGTGGGTTAAAGCCTCTGCCTTCAGCTCAGGTCATGATCCCAGAGTCCTGGGATCGAGCCCTGCATCGGGCTATCTGCTCAGCGGAGAGCCTGCTTCCCTTCCTCTCTCTCTGCCTGCCCCTCTGCCTAGTTGTGATCTGTGTCTGTCAAATAAATAAATAAAATATTTAAAAAAAAAAAAAAGAAAAAAAGAGTATTGAACCAATTATCTAACAATAGTATAGTTCTGCCACACTATATAGTTTATAAATACTTATAATCCATTCTCCATTGCAGCCTTCAAGAAGTCTAAAAACCATCTCCATTTTACAGTTGAGAAAATACCCAGAGCCAGAGGAATCTAGCTTTCCTGGGTCCTGGTCCATTTTCTGCCTGCCTCTAGTCAAAAACTGGACCAAATGGAAAGTACTGTGGCATTTTGATAATAACCTGGTAGTTGTAGCACCTTCCCCGCCCACCCGGACCTCAGGCCTCCCCCACCTGCTAGTCTTTACTTGGGTGGTTTGTTTTTAGTTTCCTGAAACCTTCCTTAACATCTCTAAGTCTTTGTTTTGTTTTGTCTTGTTGAAACCAAAGCTTCAAAGAGAAGATGATTGACTACTGATTGGTTTGAACCTTTCATGAGACCCTCTAACCTGTTTTCCAACACATAGACATTGCAAAACAATCTTTTATTACTACAACTTTGGGTTTGTTTCATTGAAATTAATTTGTTGCAGTTGAAGAGCATTACACTGGGATCTAGTGGATGCGGTATAATCTCGGGCAGATTATTTTCTCTCCTTACTCACAGAGTCTTCTCTCTGGGGATTGGTGGGGGATACATAGGAATGAGCCAACCTTTTTTTTAATTTAAATTTAAATTTTTTATTTTGTTTTTTCAGTGTTCTAAAATTCATTGTTTGTGTACCACACTCAGTGCTCCATGCAGTATGACCCAACTTTTTAAAACCACATTTACCCCTGCCTATCTCCCCAACTAAGAAGATAACTCTCTCATTATTTCCCCTCTCCACCCAATCACAGGCAGGGATAGGCCCTTGTGTGTGTTAAGACCCTCAGGTGTGCTGCAGTTGAAAAAGGTCGAGGGCTATTCTCCCAAAGCTCCCTCCTAGCTCTTCTACCTTTACTTACTCAAAGCTCATCAAGCCTAAGTTACCCAGAAGCCAGGGTAAGAGCTACAGATATTAACCCCACAGTGTGTATTGGGGATAGAGGTCACCTGATGCTCTGAAGCCCACTGGAGATACCAGCGTACATGATTTCTTAGCTATTGGTCAAGAATCTCTACGTGTTAGTCCCTTCTCCTCATAGAACCCTGTAATGTGGAGGCCCTCCCCCGTGCGGTACAAATGTCGGCCTTCCTTGCCTGCTCTCAACACGCTGTTGTTGACAAAATGCAAGAAATTGTCACAGTTAGCGAGGCTGTAAAACTCAGGGACAAGAGCTAGCTCATTCTTATCATGATATCACGGCCACAGTACCTGGTTCATAGAAGCTGTTCAATCCGTTCATACCCAGCAGATGACTGAATAAACAGATGAATTTGAGGAGAATAAGGACCTGCAGCCAAAAATCTGTTCTGTTGACTTTAGCATATCCTAGTTGCTAAGTGCAGAAACAGATGAAGTTCCTGGAGATCTTTTTGGGTAGCAAGAAGTGAATGGTTAAGAAACCTACAGCTGCTTTGGGATTTGGTTGGGACTACCCACTTAAATTTTAACTCTCTGTGGCAAAATAAATCCGGTAGTACACTCTCTGAATGAGAATTATGCTGGAGTAATTTTGAAGTTTAATCAGAATGTGTGGTAATGACCCATTCCATTTCTTATTTTCTGATCCACCTTTGCTTGGTTCCATTGTTGGAAAGCTCTTTCACATGAGCCAATTTTCCTGCCCAAGTAAACTTTAGCGAAAACTTTGTTACGATTTCATATTTTACAGGGTCTCAAGATTTATCACAGAACAAATACGTGGTGTATTATGGATATACTAATAGAAGACTGAGGAGACCGAGATGAAACTTGCACTCACCCCAAGTGGCCTTATAAGTAGGTAGAGTAGATGGTAACCCACATGGTTTGATGTGAGAAGTCTCCTTTTTCCAGAAATAGCTCCCCTCAGGATTGTTCCGGTGCTTGAAATTCTACCATTTAGACTCTGGATTAAGGAATCCCCTGTGTTCCAGAATCCCCTTTCCAAAGGTAAATACTTAAAAGAGAGCTAGCTCACTATCAATCCAAATGACATCACTGGATGATAAAAGATCATGGTCACTAGACAAAAACAGGTCACAGAACAGCTGCCTTTTAAAATCAGGTGCGGGGTGGGGTGGTTGGTTGGGGAGTGTTCCTGGAGGGCCCAGTCCGTTGAGCGTCCAACTCTTGATTTCAGCTCAGGTCATGAGCTCAGGGTCCTGAGATTGAGCCCCACATCCGGGCTCTGCGCTCAGCAGGGTGTCTGCTTGAAGATTCTCTCACTCTGCCCCTCCCTCCCTACTCACGTACATTCCCTCAAATAAATAAAGAAAATCCGTAAAAAAAAAAAAAAAGTAAATAAAGTGGTAGCAAGGGTAGAGGTAAATCCTGAGCAATGATTTCTGCCTGGGGGATGTAGAGCTGAGTGGGTCACTGAGCTAGTAGGTACGTGAGAATCCTGGGTGTTTGGAAACTAAGATGCCAGATGGCCAGGAAGGGCACTGAAAGGAGAGATCCCAAGATACCACTTTAGATTAACCCTACTTACTTCCCAGCCTTACCCAGCTAAGGTTTTCACATGGGCAGCATGTACTCTATATTTTTAAATCTGGGCTTTCCCCTCCATTCCTGTTTGATTTTAGCTCAGCTTCCAGGCTATTGAGATCATTTTGAGTCCTACAACCTAGTAATCATTCTCCTCAGGAGGAAGGCATCCACACATTTGTTAAGTGTCCCTTCTGTGTTTTTATCTAAGTCACTAGGTCTTAATCTTGGATTCAGGGAGTCTGTAATTTACCTAAAACTGTATAAGACACTTTGTGTATATAAGCGGTTTTCCTATGGAGAGGGGTCCAGAGTTTTCAACAGATTTTCAAGGTGATCCATGACCTTCAAAAAAGCTGAAAACCGCTAAATCCACTATTCATCAGTATTTTGACCAGAGCAATGTTGATAAGGACAGAGTTGTGTAAGATCACCAAGAGTGACTTCCTTCCTGCTCAGCACCAGTCCATCAGAAATTTGGGAGGTACAGCTATTGACTATTACATATTGGTCTCTTGTAATTTGCCTCTATTATAAAGGCAGAAGAGAAAAGTGAATTCTAGCTACTTTGGTGTTCTGGTAATGGAGATTTTTACACTGCTGGTGTTTAGTTTTTAATCTTTAAATATTAGATCATTCTCAAAACCTTCATCATTTTGCTTACTGGACCCATCAGACACTGTGTATCATAATATATTTAATGTGAATGGAATTATAGATGCTTCAAAAAATCCCTATGAATCGTTGAAAATTGACACATCAAAGAAAATACCTAAGTAAAAGCTTGTTACTTCTCTCCATGGCTCCAGATAAATGTAAATTAAATGTTAAGTTCACTCAAACCGATAAAGGTTCTACCTCAATTCCTGTGTAAGTATATTCTCTGTATAAAGGGCTTTGCAACTTAAGAAAATCCCCTACATGAAAATCGGGGTGTGGTAAGTTAGAGATTCATTACTTCATTCAAAAAGGATTCACCTTGGAAAGAAGCAGACACAACACAAGTACAGACTGTTTGATCGCATTTATACAAAGGTCAAGAAAAGGCAATGGCTGACTGAGCATAATTAAAAAATAATAATGAAAAGAGAAAGCAAAGCTAATCTCTAATGACGGAAAGCAAATCAGTGTTTGCCTGGGGCCGGGGTGATGGTGGGATGGCACAAAGTGGCATCAAAAACACTTTGGATCGGTGGAAATGCTCTATTTAAGCTGTGGTGGTTTCATGGGCGTATACATCTGTCAAAACTCATCAAATGATACACGTGAAATGGGTGTGCTTTATTGTACATGAAGTATATGTCGATAACATTAATCAAAGATTTACCTTAGGATCATTCAAATAAGATTTTATTGAGCCTCAAAATAAGATTTAAAATCTGATTACACAAATGAGAAAGTCTACCCATAAATTTCTTCAAGTGGAATGTGGGGAAAATATGATCAATGGAGAAAACATTTTAGCATGTTAGTTAATAGTTAGCATTTATACAAAAATGGTATCTATTAACGTGGAATATCCCAACAGTGAAACAGATTAAATAATTAGTTCAGATTTTCTAAAACAGATCTTAAGTGTTCATTTAGAACAGTTTCCTATTCTGGCCCTTCTAAAGTAGATAGGATCAGACAGAGTGATAACATCTCATTAGAAGCTAAATTGTACATCACCCATGATCCTAACATTTTGTGATCACCGACGAACACGTTATTTGGAATTGTTTGCCTGTACATCATCTTGCATTTAAAAATTAGGTTATTTAAAAATTTTGCTGTGCTCAAGATCTTGTATAGCAGGGTGGTTCCTTGGGAAATCTAATATGATAAATGAAGCACTGATTTTTAAGACCTCGTTTGAATAGGTACCCTTTACATATCCTCCTCTGGAATTTTTGAGGATTTCTCCCCGCTCCCATCTCTCTCAAAGAATGCTGGCAAATTCTTGTCTTTGTGGCCATTGTGAAAATGAATTAGGGAAGCCCTTACCAACTGATCCTAGGAATAGCATTGAATCCAGTTAATGCCACCTTGTCACGTGTGCATGCGGAATGTAACAGAGTAGCTGAAAATAGAGAAATGAGATTTTCCAAAGGACAATGTAGATATTGCTGCAAAATGCCTTCAACCGAATTAGAAAGTCACTTGCTTTGTCATTAGTTACACTTACATGTTAGAGTGTAAGTAACAGAGGAACCCTTGCATTTATCTTGACCTATTTATTCTGGATCAAAGGCAAGAGCACCTTGTTAGAAGAGGGCAGGTCAGAAGAGAGGGACGTGGTGGGAGACTGGTTAGGGCAACTCCAAATGCCAGTAATGGGTTCCCTACTGATGAACACTGTACTTGGCTACCAGCCTATGGCTTATTCACTCCCTTTTCCCTGTCGCACAAGGGCTCCGTTACAATCCCGGGCTCGGGATCAGACTCTGGCTCCGGCTCCAGCTCTGGCTCTGTCTCTGGCTCCAGCTCTGTATCCAGCTCAGGCACCGGGACAGGCTCCGGCTCCAGGAAAGGCTCCGACTCTGAGACAGGCTCTGGCTCTGGGACAGGCTCTTGCTCTGGGCCAGGCTGTGGGGCTGGCTCCCGGACAGACTCAGGCTCCGGCTCCGGGGTCGGCTCATGATCTGGACCCAGGGTGGTAGCGGGGTCATTCTCGTGGCCAGAAGGTGGCAGAGTCGCTTCGAGTTGGAGAGCATGTTCCCCTGCCATTGCCTCGAGCTCTGCACTTTGGTTTATCTTTGTCATTGGTCTGCAGGAAGAAGGCCCAGGGAAGAACGAGTTAGGGTTCATCATTTCACGTGGAGCCCTAGGCTCTAGCTTCAGTGACCACAGGTTCCAGTCTGCTCAGGGCCTCTGTGATGTCTGAGATTCTGACTCACTGTCACACTGCACGCTTGTCTTCTCTCCCAGCCAGAGAGGTTAGGTCTCAACAAGAGAATAAGAGTCCAAGAGAGAAAAACTAGGATCCCAGAGGTGGTTAAATGAGTTGATAGAGAGCTTAGAGCAGAGTCTGGCACACAGTTGTCAGGAACTGGTAGCTGCTGCCACCCTTCTTCTATAGAAGCAGTGAGGGGGAGCAGAAAGGCACCCCGGTATGTCGGTCTAAAGGGGGCGCCGAGGAAGTGCTGGCTGATAGTGCGACGCCCGACAAATATCAACGTTCAAGTAAAGGCAACAAAGTAAGATCTTACTCAAGTTCTGGGCTGGTTTTTGAATTTCTCTTCCTTTCCTTCCCCTTTGCCTTGGCCTTGGCCTTGCTCCTTGCGAAGCACACAACAGAGGTGATGATGGCAGCACCCAACAGGGTACCCACCAGCGCCCCAACGATGATTCCAACTTCCGGATCTGGAAGAAACAAGCACCTGGTTGGTAAAGTGGAACACGCTGTCTGCCTCCCACGTGCGCATTTGTGGCCCATGTGGACTATCCAGAGCCTTCATGTGGTGGGGAGCATGACTCGTAGAGGCTGGAAACCCCCAGAACTCTGCTCACCCTGGCTCCACTGTGGAGCTCACCCATTCACACGGATACACATAGACACATGTGCCAACCTGGGGGAGGGGGCACAGAGCTCACTTTCAAAATAGGGCTGAGGGAAGTGAGTCTTCAATGGCCATCTGCTTGATCTGTGGAAGACACAGCACGGAGCTACAATCTGGTAACTGGAGAAAGGACCCCTGTTACAGGCAGGGACACTTCACCAGGTTTATCCGGAGCATAGGGTAAGTAGGTCCCTAAAAAACTTCTCCCACGGATGCTGTGCTCACCAAGGAACCTCATGTGTTCTGGCCACTGGAAGAGGTATGCCCATTTCCATATACAGGCATCTGGTCTATCCGGTCAGTCTATGGAAAAAACTCAACGAAAGTGTGACCATCCAGATGTGAGCACCAGACCTTCCAATGTCCCTGGGAGACCTTGCCTGAGTTCCAGTGGGCCCATCCCCATCCACCTCCCTTCAAACAAGGCTGGACATCTTGTATTTTGAGATGAGAGGCTAGTTGAGTTGCCTGGTCATTCTTTCAACTTTTGATGATTAAAGGAATCTGTTGTGCACGATTTGGAAAGTCATGCAGTTCTACTAGACTTCAGGCAAGGAAGCAACAGTCCCCATCCCTGCTCCTCCCCATCTCTGTGTCCCATTCACTAGAAGCAACCACTCTTAATTCTTTTTCTTTCATCATCCGATATTTGCCCCCATGTTTCTATTGTGCTTGTTTTAACCTTCCGATTTTTGTCTTTTTTTTTTTTTTATGACTTCCTACCCTGGAACAGTGGAGATTATCTTCTCACTCCACTCCACTCACACATTCTCCAGATATAGCCAGAGCACAAATTGTAGTGACATCAAAGTTTACAGGATTATGACTATGTAAATATTGTTTCACAGCTGCAGAACATAATACATCCTATGATTCTTGGTTTTTAAGAAATTTTTTAGGGGTGCTCAATTTTTTAGGGTGGCTCAGTCGTTAAGTGTCTGCCTTCAGCTCAGGTCATGATCCAGGGTCTTGAGATCGAGCCCTGCATCGATCCTGCTTGCCAGGAAGCCTACTTCTCCCTCTCCCACCTCCCCGTCTGTGTTCCCTCTCTGGCTGTCTCTCTCTCCTTCAAATAAATAAACAAAATCTTAAAAAAAAAAAAAGAAAGAAAAATGTTTAAATAGTCTCCACGTGGAGCCCAGCTTGGGGCTTGAACTCACGTCCCTGAGATTGAGACCTGAACTGAGATCAAGAGTCAGACTCTTAACTGACTGAGCCACCTAGGCGCCCCCCTCATTATGTATGATTCCTGTACATTTAAATTGTTTCTTTGAGGTTAATAATTGTCTCATTTGGGGATTTTTTTTAATGTATTACTACTAATCCCCAAAATTTCCACTAAAACTGTTACAACTCATTTCAGTAGATTTAAACACATCCGATAATCTTTTGGTTTCTTAAGATTTTTTTCCCTTGGAGACATCTGTCCTGGAACCCTCCATCCTCCTCCCCCAGCAGGGACTGGTTGCCCTCCTAAGCCTGCTGCTGTAGTGCCATCATCCGTCAGCTGCCTTTCACCTTCATCCCTATTTTATAGATAAACGGGTTTTGCGAGTTCTTTCAAGAGCCAGCTCAAATAGCACTTTGTCAATACAGCTGGCTCTGGCTTTATAAGCATAATTAATTGTTTCTTCTTTAGGGTCCTAGAGGCCTTGTACAGATTGCTAGTCTAGCATTTAACACATTTTACTGTTCGTCCCTCTAGCTAAACTGTGCGTTCCTTGAGTGTAAGACATAGATCTTATTAATCTCTGTATCTGTACCACCTATGATAGTTCCTGGCATTTAGTAGATATCCAATTAAGGTTTGAAGGAGGGAGAGGAGGAGGCAGGTGGGAAGGGAGGGAGGAAGGCAGGTAGGCAGGCAAGCAAGCAGGCAACCAAATGCCAACATCATTTAAAAAGAGTATTTGAGCAGAAACAAGGCTCAAGTACAACTCCTGAGTGTCTACAGGTGCATTATGACTACTTCTGGAAAGGCAAAATGGGACTGGGGAAGATAATGGAGATCTATAACAGAAATGGTCCAGGGACTAGGGGGAGAATGAGACTGCAGATGAAGACCCGAAAGACCTATCTTCACCTTCGAATAGAAATTAGGTGAATGAAGAAGCAACCTGGAATTGGAAAATGTTTGATTCCAGACAAGTGAAAGGAAGAAAGCTTAGCTTCATAGGAGAGCGATGGTCCAAGGGAACTGGCCACGTGGATACGGTATGTATTAGTCACAGATTCAACGTGAGTTAGGAATAATGAATAGATGACATGATCCTAAGTGTTATTAAGTGATCATTCAAAGGTGTGGCAAGGGGCACCTGAGTGGCTCAGTTGGTTGAGTGTGTCTGCCTTCAGCTCAGGTCGTGATCCCGGGATTCCGGGATGGAGCCTCCCCTCCTGCTGAACAGGGAGCCTGCTTCTCTACCTCCCTATGCCCCCTCCCCTCCCCCACTCATGCTCGCTCTCTCCAATAAATAAAATCTTTAAAAAAAAAAAAAACAAAAAACAAAAAAGATGTGGCAAGGTATCCCTTGTAAGAGCTTGCCCCTGACTGGCCCAATTTGACAGCTCCAGGCCCTCAAGTCTATGCTTAGTAAACTGAGCACCTTTGAACTGGAAGGTTGTGATTTAAAGCATTCTGGCTGGATGCCTGGGTGGCTCCGTCAGTTAAGCAACTACCTTTGGCTCGGGTCATGATCCCAGGGGCCTGGGATTGAGCCCCACTCAGGCTCCCTGCTCAGCAGTGAGCCTGCTTCTCCCTCTGCCTGCTGCTTCCCCTGCTTGTGCTTTCTTCCCTCCCTCTCACTGACAAATAAAATCTTTAGAAAAAAAAAATAAAGGCATCCTCGCTCTGCCATTCACTAACTAGATGACCTTGGGCAAGTCACTTACCTCCTTGAGTTTCAATTTCCTTTTCAGTAAAATGAGGCTAACAATATACTGTGCCTCCATAAGGTGGTTAGAGGATTGAGTGAGATAAGGCTCACAACACCTAGCCATTATGTGCCTGGCACATAATTTGTGCTCCACAAATATCAGCTACTGGGACTGCATGTACAGGTGTTATTTTTACTGCTATTATTAGAGGCAGATCTTAGTGAATTATTGAAGAACCAGAAAGTTTGTGAGCTCCATGTCCAACACAGATTGCTGGTTTCCCCTGGATTCACCAACAGCATCACAAAGAAAATCCAGCCTGGTACTATCAGTGGGGCTGCTGTTTTATTTATTTGTTAGTAATACCTACTTTTTAGAAATTTTGTGAGGGTAAAACAAACTTTTTGTAAATGCTTTAGGGCAGTGTATGGCACATATTAAGTATGCAAACTTTAGATATTAGGATAGTAATAATTCAGCCTGTCAACCTATAAATAAACCACCAAAATCACCTGAGAGGCAGGAAGGACTAAGCAGGGATCCTAATTAATTCACTTAGTTGGCAGGCCCAGGATACTTGACTTAAGGAGAAAGTGCATTAAAGTTGGATGATCAACTCACGGGAAGAAGTTAGATCAATTTCGCAGGAACTGTTGCCAAGGTTGTTGCTAGCCGTGCACTGGTAATAACCTTGTTCAAAACTGGTCAGATTTCCAATAACCAAAGTCCCAGTGGCTGGGTCTGTCAAAAACAGGAAATAGACTTTTGAAATCTCTTACGGAGGGTACAGATCATGTCATGGTAGACAAATCACTCCTTGCCCACCCAATTCCTCACATTGCCTCCGCCCCTTCCTTGAGCTGTCCAGGGTCCCGCTAGACCCCTCGGGACTCTTACAAAGGTAGCCCACCTGGGACCATGCCTCTTCCCTCCATACCCACCACCTCTGAGTGAGCCAAACACAGGCTTGACCACTAGGGTTTGGGGAATAAGACCAGACCACAGTCATCTTGCTAGGAGATCTGCTTTTTCCTTCTCCTTTCCAGAAGACCGAGTTCTAAAGACTGAGCAACAAGCCACACACACATGCCATCAGCCATCCACACACACCAGGCCTTGCCAGGGGCCACGGAGGGCTGAACTTACTGAAGTTTTCTTTCACTGGGATGATGTCTCCACCTTCGAGTTTATACCAGTAATATACAGGGGACGGTGTCCCGAGCACAGAGAGGCAAGAAAGAGATATTGGATGGCCAGTTTCTGGTACTCCTTGGATGCTACAAAAGGGCTTCGAAGGTCTGACTGTAAGGCAATGACACAGAGTAAAAATGCTGCAGGGAGAGTTGCAATCTGTCACAATTGGAGGCCACTTCCAACTGTCATTTTGTAGACTACCGCACTGGGCGCTCAGTTTTGAAAGCTTTACAAACTTCATGCAACCATTTTCCAATTGTACCACCAGGTGGGAGTAGAACACTTCAGGTCCAAGGACCGGCCAGGCGCCAGGCCAATACAATTCTAGCAGCATCTTTTCCGTCTGCCTCCCTCCCCAGATTCATGACTGTGAATTTCCGCATTGTGTCTTAAAATATGCCTTTATCAAGACAGCCAAATGTAAGCAAACACTAAATGACTAGGGACACAGTTTACACTTTTGAAGCCCAGTTTTAAAGGAAAACAGAACCCTTAGCTACTTCGAAATTAAGTTATTATTTTTTTTTAACAACCTTTGTTTTATCAATGCTATATTTTTCCTTTCCTTTAGGAGTCACGGTTGGGCATTTAGTTCTCAAAATTAGTGGACGTTCTGAATTGGCCTGTATCCCTCATTGGTTGGGGAAGCCCATTTTGGACAGGGTGAGCTACACAAAGCTGAAATCTTTATTCATCTTTCATCCCTTCTGTGTGCCTGGCACTGGACTAGGCACTGGAAATGCCCCTGTAAGGTCTGAAGAGGGATGGGGGGGGTAGTGGGAGATGAGGCCAGAGAGCAGCAGAGGCTACAGTGTGGAAGGCTCTGTATTTCATATATTTTACATGGCGAGCAGGACAACCACAGAAGGAATTTAAGTAGGGAAAGGATGGTGGTCATTTTTAATGCGTTAGATGGTTTGCTCGCGTGCTGGGGGTGCCAGAACCAAGGGAGAGGCGGAGGCAGAGTTAAGAGGTCTCAAGGAAGTAAAATCGGTGGGACTTGGTGGCCAAACGAATGAGGCATGGGGAAGAGGCAGTGATGGCTCCCAGATTTCTGATTCGGACAGCTGGGTATGTGCCATCCCGAGATAAACACAGGAGGGGCAGGTTTTCTGGGATGGAGAGAGGAGGAAGAAGGGGTGACGATACCACCATCAGGGGACACACTGAGTCTCAGCTGTTTATGAAACATCTCCATGGAGGGGTCCTGTGGGCAACTGGGGATCTGAATTTCCTCATTTATCTTACTGCTCCCACCTTGCTCTAAGCCTTGTGTTCCATATAGGTAATAATCTGAATGTCCGTACTTAGCAACTCACCTTTGCTTATCGTAACTTAGGTACAAAACCTGCCGAAGACACAGGCTAGCTATGCCTTAAATGTTCTGGACTCTGCAGCCCTACAGCTCTTACCAGAGGGAGCAGTTAAATCCACATAGACCACCGTCTGCAGCTTCACTCTGGCTGTGTTTAGACAAGTAACCTCAGCTAACCAAACCTCAGCTGACTCCTCCGTGTAAGTGTGAACAAGAGACTGCCTGATCTCAGGCTAGTCCAAACATACCGAATTTCGATAAACGAAATGACGTCTACAGCACCTTGCATATGGAACTGCTGTTGGCCACGGGCAGAACTAATTTCTATCGCCACATTTTATAGTTTTCTACTGAAGTCCATCTTCCAGTCTCAGACTCTAACCGGCTGGACCCAGGAGCAAGAAGACAGAGATGGCTGGAAGTCTTTGGAATGCTTCTCCATTCCTATCTTTTAAAGAGGTGGTTTTAAATTTAAATAAGTATTTTTGGGGGCACCTGGGTGGCTCAATCGGTTAAGCATCTGCTTCAGCTCAGGTCATGATCCTTGGGTCCTGGGATCAAGCCCCACATTGGGCTCCCTGCTCAGCGGGGGGCCTGCTTCTCCTTCTCCTTCTTCGGCCCCTCCCCGCTGCTTGCGTGCTCTCTCTCTGTCTGACAAATAAATAAAATCTTTTAAAAATCAGTATTTTTCTATTTAGTTCTTTATTCTTTTTTCCTTACCGTTGATTTTCTCAGATGGGAACATCTCATTTGATTTGCTTCCCTGAAGCTAGCCTGTTTAACCGGAAGTCCATTGCAACCGTCACTAGATTTAGAGAATGCGTGTTTAAAACCATGATGACTCAATGGCCTTTACACAATTTTGAACAGAAAATTAAATGAGGGTGTTTCTGGAGCCCAGAATCAACACCAGATAGGCTTTTTTTTTTTCCTGAACATAATTTCCTCCCTTTATTTTTTATTAACAAAACACTTAGTGAATCACTTTGAGCCATATCCCAAACCTATATATTTTCTAAAACTACTGAATCAGGATTGAATTGACATTTCATCCAGCTAACGTCCCCGGTAGAATTTGGATGTTTTACTGGCAAAGCCATTGATCTACCATTTAGCATTATTGCTTTCAGCAAAATGAGGGTGGGAGGGAGAGGCTCACCTCAGAAAATCAATGAAAATGCTTCATTGCGTCCCCAAGCCTTCCCTAAATTCATCATTTTCTTTTTAGGTGCCAAATCACGGAAGGAATATGATGGTCATTCCAAATGCATATAAAATAATCACTCAAACATCAACCTGGATATTTTTTTTCAGAGACACATTTTCCGAGGCTATCATACCTAATGGAAGCCACTCAAATGAATGGTCATCCAAGCCACCTGGGCCTCTGCTCATTGTTGTTTCCTTTACCTAAGTCATGCCCTGCCCCCTCTTCTCAAAACTTTTAGAGGGCTGAAGCCCTATCTTTTACATCTTTCCATCTCCACTGCATAGCACAGTAATGAGACATGTGTTCAGGAGTTGCTGAAATGAATTTATGCATGGAGGAGTGAATGCATGGGACCTACGCCCATCACTGCGTCAGGGAATGTCTCTGGGAAATGCATTGCTGGGAAGTGTGGTTGCAAAGGAAGTATCAACACCTCTCCCCACAGCTGGCTCCCTGATCCCCCTGTCCCATCCATGCCCCACCCCTCAGTCAGGGCAAGCAGGACAGGCACTCAAAGGCTATGGAACTTCAGAAAGGTAAACAACCTCTGCAATTTTTAGAGAAAATTACCCGTCTCAAGATTTCCAGAAAGCATGTATTTGTACAAGACCTTGGTTCTTACCCCAATCAATAAAAATAGAATTCTTGAGAGTTCCCAAACAAGATAATCCACAGACTCTTCTACCTTTTACCTTGCCTGGATGCTGGATGCTTAAGGAAAAGTCATGACACAGTCATTGCGGGAACAACTGACCCAAAGATTCATGGGAAAACAACTCAAAGAGAAAATGACTCTCAACTTCTTTGACTAAGGATTCTCCGAGCTTTAAATTTAAGACTATTAACCTTCCTGGGGTGACTGGGTGGCTCAGTTGTTAAGTGTCTGCCTTCAGCTCAGGTCCCGCATGGGGTCCCTGTTCCGCAGGAAGCCAGCTTCACCCTCTCCCACTCCCCCGGCTTGTGTTCCCTCTCTCATGGTGTCTCTGTCAAATAAATAAATAAAATCTTTTTTAAAAAAGGGATATTAACCTTCCTGTCTAACTTTATCTCAGAGCTTTTTGCAAGCTCAGAGATAAAGAGGCTTGGCTTCCTTAGGTTGTTTCTGGTCAGAAGGACAACCCAGAGCTAGGGCGCAGCAGGAAACCATGAGAGGACGAATCCCTAAATGCTTCGAATGTGGAATCTCTAATCTATCATTTGACTCATAATAAACCTGTGAAGACAGGGCAGGAATTACAGCTCTATTTCAAAATGGCCAGAGAAATGTGGACTGATGTGCCCAAGGCCACTGAGTAGCCAAGTATAAACTAGAACCTAAGGCTTTGGACTCCTAGCATCTGTGCTGCCCTGTTTAGTTCCCAGGTAAATGACCAGTCTTCCAAACCGGAATATCAACTCTCCCAGGAAAAGGCTTGTGTGTAATTCTCTTGTCTTCCCCCTGTACCCCAATGCCTAGCATGGGGCTCAGCAAAATAAAGGCACGATTGAGCTACCCCACTCTTAAAACTCAGCTCCTGATGACCTTTCCCTCCTTTCCAGGTGGGCAGATGCAGTAGCACACCTCATCTGGGGCATCACCTGGGAGGCAAGCTCAGACAACTCTGGATGGTTCTCCTAGGTGTGCACCTTTTACCAACTGCTGCTTTTCCAAGCCAGTCAGTTATCAAGTCACTGGTTTGATCTAGTTCCTCCTTTCCTGTGATAGATATACACAGCTTGAAAGGAACAATGACTAGATCGGCACCATTTGGGATTACTTAGAAATGGGAGAGCCCTTAGCTCAACAGGTTAATCATTGAAGGTTGACAGCCCTTTTCTTTCTCCCTTCAGTACTTCTGCAGCCCTGCAGACAAGACCTTGCTAGGCCTCCAGACAGGAGCAAAACACCCACTGTTCTCTCTGAGATCGGAAGGAGTGCTAGACATCATCAAAAACTGTGAACTCTCCACGAGCTGAAACCATGCCTCCAGCATTTTAAACTTCATGGCTCCTGGCTCAAAACAGGAAGCACTCAGTAAATGCTGTAAAAATGAATCCCTCCAAGTGCATTTGAAAAGCAGATAGGACTTGCCAAATGTCACATCATGAATATCTGTGTATAAATAAATTCTCAATTCTGGCTTAACCTGTGGCCCTTTTTCCAGATAATGCTAACATTTTTAAAAGGGATCCTCCTGCCTTTACTCAAAAGAATGATTTCATGGTGGGAATAGCGGGATGGCTTAGGAGAGTTCATAAATGGACAGTTAGCTCCCCCAGGACTGGCTCTAATCCAAAGTTCCCTCCAAAGGAGTTGCTAGTGATCATTTAGTGGGAACAAGTGTGTCTTCCCATCTGTCCTCATTCCACCCTTCAGAGACCCAGATCCCCAGAGGTCGGGTCATCTTCTGCTATCTATCATTTGGCAATTATTTCAATATGTTTTGTGAGTGATTTCTTGGTTTTACTCTAAGGGTTGGGTTGGTGGTATGTCTCTATTTCCCCAACAAGAAAAGAAGCAGGGAGGATGGATATTTATCCCTGGGACTTAGCTAGTGCCATTGCTTACTTCCCTGGCTCACTCAAGGTCCTAAGTTGTTCCAAGAAGAGGGAAAAAAAAAAAAACAAAACAAAACAGAAAAAATTGCCCATACCTAACACATTGACTTGGAGGATGCCTTGATTATTTCCGGTGAAGTCAGGGGGGTTGTTAACATCGCAGACGTAGATACCACTATCTGCTGGCTGCATATGTGAAATGGTGATAGAGGCGTTATCTGGATCGTTGGACCCTACAAGTCGATCTTTAAATTGCCCGATGGCTACGGCTTGTCCACCTTCAGAATAGTAAATCTAGGACAGAAAAATGGCAGAAGTGAGAACTGCAGAGTGTCTAGCGCTAAGATAAGCTATCCGGAAGCACCCTCCATCTGACCTTGACCTTTGCTGGCAAGAGGCAACATTCCCACCCACCCTCTCCCACACAGTACAGATCCCATGGCAAACGGCGGTCTCAACTCAACGGGGCCCTTGTGGTTTTCTCAGGGCTGTGCACAACTTCCTCCTCAGGTGTGTGCACAGCCCTTCTGTGATGTCATCACAGCAGGGATATGTGCCAATCTTACAGATGATCAACAGCTGGAGCTGACAGGTTTCAACTGCTAAGCTTAGGCTAGATCAAGGTGCTCACCTGAGGAGCCTACCTGGAGGAAACTCACTGTATAGAACACAAATGCCTGGGGCACCTGGGTGGCTCAGTGGGTTAAGCCGCTGCCTTCGGCTCAGGTCATGATCTCAGGGTCCTGGGATCCGGCCCCGCATGGGGCTCCCTGCTCAGTAGGGAGCCTGCTTCTTCCTCTCTCTCTCTCTGCCTGCCTCTCTGCCTACTTGTGATCTCTCTCTGTCAAATAAATAAATAAAATCTTTAAAAAAAAAACACAAATGCCTGATGGGAAAGCAAAACCCATCATTTTCCCCCCACTTTATAATTTTTTCCTTATTATTTGATTTTACTTTACTCAGCGGGACTAGAGGACTCTCACGTTTCCCTAAGAGAATATTCGTACAACTTTCATACACACCTACTCCTCTGGATAAGCAAACTCGGGTTTATCCTGTTTGTTAGAAGAGTACCATTTCAGAGCAGAGGGGCCCCCAGGAAATCATCTGGTCCCATCCCCTCACAGTGACCTAGGAAGTGCTTCGTCAATGGCAGCTCCTCCCTTTCTCCCCATGTGGCAGGAGGCAGAACTGGAATTATTATTTCATTTAAACCGATAAGGGCCCTCAAATCCAGAAATATTAAATGCCTCATCCAAAGTCACAGGCTTCATTTATTACTACAATGATTTACCACACTCGAGGAAGATCTGGGTTCTAGTTCCATCTCTGGTAAAGATCATGAATAGTTAGATCATAATGGCAACCCTGGAAGCTGCACGGTGAGGTGGAAAGAGGCCTGGTCTAGGAGTCAGTTGACTTAGGGTTTAGCCCCAGCTCTGTGTCTGACTGTGACATAGGGAAGGTAGCCTCTGGTCATGCCTCCATGGCGACATGCTTTATGATGAGAAACAACATGATTTAATCTCTCCAGCCTTTCGTTTCCACATCTGAACAAGGAGTCCAAGGAATGCCCTCCAAATTATGAGATGTATTCCCCGGGTAAAAGCACATAAGCTGATTTTAGGTGGCACATAAATGAAAACTTATTAGAAAGACACATATCTCGCATATCACATCTGTGACTTCATGGGTATTATAGCTTAGGGTGACACAAAGGTAGATATTTTAAAAATTTTAAGAAAGCAAATCACTATAGAAAGTGACATTAAATAATACTGCTGGTATGCACAATTATGACAAAAATCATAAAGATAAGACATAAAGGACTGAAGCTTGGAAATCATTGGACTAGGTGATCCCTGAGGTTTCTTCATCAGACACACATATCCCAAACACTGTCAGTTTCATATAATGTGTGTCATTCAAGTGACGGCTTATTATTTAATAAAAAGGTATCACCTTCGTTCAGTGGAACTAATTGTTTTCATAAAATCTACTAAGAGGGCCTTATTCATTTAATTCACTCTCCTCACTTTCTAGAGGAAACTGAAGCTCAGAGAGGTAAAACACACACACACACACACACACACACACACACAGAGTTAACAGTGAGGAAAGGTCTAGAACCTGGTTCTTCTAACTCCTTGTCCAGTGCTCTTTACCTTAATTGGATAATGAGAGAGAAAAGGCAATCAGCAAATCAAAAGAGATGGTCAAGAAAAATTCAGATATATTCCCCCTTCAAATAGAAAGCCAATATAGTTTTAAACTAAATCAGAGAGGTTGATTCTGAGGGAAAATTCAAAGACCATATTTAAGGAGAAAAATATTTGTCTCTCTTCTCCAGTTGTCTAACATCAACTAGCTTTCATTCCTGCCTCAAATGAGTCATTTATAATTCAATTTGTCCATTCACACCTACTGAAATCACCAGTGTTTGCCCCAAAGGGGTCCTGTTGGGACTTATAAACTGGAAAGCCAACTTTAACTGAAGGTATTCAAAGGGTCCAGGAGGAGATTCAGCTCATCAGAGGTCTATCGCCTTCATCTGAGTTGACACCCAAGCTCTCAGGCTTTCCATTTCACTAGCCAGTGTTGGGCTTATTTACTTGCTAATCGACAATCTGAGGTCCTGTGGACTCGTACCTGGAACACAGCCTGCAGGCCATCCTGGAAGCCTTTTTTTAGGCTTATATTTGGATATCTGGCCGCTTCCCCTGCTCTCAGGAAGACTGGGGGTAAGTCAGCCTGTTTTATGCTGAGTCTTGGCGACATCACAATGAGATACAACATCAGTCCTGCCTACGGCCTACAGTGAATGTCAGAGGGTCTGGGAGAAAAGACCTTGTTTCCGCCCAGAGCAGAGAGCCAAGAGAGCATGTGTTTTAGGCCAGGACTAGAACATGCAAAGAAGCCACTGTGAAAGTCTCACCTTTGGTCATGAATCCAGGTGAAATGAGCAGATAAGTTATGAGGCCCTGGACTTGTAACTTCCCTCTAAAAAGGACCCTCCCCATCCTTTCTACCCTTGCTCCTAATACCATCCCCCCCTATATCCCACCCTCTCACAAATAATACTGAAGGGTGTCAGGGATAAGAATGGAGCTAAGGAGGGGTAACATAGGACACCTTAAAGGGGAGGGTCTTGGCCTGAGAAGGAAAGTCCCCACGGCTAACCGGTGGCCAGACTCACAGATGGAGGGACTTTCTGTTAGGGGAAGTCCAAGCTGTCACACTGTCCTTGTAAAGAAAAAAAGAAAGAAATGTTTTCCTGAAACTGCTTATCTAATCACACAGGAAGTACTGAAACATGGTGCCATTTTCCACAAAAGAATAACTCTTTGAAAAATCAAAGTGGAACAATGGCCAGGACTCAGCCCATGATCCCGTGAGGCTTGTACCTTTTCAAAGAAAGTATATTGTCAATTTAGAGATCAAAGCAAATGAGGTGAAGGAAAAACCATGGATGTTCGATGGGCCACACATCCTTTTGAGCGGGGGAGGGGGTGGCGAATCTGCTTAAAGAAAAATCCATCCAAGTGTTCCCTTAAGTGGTACTTGTTAATTTGTTGCCCACTTGTCCTTTGTGGCTGCCTTACTGTCCCCCACCCCCAGGCTCCTTCTGCTCCCCCATGATGTTAGAGGCTGGTATGTACAGTCGTAATGACACATCAGTTATAAGACCCCCTTTGAGATCACTTCATCCATGGCTTCTAAGGTTGATGACCCTTCAGGAGCCAGATGGATATTAGAAATATGGGAAATAGCTTGGAGGTGCTGGTGGGTGGTGGGAGGATCACAGAGGACAGTGGGGACCATGGTGAACGGCAAAGCCAATAGAAACAAGGCTTCCAAACTGTGGAAACAAACAAAGTACTGGGCTGGTCAGCCAACATGAATCCACCGGTCAAATCAGGCCCAGAGGCCACCAGTTTGCAACCTCCGATTCATCCTCTTTGATAACTGAAAAGGACACTGAGGCCCCAATAGAGGAAGTAATTTGTCCAAAGCCACGTAATTTATAATCAGACCTGGAAACCAGACCTTCTGATTCTCCCCCAAATATATGAAAATTGCACTTCTAGTCCTGCCTTTGGAGGGGAGAGATGATTCCTAGGAAATTTTTCCGTTAGGGCCCTTCCAACTCTCTTCTAGCCAATTGCTACTATTCATTGGCATGACACTGCCCATGCCGAGTGGGCCTGCCACCTGATGCCTTCGCTGTTTGCCAGCTGCAACAAGAGCCTTTCCCCTCCCACGGTGCCAAGTTCCTATTCACATGAGGCCATGCAGCTGGGAGCCAGATTTGTCCAAAAAGGTCTTTTCCCCCCTCAGGTTTGTGACACTGTTCTCTAACCAGAGGCTGGATTATAAACAAGAAGGGCTGAAAGAATTCAGTCTGCTTTCTGTTTGAGTCTGAGGTGGAATTAATAAACATATTTAGCCTTCCGAGCTGCTTTTGTGGGCTCCTTTTGGGAATGTGGAGGGTGTGGAAATGCACAGCAAAGCACCCATTCTTTCCCTTCAGCTTCTCGGTTTCCTGCAGTCCTCATAGAGGGGCTAGCCGTGGGAGAGGAGGAGCGGGGAGTGGCAATGGTCTCAAGGCCAGAATTTTTTCTGGATTTTCCTCAGTGGGCAGGGAGGGGGGAGCGGGGAGGAGGGGGTCTGAGACTGCACATGGAAGGGAATGAACACCAAAAGGAAGACATCCCTGTCTTCAAACCACTACCTTTCCAGCCTGCCATTTGCCCGAGAGCCCCCCACCACTTGAACTGCTTCTTTTGGGTGACGGTATGGCACAAGTCTACACTTAAAAGGATTTTTTTTTTTTTTTTGGAAGAGATAAACTATCATCACCACTCCCTAGCCCCTCCTCATTAGATTGATTTATCAGGTTTAGCAAGAATATACACCTGAGGCCAAGGGATACAGAGTAGATAAACTTTGGTTGGAAGGGGGCACCTGGGTGGCTCAGTCGTTAAGCATCTGCCTTTGGCCCTGGTCAGGATCCCAGGGTCCTGGGATGGAGCCCTGTATCGGGCTTCCTGCTCAGCGGGAAGCCTGCTTCTCCCTCTCCCACTCCCACTGCTTGTGTTCCCTCTCTCGCTGTGTCTATCTCTGTCAAATAAATAAATAAAATCTTTTAAAAAAGCTTTGATGGGAGGGGGTGGTGGGAAGGGAAGAACTTGGAGTGTTTCTCAATTCTTTCTCCTGTGGGTTTAGTCTATGTATTATTGTAAGACATCTAGCATCTCTAGCTACCACCCACTAACTGCCAGCAGTGACTCCCATTTATAATAATCACACCAACACCCCCCTCATTTTCAAACGCATATGAGGAGATGGTACACCCCTGTCCTGCCAATATTTGGAAAGCATTTGATAATAATACTCGGAGGAGGACAGGCCAGGTGGGGGAGAATCTGAATGGCCAGAGAATACGAAGACACTGGGCTCTGGAAGGAAGTTGTCCACATTAAATGTATGCTGGGGAGATGAAAAGGACAACGGGTTTCATCCACTACAGATGTTCTAGAAGAGTAAATATTGTCTGCGAGACCCATGCTAAGTAGGATCAATGCCTGTTCTGTTCATGGGCAGGTGAGGTCGCTTTAGTTCTACCAGTTACTGGCTGGGTGGAAGAGGAGAAAATTGGTGTGATCGGAGGGGCACAAAACCACCCAAAACTTCCATGCTAACCTGCATGTTCTGGGGCCTAGAGTCTTCAGCTGAGAGTCTATGCTGAGGGACTGATCATCTGAAGCTGTCCCTGTCTTCTGAGAGGAGGGCTTCTCTAAGAGGAGGACCATGTTAATAAATATCCTGGTCTTCCAGGTCAAAAGACTTATGAGGTATTTCTGCAGTCCCCATTCAGTAAAGGAACCCCTTGGAGGGGATAGTCAGTAAGGGATAACACCCTCCCTTAGGTATGGAGAAACACTATGCCTTGGAGTCAACTCTTCCTTTAACATAATGACGTGGGGATAGGAGAAGAATATGAGAATATGAGAGTATGACAAGAGCTGGGCCCTGCCCTACTTGAGGCAGCAATAAGTCCCTGAGCCCTTCGGGGGAGGCTGAAAACAATTCTAGACATGGTGTGAGAAGGCAAACTCAAGACTGTCCCAGTTTTGCTGATCTGGACTGTTACCAAACTTGGACCATTCCACCCCACTCCTAAAGGCTGGTGCCATTGCCCTAGATATTCCAAACAATAAAGGGGTCCAGTAGTACACCAATTGGTGTTCTTACCTGAGAGGTCCAGCTACATCTTCCCCGAGCGTCTCTTGCATGCGCCATATTTAGACACTGACTGACTGCCTTTTCCTCCATACCCTCAGTATTGAGGCACGGGCTGTGCTGTGTTTGAGCAGAAATGGGTGGGTCTGAGAGCTGAATGCTACATGATATACTGCCACATCAACCCAGGAGTTGAATTGAATCACTCAGTGATCAGTCTGGCAACATCATATGCCCGTAAATCAGAGAATTGTCTAATAGCATAGCAGTCTCTTTTTACCATCCCCAAAATGTTCACCAGCCATCCCTAGATTAGCATACAACATGCTCTACAGAATTCTGAATGCATGGAAGTACCCAAAGAAGAAACAAATTCGAAATAGAGGCCGAATCCCATTTTGAAAAATACCATCTCAACTGAAGATACCTACAACTTCTTTGTTGAGCAAATTTTCTGTTCAGGGAGAGGACCAGCCAGAAAAGGCTAACCCCTCCCTTCAGCCAGAGGAACCTGGCAGGCAGTGAAGCAGGAAACTAATCCTGGGCCAGGATTCCCCCAAGAACTCTGTCCCAGCTCTTCAGCTGTACTAAATGTCTTTGTTGGGCTGGATCCCTAGCGCCCATGATGTATGGATAGGATAGGGATTTTCAAAATCACTATTTGGTAAGTAATGATACTACTACTTGTAATAGCTCATGTTCATTGAATGGCTACTACGTGGAAGGCTTCCCAGTGCTTTACAAGCATAATCTCATTTAATCTTCACAGTAAACCTATGAGGTAGGTAAGCCCCATTACACAGAAGGGAAAACAGACCCTCTGAAAGGTCAACTGACTTGTCTAAGGTCATCCCGTCAGCAAATAAGTAGCAGAGCAAGGAGTAGAGCCAACATCCATCGGGAATTTTCCACTGGTGCTCCAAAACTACCCATCTGGAAAAGCAGAGAGAGGCACATGCCTGTAGGGTATGGGGAAAAATGTGAGAGCCCCCAGTTCTCTGGAGGTAGAGACCTAAGGATGGTTGAATTGGGGACTTTGCTGGAGCAAGCTGAAACAAGGTGGAAAGAGAGAAAGAAGAGAAAGCTTGACTTTGGGGAGGTGGTTTTCACTGTCTCTAAGCCAAGAGCTAAACCACCCTCCCCCAACCTGTCTCCTATGTGGCTAAAGCAGGAGCATAACAACAGGTCTCGTGCATTGGGGAAACTTCTAAAATATTTTAAGATCAAAAACCTCGTTCTCACTGAACCAGTGACTCAGTGTAGAGGAGCTCCTTTGATTTGGACATCCCAAAAGCCTAGATACCTTAAATTATTTGCCTTCCCTATACCTGACATTTTGAAGACTTAGGCAAATGACAAGTAAATATTTATTCAGTAAATGCATACTCGTTGGGGTGCCTGGGTAGCTCAGTCATTAAGCGTCTGGCTTTGGCTCAGGTCATGATCTCAGGGTCCTGGGATCAAGCCCCACCTTGGATTCCCTGCTCAACAGGAAGTATGCTTCTCCCTCTCTCTCTCTCCCTGCTTTATTCCCTCTCTCACTGTCTCTCTCTCTCTGTCAAATAAATAAAATCTTTAAAAAATAAATACATATTGTTAATAAAGTTTCTTTCCAAAATGCCTCTAACAGATGTCCCAAGCACACACTGCGCAATCACCTACACCTTCTGTGCATCTCCAGGTCTAGAAAAAACTCATTGCTGGTCACAAGATCCCTCTGCCCCGCATCTCCCAACTCTTAACTCCATGGTTCAACCAAGAAATGGCCTTGTAAATTCCAGTGTCAGAGATGGCGTAAAGAACCATTTGTATTTTTGAACTCACACTGGCCTGGCCTCACTTCCAGGCAGTTGAGGACATTTGGATTTGAGTACCACGCATAAAAATAATTCAAAATATATAGGGAAGGCCTCACTAATTTTAGCCCCTTCTGGCAAAATGTGAAGGGCTTCAAGCCTACAGATAAAGAAAAGACTATTCAGGAAACTGAACTTTAAAAAGGAAAAAGTTCATGTGATTATTGCCATCCATGGTCTAAGAGAGCAACCTGCAAAGGATGATTGCTTGTTTGGTTGCAATATGTGGGGCCTTGGGTAAGGACATCTGGGTGACAAAAAGAGGTACAATCACTGTTGTTTCTGCTACTACTGAAGATCATAAAGGGGATTACAAGGGAAAAATGTACAGTCTCTCTATTTTTCCCAAGCATTTTCTCCTGCAACATGTCAGCTGATTCCCAATGAGATATCTAGAAGAGGGTTAGCATTCCACCATGTTTTGAGGAGAGGCACAGAGTGATTTCAGATGCATATCTGAAGTAACCAGTGCTGAGCAAAAATGTTGAACATTGACTAGAGGGTGGCAGTAATGAAATCACCTCTTGAATGGTGTTTTCTGCTACAGAAATGTTCAGGACCTCTGGTAAAGAGAGGACCTAGCACCTCCAAGGGCCCAGAGATGGTTGAAGCCACACTGGCCAAGGCATGGCTCCTACAAGCTAGCCCGTCTTCTCTACCTCTGTCCTTCAACCTCCTCTAGCCGACTCAACACGCCCTCCATTTTCTACTAATCAAAACCCCAATTCAGCTATATCCAACTATTCCAAACCATACTGATTTGTTTCTTCTCTGAACTCCTTGTTTTGGATCATACATCCTTTTGGAAATCTGATAAAAGCTATAGACTTTTTCCTTTAAGGGGTATGTGTTGGCCGACATGTTGCACGCTCCTGCAGACCCTTGCATGCATTCTCTCTCTCTGTCTCTGTCTCTCTATCTCACACACACACGCGTGTGCACGTGCGCGCGCGCACACACACACACACACTTGGAGTACACAATTTCAGTCCTTGGGCTAATTTAAAAAGGAATTACCCTTAAGGCCAGATGAAGAAAACCTGAGACTAGACAAGCTTGCTTACAGGTTGAACACTCTCCTTTGACTTTCTAGCAACCTCTTACTCCTAACCTCAGCCTACTTGCCCTATCCTTTGCCCTCTAGCTTCTTATTGTCCTTGATTACCCAGGGTTCATCATTACCTTGGCCCTTCTCCACCCACCTGGGAGTCTCATTTCATCAGGACTCATCTGGCATAATGAGCTAGCTCACTTGGTGGGCAGACCCCAGATACTATATTTGACAAAGATTTGCAGATCAAGTAGGACATGTATTTGAACTGGGGTCTTCTGCAAATAATAGGGAGATTATTTGGAAAGAGGAGGAGCCCTTTCAGAACTACAGCTCATTTCACCTAGGACCATTCCTGTCTACTCTAGAACACACAATACTCCAGATGGTGACCTACTCAGTTAGGAGATAACAGTCCATAACTGCAGATGAAGAAAGGACAAAGGCCATGTCACATACATGATGGTCTTCCCTAAACAACTATCTTCATACTCTTTGTAACTGAGACTCTGCCACTGTTATCATTGGCTTACCACTCCTTCACACACTGATCCCAACAGTTTATGTTTGAACTACCATAGGGGAATAGTTGAGGTAAAAAGTCCTTACGGAAGCTGGTGGCAAGTCCTTCTTGTGAAAGAATGACCACAGGATGGAGAGCTTGTCCCGGGAGGCCACAGTGCTGGTGTAGGTGCAGACAAGTGTGACATCAGATCCAATAGTCACATTCACAACACTGTTTGGGATGGTTACCTGCACCATACTAACTTGACCTGAAAAAATAATCATCAAAAAGAAAATGATACACTTTCACATTCTGATGACACTTTTTCATTACAAAGCACTTTCATTGACATCTTATTGAAGGAATCCAGGGTGAGGAGGAAGAGGAGAATAAACTATGCAGGAAAGCTGAGCAAGCAACTGGCATGGAGATAGCAGAGTTTCTAACAAATTATGTTGTAATGAAACTCAGATACTATGTGATGGTGAGGCAATAACACCAAACTGGAAATTCTTCTGTATGAGGATTGTCTTAAACAGATGTTCTTAAAATATTGTCCAGGGACCAAAAAAGGTCCATGAATATGGGGAACAACTAATCCAGTTTGTCCAGGACTAACAGATTTCTTGGATGTGGAACTTACAGGTTTTTTTCTTCCAAGTTTTTATTTAAATTCAAGTTAGTTAACATATTGAGTAGTATTGGTTTCAGGAGTAGAATTTAGTGACTCATCACTTACGTGTAATACACAGAGCTCATCCCAGCAAGTGCCCTCTTTAATAACCATCACCCGTTCAACCCATCCCACCACCCACCTCCCCTCTAGCAACCCTCACTTTGTTCTCTATCATTAAGAGTCTTTTATGGTTTGCCTTCCTCTCTGTTTTTATCGTATTTTATTTTCCTTCCCTTCCTCTATGTTCATCTGCTTTGTTTCTTAAATTCCACATAAGATTGAAATTATATGGTATTTTTCTTTCTCTGACTGACGGATTAACATAATACCCTCTAGTTCCATTCACATTGCTGCAAATGGCAAAATTGCATTCTCTCTTTTTATGGGGGGGCTGAGTAATATTATATATTTATATATATAATATATTTATTTATATATACCTCAACCCCCGCGCCCGCGCTCGCTCTCTCTCTCTCTCTCTCTCTCTCTCTCTCTCTATATATATATATATATATATACACATATATACTCTTCTTTATCCACTTATCAGTTGATGGACATTTGGAGTCTTTCCATATTTTGGCTATTGTGGACATTCCTGCTATAAATATTGGGGTGCATGTGCCCCTTCGAATCAGTACTTTTGTATCCTTTGGATAAATATCTAGTAGTGCAATGGCTGGGTCATAGGGTAGCTCTATTTTTAACTTTCTGAGGAACCTCCATACTGTTTTCCAGAGTTGCTGCACCAGTTTGCCTTCCCACCAAAAGTGTAGGGGGGTTCCCCTCTCTCTGCATCCTCACCAACATCTATTGTTTCCTGACTTGTTTCTTTAGCCATTCTGACAGGTGCAAGGTGGTATCTCATTGTGGTTTTGATTTGTATTTCCCTGATGATGATTGACGTTGAGCATTTTTTTGTATATCTGTTGGCCATTTGTATGTTTTATTTGGAGGAACTTTCAGTTTTAAAACAGGGTTTCAGCAAACCATACTGCTTTTGTTAGGATGTCCAGTGCTTAAACCAGGAAAATCTCAGGAAACCCAGGATGAGTTGGTCACCTTATCCCTATGACCATTTTGAGAAACTTTAAGATCAAAATGATATTAATAATGATATCAAAAAGTTATTTTTCTTTTTCACTCTCATCCTTTCATGAGTGTACAGTGGGGTATTCCACTAGCTACTGATGATGGTGACGTCATTGCTTTTGCAGCTAATGGAATGTGTGCTTATATATTTTTGTTTAAATAATTTTTAGTTTTAATTTCTAATTCAATAAATATAGATAGAAATAAGTGACAGCAAAAATTCCTTGGGAATCCTCAGGTCCTTTCAATTTTTCATTGAAAATTTTATTGAGATAACAGTAGAATCACATGCAGTTCTAAGAAACAGCACAGATATTCCATGTACACTTTACCCAGCCCCCACAATGGTAACATTTTATAAAACTATACTGTAATATCACAGATAGGACACTGACATTGATCCACTGATCTTATTTGTATTTCTCCAGTTCTACTGGTACTCAAGTGTGTGTGTGTGTGTGTGTGTGTGCATTTAGTTTGTACACTTTTATCACATGTGTAAGTTTGTGTATCTACCATCACAATCAAGATACTGAACCGTTCCATCACCACAAAGATCCCTAATGTTGGCTTTTTATAATCACACTCACCACTCTCCTGCACCCCATCCCTGATTCTAAGCATTGGCAGCCACTAATCTATCTTTCATTTATAAAATTCTGTCATTTTGTAACCTTTTGGGATGGGCTTCTTTCACTTATCATAATTACCTAGGACTCTACCCAAGTTGCATCGGTAACTCACTGCCATTTGTTGCTTAGGAGTACTCAATCTGTTTAACAATTCGCCTATTTAGGAACATCTAGGTTGTTTCCAGGTTTGGACTGTTGAATAAAAGTCCAATGTACAGATTTTTGTGGGAACATAAATTTCTATTTCATTGGGATAAATTCACAAGAGTGCAATTGATGGGTCCGATGGTAGCGACAGGTTTAGGTTTATTAAATACAAAAACAGGGGTTCCTGGGTAGCTCAGTCAGTTGAGTGTCTGACTCTTGATCTCAGCTCAGGTCTTGATCTTGGGGTCATAGTTTCAAGCCCCATTGTGGGCTCTACACTGGGCATAAGACCTACTTAAACACACACACACACACACACACACACACAAGCATACTGAAAACCAGCCACATACTTTTCCAGAGTGGCTATACTAATAAACATTCTCACCAATAACATATGAGCAGTCCAGTCTCTCCACATCCTCCCCAGTCTCTAGTGTTGTCACTATTCTCTACTTCAACCATTATAATAAGAGGGTAGTAATATATCATTGTGATTTTAATTTACCTTTCCCTGATGCAATTTAATGATGCTAAACAACTTCTTATATGCTAATTTTCCATTTGTATATCTTCCTCAGTGAAAGGTCTGTTCATATTTTTAGCCCATTTTCTAATTGGATTATTTAATTTTCAACTGGTGAATTTTGAGAGTTCCCTGTGTAATCTAGATTCCAGTCTCTTCTTGGAGAGAGAGAGGTTTTTTTTTTTTTCTTCCTTTCCAATCCATATGCTTTTTACTACCTTATTGCAGTGACTATAACTTCCAGTACTTTACATGTACAACATGCACATAACATAATACAAAACATGTTAGCTGTTGGTTATTTGCAGACGTTTTTTAATCAAGTTGAGGTAATTCTCCTCTGTCATGGGTTGAATTGTGTACCACCAAAATATGTGTATAAGTTCTAATTCCTGATATCTGTGAATGTGACCTTATTTGGAAATAGGGTCTTTGCAATGTAATTAAGTTAAGGATCTTGAGATGAGATGATTCTGGATTTGGGGTGGGCTTTAAATCCAATGATTGTTGTCCCCCTAAGAAAAAGGAGAGGGAGATTTGACACAGATACACAACGAGAAAGTCCATATGAGGATAAATTCAAACACTGGAGCATTGTATATACACATGAAGGAACACCAAGAATTTCTAGAAGCCAAGTAGAAGAAAGACATGGCACAGAGAGAAACAATATTGCCAAAGCTTTACTTTCAGACTTTTGGCCTCCAGAACTGTGAGAGAATAAATTTCTCTTGTTTCATGCCACCCAGTTTCTGGCAAATTGTGACAGCTCTTCAAATGAACACAACTTTTATTGCTTAACTTGCTGAGCATCTTTATTATGAACTAGTATTGAATTTTGTCAGATGCTCTTTTTGTATCAATTGAAATAATCATTTTTTTTTCTTTAGCCAGTTGATAGGATATATTACACCAAATAACTCTGAGTGTTGAGCCAGCCTTACGTATTCAAAATAAATCCCACTTGGTCATGGTGTAAAATTATTTTCAAACAGAGTAGGATTCAATTTCCTAGTGTTTTCTCATGAGTTATTGAGTCAAAGTTCATGAAAAAATTTGGTCTATAGTTTTCTATTTCTGTACCATCTGTCTGGTTTTAGTATCAGGGTAATACTGGCCTCATAAAATGAGTTGAAAATGTTCCCTCTTCTATGTTTTGGAAAAGTCTGTGTAAAATTGTTGTTAATCATTTTTTAAATGTTTGGTAGACTTATCCAGTGAAAGTATCTAGGCCTGGGTATTTCTTTTTCAATAGCTTTTTAAATTGTGAATTCAATTTCTTTAAGAGTTTTGGGATATTCAGATTATCTACTTTGTATTGAGTGAGTTTTAGTAGTTTGTTGTTTTGGGGGAATTGGTTCAAAGAATCAGATTTTTATTCATTTGGTAATATTCTTATTTCAATTTCATTGACTTCAGCTCTTTATTATTTCCTTTCTTCTCTTTGCTTTGAGTTTATCTTACTCTTCTTCCAGTTTCTTGATGTAGAAACTTCAATTATTGACTTGACACTTTTCTTAATTTCAAATGGAAGCATTTAGTGCTATAATTTTCTCTCTCAGCACTGCTTTAGTTGCATATAACATATTTCCATATGTTTTCATTTTTATTCAGCTTTATATATATTCTTTAAATTTCCTTTGAGATTTCCTTTTTGGTCCATAGATTATTTAGAAGTGGGTAGTATAATTACCAAGAATTTAGGGACTTTCTTTTTATTTTTTAATTTATTTTTTAATTTTTTTATTTTTTTCAGCATAACAGTATTCATTATTTTTGCACCACACCCAGTGCTCCATGCAATCCGTGCCCTCTCTAATACCCACTACCTGGTTCCCCCAACCTCCCACCCCCCGCCCCTTCAAAACCCTCAGATTGTTTTTCAGAGTCCATAGTCTCTCATGGTTCATCTCCCCTTCCAATTTCCCTCAACTCTCTTCTCCTCTCCATCTCCCCTCGTCCTCCATGCTATTTGTTATGCTCCACAAATAAGTGAAACCATATGATCATTGACTCTCTCTGCTTGACTTATTTCACTCAGCATAATCTCTTCCAGTCCCGTCCATGTTGCTACAAAAGTTGGGTATTCATCCTTTCTGATGGAGGCATAATACTCCATAGTGTATAGGGACCACATCTTCCTTATCCATTCATCCGTTGAAGGGCATCTTGGTTCTTTCCACAGTTTGGCGACCATGGCCATTGCTGCTATAAACATTGGGGGTACAGATGGCCCTTCTTTTCACTACATCTGTATCTTTGGGGTAAATCCCCAGTAGTGCAATTGCAGGGTCATAGGGAAGCTCTATTTTTAATTTCTTGAGGAATCTCCACACTGTTTTCCAAAGTGGCTGCACCAACTTGCATTCCCACCAACAGTGTAAGAGGGTTCCCCTTTCTCCACATCCCCTCCAACACACGTTGTTTCCTGTCTTGCTAATTTTTGCCATTCTAACTGGTGTAAGGTGATATCTCAATGTGTTTTTAATTTGAATCTCCCTGATGGCTAGTGATGATGAACATTTTTTCATGTGTCTGATAGCCATTTGTATGTCTTCGTTGGAGAAGTGTCTGTTCATATCTTCTGCCCATTTTTTGATATGATTATCTGTTTTGGGTGTGTTGAGTTTGAGGAGTTCTTTATAGATCCTGGATCTCAACCTTTTGTCTGTACTGTCATTTGCAAATATCTTCTCCCATTCCGTGGGTTGCCTCTTTGTTTTGTTGACTGTTTCCTTTGCTGTGCAGAAGCTTTTGATCTTGATGAAGTCCCAAAAGTTCATCTTCGCTTTTGTTTCCTTTGCCTTTGGAGACATATCTTGAAAGAAGTTGCTGTGGCTGATATCGAAGAGGTTACTGCCTATGTTCTCCTCCAGGATTCTGATGGATTCCTGACTCAGATTGAGGTCTTTTATCCATTTTGCGTTTATCTTTGTGTACGGTGTAAGAGAATGGTCGAGTTTCATTCTTCTACATATAGCTGTCCAGTTTTCCCAGCACCATTTATTGAAGAGACGGTCTTTTTTCCACTGTATATTTTTTCCTGTTTTGTCGAAGATTATTTGCCCATAGAGTTGAGGGTACATATCTGGGCTCTCTACTCTGTTCCACTGGTCTATGTATCTGTTTTTATGCCAGTACCATGCTGTCTTGGTGATCATAGCTTTTTAGTAAAGCTTGAAATCAGGTAACGTGATGCCCCCAGTTTTATTTTTTCTCTTTCTGTTCTTGATTTCTAGTTTGATTCCATTGTGCTCAGAGAACAGATTCTGCATGATTTTAACTCTTTTATATTTGTGGAGGTTTTTTGTTTGCTTGTTTATTTTTAATGGACGAGCATGTACTCTATCTTGGTAAATATTCTGCAGGTACTCAGGGAAGCAAGTGCATTTTGCTATGGTTGGGTGAAGTGTTTTATACAAAGAGATATGTTTTAAAACATTATGGGGACGCCTGGGTAGTGCAGTCATTTAAGCGTCTGATTCTTGATTTTGTCTCAGGTCATGATCTCAGGGTGGTGGGATCAAGCCCCTTGTCAGGCTCCTTGTTCAAGATGGGGTCTGCTTAAAGATTCGCTCTCTCTCTCTCTCTCTGCCCTTCCCCCATCCCTCAAAAAATAAATAAATCTTTAAAAACTATGAATACTCACCAAGGAAGACCACATTATGGGCCTTAAAACAAATCTTAACACATTTAAAAAAAGAAATCACACAATATCTGCCCCCAGACCACAGTGGAATTAAAGCAGAAATAAATTAACAAAAAGATTACTGGGAAGTCCCAAAAATACATGGAGATTAAACAACACACTTCTAAAGAACACATGCATCAAATAAATCTCCAGCAAAATTTTAAAATATTTTTAACTAATGAAAATGAAAACACAACTTATAAGAATTTCTGGTATGCAACAAAAGCAGTGCTTACAGGGAAATTTGCAGCATTGAATGCATATATTAGAAAACAAGGAAGATCTAAAATCAATCATGTAAGCTTACACTTTAGGAAACCAGGAAAAATCATATCCAAAGCAGAAGAAAATGAATAATAAAAATTAGAGTAGAAATCAATGAAATTGAAAATACGGCATCAATACAGAAAACCAAAGAAACAAAAACTGGTTATTGGAAAAGACAGTAAAATTGAAAAGACTCTAACTTGGCTAAGAAAAAAAATAGAGTGAACACAAATTGTTAATATCAGAAATTGAAGGGGGCATGACTATAGATACCATGGACAGTAAAAGGATGATAAAAGAATACTAGGAACAACTTTATGCCTACAAATTTGATAACCTAGATAAAATGGACCAATTCCTTGAAAAACACAACCTACTAAAATTCACACAAGAAGTAGACAGTTTTGTCAGGCCTATATCTACTTTGTATCTACTAACGAAGTTGAATCAGTAATTAATAACCTCCCCAAACAGAAAGCACCAGGCCCCGGTGGGTTCACTGATGAATTCTACCAAACATTTAAGGAAGAAATTCTATCAATTTTCTACACTCTCTCTCAGAAGATAGAACAGAAGAAATATTTCCTAACTCATCCTATGATGTCAACATCACCCTAATACTAAAACCAGACAAAGACATCACAAGAAAACTATAGACCAATATCTCTAATGAACACAGATGCAAAAACCCTCAACAAAATACTAGTAAGTCAAATCCAACCATGCATAGAGAGATTTTACACCATGGCCAAGTGGGATTTGTCTCAGGTATGCAAGGCTGGCTCAAAATTTGAAAAAGAATTAATGCAACCTATCACATGAACAGGTTTTTAAAAATCACATGATCATATCAGTATATGCAGAAAAAGCATTTGCCAAAGTCTGACATCCATTTGACTCAACTAGGAATATAGGGGAACTTCCTCAACTTGATCAAGGACATCTACAAAAAAACCTGCCACTAACATCATCCTTAATGGTGAGAAATTAGTTTTCCTACTAAGAGTAGGACAAAGACAAGGGTGTTACCTGTCATCATTCCTTTTCAACCTCATTCTGAAAGTTCTACCTAATACAATAAGATACAAAAAGGAAACAAAAAGTATACAGATTGTGAAGGAAATAACAGATGACATGATTGCCTATGTAGAAAAATCCAAAAGAATCAACAACAACAAAAACAATGAAAACCTATGGAACTAATAGTGATTAAAGCCAGTTTTCAGGATATCAGATTAAGGCACAAAAGTTAATTGCTTTCCTATATACTGGCTATGAACATGTGGAATTTGAAATTAAAAACACAATACCAGGGGCGCCTGGGTGGCTCAGTGGGTTAAGCTGCTGCCTTCGGCTCAGGTCATGATCTCAGGATCCTGGGATCGAGTCCCGCATTGGGCTCTCTGCTCAGCAGGGAGCCTGCTTCCCTCTCTTTCTCTCTCTCTCTCTCTCTCTGCCTGCCTCTCTGTCTACTTGTGATCTCTCTCTGTCAAATAAATAAATAAAATCTTAAAAAAAAAACACAATACCATTTACATTAGCACCCCTAAAATGAAATATCTGAGTATAAATCTAACTAATCTAATATCTGTTCAAAACCCATATGAGGGGGACGCCCGGGTGGCTCAGTTGGTTAAGCAGCTGCCTTCGGCTCAGGTCATGATCCCAGCGTCCTGGGATCGAGTCCCACATCGGGCTCCTTGCTTGGCGGGGAGCCTGCTTCTCCCTCTGCCTCTGCCTGCCATTCTGTCCGCCTGTGCTAGCTCTCTCTCCCTCTCTCTCTGACAAATAAATAAAATCTTTAAAAAAAAAAAAACCCATATGAGGAAAACTAGAAAACTTTGATGAAACAAATTAAAAAAAATACAAATAAATGGAGAGGTAATCTATGTTCAATAGAATAGGAAGTCTCAATATTTCCAACTTGTCGGTTCTTCCGAACTTGATCTATCAAGTCAATGTTATTACAACCAAAATCCCAGGAAGTTATTTTGTGGATATTGACAAAGTTATTCTAAAGTTTGTATGGAGAAGTCAAAGACCCAGAATAGCCAATACAATATTGAAGAACAAATTTGGAGGACTGACACTACTTTAAGACTTTTTATAGAGGTATATAGTAATTAAGACTGTATAGTATTGGTGAAAAAAATAGACAAATAGATCAATGCAACACAATAGAGAGCCCTGAAAGAGACCCACATAAAGGAGTCAACTGATTTTTGACAAAGGAAGGAGCAAAGGTAATACAATGGAACAAAAATAATCTTTTCAACAAATGGGTGCTGGAATAACTGGATGCCTATGTACAAAAAAAAAATGAATCTAGCCACAAAAAATATCTCAAAATGGATCACAGATCTAAATGAAAAAGCAAAATATAAAACTCCTAGAATATAATATAGAAGAACATCTAGATGATCTTGGTATAGTAACGAATTTTTAGATAAAACACCAAAGGCACAATCCATGAAAGAAATAATTGATAAGCTGGACTTTATTAAAACTAAAATATTCTGCTCTGCAGAAGACACTGTCAAGATAATGAGAAGACTAAAGCCACAGACTAACAGAGACTATTTACAAAAGACATATTTGATAATGGTCTGCTATCCAAACTATACAAAGAACTCTTAAAACTTGTTAATAAGAAAACAAACAACCATATTAAAATGGATTAAAGAACTTAGCAGACACCTCACCAAAGATGATATACAGATGGCAAATAAGCATCTGCAAAGATGCTTCACATCCTATGTCATCAGGGGGATACAAATTAAGACAATGAGATACTATTTCACACCCATTAGAATGGCCAAAATACAGAACACTGACAACACCAAATGCTGGTGAAGATGTGGAACAACAGGAATTCTCGTTTATTCATGGTGGTGATGCAAGATGGTACAGACATTTTGAAGACAGCTTGGTGTTTATTTACAAAACTAAAACACTCTTAGCATACTGTCCAGCAATTATGCTCTTTGGTATTTACCCAAAAAAGCTGAAAATTTAATCCACACAAAAATCTGCACATGAATGTTTATAGTAGCCTTGTGTATAACTGCCCAAACTTGGAAGCAACCAAGGCGTCCTTCAGTAGGTGAATGGATTAGTGAACTGTGGTATATAGGGGTGCCTGGGTGGCTCAGCTGGTTGAGCGTCTGACTCTTGATTTCAGCTCAGATTATGATCTCAGGGTCCTGGGATGGAACCCCACATCGGGATCCCCACTCAGTGGGGAATCTGTTTGAGGATTCTCTCTCTTTCTCTCTCCCTCTGCCCCTCCCCCATGCACTCTCTTGCTCTCTCTCTCCCTCTAACTATAAATAAATAAATATTTTTAAAAATCCCTTTAAAAATAAATTTAAAAATATATAAACTGTGGTATGTGCAAACAATAGAGTATTATTCAGTGTTAAAAGTAGAGCTGTTAAGCCATGGAAAGATATGGAGTGACATTAAATGCATATTACTGGGTGAAAAAAGCCAATCTGGAAAGTCATCTTGAAATCCAGATGATTTCAATCCTGATATTCTGGAAAAAGCAAAACTATGGAGACAGTATAAATATCATTGGATTCAAGGGGTTAGTGGGGAGGAAGTCATGGATAGGTGGAGCAGAGAGGATTTTTAGGGCAGTGAATATATTCTATATGATAATATAATGGCAGATACATGTCATTATACACTTCTCCAAACCTGTAGACATTTTGCCTATCATGTTAGGAAACTCCCATTTAAATGTCATTTTGGCAGACAGTCTCTTTTCTTTGGTTTCATGTTTTACCCACAGGGCTCAGCCTACTTTTGTGGGCTGGGGTTCAAATGCTAGGGTTTTTAAAGATTTTATTCATTTATTTGACAGGGAAAGAGCACAAGCAGGGAGAGCAGACAGAGGAAGAGGGAGAAGCAGGCTTCCCGCTGAGCAGGCAGCCCAATGTGGGGCTCCATCCCAGGATCCTGGGATCTTGACCTGAGTGGAAGGCAGACACTTAACCGACTGAGCCACGCAGGTGCCCCTCTAATGCTAATTTCCAGAGTCTCTGCAGTGTTGTTTTGGTCTCTTTGGTTTATCTGCTATCACTAGGGCTTCTGTTTGTCTCTGATTCTCTTGCCTGAGTGGGTGGAAGGGTTTCCCCAGGTCAAGTTGCTGGGGGTCTCTCAGTAGGGGATCAGTATGGTGGGACACTCCTACTGGTAGCCCTGGCTACTCCTGTGTCTCGTGGGTGGGGGTGAGAGTCTGAGTCCCACACCAAGAGCCTTCCAGAACTGAACATTTGCTGTGACTTCATTCGTCTTGTCTGTTCTACCCTCCCACCTCAGTGTCTCTGATCAAAGTGAGGAGTCTCAGGCCCAGTGGGGAAAAAGAATGCTTCCTTTGTCTACTCTTGTTAGTGTGGCTTCTGATGACTCGCCCAGTAGTGGGTTCACTTGATGTCAGAGGGACTCTCATTAGATCTAGTGGAAGAATAAGCTTCCCTAGGCTACCCTCTGTTGCTAGGTTGGAATGCAGAAATGCCAGAACTGGCTACCCTCCTTCTTTGGGATGCAAAGAAATAAGACACCTTGCCACTGTGTTATTCTCAGGGTCCCAAACCACTTTACTTTTTCTTACCATCTTTTAGAGTTCTCCCTTGTTTGTCTCTTGCATTATTTCCAGGGAGGGTTTATACTTGTGCTTAGCAGAAAGAAGCAAGGACAAGCAGATCTATGCCTTTTTATCCAGGTCAGAAATTTTCCTCAAGTTTTAAGAGTATAAAAAGGGTCCTGAGACCACCGAATTTGAGAGCTGTTGGCTTTCCAAAAGGGTGAGCTGTCCCTATGAATTGGAGGAACAGCCCTCTACCCCAAAACCCAGCCTACCACTGTGCCTGAAATTCTCAGCACCACATAAGCATCTTTCAAAAAGGCTGTGATAGGGGACAATAGTTTGAGTAACACTATTGAGGCATTGGCTCATCTGATTAACTGGTTATTACCCATTGCAAACTCAGAGTATAGAAGATCTCCAAGATGGAACATAAGACCATCAGATAGGTATTAGAAGAAAAGGCCAAGTTTAAGAGATGCTCTCTGTGCTGCAGAGGAACCCGAGTGGGAGTTCTTGGGGCTTGCAGGGTTACAGACAAGGAGAAGAACGAGCATACAGAAATCATGGAAAGATCAGAGGAAATACTACAGAAAGACAAATCCTGGAGCCCTTCCCAATTCTGCACATCCCAAGACTCTTTTAATTAACTTTTTCTTACTTAACAACAAGCAAACATAAATCAGGGAATTGACATTTTGAAAAATTAGAAGAAAAAGCAAACTATGTACTGAGACCCCTGGTTTTACATATTCAATAGCTAAGTTCTCTGTCACAGGCAAGCCACCTGGTTCAGTTGCTTCTCTGCCAGAAGTTGACTGTTTATAGGGTAACCAATACCGTGATCAGCTGAGAAAAGTGATTTAGGATAGACCCCCATGCAGCACCTTCTGACTCTGCAGTTTCCCTCTTCCCAATGTTCTCTCCATGCTTTCCCATGTCCCATTATGCCTTTCCAAAAAAACAGAACTGACCTACAGAAAACAGCTACTTTTTCCAGTGGAAACTTTACTGGGGAAAGCTAAGTGGCTCTTTCCTGCCCTCAAAGACCCCATCTCATTCTTCCTGGAAGTTAGAGACATCTTTAGCTATGCTTAAATGATGATTTCCAAATGTCTTTAAAGCGTCCAAAATAAAAAGGACGGAATGGGGATTTGGTGGCCATTAAAGTTCCCAGAAACTTTCCCCTAAAAACAGAGATTTTGAAAGTAGTATTTGGTCATTGTTTTTGTTTTCTAGTTTAGGTCCCATTGTCTGCTATGGAGTTGGCTAATGGTGGGAGCCTATGACAAAGTAAGAACCCTGCCCTTGCCCCCAAAATACCTTTAAAGGCTGCTCTCTGAGAAAACGCTGGAAGGCAAAGTAAGCACAGCTCCCACACAAGGCAAGCCATGGAAGAGGCAGAGCTGTCTGTCAACAAATACCTATTGAGCACCTGTTTTGTGCCACACACAGTGCTAAACATGGGGAAACAGTAATAAGACAGACACAATCTCTGCTCATCCTATCAACACGGCAGGAAGCCATTTAGAGCACAGACCAGAATGAGGGCAAAGGAAAATTAAGGCTTTGGGAACTATAAATGTGATTAAGACATTTGCAACATTTTTAAAGATAGAAGACCTACAAATACATAAATCATTTGAGATCTGTATAAGCTTGACAATATCACCTTGGAATAAGGATAGTAACCACCAAGTCTACTGTGAGATGGCGTTTTTTAAGACGAGGACACATTGTCCTATAAATAGGTAACAGTTGGCAAGGCAGTATCTCTAGACCATTTTCTTGCCCAGATTCCTCATACCCACAGCACAACAATCAATCCTTAAATTCTGAAGAAAAGACAGTTTTCAGAAGTTGTCCCTCCCAGAGAGAGCAACATGCTTCAGAACCCAAAGCTACATATTTCCAGATGAATTTTTTTTAAATGTCGCCTGATCCCATTAGTGCACATTAATTAAGCCATGGAGATCAGCCTCTAGTCCATCCAAGAGGATTTCCTGTGATGGTGTAAATGTTGTATCTCAGTACTACCATCCGATTCAGTAAGTCACTACCCACACGTGTTTGCTGAGCACATGGAATTTTGCTAGTGTGACTGAGGAACTGAATTTCTCATTTCATTTCATTTGAATTAATTTAAATCGAGATAGTCATTGTGCAGAGAGTGAACAGCACGAATGTAGCCTTAAACTGAAAGTGATTCTGTGAGTTGCCGAGTCATTGTGCAGAGAGTGAACAGCATGAATGTAGCCTTAAACTGAAAGTGATTCTGTGAGTTGCTGGTTAAAAAAGAAAGAAAGAAAAGAAAGAAAGAAAGAAAGAAAGAAAGAAAGAAAGAAAGAAAGAAAGAAAGAAAGAAAGAAAGAAAGAAAAAAGAAAGAATGAGAGAGAGAGAGAGAGAAAGGAAGGAAGGAAGGAAGGAAGGAAGGATGGAAGGAAGGAAGAAAGAAAATTTCCCTCCCTTTGGATTAACTTACTTTAAATTGGGAAATTTCTTTAAAATTTAAAAAGTCAGAAAAATCTCTGGGTTAACAAGACAGTGAATGAATAACAACCTATAGATTAGCGCCTGATTTAAACAAAACTCAGAACTGCACTCTCCCTCAGTGTCCTGGCTGGATGAGAAAGCAAAACAAAACAACACATATGTGGTTGAAATAGGTGAGATTGTTTTTAAAAATCAGGGCTGATGATTAAAAGAAACTAATCCAAAGTGTATACATAAAGCAATCAACATTTTGCAAAGTTTTTTTTTTCCATGTTTTGGTAATGATTGTTCACTTGTGTACTTAATGCCTACAATATGGCAGACACTGTGCTTACGAGGGAATTATTATCTTAATACACCACAGCAAAAATCTTTATCAAATAACCATATTTAACATGATGCCTTCGAAGTGATTTAATTTCCAGCAATTTCACATATAATTGCTTCGTTTTTGACTTATAATATAACCAAATGATCACTTTTTGGATTTGACCATGAGACTAAAGTTCAAGGATATTACTGCTTTGAAATGCATAACACATAACTCCAGAAAATGAAAATAACATTAAAATATCATTTTAACAGGTGACTAATATATATTACAAGTATCCAAATGATATGTGTGAACATTTTGCCAAAGACATTTTTGATGGAAATAATTTTCCTGAAATGAAATGTAACCTAAGACTTCCTAAGTAGTCCTCAGAAAGATGATTTGATCATGTCAACTCTTACTGCAGTATAATTGACATATACAATTACACAGAAAGATTCTGATTAAAATCTGTCTTGCTTAATCGTACAGAAAATTGATTTGAAATATGCATGTGAAAATTATTTCTGAATGCTTGGGAAGGTAATTCATTCTTTTGTTTTTCCAGCTTTACAGACACATAATTGACAAAAAACAAAGTGTGAGTGTACAGTGTACAAGTGTTGATTTGATACACTTACATATTGTAAAATGACTACCACCAAAGTGTTAACTAACACCTCCATCACATCACATAATTACCATCTCTTTTTTGTGGTGAGAACACTTAAGTTCTACTCTCTGGCAACTTTCAGGTATATCAGTGTTATTAACTAGAGTCATGTATATGAGATCCCCAGAATTTGCTCATCTTCTAACTGGAAATCTATACCCTTTGTCTAACACCCCTCTCCACCCCCAAGCCCCTGCTCGCCATCATTCTTCTCTGTTTCTATGAGTTTGGCTTTTGTAGATTCCTCTTCTAAATGATATCCTACAGTATTCATCTTTCTCTGTCTGACTTATTTCACTTGGCATAACACCCTCAAGGTCCATCTATGCTGTTCCAAATGGCAGCATTTCAGAAGGTAATTCATTCTTTTGACAAACATTTACTATGAGCCTACAATGTGCCAGGCACTGTGCTTGACACCAAAAACATGACAGTCTTCCTGACAAGGGAGACAAGTCCAGGTAGCACATCAAATTATGCATTGGTAAAAACATTATCATTATTTCACAGATGTATCTGGATCACCTGAGGGACACTACCAATGCCAAGTATAGATTACTGAAATCTTCCTTTCTCCGACTTCCATATGTACGTAAGCAAGCCAACAATAATATATTACACCATATTTCCATTCTACCTGCTAGACTGACAATGCCATATTTTGCTATGGACCAGCTAGACTCTATAGATACAGAAATACAGTATAGTCTATATGCCAACAAAACCAGCCTTATAGTCATGGAAGAACAAAGGCTCTGAAGTATTTATTGGTCACTCCGATTGGGTCTTGTTCTAAAAGTCACAATCAAATAAGATCGTGACATTGTCTAAGTAATTTTTAAAACAATAGAAAACTGTACACACTGAGCGCCTGGGTGGCTCAGTGGGTTAAGCCGCTGCCTTCGGCTCGGGTCATGATCTCAGAGTCCTGGGATCGAGCCCCGCATTGGGCTCTCTGCTCGTCAGGGAGCCTGCTTCCTCCTCTCTCTTTTTGCCTGCCTCTCTGCCTACTTGTGATCTCTCTGTCAAATAAATAAGTAAAATCTTTAAAAAAAAAAAAAAAGAAAACTGTACACAAGGTAGAGACCCAATTTTGTCATGCTACACACACACACACACACACACACACACACACACGTGTGTGTGTGTGTATACATACTTGCAAAGGAAAAAAATATACGTAAGAAATTCACCCAATATCTCTGGGAGATAAGAGTGCTGGTGATTTTTATTTTATTTATATGTTTTCATATATTCAACTTGTGTACAATACCCATATACTACATTTGTAACCAGTAAAAATTAGTTATAGTTAAAAACCATTCTTATAACTATTCCAAAACTTGTGTCGAGCATAGGCCTGCATAAGGCCTCACGTAAGGAAATGGTTATTGACTACATGTGTGATTTTAGGGGGCTCGTGCAGAAGGCCCAGGGGCAACCAAATTAGCTAATGACTGCAAGATCTTTGAGAGGGAACACAGACTTGCACTGTCTAAAGTTAAAGTTTAAAATGAATATTCCTGGGGTGGGGGGAGGAAGAATCGTGACATGTTCCCACCAGGATAGAAGCTGAGAAAGGTGGCTTCTTCCTGTTCTAAGTCCTAGTTAAATCATAGAATAAATACAATATTGCCTTCTGGTGACTCCATAGAACATGTATGTTTAAACATGTAGAAATGAACATTTAGAGAACCATTACTGAATACCATGCCATTTTGAAAATTCACACTTTTTAATTATGAACATAGTATAATATTCTTTGTAGAAACTCCAGAAAATAAGGAAAAACTGGGGAATAAAAAAATCATCTAGATTCCCATCACCCAGAAGCAATCACCATGAGCGCTTTGGTATATAACCTTCCAGCAATTTATTTTAGTCAAATGTGTGTGTCTTCTTTTTCACTTAATATTTTATCTTGGACATTTTCTTCTGTCATTAAATACACTCAGTGACCCTCCCTCTAATGACTCCCTAATATTACTGATGGCTTAACGATATCAGAGTGACTGTAAACAATATTATTGTACCTACCATAGAGTTCATATTATAAAAACAGATTCAAATGGATTTGGTATTTGAAAAACCGAGCCAAGGGATTTTCTGAATTAGTGGTCTCTTCTGGGTCTTACCCACATCAGGACCTTGACTCTAAAAATGATTATGTTTTGCTCCAATTCCTGAAAACAGCCATATCGTGCACAACAATAAATCACTCACATATTTTCCAAAATACAGTCTTGATCTTCAGTTTGGAAAATTGCAGCTGCTACAGAAATGTTGCGGAGTAAATCATAGCAGGCCCTCCAAGCCGGGCTCTGCTTGTCATAGCAAAACAAGTGGATCATAGCAAGTTCCCTTAAAAGGAACACTAAAATGAATGAGAAAAAAACTATCCTCGGTGCAAAACTTCAGCTTCCTAGCAAATTAATCTGTTCACCTTCCAAATTTAAAAAAGAGAGAGAGAGAGAGAGAGAGAGAAAACTACTGTGATTTTCTGAGAAAATTTTAATTCAGAAGTTCCATAAAATTACACTTACAATGCGGCCTATATTTGCTAAACTAGAGGTCTGAAAATTACTTTATTCAGCAAAGTAATCATAATTCTTTTGAAGTAAGTGCAAGAGGAGAACATTCATGCAAAAATTTGCGATTTCGTCTTAAAAGAAAACTCCATCCCTAATCATCTGGAATGGTTTGGAGATCCTTTCCTTACCTGCAAGGCAGCTTAGGATCAGAAAGACCTTCCAAAATGCGAACACCATTGTGCTAGTGTTCCCGGAGCACAGCGGTAGGCTAGTCGCCTGCCTGGGCTAGGCTGAGTCTCAAACGCCTCCTTCAATCACACTGAGCTTTGCCAGGCTTATCTGCAGGCATCACGGAGCAAACAGCCTCTTCAGGCTTACTTATTGGGTACAGTCCTTTCTCAGAGCAGATTTGTGTTTCTTTTGAAACACTTTTCATGGGGCGTGTTTCCTTGATATATTTGCTACTGCGTTAATAATAAACCCATGCATTTAAATTCTTCAGGCTATTTGTACACAGATTCTCTGAGTTTTAGTGTTTAAAATCAATCTTACTAAAAAGTTAAACTTGGGGGGGTATACAGTGGGGAGTGAGCCTATACAAATAAAAGCCGACAAGCCTAATTAATTTCAAATATTTCCATCGAAGACTTCCAGCATGGATTCACTAACCTTCTTTTGCAAATTAGGTCAGTAAATTGGTGCTCTAAGATTTTCTCAGGAGACGGGTTCACAGGAAGGACACGGGGGTTAGGCAGCAAAAAGCATGTGTTTCTGTGTGAACAAACTCTGGACACGTCACACTTTCTTGAAGCCCTTGCAGTTCTCAACCACTTTGGCAATAGAACGAATAGCATGCTTTGGTTTTCCTGGTTAGAAACCCCATAGCATTTCCCCAACTGAACACTGCACCATCAGGTGAGTGAAGAAAATTTAAGATTTCCATTGGATGAGTCTGAATTTTTGCAGAATTAGGTTAATGAGTAGATGCAACAGGATTTCTTTGGAAAGAAGTTTCCCTAGGAGGAAATGGCAGGTTGCCTCAGTGAAAAGCCTTCGCTTACAAGAGTTCCTGTTGTGTTCAGGTTGAGAGGCATGAAGGCCTCCTCCGGCTCCTCCTAGGCAATCTCTAAGTCCTGCTGTTTTCGCCTGTGCAATGGCTCTCAGATCTATCCTTTCACCAATCTGCTGCTTCCACCCCAGGTTTTTCGTTCCAGTGTTCCAACCTTGACCAAGTATTTTGAGTTAACACCACTATGAACTCCTTCCAACAGGACTGGAATCCTTAATCTGGATTCCCAGGCTTCCAAGACCTGACCCTCCCCTCATCTGAACTTCACCCACTGAAAAGTGCTGTCACAATTTCCTGCCTCAGAGTGTTTGGTCACACGAAACATGGGCAAGCTGCAGTGATGTGTTTTAGGAACCTTTTTTTTTTTTTTTTTTTTTTTTTTTTTTTTAGTTTTCATTGATTTAAGTAATCTTTACACCCAACGGCAGTACTCAAACTCACGACCCTGAGATCAAGAGTCGCGTGCTCTTCCAGCCTAGCCAGCCAGGCTCTCCCCTCTTTTAGGAACTTTAATTTATAGGAAATGTCTGAGCCCCGCTTGCCTTAGCCAGCCAATTTCCCACTACTTCCTGGTTCTATCCCACAGCCTTTCCTGCCCATGCTCATGGCTGGTGCCAGACCCCAGCTCCAGGTGAATTCCAGCTCTGCTTAGAATGTTCGCCTCTATCCCCTTGCTGTCCAAGCATATTCTTAGGACAGATCAGTCATGGTGTCTTATATGAAAAGTTCTTTTTTTTTTTTTAATTTTTTAACGTTTACCACCCCTCTCTGGGCTCTACTTTGGATAGATTTGCATTGTACTTAGAACTAATACCCTACAATTGGCACTTGATTGCTCTCCAGTAGTTTCCTATTTATTAACAGGGTCTCCCCTAAATCCAATAGCTGTAAGCCCCTCCAGGACAAAGACAAAGTCTTGTAAGGCAGCCCCCAAGTTAGGAAAGGTTATATACCAAAATGTATTGGTAAGCCCTTTGACTGAATCCAAGAGCACACATTCCCGCCAAAGCATGATGCTTTAAATGGAAGTCTCATTCCCAGATTTAAAAGACACATAGTCTATCATAGGTGTGAATTCTGGGTGCTGGGACATACAGAGCAGGGGAAGAGGAAAAGGAGCAGCAGGTGGCCAAAAAAGAACATTCCTTTCCCTTCCTAAGTCATGTGTTGAGCACAAAGCAACATTCCCTCCCCCCAAATAACAGTTGTATGCTTTTGACACCCACCTTCCTTTCTGGCCCCAACTCTCATGGCCCCCAGGACCCTTGAGTTCCTTGCTTGCCTTTAAGGGAGGGTCTTACTCACCAGAGTAACTCATACTCCAAGACTACCTTTTCCTTTCTAAACTTATGCCTCCCAGAAACACTTCTCCTCTGTACAAGCAGATAATAGGCTCCATGTTAGGAAAGGAAAAAAAAAAAAAAAAAGAACAATTGCCATGAGCATTCCCCACCTGGTTTACACAATTGAAAATAGAATGCTTGCCTCCCCCACCCCAAATGACTCTCCCAACAGGAGTACCAGGCAATCCAATAAAGAGAAATGGTCTGAGAGAGGAGGATTTGCAGAGGAGGTCCACATCAACTCTTCTCGGCCTTGACCCTGCCTTGACCTCTGAATCCATTAAGTCTCCCAAAGATCCATGAAAGTAATACTGGCTTTTCCAGTGGTAAAGTGCTGGGACAGGAAAAGAAGTTTCTAAGTCTGGTGTTCATAAGCCAAGGGATTCCTGTGTCTCCTTCCATACCCCATAGGTGAACATATAATTTGTCATTAAACCTAGGACACTTTTGAGAATGAGTAGGCTGCTATTAGCATTACATGGGACAGATGGTATAAATCATAACAGTCCCAGGTGAACTTGGATGTCTGGTCACCTGCTCATGGTGGAATGCTAAGCACAAAGCAGGGGCTAAGTAAAAGCTTTCTAATTCATCTGCTACTGTGCAAGCTAGCTGGCCCTGAAATGGGTGCGGTGGAGAGTATGACTTAAGGCTATTGCCAAAACCCATCTACACCAGAATATCTCAGACAAACACAGAACTCTCTAGAACATTTAAGTAAAATGCCTACATTACTGCTTATGTAAGGCCCAATTGGGACAGGAAGAATTCTGTCAAAACAAACTCAAAGAGATCATCTAATTTCTCTTCTTTCTCTTCTTTCGATTCTTGGTATCGAATTTGGATGTTATTGACAAAGAAGTGGGTCATTAACTAGTGCATGAAGTATTGTTAAATATCCTTTGTATTTTTATATGGCTTTATGATTTTTAAGCTGCTTTTCCATTTTATCTTCACAACTGACTAAAATAAAGAGGAGAGGAATTATCTCCGTTCTCTGTATAAAAAAACAGAGGCTCAAAAACGTTGTGTCTCTCCCAAGGCTACTGCTTCCAAGATTCTTTGGGAACTTTCAAAAATCTGCAGCTTCTGACTTATTTCTCATTTTTGTTAACTTAAAAATTACAAAAATAACACATTTTGATTGTAACGGGGTTTCAAAGAAAAAAGAAGTATCGGGGAATAAAAAGAAAGTCTCCGTTCTCTCACCCATGGGTGTAATCACATACCATGTACACAAGCAATGGAAGTTTCATGCTTTTCTCAGAGCTTCTGCCAATTCACACACACACACACAGTGGTGGTTTTTTGAGTCATAAAGGTAATCATACTACACATACCATTCTTTAGTTTGTTTTCCCCTTGAAATAGCATTTTTAATTATCTCTTTGGGTCATCTATAGAGCTACCTTATCTGTTTGAAGGCTACTTGGTATTTCACTGTGCAGATGTACCGCAACTCCTTTAACCATTCTCTTGTTGGTCAAGTGTTGCATCACTTTCAGTTTTTAGCTATTATTAACAACGGTGAAATGGACATCCCTTTGTCTACATCTCCGCCCACTTGCATGAGTATTTCTGTAGAATAGGTACCTAGAAATGGAACTGCTGGATCAAAGGAGACAAATGCTTTAAATTTGGGGACAGTTTGCAGTGTTGACCACTGGAAATCCTTTACAAATGGACACCTCCATTAAGAATGTATAAGAGTGCCCATCTCTCCATAGCCTTGCCAACAATGAAAAGTATGCCATTTATTTTTACTAGTACCGTGGGTGAGAACTGGTGTCACATTGCTGTTTTAATTTCTAGTTCTCTAATGAAGCTGAGCCTTTTTTTATAGGTTTGCTGGCTTAATTGGTGTTCCCTTCCCTGTTAATTGCCTATTTATGGACTTAAAACATTTTTCCATTGAATTATCTGTCTTTTGGTGTCATTGAAGTGCTCTTTCTACCTTAGGAATATTAATTTCATATCCCACAGTTAGGGATTAATTCATGGACTGATAATCAAGAGTCGATTAAAATGGAATTAAGTATGGTATATATATTATAAGTATTTTCTTCCACTCTCTCTTCTTAAAAAATTTTACATCTTTGACCATCAAGAAGGTTTGCATTTTGTTGTAGTTAGTCTAGCATTTTTTTTCTCTGTAGCTTCTAAGTTTCATGTCTTCCTTAAGAAAGCCGTTCCCAATCAATCCAAGACTATAGAAATGTTATTATATTGTTATATAATATATGTAAATATATAATATTATACTTTCTCTTAATGCTTCTTTAATTTTGTTCTGCCTTTCAGTTATGGCAACTCTGTCCTTCCAGTTGTTCAAACCAAAAGCCTTGGTGTCATCCTTGATTCCTCTCCTCCCCTTAAGTACCACATCAAAACATCAGTGAATTCTTTTGGGTCCATGTACAAAATAGACCCAGACTCCGATGACTGTCCCCACCTTCACAGCTACTGCCCTGGTCTGAGCCACTACCGTCAATTACCTGGCTCACCGCAATGGCCTCCTGACTGGTGTCCCTGTTTCTTCATTGTCTCCTGACAGCCTATTCTCACCATGGCCACCGGAATGACCCTTTTATACGTTAAGTCAGATCACATCTCATTTTTGCTCAAGATCACCCTATTGTTCTCAGTTTCTCTCACAGCAAAAGCCAAAGTCCTTAAAGTAGCCTATGGGACGGACACCTGGGTGGCTCAGTCATCTGAGTGTTCAACTCTTGGTTTCTGCTCAGGTCATTATCTCAGGGTCCTGGGATCCAGCCCCATGTCAGGCTCCACATTCACCATAGAGTGTGCTAGAGAGTTTCTCTCTTCCACTCTGTCTGCCCCCTCTCCAATAAATAAATAAATAAATAAATCTTTAAAAAATTTTAAGTAGCTTAGAAGACCCTATACACTCCTTCTACCACGTGTCCAACCTGCCTCATCTCCTATCACTCCTTCCCTCTCACCCTGCTCCAGCCACACTGTATTTACTGACCCTTGAATAAATCAGGCACATTCCCACTTTTAAGGGCATTTACACGGGGGTTTCTTATGTCTGTGACCCTTTAAATCCAGGTGTCAGTAGGTCCAACTCACATCCTCTTCAAGTCTTTGCTCGAATGTCAGTTTTCAACAATGCCTCCCCTGATTACACAATTAAAAACTGCAGATTTCTCCACTCCAGCCCTCCCAATTCCCTTATGTAGCACTCATTACCTTCTAACATACTATGCAGTTTACTTGTGGTTAGTTTTTCCACCCAGCTAGAATATAAATTTCTCTTTTTTTAAGATTTGATTTACTTATTTGAGAGAGAGAGAAAGAGAGAGCAGAAGTGGGGGGAGGAGCAGAGGGAGAGGGAGAAGCAGACTCCCCAGTTGAGCAGGGAGCCTGACACTGGGCTCGATCCCAGGACCCTGGAATCATGCCTTGAGCAGAAAGCAGATGCTTAACAGACTGAGCCACACAGGTGCCCCTAGAATGTAAGTTTCAAGAGGGCAGGGATTTCTGTCTATTTCATTTACTATTTATTCCAAGGGCCTACAACAGCACCTTGTCCATAGTAGGTACTCAGTATTTGTTAAATGAATGCATTTGGGATTCTGAATTTAACCCATTCAGATTTGATTTTTGTGTATTGTGTGAGATGGGTAGAAATGTTTTTTAAAGGTTCTAGTGTCCTTAATAGGAGCAAATCATTACCCTTTGAGGGAATTTGGTCTTTGGAAATAGCTAGGTCATTTGAGACTAATTTTAATAAATAAGGTAGGTGATCAAGTTCATCAAAATGCTGTTTTGTGCCCAAGAAATGAAGTATAGGGCACCTGGGTGGCTCAGGCGGTTAAGCATCTGTCTTTGACTCAGGTCATGAGCTCGGAGTCCTGGAACTGAGTCCCACATCGGGCTCCCTGCTCAGTGGGGATCCTGCTTCTCCCTCTCCCTCTGCCTGCTGCTCTCCCTGCTTGTGCTCTTTCTCTCTCTCTCTCTCTCTCTCACTCTCTCTCTCTCTCTCTGTCAAATAAATAAATAAAATCTTTTAAAAAGAAACAGGGTATAACTATAAAGTAATGAGCCTGCTGTCCTTGTGGGGGTTGGGAACCGACTCAGATAGAAGGCAGTCTTGGGTTTTCAAAAGACAGACTGAAGCCATTCTTATTTATGGCACCAGTATGAGATAGAGACAGAGACACAGATTTGGGAGTAAAATTTCTCATATATATTTTTTGATCCCTGAAGTAGTCATCATGAGAAAATCAGAATTTATTGGACTTCCTCCTACATATTTTGTGGTTTTGTAAGGACTTTCAAAATTTTGAATTACATATAGAAGGGCATAATCTAGTCAGTGCTTAGAGTCTAAAGACTTTAATTCATTCCTGTTGGAATGGTTCCAAAGAAAATATTTCAAACATTCCTTGGGCAATCACAGCACTATTCAGTCTTCACTGCTTTTTCTGACTGTCTGCCAGGCAACTCCACTTCTGTGTCCCACTAGTGTCTCAAAGGTAATGTCACATGTCGTTCTCTGGTCACCAAGCCTGTGCCACTTTCCAACCACTGTTGCTGCACCCCCCTTAACTCTTCATCGGCATACGCTTTGACTCCTACTTTACTCACTCTGCATTCCAGGAGTACCAGATCCTACTGAGAACTACTCTTCAGCCCGTCTTCTCTTTCCAACTCCTGAGGCTTTGACCAACCACATCCATTTCCCAGCAGGGAACTGGTAAAGCAAGATTAAAATGGCTGCTCACTAGGGGCACCTGGGTGGTGCAGTCGGTTATGTATCTGATTCTTGGTTTTGGCTCAGACTGTGATCTCAAGGTTGTGATCTCAGGATTGTGAGATCAAGCCCCGTGTCGGGCTCCGTGCTTAGTGCAGGATATACTTGAGATTCTGTCTCTCTCTCCCTGTCTCTCCCACTTGTATGCTCTCTCTCTAAACTAATTAAATAAAAATGGCTGCTCACTAGATGTGTGCAATAAAGCATAGGGAGGGGAACAGGATCCAATAGCTACCACCCCATTCAGAGAACAGAAAACTGCCCAACTACATGTGAAATAGGATTCAGGTTATATGACAGGAAGAGTTGAGGTCAGCTGAGAGAGGTGAGAATGAATCCTGTCATCCTCTAATTCAATCCCCGTTAGCTCTCATTGAGATGATTGTGGGAGCCTCCTAGCCTATCTCCTGGCCTCTGATTTTCCTCCCTCTCCAGTCCATCCTAAACAATCCTGCCAGCTAAGTTTTCCTAAAGTCCAATCTAATCAGGTCATTCTCATACTCAGAAATCTTCCATGACTCCCATAGCCTTTTTGCCTAGACATAAGGATTTTTATCTAACATTCAGTTGGTGCCCAACCTATCTTTGATGCCTATTTTCTGAGGTTTGTAACACCAAAGAATGTCAGGGCTGGCCAAAGTCTTATAAGTGGTCTCCAAACAAAACTGAATACTTTCTGTTCCCTGAACATAAGCCCCACTCTCCCATCCCTGTGCCTCTACAAGGCTATTCTCTCCTCCCAGATGTACCACCCCACCAAACTGAATTGTCAAGAATCTACTCATCCTGTGAGCCTCGCCACAACTGTTAACTCCTCCAGACACTGATTCCTGATTCCCACAGGATGTGATCTCACCTTAAAAGCATGAATCAATACCTTTTGCACAGCACCTAGGGGATAGCAGGACTCTTCACGCATTGGTCTTCTTTATACCTCTAAGAATGCAAGCTCCTAAAGAGATAAGGACCTGGGGAGCCTGGATGGCTCAGTCCTTAAGCGTCTGCCTTCGGCTCAGGTCATGATCCCAGAGTCCTGGGATCAACCCCCATATAGGGCTCCCTGCTCAGCAGGGAGCTTGCTTCTCCCTCTCCTACTCCCCCTGCTTGTGTTCCCTCTCTCACTGTGTCTCTCTCCATAAAATAAATAAAAATCTTTAAAAAAAAGAGGATAAGGACTGTGTTTAGGTGATTTTATACACACACAGACACACACACGAGCTTGTTATTGGCCAGGCATCATGCTAAGTGCTTTATGTGCAATATCCTACTTAATCTTCTTCACAGCCTTATGAGGTAAGTAGGCATATTATCGCAGTGTTAGAGGTGAGGAAAGAGAAGCACAGGGAAATGAAGCAATTTACACAAATCTCATTTACAGCAACACCTAACCTCAGGACTCATTCTCACCTCTCTCAATGGATCTCAACTAATCCTGCTATATAACCCGCATCCTATTTCACATATAGTTGGTTCTGTTCTCTTCACTGAGCAGTACCTAGTGGCTCCTACTCTCCCTCCCCACCATTTATTACACACAGCTAGTGAGCAGTCATATTAATCTTGCTTTACCAGTTCCCTGTTGGGAAATGGCTGCCAATCATTCTCCTCGCAGGTAAGGCTGTTATTGGTCAAAGTGTCAGTCCCTGGTAAGCCCCTTAGTGCTAAAAATGAGGCTCAGGGAGAATTTTTTTGAAGACCACATAAAAGCCAGAGTCAGGGCCTCAGCTCAAGTCAGCCGGCTGCAGAATACGTGCTCGTGACTTACAGTATGTTGGGACGTTAGGGACCCAGAGTCATTATGTTTGGTGAACTCACTTTTTCAAGTGTATGATATGTCAGAGGGACTATTTGAAAGGGTAGCACTCATTTGGTTGTGCATGATCTGGTATATTTGTTGAAAAACAAACCTAAGATCACATAATTAGCATCAACAACAACACATTTCCTATTGTAGGTTGACACCTAGTTGCTTTGCAAACGGTAAAAAGAAGACATGGCACATAATTTTACAACTCTCCAAACCTCCAAGCTGGGAGTCCCAGACCATGGGCTCTCAAGGGAATCCTGTGATGGTGTTATGCAGTGAAAGAGTTTCCTCTCTCCCTTCCTTCCCTGGGTGTAAGGACTGGAATTTCTCTCAGTGGTTAACCTGGTGTAAACACACAGTCCCTAAATGTGCTCTCTGGATGCCTTACTGGGTGTCCTCCAGAGAACTGCCAGAAATGGCCCTTAATAAGTCTGTGAAACAAGAGTATATGTTGTATGTTGGACCATGGAGGTTCTAGTCTCTTAAATTTGGGAAATCTTTGTTTTCTTGTCCTGGAGGGAAAAATCCTGCAGAAAGTTCTCCTCTGGCAAGTCATGTTTTAACAGTAAGTATGAGTCAGCTTGTGTTGAGTAGCCTAGGATTGCTTACCTAGCGATAGTAGGGAGTCTGGAAAGGGTTAGTACCAGGAACTCTATGTTAACTGATAGTGTGACTCAACCTGCTGTGTACATTAAAGTGTTTGGGGAAGCCTACTCCTAGGCAATTTGTGTTGACGCACTATACAAACACATGTCATAGGCTCTGCTTTGAAAAGTTCACATGTCCGTGTAGGCGCAAGCATGCGCACATCTGCCCACACATGTACCCACCTATTCAATCCAAGGAGGTCCAAGAGTTTCCAGTTCCTTCTAATTGGGAAAGGTCAAGCTTGACTTCAACAACAACAACAACAACAACAAAAATTACATTCTAATTGTACAATTGTAGGGTCCTGGGTTGTTTTCTTTTTTTAATTCTTTTTTTCTTAATTTATTATTTTTGTTATTAACATATAATGTATTATTTGTTTCAGGGGTACAGGTCTGTGAATCAGCAGTCTTACACAATTCACAATACTCACCATAGCACATACCCTTCCCAATGTCCATAACCCAACCACCCCATCCCTCTAACCCCCTCCCCTCCAGCTACCTTCAGTTTGTTTCCTGAGATTGAGTCTCTTATGGTTTGTCTCCCTCTCTGGTTTTATTTTGTTTCATTTTTCCCTTCCTTCCCCTATGATCCAGTGTCTTGTTTCTCAAATTCCTCACATCAGTGAGATCATATGATAATTGTCTTTCTCTCACTGACTTATTTCACTTAGCATAATACCCTCTAGTTCCATCCACATCATTGCAAATGCAAGATTGGGGGGGGTTTGATTGCTGCATAATATTCCAGTGTTTGCATGTGCACACACGCACGCGTGTGTGTGTGTGTGTGTACATATATACATACACCCCACATCTTCTTTATCCATTCATCTGTTCATGTACATCTAGGTTTTTTGTTTGTTTGTTTGTTTGTTTGTTTGTTTGTTTTTTAGCCAATCCTTTTCAACACTTCCTAACAATACCTGAGTGACGTTAATCCTAAAAACCAGAGATCCTTTTGGAGTCCAGAGATTGAATACTTTCACAGCTGCCTGAGCTGATTAATGGTACCAGTGACATCGTAATAAGAGTTGTCAAATGCTAAGGCTTACTAGATGAGAGTCAGGCCCTGGGTTAAGAATTTCATATACATCATGTCTGATGATAATCTCCCAAAAGAGGTTCAGAGAGGTCAAATGAATCATCATTGGTCACACAGTTTGTAAGTGGCAAGGCCAAGGCTTGGATCCAAGGGAGAGTGCTCCAAAGCCCACACCTTTACCGATTATGTGATGCGACTTCTTGGCACTGAAAAAGGATGGTAGAATACATAGTCAACACATCCCCTGTGTTCCTGGCTTATACTCTTGCTAGAAAGACAAGACAAATATACAAAAAACAGGGATGAATTCTAAGAAGTATGTGACTATCGAAGACGTCATTATGCAACATAGAAACTACATGAATACAAGTACAGAAAGGGAAATGTGCACCACTGCAAGGGATGGTTGTGATTCCTTCAAATTTTCATCACAAAATGAGTTCATGGGATCCACCTCTACCTGGCAGGAGACAGGGATTCTGGAAGGAACTGAGTAGAATTTTCCAAGGTGAAGATCAAGAACGAACCGTGAAATGTGAGAGGCTGCATTTCAGAGAGCAGAATTGACAGGGCAAAGAGGCCATGTTGCTTTATGAAAGGGCTGAAAAGAAATCAGTGTTGGGAGTATCTAAAAAAGAGAGGTGTTAAGATGGGGGTCAGGCATGAGGAAGTTAACAAAGAAGACAGACGACAAAAGCAGAAGAAAATGGCAGAGGCGCCAAATTCCGTTGGATTTGGCTTAAAGCAGAGACAGCAAATGAAGGGCTTGTTTTTGCGTCTTCTCACCTGCTTGGTTTTTGTCCTGCTCGGTGTTTTGTGTTTGCTGGGTTTTATTTGCTCGTTTGCTGTTTTAATGAGGCAGCATAACAGAGCAACAAAGAGCACGGACTACAGAGTCAGGCAGCTTGGCTTTAAGCCTGGTTATCCACTTACCAGCTGAGGGATTGTCAGCAAGTTACTTAATTCCTTTGGGCCTTATTTTTCTCATCAATAAATGAGGTGGAGGAAGACATACCTCGTGAGTTTGTTATTTTTCTAAGAACTGGACAAGTTATTATTTGCAAAGTGCTTAGAACAGTGCCTGCATATAGTAAATGGTATTACACATGCCTGCTGTATTAATACCAATGTAATTCTTTTTTTAAAAAAGATTTATTCATTTATTTAAGAGAGAGAGAACAGGGGGAGGGGCAGAGGGAGAGAATTTCCAAGCAGACTCTCGGCTGAGTGCAGATCCTAACTTAGGGCTCGATCCCTGACCGAGGAGATCACGACCTGAGCTGAAACCAAGAGTCAGAAGCCCAACAGACGGAGCCAACCAGGAGCCCCATACAAATGCAACTCCTTATCAACACTGAAACATGTGGGAAATATCTAAAATCATTGTATTAAGAGCTTTCTTTTAAAAACAATTGGTAGGTTGGACCATCCAGGCAGATTTCAGCACAGCAACCAAGGACAGCTGATGAGTGACTGCTGTCTTCAGATGGGGCGCTACTAGTCCCCACCACCAACTGCTTATACCTGGCTCACTTCACATGATCTTGCAACTCCTGATTTAAAGTGAACAGAGATCTGGGCTCCTTATATGCCCCTATATTTACAAAGAGAGCTCATAGGGAAAACCTCTTGGCCAGGAACCCACGCCTGGCTGAGCTCATAGCACACTCTTACCCTTAGAGTCTCAGGGAAGTATCTGTTCTCCCCCAGCGGGCATCCCTCCCTGGCCCCAGGTGTTGGGTCCCTGAGCTGCAGCAGCACCTGTCTCCTCATAGCCTCCCCTACTGCTTTAAGCCTTCCTGTCTAGTTCGACACTTCTTCTTCTTCTTTTTTTTTAGGATTTGACAGAGAGTGCACACACTCATGCAGGTGCATAAGTTGGGGGGAGGGGCAGAAGGAGGGAGAGAAGCAGACTCCCTGCTGAACATAAAGCCCAACAATGTAAGGCTTAATCCCAGGACCCTGAGGTGATGACCTGAGCCCAAGACAGATGTTTAACCAGCTAAATCACCCAGGCGTTCCATAGTTCAGCATATCTGATGGGAAGGAGGACTTAGGGCTCCCACAATCCTTTGCAATAGCAACTCTGGGGAAAGCACAGGGCTGAAATCAGCAAAGCAGGAATATGCAAGCTTCCTCTGAGTTACCGGGCCTCAACAAATTGCGTTGTCCTCCTTATGCTCATTTAGGGGGTTAAACTGTGCCTCAAGGTCTGAAAACAACTTAGCTCAAGAAGAATTGACTCAGCAGTTAGCCCCAAACTAAGCTACAAGGGCAACCAATTTTTTTTTCAGAGCTACCATCTGTTACAGCATTCCCAGGTAGTGAGCTTCCTGTGGTCCCTTTTTCTTCCTGCTCAGGTTGCTGCTCAGAGCCACTCAGCCGGGAGCCTGGCCTGAGACTTTTCCAGTGGTTTTCCAACAGTCCTGGAGGCTTGTGTCTCTCCCTCAGAGGAGATGTCCTTTCTTTCTGCACGCCAAGAAGATGACTGAGTCCCGGTTGGGCAGGTTGGATGTACGGGCCTGTGGGCTCCCAGGAGTGCCCTCCTGTGAGGAATGACTAATGGTGAGAATGTCAGGGTGTGCAGGAGAGGAGAAGCTGTGGGAGATGTTTGGGAAAAGAGACCTTGGGGCTTCAGTCAAACCTCACCACTTACCACGGCTTTTGAATAGGCAGGACAGCTATGTTCATACCTGGGTGCAGCTACGAGAAGAGGCTATAGAAGACCCACTTCCAAGGCTAGAAATCAGGTGGCCCATCCTGCAGAAAGAGTCAAGACCCAGATGTGGCATACAGCACTAGAATATCAAGTCTCAGTCCTCCTTTTCACAGAGCACCAAGCCTGTCCTGGCTCTCACCACCCATTGTGGAGGTCAAGCAGGAAGTAGAACATAGGTCTCCTGACTCTTCTGGTATGACTTCCTAGGAGAGAGAAAGGTGTAGAAGTGGGAAACTCAGGACTTGTTCTAAACGGCAGTATATCTGATGAATAACAACTCTGGAGCCCTTTCCAACTGGGCGGAGGTGCACAGCCTGGTCCCAACCCCAACTAGCAGGAAATAACTTTGGCCAATCTCCACAGGTTCATTACCCTCCCAAGGCAAACAGTGCCAGTCTCAGGTGGGACCTGCATCTGAGAGCCTTGTGGTAAAGACTCTGGGTAGAGCGGGCACTATGAGAAACATATATCTGTGGGAAAAGCTGTTTGGACCTATGCACATCTCTCTGGCACTGCCACCACACATCCCATCAAGACTGACATTACTTACTCCATTATTCACCAAGGTTTGTGTTCAATAGGTGGTTGAGAGGGGTGATGATACGATGATCTAACCCTCTATTGCCTCTGTGACCTCACCTCCCACCACTCTTCCCCTTGCTCACTCCTCTGTAGCCACTTTGGCCTCCTTGTTATACCTCAAAAATGCTGATCATGCTCCCACCCCAGGGCCTTTGCACTTGTTGTTCCTTCATGCTCGTCTCCATCTATCTGTATGGTTTGCTTCCACCCTTCCCCAAAACTTTGCTCAAATGTCAGCTTCCCAGAGATCCTTTCTCTAGCTACCCTATTGGAAAGTATATCTGTCAGCCTCTAAGCTCTTACCCTGCTTTTATTTTCTTTCCTAGCATTATATTACATATTTTTGTTTAATATCTTCCCACACTAAAATATGAGATGTGTGAAGGCAGGGACTTTGTCTGGCATGTTCATTCTTATATCTCCATCACCTAGAACAGTCCCTGCCATATAACAAGAGCTCAATAAATGTTTGCTGGATAAATGGGTGAGTGGATAGAGAAGGGGACTTCTATATTTTTCTTGGTGCATGTTTACATATAGCGAATGACATTGCAGACATATATTCATTCCTCTTATTCATTTACCAAGCACCTATTTACCACATGCCCTTATGTCTCATGCATGATATATTCAGACTGGTGGATAAGACAGACAAGTGGAGAAAGAATGACAATAGAGTACGGCTAAGGTTTATCTAAGATTTGGGGAAGCACAAGGAAGGAGTGAGCGAAGGCTTCTCAAAGGAGATGGCTCTCAAAGAATAGGAGCTGTTAGGAGAAGAAAATTGAAGTGGGGATGTGGAAAAAAGTACTTCAACAACCTGTGCACCAACAGAGGTTCATCTGGACAACAGTTTTACTGTGTTGGCCTACAGAGTGTCAGGGAAGGAGATGTAGGGAAAAACAAGGCTGGAGATGAAACAGAGGTGCTAGCTGGGGGAGGGGAGAGCCTTACTTGCTCTACTAAGTATAGAGTTAAGCCTCTAAGACAGAGGGAACAAACTTGTCAACCATGAAGACAACCAGCCTACAGAAGTGTATAGTTTGACCTATAAATTAATTTTTTAAAAAATTTAATGGCCAGTATTTTTAAAAGAAAAGTATTTCACATGAAAATCCAGAATCCTAGTTTTCTTGAAATATCAGAATATCATGCCCAACTAGCCCACATGGCTATGACTACCAGCATCCAAGCAGGAGTTATCCTTGTTAAACAGGGCTTTTGCTCTCCAATTTGTCAGTCTCCATCATACCTGCTTCACTGGTTCTGTTACAGCTGATCCCAACCCCTGGTATAGCCAGGAAATAACAAGGGTTGGAGTTTGAGTCTTTGCCCTCAAAACCCACACTCTTGCCCAGAACATGATTAATACTGGCACAAAGAAAGCCCTCCATAATACTCTATTTGAAGAATGAACAAACTCATATCATCATCTTCTACTGGAAGGTGTTCCCCTCTGTCTCTACCCAGGCAGATCTTGTCCCATCACTCAAGGCCTAGCTGAGATACAACCTTCTCTGTGAAATCATCCGTGATTTCAGACTCCCCACCCAATAGATATGACATTTCTCATGGCTATGGGGTAAAGGACATGAAGGCAACAAAACCGGGGTGCAGGGGAGCATTGGGGAGGCACTGGGATGGTTAGAGCTAAGGGATAGAAAGAAGGAGAAATTGGAAGTTGGAACTTGAGAATTTGTGTACCTGAGCCAAGAGTATATATAACTGGTGGAAGCTGAGAGAACTATAAGCCAAATTAAAATGAACTCCAGTTTTTCCTGGCATATATACTATGGTGGGAAAAAAATAATAAATTTAAAAATAAAAAATAAAATAAAAATTAATTAATTAATTAATTTTTTAAAAGAATGTTATCTCTTCTATTTTTATTCCTCTTCTTGTTTTTTTTTTTCTTTTCTAGATCTCTGTCCTCTGTACCTCAACTGGCATTAGACGGTTAACAGACAACCCACAGGCCAACACAGATTGCTTTTGGAACTTTTCTGAGAGCAGCCAAAATGAGATTGCACCAACAATCCTGAGAGAGTTGTCATAAACTAGAACAATCTCCAACCATTTCAACTGCAAGTTGTGTGGCACTTAGAGATAAAGAAAACAGCATCCTGAGGTAAGACTACAGTCCTATATGCTTCTCTTCTCACCTTATGAAAACTCCAACCTATTTCAGCTCAGGGAATTACTGATGTCATGGTATTTCCAGATGTGCCACAACAGAGTAAAGTCTATAACCTCTACTTGAGGCACTTTAGCTATTTTTGTCTGTAATAGTCTGATGCTGTGACTCCAATTGGGTCTGGATAAGCCCCTAAACCTACTGAGATTTCAGACAAGAGCACAGTAAGTCAAGGAATCTCTTTCTCCTTTCTTGGAGTCCCCTGTTGGTTCAAATGGTAACTCCTGTTCCCACCCATGCATTCCAGTTCTTTGTGTAGCATGAAAATCACAGGCTTTCATTCTTTGAAAGGGTTAACCTATTGTCAGACTGAAATCACTGCCTCTATTTCTTTTTGTCTTTGGGAATTCTCTGGCCTTCTATGTTCTCTGGGAGCAGAGAATGAGATCCTAAGGTAGAATGTCTTTATCTCATCTATGTTGGATCTTTTATTATGGCCTAAGTGGAATGAATTTGAAGAAGGCAATTTTGAGTTGCAAGGGTCCATTTGGGATTCTGGGAACACATCAAGACTTGTGCTTTAGAACAAAAAGGAAAGAAAATCGCTAACTAACAATGAGCAGCTTTCTTTAACTGGAAAGGTGATGCTGGGAAAAGAAAAAGGTCAGAAAGATTCCAATCTATTGAGTCTTAAAACAATATCAGTCTTCACCCTCCCTATAGAACTCCTATTTAACTCTGTGTCTGCCCCCGATAACCCAACTCCCGCCTGAACTTTTATCTCTCCTGAGTTCTCGGTCCTTTGTTCTGTCCTCTTTCTCCTCCCCTTTCCCTTTTTCAGCTCCCTCTAACTTTTAAATCTCTACCTTCAGAACTCTCCAACCATGCAAAAACCACAGAGATAGAAAGCTGCATGGAGGAGGTATATCTGAGCTAGGTTTTCAGAAATGGGACAGGATCTGCCTGAGCAAAGACAGAGGGAGAGATCTTCCAGGCAATTCCTGAAGGTTTTCCCCTCTTTCATTGACTGAGGAAGAATCCAAACCTGTCAACAAGGGTGTGATGAGTCTGTGTCTAATTTTAGGGACCCATCACAAACCACATTTAAGGAATACTCAGAGCTGGGCATCAATGTTAACACTCTGACAGCAATCTGCACACCTTTTGTTAGTGGTCTTAAGCCTGAAATATCAAATGCTATTTGGAACCATAAAATAGGCTGGCAGACCACACCCATTCATGAGTTACAACACTTTGAGTCCAGCACTATTTAGTTCAGCATTTTGTGGGGAGCATAATGGGCAAAGAAAAAAACCACACTCCACAAATTTAGGTCATTGTAACTTAAATAGCTTAAGGGGAATAAAAATCCCTCCACAAATACAACACAGAGAGACATGGATACTTGCAGATTTGCAGAGAAAATGACAGGGGGCTTGCAACTGTCCTGCTTTGGCCAAGAAACAAAACACAACGAGGTTGACAGATTTTGAAAATAAAAATATAGGAAATTTTGTATTTCAGATGAATGACGAGTAATATATTAGCATGAGTATGTCTCATATCTGGGACATAGACTAAAAAATAATTCATTGCATCTGACATCTAAATTTAACTGGAGGGGCGCCTGGGTGGCTCAGTGGGTTAAGCCGCTGCCTTCGGCTCAGGTCATGATCTCAGGGTCCTGGGATCGAGCCCCGCATCGGGCTCTCTGCTCAGCGGGGAGCCTGCTTCCTCCTCTCTCTCTGCCTGTCTCTCTGCCTGCTTGTGATCTCTCTCTGTCAAATAAATGAATAAAAAAAAAATTCTTTAAATTTAACTGGATATCCTGTATTTTATCTGGCAACTCTACAAAGGTTGTTGAGTCATAAATACAGTGATTCTGGAGAGAGATGCTGGGAAGATGGCGGAGTAGGAGGATCCTAAGCTCATTTCATCCCATGCATACAATGAGATAGCGTTCACACCAGTGTAAATAAACCAAAATACAACCTGAAGACTGGCAGAACAAGCTCCACAACTCAATGTAGAGAAGAGACCACATCAAAGAGGGTAGGGAAGCTTGAGATTCAGTGGGGAACTAAACAGACACACTGGACTGTCTGTAGGAGGAAGGGAGCCATGGGCACTGACAGGGAGAGGAGGAGATGATCATACCAGGGAGTCTACACAGAGAAGACAAATCCCCATGACATTTGGCTTTGAAAACCAGAAGAACCAAATTGTGTGAATTCTTACCACCAGTAGGACTTAAAATCTAGATTTTAAAAATCAGTGAGCTCAGTTCTGGAAGAGCTGGGAGTATGAGGAGAAACTGAGTCCCCACCCTTAAAGAGACAGTACAACAAACAGCCCACGGAGATGCAGCAAAGAAGCAACTGTTTGAAAAAACAACTGGGTCATACAGGATGGCGAGTTACTAAATTTGGAGTGTATCCTAGGCGAACAGTGATCCTTGTAAAACTCCAGGAACAAAGGATCTGGCAGGCTCCATTTCCCTCGCCTGCAGCCACGCATAAACACACAACCATCTGCAGGAACCAGTGTGATGTCAACACTTGCTACCTAAATTGCTAACACCATGTACCCAGCATCTGCATGCTTGGTGGATCCACCCTCTCCAGCCAAACCTGTTGGAGTCCTGGTGCTGCAGGTCTCCTCCTCCAGAGAATTGGCACAAACCTTGCTAACACCACACCTCCATGATTTTCAGATCTCCCCCCTATAATCTGCCTGACATCAGTTCAGGTGGTGGTGGCAGGTGCCCTCTTACAAAGGTCCAGCATTCAAACCTTGCTAATGAAGTACTTACCCTCCCTTCACATTTTGCAGAGCTGCCCCTCCAATATGCTTTTGTCCAGAGCCCATCCAAAGTGGTACCACAAGCTTGGCAGTGTGCAAGCTGCCCTGACAGGGGCCAACACCACTTCAATCTGACTCCTGCCCTGGGAAGAGGGAAAGATACCACACACATCAGTAAGACTGCAGCCCCAAGAGTGGGGCTGGGGGCAGACAGTTGTTATGACTGCTGGCTCCATCCACCAATGAAAGTTTCTCAGGGAACAAATCAGAGAAAGCACCCTGTAGTTTGGTGCTACTGCATCTCTGGAAAAATGCCTGGTCTGACTCAATTTAACCTCAAGGAGGGCCAAATCTGGCCCACTAATACCACAGGAACCAAACACTGACCACAACAGAAAAAAAGAGGCACTGCAAACAACTGAACTAAAGGAAAAGACTGCTCAGCCACAACAGCAGGGCACATGCAACACACAAAGGAGATACCCTTGAAGCTCCAGATTCTGGTGAACAGGGGATATTACACCGCTGGGCACTACAGGACCTCATCCTCAAAAGGCCACTATTTTCAAGAGTAAGAGATGTAGCACACAGAAACAGACACAGAGAGGTGGGCAAAATGAGGAGACACAGTAATGTGTCCCAGATGAAAGAACAGGACAAAATCACAGCAAGAGACCTAGACAAAATTGAGATAAGTAATACGCCTGATAGAAAATTTAAAGTAATGATCATAAAGATACTCACTGAGCTTGAGAAAAGGGTGGAGGACATCAGTGAGACTTTTAACAAAGAGATTAAAAAAGAACCAGTTGGAGATGAAGAATGCAATACATGAAATTAAAAATACACTAGATGGAATTAATAACAAACTAAGGGGAACAAAAGAATGAATCAGTGATCTAGAGGACAAAGTAATAGAAAGTAATCAAGCTGAGCAGGTGAGAGAAAAAATATGCAAAATGAGAATAGGATTAGGGAATTCACCAACACCATCAAGCATAATAAAATTCACATGATAGGGATCCCAGAAGGTGAAGAGAGACAAAGGGAGGAAGAAGACTTATTTGAAGAAATAATAGCTGAAAACTTTCCTAATCTGGGAAAGGAAACAGAAATCCATGTCCAGGAAGCATAGAGATCCCCCAACAAAATCAACCCAAGGAGGTCCACAACAAGACACAGTAATTAAAATGGCAGAAAGTAGTGATAAAGGGAGAATTTTAAAAGCAGCAGATAAAAGAAAACAGTAACATACAAAGGCCATCAGTGAATTTTTCAGCAGAAACTTCGCAGGCCAGAAAAGAGTGCCATTATATATATTCAAAGTGCTGAAAGAGAAAAAAAAAATCTGCAACTAAGAATACTCTATCCACCAAGGCTATCATTCAGATTAGAAGAAGAGATACAGAGTTTCCCAGACAAACAAAAAAGCTAAAGGAATTGATGACCACTAAACCAGCATTACAAGAAATGTTAAAGGGGACTCTGAGTATAAAGGAAATACCGTAAGTAAAAGTAAGAAAAGTAGGAAGCACAAAAGCAGTAAAAATAAGTATATCTCTAAAATCTCTCAGTCAAGACACTCACAAAATAAAAGAATATTAAGGATGACACAAGGTACCTAAAACATGAAAAGAAGAAGGGTAAAGAATGGGTTCAAACTTAAGTGACCATCAACTTAGTATAGACTACTATATGCAGAAGATATTATATATAAACTGAATGGTAACCACAAATAAAAAATAAGTAATACGCATAAAATAAAAAGAAAGGAATCCAAGTATATCACTAAAGAAAGCCTAGTTCTAAAAGAAGAGAGCAAGGGAAGAACAGAACAGAGAAGAAATATAAAAACAACCATAAAACAAGTAAGAAACTGGCAATAAATACATACCTATCAATAAGTACTTTGACTGTAAGTAGACTAAATGCTCAAATCAAAAGACATAGGGTAGGGTGCCTAGATGGCTCAGTTGGTTAAGCATCCAATTCTTGATTTCTACTTAGGTCATGAACTCAGGGTTATGAGATCAAGGTGCACATTGGGTTCCAAGCTGGGCCTGGAGCCTGCTTAAGATTCCTTCTCTTGCTCTGCCTGCCCCTTTTTTCTCCTCCTCTCTAAAAAAAAATTAAAAATTAAAAAGACATAGGGTGATGGAATGGATTTTAAAAAGACCTGTCTATATGCTACCTACAAGAGATTTATTTCAGAGCTAAAGAATCATGCAGACTGAAAGTAAAAGGATGAAGAAACATTTATCATACAAATGGTTGTGAAAAGAAAGCTGGGATAGCAATACTTAACTCAGAAAAAAATGACCTCAAAACAAAGACTGTAACAAGACACAAAGAGGACACTGTGCAAAAAGGGAACAATCCAACAAGAAAATATAACAATTATAAATATCTATGTACCCAACATGGGACTGCCTAAATAAATAAAGTGATTAATACCAAACATAAAGGAACTAGTTGATAGTAATACAATAATGAAAGAAATCAAAGAGGAAATTGAAATATACATGGATACAGATGAAAATGAAAACACAATTGTCCCAAATCTTTGAGATGCAGGAAAAGCTGTTATAAGCATGAAGTTTAGACCAATACATACCTACCTCAAGAAGCAAGAAAAATCCAAATAAACAGCCCAAAGTTGTACTTAAAAGAGCTAGAAAAAGAACAAAGAAAATCCAAAACCAGTAGAAGGGAGGAAATAATAAAGATTAGAGCAGAAATAAATGAAAAAGAAACTTAAAAAAATAGATCAATGAAATCAGGAGCTGGTTCTATGAAAAGATCAAAAAAGTTAATAAACCTTTAGCCTGATTCATCAAGAAAGAGAGAGAGAAGAGAGAGGGAGAGAGAGGAGTCAAACAAACAAAAGTGGAAGTGAAAGAGGAGAAATAACAACTGACACTACAGGAATATAAAGGATTACAAGAGAATATTGTGAAAAATTACACACCAACAAGTTGGAAAATCTAGAAGAAATGGATAAATTCCTAGAAACATATAACCTCCCAAACTGAATGAGGAAGAAATAGAAAATTTGAACATACCTATTGCCAGGAATGAGATTGGATCTGTAATCAAAAAATTTCCAATAAACAAAGCCCAGGACCAGATGGCTTCACAAATGATTTCTACCAAACATTTAAAGAAGAGGAAGGAAAACTTCCAAATTCATTCTATGAGGACAGCATTATACTGATACCAAAACCAGATAAAGATACTATAAAAAAGAGAACTAGAGACCATTATCTCTGATGAACATAGGTGCAAAAATTCTCAGCAAAATATTACAAAACTGAATCCAGCAATACATTTAAAAAATTATTCACAACAATTAAGTGGGATTTATTCTTGGGATGCAAGAGTGGTTCAATGTTTGCAAATCAATGTGATACATTATATCAATGAGAGAAAGGATAAAAACCATATGATCATCTCAGTAGATGGAGAAAAGCACTTGACAAAGTACAACATCAATTCATGATAAAAACTCTCAACAAAGTCGGTTTAGAGGGAACATACCTCAACATAATAAAGGCCATACATGAAAAACCCACAGCTAACATCATACTCAATGGGGAAAAACTGGGAGCTTTCCCCCTAAAAATAGGAAAAAAACAAGGATATCCAGTCTCACATTTTTATTCAGCATAGTACTGGAAGTCCTAGCCATAACAATTAGACAACCAAAGGAATAAAAGACATTCAAATTGATAAGGAAGATGTAAAACTTTCACTATTTGCAGGTGACATAATATTATATATAGAAAATCCTAAAGACTCCACCAAAAAATTACTAGAACTTGTAAATGAATTCCGTAAGGTTGTAGCATACAAAAATCAATGTACATAAACCTGTTGAATTTCTAAACACTAATAATGAAGGAGCAGAAAGAAAAATTGAGAAAATAATCCCACTTACAGTTGCACCAAAAATAATACAACACCTAGAAATAAATTTAACTAAAGAAGTGAAAGCTCTATACTCTGAAAACTATAAAACACTGATTAAAAAATTGATGACACAAACAATTAGAAAGACATTCCATGCCCATAGATTGGAAGAACAAATGCTATTAAAATGTCCATACAACCCAAAACAATCTACAAATTTAATGCAATCCCCATTAATATACCAACAACATTTTTCACAGAACTAGAACAAACAATCCTAAAATTTGTATGGAACTACAAAAGACCCTGAGAAACCAAAGCAATCCTGAAAAAGAAAAACAAAGCTGGACACATCACAATTGTAGATTTAAAGTTATACTACAAAGCTCTAGTAATCAAAACACTAGGTTACTGGCACAAAAATAGACACACAGATCAATGTAACAGAATAGAGAACACAGAAATAAACCCACAGTTTTATGGTCAATTAATCTTCAACAAAGGAGGCAAGAATATGCAATGTGAAAAAGTCTATTCAACAAATGGTGTTGGGGAAACTCAACGCTACATGCAAAAGAATGACACTGGACTTTCTCTTACAACATACACAAAAATAAACTCAAAATGGATAAGAAATCTTGTCGTGGTGAGCACTGGATGATATATGGTATTGTTGAATCACTATATTGTGCACCTGAAACTAATATAACACTGTATGTTACCTATACTGGAATTAAAATTTTTAAAATGGATTAAGGACTTAAATGTGGGACCTGAAACTGTAAAAATTCTAGAAGAGAGCAGTATTTTCTCTGACATCAGCTGTAACAATATTTTTCTAAATGTCTCCTAAGGCAAGAGAAACAAAAGCAAAATAAACTATTGGGAGTACATCAAAATAAAAAGCTTCTGCACAGCAAGGGAAACAGTCAATAAAACTAAAAGGCAGCCTACTGAATGGGAGAAGATATTTGCAAATGCCACATCTGATGAAGGGTTAGTATTCAAAATATATAAAGAACTGATACAACTTGGGATGCCTAAGTGGCTCAGTCAGTTAAGCATCTGCCTTTGGCTCAGTCATGATACCAGGATCCTGGGACTGGGTCCTGTATCAGGCTCCTTGCTCAGTGGGGAGCCTGCTTCTCCCCTTGCCTGTGCTTTCTCTCACTCTCTGACAAACACATTTTTTTAAAAAATCTTTAAAAAAAGAAGGAACTGATGCAACTCAACCCCACCCCCCAATAATCCAATTAAAAAATGGGCAGAAGACATGAATAGACATTTCTCAAAAGACACACATATGGCCAATTGACGCATGAAAGATGCTCAAAATCACCATCATCAGCGAAATGCAAATCAAAACCACAATTAGAGGGGCGCCTGGGTGGCTCAGTGGGTTAAGCCGCTGCCTTCGGCTCAGGTCATGATCTCAGGGTCCTGGGATCAAGCCCCGCATCGGGCTCTCTGCTCAGCAGGGAGCCTGCTTCTCCCTCTCTCTCTGCCTCTCTGCCTACTTGTGGTCTCTGTCTGTCAAATAAATAAATAAATCTTTAAAAAAAAACCACAATTAGATATCACCTCACACCTGTCAGAATGGCTAACATCAAAAACTCAAGAAACAACAAACATTGGCAAGGTTGCAGAAAAAAGGAACGCTTGTGCACTGTTGGTAGGAATGCAAACTGATGCAGCCACTGTGGAAAACAGTATGGAGATTCTTCAAAAAAATTAAAAATAGAATTATCACATGATCCAGTAATCACACTACTCAGTATTTACCCGAAGAATGTGTAAACACTAATTTGAAAGGATATATCCACTCTTACAGTTATTGCAGCATTATTTAAATAGACAAATTATGGAAGCAGCTCAAGTGCCCATTGATAGATAGATGGATAAAGAAGTGGTATGTATGTATGTATGTATGTATGTATGTATGTATGTATTGAACCACAAAAATAATGAAATATTGCCATTTGCAACAACATGGATCAATTTAGAGAGTTCAATGCTAAGTGAGTCAGAAAAAGACAAATACCACATGATTTCACTCATATGTAGAATTTAAGAAGCTATAAAAATGAATGAAGGGGGTAAAAAGAGAAAAACCAAAAAACAGACTCTTAACTAAAGAGAACAAACTGATGGTCAGCAGAGGGGAGGTAGGGAGGGGCATGGGAGAAATAGGTGAAGGTGATTCACAGTACACTTACCTTGATGAGCACTGAGTAATATATGGAATTGTTGAATCAATATAGTGAATCTAATGAAACTGTTATTTAACTATAGTATAATTAAAATAAAATCAAAATTAAACATTTTTAAAAGAAACAAAGTGATTTCCCTCCCCAAAGAAAGGCACCCTCCACTTTTTCCAATTGCCTTTGGATCAGCAAAGAGAAATAACTTTATATATTCATAAATGATCATTCAATCTCATTTTTAGTAGACACTGGAGCCATACTCAATACCTTTAATTGCTTTTAGTTTCCCACTACCCTCTGCCAGGTTAATAAAAAAATCTCAGGTGGGCCATACCCATTGAACACATTTTCTCCTTCTCTTCTAACCATTTGCTTATCTCTTAGGGATGCTTAACTTCTCAATACGCCTTTTGCTGCAGTCCTTCTACCCTCCCCAACCTATTGAGAATGGATCTTTGGGCACAATGGGGAACTACTATTAGAAGTGTACCCAAAGGCCTTTTCTTGATCTCTTAGAGTCCGATAACTCAGCATGCCATCTTATGGTAGCTTCCGTCAACTACCTGAGTACCACTTAAAGCCTATTCCTGAGTCCTCTTAAAATTACTTCTGTTTTCTAATTTAATTTCTTCAGTACCCAATATCCTCTGGGTTCCCTCATCTACAGACATGGGAAAAATAAAGGACATAGATAGAACCTTTACAAATCAATATTGACCCCGCAATGTCTCTGGTGGAATTGGCCAGTATCCCCTAAAACCTAAAGCCCTAGAGGGAGAGTGACCATTGTGGCAGATTTTATTGTTAAAGGCTTAATCATTCTTTATGCTAGTGCCTGCAAAACTCCTAACCATCCAGTAAAAGACAGACTAATGGGCATAGGCACTGCTTTGTACAAGACATAAGGATTATAAATCATATAGTATTGCCCACATTTCCCTACAGTCCCCAACCCAAACACTGTCCTGGTTTCTATCCTTCAAATTAAACACACTTCAGAGTAGTAGATGTCTGTTTTGTTTTCTTTAGTTTCCTTTACATCCTGATTTCCAATACCCTTTCACCTTAATGTGGGAAAAACAGCAATACACCTGGATTCTGATGCCACAAGACCTCACTGAAGCCCCTTCATACTTATCTCAGGTTCTCAATCATAATCTCCAAGATTTACAATTTGTCTGTCCCTCTACCTTAATCCAACATGCAGTTGAGTTGCTCTTATTTCCACCTGATCTAATCTCTTCTCAGGAGGGCTCTCTTTATCTCTTAGGAATGTGGTCTATGAAAGGACATACAATTTGTAAAAATAAATTACAATTTTGTTAGACTCAGATTCACTGTCTAAGCCCTGATGTATCCTGGGAAGAAAAATCCCTCTGAGTAGAAAGAAATATAGCCATTCAAAACTGCCCTCATCCTGTTACCAAAAGAAAACTTAACAGATCTAGAGGATATTGCAGGTGGTGGATTCCCAACTTTTTGGAGTTAACTTCCACCTACTATGATATGACTAAAATTTGGCATCCCTGATCTCTGCCTTCAGAGTTCACTATAGAGTTAGCCTTTGATCAACTCAAAGTTACTATCCACAGCCCTATCATTCTGAGTCACCCTCAGATTATATTATTTTTTCCTGTTTATACATAAAAGAAACAGTTCTTGGAATTTTATCTTAGAAATATAAAGAAAGGGGCACCTGGGTGGCTCAGTGGGTTAAAGCCTCTGCCTTCGGCTCAGGTCATGATCCCAGGGTCCTGGGATCGAGCCCCATACCGGGCTCTTTCCTCAATGGGGAGCCTACTTCCCCCTCTCTCTCTGCCTGCCTCTCTGCCTGCTTGTGATCTCTCTCTGTCAAATAAATAAATAAAATCTTTTAAAATTTTTTTAAAAAGAAATATAAAGAAAATCAGAGATTCATTCTCTCTACTCAGTACTTAAACATATCTCTACCCAGTTAAACACATCTCTACCTTTCTCTCTACCCAGTAATTAAACATATCTCTCTTGTCTAAGGGCAGTAGCTGCAGCTACATTTGATCTTGGAGTCACCTTTCTACCTCATGGTACCTCATTCAATTCAAATTCTTTTCACCAAAGCACTCAACATTTCTTTCCTTTCAGACTCACTTCCTATTAACTGCTGCTTCTCTCCTCAGCATATATTACCATCTATAGGAGTCATACTCTTTTTTTTTTAAGATTTTATTTATTTATTTGACAGAGAGATCACAAGCAGGCAGAGAGGCAGGCAGAGAGAGAGGAGGAAGCAGGCTCCCTGATGAGCAGAGAGCCCGATGCGGGGCTCGATCCCAGGACTCTGAGATCATGACCTGAGCTGAAGGCAGCGGCTTAACCCACTGAGCCACCCAGGCGCCCAGGAGTCATACTCTTTTTAAAAATTGAGATACAATTGGGGTGCCTCAGTGGCTCAGTCAGTTAAGGGTCCAACTCCTGGTTTCAGCTCAGGTCATGATCTTGCAGTTGTGGGATTGGGCCCTGCAAAGGGCTTTGTGCTCAGTGCAGAGTCTGTTTCAGGTTCTTTCTCCCTCTCCCTCTAAAGCATTCTCCCTCTCTCTCTCAAATAAATAAACAAAATCTTTTTTAAAAAATGGGATACAATTCATATACCATAAAATTTATCCTTATTCAATGTATAATGCAGTGGTTTTTAGTATATTCACGAATTTGTTGCAACCATCACCACACCACTAATTCCCAAAGTTTTTCATGATCCCCAAAGCAGAGCCATACTCATTACCAGTCACTTTTTAGTCCCTCTTTCCCCTAACCATAGACAACCATTATTCTACCTTCCATATCTATGGATTTGTATATAATGGACTTTTCATGTCAATAGAATCAAACAATACGTGGGCTTTTGTGTCTGGCTTTTTTCACCTATTATGCTTTAAGGTCATTCATGTTGTAGTATGCATCAGTATTTCATCACTTTTCTTGCTAAAGAATATTCCATTGTATGCATATACCATGTTTTGTTTAACCATTCATCAGTTGATGGACATTTAGGTTGTTTCCACCTTTTGACTAATATTAATAATGTTACTGTAAACATTCATGCAGAAGGTTTTGTGTGGACATACATTTTTAATTCTCCTGGGTATACCCCTAGGACTGGAATTGCTAGATCATATAACTCTATATCTAACCTTTTGAGAAACTACCAAATTATTCCACAGTGACTATGCCATTTTACATTCTTACCAGCAGTGTATAGGGTTTCTATTTCCACATCCTCACACTTATCTTCTTTGATTATAGCTATCCTTGTGGATGTGAAGTAGTATCTCAATGTGGTTTTGATTTGAATTTCCCTTATGACTAATGTTGTTGAGTGTCTTCATGTGTTTATTGGCCACTTGTACATTTTGGTGTCATAACTTATTTCCTCTTCCAGAGAGGAGAGAACATCATGATTGTTTAAATTTAACCTAAGAACTTTACCTGTCTTTCTTTCTATCACTTTTTAAAATTTATTTGAGAAAGAGAGAGTACAAGTTGGGGGGGATGGAAGAGGGAGAGGGAGAAGCAGACTCCCCGATGTGTAGGGAACTTGACACAGGGCTTGATCCCAGGACCCAGGGATCATGACCTGAGCCAAAGGCACTTAACCAACTGAGCAACCCAACACCCCTGTCTATCTCTTATTTCCTTGAAACATCTCTACAAAACACAGACTAAGAATTCTTTATAGACAAGTCATATCTTGAGATTAACTAAGTATATTCTCAAGTTAGGTATGCTGTCACTACTTTCCAACAGCTTGTTGAATACAATTTCCTTCCTGGAGTCAAGTTAGCATAACTAGTAAACTTACAGCCTTCCAAATAGCAAGGAAAAAAGACTAACATATACACAAAAAAGAGATATGCCTTTGGTGTGGTTTGATATTTGGCATGCTATACAAGCAACAGGGTTTTCTAACAGTTGCTCCTCTCCATGGAAGTGGCTGTAATTAAAGTTGAAACATTCTAAGGATAAAATCCATGGAGGGTGCCTGGGTGGCTCAGTTGGTTAAGCGACTGCCTTCAGCTCAGGTCATGATCCTGGAGTCCCGGGATCGAGTCCCACATCAGGCTCCCAGCTCCACGGGGAGTCTGCTTCTCCCTCTGACCTTTTCCTCGCTCATGCTCTCTCTCACTGTCTCTCTCTCTCTCTCTCAAATAAATAAATAAAATATTTTTTTAAAAAATCCATGGAACAAAAGGAAATGCCTTGGCCAGCCAGAATGCTTAACAGAGTACTTTCACCCAAGTTTAATTGGTTCAACAAATTAAAGATTACCTGATTATTCCAGATGACCTCTATGAAACTTTGAGCAAAATGCAGTTAAAGTATTAGACTGTGAGGAAAAAAAAAAAAGGATAAGATAGTGAGAGAAATCTCAATGTTCCTACTATCAAATAGGCTACAGAGATACCAAGACTGTCCTTTGGTCTCTCCAGTCTTTCTGAAATAAAGCTCGATGAGAAAGTCGCAGGATATGAACCATCTATCAAACAAACTTGAAAACTACCGGGAAACAAACTGGGAAAACATTGTTGAGAAAATTTTAGTCAGACAACAGCTGATGTTGCCAGTGAATGCTTAATCTGCCAGATTCATAACTCTTGAAGAACTCTCAAGATGGGGCATGAACAGGAACCATAGACTTGGGGACCCTTTGAACATTTACACCTGAACTTTGTACAACTCCCTCAGGGGGAGGGAGGGATCATAGAGATTTAAATATGTACTTACTATTGTCAGCCTTCATTCTAGATAGCTAGAAGTTTTCCAGGCCTTGATTATTACAGATTAGAATGTTACTTGTGATCCCCAGGGCAACCTCCAAGAAAATATCTCAAAATATATATTAAAAGAAATGACTAGGGAATTAAAACGTTACACTAGAAAATAGCTAATAAACACAAAATAATTCAGTAATAAAGAAATTGATGAACAAAAACATTAATAGCAAAATGGCAGAAGGAAGTTCTTCATTATTGATAATTACAAATGCAAGTGGATTGAACTCTCAAAAAACAAAAATAACAGCATGGAAAGAAAAAAAAAACATGTTCCAGGTATGTGCTGCCTATAAGAGACTCATTAAAACCAAACACAAGTAGGTTGAATATAAAAGATGGGAAAAGATATTCATGCAAACAATAATCAAAAGGGAGCTAGAGTGGCTATTCTAATATCAAACAAGTCTTATCAAAGACAAAATTTTTTTAAGAGACAAAGAAGGATATATAATGATAAAAATGTAAAATTTTTGAAAATATAGAAGAATTATAAACATAACTTCCCCTAACAATAGAGTTTTGAAATATGTGAGGCAAAAGTTGACAGAACTGAAATGAGAAATAGTTCTACAATAATAGTTGAAAATTTCAATACCCCACTATTAGTAATGGAGAGAACAAATTAAGAGAAGATTGTCAAGAAAATAGAAGAACTGAAGAATACTATAAACCTTGAACAATACTATAAACTACATAAACTGTCCAATTTTTTGGTGTGCATTTGTTAATAGTATTCTCTCATAATCTTTTTTTAAAATTTCTGTAAACTTGGTAGAAATGGCTTGAGTTTGATTCCTGATTTTAGTAATTTGAGTCTTTTTTTCCCCTTGGTCAGTCTAGATAAAAGTTTGTCAATTTTGCTGTTCTTTTCAAAGAAAGAACTTTTGGTTTACTTGATTTTTCTCTATTATTTCCTTTTCTTTAATTCATTTATGTCCTAATCTTTATTATTACTTTTCTTCTGCTTCCTTTGGGGTTAGATTCCTCTTGTTTTTCTATTCTCTTAAGGTAGAAAATTAGGTTATTGATTTTAGACATTTCTTTTTTAATGTAGGTATTTTAATGCTGTAAACTTCCTTCTGAGCACTGCTTTTCCTGCATCCCATGTGTTTTCATCTTTTGTGTTTTCATTCGTCTCAGAGTACTTTCTAATTTACTTTGTGATTTCTTTGACTCATTAGCTACTGTGTTGTTTAGTTTCCACTTAATTGTGAATTTCCATATTTTATTCTATTATTGATTACTAATTTCATTCCATTATGGCAATAGAACATATTTTGTAAAATTTATTGAAATTTATTGCTTAATATGTGATCTATCCTGGAGAATGTTCTTTTTAAAGGGTTTTATTTGTTTATTTTGAAAGAAAGATAGAAAAAGAGCAGCAGCGGGGGAGGAGCAGAGGGAAAGGGAGAAGCAGACTCCCCACTGAGTAGGGAGCCTGGTGTGGGGCTAGATTCCAGGACCCTGCTATCATGACCTGAGCCAAAGGCTGATGCTTAACCAACTGAGCCACTCAGGTACCCCTATCCTGGAGAATGGTTTTTTTTTTAAAGATTTTATTTATTTATTTGACAGAGAGATCACAAGTAGTCAGAGAGGCAGGCAGAGAGAGAGAGAGAGGAGGAAGCAGGCTCCCTGCCGAGCAGAGAGCCTGATGCGGGACTCGATCCCAGGACCCTGAGATCATGACCTGAGCCGAAGGCAGAGGCTTAATCCACTGAGCCACCCGGGCGCCCCCTGGAGAATGTTTAATGTGCATTTAAGAAGAATATTTATTCTATTGTTGTTGGGTGGAGTGCTCTCTAGGTGTCTGTTAGATCTTATAGTATTGTTCAGGCCTTCTGTTATCTTGATGATCTTCCTTCTAGTTCTAACAGGCATCCCATGTTAATGAATTGGAAGAGTTAATACTCTCAAGATGGCAATACTCACTGGATTAATCTACAGACTCAATGTAGTCCTTATCAAAATTCCAAATGACTTTTCTGGAGAAATTGATAGTCTGCTGCTAAAATTCACATGGAAATGCAAGGAACCCAGAATAGCAAAAACAATCTTGAAAAGGAAGAAGAAAGCTGGGAACTAATACTTCCCAACTTCAAAACTTTCTACAAACCTAGAAGAATCAAAACAGTGGGATACTGTCTTAAGGACAGACCTGTAGATTGATGGAAAAAGTTTAGAGTCTAGAAATAAACTCATACATCTAGGGGCAGCTGATTTTTAACAAGGATCCAAAGACCATTCAATGGAAAAAGAACAGTTTTCAACAAATGGTACTGGAATAGATGAATATTCACATTCAAAAGAATGATAATTTGGACCCCTACCTGACATAATATGCAAAAATTAGTTCAAAGTTAATCAAAGACCTAAATGTAAGAAGTAACACTAAAAAGTTCTTAGAAGAAAGCATAGGTAATATATTTCCATACTTTGAATTAGGCAGTCATTTTGTAAATAAGATACCAAAAGGACAAGCAACTGAACAAAAAATAAACTGGACTCCATCAGTGAAATGAACCCACAACTATATGGTCAATTAATCTTTGACAAAGCAGGAAAGAATATGCAGTGGGAAAAAGACAGTCTCTTCAAAAAATGGTGTTGGGAAAATTAGACAGCAACATGCAAAAGAATGAAGCTGGATCACTTTCTTAAAAAAACACATTTATTTTTATTTATTTTAGAGACAGAAAGAGCAAGTGAGTGTTAGCAGGGAGAAGGGTAGAGGGAGAGAGAGGATTTCAAGCAGACTCTGCAATAAGTGTAGAGCCTGACACAGGCCTTGATCTCACAACCCTGAGATCATGACCTGAGCCAAAATCAAGAGTCAGACGTTCAACCAACTGAGCCATCCAGGTGCCCCAAAACTGGACCACTTTCTTATATCATACACAAAATAAATTCAAAATTGATTAAATATGTAAATATAAGACCTGAAACCGTAAAAATCCTAGAAGAGAACACAGGCAGTAACCTCTTTAACATTGGCCATAAGAACTTCTTTCTAGATATGTCTCCTGAGACAAGAGAAACAAAAACAAAAATAAACGATTGGGACTACGTCAAAATAAAAAGCTTCTGCACAGCAAAGGAAATAATCAATAAAACCAAAAGGCACTGTAGAGAATGGGAGAAGATATTTTCAAATGATATATCTGATAATGGGTTAGTATCCAAGATATATAAAGAACTTATAAAACTCAACACCCCAAAAATGAATAATCTAATCAAAAATGGGCAGAAGATATCAGTAGACATTTTTTCAAAGAAGATATACAGATGGCCAACAGACACATGAAAATATGCTCAACATCACTCTTCATCAGGGAAATACAAATCAGAACCATAAGGAGACATTACCTCACACCTGTTAGAATGGCCAAATCAACAACACAAGAAACAACAGGTGTTGGTGGGGATATGGAGAAGGGGAACATTCTTGCACTGTTTTTGGAAATGCAAGCTGATACAGCTACTCTGGAAAACATTATGCAGTTTTCTCAAAAATGTAAAAATAAAATTATCCTACCATACAGCCATTGCACTACTAGGTATTTTCTCAAAGAATATAAAAAGACTAATTCCAAGGAATACATATATCTCAGTGTTTATAACAACATTATCTACAATAGCCTAATTATGGCAACAACTCAAGTGTCCATCGACTGATGAATGGAGAAGGAAGATGTGTTATGTAGATACAATGGAATATTATTTAGCCATTAAAAAGAATGAAATCTTGCCATCTGCAATGACATGGATGGAGCTAGAGAGTACTATGCTCAGTGAAATAGGTCAGTGAGAGAAAGAAAAACACCACATGATTTCACTCATGCCTAATTTGAGAAACAAGACAAATGAACACAGGGAAGAGAGAGATAAAGAGAGGAATCAAGAAACAGACTCTTAACTACAGAGAACAAACTGACGGTAACAGAAGGGAGGTATGTGGGGGGATGGAGTGAAATAGGTGATGGGGATTAGGGAGTACAATTGTCATGATGAGCACCAGGTGTTGTATGGAAGTGTAGAATCACTATATTGTATGCCTGAAACTAATATTACACTGTAGTTAATTACATGGAATATGGATTTTTAAAAAGAGAGAAAAAAAACTTTTCTACATCAAAGGACACCGTCAAGGAAGTGAAAAGGCAACTCACTGGATTAGAGAAACTATTTACAAATCACATAGTCAGTAATGGTCTAGTATACAAAATATATTAGAACACTTGCCACTCAACAATAAAATGGCAAACAAACTAATTTCAAAATAGACAAAAAATTTGAAAAGGCACATCTCCAAAGATGATATACAAATGACCAGTAAACACATGCAAAGATCATTAGTTATTTGGAAAATGTGAATCAAGACCAAAATGAGATACATCCATTAGATTGGTTATAATAAAAGAAATGGAAAATACCAGTATATTGTCAGTGAGAATGTGGAAAATTAGAGCCCTCATACATTGCTGTTGGGAATGCAAAATGGTACAGCCACTATGGAAAAAACTTTGGCAGTTCTTCAAAAAGTTAAACATAGAGTTACCGTATGACACAGCAATTCCACTCCAAGGTATACACTTAAGAGAATTGAAAAGCCTATGCTCAGGAGCACCTGGTGCAGTTGATTAAGTGTCTGACTTGGTTTCGGCCCAGGTCATGATCCCAGCATCTGGTTCTGCCCTCAGCAAGGAGTCTGCTTGAGATTCTCTCTCCCTCTCCCTCTGCCCTTCCCACTCATGCTCAATAAATAAATAAATAATTTTTTTAAAAGATTTTATTTATTTATTTGGCAGACAGAGAACAGAAGTAGGTAGAGAGGCAGGCGGAGAGTGAGGAGGAAGAGGCTCCCTGCTGAGCAGAGAGCCCGATGTGGGGCTCGATCCCAGGACCCTGAGCCAAAGGCAGAGGCTTTAACCCACTGAGCCACCCAGGTGCCCCAATAAATAAATATTTTTAAAATGGTTAAAATAGTGAGATTTATCTCAAAAATTTTTAATTTGATCTTTAGAAAGAGAAAAACTGGCAAGAGTCCGCACATCAAGAAGCCAATGGAGATGTAACCAAGTAAGTTTTCTTTTAAGAGCAACCTTTATATACACCGGACTTCTAAAAAGGGACAGAAAATTCCCAGTATTGAACACTTCCTTTTGACCAAATGTGGGAGGTTATTTTACCCTTTCTCACTTCCATTATCGGGATTTTGTAGAATGAAGAGCACTCCTTGGGTTCTGACTCTTCCACTTATCTCATCAGGAGTCCATACTAACTCCTGTTCCAAGGCCTTTATCTGTTGTTGCCAGTGCCAGGTAGCATCTCATACAACTGGGAAAGAGGAGTCACACAGGATGCCCAGAACTCTGTGGGTCCATGATCTAAAGTTGAGGTGGCCTAGCTAGCATCCATGCGGACCAGACTTCTTGGGCCCTCATAGCTCCTCACAGCCCTTTTCACATCTGATCTACCACCATTCCTCCTGACCCACCAAGCCTGCACCCCAAAGGCACCATGTTCTTTGGTGGGCTGGGAGTCTGTCAGCTACAGGCATGGGCAAGTCCCACAGAAGCTGCTGCATCCATCAGACCACAGGAGTGGGAATGGATGGGGTCGCTACTGACTTGTGGCCAAGATCTGCAGTGACAAGGGTTCTACCTCACTGAAACCCAAATCACTGGCCATCCCACCCTACCTCCTATGCTTGGGCCTCCAGCTCACAGGCTAGCCTAAGTAGGATCTCCCTGGTGCTGGAACTCCAATTTCACCTGTTGTTGTTGTTGTTGTTGTTATAACTACTCAATCTATTTGGGTTTTAAAATTCAACTTCCTAAACTTTCTTAATACTTATAACTACCATGACCTAAAGTAGACTCATTGGCCCAAAGGAGCCCTTTCTGGTAAACATCAATTGTCACCCTTTGAATATATCACAGGCAGACCAGGGAGATTGGGCATTACACCCTGATTTTTGACTCCACTTTCCTGCAAGCAAATTATAAGCCGGTACTGGAGAACACTAATGAAATATACACAGACTTGTCACCAAGAGGTTGAAACTGCCTTTCTAGGCCAGATCCCCTGCTTTCTTTTTTTTTTTTCTTTTTGATAGATTTTTTTTTTATTTTTTATAAACATATAGTATATTTTCATCCCCAGGGGTACAGGTCTGTGAATCGCCAGGTTTACACACCTCACAGCACTCATCATAGCACATACCCTCCCCAATGTCCATAACCCCACCCCCCTCCCAATCCCCCTTCCCCCAGCAACCCTCAGTTTGTTTTGTGAGATTAAGAGTCACTTATGGTTTGTCTCCCTCCCAATCCCATCTTGTTTCATTTATTCTTCTCCTACCCCCTTAACCCCCCATGTTTTTAAACTTCCTCTCCACTTCCTCATATTAGGGAGATCATATGATAGTTGTCTTTCTCTGATTGACTTATTTCGCTAAGCATGATACCCTCTAGTTCCATCCACGTCATCGCAAATGGCAAGATTTCATTTCTTTTGATGGCTGCATAGTATTCCATTGTGTATATATACCACATCTTCTTTATCCATTCATCTGTTGATGGACATCTAGGTTCTTTCCATAGTTTGGCTATTGTAGACATTGCTGCTATAAACATTCGGGTGCACGTGCCCCTTCGGATCACTACGTTTGTATCTTTAGGGTAAATACCCAGTAGTGCAATTGCTGGGTCATAGGGTAGTTCTATTTTCAACATTTTGAGGAACCTCCATGCTCCTGGATTGGAAGAATAAATATTGTGAAAATGTCTATGCTACCTAAAGCAATCTACACATTTAATTCAATTCCTATCAAAATACCATCCATTTTCCCCCTGCTTTCATATGAAGATTTTCACCCCTAATTGTGTACCCTGGTGTTGAGACTCCTTATAAGGGTATAAACAGAATGACTTACTGTGACTTACTTCCCTGTGGGGCAAGTTTTAATATATGATCACTCTTGTCACAGTGTAATGATTAATAGTGCCACTTTTACAGCCCACCTTGGGACAACAAACTGTAGGGTTACCGTAACTACAAACCTTTTCACACCTAATACTGGTAGGATAGAGCAGAAAACTTCACAAACACATGCAGCCCCTGGTAACTGCATGACCACAGGCACTCCACCAGAAAAAGGAGACAACATGGCTGCCACAGGCTACTGCACATGTGCACAGAGGCGTGAGGGAGGGGGGGTGTTGTGGCAGCAACCTGTGCAAGTGGGCCCTGAGAGACATTTCCTGATCAGAGATTAGGGATGAGAGACTCAAAGTTTTCACCTGAGTTTGCATACTTCAGGTGAAGTTGCTACAGACAAATTCCAGAGTCACTAAAACAGGCCTCTGATTTTGGGGTGCAGGGATTGGACAGACTGTAAAGCAACATGGCTGCCCATTGTACAACTGTTTTTGTGCAGTGAGAGCAGGAATGGAAGCTAACTCTTTGGTCTGAGGAGAGTGGAAGGCTGCTGTAGGCAGTGAGGGAGGTGGGGTGGACGAGAGTACAACAAACAGGTCTTAGGAACCCAGGTCCCTCTGACTCCAAAGCCCATGTCCTTCTAACCAAATCCTTACTCTTAGAACCTAGCACATAGTAGTTTCCAGCTAAACACCATTTAAATAAATAAATTCACACCATGGCTTCTTTCTGCAAAATTCTTTCTCTTCACCTCTGGTGAAATTCTGCACTATTCCTCAAGGCCTAGCTCCAGTAGCCTCTACCATGAAGCGTTCCCTGATTTTACCCACTCTTAACCCCAACAGATGTGACCTCTCCTGCAGCTATGGAGTGGTGGGGGGATATGGGGAGACATTAGTGCTAGGAGTGCAGAAGTGTGTTGGGTCCTCTGGGATGGGACAGAGCTGGACTGGAAGGTTAATCCCGAGTTTTGCAGTTGGATTTTTGCACTTGAGTTTGTCTGTTGCAGGTACAGTTGACACAGGGGATTTTACTTATTTAAATCTATGACATAACAACCTTTGGAGACATGCCTAGAAATTTTTATTTTTAACGAGTAGTTCTGGTAATTGTTATAATCAGACATATTATGGAATCTGTTTTCATCTAACTCTATCAACTTGCCGATAAGGAAACTGAGGTCCAGAAAATGAAACTAAATTACCCAATGTCACATAGCCAGTTAATGACAGAACCAGGATAAAGTTTAATCAGTTATGTCTCCTAAAGCAGCCTTATATAGAGGCTGCTGGGTGCCTCAATCAGCTAAGCATCTGCCTTCAGCTCAGGTCATGATCTCAGGGTCCTGGAATTGAGCCCCGTGTCAGGCTCTCTGCTCAGCAGAGAGTCTGCTTCTTTCTCTTCCTCTGCCTCTCCCTGGCCCCCACTGTTACTCTTTCTCCCTCTGTCTCAAATAAATAAATAGAATATTTAATAAAATCACAAATAAATTAATTAAATAGCCTTATATTAATTCCTCAAAAACAGTGCTGTGTCTCAAACATACTAACTCACTTGACAAGTATATATTTGAATGAATATATAAGACCAGAACTTGCCATCTGCCAGGACTCCAGGAACTGGAATACTAGATGGGTAAATTTTGAAATACAGAAAAAAGTGAAAAATTGGCCTGGAACATGAGACAGTACACAGCTATGTAAGTAAAGCAGAGAGCATGGGGAATAACGTAACATATTCTCAAAATCCTCAAGCCTTGGATATAGGAAGAGGAATTATGTTCAGAAGGTATTCTGAATAATAGTATATAGATAGTTATGAGGTTCTATGAATCTGGACCTTGAGAGATCGAAGTCTGGTCTGGAAACAGAGACCTAAAAGTCAGCAGCTCATAGGTTGCAGTTGAAGCCATGGAACTAGTTGAGATCATGGAACTAAGGAGAGATGTTGAGAGGGGCAAAGATGAGGACAGAAGACTGAAGGGATGGATCTAAGGAATAGATACAAGAAGAAGAATTTACAAAGGAAGCAGGAGAAAAACAGCAAGAGGGGTGGAAGGCAAGCAAGCAATGAGGAGGATGGGATCAATGATCGCTCTGTCACTGAAACCCCTTGTAATCTTAATCATGCCACCTCTTTCTCTAGTCCCTGTTCATCATCACCTGAATTTCCTACAAAATGTCAGAACCGAGTTTTTAGAGGTTATTTTCGCCAGGGAACCTCAACCTTGACACTATTGACATTTGGGGCCAGGAAATTCTTTGTTGGGAGAGGCTGTCCTGTGTATTGTAGGATGTTTATCTGCATTCCCTGGCCTCTACATACTTGATTTCAATGGGAAACACACCCTCCACAAGACGACCAACCATGACCACTAAAAATGACTCCTAACAAAGCAGTCCTTGGTTGATATCCACTGATCTACACAATCCTCTCATCTCTAAAATTCTGGTAGGAGACATTCAAGTGGTGAACCAAAGGCAGATGGTTAGTAGAGTCTGGAACTCAGGAGAAAGGGCTGGATGAGTGTACAGATTTGACAGTTTATCAACGTATGGTAGTAGTTAAAGCCATGAGCATGGATGAGATCACCCAAGGACAGGGTTTAGCATCAGAAAAGAACAAATCCCAGGACAAAGCCCTAGAGAGCACTGACATTTAAAGGGGAACCTAGGAAGAAAATTCAGAGAAGTTAGAAGAAGAATAATTCTACTAATGCTACTATTATCACTTACTACCACTTGCCATGTACCTTGCTAACTGCTAACATGTTTCATCAGCATCAGCTCATTTAATCCTGAAAAAAACTTTATGAAATAGGTATTATCATGCCCCAAGAAGGAAACTGAGCCCAAGAGACCTTAAGTCCAAGTTTATGCTGCTAGTCACTGACAGAGCGAGGATTTAAACCCAGATTTGGCTGCCTCTTCAGTTCACACCCTTGCTGCCAGGAAACCTGGGAACAGTGTGATCCTGGGACCCAAGAGATGAAGGAGTGCAAAGAAGCACAGAGTAATCCATAATATAGTACCAACCAGGCCAACAACTTGGGTAGGTCAGATAAGTACAGAAAATATCCAGTAGGTTAGCAAAAAAGATGTCATGGGTGACCTTGGTGAGGAAGGTTTCAGTAGGTGGTGGGAATTCAGGCCATATTGCAAACGATTGAGGGACTGGAGTGGGAAGAAATGGAAACAGTGAGTAGAGACTATTCAAAAAGTTTAGATTTGAAGGAAAAAAGGAGAGATTAGTTGTAGCTACAGAGAGGGAATGATCTAGTGTTTTTTCCTTATTACAAAATTTACATGTTTAATGTAGAAGATTTAGAAAATACTGGTGAATCAAAGGTATCCCACAAACCAGAAATAATCATGGGTAACATTTTGGCATTTCTCTCTCTGGCCCATCACTGCCTTATACAACACACATACATGTGCATTTTTATAGAAATGTTATCAAACCATTCATATTGTTCTGTAATTTGTTTTTCAATTAAAATATGTTATAAACACGTTGCCATGATAATGAATGTGCTGTGCAAACATCATTCCAATAGCTGCTTGATATTCCTACAGGCTGTGTTGGAACATTATTTCCTATACTGTCGGAATCCTTTTCTCCTCTTTGCTTGTCTTCTTTTGTTTTCTTTTCTTGTCTTGTCTTCTCTTCTCCTTCCCTTCCATTCCTTTTCTTTTTATTAACTTCCTTTCTCTTCCTTCCTACCCACCTCCCCACAAGCTTTTGTGCAGTGGAAATGTAATTAATTCAGCTACAACAGACTTAATTTTGAATAAAATATCAGAAACATACATTTTCGACAAGAGAATTTGTTTTTTTAAAGATGAATGATACTTGATCTATTTATACCCAGCAGTGTATGTGTGTATGTGTGTGTGTATGTGTGTGTGTGTGTGTGTGTGTGTGTGTGTGTGTTTGAGACAAAGAGAAGCTAGTAGAGAAGGAGAGGTTGAAGATAGAGCTGGGGGACAGGAAGGGAGGGTTTTCAACAACTTCTTAAGAAGGAAGGATGATACAGAACATAGATGTCATGCTTAAAGTTAGACAGATGCCTGTAAGTCTAGGAGGGTTGTATCAGTTTGGACAGAAGGAAGTTGAGGTTATTTCTGGTCTCTTTATTTATAGTAAAGTGGAAGTCCAGGTTATCTTCTGGGAGACAGGAGGAAGGGGACTTAGGAAAACTGATGAAGACCCTTCTTGGGTGAATGGGAGAGAATGCTGATGAAGGGCCCAGAAAAGATCCATGGCAGTGTGAAAGCCCATCTGAGACCGAAGTCCATCTCCATGCATAGGAGGCAGACATTTTGGTTTGACTTAGGTTCAGGCTTCTGCTATTATAAAAGTACAATGGGTGAACTAGTGGCAAGGGAGGTTGAAAACATTAGTAAGATAGTTGTCTGGGGTGGAAATGAAGAAGACAGTGCTGATAGTTTGCATGGGAAATAATGAAAGGGCCAAAGGACTAAAGAGTTAATTGAGTTAGAAGAATAATTTTAGTGATGATAAAAACATAAAGACTAAAGAGATAGAAGGTGCTGGTCAGAAAAGTGGAATTCTAGCCACCAGGGATATCACAACTCCAGAACACAAGGATTGAGACCTGAAGCCACCTCATCTGGGACCAGTGACACTCCAGGCCATACCAATACAGAAACTATAACCTCTGGCTTTGCCACCGTATTAGTCCAAAGAGACAGAGACTATAGATGTTATGCTGAGGGAACTCTAGTTATTAGGCTTGATTTTTATTCTCCAAGATCTGCTCAGACTAAATCCATTAGGCCTTCACCCTGGTTATCCCTACTCTTCCTCCGCCAGTATCTATTCCACCACCATCCCCATAATGCCATGTACTTCCTTGCCCCTGGTTCAGTACTCCACTCCTCCACCCCCAGAAATTTTCCTCTGTACCCACAGATTGCCTCACCATATCCAATAAACCATCATATATACTCAGACTCTTCATTAAATCTGTTACATGGCCACTACTGCAGCCCTCTAGAGTAGGATTAATCTTCTCTGTCTTCAAAGCAAGATGAAGTGTGAAACTGGTGTTCTGCTTGCTTCCCATTTCTGCTTTCAGACCATTTCTTCCCTATGCTCCTGAAACAAACCCCAAACTACAAAAAGGCCACTTGAGGCCATTTAATTATATGCCTTCTTTCCTTCTTCACCACTCATTAATCCTTTGGGCCACTTCTTTTTATGTACTGATGAATTTGGTCCCTGATCCACAGCTTTTCTTCCCAATTTAAGCCCTAGCCCTATCCTGAGTGATTTCAGCATCTCCAAAACTAACCCAACTGACATCTCAGTTCCTTAATCTCTTCATCTCAAAAGACCTTCTCTTTCCCCTTAATCACACACACCCATAGCTACACTCCAGACCTTGTTATTACCTGAAATGGTGTCATTCCCAAAGTCATGGGTTCAAGCATCCCCATCTTCAGCAGCAACCTCCTATTCCCAGTATTTTCAATTAGCACTATGAGCACTCCTCAGTTCCTAAAGTCCATAGATCCATCTATTTCCTCCCAGTCTATCAGGGCTCTTTTTTACTTCCTTCATTACTTAGCTTAAATGCCATTGTTCATCATTTCAGTAACGTTCTTGGCAGTACTAAGCTTCCTCGCCTTAAACTTGTTTCGTAAAACCCCCACCCTAATAAATCCAATTCTGTTCTCTCTGTATCTTCACCTGAGCACAGTTAGAGAAGTTCACACAACAGGTTATACTGATTTATAAGAAATTCACGATCATCAATCCTAATTGCACCCGCTTCACTGCTAGATAATCCCAGTGAATTTCTTTGGTCAAATCATTCTCCAGAAAAAGTATTTCAGTTATTTTCCATCTCTTAAACCCCAGTATGTATGTGTATGTGTGTGTATGTATGTGTATATATATACACATACATACATATATATATACACACACATACATATATATATATACACATATATATACATATACATACATATATATATACACACACATACATATATATATATATATATATATATATCCCTTCACATCCACCCCTGTTCCCAGCAGTTCTTTCAGCATCACAGAGGAAATCATCTGCTTCCATATTATTCTCTTCTGTTACATTAGAAAAAGGTGATACCACTTCTCTCCAATGGCTATCCCTCTATGTATACTTTTGATCCCATTGTCTGCTCTCTTTCAAGAGCCTTGTGTTATTAATGATCCCTTCTCTTTCTTTCTTTTTTTTTTTTAAAGATTTTATTTATTTATTTGACAGAGAGAGATCACAAGCAGGCAGAGAGGCAGGCAGAGAGAGAGAGGAGGAAGCAGGCTCCCCGCGGAGCAGAGAGCCCGATGCGGAGCTCGATCCCAGGACCCTGGGATCATGACTTGAGCCGAAGTCAGAGGCCTTAACCCACTGAGCCACCCAGGCGCCCCTCCCTTCTCTTTCTTGTTTGTTCAATTTTTCCCTCTCCATTGGATCCTTCCCAACAGGTTTAAACATGTCCAATCTTTTCCATTTAAAAAAAAAAAAGAAAACAAAACAAAAAATTGCTTAACTCCACACTTGACTCAAGCTACCACCATTCCTTTCTCAGCCAAACTTCTTGAAAGAGTTGTCTCTTCTTACTGTCATTGTTTTCTTGCCTCCTATTTACACCTTGTCCCATTTCCATCTGGTTTCCAGCCCCTTTACTTATGGCAAAAGAGCTCCTGAGCAGGTCACAGTAACCTCCATATTGTCAAAACTGATGGGCATTTTTCATTTCTTATCTTTCTAGACTTCTTGGCAGCATTTGACCAGATAATCACTCCCTCCTTCTTGAAATGTTCACTTTCCTTGGTGTTTTAAAAATTGAACTTATTATGATTGTAGATTCATCTGTGGTTGTAAAACTAAGACTGAGATCTCACCCTTTACCCAGCTTTTCCCAGCAGTAACATCCTGCAAAACTGTATTGTAACATCCTAACCAGAATATTGACAATAACAGTCAGAATACAGAACAGTTCCGTTACTGAGAGGATCTCTTATGGTGGTTTTTATAGTCATAGCCACTTCTAAGTGCTCCCAGATCCTTGCTCTACCCCATCCCTGCCCTTAGCCACTAATATGTCCTCCATTTCTAAATTTTGTTGTTTTAAGAATGTTATATAAACAGAATCATAAAGTATGTAATCTTTTGAGATTTGTTTTTTTCCACTCACAATAGTTACCTGAAGATTCATCCAGGTCATAACATGTATCAATCAATATTTCTCTTTATTGTTGAGTAGTATTCCAGGGTATGGATGTACCATATTTTTAAAACCTATTTATCTCTTCTCTAGTCATCTGTTGAAGAACATTTGAGTGTTTTCCAGTAGGGAATTATTAGGAATAAAATTCCAATGAAGACCTCTGTATAGGTTTTTGTGGGAATGTAAATTCCCATTTCTCTGGGATAAATGCCCAGGAGTACAATTACTGGGTCATATAGTAGTTGTATGTTTAGTTTTATAAGAAACCAATAACCTGTTTTCTTCAGTGGCTATACCATTTTATATTTCTACCAGCAATGTATGAGTGACTGTTTCTCTGTATCATTATCAGCACTTAGTGTTATTACTGTTTTTATTTTTCCCATTTTGGTAGGTGAGTGGTGGTATTTTATTGTGGTTTTATTTGCATCTCTATAATGCTTAATAATGTTTAACATTGTTTCATGTGCTTATTTGACATCTGTATATCCTCTTCAGTAAAATGTCTGTTCATGTCTTTTGCTCATTTTCTAATTAAATTGTCTGATCTTTTTCTTTTGAGTTCTGAGAATTCTTTATACATTTTAGATATGAGTCCTTTGTTAGATACATAGTTTATAAACATTTTCTCCTGGTTTCTAGCTTGTCTTTTCATCTTCTTAACAGAATCTTTGGTGGAGCAAAAGTTTTTAATTAATTTTTAAGTTTATGTAGCGCTAGATTCAGAAGATTTTCTCCTATACATTTTCTAAAGATTTATCATTTTACACCTTATATTTACATCTGCAGTTCATCTTAATTTTTATATAAGGTGTGAAGTTTAGGCTGAGGTTCATATGTTCTTTTTTGTGTGTGCCTGTGAATATCGAATTGCTTATCAAATTTGCTGTTTGTTAAAAACACTATCATTCCTATATTGAACAGCTTTGTAAAACAAAAATTTTGAGCATATTTGTAGGTTTATTTCTAAGTTCTCTATTCTGTTTTAATGACCTATGTGTCTTTCCCTCTTCCAATGCCACACTGTCTTCATTACTATAGTTGTATAGTAAACCTTAATAAGCAATGCTTGTTTTGTTCACCATTGTATCCTCAGCCCCTTGAACAGTGCCTAGCAAATTGTAAATACACAATATTTTAAAATATTGTTGAGGTGGAGCTATTCTGGGTGAGAATGACATTATGAGTTATGTTATCTAATAGAACTTTCTCCAATGATAAAAATTTTCTCTATCTGCATTATCTAATATGGCAGCCACTAGCCATATGTGGCTATTGAGCCCTTGAAATGTGGCTAGTGTAACTGAGGAGCTGATTCGCAATTTTTATTTAATCTTAGTTCATTAAAATGTAAATAGCCATCTGTGGGTAGTGGTTACTGTTTGGGCTGCACAGGTCTAGAGGGTAGCCATGAAAGAGGGTAACTAAAATGGAGACATTAATAAATCATTAGGTTTTAAGAAGTCAAGAACTGTGAGGCCAAAGTTTTGGATGTGTCAGCCAAGTGAACAGTGACACTCCCAGGAAGACAACATGAATATTGGCAAGAAAGGTTATGCGTTAGGGAGCGCCTGGGTGGCTCAGTTGATTAAGTGTCTGCCTTTAGCAAGTCATGATCCCAGGATCCTGGAATCGAGCCCCACGTCAGGCTCCCTGCTCAGGGCAAGGCTCCATCTCCCTTCCCCTCTGTCCCCCTCCCTGCTCATGCTCTCTCTCTCTCTCTCTCTCTCTCTCTCTCTCTCTCAAAAAAAAAATAAATAAATAAAATATTTTTTTTAAAAGAAAGAAACGAAAAGCTATGTGTTAGAGGCTAAAAGGCAAGGATTACTTTGAGGGTATGACCAGTACCTAGGCAACAAAAACGAGGTATGGTAAGTGATTGATTTTGCTGGAAAGTGTCTTAGCATTGTATTTCCAGGAGGGCAGAGGAACAATGGCCTGGAAGCTTCCTCAGAAAAGCAGGAGGAGGGGCACCTGGGTCGCTCAGTAGATTAAGCCTCGGCTTTTGGCTCAGGTCACAATCTCAAGGTCCTGGGTTCGAGTTCTGCATGGGACTCTCAGATCAGCAGGTAGCCTGCTTCCCCCTCTCTGTCTGCCTCTCTGCCTACTTGTGATCTCTCTCTTTCTGTGTCAAATAATTTCTTTAAAAAAATAAAACAGGAGGATGCAAGTCCTTCTTTCAGTCCCTAGAGATGAATGTCCTTGGCAAAATTCCAGAGTCAACCAGGACAAGGAGGAGCAAGTAGCATTTGGTGAGCCGGAGGAGGAACACATAGGAGAGCTTCTTTCTCGTGTAACAAAGGATACGGTGGACACAATGGACATCTTTGGGAAGGAAGGGTGTCATGGGAAGAAAAGCTGGGGAGAAGTAGCACAAAGTAATATGAGAACATGAGAGGCGACTGCAGTAAAGTTGCCTGCCCTCCAAACTGCTGAGGAGGAGGCAGTTTTGGGAAAAGGCTCTGTTGCCCTGACTATGAACTGCATAATAGAGTATTTAGCTTTTGAACCTTTTTTGAAGAAAAGTGACTTTTTGTAATTGATGTATGTAACCATACATACATTGTATGTATACAATGTTTCATATATATGAATTAATCGTTAAACACTACATCAAAAACTAATGATGTACTATATGGTTGCTAACTGAACTGGATTTAAGAAAAAAAAAATTACCCTTCAAAAAAAAAAGTCAACATTTCATGTAATAGATTTTTTTTTTATTGTGGTAAAATAAACATAAGGTAAAATGTGCCATTTTAACCATTTGAAAGTGTACAGTTCAGGAGCACTTGGTACAATCATAATGAATAATATTATTTATTTATTTATGTATTTATTTTGCGTGATAAATTGGATATATGATCCATTTTTATTTTTGGTTTTTGATTTTTTTTTAATTTAAATTCAATTAGCCAAGGTACAGGGCATCATTAGCTTTTGATATAATGTTCAACAATTCATTAGTTGAGTATATCACAAAGTGTGCGTGATATGATGAATACATAATTTTAAACAAGAAAATGGGGGGGGGGGGTGCACCTATGATGATGGCCAGTAATGGGAACCTGGTGGCTTTCACTGTTCTCACAGTTCCAAATGCAGTGAAAGTATAGGGTCGGGCTGCTTCAGACTAGGTGCTGGCTGAGGTACATGTGATCTTGAAGCATCTGGTGGCTCTTGTTTGTAGGCTCTGAGTTGGGTGCCCATCCTTTTAGTTCACTTGAAGAGGAAGCATAAGTCAATGTTCAGTCTAGTTCCTTCCTTCTGCCTCTGAAGAGGCCAGTAACATACTATTCTGAGCCACAGAAGTTAATGCAGCCTCTACTAGCCTTGTTTTCCAAACTAGAAAATGAAGTAATAGTCCCAGAGTCATCATGAGGAATATATATATATATGTGAGGAACATATTTGCATACTGCCTGGCACATAGTATCCTCTCAATAATTGGTTGCAATTATCATTATTATGTATGGTCCTGATCCAACTATGCCTTCTATTAGATCTATTAGAATGGAGGATGTATCCCCTCTGTTCAATTGTAATCATGTTAAGTGCAAGGACTGTAGGTATTCATTTTTTTATACCCTATGGGTCCAGCACCTAATAGGAAGTGCATATGCATTTGTTGAACGAAATAATTGTTCTTTTATGTCTACTTCCTTCTTTCTCCAACCCTAGACTGAGTCTACATGAAGAAGTATGTTTGTTAACACAAGTTTTGGTGTCAGACAGGTTTGAATTTTGGCTCTGCATTTACTACCTCTGGGATCTTTAGCAAATTACTTAACACTCAGCATCTCATATATAACATGAAGAAAATAAATATCTACTTCATAGAATTAAACAAGAAAATATAATGCATAGAAAGCCCTAAATATTCCATCAGAAAACTATTTGAAGTAACAAGTTCAGTGAAGTTGCAGGATACAAAATTAATACGCAGAAATCTGTTGCATTACTATACTAATAACAAAGTGGGAAAATAAATTAAGAAAACAATCTACAGTTGCACCAAAATATTAAAACATCCAGGAATAAACTTAACCAAGAAGGTTAAAGACATGTATTCTGAAATCTATAAACATTGATGGAAGAAATTGGAGACAACACAAACAAATGGAAAAGCATACCATCCTCGTGGATTAAAAGAATTAAATTGTTAAAATGTCCACACTACCCAAAGTAATCTACAGATTCAAGGCAATCCTAATTAAAATAGCAATAGTATTTTTCACAGAACTAAAACAAATACTATTAAAATTTCTAGGAAAACACAAAAGACTCTAAATACCCAAAGCAATCTTGAGGAAGAACAAAGCTGGAAGTATCACAGACCCAGATATCAAACTATACTACAAAGCAATAGTAATCAAAAGTGTATGGTACTGGCACAAAAACAGACAACTGGATCAATGAAACAAAATCGATAGTCCAGAATAAACTCATGCCTAGATGGTCAACTAATCTATGACAAAGGAAGCAAGAATATACAATGGAAAAAAAAGACAGAATCTTCAATAAATGTCTTGGGAAAACTGGCAGCTATATGCAAAAGAAAGAAACAGGACCCCTTTCTTGCACCATACACAAAAATAAACTCAAAATGGATTATGGACCTAAAGGCTGAGATATGAATCATAAAAGTCATAAAAGAAAACATAGTAATCTGTTTGACTTCAGCCTTAGCAACATTTTCCTAGATAGGGAAAAAGGGAAAAAGAAGCGAAAATAAACTATTGGGGCTATACCAAAATAAAAAGCTTTGCACAGTGAAGGAAAGCATGAACAAAATGAAAAGGCAACCTACTGAATAGTAGAAGATATTTGCAAATGATAAGTCTGATAAGGAGTTAATATTCAAAATATACAAAGAACTTACACAACTGAACACACACAAAAAACAAATAATCTGATGAACAAATGGGCAGAGAAACTGAATAAACCTCTTTTCCAAAGAAGACGTGCAGATGGCCAATAGACACATGAATATATGCTCAACATCACTCATCATCAGGGAAATGCAAATCAAAACCACAAAGAGCGGGGTGCCTGGGTGGCTCAGGTCTGTTAAGCATCTGACTTCAGCTCAGGTCATGATCTTAGTGTCCTGGCATCTGGCCTGTGCTAGGCTCTACACTAAGCAGGGCGTCTGCTCATCCCTCTCCCTCTGTACCTCCCTCCACTTGTGCACATGCACTCTGTCTCTCAAATAAATAAATAAAATCTTTAAAAAAACTCACAATGTGATACCACCTTACACCTGTCAGAATGGCTAGGATCGAAAATATAAGAAATAACAAATGTTGACGAGGATGTGGAGAAAAAGGAACCCTTGTGCTCTACTGGGAGAATGTAAGTTGATACAGCCACTTTGGAAAACAGTATCAAGTTTCCTCAAAATATTAGAAATGGAACTATCACACAATCAAGTAATGCTACTACTGGATATTTATCCAAAGAAAACAAAAACCCTAATTTGAAAGATACATGCAGCCCTATATTTATTTCACCATTATTTACAATAGCCAAGATATGGAAGCAACCTAAAAGTCTGTCCATAGATAAGTGGATAAAGAAGATATGGTAATACACACACACACACACACACACACACACACACACACACACACAAAACTGACTATCACTAAACCATAAAAGAATGAGATCTTGCCATCTGCAAACAACATGGGTGAAACTAGAGGGTATTATGCTAGGTGAAATAAGTCATACAGAGAAAGACATACACTGTATGATTTCACTTATCTGTGAAATTTAAAAAACAAACAAAACTGGTGTAAGGTGATATCTCAATGTGGTTTTAATTTGAATCTCCCTGATGGCTAGTGATGAACATTTTTTCATGTGTCTGATAACCATTTGTATGACAGCAAGACAGGCAACAACATGGGTTGGAGGGGATGTGGAGAAAGGGGAACTCTCTTACACTGTTGGTGGGAATGCAAGTTGGTGCAGCCACTTTGGAAAACAGTGTGGAGATTCCTCAAGAAATTAAAAATTGAGCTTCCCTATGACCCTGCAATTGCACTACTGGGGATTTATCCCAAAGATACAGATGTAGTGAAAAGAAGGGCCATCTGTACCCCAATGTTTATAGCAGCAATGGCCACGGTCGCCAAACTGTGGAAAGAACCAAGATGCCCTTCAACGGATGAATGGATAAGGAAGATGTGGTCCCTATACACTATGGAGTATTATGCCTCCATCAGAAAGGATGAATACCCAACTTTTGTAGCAACATGGACGGGACTGGAAGAGATTATGCTGAGTGAAATAAGTCAAGCAGAGAGAGTCAATTATCATATGGTTTCACTTATTTGTGGAGCATAACAAATAGCATGGAGGACATGGGGAGTTAGGAGAAGGGAGTTGGGGGAAATTGGAAGGGGAGGTGAACCATGAGAGACTATGGACTCTGAAAAACAATCTGAGGGTTTTGAAGGGGCGGGGGGTGGGAGGTTGGGGGAACCAGGTGGTGGGTATTGGAGAGGGCATGGATTGCATGGAGCACTGGGTGTGGTGCAAAAACAATGAATACTGTTATGCTGAAAACAAAAACAAAAACATGCTCTTCCTCTTCCAGAAAAAAAAAAAAAAAGCAGAAACAGACCCATATATACAGAGAACAAACTGATGATTGCCAGAGGGCAGGGGGATGGGAAGGATGGAGAAAATGGGTTAAAGATAGTGGGAGGTACAAGCTGCCAGGTATGAAATGAATACGTCATTGGGATGAAAGATACAGCATGGGGAATCTTGTCAGTGGTGTTGTACTGGTGTCATATGATGGCAGGTGGTAGCTACATCTGTAAGCACAACATAAGATGGAGAGTTGTGGAGTCACCCTGAAACTAACGTAACATTTTGTGTCAACTCTATTTCCATAATAAAGAGTAAAGAGCAAAAGAAAATACAGTAAAACTCAATGCCTGTCACAACTAAGTGCTTGAACAGTAATAATTTCTACTACTACTATTATTACTATTATTAATTATTATCTGTTTCTTTTGGAAAAGGAGCCATACCTCCCTGACCCCTTCTGATGGTGATTACAGAATGGCTTGGTGAGGAGTGTGACATATTCACACAGGGAATGGGACTTTTTCAAGGAAGATTTCCAGGCGTTGGAAAAGCAAGAATGAGACAAGTGGGCAAAAGAAACTGAATCGACCTTAAATACAACTGGGAAGCATGTGACATTTGTTTGTGATGTTGACCTTCCTTGCCCAGGGTCATTACCACCAATTTAGGCTTTTACTGATATGCCAAGACCAGGGCTGGCATGTTGTTTGACAATGCTCCAGAACCTTCCCCTTTCCTTTTCTCACCACCAAAGCTCGCTTGCTCTGTATGTTCTAGACTCTGGGGAACCAATCAGAAACTAATTTACTAATCTGAGGTCAAATGTTAATAGGCTGCTTCTAAGTTCTTGTTTTTTCATGAAAGAGACTGACTTTGGTGAAAATTGCAGGTCTGCGGGGGGAGGTAGGGAAGGACTGGGCAGATCTTTAGTCAGAGAAAACTTTCCCATGCTGCATAGGACAACTGTCTGCTCAGCCCTTGGATGGAGTGAGCCTTGAACAGAAGAAAAGTAAAACCAAGTGGAATGGGCACATCCTTCCCAGTAAACTCCTTTGATGTCCTCAAAGGGCTAAGAAGCACTTCAAACACTTTGAAGTAAACACTTCAAAGTTGCAGCCATTCCCTTTAGCATTCACACCCATTATCACAGTCTTTTTTGACACCCTTCTGAGGCTTCTCCAACCCCTGCCTGCCTCAGATCCAGAGTCTGTTTCCACCTATAGTTGCCATCAGCTCGTAGACCAAACTCTAGAGCTCCCACCATCTTTTGGCCTCCATTTGAACTGTAGGCCTGCCTCTCTCCAGTCACCTACCACCAGTGGGCATTTCTCAATCACCTACTGTATAGATTTGTCATTCCTCCTAGCTACTATTGAGATTATGTAATGTGTGGGCCTTTATGCACTGTGCCACTAGTTATCTCACAGAAAGAGATCCATTTGGGCTACTTCCCCACAGAAAGAGATAGTTTTCAATTGATTTACACACCTGGTTCCTTTTTTTTTTATGTGCAAACACTAGAATGATCAACCATTCTGGCTTGCCCAGGACTGAGGAGTTCCCTGGGATGCTCAGGAATCAAAAGTATACACAAACTGGGATGGCTGATTACCCTTAAACATTTATTGCCTGCCCACAGTTTACCTAGAATGACCTTAGGCACTGATGGTTTGTCTTCTGGGTCAGCCTTAAATGAATTCCAGGGCAAGTAATGATTCAAGGCAGATAACTGCTGCTTAAATGTTTAACAACCTGATCTCTGGTGGGAGTGGGGAGATCTCTATATGTTTCATTTGCTGAGTTCTGTGGTATAAACACTGCCACCGTAGCCAATTTCAAGAAACAAAGGTGATGTTATTGAACATGTACTAGAGAAGAGAAGCAGAGTACAACACCATCATTTAACATTTCCACCACAAGCTTCTGAGGAGCAAGATGGCAGAGGAGTAGGAGACCTAAATATTCTCAGGTCCCAGGAATTTGGCTAGATAGTTATCAAACCATTCTGTACACTTACAAACTCAACAGGAGCTCAAAAGGAAGAAGACCCACAATTCTAGGAACAGAAAATTGACCACCAGAAGGTAGGACAGGCAGAGAAGTGAATCCGAGGTGATATATGGGAAGATAGACCGCTGGCTGGCTCCCAGCAAGCTGTAGAGCAGTGGAGCACAAAATCAGAACTTTTAGAAATCTGCTCCACTGAGGGACATCACTACAGAGGCTAAGCAGGGCATGGAGCCCTCCCAGAGACAGTGTGGTCTCAGGACCCATGGGGTCACAAAAAGATCAGGGGTGCCTGAGTGCAGCAGAGACCCCAGGTATCAGAGTGAGGAAACTAGCTGCAGAGATGGAGCTGAGGAGGGGCTCCCAGCTCGGGGTTACTTTAAACTGTGATCTGCGGCACAGTTGGGCCACTGCTTTTCGAGCAAGGACCCCACAAGCAGCAGATCTGGGGAGACTCATCTTCCTCCTCCAAAAGGAGTGGTGCAGGAGCATGGCATGAATCTGCTGGGTTTGGAGACTCCAAGTGGGGCTATGCATCAGAGATAGAAATGCTTGGTCACAGGCTGGGTGATCTCAGAGTGCAGCCGTAGACCAGGGAGAGAGGAGGGATTGACCACTTTCTCTGAGGGTGCGCTGAGGAGTGGGTCCCCAAGTTCTTGGCTTCTATGGGGCCGGAGATTGGGAGACTGTCATTTTCAATCCTGTCCTCCAAAGCTGTACAGAAAGCATTCAGGGAACAGAAGCTCCCAAGAGTGAACCCAAGTAAATTGCTTAGCCTGGCCCCTGGCAAGGGTGGTGCAATTCTGCCTCAGGCAAAGACATTTGAGAATCACTGCAACAGGCCCCTCCCCCAGAAGATCAGCAAGAACATCCAGCCAAGACCAAGTTCACCAATCAATGAGAACTGCAAAACCTCAGAAAAACGGGAATACAGCAATACAGTCAAATTTTTTAAATTTTATTTTTTTCTTACTCTATTTTTTTATTTTTCCTCTTTCCTATTTTAACCTTTTTAACTATTTTATCTTATCAATACCTTTTTAAAAATCTTTTTTAAATTTTTATTACTATACTCATACTCTATCTCTTCATTGTATTTAATCTTATTTTTTGTATACATATAGGTTTTTCTTTCTTTAAAATTTTGGGATACAGTTTCTTCTAGTAAATCAAAATATACCCGAAATCTAGCATATGGCTTTGTTCTAGTCTCCAGCCTGATCACATTCTTTCTTCTTTTTTTTCTTTTTTCAACCAACTTCTTATCAATTCCTTTTTTGGAATCTTACCCTTTATCGTGTTTACCCTTACTTGTGTGTGTATATATATATATATATATATTTTCTTTCTTTAAAATTTTGGGAGGTAGTTTCTTCTAATACACCAAAATACACCCAAAATCAAGTGTGTGGCTCTGTTCTATTCACCAGTCTAATATTTTTTTTTTCTTTTCCCCCTGGTTATAGGTTTCTTCTGATTTGGTTAGTGTATATTTTTCTGGGGTCATTTCTACCTTTTTTGTATTTCATTCTCTCATTCATCTATTCTTATCTGGATAAAATGACAAGGCAGGAAAACTCCCACAGAAAGAAGAACAAGAGGTAGTACCTATGGCTAGGAACCTAATCAATATGGACATTACTAATATGTCAGAACTACAGTTCAGAATGATGATTATCAAGGTGTTAGCTGGACTCAAAAAAAGCATGGAAGATAATAGAGAATCCCTTTCTGGAAAAATAAAATCCCTTTTTGGAGAAATAAAAGAACTAAAATCTAACAAAGATGAAATTTTTAAAAAGCTATTAATGAGGTGCAATTAAAAATGGAGGCTCTTACAAGAATAAATGAGGCAGAAAAAAGAATTAGTGATATAGAAGACCAAATGATGGAGAATAAAGAAGTTGAGAAAAAGAGAGATAAACAACTACTAGACCACAAGAGAAGAATTCAAGAGATAAGTGATACCATAAGACAAAACAACATTAGAATAATTGGCATCCCAGAAGAAGAAGAAAGAGAGAGGGGGGAGGAAGGTATATTGGAGAAAATTATAACAGAGAATTTCCCTAATTTGGCAAAGGGAACAAGCATAAAAATCCAGGAGTCACAGAGAACCACCCTCAAAATAAATAAAATAGGTCCACACCCTGTCATATAATAGTAAAACTTACAAGTCTCAGAGACAAAGAGAAAATCCTGAAAGTAGCTCAGGACAAGAGGTCTGTGACATACAATGGTAGAAATATTAGATTGGCAGCAGAACTATCCACAGAGACCTGGCAGGCCAGAAAGGACTGGTATGATATATTCAGAGCACTAAATGAGAAAAATATGCGGCCAAGAATATTACATCCAGCTAGGCTGTTCATTGAAAATAGAAGGAGAAATAAAAAACTTCCAGGACAAACAAAATTTAAAAGAATTTGTGGACACCAAACCAACTCTAAGGAAATATTGAAAGGGGACCTCTAGGCAAAGAGAGAGCCTAAAAGTAACAGACCAGAAAGGAACAGAGACAATATTCAGTAACAGTCACCTTACAGACAATACAATGACACTAAATTCATATCTTTCAATAGTTACCCTGAATGTAAATGGGCCAAATGCCCCAATCAAAAGACATAGGGTATCAGAATGGATAAAGAGACAAGACTCATGATATGCTGTCTGCAAGAAACTCATTTTAGACCAAAAGACACTTCCAGATTTAAAGTGAGAGGGTGAAAAACAATTTACCATGCTAATGGATATCAAAAGAAAGCTGGGGTGGCAATCCTTATATCAGATCAATTAGATTTTAAGCCAAAGACTATAATAAGAGATGAGGAAGAACACTATATCATACTCAAAGGGTCTGTCCAATAAGAAGATCTAAGAATTTTAAATATTTATGCCCCTAACATGGGAGCAGCCAATTATATAAACCAATTAATAACAAAATCATAGAAACACATTAACAACAATACAATAATAGTAGGGGACCTTAACACCCCCCTCACTGAAATGGACAGATCATCTAAGTAAAAGATTAACAAGGGAATAAAGGCTTTAAATGATACACTGGACCAGAGGGACATCACAATATATTTAGAACATTCCATCCAAAAGCAATAGAATACACATTCTTCTCTAGTGCACATGGAACAATCTCCAGAATAGATCACATCCTGAGTCACAAATCAGGTCTCAACTGGTACCAAAGGATTGGTAACATTCCCTGCATATTTTTAGACCACAATGCTTTGAAACTAGAACTCAACCACAAGAGGAAAATTGGAAAGAACTCAAATGAGCAGCATGGAGGCTAAAGAGCGTCCTATTAAGAATGAATGGGGCAACTAGGAAATTAAAGAAGAATTTTTAAAATTCATGGAAACAAATGAAAACGAAAACTCAACTGTTCAAAATCTTTGGGACACAGCAAAGGTGGTCTGGAGAGGAAAGTATATAGCAATACAAACCTTTCTCAAGAAACAAGAAAGGCCTCAAGTATACAGCTTAACCCTACACCTAAAGAAGTTGGAGAAAGAATAGCAAAGAAAGCCTAAACCCAACAGGAGAAGGGAAATAATAAAGATTAAAGCAGAAATCAATGAAATAGAAACCAAAAGAACAGTAGAAAAAATCCAAGAAACTAGGAGCTCGTTCTTGAAAGAATTAATAAGATTGATAAACTGCTGGCCAGACTTATCAAAAAGAAAAGAGAAAGGACCCAAATTAATAAAATCATGAATGAAAGAGGAGAGATCACAACCAACACACAAGAAATACAAACAATTATAAGAACATATTATGAGCAAGTATATACCAGCAAATTTGACAACCTGGAAGAAACAGATGCATTCCTAGAGACATATAAACTACCAAAACTGAACCAGGAAGAAATAGAAAACCTGAACAGACCCATAACTACTAAGGAGATTGAAGAAGTCATCGAAAATCTCCCAACAAACAAGAGCCCAGGGCCAGATGGCTTCCCAGGGGGATTCTACCAAACATTTAAAGAAGAATTAATACCTATTCTCCTGAAACTGTTCCAAAAAATAGAAATGGAAGGGAAACTTCCAAACTCATTTTATGAGGCCAGCATTACCTTGATCCTAAAACCACACGAAGACCCCATCAAAAAGGACAATCACAGACAAATATCCTTGAAGAACATGGATGCAAAAATTCTCACCAAAATACTAGCTAATAGGATCCACAGTACATTAAAAGGATTATTCACCACGACCAAGTGGGATTTATTCCTGGGCTGCAAGGTTGGTTCAACACCTACAAATCAATCAATGTGATGCATTAATAAAAGAAAGAACAAGAACCATATGATACTTTCAATAGATGCTGAAAAAGTATTTGACAAAGTACAGCATCCTTTCTTGATCAAAACTCTTCACAGTGTAGGGATAGCAGGAACATACCTCAGTATCATAAAAAGCCATCTATGAAAAACCCACACTGAATATCATTCTCAATGGGGAAAAACAGAGCTTTTCTCCTAAGGTCAGGAATACAGCAAGTATATCCACTATCACCACTGCTATTCCACATAGTACTAGAAGTCCTAGCCTCAGCAATCAGACAACAAAAAGAAATAAAAGCCATCCAAATCAGCAAAGAAGTCAAACTCTTTTTGCAGATGATATGATACTTTATGTGGAACACCCAAAAGACGCCACTCCAAAACTGCTAGAACTCATAAGGAATTCAGTAAAGTGTCAGGATATAAAATCAATGCACAGAAATCAGTTGTATTTCTATACACCAACAGCAAGACAGAAGAAAGAGAAATTAAGGAGTCAATCCATTTATAACTGCACCCAAAACCATAAGATACCTAGGAATAAACCTAACCAAAGAGGCAAAGAATCCATACTCAGAAAACTTAGAGTATTAATGAAAGAAATTGAGGAAGACACAAAGAAATGGAAAAATGTTCCATGCTCATGGATTGCAAGAACAAATATTGTGAAAATGTCTATGCTACTCAAAGCAATCTACACATTTAATGCAATCCCTATCAAAATACCACCAATTTTTTTCAAAGACATGGACTTTTCTTTTAGACTTACTCTCAAGCGATAGATTATTTAGAAATGTGTTATTTTTCAAATATTCAGAGAATTTTCCATATCTCTTTTACCAATTTTTAATTTAACACCATTGTGGTCAGAGAACACACTTCATATGACTTGAATCCTTTAACTTTATTGAGACTTGTTATACAGCAGAGATATTGTCTGTCTTGGTAAATGTTCAACGTGGGTTTGTAAAGAATATGTTTTCTGTTGTTGGTGGGCTGAGTGTTGTGTAGGTGTCAATTAGGTCAAATTTATTACTTGTGTTATTCAAATCATCTACATATTTTTGCTTATTTTCTGTCTCCTTGGTTTTTCAATTAGTGAGAAAGATGTTGAAGTCTCTAAAATTGTGGATTTGTCTGTTTTTCTTTGCTCAGTCAGTTTTTGCTTCATGTATTTTTAATGTGTTATTTAGGTTCATATATTTTGGGTTTGTCATAATTAACCACTTTATTGTTATAAAATAGCCCTCTGTATTTCTGATAATATTCTTTGCTGGCAACCTGCTTTATCTGATAATATAGTCACTCCAGCTTTTTAAAAATCAGAGTTAACATGGTGTATCTTTTCCCTACCTTTTCTGTTCATCCTATTTGTGTTTTTATTTAAAGTGGGTTTCCTATAGCCAGCATATGGTTGTGTTTTTTTAAATTTTGTATTCTACCAATCTCAGCCTTTTAATTGGGTTGCTGTGAGACCATTAACTTTAATATGTTTAAAACTACCATCTTGCTGTTTTTTATTTTTACCAACTCTGCTTGTTATCCAATATCTGAAAATGGCCATTTCATATATTTTGCCCATTTCTGAGTTGTTAATGTGGGAAGATGAGTCCATTCACTGTTACTTCATCATTGCTGGAAGTAGAAGTCCGTCATGTTTTGTTTTTCATAGATTTGTTATTTATATGGGTGCCAAATATGTTCTTCCGGCTAATCACTAGTCTTTTCATTTTATTTATGGATTTTTCTCGTAAAGATTTTTTTTTAAATTTTGATGTCAAATCTTGTATTCTTTTCCTTTAGGCTTCTGTCATGCTTATATAAGCCTGCCCTGTATTTTATTCTAAATTGTCACATTTTGAAAAGAAGAAAAATAATTCCTTGGGTCAGTTTTATTTTTAATATCAAGTTTATTAATTTTAAATTAATGCACGTACATGGTAAAAACATCAAGTAGAACAGAGGGTTATAAGTAAAAACAGAAATTCCTTTTCTCTCATTGCTCCTGCTCATCAAATTCCTCTTGACAGAGATAACTCTAGTTAGCAATTTCTTGCATACATTATTCTACATATATTCTGGACATATACATACACATGTATCTTTATCCTTTGGATACAAACAGGACACACACAAACATACACACGCACAGAGTTCTGCAATCTTTCATTCAATATTATATCCTTAAGTTCTTAATGTGACTGAATTTTATCAGATGTTTGTTTACTAGACTGATAGAGGGACCAGGGCAGTTAGAGAAGATGGCAGGGGATGTGCACAGGAAAAGGCATATTCGTCTCTGTAAAGCCAAGATTTAGCACAACACCTGGCACATAATAATTCTCAATAAATAAGTCTTAAATAACTAAAGGGAAAGAACTTAAACAAAGTCTTGACCATTCTTCTCAGGCCAGATGTGGTCTCCTGACTGAAAGTTATCATCTCCCAGGCTAGCCAGGAACAATATGTGATGATGGATGAGGACATGGAGCAGCTGGACCTCTCACTTCCAGTAACTCCTCACTACGTGTCCCTTCTCCTGTTAGCTTTACTATCTCTGGCACACACTCATTTCGTTCAAATGCACAGTTAACACTGACTACACAGCGAGAAAATCTGGGAGCTCAAAGACTACACAGCTGTTATATTGCATTTATACCCCCCTACAAATAGCCACCATTCCAGTACCTACTGTGCATGTGTTGGCACCATGTTGGGAACAACCGCCCTGCAAGGTTAATGTCAATTTACCCCCATTTTGCAGATGAGAAAATAGAAACTGTAAGAGTCTGTGTGACTTATTTAGGGTCTCAGCGCTAGTCAAGTAGCTTCCAGAGACAACTCTACACCTTAATCAAGTCAGCCTACCTTTCTGTCCAGCCCACACCACGTTCACCTATTTCGTGGACTTCGTGCTGTTTTCTTTGCCTGGCATTCCCTCCCTGCACTCATCTCATCTGGTGTTCTGTGGAAGCTAGGCAGAGAGAGAAGCATGGGGTCCTGTAGGAGTTGTGCTAGGCTATGTGATATGCTGCCAGGGGTGAGGAGGGAGTTGGCCATAGGAGTCCATGAACAAGAACAAACACATGGAGTAGGTATTAAAAGTTCAGAAAGGGAGCTGAGCCTGGGAACCGGAGAGCACCCTTAGGAGCCTAGGGCGCAGATACTGCTGCAGCTCAGAGAACCCTACTGCCAACATTTGTCTCTTGCTAAGCACTTTTAGTGAGCTGCTCACAAACATAGCCCTGTTGCCTGCAGTCTTACAGCCTCGAGTCAATCTATCTCCCCTGTCTCAGTTCTGCTCATTCTCAAGGCCCACATCAAGTTGCACTTCCAGGAAGCCTTTACCTATCAACCTGACTCATTCCTCTCTCTCTCTTTCATGAATTATAGTTTTACTTAAAATCAGCACCATAAGACAGAACATGTGTTCATGTACCCTCTTGCCCTTTAGTCATTTCAAGTATCTCGTTTCTTCAAGTTGACTCATTCACATCTTTTTTCCTATTGTTTCCCTGCCTGGTCTGGGTATTGTAAATCCTGGCTAGATTCCAGTCCCAGTTCTCTCACTAATGAGCGGTGTGACCTACAGCTAGTCACAACCCCTCTGAGCCTCATCTTCCTACCTTTGAGGATTTCTGTGGAGACACAGTAAACTTTATAACACAATATATGAATGTATTATTGCTGAAGACATTTGAACTAAAGTGCTTCTGCCTTTCACATCCTACTTAGTGGATGATTCTATGTAACAAATAGCTATCACTGCCACTTGCTTCACACTAGGGTCCTCAGCAAAGGTTAACAGGATTTGAACAAGAATATCACACAACTGTTAAAGATGGTGCCAGATTGGGGGGCGGGGGTCTATATGCAGCTGATTCAGGGGCTCTCCTTGGAAACTACCAGGTGATTCCAGGCTTATTCTTTTTTTAAAAAAGACTTTTGTTATTTACTTGACAAAGAGAGAGATCAAAAGTAGGCAGAAAAAAAAAAAAAAGTAGGCAGAGAGGCAGGGAGAGAGGGGGAAGCAGGCTCCCCGCCAAGCAGAGAGCCCAATGCGGGGCCCGATCCCAGGACCCTGAGATCATGTCCCGAGCCGAAGGCAGAGGCTTAACCCACTGAGCCACCCAGGCACCCCAGGCTTGTTCATCTTTAAAGCTTCCATCTTTCTGAATGTTTCTTCATGTAAACGATCTGTGTCAATGCTATGAAAAATGAAAAGTCTTGTGTCAAGTCAAGCCAACAGTTGCCTTCACTAGTTTTCCTGTCCTCGAGGATAAGATTCCCATTCTACTTGCTCCCAGCACCACTCAGTTACTTCACCCGCTCAGCCAGCTACCTCCTCCCTCAGCCTTGGCTGCTCTCCTTGAGAAAATGCTTCGCTTCCTCTTGGACTCTCACTCTCGTCCCACTCTGCCTTTGTCCAAGGCCCTCCTGCATTAGCCCATTAGTTCCTGCTCCTGTATATGTAACCTCTTCCTCTCTACTGGCTCCTTTCACTCAGCCTACAAATCTCCCTATCCTCGACAAAGCCAAGAAGGAAAAAGAACAATTCCCTCCTTCCTGCAGTTCCACAAGTCCTCCCAGCTATAGCCCCGCATCTCTCCTCCTTTTCACAAATTCATTTATTTGTTTGTTTGTCTATGAGAGCGAGTGAGCGAGCACAAGCAAGGGGAACAGACTTCCCACAGCAGGGAGCCTGATCCTGGGACCCTGAGCTCATGACCTAAGCCAAAGACAGACGTTCAGCCAACTGAGCCTCCCAGGTGTCCCCTTTTCACAAACTTCTAGTCTCTGCTCCTTCTCCCCTTCCTCATCTCCAGTCTCTTCAAGTCATGGTTTCCAGCAGTCTGGTTTCCAGCCCCACCACACCACTGAAACAGCCCTCGACAGAATCACCTATGGCCTCCTAATGACTAAATCCAATGGAAATGGGTTTCAGCACTCATCCTTTTGGCCCTCTCTGCTGCATTTGACACTGTTGAGCAATTCTTCATTGAAACTCTCTTTTCCCATAGCTTCCAGGACACCGTTTCTCTCCTGGTTTACTCCATGGACTTTCCTTTCCATACCCACCTCTTAAAAGTTGGTATTGCCCAAGGCTAATTCCCCAGAGATGTTCCTCAGAGGTTCTTCTCTTCTCACTCTCCCTAGAGGATCTCATTCATTGTCATGGCTTCAGCTATCATCTCCAGGGCAGGCTCCTATATCCAACTGCCCAGCTACTAGAAAACTTCCCACAGAGTCCAACAGGCACTTCAAGCTTCACATGTATTTCCACAGTTAAAACCCATTGACTACAAAAGAAGGTACAAGCTCTTTCAAGTGTGTAGTGAGACAAAGATTTTAGTTTTTAGTGCATAGAAGCTAATTTTTATCTAGCAAAGTAAAATGAGTAACCTTGGTAATTATAGAATTATAGGGTAAGTAGACATTTAATGTCATGGAAGTGTAACAAGATCTTGAGAATTTTTTTAAACATTTTTTTTAAAGATTTTATTTATTTGACAGAGAGAGAGATCACAAGTAGGCAGAGAGGCAGACAGAGAGAGAGAGAGGGAAGCAGGCTCCCCGCTGAGCAGAGAGCCCAATGTGGGGATCGATCCCAGGACCCTGAGATCATGACCTGAGCCGAAGGCAGCGGCTTAACCCACTGAGCCACCCAGGCGCCCTGAGAATTTTTTTTTTGAGTGATGTATCAAAAGCTGTCTTACCTCTTGATGTGCAAAGCTCACTGTTGGGAAGAGGTGAGTCAATATGCTTAGGAAGCCCAGAGGTCTTCTGGGAGTTAAGAGACCAATTACTCTCAAGCCTTTCTTTCCAAATTTAGAATTAGGAACATGCATCAAGGATGTTGATCCAAGGTCCAGTGCCTGGGAAAGGCAACAGGCCCATAAAATAAAATTATCTTGAAGAAAGAAAAAGAGCTTAAGTGGGGACCCTGACTCAACTCAGGGGCCTACCTACACCTTTGTGGGGCAAGGGCAGGTCTCCTATATATATACACCCGTGGCTGATTCCAGAAGCTCCTCTAGACCCAACCACCCTGACACATGCAATACTTTAGAGAACAATGGCTGCATGTTTGCATGTGGATTAAAAGATCTGTAATCTCAGAGCCCCAGTATGATGGCACTGAAGGGCTAGCAGGGATCCAGACCAGCCAGCATATCAGTGTCTAGTAACCAAATTTCTGTGGGACTGGTTAGGGTCAGTTCTTAACATCATCCCCCTGTGGCAGTGAGAAACAGAGAAGCAGGGGGCAAAACTGGCTCTATCATAGTGACCAGTTTTGAAAAGGTGAAGAGAGGCTTCAAAATGGATTACTACTAGAGTATGTGAGAGAAAGAGAGCAATGACTGAGTTTGCACTCAGAGCTCTGCTAACAGGCCTTACTAACCACAAATGGCATACAAGGCCTTGCCTACCCCACCCCCCAGTCTCACTTCTTGACACGTTCTGTCTTGTACTTTATGCTCCACCAAGAGCAAATTCCTTCCTATCCCTTTCCCCATCATTTATCATAAACCATGCAGTTTATTATCTGGCTACCTTGTTCAAGCTATCTCCTGAGCATGGGCTACCCTTCTTTATCCTTACCCCCATTTCTCCAGGCAATAGTCCTGAGACTTAACAGGTAGTCCTTCCTCCAAGAAGCTTTCCCTGACCCTCTTGGACTGGGTGAGTTGTCTCCTGCCCGGACTCTCTTAAGACCACATGATCACCCTATTATATTCTTCAGTTTAGGTGCCTGTCTCTACCACTAAGCCCCCTGGCCCCTGAAGAGCATAGATTATGTCTTGTGTCTTATTCACTCTTGTCTCCTAGCACCGGGCACATGTGCCTAGCACATAGCAGATATTTAGCAAGTACCTGTGGAATGAATGAAGATGAGCTCTGCCACTCTAAGGCCACAGCCTCTTTTGTTCCTTGACCTTCTGAATGTCTAGACACATAACCTTTATTGAACATGTCATGAACTGTCCCCTTTCCTTGCCTCCAGATGCTCTAAATTACTAACTGGTCTTCTATATGTATTTACTATATGCAAAGCTAAGCCAGGAACTTTATGGGTCAGGGGAGAATACAATGAGGAGTAAGATTCAGCCCCACACCCAAACAGCTCTTAGAAAATAACCTTCTTCCTCCAGTCTTTGTAATTTACAGCTGAGATTCCCCCTTTTAGAAGGCTCTCCTGGAATTATATCCCCTTTCAATCCCACCACAACATTAAATCATCCATAATTTCCTTTCACCTTGCTTGGTAAGTATATATTTCCATTAATTACAGTGTTGTTTATCTTATATATACTCTAAAAATCAAAATTGATTTGAGGTCAGTGAATGGTGTCTATTCTGTGAGTGTGTGTGCATGTATGTCCTTTGTTTTGTATTCTGAGCCATTACTGCACATTGTTACCAACCTGTCGGCTAACAAACTGTAAGGGTTTGAAGGGTGCCCCGAAAACAGAATGGAAGCACATTGGTTAAAAGGCAAAGAGCAAGAAATACAGGAAACAGTGTAATAATTTACAATAGAAAGCAAATAATGGCATCCCATCCCAAAATAATTTCTTGTCGCTGCCACTTAAGACCTTTGCTGAAGCATACACACTACGGAGTGCTACCACATTAAATTACTCAATACTTGAAGAAACATTAGGATTGTTCATTAAGCTTATTCTAACCTGTTGACAACATAGACTGCCGTCACCTCTTTTGAGAAAGACACCATGGAATGGAGGTCCCTAAATCTCTGAGGCTCATCATGTCGTGAATGATTCTCTCTTTCTGGGCAGTAATCACCGTGCTTTCAAGCCTTTGAAACTAACACACTTCACTTTGCTAGTAGAGAACCAGCTTCTCTTTCAGCCAAATTTGTAATCAGGCCTTTATGTTGTTTTCATTTACACTTCAATCCATCAAATTGGCTTTGAAATGTGGAATTTTTGCACTCGGCCTTTATTTTCCACTATGTGTTCCAGTTCTGAATACCAGAAATGAATGGCCATTTGGTCACTGGTTAGCTGCCAACACAGCATAGCTGTATCCTAATTAAGAGTGACTTTGTGTGTCATGCCAGCCTGCTGAGCTGGCAGATGGACATTTACCAGAAAGAGTCAAGACCTCCGCTTCCTATAACTGCATCATTACAGCTTCATTTCCTTGAGTCTTGAAGACTCTCAAATGTAAATATTTAAGATCCCTGGCAAGTATGAGAAGAGTAAAAGGGAAAGAATCTAACACTTATGGAGTACCACCTATGTGCCAATGGTTGTAATTGGTACATTTATAATTAACGTTTCACTTCATTTAAGCCCCCTGTTAACACCAGATAGCCGGGTACCAGTATTAGCTCCATTTTACAGACATGGATACTAAAGTTCAGGGAGGTAAAGTAAGCATGGTCATGTAGCTAGTGAATGCTAAACCCAGTATTTAAGCCAGACCTAACAGAATCTAGATCTGGTACTCTTTTTCCTATGCCATGCTGCTTCTCATAGCAGTGAGATCCAGTGCTGTCCAGTGCTGCCTGTTCTCTGCCTTGAGCCCTGTCCCTGTGTCCAAGGAGGAGGCCTACTGCTCATTTCACTTACTCTGATATTTTGCCTAGGCATGGCTTGCCCTCAGTTTTTCTTCTTTCCTCGCTTCGATGGGCTATGATCAAACCCAACATGTCTTTCTTGACCCCCTCCCTTCCACCTCCCTCCCACTTGCCATAGTAACTTACTAGAATGTCTGTAGTTTACATATTGGCTGAATCAGTGCATCACACAGCATTTGCATTCCAAAATCCTTAAGGTGGTTTCCACTTAGGTCTAGCAATGTTACGTTCTCATTTCTGTTGACAGAGCCAAGGGCTCCACAGCACATATCTGTGAGATGACAGTGTGCTAACCTATGAAGAATTGTGGATTCAAGAAAGAAATCAGTTTTACCCCGAGTTCCACAATGAACCCCCATTTCATATAGAGCTGGGAATGAGAGCCCGGGGAACAAAGAGTTGCTGTGCACTTACCACAAGGTCTGCAGTTTGCAGGAGGGGACTTTCAGCCCTTCACATCGCACCTGCATGCCCTCATCCCCTAAGGCATTATCACTGAGGTGAAGGTCTCTTAGGTACTCATTGGTGTAGAGCGCATTGCACAGATCCTGACAACACTCTCCAGTCAGGTGGCAGGTCCACAGTCTGCCAGGAAGTAAAGCAGAGAAGGCTGGCATCAGTTCATCTACACTGAGTTACTTTAGGAATTCTGTTTTCCTGCTAGAAAAACACAGTAGAAACTCAGAGTATCGTGTTTAAAAAAAAATCCCTTGGGCCAGGACCAAGCAGAGATTGTGGAGTGGGGAACATTTATTATTTGGTTCTTCATTTATTGCTTCCTTGGAGATTCAATCACCAGGCCAAAAAATACTCATTTAATTTTAAGAGTTGCTGAAACATCAGGAAATTCTGCCTGTGGCTATAGTCCATGATACTTACACCAGATCCTTTAACTGACAGTCAGGCTGTTTTAATCCTTTGCACAGCAATTTCAGTCCCAATTTTTCAATTTTGTTATTAATTAGAAGCAGCCTTGTCAGGCTCCAGGTGGAGCTCAGGACTTGGGTGAGGGACTCACAGCTAGCTGCAGAAAGGGAACATTCAGAAAGTCTGAAGGAATGGGGATACGAGGGTGGCTGTTAACCATAGAGTCCTACTGAACCTCAAGTGCCAAGGTCTGTGAGAACAAGGATAATCAGACACTTACACAAGATTCTGGAGAACAGCCTTTGCATGCTGCAGATCTTCACAGAGAGGCTATACTCCTGTGTCCCCTAGGGCATTGGCAAACACAAACAGCTCTTTTAAAGTCTGACTCACATGCAAGAAAGAAGAGAGCTCCATACAGCTAGCATCTGTTAGGTAACATGTGCTCAAGCTACCAAGAGAAAAAGAAGAAAAATCAGCCACTGCTGTCTCTAAGCTTTCTGTTTTCCTAGCCTTCCTTCAAGTTCCAGCTCCTGGCACACCTCCTTCACAAAGCCACCTCCTGAGGTCTCCAGCCCACAGTGGCCTCCTACCTTTTCCTGGGCTCATCTGGCATTTTTAAATGATTCCAGTGTTGGGAACTTCATTACACAATTGTACACAACATGAATTTAGAATTCTATCTCAGAGCTTCTTTCAAATCCCATGGGGGAAATGGTATAATATCTTTAATAAGCTTTATAGTCAAAAGATCTAAAAGTCCATTATTTATTAATTTTCCATCCTTAGAGACCCAGCCCACCATCATCAACCATGTAATATTCCTTCTTTGGGATGAAGAGTGGTTTTTTTTACCAACCTTCCTGTCTTCTCAATCTTTGTTTCTCCATATTAAATAACACAATTTCTTGAAACCCATCAACTTTTTTTTCCCATTACTTTCAGGAATTTCTATGATATATACTATAATCTTTGAGTCCTCAATTTTCTCTTGAGTTAACCAGGCTCCAACCTTAGCCTTCCAGAAGGCTCATAAGTACACATGTCTATATCTCCTCAATTTAGAAATTTTTAAAAGAGGTATTTTGGTGAGGAAAAAAAGGAGTTTCAAAGTAGATTTTAGAAAACTTTAATGTTAAAGAGCTTTTGCTTTTAAAAACCCACATATAGGGGTGCCTGGGTGGCTCAGTTGGTTAAGCATCTGACTCTTGATCTTAGTTCAGGTCTTGATCTCAGGGTCATGAGTTAAAAGCCTGCATTGCGCTCCACACTGGATATGAAGTCTACTTTTAAAAAAATAAATAAGCCCACATATATATTGATATGTTAGTGATAGTTAATTGTGTCACATTGGCTAGGTTATACATCTAGATATTTGGTCAAAATTATTCTAGATGTATCTGGGAAGGTACTTTTTAGATGAGAATAACATTTAAATCAGTAGACTTTGAGTAATTTACCCTCCATAACTTGGGTTGGCCTTGCCTAATCAGTTGAAAGGTTTTATAGAAACAGACTGACCGCCCTGGGGAAAAGGAAAGAATTCTCCCAGCAGAATGCCTTCAGACTTGAAATGCAATATGAGCTTTTCCCTGTGTCTCCAGCCTGTTGGCCTACCTTGCAAATATTGAACTTGACAGCCATCCTAATCCTTATAAGCCAATTCCTTAAAATAAATCTCAATACAGTTGGCCCCTGAACAACACAGGTTTGAACTCATGGGTTCACTTAAACACCAATTTTTTTATAAATATACTCCAGTGCTGTAAATGTATTTTCCCTTCCTCATGATTTTCTTAGTAACATCTTTTCTCCAGCTTACTTTCTTGTAACAATACATATATAAAACATACCACATACAGAGTATGTGTCAATCAACTGTTCATGTTACTAGTAAGGCTTCCAGTCAAGAGCAGGCTATTAGCAGTTAAGCTTTTGGAGGGTCAAAAGTTATAAGTGGGGGCGCCTGGGTGACTCAGTGGGTTAAAGCCTCTGCCTTCAGTTCAGGTCATGATCTCAGGGTACTGGGATCAAGCCCCACATCGGGCTCTCTGCTCAGTAGGGAGCCTGCTTCCTCCTCTCCCTCTGCCTACTTGTGATCTCTGTCAAATAAATAAATAAGATCTTAAAAAAAAGTTATAAGTGGATTTCTAACTGTGGGGGGTGGGGGCGCCCCACCCCCTATGTGGTTCAAGGGTCACCTGTATATTCAGATACATCTTATTTGTTCTGTTTCTCTGGAGAACCCTAATACTAAAATCTAAAAGTTTATAAGATAGGGCGCCTGGGTGTCTCAGTGGGCTAAGCCTCTGCCTTCAGCTCAGGTCATGGTCTTGGGGTCCTGGGATTGAGTCCCGCATCGGGCTCTCTGCTCAGCAGGGAACCTGATTCCCCCATCTCTCTCTGCCTGCCTCTCTGCCTACTTGTGATCATCTCTCTCTGTGTCAAATAAATAAATAAAATCTTTAAAAAAAAAGTTTATAAGATAAACTTTTTAATTAAAATCATTATCATGGACTTTGAAGTCAGATACATGAGGGTTCTGAACTGTGCCTTTGCCATGTTACTTGGTCTTATGACCTTGGGTCCCTATTTCCTCATTGCTAAAATGGAGATAATAATCTGAAACTTCTCAGAACTGTTGTACAATTAAAAGAAATCATAGATACAAAGCAGTCAGCACAATGCTTAGCACAAAGTGATTGTTCAGTAAGTGTGGGTTATTATTATAGCCATTGCTGTTATTGCCACTTACAATGAAAATTCTTTTCCTAAACTTCTTGCATAAGAACAATTTTAGGGACTGTCACTTTTATTCTTCCTCTCCATGATTCCTTGAAATGTGTTTTGATCACACAACATCCATCTTGAATTGCATATTTAAATTTTTTTTCTTGCAGCAAGGAAACTAATAGTTACAACTTACTTGAGCTTCCGTAATTTGCAGTTTGGATCTTTTAAGCCTTCACAAAGCAATTTCAAAGCTGAAGCTTCCAATTTGGTTTCACTAAATTCCAGATCAGTGTGCCACTGACTGGTACTGAGAATAGCTGCCAGTACCCCACAAGAAGCAGGAGAGATAGGCATCGGTACAACCTTCAGAGAAGAGAAGAATGACTTCATTATCATTATCATTATCATTGCTTTTTCCCCATGCAAACAGAAATTGACCAAAAATGATACGAACACAGACAACAAATTCTCCTGCTATCAGTTACCTCAATGTCCATAAGATACAGTTTGGCTGTTTTAATCCTTCACACAGAAGCTTCGTTCCTGAATCTTCCAGGGTATTTTTTTTTTTTTTTACAAACTCCAAATCTGTCAAATACTGGTTAGTTTCAAATACTGAAGAGCGATCCCTACCACAAGAAGCTGTGAAGTGGCAGAAATGAAAAAGACATTTTAGAGAAGAAAGAAAATAGGTATCTGTACCTTACTAATGTAGTGAATTCTTTCAGTCATTGGGTGCTTACCACTGTGCCAGATGCTGAAAACACAAAAATAATTAAGACCCAGACCTGGCCTTGAAAAGTACTGCAAGCGGAATGCACAAGGTATCATGGGGACACAGAAAGGTGGCACAATTCAGCTCAGCTTGGGGTGGGAGCTGGAGGACCAAGAAATACAAGAGAAAGAAATACTTGAGTGTCGTTGTGAAAGGGGAAGAGGGATTGAACAGGAGTTAAGTGGATGAAAAGAATGGGAGCAGGGATAACAGGAGGAGCACAGGGACAATCCACTTATGGAGCAGCCTGGGCAAAGGCCAGAAGACAAGTGAGAGGATTCTTCATTTGAGAAACTGCCAATTACAGCTGACCCTTGAACAACTCAGGGGGGTAGGGGTTCCGGCCTCCACACAGTTGAAAATCTGCCTATAACTTCTGATTTCCCCAAAACTTAACAACTAATAGCCTACTGTTGACCAGAAGCTTTAACAATAAAATAATCAACTAACACATATTTGTATGTTATCTGTATTACCTACTGTATCTTACAATAAAACAAGCTAGAGAAAAGAACATTTTTTAATTAAGAAAACTATAACGAAGAGAAAATATATTTATAGTACTGTACTGAATTTATTTTTAAAAAATCCACACAGTTCAAATCCTGTGTTGTTCAAGGGTCAACTGCATTTGCTATGGCCTATATTAAAAGACTAGAAGGAGAAATATATATATATATATATTTATATATATTAATATATATATCTCAAACTATTAATATTAGTTATCTTCTAGGTTATGGAACAGTGAGATTATAGGGACACATTCACATTATAGATATTTAAAAATTATTTACACTGATCACAAGTTATAAAAATAGTTTAAACTTTTTAAAAAAAACACATGATTATTATAAGTAATTTCTACAATAGAGAAAAATACAAAGTTTTTTAAAGTACTATATTCCTACCATCCCAAAATAACCACTGTTAACATTTTGGTATGTGACTTTCCAGATTTTTAATGCATGCATGCATATAGAAGTAAATGTTCTTCGTAACAAATGAAATCATAGAAAGATGTATTTTATTTTATTTTAAGATTTTATTTATTTATTTGAGAGAGAGAGACCGTGAGAGAGCATGAGAGGCGAGAAGGTCATAAGAAGAAGCAGACTCCCCATGGAGCTGGGAGCCCCATGCGGGACTCCATCCCAGGACTCCCGGATCATGACCTGAACTGAAAGCAGCTGCTTGACCAACTGAGCCACCCAGGCACCCTAGAAAGATGTATTTTTTTTTAAGATTTTATTTATTTATTTGACAGAGAGAAATCACAAGTAGGCAGAGAGGCAGACAGAGAGAGGAGGAAGCAGGTTCCCCGCTGAGCAGACAGCCCAATGCGGGGCTCGAACCCAGGACCTGGGATCATGACCTGAGCTGAAGGCAGCGGCTTAACCCACTGAGCCACCCAGGTGCCCCAGAAAGATGTATTTTAAAAAGAAAAATTTTTTCCAAACTCCTCTCCAATTCCACCTCCCAGAGATAACCAATGTAAAGAATCTAGTGTATACTCTCCCCCTCCTTGCTTCAAGAGCATAGAAACACACCCACCCACAGAGAATTTGTATTTTTTACAAAAATGCAATCATAGAAAACATTACATCAACTTTACATGCACTTTGTCATTCAGTCCTCATGGCAGGCCCATAGGTAGAAACTAATATTCAATTATATAGTAGAAGGTCATCTAGTAAGTGGCAAAGTAGGACTAAATCTTAAGTCTGTCTGGTTTTTCCAGTAGTCTTCAGAAAGCCATTGGAAGTTTAAACTGACATGTTCAGATCCCTCTGATGTTAGGGTAGGCAGGAGACAGACTAGGTTATCAGAAGGCTGCAGTGGTCCAGGGGATATATACGCCAGGGGGAGCTGGATTAGGATGGAGGGCGTGTGAAGGTGGACAGATTTGAGACATGCTTTCGGGGTAAAATGGCCAGAATTTAAGATTGTTTAGGGTGACTATAATATTCAGTGCTGAGCCAATGGGTGATGAAGCTGTTCCCAGGCTCCACCCACTTCCTCCGAGGGTTACGGAAAGCCAGTGAAGGATTGGAGCTGCTTCGAGTTCTAGAACAGTCCATCTCTAGGAGGCAAGGGCCCCCTGGCATGGGACAAACCATTATGGAGAGGGGCGGAACTTCCTGTACTTAATTATGAGTACTTCATGTTTCAGATTCTAAATCTTTTCTAACCACTGCTGTTGTTTCCCACCTTCAACGACTTCCAGCAATGTAGCAGGTTCTCTTTTGTCCTGGAGTTTGGGAGGAACCTTCCTCATAAATTCCCTCCCACCCCTACTATCTCCGGAAGTTGGAACAGTCCTAGAGTAAAAGCCTCGAGGGTTGGCCCCAAGACTTCCTTTTCTCCCCCCTGGAGTCTTTGGAGGGAATCCTGTGCTCTCACTTTGGGGTTAGTCGGTAGGCGTGGTTAGCCAGCACCCTCTCTGCCCCCCCACCCCCAACCCCCCCATCCCTACCTTAGAAGTGAGATTTGGTGGGAGGTGTACTAGGGTGGGGCAAGCCAATCAGGGGGCCTTTAAGAGGGTCTGAGGCCGGAGAGGAAAGGGCAGGGCAGCAGGTAGGAGGAGACTGGGGGCGGCCTGTTGGGAAGGGGACACGGGGTGGGGGGGAGGGCTGGGAAGGGCTGGAGGTGGGAAGGTGGGAGGGCAGGGGGGAAGCAGGAGGTGGGGGAAGCAGGGGGCAAGGGTGAGGGGGCAGGGGATGGTGGCGGGGCAGGGGGTAGGCGGCGAGCATGGGGGGAGATGGGGGCAGGGAGGCGGGAAGGCGTGAAGCATGGGGAGGGCCCCTGCAGAGTGGACAACTGGTTGATTCTTCCCACAGGGACAGCCAAATCCCTAAGGGGCTCAGTAGTCATGTCCTTGAAACCCGATGATGCCAGCAGTGGGTTCCAGCACAATAATGTGGTGGCCTTCATCAATGAGAAGATGGCCGGGCACACAAAAGGCCCTGAGTTCTATCTCGAGAATATAGCCCTGTCCTGGGAGGAGGTGGAGAACAAGCTCGGGGACATCCTAGAGGACAGCGCAGTGCCCAGGGAGGTCAAAGACGCCTGTGCCTGGAGCAGCCTTGCCCTGGGTGTGCGTTTCGCGCGCAGGCAGGGCCAGTTACACAAGCACAGGGTACAGTGGCTGCACGATTTTGCGAAACTGCATAAGTCCGCTGCACAGGCCTTGGCCTCAGACCTAAAGGAGCACACAGCGCGGCAGGAGATGGAGCGCAAGGAGGCAGCATTCCGGCTGCGGCAGACACAAGCAAACCTGGCAGAGATGCAGAAGGAACGGGACCTCCTGAAGTGGAAGCTCTTCCAGGTTGTAAGATTATCTCTACTTGGTCCCCACCCCATTGCCCTGCCCTCTCCCTGCTCAGACTGGGTCTCACCCCTGCCCTCTTCTCTCCAACAGCTGGGGTCTACCGGGGAGCAGGGCCAGGCCTCAGAGGGGCCAGGCCCGGCCACTGCCAGTGGGGCTGGGACAGAAGAAACACGCAAGGAGGTAAAGTCCCAAACTGCTCATGCTGGTGCCACAGGAAAAGGAAGAAGAAGACAGAAGTATGCATTGGGGGCTGAAGCCACAAAGGAGCTGGGCAGAGGCCTCCTGCACCTGGTCGGAGCCATGGAGCAGAAAAATTACACCACTGGTGGCCAGAGGGAGGGAGATCTCAGGTCAGTGGAAATCACCATGTTTTATTTCTCTGGGACCCTCAAGCCTGGGTCCATAGTCTCACCATCACCCCTTCCTGTCCAGCTCCCTGCCTCATTCACATACTCCTACTCATGCCCCTCATCCCCCTTCCCACCTGTGCCCACACCATCCCCACCAGAAGCAACATGCACAGCAGGAGCTCCATCTCCGACATCTCCCAACAGGAAGCCCTCTGATGTTAGCTTGTGTTCTGATGTGGGGTCCCAGGGAACAGACCCTCAAGAATCCCAAAGAGACAGGAGAGACTCCGAACCCCATCAGCAGAGAAGACCTCCCATATTTCGAAGGCCTGGGGATTGGGACTGCCCTTGGTGTAAAGCTGTGAATTTTTCACGGAGGGAAATTTGCTTCCGCTGTGGGAGGGGAATCTGGCTGCAAAGCCCTCAGTAAATTTAGAAATGTGAAATATAACAAAAACACAAACCAATGGGAAATCAATTTTCAAAGTGGGAGGGTAAGGGAGGGAACTGGGTAGAGTGGGGGGAGGGCATGAATGGGAAAATGGGGCTAAGGGAGTGGAAGGGAGGCGGGTAGGAACTGGAGGTGTTATAGATTGACAAGGAGAGACTTATTTTGATGACTCCCTTTGTATTCCAGAGCACTAGCATTCCACACCCCAGAAGCACCGTAGCTTCTTAGTATATGTCTCCCTCCCCAACCCTAGTATCTGGTGGGCCTGAGCAGCCATGTATATGGCAACATACCCCTGTTCCCACCTAGGCTGTATATGATTGGAGCAGGAGGGGACACCAGACCTATCCTGAGCCAAACAGGTTTTCACACTAGAGAATCTGAACTGAGAGGCAGATTCCATAGTCAGGGTGGTGTTGGGTAAGAAAACAGTGGGTTATTTGGAGTTGGGGCCAAGGCCACAGCCAAGCCCTGGTCCTGGTTGTCAGGGAGCAGAACTGTGTGCTTTATAGAAGCCAAGTGTCTTTTAGAGGATGCCAGAATGCGGTCCCAGGGATCAGACAAGCACAGAGAAGCAGCACAGGAGTTGAATCTACAACCCCAGAGGTGGAGAAAGTGGTGGCATGATTACTTTTCCACTCTCTGCAATTGTGCAATTGTGAAAATCCAATCTATACAGATCCCCATTTCTTTAAGCTAACTTGAGCGAGTTCCTGTTCTGGGCAAGCAGGTTATTTCCACGTCAGAAACTGACACCAGAAGAGCAGTTACAAACCACAGACTGTCAAAGAAAATGTCAGAACTTGGCTGGGGAAGAGTATCAGAGGGTTATGGGTAGTGAGGATTCCTGTATCCCAAGAGTCTCCAGGAATGAACTGGACAGCAAGCTTGCTCATGTTCTGATCAAGTTATAGTGTGAGACACGATCCAAACAGGCCTGTAGTTAACCCTGGGCTTACAACACAGCAGAGATTTGCCACCCCTAAGAAAATCCTTTAGGTCTGCAAACGGGACACCAGCACCAGTTGCAGACAAGGACTGCTATGACTGTCTAGATCCACAATAGAACACTCCCCAATCTCAGTGGCAGAACTGGAAACTCCTGCCACTGCCAAAGAGGTGAGTCAGCAACTGCTAGTGCCCAGAGGGTTTACTGGTTTAGACCACGGACCAAAGTGTGGTGCCATCTTGAAGGATTCTCTGTCCCAGCCCACCACCAGAATAATAGCGGGAGGGGGAATCTGGCTACAAAGGCCTCAGTGAATTTTCATGAATGTGAAATAAAACATATCCCAAAGGGAAATCAATTTCCAGAGGGAGGGGGTAAACTGGGAAAGGGGGAGGGGAAAAGATGGTCTGTGTCTCCTTTCTCATGACTGTGAGTGTTGTTGATGGAGACTAAACGTAAGGTTTAGCCCACGGATGGAAAGATGGTGAGGTGTCTCACCTGGACCATAGTAAGACAACCAGAGGAACCCTGGATATTACCCAGGGACTCTACTGACCTAGAGTCTGAAGCTGTCATGGCCCTGGGACATCTCTACAGCAGCTGGCTGTGACTCTGTGCTGTCCCCTTTTGGGGCAGGTGTGGACAACCATCACAGTTTGGGGCAAGATCCCTAACCTGCATTTTCAGAAATATCTCTGGGCTCGTTTATGTTTTTCTAGGGCACTCTTGACACCTGAGAGTGAATAATTCTTTGTTGTAGGAGGCTGTCCAGTACACTGTAGGATGTTTGGCAGAACCCCCGGCCTCTACCCCTTAGGTCCCTCACTCTACCCCCTAGCTGTGACAGCCGAAAATGTCTCCAGATATTGCCACACATCCACTGGAGAGCACAACTGCCACTGTTCGGGAACCATGGAGGCAAGGAGGTCCTTGGGAGTAGTCAGAATGGGGGGTAGGGGGGAGAGCAGCAAGGAGATCATACTCTGCAGTGTTCGGGGCTGCAGTAGAAGCCCTAAGATAGGAGGTAAAAAGTGCTCATTGGGTCTGGTATTCACTATTGATCTTTTTTTTTTTTTTTTAAGATTTTATTTATTTATTTGACAGAGAGAAATCACAAGTAGGCAGAGAGGCAGGCAGAGAGAGAGGAGGAAGCAGGCTCCCTGCTGAGCAGAAAGCCCGACGTGGGGCTTGAACCCAGGACCTGGGATCATGACCCGAGCCGAAGGCAGTGGCTTAACCCACTGAGCCACCCAGGCGCCCCCACTATTGATCTTTGAGCAGATCTGGGCTGGGGAAGAGCAGAAGCCAAACCACAAGGACTGGGGAGTAAATAGGAAACAAGGAAGTATGGGGGAGCTCTTCACTTCTGGCTGTGAAAGAAAGGAGTGGGGTAGGATACAGGGCTGAGAGAGAGGGTTCTTTGGAATATGGGAGAAACTTGAACCATGGGGAGGGAGACAGCTGAAGAAAGCTTGAAAATACAATGTGTAAATGGAGATAGACCCTGCATACTGTATTGGAAGCATGTCCACTGTACTATTCAATGAAATAAAATTGACAGCTGGTTTTTTGTGTGTGAAACAAACCCCCCAAAGTTCTAGAACTCTACATGTATATGATATGTATGTTACAGATTTATGTGTGCCTTACATTATAGATTGATGTTTGAAAAAGCATAGAAAAAGGTCTGGAAAGACATTTAGCAAACAAGGTATTACGTAGGGAGGGTAAGCTCAGGGTCAGAGCATGGTAAGGAGGAGGATGGGGTGCTGGGGATATAAACTGGGGTGGGGTCTGGGACAGTTGGGTGGAGGGAGTTTTAGATTGTTATGTACTTCTGTGTTGTGTAAAGTGAAATAATTAAATGATTACAAAAATTTTAAAAAGGAGTGAATTTACTGGCTCGGGTAGGATTGGAAAGGCTGCCTCGTCCTCTGAGGCATGAGGGAAGGAGAACAGACACGGATCTGTGCAGTGAGGAGTTTGGAAACAAAGGGGCTTGTGCCTTTGTGCTGCTGGTGTGGACTGACAAGACACTGTAGAGTGAGCAAGAAATAAAGTCAAGGGCTGGGGTGGGGAGCTTCTGAGCAATGGAACTTTAGGGAGTAGCTACAGCAGACAGGGTAGTGGGGAGACAAGGAGGGAGAGAAAAGGATCATTGAGCTGCACGGAGTAGGGTAGGATCCAACAAAGAAAACCAAGGAGGACGACTGAGAATCTGGAAGGAGAAGGGGGTAGGCCCAAGAGGGGCGCCAGACACAGACCTCTTAGATGTTTTAATCTGCCACCTACTCCTGCAGCAAAAATAGCATATCCGAAAGGGGAAGAGGCTGGAGGGGCTGGCAAGGATCTGTGCCTGACTCTCTACCCCTTCTAGGCTCGTAGGCCCTCTTATCATTTGCTATTCCGCTACGGAGAAGCTGAGCACTAGTTGCATCTTGTTTTCAGGTCCAATCAGTGCAATTTCTAGCAACCCCATCTTTACCTTGCAAATACCTAAGTGTTTAAAGCAAAGTTCAACTTACTTCAGGTCTTTGATTTTACAGTATGGATTATACAGTGCTTGGCAGAGCAATTGTAGACGAGACACTGGCAAACTGCACAGCTGGAAGGACCTAAAAGAGATGAAAAAGGAAAAATAATTTAAAACAAGATAGTTAAAAACAAAATTTTAAGTAAAAGGCTAATTTTGGCTTCCATCATCACACTAGTATTCATTTACCTCTTCCAAAAGCCTTAAGAAGTATTACCCCATTTTTCAGATAAGGAAATTAAGGCACAAAAAATTTAAGGTATTTGCCTAAGGTCACATAGGTAGGAACAGAACAGAGGCCAGCATTCAGGCCTGTCTGACTTTAAAGCCCAAGCCATGTTACTGTGTGCCAGGCACCAAGGTAAGCACTTTATGTATACAAATCATCTTATCTGGTCCTCAACACAATGATGGATATTTTAATCACCATTTTGCAGATGCTCAGAAGTCAAGTGACTTGCCCCAGCTATCTTTATGATATAACAATTTCTTGGTTGTCAGTACTAATAGAAGAATTAACAATAATTGAAAATGAGAAAAGTTCATATGGTACTTTTATTTTTAATTTTTTAATAAATAATTATTTTATTTATTTTAAATAAATAATTTTTAATAAATTTTTAAAAGATTTTATTTGACAGGAAAATAGCATAAGTAGGGGGAGCAGCAGGCAGAGGGAGAGGGAGAAGTAGGCTCCCCACTGAGTGGGGAGCCCGATGTGGGGCTCGATCCCAGGACCCTGGGATCATGACCTGAGCTAAAGGCAGAAGCTTAACGACTGAGCCACCCAGATGCCACCACGCTATTCCTTTTGTTCTACAAATAAGTAAAACTATATGATAATATTTCTAGTTTTTTTTTCAAGTATAATTAACATACAGTATTATATTAGTTTCAGGTGTACTGTATAGTAATTATACACATTTCTCAGTGCTTGTTAAGATAAATTTACTCTTAATCCCCTTTATCTATTTCACCCATCTCCTACCCACCTCCCCTCTGGCAACCACCAATTTGTTCCATTTAAGAGTCTGTTTTTGTTTTTGTTTCTCCATTTGTTTTATTTCTTTTTTTTTAAGATTTTATTTATTTATTTGACAGAGAGAGATCACAAGTAGGCAGAGAGGCAGGCAGAGAGAGAGAGGGAAGCAGGCTTCCTGCCGAGCAGAGAGCCCTATGTGGGACTCGATCCCAGGACCCTGAGATCATGACCTGAGCCGAAGGCAGCGGCTTAACCCACTGAGCCACCCAGGCGCCCCATTTGTTTTATTTCTTAAATTCCACATATGAGTGTAATTGTGTGGTATTTGTCTTTGACTGCTTTCACTTAGCATAATACCCTCTAGGTCTATCCATGTTGTTGAAAAATAGCAAGATTTCATTCTTTTTATGGCTGAGTAATATTCCATTGCATATATTTGCCACATCTTCTTTATCTATCCATCTATTGATGGACACTTGGGTTGCTTCCATAATATGGTTGTTGTTAATAATTGCTCTAAACATATGGGTGCATATATATTTTTGAGTTAGTGTTTTTGTTTTCTTCAGGTGTTCGTCAAAAAATTAAAAATAATAAGCCTGCTCCCCACCCTGCCTCTTTGCCTACTTGTGATCTCTCTCTCTCTCTGTCAAATAAATAAATAAAAATCTTAAAAAAAAAAAAAGGAATAGCGTGGAGGACATTAGGAGAAGGAAGGGAAAAATGAAGGGGGGGGAGATGAGGGGGAGACGAACGGTCAGAGACTATGAACTCTGAGAAACAAACTGAGGGTTTTAGAGGGGAGCGGGGTAAGGGAATGGGTGAGCCCAGTGATAGTATTAAGTAAGGCACGTACTGCATGGAGCACTTGATGTTATACGCTAACAAAGAATCATGGAACACTACATCAAAAATTCATGATATACTGTATGGTGACTAACATAACATAATAATTTTAAAAAAGGTCAATAGTAAACTCTCAGTCAGCACCTTTAGGAATATTTTGGGTTGGGGTGCCTGGGTGGCTCAGTGGGTTAAAGCCTCTGCCTTCGGCTCAGGTCATGATCCCAGGGTCCTGGGATGGAGTCCCGCATCAGGCAATCTGCTCAGCAGGGAGCCTGCTTCCCTCTCTCTCTCTGCCTGCCTCTCTGCCTACTTGTGATCTGTCTCTCTGTCAAATAAATAAATAAAATCTTTAAAAAGAGGAATATTTTGGGTTAAACTCTGAAGAAAGTTTAACCTTCTGATAAAGGCAATAGGGTCAAGATAGGAACTCCATTTAAGGCTGATTTTCTGAAAACCTAGAATGAACAAGAAGCCTCTCTTTGTTCCCATCCATGTTTAAAAATTCTCATTATATATGTCCATTATTTTACTTTACAATATACATCTGGATTGAAACTGTCATGAATTTGTCAAGACACTAGCCAAGGTCCTTGGTAATTCTAAGTCCATGTAACTTCTCCTACTCCTTCCACTCTAATCCCAAACACAACTTTTGCTGCACTTAGCTTCCCCTTCCCACCTCCCTCAAACACACATATCCCATACTCACTTCTATCTCCATGCTACTGCCCAATGAGGAAATACAATTATCAGAGAAAAGACTTGGATTAACTCACTCCCCAAGTACAGATTTCTGCCCACTCTCTTCTTCTCAAGGTCTCCTACCCATCAACTGGTCCCACAACTAAAGGATTACAATGTCCTTTTTTTATTTTTGAGAGAGAGAGATTAAAAAAACAAGGGGGGGGGGGGCAGAGGGAAAGAGAATCTTAAGCCGGCTCCACATTCAGCACAGATCCCGACATGGGGCTCGATCTCACAACCCTGAGATCATGACCTGAGTGGAAATCAAGAGTCAGACGCTTAACCAACTGAGTCACCCAGGCACCCCAGCTATGTCCATCTTAACTCAAGTATTGAAAACAGGCTTATAACCAGTGGCATTTTCTAGATAACACAAGTATAAATCTTCTTGGCTGCATTAGTCAATAAGTCAGTAGAACTCTGTTTTTAGTATACAGAATTTGTATTACTTAAATGGTTTACCTAAGCCTCTTTGAACTCTTTGTAAAGGTGCAAATCTCTGGACCCTCTGTGAAGGTGCAAGCCTGATGGAAAAAGTCCAGGCTTTACAGCAATATACACAGGAGTGCAGTTCTGCTCTTACCACCCTGGAGCTCTTTGAGGTGTCAATGATGAAGTATATGTAGAAGAGAGTGATGACCAATTCAATGTTAAGTTTACCACCTTTCTTTGAATAGTCATCAACACCAAATAGCAGAGTCCTCAATGGTAATCTTGATGACTTACATGCTCATAACACTTTATAACTAGAGAGCACATTCACAAAGTTACAGTGAAGACTAAAACACATACACACACTTGGAGTGGTTAGCACCACGCCTGGCACATAGTAAGCACTCAGAAATGTTAACTCTCCCTCATTGTCTACCTAGGCTAGCATTCAATATGTGATAGATATTCAATAAATCCTTATTGGGGTGACTGACATAAAATATGGGAAGTGGAGATGATTCACTTTATTTATTGATAACGCTAAAAAATGATGGTGTGCCTGAATACTTGAAAATAACAAGAATGCCCATTGTTTCTGAAGGCCAAAACATTGGAGAAAAGACATTAATATACTCACTGATGAAGTGTCAAGGCTAGTGGCATGAATGCGGAGGCTCACTCTTCCTCTTCAAATCAAAGTAGGTGCTGACACTTCAGAGACACTGACAGGTGACTGTGACTGCTTTTGACACAGAATGACATAGCCAGAATGTCCATTTTTGTATAGCTATTGAAGCAATATAATTGACTGTAAATCATCAGTTATCCTTTTATACATATTCTTCTTCCTGAATCTCATAGTGAAACAAGTCCTTTGGATCAATCTGTAACCTAGGAGATTTATCCTTTATTTCTTTCTCAGTCCACTTCAATAACTCCTCTTGAAGTCCTAGAGAGACTTTTCTTCCAAAAGTAGTTTCCATGGCCTTTCCCTTTCCTTTATGTAGGAGGCCAAATAAGAACTGTATTGTTAGTGATGAAAACCCATGTCCATATTGTTGGAATATTTCTTGCCATGTTTTCCCCACTTGATCAAAAAACATCCAGCTGCTGTCATTCTTCAGGTCATAGAACACAGCAGTCAAGAACTCTTGGAAACTGAAGTGAAGGAAAATGTAGATATTGACCGTCCCTTTGTTTTTTTTCAAAAAGTGATTTAGAAAAGTGCAATTGATATCATGTACTCCTATCCCATGTCTCCTGAGGTCACTGACTTCAAATAGGACCTGCTGGTTCTGCAATCCCTCTGCAGCCAAAGAGCAGAGGCCCCACAGGCAACTTTGTCCCTTCCATACTGAGATGCCTGCAAGGGTTTTGAGGCACTTGGAAAAGTAGAACAGATACACAGCAGTCATGGTCTGAAGTGACCTCATAAGAGTCCTGTCACCATCTCCCTGTGACTGCAGGACACTGCAGATCATCCAGGAGATGATGGGAAGAGAGGACATAATGTCAAGGCTTTCATTTTGTCACACCTCATAAAAAAGCCTCAGTGCTACATAAGCACCTGAAAGCTGACTCAAGAAATACGCACTCTTTTCAGCATCTGTAAACCATACAATCTCTACCTGGATGGGCTGTTTTAACAGAGTGTGGAACTTCCTCATGGTTGTAGACTGGGCAGTTATCAGCAGGGGAGATTCAGGGAACAGCTTTTTCTTCACAAAACCATATAAGAGGGTCTCTACTGTCTTCTTCTCCTGAAGATTAGCACTAAGATCCTCTTCCTGGTTACCTACAGGGTACTGAAGCTCAGGGAATCCATTGAGCATGAACAGAAGCTTCTCCAGACATACAAGAATAGCATCTAGGATTGGTTCATCTTTATCTTGAAAAGTGTTAAGGATCAGGTCAGCAGCACTGAGTTAGCATTAACTCATAACTGTCATTCTTCAGGTTAGCAATATGTTTATTATTAATATATTTATTATTATTAATATATTTAGCAATATGTTTATTGAAATTGTCAGGTTACCAATATGGTTTATTTCTCTGCAGTTTATATAGATGAGATAGTCACACCTGCCTGGAGTAACCATTCCTGCTGCCCAGTCAAACATGAACTTGTGCACAACAGCTGTTTTCCCAGTCCCTGCACATCCCTGGAGCACCACAGGTTCAGGGGGAGCTGTAGCCCTCTTCATCGCGATCAAATACATGTTCCATATCCATAAAACTATCTTGTTGAGGAATCCCGCACAGTGTCTCTTCTGATATACCATGTTCTTTTACAACAAGCATTCGTGATTCTATATGTTTGCCATGGTGGTAACATAAATGGACTCCTATGTTGAGGTATTTTTCTTTTAGATGTTTTCTAAATATTTCCTGGTAATCTAATGTGGTGACACCAAGAGTTAGTAATCACAGAATCTGAGACAATCTGTTACAAACAACTGTAACTCATACCACCCTTTCCACTTGGACGTCTTAGAGGGTCCTCCAATTTTATGTATCTAAACCTGAGCTCTTGATTTCTACATGGTTGCCCCCCTCAAAAAAAAAAAAAAAAGCCCTCCCCAGGTACCTCATCTCAGTTAAATGGTGCCACCAATTTGCCCAGAAAAATGTCAGGAGTCATTCATTCTTTTCCTCCTCTTGAATCGTCCACATTCAGTCAGTTAGCAAGGCCTATTATTTATACCTCCAAAATAAGCCTCCAGCTCATTTATTTATCACTACATCCTCAAATACCACCCATGTACAAGGCACTACCCACTCTTCTCTGGACTGCTAAAAAATACCAGTTACGTCATATGACTGCCGTGCCCAAAATCTTTCAAGAGCTTTTCATTGTACTTCATATGAAATCTAAAACTCTTAGCTTATCTCACAAGGTGTACCATGAATCACTCTTCTTCTCAGTCATTACACTCAAGCCACATTAGCCTGCTTTCGGTTTCTCACAAATGCCATGTTCTTCCCCACTTAAGGGTCTTTCCATTAGCTATTCTCTCTGCCTAGAATACTCTTCCTGCTCTTTCATGGAGAGCTTTTTCTCATCCTTCAGATCTCAACTTAAACATTACTTCCTCGAAGAGTACTTGCCTGACCACTCAATTTAAAGCAGATCTTCTCCATTATCTCCTTTCCCAGCATGCTGTTTTTCTCTTCATAGCTCTTATCACAATTTATAGTTGTCTTGTTTATATCACAATTTTATCACAATTTATAGTTGTCTTTCCCACTAAACAATAATAATCTACATGAAGACAGGGGCCTTATTTGTAATTCTTCACCATAATACCTTAAGTACCTAGCATAGGGCCTGGCACATAGTAGACACTCAACAAGTAATTATTAAACATGGCTATAAATGCTTTTGAATTAAAAACAAGTCACTGATTACTGCCTATTCTGTGCCAGGCACCTTACTAGGCTCTTTATATACATTTCTGATTTAATTCTTACCATAATCCCATGAAGTAGGTATTGTCCACATTTTATATTGAGAACACTGAAATTTATAACCAGGGTTATGAGTTCATGGGTGTACAATCTGTGCATGGGTCTCCTGCTCAGAAGGAGCCATTGGTGTATTGTTCTGCTGTTGCTATCTTGAAATTCTGAATACTTTTGAATAAGGGGTCCTGCCTTTTCATTTTGCACCACAGCCCACCAATTATGTAGCCAGTCCTGCTTATTGCTTTAGATAATTTGTTCAAGGTTTAACAGCTAGTAAATGGTAGAGACTAAATTAAGATTCAGGTTTGTCTAGGGGTGCCTGGGTGGCTTAGCCGGTTAAGATTCAGGTTTGTCTAAAGCCATGGTCTATATGCTTAAATACCATACTACATAGCTTTTCACTTTCTACAATTAGAAAAAAATAATCCGGGGCGCCTGGATGGCTCAGTGGGTTAAAGCCTCTGCCTTCGGTTCAGGTCATGATCCCAGGGTCCTGGGATCGAGCCCCGCATCGGGCTCTCTGCTCAGCAGGGAGCCTGCTTCTTCCTCTCTCTCTCTCTGCCTGCCTCTCTGCCAACTTGTGGTCTCTGTCTGTCAAATAAATAAATAAAATCTTTAAAAAAAAAAAGAAAAAAAGAAAAAAATAATCCAAGGAGTCAGTTATCAAGTTCAAACTTCTGTTAAGTGAATGTCTAAACTAGCATTTCCCAAATAACTGTTCCTTGGAACACTATTTTGCAAGCTATCAATAAGAGAGCTGTGGAAAAGATACCCAGTGGTCAAATAAGTTAAGGGGAATGCATGCTTTGTCTCCTTTTAGCTTCCCCATGCATGTTAGCATGTGAAAGGATCTGAAATGGCCTACAGTAAAGAAGGGGGGAAAAGGCTGTTTAACTTGGTTTAATCTAGCATTTTCTGGTCTTAAATGACTATAGAACCCTTTCCTAAGAGCGAAGTTATTATCTCCCAGAAAACAGTACTCTGTAGAACTGCTTGGGGAATGCTAATCCAGGTAAGTGCTGGCAAACTTCCTCTATAAAATTCTGTAAATAGTTTAGGCTTTTGGGTCTTTGTTGCAGTTATTCAACTCTGCCATCTTAGCTTGAAGGTAGCCATAGACAATATGTAAATAAGTGGGCATAGCTGGTTCTAGTAAAACTTTATTTCAAAAATGGCCCCTGGCTTGATTTGGCCCACTGGCTGTAACTTGTTGGCCTCAATTTAGATCACTCCAGAAGCAGACAGGTCTGTTCTAGCCATAAAGCTCTGGACATATGGTGCCTGACCACCATCAGTGGTCCTGCTAGTATATGATATATACTATTTGTTATGACAGCTTGGGACTTCATAGATATTACCAAAAAAGAAATCAATGGTTGCTATCCAGTGAATATGAGGGAAGAGATGGGAATGGAATGCAGATGAGAAGCCAGGCTTATAGGACGTACTTTTCATAAAACAAAAAGAGACTAGAAGAGAAAAAACATCTACCTGTGAGATCCTTCCATGAATATGGAGCCTGAGAATTTGAAGCAGCTGTGGGAGGAAAGAGTTAGGATTAAGAGTAGCACAAATAGGGGCGCCTGGGTGGCTCAGTGGGTTAAGCCGCTGCCTTCGGCTCAGGTCATGATCTCGGAGTCCTGGGATCGAGTCCCGCATCGGGCTCTCTGCTCAGCAGGGAGCCTGCTTCCTCCTGTCTCTCTGCCTGCCTCTCTGCCTGCTTGTGATCTCTGTCAAATAAATAAATAAAATCTTTTAAAAAAAAAAAGAGTAGCACAAATAGAACTTCATATCAAAACACAAAATATACAGATATTTAGTCACACTGTTATAGCCATTCATGCTGTTCCCCAGACAGAAATACAAGAAAGTTGCCTCACATCTATTCCAACTCACCCACAAAATTATTTTATAACTAATGTGAGACCTTCACACACACATATGTTTTGGGTGTAAACATTTACATTTATATGCTCTGTAAGGAAAAGTTGAGGCATTAACTTAAAGGGGCATACTTTTTTTAAGATTTTATTTATTTATTTGACATACGGAGATCACAAGTAGACAGAGAAGCAGGCAGAGAGGGAGGAGAAAGCAGGCTCCCTGCTGAGCAGAAAGCCTGACGCGGGGCTCGATCCCAGGACCCTGGGATCACGACCCGAGCCGAAGGCAGAGGCCTTAACCCACCCAGGCACCCCCGGGGCATACATTATTTGAAGTGACTGTTTCTGATATTTTGCTTTCCACTGAGCATTAGCCTATTGCTTCTGCTGGAGCTTTTGCTGAGCTTAACTTTTTAATGAGAAATAAGGCATTGCTGAGTTAGTGTGACAGGTGTAAACATGATCTACAATTTGAATACACATACACATACACTCAACCAAAACACTTACATATATAGGTATATAGACAGAAATACACAAATACAGGCACATGTGCATGCATACACACATGCATGCATGCACAGCCTCATTTTTACAGGTTTTTAGTACTTGCATACCTTTAAAAGCAAGAGTGAGACTTATACTTGGGAGAAGGTGTGGTTAGGTGGATAGGAGGAAGCAGAGTCTGGAAAGGCAGATATTAGAATGTCACAGAAATGGGCAGGCAAGTGAGTGGTCTGTTGAAGATAACCAGTTTCTATTCCCCACAACTAAAATATTCCTTGGAGCTCAGGAATCAGCCACAAGGGGAAGGACTCCAGCAATCTTCATTCTTTGCTCTTTTATGCTTTCTCCTGTGAAAATCTGTGGTTACACTGAAGGGAGAGACTTGAGTCTTTTAGGATTAGAAATGCTTTGGGGATTGTGGAAAACAGTAGAAATCACAGTTGCCTCTTCTCTTTTCTTTTTTCTCACGTTGTAAAACACAAAAATTGTGGAGATATTTTTAAGAGATTATTAATGGGTAAATACTGTATCCATGTAATATCTCAATATATATATACCTATACACATGCCAAACAATGTTAAAGATTCAAAATAAATTCCCAACGTCCATGTGGAGAAGTAGGAGAAAAAGAATCAGGATTATCTAGATTATACCCTCTCTTACCTCATTCAGTTACTCACCTTTCTGTTCAGACAATAAACTCCAAGTACAAGCAGGTTCCGTATCTTTTCTTTTCTTTCAACTGTTCATTCTGGCAAATCAGGAAGACTGTAATCCAAAACAGAAATGATGATTGAAAGGCCTAGAGGAAGCTCAAAGTAAAAGAATTCAAGAAAGACTACTCAAGGCATTACAGAGCTGGGGAAGAAAGAAGGCCCAATAAGCAAGTAGCTTGCTAGGGTGGGACTACGGGATCACATGAAAATAGATCAAACCCAACAGTCTTGGGGCGCCTGGGTGGCTCAGTGGGTTAAACCCTCTGCCTTCGGCTCAGGTCGTGATCTCGGGGTCCTGGGATCGAGCCCCACGTCAGGCTCTCTGCTCAGCAGGGAGCCTGCTTCCCTCTCTCTCTCTGCCTGCCTCTCTGTCTACCTGTGATCTCTGTCTAATAAATAAATAAAATCTTAAAAAAAAAAAACCAACAGTCTTTAACATGAAGAGGAGAAACACTAAAAGAGGGTAGAATGTCTGTAAACTTTTGAACAGTACAAATATGGGAAATGTGAAATTGGGTTCTGAATTGGGTTACTAAAGGAAGCACAGGATTTAGACGTACATCTCTAATGTCTATGGTCGAGATAAAAAAGAATGACTGTGTCTTTCCAGAACATATTTTTGGTGCCATTAGTAAGGAATTCTAAGACCATAGATTAGAATACTGTGGTATAAGAGAAACATTCTATAGTGTTAGGAGACAGGCCCTAGTTCCATTTCTATAGCTACGGTCTTATGGGCCTTGAGTAAGATTCTTCTACTTTCTGGGTCTGTTTTGTTGTTTTCCCAATGGCTGAGGGAATGTTAGCCCAGGCTTCTTTCCAAGTTGAACACTACAAGATCAGTGGTTCTCAGTCCCACCTGCACATTAAAATCACCTTCACATCACCCTCTAGAATTTTTTTCCCTATTACTTATCACTCTATAACACACTTGGTAATTTTCTTATGATTCCGCTTATTGTTCATTTTTATTCTTTCCCACCTAAATTGAATTATTGGCCCCAATTCTCAGCCTTTGCCATGAACTTTGCAAGTCCACACACCAGAAGTGAGGCTTTTCCCCCCACCTCTTGTCCTTGAGCTCAGTCTTCAGCCTTGCTTTGGCTAATGAAATATACACAGATGTGACTCAAGCAGGGGCTTGAAATACGCTTGCACAGTTGGACACATCCCCTCCTGATTCTACCACTGGTGTAAGATGAGGCATGAGAGACACAAGTGCCAGCTAGTCCAGTGGTCTAAGGAGAAATGCATGAAGCAGAGCCACACCAGTTTACTCACCATCCTGAAGCAATTAAAGTAGTCACTCCAGCCTAAATCAGTTGCCCAAAAAAGCTCTGCTTAATCAGTTGAATCCTGGCTGGGCTCCAGAAATGCGAGAATAAGTGCTTAATAAGTTCTCAATTTTTCATGCCACTAAGATTTTATAATTGTTGTTATGTATCATTGTGACAATAGCTAACTGATACATCTTGCTAGGAAGTAAATGCCTAGAAATTGTTTAGCATACAGGAGACATTAAATGTTTATTGAATAAGTTGGGTGAATGAATAAAAGCTTTTTTAAAAGAAATCCAAGGTGGGGCGCCTGGGTGGCTCAGTGGGTTAAAGCCTCTGCCTTTGGCTCAGGTCATGATCCCAGGGTCCTGGGATTGAGCCCCGCATCAGGCTCTCTGCTCTGCAGGGAGTCTGCTTCCTCCTCTCTCTCTGCCTGCCTCTCTACCTACTTGTGATCTCTGTCAAAAAAATAAATAAAATATTTTAAAAAAAGAAATCCAAGGCCTAGTCTGCATTCCTGATAAATTAAATCAGAATCTTTGATGATGAGGTTTGGCATCGATGTTTTTTTTAAAGCTCCCCAAGTGATTCTAACACTCAGCCAGGGAAGAGAGCCACTGTTCTAAGATTCAGTTATTTTTGATGGAGGACAGTGTATTCGTGATGCACACAGGCTTTGGAATCAAACAGAAGTGTTAAAGCCCTGACTCTACCACTTACTATGTGACAACCATTGAATTAACATCTCTAAACCTCAGACTCCTCAACTGTTAAATAGGAATAACAACAGTACTTTCCTTATAAGGTTATTATGAACATTAAATGAGATAATGCATATGAAGTCTTCAATACACTACGTGGTACACAGCAGAAGCTCAATAGTCCTAAACCATAGCTAATATTGGTATTGCTATATCATTTGATATGGAGTAGAAATGTCTTTGAACTCATGTAGACCATACTTAAATTCCATTTCCACTGCTTTCTAGCAATATGTTAAGTAAATTGCTTAAACTCTGAGACTACAGTAGCCCATCTGTAAAATATGGTGATAATAATAACTTCATTAATGTGTTGTGAGGATTAAATAAAATGACATACATAAAACATTTAGCAGAGGCCAAATGCAATATAAATAAATATGAGAGGGAAAATAAGCTGGCATTTATTATAACTGGCAGCAAGAAGTTACATTCCATTAAAATCTCCACATAACAGCTTCATTCTTACAAGATGGAATGTTCCCAGCACAGCGTTATAGTTCCATACCCTGGACTCTTTTCCCAATTACTAGGAATATCATGTCCTCCAAAACCAAGAAATAATCCTCTGGTTACAAACTGCTCCAAGAAGTGTTCTGGCCCTCAGATATGATGCTGGAGGGATGCATGGCCACTTACTCTCTTCCTAGGAAATTTGAACCATGCCCGTTATTTCAATCATCCTTACAACCTCTGATTATTTACCCCAGTCTAGCTCTCTACTCTGCAATCTACATTTATGCATCTGAAGGCTTATTCAACATCTCCACTTGGATATAGATGTCCATCTTCTTCTTACCTCCTTTGGTAGTTTTTATTTGGTTTGTCCAGCATTCGTCCACTGATCTGTGTTCTGAAAAGAAACCCTATCTCTCTTAGTGGAAAAATCAGATTCTCCGTCCCTGAATTTAAAAATCTGAGTGGAGACTTGTAAGGACTGAGGTTCTGCTACCCAAATACTCCAAGCTTCATTAGTTCTGGACCTCCCTGAGGCCTTGTTTTTCACCATTTCCTTTGGTTTTGATCAACTCCAATAGTCTTCCAAAAATCCATATTTTTGCCTAAGTTACTCAAAACCAAGTTCTATTGCCTGCAGCTAAAAAAACCCTGACATAGAAATTATACCAGAGAGTGAGCTATAGTCAACAGACATTGAATCTTACCTCCAGGCCTAAAATGAGTATTTGTGCTTTTTAAAATTGAGATTTAATTCACATATCATAAAATTCACCCTTTTAAAGTATACAATTCAATGATTTGTAGTATGTTCACAAAGTTTTGCAACCATCAGTATCTAATCCCAGAACATTTTCATCACCCCAAAAAGACACTGTGCCCATTAAGCAAACACTCCCCATTCTCCTCAACCCATGTTCCCCAGCAACCACAATTCTACTTCCTGTCTCTAAAGATTTGCCTATTCTGGACGTTTCATATAAACCTAATAATACAATAATGGTCTCTGGTGTCTGGCTTCTTTCACTTAGCATAATGTTTTCAAGATTCATCAATGTTACAGCATGTACCAGTACTTCATTTCTATTTATAACTGAATAATAATCTACTTCACATTCACTAGGATGGCTATAACTTTAGAAATGGAAAATGGTAAGGATGTGGAGAAACTGGAACCCTCATATATTGCTCATGGGAATATAAAATGGGCAGCCACTGTGGAAAAGTTTGGCAGGACCTCAATAAGTTAAATATTCGATTACCATATGACCTGGCAATTCCACTCCCAGGTATATATCCAAAAGAATTGAAAACAGGTATTTAAACAAAAATTTGCACAAGAATACTCATAGACGCACTATACACAACAGCAGAAAGGTGGAAACAACCCTAATACCATCAACTGATGAACCAATAAACAAAATGTGGTATATATTTACAATGAAATATTATTCAGCTCTAATAAGGAGAAAAGTATTGATATACAGTACAACATGGATGACCCTTGAAAACATTATGCTAAGTGAAAGAAGCCAGACATAAAAGGCCAACACACACTTATACTATGGCCCAGAAATTCCATTCCTAGATACTTACTGCTCCCTGCTGCAAGACAGCAATGCGGAATTACTTAACGAGTATAATACAAGTTTCAGTTTGGGGAAAATGAAAAAGTTGTGGAGATGGATAGGGGTGATTGTTGCATAAAAATGTGAATGTAGTTAATGCTGTACATTTGAACTGTACACTTAGAAATCACTAAAGTGATACATGTTGTTATGTATATTTTACCACAGTAAAAAAAATGGGCAAAATATTTGAATAGACTGTTTCCAAAGGAAGATATACAAGTGGCCAATAGCACATGAAAAGATGCTCAACATCATTAGTCATTAAGGAAATGCAAATAAAAACTACAGTGAGGTACCACTTCACACCCACCAGAATGGTTAACAATAAGACAGACCCCACCAAATGTCTATAAGGATGTTGGTGGGAGAGGAAAATGGTACAAAAATATGGCAGTTTCACATAAAACAAAACATATACCTATACTATGACCCAGAAATTCCATTCCTAGACATTTACCATTCCCTGCTGATAGATAGATCTCCGCATTCACATATACATATATATATATATACATATATATACACACATACATATATATTCAAAATATAATTATACAAGAATGTCTATAGCAGTTTTATTCATAATAACCTAAACTAGAAACGGCTCGGATATCTATCAACACAAAACTGTATAAACAAACTGTGGTCTATCCATACAAAGGAGTGTTACTCAGCAATAAAAAGGAATAAGGTATTGATACAAGCAACAGGATGAACCATGCAGAGAGAGCTTTATGTTAAAGAGAAAGTATTGTGTAATCTCATTTATATGAATTACTAAAATGTGCACAACTAATCTATCACAATAAATAAGAACAATGACAACTTCTTTTTTTTATTTCTTTTCAGTGTAACAGTATTCATTGTTTTTGCACCACACCCAGTGCTCCATGCAATACGTGCCCTCCCTAATACCCACCACCTTGTTCCCCCAACCTCCCACCCCCCAAGAACAGTGACAACTTCTGATGGGGATTAACTGCAAAGGGGAATTCTCTGATATGATAGAAACCTCTTGACAGAGGTTTTGGTTATGTCAGTTATCAAAACTCATCCAATGGAACACATGATTCTTATATTTCGTGTAAGTAAATTTTATCTTTAAAAAATCATAAAGAAATATTGAACTCTGATTCATGAAATGGATGCTAAATGGCACAGTGGTGAACTGAAGCATAACTTATTCTGAATGCATCAACAAATAAAATGAATTGACGAGTGGAGAGATATGTAATAAAGCAAACACAGCAAAATGTTAAAAATGTAAGAACCTAAGTGTTAGGTATCATGATAAGTGGAAAGTATCATAATAAAATTTGAGGTGAAAAATCCTGTGGGATATGGTAACAGAGAAGTTTATAGTCTTAACTGCATTTATTAGAAATCTATAAAAATGGAAAGAGTTTTCAAGTTAAAAAGCAAGATCAAAAGGAAATAAAAGTAATTAAGATAAAAATCAATCATTATCCCACAAGGAGAGGTCACCTCATACCTGTTAGAATGGCTGTTATCACAAAGACAAGAAATAAAAAGTGTTGGTGAAAATGTGGAGAAAAGGGAACCCCTGTGCATAGTTTGTGGGAATGGAAACTGGTACAGCTACTATGGAGAGTAATACTGAGGCTCCTTAAAAAATTAAAAATATAACTACCATATGATCCAACAATCCCAGTTCTATGTACTCATCTAATGAAAACAAAAACACTAGCTTGAAAGTATATATGCACCTAAATGTTCACTGCAGCATTATTTACAATAGCCAAGATAAGGAAACAAACTTGGTGCCCACTGATGGATGAACAGATAAAGAAAATGTGAGATAAATAGATAATGGAATATTATTCAGCAGAAAAAAAGAATGAAATCTTGCTGTTGGAGGAAGTTGTCAAGAGGATGTGTCCTCCAGCTGACCCATGAGTGGAACCTGGGCCCCTGGAGGCTCCTCACTCCCTCCCCCATCCTTAGAATGTGCAGTCCACTTGCCTCCCCCCTCCCAGAAGCTATTCCAAGGACATAGCCTTGAAGAGTAAGGTGTTGCTGAGACCGTCTGGATGGTATACATGACTAAATCCTTGAGGCCTCTATATAAACTTAAAATTCTCTTGGGCAGGTATGAAGATCTACTCCTCCTGCGGCTGCTCAAGACAAGTCTCATAGTAAATTCCATTGCTTATTAAAACTGCCACCCACAAATCTGAAGAAGTCTGCCTCTTCCTTCCGTCTCTCCCTGCCCTGCATGTATGGGGCCAATTTCATATTACAGTCAGTAAAGTTCCCAAGGTTGCAAACAAACACCCGCCATTTTCAGCAACATGGATGGAACTTGAGGGCATTATCCTAAGTGACACAAATCAGACAGGGAAAGATAAACCATATGATCTCACTTATATGTGGAATCTTGGGGAAAAAAAAACAAACTAGCCCAGAGATACAGAAACAGACTGGTGGTTGCTAGGGGCAGTGGGTAAGGTGTAGGTGAAATGGCTGAAGGGAGTCAAAAGGCACAGTCTTCCAGTTACAAATAAACAAGTCATGGGGATGTAATGTACAGCATGGTGGCTAAAGTCAATAATACTGAATTGCATATTTGGAAGTTGTTAAGAAAATAGGTCTTAAAAGTTCTCATCATCAGGTACCTGGGTGGCTCAAGTGGTTAAGCGTCTGCCCTCAGCTCAGATCATGATCCCTGAGTCTTGGGATCAAACTCCACAGCGGGCTCCCTGCTCAGCAGGGACCCTGCTTCTCCTTCTCCTGCCTGATGGTGTTCTCTCTCACTGTCTTTGTGTCTGTCTCTCAAATAAATAAATAAAATCTTTTTAAAAAATGAAAGTTCTCATCATAAGAAAAAAATTCTGTATGGTGATAGATATTAACTAGACTTATTGTGATCATTTCACAATATATACAAATATGAAATCATTATGTTGTACACCTGAAACTAATACCATGTTTGTTAATTACACCTCTACAAAAAAATCAATAATTACTGAAATAGAAAGCAAACAATAAGAAAACAATAGAGTGGATCATAAAAGGAAATGCTAGTTCTTTGAAAAGACTAATAAAGGGGTGCCTGGGTGGCTCAGTGGGTTAAGTACTGCCTTCAGCTCAGGTCATGACCCCAGGGTCCTGGTATGGAGCCCTGTGTCTGGCTCTGAGCTCAGTGCTGAATTTGCCTGTCCCTCTCCCTCTCCCTCTGCCCTTCACCCTGCTCATGCTCTCACTTGGGTGTATGCTCTCTCTTTCTCTCTCTCAAATAAATAAGTAAAATCTTTAAAAAAAAAAGACTATGGGGTGCCTGGGTGGCTCTGTCAGTTAAGTGTCTGCCTTTGGCTCAAGTCATGACCCCCTGGTCCTGGGATTGAGCCCCACATCTGCCTCCTGGCTCAACAGGGAGTCGGCTTCTCCCTCTCCCTCTGCTCCTCCCCCTCCCCACCCCCTGCTCATGCTCTCACTCTCAAATAAATAAAAATCTTTAAAAAATTAAAATTAAAAATGATAACAAGTAAGACTAATAAAATGGACAAATTTTTGCAAGTATTACTTTAAAAAGGCACAAATTAACATAAAAATAAAAGGGAGCCAAACTACAAAAACAGAGATTAAAAATGACTTTATTTTTTTTAAGATTTTATTTATTTATTTGACAGACAGAGATCACAAGTAGGCAGAGAGGCAGGCAGAGAGAGAGGAGGAAGCAGGCTCCCCGCAGAGCAGAGAACCCAATGCGGGGCTCGATCCCAGGACCCTGAGATCATGACCCGAGCTGAAGGCAGAGGCTTTAACCCACTGAGCCACCCAGGTGCCCCTAAAAATGATTTTAAAAAGTACTATGTGTAACTTTTATACCAACAACTTAAAAAATCTAGGTGAAATGGATAATTCCCAAGAAAATAAAGTTGGCCTAAGAAGTAGAAAACTTAAATAAGCCAATTAATCATAGAATAATATGAAATGATACTATGACCCAGCAATTGCACTGCTGGGTATTTACCCTAAAGATACAAATGTAGTGATCCGAAGGGGCACGTGCACCCGAATGTTTATAGCAGCAATGTCCACAATAGCCAAACTATGGAAAGAACCTAGATGTCCATCAACAGATGGATGGATAAAGAAGAAGTGGTATATATACACAATGGAATACTATGCAGCCATCAAAAGAAATGAAATCTTGCCATTTGTGACAACGTGGATGGAACTAGAGGGTATTATGCTTAGTGAAGTAAGTCAATCAGAGAAAGACAACTATCATATGATCTCCCTGATATGAGGAAGTGGAGATGCAATGTGGGGAGTTTGGGGGTAGGAAAAGAATAAATGAAACAAGATGGGATCGGGAGGGAGACAAATCATAAGAGACTCTTAATCTCACAGAACAAACTGAGGGTTGCCGGGGGTGAGTGGGGAGGGAGAGGGTGGTGTGGTTATGGGCATTGGGGAGAGTATGTGCTATGGTGAGTGCTGTGAAGTGTGTAAACCTGGCGATTCACAGAACTGTACCCCTGGGGCTAATAATACATTACATGCTTATAAAAATTTTTTAAAAATTATTTAAAAAAAGAAGAATATGAAATGATACTAATCTATTTCAAAAGTCACCAGCCCAAAAAAGCTAGGAACAGATTAATCAAACTTTATATAAATTTATATAAAATTTTCCATAGCAAAGTAAAAGAAGGGAAATGACACTACACAGTTATAAGGCTAGTATATCATCTTGATATCAAAACTGACAAGTAAAAGGAAAGAAATTACATACTCATCTCACTGATGAACTTAGATATAAAAAATACATAACCTTAATATCAAAATCAAACAAGCACAAGAAAACTATAGGCCATCATTTTTTACATGTGTGCTAATGGCATTTTTAGCATCCCTTGTCCTGATCTACTAAATACTAGTAGGACTCCTCACACAGAAATCCAAGAAACTGACAACTAAAGCACTTCCAAGTGTCCCGTAGAGGGGTAGTTCAACCCCAGGCTGAGAATCAGTGCTACAGGCAATCTCACTTATGAACACAGATATAAAACTGCTAAGTAAAATATTAGTCCCTCAAATTCCATCATACATTTAAAAAGATGTATCACTAATTATAAATTAATCCTAGAAACACAGGGAAGATTTAACATTTACAGATCCGTCAAAGGGAAACAAGACACCAACTCCTTACTTGGAAAATTGGCAATTACAGGGAAAGAGTTAAGCATTTATTCTGTCTTTCCTATAGGAACTATATTTTTGGGCTTATCAAATAGCTGTAGTAGATGAAGGATGGTTCTTAAAGAGTGGTATGCTAGCTAATAAATGCTGAAAGAATGATAGAATCATTACTTTGAAACCCTTAATGAAATAACTGATTCAGACAGTAGTTATCAAATAGATAGTAAAGCCATTAGATGGAATGATAATGGAGAACATTACACTGAAGTGATAAGACTATCACCATTTCAATTCTCTTTCAGTTATCACTAAAAGTAAGATGAGCCAACTATGTAAAAGGAAGTATATAGTATCAATCCCAAGATAGTCTCACCAAATAATAATAAAGAACCTGAATATAATCAAGTGTTTAGTTCTAACTTCCAGTAAATAGGAAATATAGGCAATACAAAAATAAGTAAAACAGCACCTCAAGGAAGTAATCAGCCAAATCCATATTGTGGGAGAGTCTACAGGACAAACGGAAATGTCTTCAACAAACCAATGGCACAGAAATAAAAAAGAGGAGGTATTGCTCTGTCTTCGCTTTTTAAAAAACTTGAAAGAAACTTAAAAGATATAACCTAATACAATAAGTTAACCTTGGTTGGATCCTAATTGGAACAAACCCCAATGGTAAAAACATATTTTAGGCAATCAGAAAAATCTTCTATATGCCGGGTATTCGTCTGATAATGGCATTATGATTATACGAGAAGATGTCCTTTGTGCTATAATTTTTGGGATGCATACCAAAATATTTAGGAGCGAAGTCAAATGATGTTCATGATTAGTCTAAAACATCCCAGCAGAAAAGAGGAAAGGGAGATAGCTGAACCAAGTACAGTAAATGTTGATGGCTATATAAGTTGAATTATGGGTATGTGGGGTTTATTTAACTCTCTACTGTAATTTATGTTTGAAAATTTTCATAACAGGAAGTTTTTAAATCAATGCAATTGATCAATGCATCAGTGCAATTCAATGCATTAACAATTTAAAGGAGAAAACCTATATGCCCAACTTATAGGTAAAAAAGCAAATGACAAAATTTCATACCCATTCATGCTTTTAAAAAGTAAGCCCCCAAAAAGTTAAGTATTAAAGAAAACTTATTTAATAAAGAGCAAGTACCAGAAACTCACTGTAAGCATCATGCTTAATAAAATTTTAGAAGCATTCCTATTTTTTAATTTAAATTTTGTTAGTTAACATATAGTGCCATATTGGTTTCTAGAGTAGAATTCAGTGATTTATCACTTACATACAACACCTAGTGCTCATCATAAGTGCTCTCTTTAATACCCCTCACTTATCTACCCCATTCCCCCCAAACTTCCTCCATCAACCCTCAATTTGTTCTCTGTCATTAAAAGTCACTTATGGCTTGGGACACCTGGGTGGCTCAGTCAGTTAAGTCGCTGTCTTCAGCTCAGGTCATGATCCCAGGGTTCTGGGATCGAGTCCCACATAGGGCTCCTTGCTCAGCAGGGAGCCTGCTTCTCTCTCCGCCTCTACCTGCTTGTGCGTGCTCTCTTTCTCTCTCTCTCTCTGACAAATAAATAAAATCTTAAAAAAAAGTTTATAAAAGTCACTTATGGCTTGTTTCCCTCTCTCCGTTTTTAATTTTCCCCTCCCCACATGTTCATCCATGTTCTTTCTTAAATTTAACATATGACTGAGATCATATGGTATTTGTCTTTCTCTAATTGATTTATTTCACTTAGAAGAATTCCTATTAAAGGGAGAGATAAGGATGTCTGATATTATTGCTACTATTAAATCTTATACAGGGTCCTGGCCAATGCATTCAGGCAAAAAAAATGCACATAGCATACAGGTTGAAGACAGAGACAAAACTATCAATATTTGCACATAATCTGTTTGTCTACCTAGAAAATCCAATAGAATCAATGAAAAAACTATTAGAAATTAAACATACTTCAGTAAAGTTGTTGGACACATATGATTTCATACAAAATCCAATAGTTTTCTTATAATAATAATAATTATAAAATGAAAGAAAAAAATCCTGTTAATAGTAGCAACAAACACTATAAAGTATCTAGAAATGACCAAAACAAGGTATTCTCAAGACATATTAGGGGGAAAATTATAAAACATTACTAAAGTGGGGCACCTGGGTGGCTCAGTGGGTTAAAGCCTCTGCCTTCGGCTCAGGTCATGATCCCGGGGTCCTGGGATCGAGCCCCACATTGGGCTCTCTGCTCAGCGGGGAGCCTGCTTCCTCCTCTCTCTCTCTCTCTCTCTCTCTGCTTGCCTCTCTGCCTACTTGTGATCTCTGTCAAATAAATAAATAAAATCTTTAAAAAAAAATTACTAAAGAACTTAAAATTTTGAATAAATGGAGAGCTGTGTTTATTCATAAAAAGGAAGACTCAGTGTAAAGATGCAAATTCTTCCCAGTTAAATCTGCAAACTCAATGCAATGTCAACAAAATTCCCAATAAGATTCTATATGGGTATGATGATCTCACTCTAATATCCTTATAAAAAAAAGTAAGCAGGCAAGAATAACAAAAAAAAAATAAAAATTGAAGAAAAAAGAAGGCTCTTTTCATGCCAGATATTAAACATGTTATAAAACTACAGAAAAGTAGAAAGGTGCTGTGAATGTAGGTATAAATAAATGAATCAGTAGAACTGACTAGAGAATCCTGAAATAAACCTAAGTATGCATAAAAATCTAGTATTGACTAAAGATAGCATTTATAAGTCAGTAGAGAGGATGCCTGGGTGGCTCAGTTGGTTAAGTGACTGCCTTCATCTCAGGTCATGAACCCAGAGTCCCAGGACCGAGTCCCGCATCAGGCTCCCAGCTCCATGGGGAGTCTGCTTCTCCCTCTGACCTTCTCCCCTCTCGTGCTCTCTTGCCCTCTCTCTCTCAAATAAATAAAGAAAATCTTAAAAAAAAAAAAAGAAGTCAGTAGAGAAAGGAAAGAGAGAGGCATGTACAAGGACTTACATTGCACCACATTTTATATTAGCAAAAAAGTTGGAAATGACCATGTCAGTGGGGAAATTGCCACACAAATTATAGCCTACCTATTCTGTAGAATACTATGCAACAGTGAAAAAGAGTAAATTAGATTTATAATGTACTAATATGAAAATTTCTCAAACATAATGAGTGAAAGCAAGTAGCAAAGCAATACATATAGGCATGATACAATTTATAGTTTTTAAAAACACTAAATAATACCATACATTCCGTGTGTATGAGAAAGAGAGTGAGAGAGACAGAGAGATGGAGGGAGGAAGGTAGGGAAAGAAAATGTTTGCAAATTAACAGAAAAAGGTCTAAGAGAAAATAAGCCAAACAGTGAATACGGAGGAGGAAGGCCAGGGAGGAAATCAATGACAGAAGCTTTTAGCCTTCCCTTTAAAATTCTAATCCTTTACAAGAAAAATGTACATGTTCATGCATCATGTGGGAATTAAGTCAATAAATAAGAAATTTAAAAGCAGCATAACCATATGCTTGACTCAGTTATATAAAAAAAATTCTATATGTGTATAAGTACTTCTCTTATAATATAAATGCATGGAAAGGATACCATAAGGATACTCACCAAACTGTTGATGGTTTTGTTTTGTTTTGTTTTGTTTTGTTTTGTTTTGTTTTGGTTTTTGGTGGGATAGCAAATAGGGAGGGAGCAGGAAAGGCAAGTTTCAAAATTTATTCTCTCTATACCTGTGTATTGTTATGATATTTTACCATGAAAACGTACTTATATATTACTGAATAATTAAAAAATAAAGACATGGAAAAAGTCAAAGACACACTGTTAAGTGGAAGAAGCCGATTGCTCTATTTTGTATATATAATATAATTATATTGTATACAAACCCAACAATGTATACATGTATTATATGTGTGTATATATACATACATATATTCTAATGTACACACAAAGTACAAACTAGACTTTCACAATTTATTTCTGTGTTAGATTATTTTTTATAATGAGCAACAGTTTTGCATTAAGAAATATTGTAGGGACGCCTGGGTGGCTCAGTTGGTTAAGCAGCTGCCTTCCGCTCAGGTCATGATCCCAGCGTCCTGGGATCGAGTCCCACATCGGGCTCCTTGCTTGGCGGGGAGCCTGCTTCTCCCTCTGCCTCTGCCTGCCATTCTGTCTGCCTGTGCTTGCTCGCTCTCCTCTCTCTCTGACAAATAAATAAAATCTTAAAAAAAAAAAAAGAAATATTGTAATAATTTTCCAATATATACATATATCAAATTACTACATTCTACACCTTAAGCTTAAACAATGTTATATCTCAATAAAAGTGGGGAGGGAAGAATTAACAAACAAATAGAGAAATCTGATTATGTCATTCACCTAATCAAAACTTTTTTTTTTTAAAGATTTTATTTATTTATTTGACAGAGAGAGATCACAAGTAGACAGAGAGGCAGGCAGAGAGAGGGAGGGAAGCAGGCTCCCTGCTGAGCAGAGAGCCCGATGTGGGACTCGATCCCAGGATCCTGAGATCATGACCTGAACTGAAGGCAGCGGCTTAAACCACTGAGCCACCCAGGCGCCCCTAATCAAAACTTTTTAATAGGAGCATTCCCATTGCTCCTAGAGTAAAACCTAAAATAATTAAGGAGTCCTGCCATTCAGCCTCAGTTCTCCCCCTTGCTTAATATGCCCTAGTCATAGATGACTATCAGTTCAAGTCCCTTATACATGTTCTACTTTCAGGTCTCCACAAATGTTACTTATTTCCTGTACCTGAGACACTTTCTCCACGCACCCCTCATCCTCCTCTATCTACCCCAATTGTTCCTTCATTTCTCATCACTTCCTCAGGGAAGCCTTCCCTGACATTTCGTACAAGGTCAGGTCCTCCTGCTGTAAGCCCCTATAGAACCCCCCCTTTTTCCCCCTTCATAGCTCTTCTCACAGTCTGCAGTCTTCTTTTTATAGGGTGGGATTATTAATCCCAATTATCACTCCACCTAGGCTGGAAGCTCCATGAGACCAGGCCTTTTGTCTGTCTTGTTATATCCTGATATCTAGTAAGAGCTCAGTAAATATTTGAGAAATAAATGACTGTTCCCCATTCATTAGGATGGATCGTGGCTTTGGTACTAGCTCCATTTTCCTCTCATTCAAACCCCTGCCATCATATAAATGACCTCAATGACTATGGATGACTCACCCAACAGTCAAGCCTCACTGCCCCTTGATCTCTACTTCTACAAGCCCTGATCACATATCACTTCCCCTGCCATTTCTAGCCATTAGTATTCCTGACCACCTGCTAAATATGGGACTGTTCCTCTTCAGAATTCCTGAACTCCACTTTCTCAATCTCTGGCTACAAGCTCTCATCCTTGTTACTTCTGGGTGCTCAAAATACCCACTCCTCATTTTCATCACGATCTCCCATCATTTGACTTCTCCCATTTGCAGCTCATTCCCACCTCATCCCTTTACTCTGTAGTCAGTCTAGACTCAGTGGTACACCACAGCAACCACTCTCTCATTAGCAGCCTCCCTGCTCTTACCATTTTTAATCTGCCATTTTGCTGAGCAGTTACTATGGGCCACTCTCTGTGCATTATCTCTGTAACTTCTCACAACCCCTAAATGAGGTAAAGACCACCACTGTCCCCTTTACAGATAAAGGAAAGGATTTTTTTTAAGGGAACAGATTCTTAAAGAGGTGAAATGATTTGTCCAAGATCACACAACCAGAAGGTGGTGGAGCAGGGTAGAGCTGAGATGTGAACAAGATCTGTCAGACATCAAGGTCAGTGCTCTGAACCAGTAGGTTGTTTATTCACTCAAAGGGAAAGGTAACTGTGATTGCAACAGATGGGAGGGAGGAGGACTCTGTGAAGGCTTCAACCCCAACGGAGCCATCCAGGTGAGAGCTGATAGTGGGCTTATCATTATCTACCTGAACATTGCAAAGAATTCGAATGATAAAGTCCCACTTACTTCAGGAGTGTGACTTTGGGGAATGGGCTTGGTGGGCTTTGTATGAAGGCACAGCTTAGTGCGCCTAGAAGAGACCAAAGAAAAGCATCAGTTTAATACACTCTTCCAGAATAAAATGTTTACTTTAACTTCTCTGGAAATCTATATATTTCTACTTTTGCTGCCATTTATTAAATACCTTCGTGTGCTGGGAACTTATTGTAATCTTGGTTACACTTACAACAACCCCGTGAGCTACTCCCTCGTTTTATAAATGAGGAAAGTGACACCCGGGAAGATGAGGACAACTGCTTCGGGTCCCACGGTTAGTTAATGTCAAAGAAGGGATCAGAACCCAAGCCCGTCGGTCTTCTAGCCTCTTTCCCCGCAGAGCGCCAACTTCAGAGTCCTCCTTCCAACACTGTGTCCACACAGGCTGGCGAGACCCTGGGTGGGGCTCAAAGAGGGGCGTGCTCCCAGTCGCTGCGCTGCAACCTTAGCAAGGTGCTCACCAGCAGGCCTGAGGCTGATGAGCTCGCCCCCCACCTCCCGCGCCCCAGCTTTAGGGGATGGCCATGAGATCCCCGCCTGCAGTTGTTCATGAGGCGGGAAGGGGGTGATCCCGCCGTGTCACCCCTCTCTGAGGGCACCAAGACCCAGGGCACAGCAAAGCCAGCCGCGAAGCCACCCCGAGTCCGAGGCGGCCCCGCAGAGAGAACGGGCAACAGCTCAGTCACCTGTTCCATTCCTCCTCTCACACAATCCAAAGACACGATGGTAGATCCTAAGGTGACCTATATGAGCTTTCTCCCCACTTGAAGCCATGATCTGGGGGCCACGGATGGCCATCCACGGGCCCAGGAGCCCTCGCTGCTTGCATGCAAACCATGCAAACCGTGTGCTGCTGCTGCTTTTTTTTTTTTTTCCTCCAGGTAACCGTCAACAGTTTTCCCGGATTTCCAAAGGGGTCATGTCTTCTCTCCCTCTCCACCTCAGAAAATTAAAGTTAAGAGTCATGACTTTAGGCTCTGTCAGCTCCAGCTGACCTGATAGCCTTACCTCAGTCCCACAGGCACGCAGAGTCAGTCCCGCCCCCTCCGTCAGTCTGCGGTCCTTTCCGCTCTCCCCTCCCCCTGACGCACGCCTACACGAAAGCACCCTCCACGTACGTAACCCCCCACGCACGCGCCCCACACACGCGCCCCACGCACGCGCTGCCAGTCTCCACGCATACCTCCACACACGGCCCTGTAAGTGGCTGCACGCGCGCGTGTCCTCCACGTGCCTCCACACCCACTCGTTCCCGCACAGAGGCGCTTCCCCGCGTAGGCACCTCTGCGCCCCGCTCCACACCCGCGCATCTCCAGTTTACACCTCGGGATCCTGAGGGGCGGGCGGGGCCGGACCTCCCCTGCTGCCCAACTTCTCCCGCAGCGAGTTCCCGCCCCGGCACGTTCCGCTCAGCCCGCGGCACCTCCGCCGGCTAGTCTGGACTGAGCCGCCACCTCCCCTCACATCCCAGGAGACACCGGGAGGGGTGTGGCACCTCCCACGCTCGGCCACCACGGCTTTCAGGCGACAGGGAAGCCAGTCGCCGGGGCTTCAGCAACTCGCTCGATTTCCGGCCCGTCCGAATTGGCGAGTGGGGCGACCTTTCTGATCCGCTGGGAAGTGTTCACCTGGTTCTCAAAGCTAGTTGGCCCTTCCTCAATTTCCTGCCAGAGGGAAGGGCTACGGGAGAGGGAGCCAAGGTCTTTGGGGCGGGGAAGGGGAAATGACTCAGAGAAGAAGCGGCTCAGAGGGAGGGGCCGGCCTGGAAAGGGGGGGCACTGGCGGGGTGGGAGGGAAAGGGGAGAAAAAAGAGAATGGGAAATCCGTGGCGGGGGTGGTTTTGAGGGTGTCTAGCAGAGTCCTGGGAATGCTTCCTGGTCAACCCCAAATTCTGGTGCCACTGGCCCGGATCGTTTCTGAGGTGCTGGGCCTCAAACTCGATTACCCCAGTGCCAGAGGCAGCTAAGGCTGGGAACCTTACTAGCTGCTCACCAGGCACCACGGAATCTACTGGTCTGGACAAGGGCACAGGGATTAACTCTTCGTGTTCTGTGGAGCCAGTAATAGTCTTTAGCTCCTAGGGTTGCTGGAAGGATTAAATTAGTTACTACATTTCAAGTGCCTACAGTAGTGTCAGAGACTATAAGCAATCAGTGATAGCTCCTATAATTACAAAGGTTCATTCATCGGTAGTCTGTCTCCCCTCTAGATTATTGTGAGTCTCAGGAGGGCAGAGATGATGTATTTCAGTCAGCACTGAACTCCAGCACCTGACACAAAGATCCTATCAATAAACTACTTGTTCAGTGAATGATTAAGCAAGTAATTGCATGATAAGTGTCAAGACCCTCTCTCTTTCCTGTAAAGTATGTTTGTGGAAGTTTAAGGAAGAATGGCTGTGATTGGGGAAGGTGGCACATAGGACCCCTGTTGGTTTCTGTATCCATCCAGTGCCCTGTTCTGCCCTTAGAAAGTGGAATGTCTTTGGCAATTTCCTACATGGACACATGGAAAACTGTTCCACAGCTAACCTGAAATTTGAAACTGAGACATGACTAGAGCAGGATCTGCATTTTGTACAGTTAGTGAATAAATCAAGGGAAGAGGGCTGAAGTGGAAAACTCAAAAATAATGGTGTCAAATGTATGTGGAGGAGTCTAGCATGGGAGCTCTGAGTGAAAAGAAGTGTGTGAAGAGGAGTACAATCACCTCAAAAGGGAGTCTGATGAAGGTCCCAAAGTAATAGCAATGTTACCCACTTTTCTCTTCTAGTTTTAGGGGTCCTGATGATCTGCCCTGGTGTCCCAACATTCTTGGGATAGGTATGCAGATTTGACTTCTACCACTACATTCAGGAAATTTGCATTTATGGGAAAGCCTACTGTTAGAGCTAAAAGGGACCTTAGAAATTACTCATACATTTCAATTTATAGTTAAAAAACTGAGCCAGAGAGGACTTGGGTTTTGGGATTCTCTGGCCTTGGTACTGAATTTTGCTGGGTCTGATATTGGTTGTGTGTCCCAGTTATTCCTTTAATCCCTGCCTCTACCCCATCCCCACCCCAAAGACACTGAGCAGAGTGAAAGGACATGAATGGAAGGTCAGCAAAAGGGGGGGGGAGTTCCTCAACAGACCCTGACTTTGCTTCCTTTGGCTTCCCCCCGGGAAGGTACGTGAGCGTTCAGCTAGCTGCTATAGGAGAATAACTGCTCTATGACACCCAGGCAATCTCACACGATCTACATTCCTCCTTCAGGCAAAGGCTTGAACCTTGAATCTGAGTCTTGGCAGAATGCGTGATCCTCCCAGGGCACTAGAGGATGGGAGGCCTACAAGGAGCTGCTTCAAGACCACGGCTACTTATCTCCCACTACCTCCTTATCCCCCCCCCCTCTCCCCTGGAAGGCTGTCAAGAGGTTTTCATCTTCTCCCACCTCCTGGGATCTGATGAGATAAGAAACTTCCTGACTCATCCCTCTCAGAATAAAGCTACATACTATAAAGCCACTTAGCTGCAGTATAAAATTGGCTTCTTAGCAAAGGGATATCCCACAACTACCACTGCAGTCCTCTGGCCCCTTTTTCAGTGTCATCCTTTTTGGTGTTTGGGACAAGGACCACTCGGAGTGGGAACCTTTGACTACTTTTTCTTTCATTGTGTAAATAATAAACTTAGAATTTTTTTTAAAAAAGTGATCCATTGTACCTGCTGAATAAGTCAGGCCTTGGATTTGTGTGCTTGACAGCTGCTTGCTATGAATTTCACATTTCTGGCATATCACAACACCCTCCCTTATCACCAAGGGAGTTAAGCTGGGCAAAAAAAATGTGTAGATCATAATGGCTTTTTCCTGCCACTGGACATGAAAGAGAAACCAGCCCAAATTCAATTTTCTGGGACTCTAATCTGGCTGGAGAAGTGGCAGATCCTCTGCATCCTGTGGACAAGGCTAACCCAACAGGAAGTAAGCATCTATATTCCATTATTTTAAAGACACCTCTTGACCCCAAATATGTCCCAAACAAGCCTGCCAGAGCATTGCTGGCTGACCTTTTCAAACCTGTTAAGTCTATAGCTTGCCCCCCCAACTTGTCAAACCCCCAGATTGGACAACTAAAGTACTGTCTCTAGGAGGTTATTGTTCACATTTTCTTGTTTTCTGAGAAGGAAGGAAGAGGTAGAGTGAGGAGCTAGAAGAGGTTTGAATTTTCCCCATCCTCCTCCATTAGCACATTATCGATGGCTAATCTATTAATTATTCTAATTATTCCCTTTGAAGAAGACCAGCCTTAAAGAACAGTTGCCTGTTACAAAGAGGCAGTTGTGGGAAAGCTTGACCAGAGATATGTGCCTGAGAGGGATTACTCTCTCTCAGGTGGTGCTGTTAAGTTCATCTAAGACAAAATTACAGTGTACAAGGTGGCCTGCTTGTCATTCTGTTTATCAGGTTCTATTTCTATTCAATCAGCATTTACTGTGTATGTCCTATGTCCAAGTCTGGTAAGAGCTTCTATTCTCACCCCTGTGTCTTCTGTAAAGGCTTTCTTTTTTTAGCTACCTGAGTACTCTGAGTTTAGAGGTTAAAAACTATCTGGGATGAATTATTGAATTGGATGCCCGACTAGATTATAAATATTAGGAATACGATTTTCATCTTAGTATGTCCCCCAGAGAAATGAGAGGAATACTGGGAACACAATGAATGCCTCGTGAATGACCCGTCCAGGCCAGTCATAATTGTAATTTGCATATTGTGCCCAACAGTTACAGGAAGTCCACCTTGATCCTCCACCCCTGGAAATTCACAGTGGAGGAGAGTCATTCTCATTAGCTATCATGCTGTATACACTTCCATTGTCCATGTAACAACCCACTTGGCGGACTCTGTTACTCCTAATCTTTATAAACCTCACCCCCAGTTACAGGCTCACTTTCATTGAGACTCCAGGAGCAACCCTACTCCCAGGTAGGGGAACATGAAGAACCCTTATCTTCTCTGGCCTGGCCTATCAAATAGAGTCAGACATTCCAAATGTCACATCCCAAAACACACACAATCTTACCTGTGGGTAATAGCCCCATATTTGGCCTTTGCCTAGGTTGCTCTCCAGGTAGACCAGTAAGCCCCTGATATTCCAAATTTTTGTCTCTCTTATATTTTAATCTTCTTGTGTTGTGGCCATCATTTCTATAGGCCCTTGGTCTGACAATCTGTTTCAAGTCACTTCTGGCCCTACTCTGACCTTAACCAATAAGTTCCAGCAATGGGATTTTCTTTGTTCTTCCTTAATTCCCACCTTCTGCCTCAATCCCTGAAACATAATGTGCATGTCTTCTTGGGTCTTACACCCTCATTTCTTTAGTCTTCCTGACGATTGCCTGCTCCTGAAACCAGTCTTTGTTATTGGATCCCGATTTCTAGACTCCCTGGATCTTCTCTGCCCAAATCTCTACCTTTTAAATGATAACTGATTTCCCCCAAGTCATTTAGACAATTCCGGTAACCTACAGCCATCTTCCTTTTCAGCTTCCCCCAATTTAAACTCCAGTGAGAGACAATCGAGAACTCATGAATACATATATATTTATTTAATTCATAATATAGCATTTTGGATGGCTGGGATATTTTAGAAGGATGAGGCTGTGTAATCCACAGATGCTCAGATTTCTGTCACGAGGAGAGACACTATTGGTCCAGAGCTCCCAGTACAAACAAGTCTGGGATAAAATATTTGATAAAAAATAGTCCGACAATAGTCTAATAAATATTCTAGCCAACAACAATAACACAGTATATGTCTGAAGCTGGCAGACCAGACCGTAAAAGGCAGTTTTACCTGCCCTGATGGCAGTCAACCCGGCCAACCTGTAATACGCAGCCAAATACAGCCAATGGCTCCAAGGCTACAATTGGCTTCAGGAATGGAAATAAGCATGGGAGTGGTTCTTATCTGTCAGCCTCACATTCTCCATTCTGTAGAGGAAAGGGTATCAAATATTTGAGCTTATCAAAAAGTCCATCCATGGATTGCTCCATCCAGGTAGTCATATATAAATATGTAAACCATGGAAGCTTAGAAAATTCACCTAGTGTATTTAAGCTGAAAAGAACACATAAGTGATGTTGCTGAAATCTGAATTTCACTGCATCCAAAGTTACACAATGGAATTACATGATAAAAACACATACAGATGCAGCAATTCTTACTTACAAGTAGTCACAACTCTGACGTGGCATTAAAATTTCTTTCATATTCTCAAAACAGGTTTAACTCTATTTTGATTAGTTTTGTGCTTTCTTCAATAAGACAATATAAAAAAGTGGAAACAAGCATAAATTGCAGACAGAATAATTTGCTAGCAGAAAGGATTGTAGGAGAATAGATTGAGTAGGGCAACAACAATGAAAACTGAGGGCGTCGCCTTCCTTGAAGATGTTAAATACAGGTCTTATTCCCTTTGTCCAACTGGGTTTATCTAGCTAGAGCCAGTCAATGGCTTCTCTTAAGGTCTCTGGCATTGCCACTATCGAGGAAAGCCTTGAAGTCTCCGGGACTCACCACACCCCCACAGGAGAGTACTTTGCCACCATGTTGTTTCGTGGAAACCTCTTTTCATTATTTGGCTGAGAGATGTCACTGTTTACCCCAAACCCAATTTAATTTCCTACATTATTCAGTAGGTTAAACTATGAGCAATTTTTGGCTGTAGCCCAAACTTAAATTCACCTTCAGAGGACGAAGTTTGAAAAGATTGGGAAGTTCTTGAAAAGAATAGTGCCACATGTTCTAGACAGTTCCCCAAGTTAACTTCCAAAGAGCTTCTGAGGCAGACAATAGTCATTTATATGTATGAGTCCTGGGACATCTGCAAAATAATATCAACACAGCCCAAATGAAGAAGTAACCAAGCTTTCCTGCCCAGAAAATAACAAACACCGGTATGGATATCAGAGTACAACAGGGAAACTTTGCTTATTCATTCATTCATTCGTACGTCCATTCAATAAACATTAGTCAGGCAACTACTCTGTTCCACGCACCATGCCAAGTATTAAAAAGTACAACAACAAAAGACACAGTCCCTGCCCTCAAGGTATTCACAGTCTAGTAGGGAAGATGATTATTATACATTAAACTTTTGTGTGCATCAGAATTACCTGGGAACTTGTTCAAAATGTAAAATTCCACTTATGTGCCCAGATAGTCCAATTAAGTAGATCAGGAGTGGGGTCTAAGATCATTGTTTTTACAAACACCAAAGGTGACTCTACCAGGTGGTCTGAGGACCACACTTTGAAAACACTGCTATATAAGGTGATTATTGCTAAGAAGGGGGTGGGGGGAACTCTCAGGGTGCCATGAGAGCTCAGAAGAGAACATACCCCAGTCTAGGGGGTGGTCAGGAGTTAATCTGGTTGAGAGGGTTGGGGTGGGGAAAGGTAGTCTAGGCTAGGGTCAAATGTAAGGTGGGGAAATTGAAGCTTTGTCCCAGGCCACTGAAAGGTAAAGGGCAGAAAAAAATGAATAGCTGCGGAGACCCAAAGATAAGGTAAAAGGAATTGGACTGGGGTGGAGGGGGCATGTTCTGCATTTATAGCATTTTCACACTATTCCCTCAATGCAAGAACAATTCCTGTCCCCTCTGGGCATCAGAACTGTTAGTAGTGTCTCTATTCCAGGCCCAGAGAACAATTTGTATGAAGAGTTGACCTTGTCTCACGTAACAAGTGGAAGGAGGAAAGTGGCAAAGGCTGAAGCTGGGAAAGCTAACAAGGGACCTGAAAAGCCAAACCCGAAGTAAATGGGACCTTCTACTGAACGCTATGGGAGCCAGTGAGAGGTTTTCTGAAGGGGAAGTGGGGAAATATTTTTTTTTTAAACTGAGGGCCGACCCCTCGAGGAGAGACCAGAGTAACTAAGAAATGAAAGGCATCCATTTTAAAGCACCGCTACACTGTACTGGGGCTGGGGCTGGGAGGAGGGGGTAAATGTTTCTTGTGCACTTCACTACGTGCCAGGTGCTGTGCTAGGCAGTTTACATGTGCTATCTTTTGAAATCTTTGCAACAGCCTTGTGAGGTAGGTATTATTTTACAGAAGAGGAAACAGAGGCTCAGAGAAGTGAAGTGCTTACTCTAGGTCACACCGCTAGGAAATGGCAGAAGAACTAGGATTATTTTAGTCCAAAGACTACGAGCTGTCCATGGCAGCAAGCTAGCTCCCCGCACTGCTCGATCTGACTGAGGTTGCTCCTTTCCTAATTAGCAGAAATGACATACGGTTTATTTCAACCAAAAAGCTGATGTTGCTGCTAGATAAGTAAGTTTGAGCCTGCCATCTGTATGCGCATCAGTCCTGCTTTCCCTGTTAAGTGAATAAACAATACAAAGCTGTTATTTAGGGGATTTTTATAGCTACTTTGTCTCTCCTACAGAATAGTAAGGCATTTGACAGCAAGGGACTGTGTTTTTATCAATACATCAGCAGCAGAATGGTACCCAGCATCTAGTAGTTTGTTGAATGAATGAATGAATGAATGAACGAATGAACATACGTCCACCGAGGCTGTTAGAAGGAAGAAGGGAGACATTTTGGCATTGTTCCAAGGCTCCAGTCTGGTGGCTTGTAACAGCTACCGCTTTGTACAGAAATAGTATTTTCGCAACTCCCAAGAAGTAGAGTCCTCGAGGCTGACTTATCTCCTGGGAAGGAGAAAGCTCTGGTTCTGACATCCCCAGTCCCTGCAGCGGGACTGACAAAAATCACAGACCGTAAAACTTGATGCCCTTCAACAACAGTGAGGAAGACTGGGATGAAAGTTACATTTGCACTTGCCACGGAAGGGTCCGATAAGCAGATGACTAGTGTAAACAAGATCGCAAGAGGAACAATTCTTTAACCTGTTTAGGCAAACAGACTGTTATCCAGCACTCTGAAGCACTTCAGAAGTGTTTTATCTGAAAATACAAGTACATTTATATGCAAATTGTTGTTGCATCTAGAAAACTCCATTCTTACCAATTAAGTAAATAAAGTTCCTAAAGAACATCCATTATGCAACTCTTTTTTTTTCTTTTCTTTTTTTTTTAAGCCTAATTCTGGTAACTGTACGTACTTGAGAGTAATGAAACGGTATTTCTTTGGGACATTCCGTGACGGAATTTTTAACAATTCAAATGAACCTCCTCCATTAGGCAGCCTCAGTGAAACTGTGCTTCTACTTGGATCAATTTTCTATCCGGCAATAGCATCTCTTGTGCAATCTTGTCCCCCAATCTCTCCTAATCCAATTTAGAGCTCTTCCCAGCATCTATGTCATTATTGCACATGTACCTGTGTGTGTGACAGGAGGGAGAATGGGAGGGATGAGTGGAGTGGGGGAGGAAATGTTGCCTGATTTTGATGATGTTCCCTTTAGGGGACAAAAATGGATGATATAACTCATTTTCCCTTCCAGTATATTTCTCACTCAAATGAGCAAATCAAAAAATTTATTATGTATATATAATTATAAAATGAATATATAACATATATTATTTATTCATTTTATATATATATTATATATACACATACATGTTCTTTGTATAATAAATCCTCGATTGTAGGCTTTTTATCAAAAACTACATATAATATGTGATCCTTTGACTCCTCAAAATTCTACTTGGCCAAACTGGCCAGTGCTAGGAAAGGCTGACACCCCCACCCACGCACACCTTTCCGGCTGGCTAGCCCCTTGTTCAGAGCATCTTTCTACATTATTTACTTAGAATTATCCTAATTCCTCCCAATATCATTTATACTCCTAAATCACTGGGAATTTTTAATTCTCCAATGATAAGAGAGGTATTCTCTAAATTTCTCCTCCAATGGCTTGAACCCAGACTACTCAGATAATTCATTCTGAGAGACTCAATACATTAATTCAAATACAAGCGTTAATGCACAGAAATTAAATCTATAGTATCTAGTTATTTTGGATGCTTCAGATGAACTTTATTTTGTATTTTGTATATTGGACACTAACTGAGGTTTAGGAGGGGAAGACCTGCTGGACTGGAGAGCCAGTGAATTATTGGCTCTCTGAAAACTTAATGGCAAGCTTTCATCCCAGAAACATAAGGGGATTCTTGAGGCCTGCAGTTGCATTCCTGCCGCTCAGGGTAATCAATAAAATCTGGGGCAGGCAAGCCAGACAGGATCATTAGGGATTTGTTCCAGATTGTGAATGTTGGACAAACTGGAAGAATGAAGGTCACGTCAAAAGTATGAAGATGGAGAGAGTTAGCTGGGTCATAGAAAGATAGCATGTTGTTGTCATAATCCAGAAGGACACCCAGACGTTTCAACTGTGGGGGCACATCCACCAGCATTTCCTTGTTGTTATGTCTCACTACAAAGTTACTATTGCATCGAGAGAAGACCCATGAGGAGGCATTCTTGCCAATCCATTCATTCTTGGGCGCTGATTTGTAAGCGATACCAATTGCATACCTGTGAGACCGTGGAAAGGAGAGAGAAATAAACATGCATTAATGATCTCAGTGGTGCTAGGCACCATATGGGATATATAAGAAATCTAAAGCATGCTTTTTCCTTTACTAAATAGTTTACATTTATACCCATAATGTTAATAGCACAAGAGTTTTAGGAAGTCAGCAATTAGAGTGCTGCAGTAATTTCCAACCCCTAGCTCAGTGTATTTCCCAAGATTTTATATTTTTGCTTTTGTAAAAGCTTGCCAATTTTTCTAGGAGTGGTTTTCCTCACATGCCTTTTAACCTTGACCTACTGGTACTATGTTCATGCTACGGAACTGAATCTTGCAGGAAAAAAGGAAGAGAAAAACTACAAGTGGGATCCACTCACCAGGTGGAGGAACCCATGACCACTTCCCAGTAGTGGCAGCCACTGTCAATGAATATATTCCCTGCTGCCCCGTAGCACCCGGCGCCGCTAAACCTCTCCGGGGTATGGCTCTTCTTCAGAGAGCTTTCATCCTTCTCCATCTGCAACCCGTCATTGGAGATCTTCAACTTCTTGTGAGTCATTTTGGGATCCAGTTTAAAGGGTTGGCCTGAAAAAAAAAAAAGAAAGAAAAAACAAAACGCATGGTAAAGTATTTAAGAATGCCATCCCTGTCCTCCGGGACTATCGCTACCAGGGGACTCCTCATAGGATGATCATTCTTGGGCCAGTGCAAGTTGGCTGCTATTTGGATTATATTAAGAAAGTAGGGCCTGAAGCCACCATTTTCAATAAAAGAAGAAGAAGCTGCCCCCCTGGATAGGTTATCAAATTAAAAGGAGGCTCTCAGGCTCTCATGCTCTCAAATACGATTTGTACTCTGCTTTATTTCAGTGGGTAGCTTGGGATTTGAGTAGGTCCTAGGGGAAGGAGTGTTTGAGGTGAGACAAAGTGAGGGGAGCTGATGAGGTAATTGCTGGTTGGTGGCAGAACAAAAAAAAATGTAAAAAGAACTCAGTGAAGACCATCTTTCTACCCTCTTACTACGGGGATATAAATAACATCTGATTAGGTACATTCATTAGAGTGACTGATGCATCAGGAATGATCAGAGATGGAATTTGTTGTGTAGGACCATTCACAACCTAGAATTTCTTATAAACATATGATAAAACAAATGACTAAAAGCCAATTGCTGGGTGCGGCAGGAGCTGTGTTATACAAAATGGGTCTGTGACAGACGCTGTTGGCAAACATAACCCCCTTTCCCTACTTTTTTCTCTTTTCCCCACTTTCACCATAGAGGACAGAAGAGCTAAATATTCCAGCTCCAAGCCTCTCTTGCTGCTAGGGGTGGCTAATAAGATGGAAGTAGATGGAAACAGAAGTCAGACAGGGTTGGGGACACTTCTAGAAACGTGCCAGGCTTTCTCAATAGAAGAGACAGCCATCCTATGCACTGACTCTCTCCCCCTCTTCCTATCTTAAAAAAGGAAATATGACATCTGGAGGCCGCAAGGGCCATATTGTGGCCATATGACAATAAGTCACTATGCAAAGGGAGAAGGAGCTTAGGTCTTTTACAACATCACAGAACTAGCTGTTGCACTAGCCCTAGCCCGAACTGCCTACCTTCAATCTTCGTGCTATGGGAGACAAAGAAAAAACTGTTTGTTTTAGCTACTCACAAATACTATTTGTTAAGCTGAGTTCGTTGGAAGTCTGGGAAGTCCCCTTAGGTCAGAAGCATTCCTAAAAGGTATGGCTTCTCTGCAGAAGGATTCTACCAGATTATCCCAAATAGTCCTGTCTTACAAAACCGTTCCCCTAGCATGGGATGGGGTGCAGAGAAAAACCCTTTACTAACACCCTCCCCAAACACCAGCTACTACTACCTGCACTTTGCATGTATCTCTGGGTTCGTGTATTTTCCAAAGGCACCAGCAAACCCTGTGCGCAAAGCATAAACTATTAAAGCTATATAAAACTATTAAAGCCCCTCTCCTCAGTGCCTCCACTATGTTGCACTTCCATGGTTCCCCGCTCAGGCTAAAGGTACTCCGTGGAACAGAGGGGAACGTGGAGCTCGCCTTTTGGAATCACCACAACGTACTATTTGTTTTTAGTCGGGTGGGTTCACTGTTCCGACTGCCGGCCTGGTTTATGGCTTTAACAATGAAGATGTAGCGGGTCCCGCTCTGAAGTCCGTGCACTGTGTAGTGGTTCTGTTTAATGTTGGGCACAATCATCCAGCTATCCACTGAATTGTACAGGCCTGTAAGGGGGGGAAAGAAAGGACATTAACCAGCAGGTCATAGAAATAGGATGAGAAGCACACTGAAAAATCATCAAAAGCTCACCCCTCCCCCAACCTGCTACCACCAAAAAAACAAAAACAAAAACAAAACAAAAAAAAAAAAAAAAAACGAATTTCATTTTGCTTTCTTTTGAGTCCCAGGAGACAGAGTGAGATATCTTCTGTCTCTTTTCTCCCATGGAGCTAGGCTCATGCTAGGCTCCTTATGGCCACTCTACAAAAGTCACAGAATCATCACTATTTTATGGAGTCCCTGGATCTTGACACCCAAGACCCAGTCCTCTGACAGCAGAGCCTGGCCTGGTATGGATGGAGTGGCACTGGGAAGAGCACAGGAACATGGAATCTCAGAGCAAACAGGACACCCACACACCCTATTTCCCTCATTTTACAAATGGGAAACTAAGACTGAGAGAAAAAAAAAGTGACTTGCCCAAGGCCACAGACAGATGGTGATGTGCTGAGTGTAACCCTCGTCTCTCACCCTAGTCCTGTTCTCTCCACTATGTGACAATGCATGAGGTGGACAGCAATGTCCCTGTAAGGTAGCGAAGCTGTCAGGGCTAATGGCTCATCTCTCCCACCCCCTCCCCACCCTTCCTCCCAAAACTAACTGTGCTCCGAGGTAGCATATAGGGAAGCCAAGGAGATGGCATGCAAATCAAAGCAAACATTACCATCTCCTCACTTGACACTACCCATGTTTTGCTCCTTCCCTGTTCTAATACCCATTTGAGGTTGGGTGGTCCAGGAACACATTGTGGCCTGGAACCTTCTTCCCTCCCAAGCTCAGAGATCTAGGTTTTTGCTTTTGAAACTCTTTGGATCATAAACACTGACTTAAACAGAGAAAAATGTGCATAATTAAAAACATGTATTTGGCTAACTGTGAGTAAAAGAGGGATTGACGTTCTGGTTTGTGAATTATCGAGGCTCCTCTCTTCTGTTATCTATTTCTCAATCAGTTTACTGCTTTTTATCCACCATTCTACCAAAGCGTGCGAAGGAATGGGCAAGGAAAAGGAGCAGTGAATGTAGTCCCTTCTATGTAGCACTCGTAAAGGATTTAGTGAGACTGAAAATTAAAAATAATCATGAGTGTTTTAGAAAAAAAAAATCATGAGTGTTTTGAAAAAGATCTGATCATGAGGGATTTATAATGAATTTGGTAGGAAGTTGAAAAAGTCTCAAATAAAACCAGAAAAAGAAGCACAATGGAGGTCAAACAGAGATGTTCGAGAAAGAGTAACTGGTGAAGGTGCTCAGTCGTGCTCATGATAAGAGAAGAAGGATAAGGGCCAGGAATAATGTGGGAGGGCTTGGTTATCCATGTACCAATTCACAGTATGAATCATAAATTGCACTTTGAATTTTAATACAAAGAGGGAAATAAACAGTCTTCCAGATATTCTTCTAACAATACAAAACAAAAAAACTGAACTTCATAATGAAGTACTATGTAGCTATGAAAAAGAATGAAGAAGATCCCTATTAACCGATATGGAGTGATTCCCAGGGTATACTGTTAGTTGAAAAAAGCAAATTGCAGAAGAGCATGGATAATATGCTAACTTTTTTTTGCAAGAAATAAAGGCAGATAAGAGAACAATACATATGTTTGAAGTTGGCAGGTAAAGGGATAGGGATAGGATTAAAAAAGGGATAGGGATAGGCATGGGATTAAAAAGACATGGGAAAGAAAGACACTTCTCTGAATACACCTTTTTTGTCTTGTTTTTCCTTTTGGAAACACATTGTCTTAGAAATTCAGAAAAGCACAATTAAATCCATACGAATGGGAAGAGTGGGGACAAAAACTGAAGACAAGCTGAAACAAATGAACCCTACTACATTTCAGATGAAAAACAACCACACCAAAGGGAAGGGGGCAGGAGGAGGACTGAAAACAAATCCTGAACTATTTTTTGTTTCTGTCATAGTGCGGGCAAAGCGCTTCTGAAACCGTTAGATACATTACAGGATTAAGCAAATGAGCACATGTGTTGATGTCATTGGGAGCCAGGGTTCTCACTATGGAAGTTGGAACATACGAATATGGAGTGGGGGAAGGCAAGAAAGAACCTGTGGGGATGGACTGGGATTGGAGGTACTGGTATGAACTCGTGATTTCTATACGTGTGTGTGTGTGTGTGTGTGTGTGTGTGCGTGTGCGTGTGCACGCACACACACGTGCGCCCATATACACACGTATATTAGGTATGTGTCTCTGTATATTATGCGTGTGCATAGGTATATGTACATGGGCATATGGGTATGTTCCTAATACCCAGATCTTGTTCTCTAATAACATCCTCCGATTAAAACGAACCAGGATTCCTTAGAAAAATGACTGATTTCAAGGCTGGGGCAGGATAAGATCATTATGAGCCTAGAATCTTCTGTTCTGCTAGAAGTAAAGAAGTGCTCAAGAAAATGATGGGAAAATGTAAGGACCCAGGAGTCAGCTTAAATGGCCCTTACTGGCTAAATCTGGACAATCTGAGCATCAAAATAAGCAAGGGCAGTGAAGAATTATAAACCACTGAAGAAAGAGAATTCACGAGTCTATACTGAAAAGTAGATAAATAAACAGATGGTGGGGCTTTTGCTTATAGTAGAATGCAGAGTGCCAACTAGTAAATGGGGGAGGGAGTGCTCATTTGGAAAATCATCATTTTGCAATCATCAGGGTAAAGACTGGAACACGCAAGAATTTTTGACTGATGCTAAAACAGGAGTGGGGTGTGATGAGTTTGATGAGGAAGCAGGACATTTTCATTGTCTCAAAGTATCACCACAGGGATTGCTTATTAGTTGCAAGAAGAAAAACAGTAACTATGTGGTGAAGAAATCCACCAATGTCTTTGACCAGCTGAACAAAATTAGTGTCACCAACAAAGGCAAGTGGACATCACATGCCTCCAATGCAGTATTCCAGCCATAAATGCATAATCTGAATATAAATTGTGAGGAAACATCAGAGGAACCCACAAATAAGGGACGGTATAATAAAGAAATAAAGGGGCATTTTTAAAAAGAGGTCAATGTCGTTAAAGACAAAGAAAGGCTGAGGAAGTGTTCTAGATTAAAGGGGACTAGGGATAATGACAATTGAATGCAATACCTGATCCTCGACTCTAACGGACAATATCGGATCCTTTATATGTTAGAAAGGGGGTTATTGGGTCAACTGTCAAAATTGGAATATGAATGGTGGGATCAGAAAAAAAGTATTGTATTAAATCTCTTCAAGTTGATACCACACTGTCGTTATCTAAGAGTTTCCTTATTAGAAAACCTACGTTGAAGAATTTAGCGGTCAGAGGTGATGATGTATGCAATTTACTCTCAAATGGTTCAGAAATAGATGGGGAATGCTAGCAAATGATAAAGGAAATGGGACAAAATATTAACAACAGATGAATCTGGGTAAAGAGTACACAGACATTCTTGTGTTACTCTTACAACTTTTCTGTGACTTTGAAACCATTTCTAAATTTTGAAAAGGCAAATATAGAATTCTCTAGGTGTCACTGAGACTTGGCGAAATAGGGTTAACGAGTGAATTCTGGTAATGGAACTATACACCTGGCTCAAATGGGAAAGACCACAATATGGAAATCCATGAACCTGAGTGTAAATGTGTGGTGGAGAACATTTACATGGAAATGAAAAGGAGAGGAAACATAAGTTTTATGTTTGTGGCAGTATGTTATAGTAGGCCTGCTCAGGCAGAAGGTATGGCCAGTGCTTGCATAATGCAAAACACAAAATTGAAATAGACTAAAAATAGACAGTAATGGGGAAGACAATTGGCCAAACATCTGTTTGAATCCAGCTAATAGCATCATCGGAAACATTATTGGCTTGTGACCATTTCAAATCTTAGATGAGGTGGGGAGATAGTTACAGATGAAGAAAAGAAAAGGGAAAAGGAAAAGGAAAAGAGAGAAAGAAAGAAAAGCAAAAAGAAGAATAAGGGGAACTACTTCTCCAGACAAAATTCTAGCCCACAAGAAAGAAATTGCCAGTTAAAGAAAATGTGGAGTTTCATTATTTTAAGATTCCTCATATAAATGGTATCAGGTCCTATTTGTCCTTCTGTGTCTGGCTTATTTCACTAAGCATAATACCCTCCAGGTTCATCCATGTTGTCACAAATAGCAGATAATTTCCTTCTTTTTTAAGGCTGAATTATATTTTATTGTATGGGCATACCATATTTTCTTTATCCATTGATCTGTTGATGGACAACTTTTTGAATGTCGATTAAATCTCAACAAAGTGGTTTAAGAAGAGAAAATGTGGAAAAACCTCAAAGGAAAGCAACTCTCAGAGCCAAGGTTCAATCAACAGTGGCAGAACAGAGGTAGGCCAGACCAATGAAAAGATTAGGCCCTTGAATTTTCATGAATATGTATTCCCAATAAAATAGTTTCATCTTTTTCAAGATTTTATTTATTTATTTACTGAGGGGGAGATGTGGGACAAACAGATTCCCTGCTGAGGGGAGAGCCCAACATGGGACTCGATCCCAGGACCCTGAGATCATGATGTGAGCCACAGTCAAAGGTTGGAGGCTCAATCTACTGAGCCACCCAGGTGCCCCCTAAAATATTTTCATCTCATCTGCCCATTGCCAGGCAGAATTTTGCTCAGGGCTCTGCCTTGTCACTGTTCTATTCCACTAGACTGGAAGATGACATCGAAGACAGGCTGAGAGGACAGAAACTGGATTTGAAAGGATTTTGGCAAGCTAGAATGTGAAGTCAAAGCTAACCAGACAAAATGGAAGAGGGATGAATTCAAGGTGTTGCATTTCAGTTTAAACAATCAAGAATTTGAAAGACCTAGGGATTTCAAGTGACTACATGCTCAGTAATCAACACTCAGTCAGTGTGACTACTGGAATAAAGAGGTTCAGGGCTAGGGTGGTCAGACCACTTTTGGAGTACTGTATTCACTTTTTTGAAAGCAAGTTTTTTAAAAGATTTTATGCATTCATTATATAGAGAGAGTAAGCACAAGCGGGAGAGGGTGAGACACTCTCAGACTCCATGATGAGTGCAGAGCCCGATACAGGACTCGATCCCAGGCCCCTGAGATCATGACCTGAGCCATAACCAAGAGTCGGGTATTTAACCAACTAAGCCACCCAGGCGCCCCTAGACAGTGCATTTCATAAAGCACTTTGACACACAGCAATGTGTTCCTGAAAAGGATACCATGACAGTAAGGGGCCTGAAACCATCTCACATGAGGAGCAATTCAAAGAATTAAGGGTGTTTAGCCTAGAAAAGAGAAAATTTAGAAGGGACGTACGTGAGAGCTACCTAAAGTTATTTGAAGAACTGTCATGGGAGAGATGGATCAGGTTTGTTAGTGAGGTACAAAAGGCCAGGACTAGGACTAATCAGTAGCTGTGGGTTTCATTCAAGAAACATTAGACTTGAAGTCTGACAGGCTTGTGTTCAAACCTTGACTCCATCAGTTTGTAGCTCTGTGACCTTGGGCAACTCATTTCACGTGAACCTCAGCTTCTTTATCCATAAAACAGAATTAGTATCATCTATGCCATAAGGCTAGGGAAGAAGCCATGAGGACTCAGCACGATGATCTATGTGGGAGCGTTTATAAATGACAAAGCAGAATGCACGTTATCAATTCTTATCATCATTGTTATTTACTAGGAGGAAGGGTTAGGCCCTCCGTATGGAAGCCCTGACAATTATTTACAACAACACAACAACAGAATGAGTTATTTTGTTAGAAGTGAGCTATCACCAGAACAGGAAATGTTCCGGTAGAGGCAGGACAGTCATCCACTGGGTGTCTAGTAGAAGGGAAGAAGATTAGCCTAAAGGATTTCTAAGGTTCCTTCCAATCCAAAGGCGCTATGATCCTATCACCATTAAGAATCATCCTTTAAGTTCTTCTTTACAAAGGGCTATATATCTTTGAAAATGGAGAGCAGAGCCTTCAGATCTTTGTCGCTTGGACTTACGGCTCAGCTCCCAGCAGACCACTGCTCTACCCCTCTCAGGAAGGAGAAGCTCAGTTGCTGGCTGTAAGACTCACCAGAGCAAGGGAGAGAGAGAGAAAAGTGCAGGAAAGCATGTCAGGGAGGCCTCAGGGTTTGTGACTCCTCAAGTTGAATAAAACACCTAGGAGCACAGCTACCCAGGCCAGGTGGCTTAGGTGGGAGCTGCACGAGGCAAGTGTTTTTCAAGTGTGACCCGCAATGTCCTGTCACCTCCCAGCCCACCATGTGGCCCAGCATGGGCACCAAACAGGAAAAGGAAGCCTATTGGGCTGGTGTCATGGGGAAAATTCCTCTCATGTGGGCCTGTGTGCGAAGTGAGACACAGATGCACACACACGTACAAAGGTAAAAGAAAATACTAATTTGCAGCTCCGCGGACTAGGGCGAGAGTCCTAGGGTGAACCTTAGGGTGGGGATCAGTTCTGGTCTTGAATCCAGTTTTAATTCTGCTTTCCAGTTCTCCCCGGCACAGGGAGGGGAACTCGCAACTGGGTCTCTTTCATCTGGCCATCGATGAGTCAAGTTTCTTATTCTGCCTGGTCTTGCTCTAATTCACAAGAAGGTGAAACCATAACATGTGAGCTCAGTGACTGCTTTTTAAACAGCTTTCATTTCATGGCCCACTGCCACATTTTTGTATTTGGTGTCATTCTCAGAGGAGGGGGAGAAGAGGGACAGTGACAGAGGCAGAAGGCTTATCACTACCATCTCAGACACAAATAGGTCTGGGAAAGGAAGCAGTTGTCCTCCAACGTGATGTATTTTATCATGTTAATGAAGTGGAAGAAGAGCAGAGGAGAGGGATGTTCACACACACAGAATCAGCAATGACAGTGGCGTGGCTACCCAGGAATGAATTCTGCGCTGGGTTCTGACTCAGGATGAGCAGAGTGACATGGATTAACTGAGGAAAGGCTAGGGATTACAAAAACAAATGGGAGTGGCCACCGTGACTCCCCCAGCAAGGAAATACACACCTTGCTTGTCCACCCAGCAATACGGTCTTTGCAATGCCCTGGGGGAGCTTACACTGTCTACGAGAAACACTATACTCAACAACCTAACATGTCTTACAAACACTTGCCTCGTGGCGCCCCGGCCAATCTTGAGCAGCTTACTGCTTCCTTACATTTCCTTATCTCTGGCCACAGGCCCCAACTACACCATGACTTACTGATGAAGTTAGCCTGGCCAGTGAATATGGTGTACTGAAGCTCATAGGAGCTGATGCTGAACTCATCATCTGAGATCCAGTGGACTGTAATGGTGTCGTGGGAGGCAGTACAGAGCTCCTCTCGGATAGATGGTGGGTTTGGGGCTGTAAGGAACGGTAGAAAAGAAGGTGAGGAAGGCACACTCTCTCTGTTCTGGAATTTTAACAGTTGTCACTCTTGCTTCCCAACTCAACACCTCTTGGCGAGGAGGTTCTCTTCATCAACGAGATGCATTCGATGGAAGCCAAGTGCCGAGACCTCCAGTGGTCATGTAGTTTTCTTATTGCATGACCTTCAACCTGTTTCTTTTTATTTTAAAATAAGTTTTATCATATATTCTGGGCAGGATAGCCAAGAGCCAATTATACGAGTTCTCTTATCTGTGAAATAAGGGATGACCATTACCTGACAGATTTGTGGTAGATACTTACACTACAAAATGAGTACACAGTGTCTGGCATAAAGTAGTTGTTCAGTAAATGACAGTTATTTTAATATGTTAACAAAAATAATGACCAATGCCAAATTATTGTACGTGTGTATTTTTCTCGGGAAGTGGCCATTCAATAATCCTGAAGGTAACAAGAATTTTTCACAGGCTAGTTGCATCCCTCATTTCCTAAAATTGTCTGCAAGCCAGACAGTTCTTACATTTTTTCATCCTAATCTGCTAGTTTCTCAAATTCCCTTAAAACCATTTGAACAGTACACGTATCTAAGCAGGACATGCTTTAATATTCCATAATCGCCACCTGAGTTCTAACCCCTTCAACAACAAGCAACAATATATTACTGATAGGCTCATAAGGAGAAATCCATCAGCAATGTCTTCTTTTTTCTTGACCTTTAGGTATGATGGTACTCCTGTCTGCCCCCAGAAATATCTGACACATCATCTTTGTTTTCTGATACATGAGCTAAAGTATATTCTATCTAAAAAGAGACATGTATTATCTTAAAAGTTATAAAAGCATTTTCATTACAAATATGGTCCTTTTCTGATTACCTTAAAGTAAGAGAATACCAAAAGACAAGCATTAAAATGGGAAGGAAACCACAGTATTTTCACACCTGTTAAATAATCTAGCCCCTCCAGCAGTTTCTTTTCTCTGGAAAAATCTAAAGCAAAGTTTTCAAAGGCATCATTAAAATTGATGTCTGGAATCAGAACTTGAGAAGATGCTGTTGCCATAGCGACCCTGGGAAAGAGAAAAAGTGCATCAATATACATCAAAATCAGTTTGCAACTTTTATCCAATGTTTGATTCCTGGTTCAACAAGGCAAAAATATATATGACTTGGGGGGCTTGATTCATTAAATGGAAAATATCGTATCTGTGATTTTCCAATGGAAACCAGTTAAAATTTAATCATCAGGAACAAATTAAGAGATATACCATATTTATTCACATATGTTCACCCCACAAACACACTCCCCCATCCTGTCTTAATTTTGAGAAGTAAATACAGGATTTTTTCCCCTCTGCATCATTTTCCATCTGGCAGGCAGCATCAAAACTAGACCTCTGAAGGCTTGGTTAGAACAGTTTGAGAGATTTTTTTTCTTCCCCTCGATTTTTTTATGCTAACCAACAAGCCAGCATGCTGGGGCTGAGCTGAGTTCAAGCCTTCACCTAAATACTGTACTTGATTTGTTCTTTTATAACATTTGCATTTAATTTTATTACTATTTACTATGATTATATAATGCTCTGCTACTTTTACCTCCCCAGTTAGTTCTAAGCGTCTCAAGAGCAGGGTTTGTATTTTGTACCTCTCATAGCTTCCATGGTCAGTAACACAGTGTTGGACACATGGTGAATAAACAATTGTTAAATGAATAATGAATGACTAGCAACAACACAGCTGCTAACATTTATTGAGCATTTAGTAGACAGAAGAGACCATGCATGCACTTTACATACATTATTTAATTTACCTCTTGCCATAATCCTGTGTAGTATATGTTATTTCCATTTTGTAAATGACAGTAAGATATAACATAAATAAAAAATGATACATAGAAAGCTTAAGTAACTTGCCTAAGGTCACACAACCAGTAAGGGTCAGAAAAAAAAAGAAATATAACTGAATCTATGTTCATTGGATTCTAAGCTCTATACCCTGAACCAATTTAGGTAGCTCTTTAAAAAAAATTAAGGTAAATTCTTCTGTGCTTCAGCAATTCTTAACCATGATAACACATCAGAATTCTCTTGGGCAGTTTTGACCAAAGCACACATGTTGAGGCCCTATGACAGACCTTCTGAATCACAGCCAATGAAGATCCTTGAACATGCAAATGACAGAATGGAAAAAAAAAATTAATCTGGCAACAATATGCAGGTGGAATAATGGGAAGAAGCACTGAATGTAGAAGACCAGAGAGGAAACTTCTAAGGTGAATTAGTTGTAAGGGGTTGAGAAGTTAAACAAACATTCACGCACAGCTACACATCTACCAACAAGAGCTCTTGGTTGTTTGTGAAAATAGAGATGACTTAGGAATAAGCTGTAGGCCAGGATAAACATATGAAAGACTAACACTATAATCTTCAGGTCTTACATAGAATGGCCAGTCTTCAGGATTCAATGAGTAAGAAGACAACAACCCCTATAGGGCAAGAGTTAAGGCAGAAAATTGGCTCATAAAATTTCTTCCTGGCCTCCCCAATCTTCTTTCTTCCATTCATCCACCCATCTGTCCATCAGTCCATCCATCCACCCATCCATCTATCCATCCATCCACCCATCCACCCATCCAATACTCACTGAGCACAAATAATGTGCCAGGCACTGTGCCAGGCACACTGGAGACACACAGTTGTGGTCTTTGCCCTCACGAAATTCAGTTTGTGGAGGAGAAAGATATTAAATAGGCAATAAAAACGCCACTACAAAGGGACTGTACCATACACAAGACTCCCCTGGCAGGGACTTGGGCACTAAGGGAAATCTCCCGGGAGGAAGTTCATTTTACGCAGTGACCTACACAATGCGTAGGGGTTAGGCAAGCCGAGACTATGTGGCTCTGTGTTCTCTCTAGCCTGAAGGTTGCAGAATTAGCAAAATCACACAGGGCCTTGTGGGCCACGTTACAAGGTTTGCACTTTATCCAAAGAGCAGTGAGGGCCACTGAACCACTTTCAGCCAAGGAGTGATGCTCAAATTTATGTTTTAGGAAGCATGTTCTGTCTGTACGGATGGGCTGGAAGGGGTCAAAATTGGAGGCAAAACGGATTTTAAGGTGTCTACAAATGAGCAAAAAGGAAAGTAGTGACAGGAACATAGACAAATAAAACAGAAAGCTAATTCACACAACATGAAAACAAATAGGCAACAAATACATTTCAAAGCCCAGGACGCCTGGGTGGCTCAGTCAGTAAAGCATCTGCCTTTGGCTCAGGTCATGATCCCAGCATCCTGGCATCAGGATCCCTATTCAGCAGGGAGCCTGCTTCTCTCTCTCTCTCTCTCTCTCTCTCTCTCTCCCTCTGCCTCTCCCCGGGCTTGTGCTCTCTCTCTCTCTCACTCTCACTCACTCTCTCTCTCAAATAAATAATAAAATATTAAAAAATATATTTAAAAGCCGACTATATGAGGAATCAAATAAATGTAAATTAAAGTGAGATTGCATTGAAGATTATAAATAATGACAATTATAGGAGCTTTTTATGCCCGTATGAGATAATGTCTACATATTTTATTAGGACTGAAACTGATAACGAATTTTGGGGATAAGTTTGGGATTAAATACCAACATAGATTAAAATGCAAATATTCTTTGACATCACAGTTCTACTTCATAAATTTATTGCTAAGGAAACAACTGAGGTGTAAGGGCATTCAACATACCATATGTACCCTAACTCTCTAACCATGGGGACTGAGCTAAGTAAATGTAATACATCAAAAGATGAAATATTACAAGGCCACTGAAAATCAGTTCAATGACAGGGACAAGTTCATGATATATTGCTAAGTTTCAAACATAGGGTATAATGAAGTATATACAGCATGACCCTCTGTTTGTGAAATATTTATTAAATCTAGGGGCGCCTGGGCAGCTGAGTCAGCTAAGCATCTGACTCTTGGTTTCAGCTCAGGTCATGATCTCACGGTCGTGGGATCGAGCCCCACCGTGGGCTCCATGCTCAATGGTGAGTCTGCTTGAGATTCCTTCTCCTTTCCCCTCTGCCCCTCTCCAGTCACACACTGTCTTTCTCTCTCTTAAATAAATAAAGATCTTATAAAAAATAAAAATCTAAATATTGGGATACTATACTCCCAAATGTTAGCAGTGGCTGAAAGTTAAGGATGAGTAAAAATGGCATTGGGGTATATGTAAGAGTGTGTGTGTGTGTGTGTGTCTGTGTGTGTCTGTGTCTATGTTTAATATGTTTAAGCAAAACAACATTAGTTATCTCTCAAGGACGATATGATAAGTGTCATTTGTAAGCGGGGAAGGAATACTCTCCCAGCTGGAATTTCATTTTAACCAAGGTCTTGGCCCAAAATAGATTATTACAATTATTATTGGTGGGGAAGAATTTCAGACCCTGTGAGAAACCACTGATGAAGATATTGAGGTTGGGCAGATGATTCTCAAGAGAAAAGAGAATAGCCTAAAACACAATCATAAAGACAACAGCTTTAAAGGAATAGGTCAAAGGCAATGTGCTCCCAAAGGCAAAAAGAAACTCAGTAGGTAGGGAGAAAAGCAGAAGTGTTCACCAAAGCTAAGGGCAGAGAAATTTCAAGTACGAATCATTGTCAGTAGGAACAAAGGTTATTGAGTGATTTTTTTAAAAGATTTTGTTTATTTATTTATTTGACAGAGACACAGCAAGAGAGGGAACACAGCAGAGGGAGTAGGAGAGGGAGAAGCAGGCTCTCCTCGAAGGAGGGAGCATAATGTGGGGCTCGATCCCAGGACGCTGGGATCATGACCTGAGCGGAAGGCAGACGCTTAAGGACTGAGCCACCCAGGCGCCCCTATTGAGTGATTAAGGAAGACGAAACAGTAAGATAAAACAAAGGAACATCTATTAGATTTAGCAACAGGGTATCCATTTGGTGACCTCAGAAAGAACACTCGGAATAGTGTGGTAGTGGCAGAAGACATTTCAGAGTCTTGAAGAGTGAGTAGGGATGATTGAATAATGTGGTTTAAATTTATGTTTTATCTCTGCTCTCATGAAATACCACTGAAATGACAGTCAAAGAATAAAATGTCATAAACCCACAAAGACAAAGAGAATGGAAAAAGACATGCCAGCAAGTAAGAGATTGTCAGCAAATGTTTGGAAGCTAGAAAGGGATGCATAAGCGGTAACCAACAACAGACCAGAGAAAGCTGGGTCAGGAAGCCAACAACGTCAAGCTGATTTTGTGCCGCCGACAGTTGAAAGTTTATAGGAAGAACAGCTAGACCCCAGATCCACTCGACCAGAGACTACTCCTCCCTCGTCCTGGCAAGAGATGTGAGGTTCAGTTTCTGCAGAGCTTTGACGCTGCATCAAAAGCAGTCTTAAAACCCTCAGCCACCTTTTCTTGCTTGGTTCCCAGAATCGTGGCAGCCAGCCTAGTCTCCCTCATCCCCCATCAGAAGCAGGAGATTGGTAGATTCCTTCTAGGGGAAACTGACTGAAGAGAAAACACCTACAGAACTGACATTTGGGTCCCCTCAGTAAAAATCTGGCATTCCACCTTATCCTATAGTGACATTCACCGAGGAACAAACTGTTCCCATCCCCTCAGATCTTCCAGTCACCCTCTAGTGCGTCAATTCAAACAGGCAGCCGAAAGCTTGCCAAACATGTAGGGAAAGACAGCAACTTAAACAAACAAATAGAGAAAAGGAACTTGGAGGAGACCAAAACAATGCAGAGCTTAGAAGTTTTTAAATGATCGTCCAGATCTTCAAGAAGATAAACAAATAGTTTGTATCGACAAAACAAGGACAGAATGCTAAAAAAAGTAAAAGCAAAGATCAAGAAAGAGCTCTTATAAATAAAAATAAGAATGCTGAAATTAAAATTTTAATAGAAGGACTGGATAAAAACTTAAGGAAACATCTCAGATAATAGAGTAAGAAGACAGTGTCGTGAAAACTAAGAAATGAAAGATTTTAAACATCAGAGAGAAAATCTAGAATGTTCAACCTCTGACTAATTAGAGTCCTGGATAGAGAGAAGAGAGGAAATAAATGGGAGGAAATTGTTAGTGAAAAATATAAGAGAACTTCCCAGAATGAAAAGTTACTAGCCTCCAGATCGGAAAGACCTACTTAGTGCCCAACAAAAAAGAATGATAAAAGACCCATACCAAGGCATATCTTGGAAAAATTTAAGAAAAACAGGATTAAAGATAAGACCTTAAAACCGTCAAATGTTAAAATATAGGTCACATCTAAAAGATCAGGGATCAAAATAGCAGTGGGTTTCTCAGCCCAACACTAGAAGTTAGGAGACAATAGAGCCATGCTTTCAAAATTGTAAGGGAAATCTATTTCCAACTTACCAAATGTGAAAATAAATTTCAAATATTTTTTAAACAAAAAGTTTTTGAAAATTTACTTCCCATGTATTCTTTCTTGGAAGACTACGGGAAAAATTGTTCCAACAAAATTAAGAGAGTAAAATAGTACATGAAGGGGAAATCAGGCAGATCTTGATGATGTCTCTAATTAAGAACGCTGAGACTCTAAGAGACTAAGTTGGCTGGAGTTCACAGGGCAGAGTACCAGAGAGAAGGCTGCACAGAGAGAATTCTGGAGACCTCCGGAAGGTTCCCCTCTAAGTATTCAACAAAATACTGATCAATACATACTGCCCAAGGCCAAGAAAAGAGCTCCCTTAAAAGATGAGAGGAAAGTGTGCGTGGGTGGCTCAGTTAGTGGAATGTCTGCCTTAGGCTCAGGTCATGACCCCAGGGTCCTGGGATCAAGCCCCACGCCAGGCTCCCTGCTCAGCAGTGGAGTCTGCTTCTTGCTTTTCCCTCTCCCTTTGGCCCTCTCCCACTGCATGTGCTCTCACTCTCTTTCAAATCAATAAATTTTAAAAAGTTTTTTAAAAAAGGTTGAGAGGGAAAAAATCCCTGGTCTTCACAAAGGGCCAGGAATAGAGTCTGTTCCCAAAAGCCAGACTGGAAAATCTCATGATGCATGGAGCACCTCGGAGAGTACTCAGAAATGTCTTGCCTCGCTAGTACAGAAAATGTGACTCAGACTAAACACTGCTCTGATTCCACCTAACAAGTCTTAAAAACAAGACCCAAAAGGATCAAGTTATTTTCAAGAAACTTAACTATGTCCTAGAACAAAGCTTAAGAATATTTATAGAAATACAAAAATATACAGCACCCAATAAGATAAATTTCATTATATCTGACATCCAGAAAAAAAAAAAGATCAGATATGCAAAGAAGGAAAAAAACACAACCCATAATGAGGAGAAAAAGCAATCAATTAAAACTGACCCAGAACTGACACAGATGTTAGAATTAGACATTCTGACAATTATGATAACTGTATTCCATGCTCTGTCCATGTTTTGATTTTAATTTTCTTTTGAGTATAGTTGACACACAATGTTACATGAGTTTGAGGTATACAACACAATGATTCCACAAGTCTATATGTTATGCTCTGCTCACCACATGTGTAGCTACCATCTGCCACCATTCAACCCGATTACACTATCATTGACTATATTCCCTATACTGTATCTATTATTCCCACGACTTATTCATTCCATATCTGGAAGCCTGTATTTCCCTCTGCCCATCACCCACCCACTTGCCCTTGGCAACCATCAGTGTGTTCTCCATATTTGTAGGTCTGATTCTGCTTTTTGTTTGTTCATTTGTTTTGGTTTTGTTCGTTTTGTTTTGTTTTAGATTCCATATGAGTGAAATCATACAGTATTTGTCTTTCTCAGTCTGCCTTATTTCACTTTGCAAAGTCCATCCATGGTGTTGCAAATGGCAAGATCGCATCCTTTTTTATGGCTGTGTAATATTCGTGTGTGTGTGTGTGTGTGTGTGTGTGTGTGTGTGAGACATCTTCTTTATCCATTCATCTATCCGTGGACATGTAGGTTTCTTGGCTATTATAAATAATGCAATAAAAATAGGGGTACATACATCTTTTTTGAATTAGTGTTGTGTGCCATATATTCAAAAGCTAGAGGAAAGGCTAAATATGTTTAAATAGAAATATGGATATTATAGAAATAACTAAGCTGAACTTCTAGAGATGAAAACTACAATGTCTGAGATGAAAAATACACTGGAGAGATTAATGGCAGAGTAGGCATTACAGAAGAAAAGGTTAGTGAATGCCAAGATATATTAGAAACTATCAAAATGAGGGGCAGGTGAGTGATTCAGTCTTTTAAGCATCTGCCTTTGGCTCAGATCAAGATCTCTGAGTCCTGGGATGGAGCTCGGGGTCAGGCTCCCTGCTCAGTGGGGAGTCTGCTTCTCCCTCTGCCCCTCCCCCCTCTCTCTTTCTCTCTCTCTCTCAAATAAAGACTGTAGTCAGAGATACAGAAGGACACTACATAATTCTTAAAGGGACTATCCACCAAGATGATCTAACAATTGTAAATATCTATGCCCCCAATATGGGAGCAGCCAATTACATAAGAAAACTGTTAATCAAGATAAAGAGTCATATTGATATGAATACATTAATAGTAGGAGAACTTAACATGCCTCTCTCAGAAATAGACAGATCATCGAAGCAGAAAATCAATAAAGAAACAAGAGCATTGAATGACACATTGGACCAGATGGACCTCATAGATATATACAGAACATTCTACCCTAAAACAACAGACTACTCATTCTTCTCAAGTGCACATGGAACCTTCTCCAGAATAGACCACGTACTGGGTCACAAATCAGGACTCAACCGATACCAAAAGACTGAGATTATTCCTGCATATTCTCAGATCACAATGCTTTGAAACTGGAGCTCAATCACAAGGAAAAGTTCGGAAGGAACTCAAACACCTGGAAGCTAAAGACCACCTTGCTTAAGAATGCTTCGATCAACCAGGAGATCAAAGAAGAACTGAAACAATTCATGGAAACCAATGAGAATGAAGACACTTCAGTCCAAAACCTATGGGATACAGCAAAGGCGGTCCTAAGGGGCAAATACATAGCCATCCAAGCCTCCATCAAAAAAAATTGAAAAATCCAGAACACACCAGCTGTCTCTACACCTTAAAGAACTGGAGAATCAACAACAAATCAAACCAACTCCACACATAAGAAGGGAAATAATCAAGATTAGAGCAGAGATCAATGAGGTAGAAACCAGAGATACAGTAGAACGTTTCAATGAAACTAGAAGCTGGTTTTTTGAAAGAATCAATAAGATCGATAAACCATTGGCCACACTAATCCAAAAGAAAAGAGAGAAAGACCAAATTCATAAAATTATGAATGAAAAGGGAGAGATCACAACTAACACCAAGGAAGTAGAAACAATCATCAGAAGTTATTATCAACAGTTATATGCCAATAAACTAAGCAACCCATATGAAATGGATGCATTCCTGGAAAACTATAAACTCCCAAAATTGAACCAGGAAGAAATTGACAACCTGAATAGACTGATATCTAGTAACGAGATTGAAGCACTGATCAAAAACCTTCCAAAAAAACAAGAGCCCAGGACCTGATGGATTCCCTGGGGAATTCTACCAAACTTTCAAAGAAGAAATAACACCTATTCTCCTGAAGCTGTTTCAAAAAATTGAAGCAGAAGGAAAACTTCCAGACTCTTTCTATGAAGCCAGCATTACCCTGATCCCCAAACCAGGCAAAGACCCTACCAAAAAGGAGAATTTCAGACCAATATCACTGATAAATATGGTTGCTAAGATTCTCAACAAGATCCTAGCAAACAGGATCCAACAGCACATTAAAAAGATTATCCACCATGACCAGGTGGGATTCATCCCTGGGCTACAAGGATGGTTCAACATTCTCGAATCAATCAATGTGATAGAACAAATTAATAAGAGAAGAGAGAAGAAACACATGGTCCTCTCAATTGATGCAGAAAAAGCATTTGACAAAATCCAGCATCCGTTCCTGATTAAAACGCTTCAAAGTATAGGGATAGAGGGAACATTCCTGAACTTCATAAAATCTATCTATGAAAGACCCACAGCAAATATCATCCTCAATGGGAAAAAGCTTGCAGCCTTCCCGTTGAGATCAGGAACACGACAAGGATGCCCACTCTCACCACTCTTGTTCAACATAGTATTAGAAGTCCTAGCAACAGCAATCAGACAACAAAGAGAAATAAAAGGTATCCAAATTGGCAATGAAGAAGTCAAACTCTCTCTCTTCGCAGATGACATGATTCTTTATATGGAAAGCCCAAAAGACTCCACCCCGAAACTACTAGAACTCATACAACAATTCAGCAACGTGGCAGGAAATAAATAAAATCTTTTAAAAAAAGAAAAGAATATTATGGCTCCATCAGGAAGGATGAATACCCAACTTTTCATCAACATGGAAGGGACTGGAGGAGATTATGCTGAGTGAAATAAGTGAAGCAGAGAGAGTCAATTATCATATGGTTTCACTTACTTGTGGAGCATAAGGAATAACACAGAGAACATTGGGATTTGGAGAAGAGAAGTGAGTTGGGGGAAATCGGAGGGGGGGGACGAACCATGAGAGACTGTGGACTCTGAGAAACAAACTGAGGGTTTTGGAGGGGAGGAAGGTGGGGGGTTGAGTGAACCTGGTGGTAGGTATTAAGGAGGGCACGTAGTGCATGGGCCACTGGGTGTGGTGCATAAATGAGTCTTGGAACATTGAAAAAAATTAAATTTAAAAAACATACCATTTTATGTGTCAATTATATCTCATAAAGATAATTTTTTAAAAAAAGAAAAAAAAAAAGAAACTACCGAAATGAAACACAGAGAGAAAAAATAGCTAAAAAAGGAACAGAGCATCGGTGAGTTGAGACAAACTTCAATGAGCCTAACATACATGTAATGTTAGGCTCTGCATAAGAAGGGAAGGGGGTGGCGTAAAGAATACTCAAGGGGGCGGGTGGCTCAGTCAATTAAGCATCCAACTCTTGGTTTCAGCTCAGATCAGGATTTCAGGGTGGTGAGATCAAGCTCAGCATCAGGCTCGGTGCTCAGTGCACAGTCTGCTTGAGATTCTCTCCTTCCCTCTGCCCCTCACCCTGCATGCGTGCTCTCTTGCTCTCTCTCTCTCTCTCTCTAAAATAAAGAAAAAAATCTTCTAAAAACTATTTGAGGAAATGATGGCTGAAAAATTTCCAGGTTTGCAGAAGTCAATTGTTAATGTCTAAAATGGGGGGGATAGCAATATAAGGATGTTATTTAGAAATGTAAAGGCCATGCCAACAGAAATACCTAACAGAGCTGAAACTTCTTGGCTTTGCTGGGAAGGTGTATACTGTGGCACTAAACTCCCTAGGTTTGATTTCTGCCTCTATCCTTTACTAGTTGGGTCATGTTAGGCAAGTCACATAACCTCTCTGAGCCTCATTCTCTCACTTGTAAAATGGGGATAATAATAGCATCTATCTCATAAGGGTTTTTTTTTTTGTGAGGATTAAATGTGTTAACACTTGCAGGGGCTTAGACTAATGCTCAACACAGAATCAATGCTCAATATTATTCTTATTGGAGAACAGAAATCAGCAGTGAGGAGATTGCTCTTTCTTGCAATATGACTATTAGTAATATTTGATCTTTTAAATTATGCACAAGTATTACTTTAATATAAATAACTTCTAATGTTGAAGAAGAGTAAGTCAGAGGTGAGGACATGGCACTGTCTTTGAAAAAGTTTGCTATGCGGGAAAGAGATGGATACAGCAATAGCTAGAGGGGGTATAAGGGAAGAGAAAGTTGTGGGTGTTCTATTTTTTAGATAGGAGAGACATGAGTGGGTTTAAAGGTGGATATGAAGTCAACTAGAGAAATGGGAAAACTGAAGCTATGGGAAAAAAGGGAAGCATGTGGCCAAAACACAAATAATACAATATAATCAAAAGGGAGGGGTGCCTAGGTGGCTCAGTCAGTTAATCGTCAGACTCTTGATTTCAGCAGGTCTTGATCTCAGGATTGTGAGTTCAAGCCCCACATTGGGCTCCACACTGGGCATGGAGCCCACTTAAAAAAACAAAAAAGGGAGTGGGGAGGCAAAAGTCATGGATGTGGATGTAGATATGCCCAGCAGTTTGGTTTGAGAAGCTGAGAACTTTGTCCTTTGTCCTTTCATACCTGCCACTCTTTAAAATAGGATGTGAAGTCATTTGCTGAGCATGAGAGGGAAGGTGGCAGGGTTGGAATTTTTGAGTTGAATACAGAACACTTGAAATAGTCATTAGGGAGACAAAGCAAAAAGAAAGCTGATCAGGCGACACAGAAGGATTTCGGGGCCCCAGTGAGATTAGAAGCCATAAATGTGTGGTGTGATAATACCAACCTCTTTGGTTATGTGGTTTTCTCTAGCTGGGTTCTGCAACTCAAATACAGACATGGAAAATGTGGGAAGAGGGGGACCTGGGTGGCTCAGCCAGTTAAGCGTCTGTCTTCAGCTTAGGTCATGATTCCCGGGTCCTGGGATTGAGTCCTGCATTGAGCTCCCTGCTCAGTGGGAAGCCCCTCTCCTCCCTGCTCATGCTCTCTCTCACTATCTGTGTCTCCCAAATAAATAAATAAAATATTTTTAAAAAGAAAACAGAAAGAGCTGGGCTGGTTCAGGGTTGGGGATTCGATCAGGTTGGTGTGATAAAAAGACCAGGGAAGTGGGTACATTGCAACAAGAGTGAGCAGCTGACGTGAGAAATCACAGAGCCTCAACAGACCAAAGAAAGAAGTAAAGACAGTAGGTAGCTGGTAGGTAGCAGTCGGGTCTTAGGGATCCTGATGAAGTTCAAGAATAGAGACTCTGGAAGAAAACCAATCAACTTTAAGTACAGAGGTTGTAGCTAGAACACAGGGTGGGTGTTAATTTATGATTTCAGTGTAATTCTGACTGGTGGAAAGGTTCAGCATGGGAGCCATAGAAGCAGGTAGATGAAGGGGAGCAGAGGTGAGGGTCACTGGAGGAGGGGATGGCAAGGAGCCCATTAGATGGGGTCAGCCATGTGGAAGCCAGGGTCACCCAGAATGATGGCAGAAGCAGTAAGAAGGAATACTGTGTACGTGGAGCCAAAGCCTTAGTAAATGAGAGACAGAGAAGGAGGCCAAATTTGCCTAATACGTTTCTGTAGCCCCTTAAAGTCTCGGTGACTCTACTGAGCAATGTTCCACTTTAGACTAAGGATTCTTTGCACATGGCGTCTAGATGGACTTCGAAGGACCCATGAGTCCTCTGGAATCACATGCAAAATTCTACGTGTATGTATCTAACATGCATTCCCCCCTCAGGAGAGGGCTCAGGACATTCATCACATTTTCAAGGGGATGACTGATTAAAAACAAAAGCCTAAGAATTACTGCTCTATCCATCTGTGTGAGAGATAACTAAATGAAAGGAATAAAAATTGCACAAAGACTCAGAGAGGGCACACACCTATCCCTGTGGCCAAAAGTCTCTCTGCCCCTATGCTAACACCAACCTAGACCTAACACCAACTCCAACACATTGGGACACCTGGGTGGCTCAGTCAGTTGGGCATCTGCCTTTGGCTCAGGTCATGATCCCAGGGTCCTGGAATCGAGCTCTGCATGGGCTCCCTGCTCAGCGGGGAGTCTGCTTCTCCCCCTGCCTCTTCCCCTGCCTGTGTTCCCTCCCCCCTCTCTCTGACAAGGAGATAAAATCTTAAAAAAAAAAAAAAAAGAAAAAGAAAACTCCAACACTGAATGGGCAGCAGAGAGCTGGGGCAGAGCCCTAGCTAGTTCCCTAGTTCCCTAGGGAATGTGGCTGGCTGTGCACTGGAAGAAGGGGTGAAGCTACGCAGAGGCTACCACTAAGGCTTTAGTAAAAGTATCTGGTAAGATCTTCGGGCAGCAGCTGCTATGTAGGTGCCCAAACAGAATTCAGTGACTTCCAGCTGCACCCTTTTCCTAAGAGCAGGCCTAGAGAAAAGAAGAGAAGGAGCTCACCTCTCGGCAATATTTTTTGCAGACTGGAGAAACCGGGCCTGGTCATTTTCTTTCAGGATATGTTCAGCCTGGTTGATGAGGACTGTTGAGCGCTCAAGACACTGGCGGCAATTAGCAACCTGCTGTGCCAACTTTCTCAGTTTCATAACCTTAAAGGAATGAGCAGAAGAAAAATGAGCTTCAACATCCAGGGCTTAATTAAAAACGATAAAACAACACGAAGAAGATCTGCTGCAGCGATGCTAAAAATAAGGCCTATTAATATCCCATGGTTCCTGTACTAACCACTCACCTTCTCACCCCACCGTCTATGTCTTGCCAGCCCCTCCTCCCACCTACAGCCCGCTTACTTAGGCTGCAACACACTCAGTCATACACTCTCGGTCATCTGCCTCTTTTTCATGGACAAAAACGTTAATTTTTCTGATTAGAACAAGAGTGCATGCTCACAGTTGAGTATTTAGAAAATAAAAAGTATCAAAGGAAGCCCTGCCACCCAGGGATCTCCATCAACCCATTTTATGGTCGATATAGTTTCACAGCTGTGTTTAATAAAAAGTACTTCCTTGTTCTTTATGGCACTCTACCTTCCAAAGAATATCTTTCTCTCCGTATTATGAGCACCTGCGCATTCACAGATCTGTGTTCTCAGGAATTTCAGTTCCTGCGTTGGCTGGAACCACCCAGCATGGCACAAAGTATTGATCATCACCTCAGACTCTCATAATCCTCACACTGTATATCCGGCATGAGCTTATAATCACTACGCTGACCGGCAGACCAATATGCCTACAACCATATGGATGCATGGAGGCTCACACCTGTCCTTGACCCTGCTTCTTCAGTTCCTAGGCTAAAAACCTGGAAGTCTTCTCTTTCCCTTCATCTTTTACAGTGGAGCAGTCGAGGATTCCCATCATTTCCTTTCTAGTAATTCCTGTTCTGCCCTTTCCTTCCACTTGTGCTGACATTTCCCCCGTGTAGGTTTTCATCGACTTTTATCAAGAATCTTTCCATAAGCCTCTTAGATTGCTTCCCCGACTTCAGTGTCATCCTGTTCGGATCCACCCTGGTTACTTCTGCCATATCGATCACTGTCTCCCTTCCTAAGAAACTAGGATGGCTTCCCAATGCCTTTGCGGATAAGCCCAAAGTCCTTGTAATAGCACGCATGGTCCTTCCATAATTCTGGCCCACATTTCTACCATCGCTTTTTTTCTTTTTGGATTGACCTATAACATACCTACAGTAAAGCACCCACCTCTGGGTGGATAACTCAATGACTTTTTTTTTTTTTTTTTTGCATATACATACACCCATGTAACCATCAACCAGGTCAAGGTATAGAGCATTTCCAATACCCCAGAACTCATCATTTTTACCAGGTTTATAGCACTATAACATCGCTTCTTCTTTGCCTCCCTCCCTCTAACCCCATTTCTTCTTACTTTCACGATCCAAGTTCAAACTGGAATCATCGGGATGAAACTCTGACATTTGTAAAGTCAACTCTGCCTTGGCCTCACCAAAGAAGCTCCATGCTTTACCTTTGTCTCTTTGATTTTGACAGCGATCATTTGCTTCCTCTGCTGGATGATCTCTACCAGCTCGTCACATTCTTCCATGAGTTTTGCCTCATGCATAGCAGTATTCACCTGCCAAGAAAGTCCAGAATATTACACAGTGATTGCTGCCTTTGTCCCTTGCTGGTTCTCAAAGGTTCGGATTGCCGCTAAGCATGCAGAACTTCTTCCATACCTCCCTCATAAGATCCACTCCTAGAAGAAGGGTAGAGATGATGATATTAATGATGCAAGGGCATTGAAGCACCACAGACAGGAAGCTCTCCGGCCTCTGGTAGATCATGATGGTTAATGGAAGGCTGGGCAGAAGGACAGATGAGATGGGGGCATGTTATTCCCACTGTACAATTCCCTTTACTCCAGCACCCTTTCCTCCTGTTGTTCTTTTGAAAAGAGAGTAAGGAGAATTAAGTATGTCAGGAAAAGAGGATCCCTCTCCACAGGCACAACAACATTAAGGTAACGTTACAACAATCTATTTCTACCATCCTAAAAACGAAATGTTTTCAATTTTCCTTGTTCCCGTCTCATCCTAAAACATACAAATGCACAGCCATGAGTTCAGAGTAAATATACGCATGTGTATTTCGTAGAGTTGTCACGATGTCTTAGCAGATACTTCTCACCTTCGGCCATCCAGAATCTGAATACCTTTCCCATTTGGGAATACTGGCTACATCAAAATATCTCTACCACAAAGTCAGATTTGGGGGGACAAGGGTTGAAAAAAGAGCCACCATTTTTCACCATTTTTCCATATACTGATTCCTCCTTCTTCCCATCTCTACTACTCTGGACATTAGATGGGAGGAAGCCCTTAGAAGGGCTAAAATGAGAGCAGGGATCTTTGGGTGGCCTAAGTATAAAGGCAAAGGAAGGGAGATGAACTTACATCTCTTAAGCACTCAGTGTTCCAAGCGCTTTCTAGATAAATTCTTTCATGTAATTACCATAAACCCTTCATAATAGAGGAGCCATTTTTGTTCCTGTTTCACAGATGGAGAAACTGAAGCTCAGACAATTTGAGTGACTCACTCAAGATCACACAGCTATTGGTGGTAAGCCCAGCATTCACACTCGGTTCTGTCAAGTGAAACCCCAGGGCCGGCTGGGTGGGTGGACAAGGTTCAGTTCCATTTTGCAGTCACACAGGGAAGTACAATCATTCCAAGAGTCTATTCCAGGAGTGCTGGAGCAGAGCTCTAGAAAGCCGAGGAATAGACAATGAGTTCCTTGAGAGCATCCGAACTCCTGGGGCGAGATAGGCTTCATTACCAAGGTAGGGCTGCATTTCCGATTGCTAGCCCCCTTCAGAGGATTCCTTTACATAATCTGAGCCAAGCAAAGTACTCATCACTGGACCCTGCTGCCTGTTCACTCATGCTCTGCTGGCCAATTTTCTGTTTCTTACTCAACTGAAATAAAATACGTGTGTGGTGTCACTGCCTGATTTTGTTTTATTTCCACTTGCTAGAGGGAATACCATAATGAGAGCTCCCATTTATTGTGAGTCAACAGTCCCACTCTGGCCATTCGAGTTTTCCCCCACTCAGGCTGTTCACACTTTTCCTAAATTGGATCTACATTTCCAAAGCAGAGAACCTCACCCTCTCAAGAAACTCCCACTCCTGTGAGAAGAGATTCACCTAGTGTTCCCTGGTTGTGTGCTTAGAGTATCTGGAGACTTAGTTCCCGTAGTTTCCTTTCGAAGCTGCGGAAGGTGTAGTACACAATGGTGTAGTGGTCTGTTTCTTGCTATTTCGCCCTTGGGCTGACCTTTACATATCCTCACTATATGCCAGGCAGGACCCTAATCAGTTTACACATACTAGCCCTCTCAACCATCAAAGCAATCCTACGAGGCAGGTACCATCCCATTTTACAGATGGGAAAACTGAGCACAGAGGGACTAAAGGATTCACTCAAGGTCACAGAACTATTAAGTGGCAGAGATGGGATTTTGACCCAGGGAGTCTGACACTGGAGTCTACGCCTCTAACCATTGCACTAGACTGCCTCCACAGGCTAGTGTAACAAAGTTCCTCCAGTCTCTGACACCAGTTACTTCTTTTGCTCCATCCATCTTTATTCTGTCATCCCATTCTCTTTAGTCATTTCAAATCACTAGAATGCCCCACACTTCTGTGACCTGTGCCTTGGCTTGAGACTTCTTTCACTTGGAAAGCCATTTCCCTATTTGTTTATTGAACAAACGTCTACTTTTTCTTTCCAGGCCTTGCTCAAAACTCGTCACTTCTGTAACTTTTACTCATCCACTTGGATGCAATTTGTCCCCTTTCATAGCACTTTCATAGCACTTTCAATTTCATATTCAATTTCATATTTCAATTATACCATTTACTACCTTATGCCAGAGGAATTTACTAGTCTGTCTTCCCCACTCAAACATGACTTCTGGAGGCCAGGGTTTGTGTCTTCTTTGACTGTCTCTCCAACATGGCGACTGGCATATGGCAGATGTTCAATAAATATTTGTTGCATGGAACTGAATAGAGGTAGGGAGTATCTCACTGCTTGCTAGACATGTCCACTTGGTTACTCAAGTTACCCTAAACTCAGTATGTCTGAAAACAAACTCACCAGGCACCTGGGTGGCTCAGAGAGTTAAGTGCCTGCCTTTGGCTCAGGTCATGATCCCAGGGTCTTGGGATGGAATCCTGCATTGGGCTCTGCGCTCTGTGGGGAGCCTCCTTCTCCCTCTGCCTGCCGCTCCCCCTGCTTGTGCTTGTTCTGTGTGTGTGTGTGTGTGTGTGTGTGTATGTGTGAGAGAGAGAGAGAGATACAAATAAAAATCTTTTTAAAAATTTAAATCATCGGGGCACCTGGGTGGCTCAGTGGGTTAAGCCGCTGCCTTCGGCTCAGGTCATGATCCCAGGTCCTGGGTTCGAGCCCCGCATCGGGCTTTCTGCTCAGCAGGGAGCCTGCTTCCTCCTCTCTCTCTGCCTGCCTCTCTGCTTACTTGTGATTTCTCTCTGTCAAATGGATAAAATCTTTAAAAAAAAAATTTTAATCATCTCACCTCTAAATCTGGCTTCCACCTCTGATTTCCTTTTTCTTTCTTTCTTTCTTTTTCTCTTTCTTTCTTTCTTTTTTGTTTTGTTTTGGCTAATGCTACTATCATTATTGAAGTTACTCAGGTTCAGTTACTTCTGATTTCTACCTTTCTCTCATTCTCCACATAAATTCACAGCAGTCCCAAAGTCCTGCCCCTCCTTTTCTTTTCAAACTCACTAAAATTCTGGCAATACAACAAGGCTCCCAGCCAAGGAATCAGTAAGTTGAAGTTCTTATCCCTTTTGGACTGTGACTGTAAAAGCCTTATTAATTCATTCCCCTCCCTCCAGAATCTTTCCTTAGCCACTCACCCTTAGAACCCATCCTATACATACCCTGAAATCAGGAAAAATCATCCCCGTCTTCATCATCAAACATGTATTAAGCATCTTTTGTGTATAATGCATTATGTTCAGGCCCTGCTCTCCATAAATCTGCAATCTGAATGGGGAAAAGCCACATGCATACAAAACAAACTAGTCAAGGCAGCATACCAATGAGTGATGTAGAACATAATCTCCAGAAATTGAAGGGAGAGATCACTCTCGGTGGGGAAGTGGAGAAAAGATGCCTGAATGAAGTGGGCCTTGAGCCATAAAGATGGGTAGGACTTTGATTTTAACGGTAAAAGGGAGGGAAATTTTGAACCAAGCCAACGAAATTGAGCTTTATTTATTAGGCAATATGGCATCTTGGAAATATTTTTTTGGAGAGTAGGATGGTGAGAGAATGAATTTTTAAAAAATATATATTTTTTTATTTGAGTATAGCTGACACACAATGTTGCATTAGTTTGAGGTGTACAATGCAATGGTTCAACAATTTTATGCTGTGCTCACAAGTGTAGCTACCGTCTGTCACCACTCAATGCTGTTACAATGCCACTGACTATATTCCCTATCCTGTACCCCTCATTCCCTGTGACTTATCCATTCTACAACTGGAAGTCTGTACCTCCCATTCCCTTTCACCCATGTACTCATTCTCCCACCCCCTCCCCCCATGTTCTGGCAACCATCAAGTTAACTTCATTTTTTTAGAGTTGAACTGGGATTGATTTGACTGGGGATAATGGTAAGCTGGGGGGGGGTGGCTATGATTTAGGAAACTCTCGTGATGTCAACAGGACCTAGCCAAGAGAGTAACAGGAATCCAATGGAAAGGTCAAATATGAGATACACTTCCTGGCTGGAAAATCTTCAATTCACAGCAAGGTCCTTGAAGAAAGTTTTTATGTCACTTTGTTTCTCCTGCTGTAACAGGCACAATGCCTTACACACAACAAATATTTACTGATTGATTTAGTAAAATGAAAAAGCACAAAAAGAATGACAAACATTAGAAAACGGACTATAGTAAAGGCATTTTGTGGAGAAAATGTAGACGGAAGTGAGGGAGCTAGGGAGGGGTTTGGACAGTGAAATCAAACAGCCAGGCACAAGTAGTAGAGCAGAAACTTGGCTGAAGAGGCAAAATCCCAAACTAAAGGTAAAGCAGTGACATTAAAATGTTTCCATGTCAAGAAGCAGCCCAAAAGAGCAGGTTCCTTGAGTAGTTTCTGAAAAGGAAATACTCCAGGGTAAAACTGTCTTCATGATGTGAATAAAACATCTCAAGTTGCTTGGAAGGTACTTGAAAGCCCTGGTATTTTCCTTTTCTGCAGTTTTCCTTGAAAATGCACTGGCGTATTTCACTTGCTTATTAACCCTTAGTTGAAAACAACTGGGCTTATCTTGATAAGCATTTTTGGTTGGTTGGTTAGTTGGTTGGTTGGCGAAAGATTCCAGATCTTTATTCGGCCTTTGCTCTTTGGTTTGGGCTGGTGGGTTTGACAAGAAGGAAAAAAATCATCTGTGGAAAAATCTACCCTCTCCAAAAATTACCAGTAGAGTAATCTTGGCAGCCTACTTGTATAAATCTCTCTATCCCCTAAAAAGGGCAATTTTTGCACGGGCGGGAAGCAGTTTCTGATGTCAAAGACTGAGTCTCAGCACAAGGTTTCCAAGGCCTAAGCACTAGGGAGCCTCTCTTGTCAGGTCTCCAGGTCCTCTGCTCTGCTCTGTGCTCTTTTCTTTCTTCCCAAAGGCAGCAAGAATTTGACTTGCACGTTTTTCTCGAACCGCCCACCCTACCATTTCCCAAAGTTCCTTCCGACCTCCCAGCCCAAAGATTAAACCTACAGTCAGACCTATTCTTCCCCTAATTTCCTCCCTTCCCTGACACTGACACACACGTCCCATTAGAAGGATTTTACTGATGGTTTTTAACAAGGAAATAAATATGTGGGAGTTCACAAAAGCCACAAGTTGCAAAGGCTTAAGAGGCCACAAAAAAAGTAGTATTTAGGTAATTGTTTCTATTCTCTATTGAAATGTAAATGGACCAGACCTTTTTACCCTCAGCTGCCTTTGGAGAGCTTATTTGATAGTTTCTTGGGGGATCTCCCACATGCCCATTCTATAGGTCTTTTATTCCTGGGTTCAAAGTGCATCAGTCTTCCTTCCAACTCAACCACATGAGAAACTTCCTCACTCATACCCTCCTCTTGGCTCAGTCACATCCATCAGCCCTTCGGAGCACTGCCCAGGAGTTCAGAAGGACCTGAGATCTCCTCGTCAGGTGGGATAATATGGATGAAGTTGTGGATGAGCTCTACAGCCAGAGTCAGGTGACATTCATTTATGTGGTAATGGACAGAACACTTCGTAGGCATCTCCATCTCGGTGTCCTCCACTATATGGTCAATGCCAGCCTAGCTCATTTCCAGAGATCTTCTGTCTGAAGATCTCCTCCCCTGCCACAGAAGATTTTGAAATGCCAGCATTAAAGATCATTTGGGGGAGTTGTTATCAGCAAGCATTGATCGAGGGCCTACCCTATGTACTACTAGGGTCTATGGGGGTTCACTGTGTGGGAGAGAATGATGAAAAAGGCTTAGCTTCTGCTTTTGAGGCACTTAGTCTAGTGGAGGAGATGAGTGTGACCCTAATTACAATTCACGGTAGAGCAGAACAAGCAATGTAACAGAACACAAACAAAGCTCCATGAGGGCACAGAGAAGAGAAAACTAATTTTGCCTGTGGCATAGGGCAGTCAGGGGATCAGGGAAGGTTTCAGGTGGTGGAGCTGGTCTTCAAAGATGAGCAAGACTTGGGCACACAGAAATGGGGTTTAAAGGGAGAGAATTCTAGGCAGAGAGAATGCTGTGAAGAGCATGAACTAACGCACAGCCAGGAAAGTAGAGGATGTTTGGGTAAAGCAGATCAGCCCGACAGGTGCAAGGGAGGGAAATAAGGCTAGAAACAGAGGTTGCAGATACATTACGGAGAGCTGAGCTGTCATTTTGAGACTTTGCGTGTACCTAGATAAAATGTCAGGATCTTAAAACTAGAGTAACACCTTAACCATTGTTAGTTAACACCCTGGTTGAGAACAAGGGGGAGAGGAAAAGCCAGCACAGTACTCAAAGAAGTGGGAAAATCATTCTCTGTGCAAAGGAGATGAGAAGGGAAAGTGGGAGGTAAATTGGACATCTGATGGATTATCAACGAGTTGTTATGAACAGCTTTGTCACCTTACAATGCTGCAAAGAATTCATTACTCCCTTAAAACGATGCGTTCAAGAAAATGCAATGTTCTCTCTGTTTCCATGAGTTCAGCTTTGATAGATTCCTTGATTATGGTTAACAAGACTGTGTTGTATACTTGAAAATTGCTAAGAGAGAGGTGCTAAATGTTCTCACTACACAGACCTAAAAGGTAACTATGTGAGATGGTGAAAATGTTAACTAACCTTATCGTGGTAATCATTTTGTAATATACATGTAGATCAAAGCATCGCACTGTGCACCTTAACTTATGCCACGTTATATGTCAATTACATCTCAATAAGCCTGGGGGGAAAACTAAGAATCCACAATGTTTATGAAGCCGATGTAGCACCGACTACAGCAGCGTCTAAGCTAAGGTATTCATCCAGATCACACTAGGGGGATATCACACACACTCACACACACATACAGAAACACAAATACACCCACACACAAGCTACCATCACCAGCACCACAGCCGTTTGTAGGAGGAAGGTTCAAATGTATGAAAGGAAGAGAAAGATGAGACAATCTTCTTTTTTTCATTTTCTAAAGCAAAACAATGTAACATTTCAAAGATGTTCCTGCCAGCTTTACATAATAGCTAAATGAAGGGGGGTGCTGTTTTTCAAATGGATTTTATCTGTTTCTTTAGATTTGGGAAGACGATGATCACTTAAAGGTCTAGCTGATATGCAAAATTATTTTTTTCTCTCTTTTTATTTAATTCAATTTATGCAAAATTATTAATAGGATTTTTAGTTCCCTGGACTGGAGTAACTACAGCTTAGGGGGCAAAAGAAATTACTGAGGCAGAGTTAAGCAAGCTACTGCCTTAGTGCCTGAGTTAATTTTTTTTTGGCAGAGGAGTGGGTGAGGGGTACTAGCAGGTAGAGGTGGGTGGGGAATGGGACTGTGGCAGCTGGAAAAGCCCTGTGGATGGGGTGGTGGCAGCCGGGCCATCTCAAGAAGTGACAGACACAGACATCGACTGACAGACACACTTCCCGCAATGCAGTAGGAACTGTTCAAATTGCTTCATATATTTTAACTCATTTACATCTTATTAACCCTCTGAAGTTGGCGCTATTAATATCATTGCCATCCCACAGAGGAAACTGAGAGACACAGAGGTTATGTCACCTGCCCAAAATCATATAACCAGTACCTGGCAGAGTCAGGATTCGCATCCAGGCTGTCTGGCTCTTGTTCCATGATTTTAACCAGTGTGCGTGTGTGTGTGTGTGTGTGTGTGAGAGAGAGAGAGAGAGAGAGAGAAAGAGAGAGAGAGAAGCAGAAAGATAGACTATGCTCACATACGTGCTTCTCTGACTCTCAGAATTGCCTCTCAAGATAATCACGTCCCTCAGACTTAACCATTGCAAATATTTTGTGTAATTACCTCCTGACTTTTGAAAAAAATATACAATATAAAAATGCATATATTGTAACATTTACAAAATATACATAATGCACATATATATATATGGACCACACACACACACACACACATATTCCATGTTTATTTTACCCTGAGTCTAACTAATAAAAGTACTGGCAACAGAGAGAGGACAATTTGCTCCATATATATTACTTAGGAATGACCCTGTGCCATGTGGCAATTCTATGTAAGTTCAAAGGGAGAGAAGGCAAAAGACTTGAATAGGCATTTAGAGTCCTTTCTCCTCAGGGCTCAGACTTCCAAGCTTTTGTCGCATTAAGATTAGTTACTTTTATCCCTATATTCTCTTTCCGCACAAGGTAACTATTTAGAACATGCTAGAAAAAACTGGGAGAGGTATAATCTAGGCTTGTAGCTGGTATTCTATGTGTATGGCTATAAATCCCATATGAAATGAGGTAGAAACCTCCTTTCTTTCTCTTCAGAACCACAGAACTGTTAGATGTAGAAAATACTAAAGAAGAGCACCTGGGGGGAGGTGCTCAGTTGGCTCTTGATTTCCGTTCAGGTCATGATCTCAAGGTCATGAGATTGAGCCCCATGTTGGGCTCTATGCTGGGTGTGGAGACTGATTACGATTCTCTATCTCCCTCTCCCTCTCCCTTTGCCCCTCTACCCTATCTCCCACTCAAAGAAAGAAAGAAAGAAAGAGACTAAAGAAATCATAGTTTCCTAGCCTCTCATTTTACAGATAGAAATTGAGTCCTAGAGAGAAGGGCTTACCTAACATCATACTACTGATCAATGACAAAGCAAGGCTGAAGCCGTATCTTTTGTGTTCCCTCCACTCTACTGCTCATTTTGTGAAACACAACACTTGCTTATAAACCCCTCTAAAGACATAAGACTCTAGGGCCACCTGGGTGGCTCAGACGGTTGGGCGACTGCATTCAACTCAGGTCATGATCCTGCAGTCCCAAGATCGAGTCCCACATTGGGCTTCCTGCTCGGCAGGGAGTCTGCTTCTCCCTCTGGTCCTCCCCACTCTCATGCTCCCCCTCTCTTTCTCTCTCTCAAATAACTAAATAAAACCTTTAAGAAAAAAAAATAAGACTCCAGATTTCACCACAGAAATATGAACATTCATGTCTACACAAAAAAACATACATGAATGTTCACAACACCTTTACGTGTATTAGGCAAGAACTGGAAAAAGCTGAAATGCTCTTCAGTGGGGGCATGGATACACAAATTGTGCAACATCAGCAATAAAAAAATTAAAAAACTATTGATAAATACAACAGTGTGAATGCATCTCGGGGCGTTCTGATGAGCGACACAAGCAAATTATAATATGTCAATCATAATATGCTACATACTGTATGTTTCCATGTACATAACACTCCAGAAATTATAAAATTATCAGTGATGAAAAACAGATCAGTGGTTGCCAGGGGGGCAGATGTGACCATACAGAGGTAGCAAAAATGAGTTTCTTGGGAGTGATGAAGTTGTATTGTTCTAATTAAGATGGTGATTACACACATCTATACATGCAACAAAACTAATGGAATGATGGAACCTCCCCTGTCCCCAAAAAGTTAAGGGCATGTGACAACTGGTGGAATTTGAATGAGGTCTATAGTTTGCTTAGTAGAATATTCTACCGGTGATAATTTCCTGGTTGTGGTAGTTGTGTCATTATGTAAGATGTTAACACTGGGGATGAGTAGGTGAATCACACATGGGAACTCTCTCTGTGTTATTTTAGCAACTTCTACGTCAAATTAAACTTCTTTCAAAATCTAAAAGAAAAAAAAGAAAGAAAATTCCAAAAGTCCCGTGGTGTTTTGGGCAGGTCTGGTGAACCAACATTTATATAGTTCTCTGAAGTTATAACTAATATGTATTTAGGCCTTTGCTCAAGTGGTGTCTCATCTCACACTCTATTCTGTACCTTAGTTTATTTTTCCCAATTTTATTGAGAAATAATTGACAGACATCACTGTGAAAGTTTAAGGCATACAAGCATGACATTCTGGTTTACATATATTGTGAAATATATGTAATTGCCTCAACAGTTTCAGCCAATATCCATCTTCTCATTTAGGTAGAATAACAAGAAAAGAAAAAAGGGAAAAAAAAAAAACCTTTTTCTTTGTGATGAAAACTCATAGGATTTACTCTATTTTCCTATGCATCATACAGCAACATCAGCTCTAGTTATCACAATGCACATTATATCCCTAGTATTATTTATCATGTAACTGGAAGTTTGTACTTTTTCTTTTTTTTCTCCTTAAACTTATTTTTTAAATATTTTATTTATTTGACAGAGAGAAATCACAACTAGGCAGAAAGGCAGGAGGAAGTAGGCTCCCCACGGAGCAGAGAGCCTGACATGGGGCTTGATCCCAGGACCCTGGGATCATGACCTGAGCCGAAGGCAGAGGCCCCAACCCACTGAGCCACCCAGGCGCCCCTTAAACTTTTGTTTTAATGGGTCTCAAAATTCTGTGACAGATTTTTGGTCAAGTTGTTTGCATTAAAAAGTACTGATTTTAAAAACTAATAACTTAAAACTGCCACATACACACAAAAACAAATAGTCCACAAATCATTCTCCTTTCCTTCTGAGGGTTTTAAGATGCATTGTTACCATTAGCTAGTCTTTTACTATTACACTTAAATGGCCTAATTGACACAAACAGTTCAAGTTTGTACTTTTTGACCACCTTCCTCCAATTTCCCCTGCCCCCATCCCCTGGCTCTGGTAAGCACAATTTGGATCTCTTTTTCAATGAGTTTGGGGGTTTGGGGGGGATTCCATGTATAAGTGAGATTATATAGTGTTTCTTTTTCTCTGACTTACTTCACTTAGCATAATGCCTTCAAGGTCCATCTGTGTTGTCAAGAATAATAGGATTTCCTTGTTTTTTTTTTTAATGGCTGAATAATATTCTATTGCATTATATACCACAACTTTTCTACCCATTCATCCATTGATGGGCTCTTAAGTTGTTTCCATGTCTTGGCTGTTGTAAATAGCGCTCTTATGAACATGGGGGTGCAGATCTCTTTTTGAGCTAGGGTTTTCATTCCCTTTGGATATATTTCCAGAATATATCTGAATCATATGGTAGCTAATTCTACTTTTAATTTTTTGAGGATCCTCCATACTGTCTTCCAAAGTGGCTGTACCAATTTATAATCCCACCAACAGCACACAGAGGGCTCCCTTATCTCCACATCCACACCAGCATTTGCTACCTCGTCTTTTTGATGATGGTTATTCTAATAGTCATGAGGTGATATCTCATTGTGGTTTTAATTTATATTCCCCTAGTGAGTGGTGATGCAGAGCATCTTTTCACGTAGTAGCTGGCCTTTTGTTCATCTTCTTTGGGGAAATGTCTATTCAGGTCCTTTGCCCACTTTCTAATTAGGTTATTTGGTTTTCTGCTAACGGAGTTGGATGAGTTCTTTATATATTTTGGATATTAACACCTTACCAGATACATGTTTTGCAATTTTTTTTCCCATTCTGTAGGTGGTTTTTCACTTTGCTGATGGTTTATTTTGTTATGTAGAACATTTTAGTTTGATGCAGTCCCACTTGTTTATTTATTTATTTATTTTGCTTGTGCTTTAGATGTCATATCCAAAAAAAGTCGCAAATCTACATATCAAGGGGGTTCCTGGGTGGCTCAGTCATTAAGTGTCTGCCTTCGGCTTGGATCATGTTCCCAGGGTCCTGGGATCCAGCCCTGCATCTGGTTCCCTGCTCAGTGGGAAGCCTGCTTCTCCCTCTCCCTCTGCCTGCTGCTCCCCCTGCTTGTGCTCTCTTCACTGTGTATCTCTCTGTCAAATAAATAAATAAAATCTTTTTTAAAGTCACACATAAACATATCAAGGACTTTTATTCCTGTGTTTTCTTCCAGGAGTTTTATGCTTTTAGGTCTTATGTTTAAGTCTTTAATCTATTTGGAGGTATTTTTTCTTAGAGAGGGAGGGGAGAGGGACAGAAGAAGAGGGAGAGAGAGAATCTTAAGCAGGGTCCAAGCGCAGCATGAAGCTGGACATGGGACTTGATCTCACAACCCTGAGATCATGACTTGATCTGATCAAGAGTCGGACGCTTAACCGACTGAGCCCTCCCAGGTGCCCCTATTCAGAGTTAATTTTTATGAGTGATAGAAGATAGGATCCACTTCCATTCTTTTACATTTGAATATCCAATTATCTTAGCACCATTTATTGAAAACACTATCTTTCCTCCATTGAGTATTCTTGGCTCTCGCCAAGTATTAGCTGACTGTATATGCTTGGGTTTATATCTAGGCTCTCAAGTCTGTTCCATCGGTCTATTTGTCTGTTTTTATGCCAGTACCATACTGCTTTGATGACTATGACTTCATAATTTAGCTTCAAATCAGGACGTGTGATGCCTCCTATTTTGTTCTTTCTCAGAATTTCTTTGGCTTTTTGGGGTCTCTTGTAATTCCATATAAATTTTAGGAGCGTTTTTCTCTACTTTGGTAAAAAATGCCATTGGAATCTTTTTTTTAAGATTTTATTTATTTATTTGACAGAGACCACAAGTAGGCAGAGAGGCAGAGAGAGAGGAGGAAGCAGGCTCCCTGCTGAGCAGAGAGCCTGATGCGGGGCTCGATCCCAGGACCCTGAGATCATGACCTGAGCTGAAGGCAGAGGCTTAACCCACTGAGCCACCCAGGCGCCCCAATGCCATTGGAATCTTGATAGGAATTGCATTGAATCTATATATGGCTTTTGGTATATTGACATTTTAACAACATTAATTCTTCCAATCCATGAAATGTGGGATACTTTTTAATTTATTTGTTTTCTTATATTTCTTTCATCAATGTCTTACAGTTTTCAGAGTGGAGATCTTTTTCCTTAGTTAAATTTATTCATAAGTATTTTATTGTTTTTGATGCTATTATAAATGGCATCAACTTATTTCTTTTTCAGAAAATTCACTATTAATGTATAGAAATGCTCCTACAATTTATATGTTAATTTTATATCCTGTAACTTTACTGAATCCATTAATTAGATCCAACAGTTTTTTTGGCTAAGACTTTAGGATTTTCTATATATGAACTCACGTCATCTGCAAATACAATTTTACTTCCTTTCCAATTATGATACATTTCCTTTTTCTTGCCTGATTGCTCTAGCTAGGACTTCTAGTAATATGTTGCATAGGAGAGCTAAGAGTGGGCACCCTTGTCTTAGCCCTGATCTTAAAGGAAAAGCTTTCAAATATTCACCACTGGATGTGATGTTAGCTGTGGTCTGGTCATATATAGCCTTTATTATTTTGAGATATGTTCCTTCTATATATATCATTGACTGATCTGCAAATGTTGAACTATCCTTACATCCTGGGATAAATCCCAATTGATCATGGTGTATGATCCTTTTAATATGCGCTGAATTTGGTGTGCTAGTACTTTATTGAGAATTTTTGCATCTATATTCATCAAGGATATTGGCCTGTAGTTTTCCTTTCTGGTTTTGGTAGCTGGATAATGCCTGCCTTGTAAAATAATTTTGGAAGTATTCCCTCCTCTTGAAATTTTTAGAAGAATTTGAGAATAAGCACTAATTCTTCTTTAAATATTTAGTAAAATTCACCAGTGAAGCCATCTGGTCCTGAGTTTTCTTTGTTAGGAGATTTTAAATTATTGATTCAATCTCCTTACTAGTAATTGGTCTGTTCAGATTTCTTTCCGATTCAGTCTAGGTAAATTGTATGTCTCTAAAATTTTCTTTATCTCTTCCACGTTGTCCAGTTTCTTGGCATATAGTTGCTCACAGTAGGCTCCTGGGATCCTTCAAATTTCTGTAGTATCAGTTGTAATGTCTCCTTTTTCATTTATACTTTTGTTGATTTGGGCCCTTTCTCTTTTTTCCTTGTTTAGTCTAGCTAAAGGTTTATTAGTTTCGTTTATCCTTTCAAAGAACAAATGCTTAGTTTGGTTAATCTTTTCTATTGTTTTTCTGTTCTCTATTTCATTGATTTCTGCACCAATATTTATTATTTCCTTTCTTCTGCTAACTCTGGGCTCAATTTGTCCTTTTTTTTTTCTAGTTATTTAAGGTGCAGAGTCAGGTTCTTTTTTTTTTTTAAGATTTTACTTATTTATTTATTTGACAGAGATCACAAATAAGCAGAGAGGCAGGCAGAGGGCAGGGGTGAAGCAGGCTCTCTGCTGAGCAGAGAAACTGATGCTGGGTTTGATCCCAGGACACTGAGATCATGACCTGAGCTGAAGGCAGAGGCTTAACCCACTGAGCCACCCAGGCACCAAGAGTGAGGTTCTTTATTTGGGATCTTTTTTGCTTCTTAAATGTAGACATTTAATGCTCTGAACTTCCCCCTTAGAACTGTTTTTATTTTATCCTACACATTTTGGTATGTTTTATTTCCATTTTGCTTGGCTCAAGCAACTTTTATTTTCCCTTTTAATTTCTTCTTTGGTCCACTGGTTGTTCAGGAGAGCATTGTTTAATTTCCATGTGCTCATGAATTTTCCAGTTTTCCTCTTTTTGTTGATTTTTAGTTTCATTCCATCATGGTTAGAGAAGATACCTGGTATGATTTCAGTCTTCTTGAATTTTCTAAGACTTGTTTTGTGGCCTAACATATGGTCTATCCAAAAAAAATGTTCCCTGTGCACTTGAGAAGAATGCATATTCTGCTGCTGTGGATAGAGTGTTCTGTGTATGTCTATTAGGTCCATTTGGTCTATAATCTTGTTCAAATCTGCTGTTTCTTTATTGATTCTCTGTCTGAATGATCTATCCTTTGTTGAGAGAGGGGAATTAGAGTCCCCAACTATTATTGTATTACCGTTCATTTCTCCCTTTAGCTCTGTCAGTTTTTGCTGTATATGTTTATGTGCTCTGATGTTGAGCACATAAAAATATTTCTAAGTATTATAACTTCTTTATATAGTGATCATTATATAATGACCTTCTTTGTCTCTTTTTACCATTTTTAGTTCAAAGTCTATATTGTCTGATATAATTACAGCTACACTTGCTTTTTTTGGGAATGTGTTTTTCCATCTCTTCACTCTCACTCTATGTGTGTCTTTAAGGCTAAAGTGAGTCTTTCTTATAGGAAGATGTTTTTTAATTTTTTTAAATCCATTCAGCTAATTTTGTCTTTTAACTGAAGAATTGAATCCATTTGTATTTCAAGTAATTATTTACAGGTAAGGGCTTACTATTGCACAGGTAAGGGCTTACTATTGCCATTTTAAAAAATTATTTTCTGGTTGTTTCACAGATCACCTTTCCTTTGTTTCTTATCCTGCTGTCTTTCTGTGTGTTTTGATGTCTTTTAGGTATCAGTATGATTTGACTTCTCTATAGTGTACTTTTGTTTAATTACTACAGGATTTTCCCTTGTGGTTAACATGAGGCTAACATAAAATATCTTAAATTTATAATACTTGTAAACTGATAAAATCTTAACTTCAATAGAAGTTGTAAGCTTTATACTTTTACCTCTCCTCACGTCACATTTTAGGTTACTAATGTTACAATTTACATTTTTTTAATATTGTGTAACTAATAACAGATTATTGTAGTTATGGTTATTTTTACTATGTTCTTGTTTTAAACTTTTAAATTAGAGTTGTAAGTATTATTATATACTACTATTATTATGTAAGTATTGCACATACCTAAGTCCTATGTAAGTATTATTATACACCACAGTTAAACATTGCTATTACCATATTGCAGAATCTAACATGATGCTATATCTACCATCACTAGTGAGAATTATGGTAACTTTTTATGTTTTTATTATGTTAATTAGCATAGCTTGACTTCCAGTCAAAGAACTCCCTTTAGCATTTTCTGTGAGGCAGGTCTGTGGTAATTAACTCCCTCACTTTTGTTTGTTTGAGAAAGTCTTTATCTTGTCTTTTTTTCTGAAGAACAACAGCTTTGCTGGGTTTGGGATTCTTGGTTGAGAGTTATTTTTTTCCATTATTTTGAATATGTTACTCCATTCTCTCCTGGCCTGAAAAGTTTCTGTTGAAAATCAACCAATCTGGGACGCCTGGGTGGCTCAGTTGGTTAAGCAGCTGCCTTCGGCTCAGGTCATGATCCCAGCGTCCTGGGATCAAGTCCCACATCGGGCTCCTTGCTCGGCGGGGAGCCTGCTTCTCTCTCTGCCTCTGCCTGCCATTCTGTCTGCCTGTGCTCGCTCGCTCTCCCTCTCTCTCTGACAAACAAATAAAATCTTTAAAAAAAAAAAATCAACCAATCTTATGGAGGGCTCAGTCATTGTAGTGTCTCTCTTTTTTCTCACTGTTTTTAAAATTCTTTCTTTTGACTTTTTACAATTTAATCATGTGTCTTTGTGTAGTCCTATTTGGATTCAACCTATTTGGGATCCTTTGAGCCTCATTCTGTATGTCCATTTCTTCCCGGGTTTGGGAAATTTTCAGCCATTATTGCTTTAAATATACTTTCTTTCCTTTCTTTCTTTTCTCCTCCTGGAATTCCCATAATGTGAATATTGTTTCTTTTCATATTATCTCATAATTCACCATAATGTGACAATTGTTTCTTTTCGTTTTGTCCCATAATTCCCATAGGTTTTCCTCACTTTCTCTTATTTTTTTTCTCTCCTCTGACTGGGAAATTTACAATGTCCTATCCTCTAAGTCACTGACTATTTCCTCTATATGGTCAAGCCGACTTTTGAAACTCTCTATTGGATTCTTAGGTTTAGTTATGACATTTTTCAACTCTAACATTTCTGTTTGTTTGGGGGTTTTTTGATGATTGCTATTTCTTCATCAAAATTCTCATTTTGTTCATGCATTCTTTTTCTAATTTCATTTAGTTGTCTGTGTTTCCTTGTAGTTGTTCACTAAGCTTCCTTAATAGGATTATTCTGAATGTGTTGCCCGATAGTTCATAATCTCCACTTTTTAGGGTCAGTAATTACTGCTTTATTAGTTTCCTTTGGTAATGTCGTATTGACCTATTTTTTCACGATCCCTGATATGTTACATTTGTATCTGTGCATTTAAGTAATTGAGCTTCTCTTCCAAACTTTACAGATTTGCTTTGGCAGAGATAGTTATTCACCAGTCAGCTCACTTCAGGTTTTCTGGGCATCTGCTGTTAATGTCCTTGGGCAGAAGGGATTGCTATTATGGATTATTTTTGGATGAGGCAATAGCGTGAGCTCCAAGGATAGGAAGGGCGGGGGGTGCCACTGGCTGGGAATAGCTAGATAGAACTGCTGGTTTCGTTCCCTACCCAAGTGAGGCTAAAGAGTGGGTTCCACTGTCGCCTGGATTATCTGGTCAGAATTACTAGATGGTTGGGACTGGGTACTATATTCACTAGTGGATGTGGATATGAATTAGCTTCCCTTCCCTGACAAGGAAGCAGCCCAGGGCCCAGGATCTGTACAGCTTATTGTTTGGGGGCCAGAATCAGGCATGAGTGTGCACTGGATTCCCTTGTCAGGTGAGGCCCTGGTTTTGCTCTGCAGAAGGGGAAACTCAACAGCTGTGCTCTCTATTTAAGTGCCACTGTATAGAGAGCTGTTGAATGGACTATGCAGCTTCCCATGTCCTCTGGTTAGGTTCCCTGGCCAGACAATCTGAAGGTTTTATTCAGTGATGAACAGGGCTATGAGTTAGATTCCCTCACTGGGCACAGCAGGAGAAGCAGCTCTAAAGCCAGGAAAGCTCTTTGTTGTTTTTAACTCAAGCCAACCCACACCCCAACTTCCCTGACTAAACAGGGCCACCGGCTTTATTCAGAAAATGACCAGTTCCGCTCACTTGCCTTTCTGCTTGAGTGCTGCTGGACTGCACAGCTTTCAGGAGTTGCCTCCAGCACTTCTGGCTAGAAAGGGCCAGAGGATGCTCTTCATGGTGGGTGGGGCTATGTCTCAGCTCCCTTGCCTGGGAGAGAGTGGGAGAGGCTGTTCCAAGTCACTCTCAATTTCCCCATCTCTCCCATTGGGTGAACCAGGAGCTACCCTCAGCCTTAGCTATGAATTAATCCCCCTGCCCTTACATACAGAATGCTTTGTGTCCAGGACTAGTTTTGTCCTGGGGGTGATCAGTTCTGCCTGCTCGCCTCTCTGCTCAAGTGTCACTGGGCTGCGCTGCTTCCAGGCACTGTCACCAGCCCTTCTTGTCAGATGGGGCTGGAAAACACTCTACACAGCGCATGGGACTGTGATTCAGCTCCTTGCTTGCGCATGGACAAACTGGGCTCTAGGGCTGTCAAAATTCCTTGTTTGAGGATCCAAATCTAGATCTGCACCTGACAATGTACTTTGGTTATTAGAATGTTTCTCCAACTTGATTCTGTAGATCAGCAGTGCTGCTCTTGGGATTACTATCTGGGCCAAGATCCATACGTGCTAGTTGTTGCAATCCATTCCATCATCTCCATCATTGTCAGATCCCCAGTGATTGAGGCCCAAAGATACTCCTGCAATCCCCATGGTGTGAAATCAGAGTAGGGGTTCTCACAAAGTGAACCACAATGTCAGGGGGAGATGGGCATCCCCACTGGGTTTTTTTTCCCCACTGGAGGAACTGGAGGCTCAGGGGAGACCTCTGCATAGTGCTGCACTAGGGCTGAAGGAGGCACAATGTGGTCAATGTGTAGCCACTTCTCGCCCTTCTAATGCAGTCTATCTGGATCTCTGTGGAGCAAAAGTGTGCTTAAGCTTCTCCCCCATATTCTAGGATTGTCTCAATGGAGTCCTGTTCATGAATTGATGTTAGTTGTTTGTGAGGGGAAGATTGCAAGGGGAAGCAAAGTCAGGAGCAACCTAGGTCGCCATCTTTCTCCTAGTTTATCTTTCTCCACAGAACATATAACCCTTAATAAAAATATATTTGCTGGGTTCCTGGGTGGCTCAGTTGGTTAAGCAACTGCCTTCAGCTCAGGTCATGATCACAGAGTCCCAGGATTGAGTCCCACATCGGGCTCCCAGCTCCATGGGGAGTCTGCTTCTTCCTCTGACCTTCTCCCTTCTCATGCTCTCTCTCACTCTCTCTCTCTCAAATAAATACATAAAACCATATATATATATATATATACACACACACACACACACTATTGTGTGCCTCCCCCAGCCAAAATGTAAGCTTAAGGTTAAGGACTTAGTTTCATTCACTACTCTATCCCCAACACCTAGAATAGTGCCTGGCACCATACAGGTACTCAACAAATGTTTATTAACTGAATGAGTGAATGTGAGTGTGTGGGCCCTGAAATAAAAGTATAACACAAAATTATAGAGCAGGTTACATTTCTTCATTGCATGAGACAAATTTCCCTTATATTTTCTTCTTACCCAATTACTCAAAATGGTCATTTTGTTCCATCATTTACATATTATTTGCTGCATCATGAAAGACTTAGAAGACGTTGGGACAACAACCTAGGTCCTAGGAGACCACACATTCTAAAATAGTTACTCACCTAATCTTAAAAGACAGAAAAACTGACCTCTTTTGGGTAATTGCCTGTGGTCTACCCATTTGTATAATGCATAAAAGGTGGTACTTATAACAGCTAGCCACCAGAGGGTACTGTTTATTCATTTATCTCTTCTCAATCTCTACTGTGTTTCAAGCCATGTGCTGGGTATAAAAAAGTGGACAGGACAGAGTTTCCACTCTCAGAGTTTACAATCTGGTAGTGAGACCAATTGGTACACAGAAGTGCTATGACGGAAGTGTGCATAGGGCACTCCAGGTACACAAGGGAGAAACACCTGAACCCGATTAGGGAGCTAGGGAGAAAGGTATAGGACATGAGTGATTGCTTTCTAGAGAAGGTGATGCCTGAAGTGAGTCTTAAAGGACAAGCAGCAGTCAGCCAGCAGGAGAGAGGAGTGTAAGTCCTGTTAGGACAGGTGCCATGTTTACACTGTGCCCCCAATGCTTGGTCCAAGGCAGAAATACACTTAAGTGTTTGTGGAATGAACACAGGATAAAGGGCAGGTGGTAAAAGGGCATGCCAGAGACACAGGCAAGGTCCAGATCATGATGGGTCTTCTTTATCTTAATGGTGATGAGGAACAACTGAAGGGTTTATGGTGGGTGGGGGGTGACATGCGGGCTTTGTATTTTAGAAAGCTCATGCTCACAGCAGTGTGGAAAATGGGTTAGAAGGGGCCAGAATAGGTCAGGGAGACTAGTTAGGACCTGCAGTTTCTGTAATGAATGTGGCACGGTCATGGCCATTGCCTTCAAGAAGCCAAGAGGCCAACAAGGAAATAAGCTGTCATCAGGTCACTGCAATACAGCAGAGTAGGCTGTGTAAGGGGTATGTGCAGGTTGCTCTGCCCAAGTTCATGTAGCTACTGGGTGCCAGAGTCAGTAGTGGAACCCAGGCTTCCTCATTTCTAGTCCAGGGCTTTCCCCCAAGCCCTCCTTTTCACGGCCTTTCACCACTACAGAATTATGTAAGGGAAGGAGAACAGGGCCAAGCCATTGAAAGATTATGTCTTCTCTAGTCCCAGACTAGACTGTGGGGAGCATTTTACACCTCTTTGTACTCAAGTGTGACATAAGCATCCCTCCCCAAGACCTCTGTTTCTGGGAGATGGCGTCAGCACCCTGATACTCCCTGTATACACAGAACCGAGAATCTCTAACCCAGAGGGCCAGGGACATGCACACTCTGACAGCTAAGGTCCAGGAGGGCATATTCGGAGAAAGAAATCATTCTGAGACAGGGGACTTTGGATGACAAAAGGAAAGAAAAAAAAAAAAAAACCTGGCTCCATGTTCAGAAAAGGCGGATGGTCACTAGAAGAAGCAAGGGCCTGAGTGGAAGAGTACAAGTAACTCAAGCAAGGCCTATATTGCTTTCAAGCTGAAAGGGAAAAGTGAAGTAGAAGAGTGGGGGATAGAGGAAAAAGATGGAGAAAAACCAGGAACGAGCCCCAAGACAAGAAGGAGGTCTCTGCACAATACTCAACTCCATGACTAGGTAACAAAGATGTCTTGAGGACATATGTCCAGTGGTCCCAAGTACTTCATGAGTCAGGACAGAGACTAGAGCTTTTCACCATATGGTGAAAAGCCCAAGGGGCCCAGGGATCCTGAGGAGAGCTCTTGGTTAGGTTATCCTGGAAGGGATGGGAAGAGAGAGAGAGAGAAAGAGAAAAAGAGACAAAATGGAGGGATAGGGGTTCTCTGGGAAGGGTCCCTGGGAGTCCTGGGGTGGGGGGTTATCTCTACTGAACCAAAACCCAAAATTAGAACTGGCGATCATTAGAAGAATGGGCTTTCAAGTCAGACAGCCTAACATTAGCCTCTTGGCTCTGCTGCTTTACCAGCCACCTGTTTGGTCTTGAGTGGGTGGGCCAAGTTTCCCCTTCTGTGACCGAGGACAGTACTAGCAATAGCCTCAAAGGGTTTTGCATATGCTTATTAAATGAAATCACAGATGTCAAGCACCGAATACATTTTCTGATACGTGATAGCTAGTCGAATAGTCGTTTCTGTTTGGTTCAGTTTTTACAACTATGATCGCGATGACGACGACTGGGACCGCTCTTGCTATAACAACTACAGCTTCTGGGGTTTTCTGCAGAATGAACAGGTTGGCACTGTTTCACCATCTGGTTTATTTTTATCCCATTTCTGTGTCTACTTTTGCTTTCTGGAACATACTAGGTCACTATTTGCTTGTCCCTGAGATTGCCATGTCCCTTTTCCTATTCTCCTCACACTTTAAGCACCCAGACCTCATCCCCAAATGCAGTTCCCTCCACACTGCTGGACAGGGTCTGCCCAGTCTCAGAAGGTAATATGGTCTTTCTTCCTTCCAGGAGCCAGACCATCATCTACTCCCTCTGTTCAGAGCAGGGGCTGATGCCAGGAAGGTCAAATGTTGATTTCTGACAAAGCACCAATTACATTTCACACCCTTGGCTGGGAAGAAATTTGGCTGCCCCCTGCTTGTTATTCTCTGTTTTTCTGCTCTGGGTTCCCCCATAATTAATACAATGCCCCAAGCTCAGAGCCCAAAAGATATTAGGTTGAGTCGAGAAGAAATAGGTATGTAAGCAAGAAAGCTACCTAACACATTCCCTCATGTATAAAAATATAATGCTGTAATTACGTTCCATTTTAGTCTCCTCTGCGGTGCTCCCTGAAGGAGAGAAACCCATGGCGTCCTGCACTCTCAGCTCCAAGCACAGTACAGCTCGACACTTTGGGGGCTCATTAAAATGCTTGTTATTGCATTGATGACTAGGAACCTTCCCACATCCAATCCCTGCTCTCCAGAGCAGGGAACCCACCAGTCAACCTGCCTGTGTATTGACGAGGAACGATGAGAGGCAGTTGTCAAAACTATGAACAGAGCGTGGCACTGTGAAAGTATATGGCCCTAAGCTCCACTGGCCCATCCAGGGATCCCAGCCTGATGGATGCTGTCTTATGGTGAGAAGTCCAGAGGCCTCTCTCTCTCTATCTGTGTGTGTGTGTGTGTGTGTGTGTGTGTGTGTGTGTACATGTTTCTGTGTATATAATGCCTATAATTCACAATCTCTCTTCACCGCCACTAGGACAAAGCAGACAGATCTGTGTGCCCATCATCACACTTGCTCAGACAAAAGGCTACACTCACCTATATATAAATGGTGAGGGTCTAGGGGGGCACAGAGTGCAATTTACTCTGGGTCTCTACTTTCTCCCTAGGGCTCCGGGCTCAGTTCCTCACTTGGGGAAATCCAGCAGCTTCTAGAGAAAATACAAAGCAAAGGACAAGGAACCTCAACTTGCTGGGAAATTCCAAAGAGCTTAATCCGTTGTTACTGCTAATCAAAGAAATCAGTAACTACAAGTAGTGGAGTTGTTACAGCTGTGCAGGTTGTTGTGGTTTAGCCTAGAGAAGCTTTCCGATAGTTCTGATCTCTGTATTCGATCTCTGTAACAACCTTATGAGATAGATAGGACAGGCATTACTGTCTGCAGGTTATGAATGAGGAAACCAAGACCCAGAGAGGTAAAAGTAAATTATCAAAGTCATAAAAGCTAGCAAGTAATGGAGTTACAACCCAAACCAGTTTTTCTAATCCCAAGGCCAGGGCTCCTTCAGATTCCCTGTTCCATTCTAACCATCAAAGCTAGCCTGCCCTTTGATCACTCTTTTTTGTAACTGTAACTGGTTTTTTGTGGGGTTTTTTTTTTTTTTTTTTGAGGGGGGGAAAGAAAACCACCTTTCTTTTTTTTCTTTTTGAGGATTTTCGTGTTCTAAGTTTCCATTTCTTCGCAGCACCTTTTTCTCCCAGAAGGCAGCAAAGTAGAGTGGAAAGCTCTGGATTTGAATTCAAGCAGACCTGAGTCTGAATTCCAGCTTTGAGACTTACAAGCTGAGTGACCTCAAACAAGTCAATGACATCTCTGAGCCGCCCCCACTTCTGATGAGTGATACAGAAATAATTATTACCCATTTCGCAGGTTGTTGTAAGAATCAAATAGAAAATAGAGATAAAGGTCTTAGCACGAACCTGGACCATAGTTAGTAGTTAAGTAATATGAATGCCCTTCCTCACTCTACCCACCTCAACTTGCTGCTCTAGTCTGGAAATACGCAGTTCTTCTTTGCCAGAAAGCTGAGGCTCAGGCTTTGATTTATGTGTGCATTTACTTCTCTGACTGTAAAATAGGTTGGCTGGCATTTCAACTCTTGATGATTTACTGTTTACAACAGAAATTTCCATAATCATTTATCGGTTAATTGAGACAGTTTGGGAACTTGTGACTTGTAAGCGTGTGTGCACACACGACTCTAAGTCACGTGAAGGCTGAAGTTATTACTCAGAAATTATTTCTATTCTATAAATCATTCTTCTTCATCTCATCTAGAACCAAAAGGGCTGGGGTGGCCTTACTTGACTAGCGAGCTAATTTCATCTACCCTGTTCTGAACGTGAATATTCTGCAGGGATTCGGGCTTATGATCTCTTCGATTTCAGATCGCACATCGCCAGCACCAGATTCCAAATGCATTTTCTAAGGAAGGATGGGTTGATCAGCAGCCAATTTCCTGTGCCTTTGGACAGTAGTGTGGTTTCGTTCTCACACCTGGCTCTTTCCCTGTCATCACATTTTCTTCCCCAAGGAGCTTCAAACAATGTGACTTTGAGAGAAATGGATTTGGTAGACAAAAAATAAGCCAGGCCATACACAATTTTGATGGAGAGAGGATAGGGAAAACTTAAAGATGTTTTCTTTATACATTTTAGCATTTTTTTTTTACTGGCTGTGGTGATGCTGTTGTTATCATTTTAAACATTTTTATTATGAAATTTTCTAGGCATATTCAAAACCAGAGAATATGAGGAAATGCCTTGTAGCCACCCCCGCCTTGTTTTGCTGGAGTATTTTAAGGCAAATGCAAAACACTGTATATCATTTCACCCCTAAATACTTCAGTTTATGCCTCAAAATAAAAGGATGTTTTGTTGCATAATCACAGTGAATAAATAATTCCTTAATAACATTCATCTAAGGCTTGCCCCATATTTAAATTTTCTGAATTATATTTAAAAATGTGCTTTTACAGTTGACTTGTTTGACTCAGATACTTTATGAAGAGAAATTTAATACTGAGTTTTCAAAGGCCATGCATATTTCTAAAGAATAATTAAATACCGCTGTTATACAATGGGAAAAAAAGAAGACTCCATCAGTACCACGCACTGCCTCCACTCAAATTTTTGACCCTTAAAATTCTACTGTCAGAATGTATGTCCTTTGTGAAAATACAGATCTCTGTACAGAAGTTTTCCTTCATTCGTGAAGCATTAGAAATTTCAGTGTCCAAGAAAACAAGTTTTAAAAGAAATATTAGAAAAATCAGTCAGGGCCCCTGGGTGGCTCAGTCAGTTACGCATCTGCCTTTGGCCAGGCCATGATCCCAGGGTCCTGGGATCTAGACCCGCACCCAGTTCCCTTCTCAGCGGGGAGTCGACTTCTCCCTCTCCCTCTGCCTGCTGCTCCCCTGCTCCTGAGCTCTTGTTCACTCTCTCTCTGACAAATAAATAAATAAAATCTTTAAAAAAAAAAAAGAAGAAGAAGAACAGGGCGCCTGGGTGGCTCAGTGGGTTAAGCCTCTGCCTTCAGCTCAGGTCATGATCTCAGGGTCCTGGAATAGAGCCCCACATCGGGCTCTCTGCTCAGCAGGGAGCCTGCTTCTCTCTCTCTCTGCCTGCCTCTCTGCCTACTTGTGATCTCTGTCTGTCAAATAAATAAATAAAATATTTTTTAGAAAAAAGAAGAAGAAGAAGAAGTCAGTTATTGGACAGGACAAAGACAGTCAGAGTGTCAGGGATTCAGGTGTGAGGGCAGCAGGAACTATAGAGGGAGCTACTTAAAGACCAACATGAGGCTATTTATTTTTTAAAGATTTTATTTATTTATTTATTTGAGAGAGAGAGAGAGAGCATGAGCACTGGGAGGGGCAGAGGGAGAAGCAGACTCCCCACTGAGCAGGGAGCCAGACATGGAACTCTATCCCAGGACCCTGGGATCGTGACCTGAGCCGATGGCAGATGCTTCACTGACTGAGCCACCCAGGCGCCCCCAACATGGAGATATTTAATTGCTTAATCAAAACCACTGATTTCTCTGACCTCTTTCTGTATTGAGGCAACCCGAACCCTAAAAGACTCAATGGTTTTATTTGCTATAGGAATACAAGGTCTACCAGATGACATCCATGAGTTCTGTTGACCCTAACCCTAATCCAGTGGGAGCTCCAGCTCTCAACTACTGCCTGGCATCCAAGAATTTTTCTCTTAGAGAGAGGACAAAAAAAAAAGAAGGCAAATGTAGGTGACTGAATTTAGTAGCATTCCTCAACAGCATGGCAGAGGAAAACTTAGGAAAGCCCCATCTGCTCCCTTGTACATTTCTAGTGGGAGTATAAATTGCCTTGGCAAGCAGAGATTGTTGACAATATGTATTAATAACTTTAAAAATGTGCCTTTGCTTTAAACTGTCAGTCGTACTTCTAGGAAACAAATATTCTTAAAAATAGAGAAATGGTAAGACAAAAAAATACAGTGTGAAATCAACAGATGAAGCAAGTAGGTTTCACACTGAAAAAATAAGCAAGGATAGAGAGGATTTTTTTTTTTAATCTGCAAATAAAACAATGTAAAAGTCATCTAGAACTTTGTATCCTGTAGAAAATATACCTTATTCTCTTCTATTCATGGAAATTTGACCACTGATCATGTACTTAGCCACAAAGAACAATATAACACAGATTTTTAAAAGTAGAGATTTTATAGTCTACCTTCTCTGATCAGAATCTTGTAAAATAAGAAAATAACAAAAATAATAGACCCTTAAATCCTTAATCACTGGGAAATTAAGACACACACCCCTATGTAATTTTAGAATCAAAGAGGAAATCAAACCTGAAATTCTTTATTTTATAGAAAATAATGAAAAAAACACACTTAATAAGATATTGACAGGATACAGTTAAAGCTCTACTCAGGAAAATGTATAAAGATTGAAAATAAATGAGTTAATTTTTCAACTTAAGAGAAACTTGAAAATAATGAAATAAATGAAAAGAAATAAAAAGAGAGGATTTCATTTTTAAAAAGCTGAAATTAATAGAATCAAATTGAAACTATCATACAAAGAATAATTAAAATCAAGAGCAGTTTCTTTGAAAATCCTGATTATGGGAAAAGAGAAAGGAAAACAAAACAAAAAACACAGTACTGACAATGGAAAGGGGATATACTCATAGACAACAGTGTGCTGGTAAACATTTAATAATTCACTCTCAAAAAAAGCCACTATTTGTAGTGCTTGCTGATTTCCATGGTGCAAAGACTCCCACCATGGTGACTTTTAAGCAGCCAACCCAAATAAAAACTCTACCTAAATCATAACTTTTAAATATGCTAAAAAATACCAAAACATCATACTAGGTGGGGAAAATGCTAAAGTCCTTCCCAGATCATGAATAAGGCAAGGATGCTGAAATTACCACTATCATTCGGCAGTGTTTTAATGTTTCAGCTGAGGCAAAAGAAAATGAGAAAATTAAATAATTGGTATAAATATTGGCCTAAGAGACTCTAGGTTTGTTTGGTGTTTTTTTTGTTGTTGTTTTGTTTTGTTTTGGGCGGGGGGTTTGGTTGGTTTGTTTGTTTGTTTTTTGTTAAGAGACTTAATTTGGTAAGATTGTTGTATACAAAAAAATACATAAAATCAAGAGCTTTTCTCCATATGCTGTTTTAAATGGAAATAGAAAAGCAACCCATTCACAACAGGAACAAAAGTCAATCAGAGAAAGACAATTATCTTATGATCTCTCTGATATGAGGAATTTGAGAGGCAAGGCGGGGGGGGGGGGGCCTCCTAGGGTGAAAGGAGGGAGATAAACCATAAGAGACTCTTAATTTCAGGAAACAAACTGAGGGTTGCTGGGGAGTTGGGGGGAATAGGAAGTCGGGGTGATGGACATTGGGAAGGGTATGTGCTATGGGGAGTGCTGTGAATTGTGTAAGACTGATGATTCACAGACCTGTACCCCTGAAACAAATAATACATTATATGTTAATTTTTTTAAAAGATCATAAAATGCCTAAGGATCAATTTAGTAAGAAAGCTATTATACCTATTTGAGGAAAACAATAAATTATTCAAGAGAAGTTCCCCAAAATAAAACTTACAAAAAATGCAGAGATATACCATGATTCTGATTGGGAAAATTTATCATCATTTCTTCCTAAACTTAATAACTGTAATACAGTGATAATCACAATCCAAATTGAGTATATTTTGTAGCTGGATAAAATTATTTTAAAGTTCATGCAGAGAATGAGAACAAAATATCCAAGAATAGCAAGAAAATTATGACAAAGAAGTAGTGGATATCACCAAATATTAGAAGTTACCATAAATCCACTATAATGAAAATAGAAGGTATTGGCATATGAACATCAAATTAAATGAGTGGAACAGAGTAGAATCTAGAATAGGTCCAAGTACATATGGAAACCCAACATAAGGCAATGGTGGCAAATCCATTGAATGGGATAAGGACTGTCATATGAATAAATGGTCTTGGTATAGTAGCTATTTATCTGGAGGAAAACAAAACTCAATATCCTACAATAAGCTGCAAAACCTTATATCCTAAAATAAACTCCAGATCTATTAAAGACTTGAAATACAAAAAAAAAAAAAGAAAGAAAGTCACTAAAAATATGAAAAGAAATTTAGGGAGGGGAGACCTTCCTACACAAGCCAGAAGAAAAAAAAATACAAAAGCTATACAAGCAAATAAATGGCAAACAAAAAAAAATCACAACACAGTGACATAAAAGGTTTATATCACTAATATAATGATACATTAGATAGATGATAGATAGATAGATAGATAGACCAACCTCTATCGATCTCTAGTCGCCCCTCACCTAAGCAGCATACTCTCCCTGGGCATTTTCATTTTCATGGTTTCAAGTGTGAACTATATGCTGATCACACAAGCATAGACTGATTCCCCTTTAAATTCACAGTGCCCAGGGGCACCTGAGGGGCTCAGTCAGTTAAGCACCCAACCTTTGATTTAGGCTCAGGTCATGACCTCAGGGTCATGAGCTCAAGCCCCGCATCGGGCTCTGTGCTGGGTATGGAGCCTGCTTAAGATTCTCCCTCTCCCTCTGCTCCTCCCCCCTCCCGCCCCCCATTCATGCTCTTTCTCAAAAAATATATAAAACAAGCAAACAAATAAATCAGTTCATAGTGTTCAGCTTCACATGGGCTCCCAATGTTTCCTACTGATCCTATTATTTCTCTTAACAGCTCTCTCTTGATCCATGCAGTGGATTCGACTCTTAGTCCTCCAAGTTCCATCCTCACCATCTCCTTTCTCACTTATAGTAAAAACACAGCAAATGATTTTACATTTTTCTTCACAAAGAAAAAAGAATTCACCCTAGAGAATTCCCTCCAATTCTCACAACAAACCAATAAACAAACATATCCGCTTCCTAAACCATCCTTCCCTCCTGTCTGTTACAAAGAAGCGAGATCTCTCATCCCCTACTAGAAAGTTCATTCCTCTGCCTGTGCTCTGCCTCCCATCCTCTCCCGGTCCTTGCTTGATTCATCTTCCCCTCTCTTTCCTCCATTCAAGTTCTCCCTGTCAAGTGGCTCCTTCCCACTGGCAGTTAAAGGTATTTATGTCTCTCCTCTCATTAAAACAAAAAAGATCATTCATTTACTTCTTCTGTAAATACTATACTCTCTTCCCTCAGGTTCCATGGCCCTAATTCTGTTAGTTGTCCTCTGGTCACTCCAGCTCTTTTGCCTGTGCTTTAAGATGCCAGTATTCTGAGAGTTCTAATACACAACTCTCTTATGGGATCTCACCCACTCTCTTATGGGATCTCACCCACTCTCTTACGGGATCTCACCCACTTCTAAGGCTTCAATACCATCTATATGACAGTGCCTTGTTTATCTTTTATTTTTTTTAATTTTTAACTATCCAGCTATCTAGATAGTTAACTATCCATCCACCCAACAAATGTGCACCGAGCCCCTACTATATATACACCAGGCACTGTGCTATGACAGCCACCTACCTGGTCCCTCCATCTTCGAACTTGAATCTTCTCAATGTGGTCTTAACCCAGCGGCCAGGCATCATAATCTCTTTAAAGACACGCTATTCCCATGCTTGAAATGGCTTCACACTAACTTTTAATTGGCTTTCCTCTGACCTTGGGATGAATTCCAAACTTCTTAACAGGAGCCTTAAGGTCTTTTGTGATCAGGTCTCTTCCTGCCTCTCTAAATCTCATGTGCCATCACATCCATTGCATAAGTCACTTAGTTATCTGCATTTCCTCATCTGAAATAAATGGGGATAATGACAGTGCCTATCTCAGAGGTAGCTGAGAGGATGAAATGAGATAATGTCTGTGAAGCACATAGCACAAGAGCACATACTATGCATCAGGGAATGGTGGCTACTGATGATATAGGGACTATCATGTTGCATTCTTCAGCCTCCCGCTCCTCTGAACACTTTTTTTTCAGATTATTTATTTCTTTATTTGACAGAGAGAGAGAGAGAGAGATCACAAGTAGGCAGAGAGGCAAGCAGAGAGAGAGGGGGAAGCAGGCTCCCCACTGAGCAGAGAGTCCAATGCAGGGCTCAATCCCAGGACCCCAGGATCATGACCTGAGCCGAAGGCAGAGGCTCAACCCACTGAGCCACCCAGGCGCCCCTCCTCTGAAATCTTAACAGCACGTGCAGTTAGTATCACACAATTTCACACTCGATAATGTCCTTGAAGACAAAGACAGTGACTTACGTACCTGCTCTAAGTCCCCAGAGCACTTCAAACTAACTAAGCACGCAGTGGAGTTTAATAAATACCTTCTGATTGGGACGCCTGGGTGGCTCAGTTGGTTGGGCGGCTGCCTTCGGCTCAGGTCATGATCCCAGCGTCCTGGGATGGAGTCCCACATCTGGCTCCTTGCTCAGCGGGGAGCCTGCTTCTCCCTCTGCCTCTGCCTGCCACTCTGTCTGCCTGTGCTCATGCTCGCTCCCTCTCTCTCTCTTTCTAACAAATAAATAAAATAAAATCTTTAAAAAAAAATAAAATAAAAATAAATAAATACCTTCTGATCAAGGTTCACAGAGGAAAAAGTGATGTAGGGCTTACTGACTCTCTATAAGGGTAGCTGCTATTTAAAAGACCATAAATAATAAACACCAAAACCCAGGGAAGGGGGGCACCTGGGTGGCTCAGTGGGTTAAAGCCTCTGCCTTCAGCTCAGGTCATGATCCCAGGGTCCTGGGATCAAGCCCCCCATCGAGCTCTCTGCTCAGCGGGGAGCCTGCTTCCTCCTCTCTCTCTCTCTGCCTGCCTCTCTGCCTACTTATAATCTCCACCTGTCAAACAAATAAATAAAATCTTAAAAAAAAAACAGGGAAGGTCATTTGCTTTCACCTACTGAGCTAATGACACATTACTGGGTTAGCAGGTTAGCAGCTGTACAGTGTGTTAGCATTAAACATGGATTTACTGGAGGTCAGTGGTTTTCTTCACATGGGTTTGCTACCAATACCCTGTTTTTGACAGAAATCGAGTATAAAAGCATGAAGATGTTTAATTCTACTCCCTGGTGTGCAGACAATATGCAATTTGCCTACTCATGTGTGGGATCAGATTTTTTTTCTTTTTTGCTTCTTAAATATAAATGTTCTCTCTGTGCTACCAATATAACATAGAACCCATTTCATTCGAAAGCCAATGGAATCCTCTTAAAATAGTTTGTATTCCTTGGCTGATGACTGGGTGGCAATCAGAATCCCAGAATAGCCCCAGGAAGCTAGAAAATTCAGAGCTCTTCGGATGCTAGAACACCCCACAAATTTGGCAAGAATTCCATTGTGTGTGCACTCGGTAGTAAACTGGCACACTGTGATTGTTTTCCCCTTCGTTTTCACATACTTTCTGACTACCTCCCATTTGTGATCCTCTCCTGCCTTGTCCTCTCACCTCTCTCTAATCGTCCTCGTGTCCTGTGACTGCCTCTCCACCTGACATGTTTCTAGAAAGACATCTTTGTGAGCTCCTCTGCCCGCTGATCTGTGCCAGTGCGCAATTACCCGGATATAGAGTGGGCGTGGAGGAGCTAAAGGTGGAACTCTGGGGCTCTATAGGACATGGACTCCCATTGGTCCAACGCAATTTTGTAGCTAAAGCTTTACTGGTTTAGAAATTATTCCAAAGCCAGTGATTGTCTCGTGCCTTTGATGTTGCTAAGGAGAAGCTGGAAACCGGCATGGGATATAAAGGAAATGAGAAGAGAAACCTGCTCTGAACACAAGAGACAACACTTCCAATTGGGGGAAACAAAAGGCAGTCTCCTCCTGTTGTGTCCAGGTTTCTCCTTCTTTATGTGGAAAATACCAAGGGTTTGTGAAGAACCCTCTGAGGGAAAAAACGACAACAACCACCAGAGGTCAAAGAGGACCTCATGGCCCAGTTTAAAAATTAATTTTCTCACTGGACATACATTCTTCTTTCCACATATGCCCTCTTAACAATATCATCCCAAAACACACACACACACACACACACAGAGACATGAGACAAACACCAGGCTGCCATCTACAGAACAGACAGATGCATATAGCAAGTGCAAAGGCATATAAGATCATGGGCATGCTCTATGAAAGCGTATCACCACAAAGAAAGGCACGCCCAGGGCGCCTGGGTGGCTTAGTTAAGCAGGATCCCAGGGTTCTGGGATCGTGCCCTGCATCGGGCTCCTAGTTCAGTGGGAAGCCTGTTTTTCCCTCTGCTTCTGCCCTCCCCCCACTCATACACTCTCTCTCTCTCTCTCTCTCCCTCTCAAATAAATAAATAATTTTTTTAAAAGGCACACTCACATATTGCTCCAGATACACACCAGGCCATTCCCACATGGACCCACACTCACATAACACACCAAGGCTGGTTATGCAGATAGACATCTATCCTTACCCTGAGCTTAAGCACAATAATCAGCAACGTGCAAAAGGCGGTACATAGAGCCACTGACTGACGAATCTTGTCAGCTTTTTCGCTTCACTTTCAATACAGCATGTGGTTATAAGAGCGGGGACTCCAGAGTCTGGCTGGATGCCAACCCTCCCTCTGCCACTTATCCATGACTTTCTGCAAATTAGTTACCTGCCCCGTGTCTCAGTTTGCCCAGCTGCAAACTGAGAATCGTAACGGTACTTCCCACACCAGGTTATTGTGAGGATTAAATGAGCTAATGCACACCAAGCCCTTGGCAGGAATGAGAGCTTCCAGAACTGCCTGAGAATGGGGTACACTTGGATGGGAGATACAATCTGAGAGGAGTAGTGGGCAGGGGCTGAGGTGTGGAGCAAAGAGCAGATTCCCTGGGCATACGTGCACTTCTCAATAATTTCTACCAAAGGACAGGGGTCCACCATTATAAGTGACAATGGACCCACTCTTTTATCTGAGGAAATCTGTGTATTTGCAGGTTTGGGGTATTGTACTTATGCGTTGGCTGTTTCAATGTGATAACACTGAGTCCGCTTTTGAGAGTACATCTTTGCTGTCGACCTCTCCTGTAACTATTAAGGGGAACATGTGTGGTGTGGAGACCGCTTCCATCTGGCAACACGCTCATGCACGAGCCTTGAAGGAGGACCCCACCGAGCCATCTCGGGAAGGAAGTGCATGTCCCACAGTAAACTGCCCGTGTGACTCGGAGCTATGTCAGTAACCTAGAGCTGCCCGCTCTATTTTCAGCCCTCACTTGGGTCTCACAGCACAAAAATAATCAGAGCAAGTACAAGTGCTTTGACAGTGGATGGTCCTGCTTCCTTCCGCCAACTCCAGAGGCAATCCTCCCTCTGCTTCCCTGTGAAGGGCTGTGAGGACAGAGCTGCTCCGGACTCTCAGAGATCTGTCCCTGAGAGGCTTGCCATGGACCAAGCCTCCAAAGAGAGCAGTGATGCCTCTACAGCTGTTTAATGAAGGGAAAAAAAATTTTTTTATCTTCTTGCATCCTTGGGTTCGTCATCTGTAAAACAAGAGTGCCACCAGTGGTACCACAGGGTTGTGGAATCAGGGACAAGAATGCCTCTAGTATGGAGCATTAGGATGCTTTCCCACTCCCAAACCCTGCTCACCCTTATCACACAGCTAGACTTCTCTAGACAGGCGGGGGCAGAAAGAGCATTTCTTTTTTTTTTTTTTTTTTAAGATTTTATTTATTACAGAAAGAGAGCATACACGAGTAGTGGGGAGGGGCAGAAGCAGAGGGAGAAGCAGGCTCCCCGCTAGGCATGAAGCCCAACTTGGAGCTCGATCCCAGGACCCTGAGATCCTGGCCTAAGCAGAAGGCAGATGCCCAACCGACTGAGCCACCCAGGCACCCCCGGAAAGGGTATCTCAATGGCTATGTTCATGTCTGTTGTCACGGTGGTGGCTTTTTGTCTTTGTTCTGGTTTGGTTTGGTTTTGAAGGGGTTACATTGAGGCAAGAAAGACTGGAGGTAGGTAGGGGTAGAACTGGAAACATTTAAAGGTACAGAGTGGGCTTGACAGGACTTTCTCTTGAATTACTAGAATTCCACCAACTTTCCAAGGGCATGCTGGAAATGGGGAACCTGGGTGGGCTGGGCAAAGAGCGGAGCCAAGAGGGGATCCAAAATGAGGCAGGTGTTCTGGTCATTCGGTGAGTAACCTGGAATTTGCACACTGAGAAACGGGAACTGGAGGAGGAAGCAGCAGATGGGAAATGGGGCTATAAAATGAGCTCCACTGCACCAAAGAAAGTGCAAAAACAGAACGAGAGTGCATGCCTCTATGAACTGTTTTGACTATGAAAACATGACTCCACCAGACAGCTTATATGTCCTACAGATGTGGGGCAGGAGAAGAGGAAAAACAATATTAAACTAACCCATTTTAGCCTTACAACCTGCCATGTGTCCATACTCTCCAAATGTTTCAAATGCAGCAGTTCACGTCCTTGAATTTTTTATTCTGCTGGAATTTAGCAAGAATTGTCAAAGAGTATGTTTGAAAAAGAATGGAACGCTTTAGATGACTGAAAAATTATAAAGTGCTGGCTTTCCTAGTATAAAAATAGGCTCTGCCCACACCTTGGATTCCGCAGTTGATTTAAGTTTTTCATCTATATTAAATGTCAATTACCATATACTTAATAGGATTCAACATAATACACTGAATTAATCATTTCAGTGGTATAAATGAATGGACTGACTAGGTCACTATGCACTTATTTTTCATTGTTCGTGGAAATCATTTTTTCCATCTATAATTCCACATTGGTTTCAAAATAGCTATTTTATTCTCACCAGGTGCTAGTAGCCCAAATCTTCCTCGGGAGCTGTTAAGTAGGCTCCACTTGCTCTGTGATCTCTCACAAAAATCCAGAACATTTTGGCTACTAAACCTTTTTAAAATCCCAAAGAACTCTCTTGTTTTAAAACCACGAGAAATGAAAGTATGTGTCCCCTCCCTAAAACTTTTTTTTTTTTCTTTTTGTCTTTGCTTAGAGGCAGTAATCAAGAGGGATCTGGGCAGGATAATAGGTGAGTTTACTTAAGTATCAAATTAAAGACTCCCTTCAATATTCTTGCAGAAGGGCAGGGGACTTTTTCCCCACTAGGTAAAACTTAATTTGGTAACTGAAAACGAGCAGCTATGGAGCGCAAGACCCCTTTCTACTGGGCCACATTTGCGGAGATGCAGGTGGGTTATTGAATAGGGTCATATGGCTGATATCTCCGACATTTTTAGTGCTGCAATTTGCTACACCGCCCTTCCTGAGGAGTGTTCTAGTTCATGTACATTAAATTTGAAATTGATGGTGAGCATTCGGGAATCACTGTCCTCCTCACCCTCAGAAATAAAGATAAATACCTCTAGAAGTCTGGAGGTCTGGGAGAGGAATCTCTGGCAAAGGAGTGGTGCCCAGAAATACCACTCAGTACTACAACAGCTGACAGCTGCTCCGACTATTCTACTCCTCTCACCACAACAGGAATTACTACGACCATTTATTGAGCCTTGACTATGCCAGGTACCGTGGCAAGGGCTTTGCATGAGGTACATTTCCCTTTAAGGTAGGATTAGTCTAGGTTCTACAGATGATGAAACCGAACACGGAGTAGTTACACGCCCAAGGTTACAACAGAGAGCAGGACCCCATTCGTCCAGTTCCAAAGCTACCAGGGCACGCTGCATCCAAGAACCAACGTACCATTTCTGGAAGGACAGAATTGTAGAAACTGGGGCTTTGGAGCTAGGCAAGAGGGCCCTGGGTTGGAAAGGTGGCTGGAAGCCAAGTGAGAAAGGGAAATGAGGCACGTGTGGTGTGAGTCAGAGTAGACCTGGTGACTCCTGCTAGCAGCTACCCGGTCACAGAATAAACGACTAGAGCTTACATGTGTGTTTGTGAGTCAGATCGTCCTGCACTTCAAAAGGTTGATAACCACCACTCTACTTCTCTTTTTCACCTTCGTCATCAAACTCCTGGTGGTCTGCATTTCCTTACAACTTAACTTTCTCCTTGACCTCTCGGAGTCTGTCTTCCATCCTCGCCTTTCCACTGAGCCTTCTCTCTTAGAGGTCACTAATGGTATCTTCCCATATGATGTTGCCACTACTGCAAGGGCCTCTATCAAACCTTCCACACCTTGAAGGCTTCTATTCCTTTGCTGTTTTGATCCTCTGTTTTGCCAGTGCTCCTCCTCCCTTCTGTTTTTCATTTCTCCTTTGCTCTCCTCTGGTGTTCCCATACCTCACTCGCACCCCTTACTCACTCCAAACCATCCTCACGATGGGCCAGGAACCACTGGGGATGGACAAGAAACATCAAGCAGTGTGTGCCTTGGCTTTGTCAAAGGAAGCACAGTGGGGTGGTCAGGGACCCAGGCTCTGGAGCTAAAGCACCTGGATTCAAACCCCCACTCGGTTACCTCCTAGCAGCATGACCTTGCTAAATCACTTCAATCCCCCTATATCTCAATGTTTTACCTGTAAAGCAGGAGTAATAATAGTGTTTACCTCATCGAGTTGTTGGAAGGATGAAATAAGTTTCCATATATGAAGCGCTTACTTGGAACATTGAAAATCTTCATTAAGTGTTATTTATTATAGTCTGTACAAAGGCAATTTCTAAAATGTTGATTATTGGGGCGCCTGGGTGGCTCAGTGGGTTAAGCCGCTGCCTTTGGCTCAGGTCATGATCTCAGGGTCCTGGGATCGAGTCCCGCATCGGGCTCTCTGCTCAGCAGAGAACCTGCTTCCTCCTCTCTCTCTCTCTCTCTCTCTCTCTGCCTGCCTCTCTGCCTATTTGTGATCTCTCTGTGTGAAATAAATAAATAAAATCTTTAAAAAAAAAATTTAAAAAAAAAAAAAAATAAAATGTTGATTATTTCCACAAATGAATTATTTACTTCTGATATTTAAATTTTTTTAAAGATTTTCTTTATTTGAGAGAGAGACAGAGAGAGTGAGCACGAGCATGAGACTAGCAGAAGGGCAGAAGGAGAGGGAGAAGCAGACTCCCCATTGAGCAGGGAGCCTGATGTGAGGATTCCATCCCAGGACCCCAGGATCATGACCTGAGCTGAAGGCAGACGCTAAGCCAACTGAGCCTCAGGTGACCCTTAAATTTTTTTTTAAGATTTAGTTATTTTGAAAAAGGGAGAGCACACAGGTGGGAGGGGCAGAGGGAGAGGGAGAGGGAAACTCAAGCAGATTCCTTGCTGAATGTAGAGCCCGGCACGGGGCTTGATCTCATGACCCTGATATCACAACCTAAGCCAAAACCAGGAGTCAGATATATAACCAATTGAGCCACCCAACTGCCCCTCTGATATTTTAATTTTTAAAAGGTACACCATTCATCAGTAATCTCATAAAAAGTTCCACACTCTCCACTTATCTCGGGAAGGTCAGCTTGTTGTTGAGCTGATCTGTCCTGGGTCTCCTTGTTCTCAACTTTCTCCATGGCTTTATGTGCCACTTAAGTTCTGATGAATCCTAAGTCTTTCTCACTTCCCCAGACCTCTCTCCTGACCTCCAGATCCAGCCAGCCAGCTGCCTACTGGGCATTTCTTACCTATCCGGCTCACAGTGCGACAAACCTCTTGTGTCTAAGAAGACCTCCAATTGTATTTCCTGACTTACTTAGAAGGCCACACATCCATTCAGCGACCCAAGCCAGAAACCTGGGGATCAGCCTACTATTCTCTCACCCTTTCACCCATCACATCTAACTGATCGCCAAGTAATACTGATACAGGAGTGTTTTAAATGTATCCCCTCCTCCCTAACGCTACTACCACACTACCTTAGGTTGGGCCTCGGTCCCTCCCTGCATCAGTAAAAGCCACGTAACTGGTCACTTTGCCATCACTTTTGATATTTGGCCCCTGTTCCACTGGGGAGCTGGTGCTCCAGCCAGAGCAATCCTGAAATGCAGGTCTTATCCGGTTATTCCCCTGCTTTAAATCCCTCCCTGGCTCCCCAGAGTCTTCAGGACCAAGTTCAAATACCTACACAAAGCCAACAAGACCCTTCATTATCTAGGCCCTAGCTACTTCTTCACCTCTTGCAATGAATGAGTCTCCCCTGTCACATTCTAGCTTCACCAAGATGTGCCCTACACAGCTCTGTGCTCTTGACCCTTCCATGTGCTTCCATGGGGTCCCCTTCACCACCTAACCTCACTCTCGTTGGCAAAATTCTACCCTTATTTTTTTTTAATTTCCATTCTGCTGTCTTTCCTAAGTCCCTCGGGCAGACTTGGGTGTTTCTTTCTCCACGCTAGCCTGTCATCTCGCACTTACCTTCGTTGCAATAATTACCACTTCACATCGTATTTGACACTTTATCTGTCAGGTAAGTTCCCTCGAGTTGAAGACAGGGACTGTTTCCTATTTATCTCTACCACCCAGTGTCCGCCCAGGGCACAGCATACCATTTTGCCCAGACGACAGGCTCTTTTATACCTCTCTGCTCTCTGTCTCCGTGGAGGGAGTCATTTATCTTTCCTCCCTAAACATTTGGCTAAAATGCATTTTATCTGTGAGATTTTTCCCTGAGTACACTGACTTCCCTCTCCTCACTCCTTCATTTCATCATGTCCTCAGGGCTTGGAGAAGACTCTTCCAACAAACAGGTTTGTGCTTTAATGCTTTCGATTCGATTCTTGCTCCTAGCTCAACCACTCTAAAACGTTTAGGGATCATCTGCTGAAATCATCCGCAGAAGTGTGGTTTTAAAAATTCATTTCCGTTCAAACCCATATTTTTTTTTAATGCTTGGAGAAGCAGTCAGGCTTCTTGCCCTTCCCAAACCAAATACCCTGTCAGTGTGCGATATGGACAGAAAGAACGGAGAACACCGAGTCATCTACAGTGAGACTTCTGAAAGCAAATGAGGCGACGACTGAACTAAGGGAAGCCACCCAGCTCCTTAAAAGGCTTCAGAAGGACCAGAAAGAAATCAATCTGCCCATGGGACTTCGAGAATGGACTAACCCGTTGGACTGCTGAAAACAGATGCCACACAAAATATCCAAGGAGATGCTTTCGTCAGCTCGGTGCCCTGAAACTTACCCAGGAGACTAAAGAAGTAAAAATGGAAAGGCTACACTCCCTACACTGCGCGCTGCTTCCTAAATACTCCTCTCTTTTACTAGAAACTGTATTTTCCCGAGCTAGACTCAAAAGATCTTGGAGGCCAGTAACAGCATATGTTTCTTTTATAGTTCCCAAGTTGCCCACCCCACTAAGTACGTAGTGTTGGCTCAAGAAATGCTTTGTTGTCCACTGACCCATCCCCAAGTACTTAACTATTTTTCTTCCCCTCGATATTTTCAGGAATGCTTGTTATTCACAAAAGAGTGCAGTCTTGGAGGCCAAGAGGAAATATTCATCTGTTGGTATACATTTTCCCTTGGCTATGCATTAAACAGAGATTTCCTTTGGAAATGTAAACAAAGGATGCCTGATGAGAAAGGACAAAGAACTATATATAGAGATCAAGTGGCCAGAGTGTGGGGGGAGGGGGTCAAAGCATGGCCCTCCCTTAACCAATTTAAGGGAGTCTTCCTTCGGTTCCTGCCTCCTTCCCATGCTCTCTAGCCCCAACCAAAAAATAGTTTCCAACTGCCTATCCCCTGAATTCTGGAAGCTGGGCAGCAACTGGAACAGGCTGATTTACTAAGGAATTCAGCTAAAAAATCTGTAGTGATCCTAATCTCTGTTTCTGTAATAATAGGAAGACTGCAGCTTTGTTTACTTTCTGGGGAGAATAGAGAACAAGAAGAAAGAACCAGGAGAGAGGCAGTATTTACAGCCCCTTTATGAAAAGTCAATCTAAGACAAAAACATTCGCAGACAATAAGGAAGGGGAACAGGTTTGGCAGGAAAATAGTCTATTCCAGTTTTCTCAGAAGTGCCTTAGCTGGTCTCCTCCACCCCCGCCCAACGTGAAAGGCCTGGTTCACACTGTGAATAGAGTCTTTCCCTATAGACAAAGCTGGATTCGATAGAACGCCAAACACACAAACGCACGCGCGCGCGCGCGCGCGCGCACACACACGACACACAAATTCACATCACCCTTTAGTGTCTGGTTCTCATGACAGCCAGTCTCCTACTATTTATTTCATTGTGTAAAGTATTTAGAAGCATTTATGAGGTCTCAATTCCCTTCTTTAACTGCATTTTTAATCCCGGGGCTTGTTCCAAAGCCTTCTGGACACACAGGCTCTGTGCTGAATGAGTATAATAAGTACCCTGGACTCACCCTATTATTATGGGGAAGTTTAGGGCACATCCCTAACCTTTCAGAAGGGATGATGTCATAGAACACAGCCATGCTCTTGAATCCTAAACTGGAGGGCCTATGGAGTTAACTCCCCAAATACTCTCACCCTTGATGTGTAACATCGGATCTCGTGGTTCTTTGGCAACCGTCGGTTACCAATTTTATGCCACTGTCTCTATTGCCCGCACGTGTATATCCGTAGCGGGGTGGATTTGTGCAGCGTATAAGCCATCCGAAGGCAGATATCGTGCCCGCCCGTGCTGTTTTCTTTGTACCTGGTACAAAGCCGTGCATAAGCAAGTATTGGCAAAAGGTGACCTTTTGTGTGGCAGAGGAGACAGCGGCCTACGCAATGGATTTAACAAGCATCTCTAAGGGAGCCTCTTAAGCCCCTCTTTGGCTGGTTCATCGCAGGACGGCTCTTCCCTCCCATTTGGTTTGTACCTGGCAACACTGCTGTCATCTCCTGCAAAGCTCCAGCCAGAGGACCGACTTCAGAAAGGTACTGTTAAGACATCGCCTGTTACCTAGAGGGCCAGAATGAGTCCTCCTCTATTAACACAAGGATGCATTGTTTTATGAGACTAGCTCCTCCTTGCTGCTTGAAAAGAGTGGGGCCCTGAATACAAAGGTCTGGCGGGAGCAGTGGGCAGGAAAGGGCTGGAATCGGGCTCTGTCTGGATGAGGCTGGTCAGAGTGATCAACTTCCCAGGGGTGGGATGATAAGATGTCAGAGAGGTCTCAGGGCAAATAAGCAATGAAAACAAACTGCTTACTTTGCTAATTTGACTACGACTTACACTATACTTAATAGTCTTTTTGATGAGAATGAGGAAGGTGATAATTATAATTTCTAACAACGTTTTATTCACTATTAGCTGTTACCCCACCCTCAGCCATGAGAATTCTAAGCCAAGGGATCCCTTATCTTGTCTCCTGCTTACAATACTTCCTTGTCTCTCCACCAGTGTGGGTTTCTTATACTGTAATCTGACAGCATAATCAGAAGCTTTGATAGAGTGGAACAGAGAGGGAGTCTGAGTAGCTAAAAAGCACTTTAAAATGCCTTCTGTTTTGTTTCTCCCCACGCAGTAAAGGATAAAATCAAAGACCAAAGAAGAGAATAAAAAATGTAGCTCGCAGAATCATGACCCGTGAAATCTGGAAGACACATAGAAGGTCAGGGAGTCAGTTGAATCCCTTATTTTCACAGGTAAGGACCCTGAAGCAGAGTTGCTGGGTGACTTACTCAAATTCATATCAGCGGTTAATGGCAGTGTCAAGACTGGAACCGTATTTTGTAACTTACATTCCAGGGTTCTTTCTTTCCATTCCTTGGGCTTCTTCCTAACTGTCCTGCTACATTTCCACAATCTCGCCCCTGAGTTAGCAGTGTCCTCTACCCCCTCCATATAGCACCACTCTCCTCCACAAACAGAGTGCCCAGCAGGGATTAAATTGTTATGGTACGCTCATCATCCAAGTACACCCTCCTTTAAGAAATGCAAGACCTGGGTATTGCACTGAGGAGGGCACGTGCTCTGATACGCACTGGGTATTATACTTAACTAATGAATCATTGAACACTGCATCAAGTACTAATTATGTACTATACAGTGGCTAACTGAGCATAATTTTAAAAAATTAAAATTAATTAATTAATTTTAAAAAAAGAAATGCAAGACCTGAAGACATCCAATTAGGAGTGCTTACTTGTATAAGACAATTCTTTTTCTTACTAGAAGATTCTCACATTCCCTTAAGTAGAAATCCCTAGGTAGGTTTTACCTTGAACCACCACATTTATCTGTCATACAAGGAAGCTTAGAACTAGACCATGAGGTTGTAAATAGAATTAGAAACCTTTTCATCCAATCACTGCCCAGGAAGAATGCTATAACATTTTATCTGACCGGCTTTAGACTTGAAGCCTTACGGTTACCTCTTTAACAAAACCAACACAAAACCAAATGCTATAGCTGAGGTCCCGTGCTCTTGAGAAAGAGAGAGAAATAACATCTTTCTTTCATTACATCCACTGAACTGATGAAAAGACTGACTCCTCTTGTAAGCTCTGCTCTTTGATGTGCCCTGACGTAGGTGACAGGCTTCGAAAACCTTAGACTGGTATGACACTTTACAATTCACAGACAATTTGAACAGAGAGAACATTTGTTGATGACAAGAGCAAGTGGGATGGTGATGAGTGAGTACCAAGTGAGGTGCATGGGGACAAAGGGAGGAGAGGCTAGGAACAGGAGAAGCAGTCCTGATAAGTACTCTCACAGACACGATACTGCCCGGAACGAACCTCGCCCTACTCCAAGGACTCCGGATTCCCAGCTGCCCCTGTGAAACCTCAGTGATCTCTTTAGGGAGCTAAGATGTCCAGTTTGATGAGAGAAGAAACACACTGCATGTTAGATTCTCATATTGCCTGCCGCTTAGAAAGGAGAACGGATTACCCCCTGGACTGCTGTCTCCCCAGTTCATCGCCCCCACCCATCTATTTCCGTTTAAACAATAGCCATCTGCCATTTTTCTTGGAACAAGCATCCTAAGGGAATGAGACTTCCCAGAACTATCACTGAGCCCTTCACTCCAAATGGCTGAGCTACACTCTTGACAAAACTCAAGTATACCCCCAAGGATCACCTGATCCGGTCCCCTGAAAGAATCACAAAAGTTTCCATTACATACCTCAACTTGCTGGCAGATCTGTATTAGTTTGGCCATTTGATTTTCTAGTTCACTGTTGCGTTTAACCAGGTTGGTGAGGTTCATCTCCAGAGTTTGCTGCCATCGATGAGAGTAGGAAGCCAGAGGGAAACAGGGAAGAGGGGAAAAAATAAGAAACGTTCAGTGAGCTTGAGAACCCATATTAATGTGGAGATCATTCAGTCAGTTGACAAAGAGTCAACCGACTCATTTCAAAGAGACACTGAGCACTTGCTGTGTGGGCCAAGCACTCTCCTAGGTGCTAATTCATAACACTGTGCATTTGCTCCAGGCTCTCGTTATTGCAGGAAAGATGACATTGATGACTTCGTGGATGTAGGAATTTAATGATATTAAGACAACTTTATGTTTTCTACAAGATTTTTAACTTTTTAAAGTATTTCATAGTATTTAATTTTGCCTTCACAGTAACCCAGGGACACAAGGAGAAGAGGTATTATCCTCTCTTTTACAGATGAGGAGACTAAGGGAACTCTGTTGAACAAACAGTACTTGCAGACACTATGCTAGGCAATTTCATCTAATAACCATAACAGTCCATGAGGTAGGCTACATCAGCATTGAGGACTGAGCTTCAGAATGGGGGCAGTGTTCTTTGCTGTCCTGTAATTAGTAGATGACAAAGCTGGGACTAGAACCCAGTTCTCTAGCCTTGGTCACAGCTTTGTCCCAGTATTCATGACTTTTTTCTTATTTTTTTTTTCTTGGAAACATTTGAGATTTATCAGTAGGTTCCTTCAGGGAAAAAAAAAAGATGGTATTTTAACTGTGAGATTCATCAAAATCGAACATTGTATCTCACAGCTTCCCTCCTTTGGCTCTAAGGAATAGTCCCTGGAGATGACAGACTTCAAAACTTGATGCCTGGTGTATCAAGGTAGGATGCCCATTGCTTAGGATTGCTTACTGGGACATAGATCCTTTCACTACATTACAAGCACTTTGCAAATCTCTTTAAAATAACAGAAGTACAACAGTACTCAGAACTCTCAGTGTATTTTCCATTGAGCAAGCTACTCCCTCCCATTCCTTATGTGGAAAAAAAAAAAACAGAATGTTAGTCACTCTAGGTTGATAATGGGCTTTTATATTCCTTCCCATTCCCAAGTCTTCTGCTCTGGTGGCTGCTTCTCCTCTAGAACCAGTCCCCAAATCCACTTCTTTCTTACTCTCCACCCCAATACCCCCACAAAGTCTGTTCCAAATGTAATACCCCATCTTCTTGGCCCTTATTCTGCGAACATTCCATCCCTTGGTTGTGTACACTGCTTTGTCGCTGTCTCCGTAACGCAAAGTCCATGTTTTTTGATAGGAGGGAATGGGGGGGGGCAAAAGGAAGTGGGGGAACAGGGAGAGGACTCATGTACTTGGCCCCTTTCTTGTCCACTAAGAGCTGTGTGTGGCTCCTTAGTATTCTTGGCACTGGCCCATGAGTCCATCCCAGACAATGTATTCCCATAGACATATGTATTTCTAGGATGAGCGGTCTGATCTCCCTTGTTCTCAAACTGGATTATGAGAACCAGCTTAATCTTTGCTTCCCTTCTTGCCAGATCTCCCTTGGTTTCTTTGGCTTTATTTCCATGGAAGTGATTTTTCCCCATCTATTCCACTGTTCTTGGCTTGGGCACAGGGTCTCCCCTGGCTTCTTTAACTCCCCAACCATCTCCATCGTGGCCTTCTCCTTAGCAAGGTTAAGCCAAGTGAAGAAGGGAGAAAGAAGGGCAGCAATTGTTGATTTGGACACGCTCTCTAAGCTAAGTAGATGTCATGAGATAAAAAAAAGAAATGGCAGAAGTTCAGAGATTGAATACAACAAAAGGTAATGAGCACCTGCTCTGGTGAGGGGGCAGTGAATTCCAAGAGAAAGAGGAGGGGAAGCAAAGGTGGGTCTTGAAGGACAAGGGGGATTTTAACAAACAGAGATAGAAGAGGACAGGATGTTCTATGCACAAGTAATAACCTGAGTGAAAGGGAATAAAGTATAAAGACGGGCTCAGGGAAGAGAGGTTGAATTTGGCTATAACAGAGGGTACAAGCGAGGGGGGGGCAAGGTTGGAAATGCAGCTGGAGGTTCTGTTTTGAAGGTCTCAAATGCCTAGGTAGGGAGTTTATACCTATTTTTATTTTCTAGCAGTGGGGACTTGCCAAAGCCTTTGGAGCAAGACAATGACATAATCTGGGCCACATTTATGAACTCAACCTACCAGCAATAATGTGTGGCCAGACTGAAAAAGGAGAGCCTAGGGGCAGGGACACTGGCTAAGAGGAAGCTGTCATGTTCAAGGCAGTTGGTACTGCAGGTCTGGGCCAAGCTGAGAGGATAATCGAGAGAAACACGTTTCGAGAAAGGACTTGTCACTGTCCACTACGCAGAGACGACAAGAAATAGGAGGACTAAGTAAAAGCAGTTGGATTTGGTAATTACAAGTCACCAGTGACCCCTGAAAAAGGCATTTCAGTGGGGTTTGGAAGCAAATGCGAAAAGGAACAGAGGCAGGGAGTCCCTCAGTAGTGACAACGTGGAGGTGGCAAGTGTGGACCCCTCTTCAAAAATCTGGCTGGGGGGGCACCTGGGTGGCTCAGTGGGTTAAAGCCTCTGCCTTCAGCTCAGGTCATGGTCTCGGGGTCCTGGGATTGGGCCCCACATCGGGCTCTCTGCTCGGCGGGGAGCCTGCTTCCCCTTCTCTCTCTCTGCCTGCCTCTCTGCCTACTTGTGATCTCTTTGTCAAAATAGATAAATAAAATTTAAAAAAAAATCTGGCTGGGGCTGGGTGGGGTGTTAAGACAGAACTATGGTTCAATGAAACGATCCAGCTTGGGATAGACAATGAGCATTGGCAATGGGCCCCATGAGTTTAAGACTTCTACTAGCACAAAGGTCCAGATTCCCAGATCAATGGAAACCCCATGTCTCACCATTGACGATAAGGACTGAGAAGGTAGAGAGGTGATGTAGGCTGATAAACTCTGAGTAGACACAGCGTTAGAAATCTGCGTTTCAAACTGTAATGCATTTCCATTCAAGCACAGGATTCCATGGGGAAAATGTTTTCTAACAAGTCCCTGCAACCTGTTGCAACACTTGTCGTGAAACTAATAGCCTATACATAATTCATAGCGCTGAGCAGGACTAAGGGTCCCTGCCGTGTGTTCCTCATTTATGGCCCAGCACAAAAACTCGCAGCTTCTGTAAAGCCACCGAAAACGAAAATTAGGGCTGAACCCATAATTTGGGGTCTGGTTTGACTATGGACCTTGGGGTTACCGTCACAATATGGCAAATGCTTCTTTTGCTCTGGCTCCCTAGCAATTTGCAGAAAGCCAGCCCATTTTAACACCGCAGAATGAGAACTGACAAGATGACTCTAATTTCAACCTTACTTCATTAATATGAAAATGCTTGGAAAAATAAATCTTTGGCTAATGAAAACACCATCTGTTGATGGCTTTTTGCCACTGTTTTCTTACATTATGAGACATAATTTGAGGAAAACCCCGAACATTTACTTACTCACTTCCTCTTCATTTGCAAGGAATGAAAGCCTCCTCTCAAACTGGAATTGATTCTCAATAATGAACATATGCAAAGGGAAGCGGAGAATTGCTGCAATTATGCATTCCGTTTCCTCACTCTTCCTTATCATGCCTGGCACTGGCAAAATCATTTAGAACTAGAAATTCAGGGCCACTCTAGGCTCAAACGATTGCATTGATTTGGCCAAGTAATTCTCTTGCCTGTGCTCTGGCTAAGGAGACCAAGAGAACACATGTACGTATGAGTCTGTGTGTCAATGTGTGTGTGTGTGTGTGTGTGTGTGTGTGTGTGTGTGTGTGTGTGTGTGTGTGTACACAGTCTGCTTATGGAAAATTAAACACATCTTTTTGTTGTTGTGTTGAAACACGGGTTTGTTTTGTTCTTCTCTTGCGTCGTCCAGTGAATCCCTGGGCCCGGCTCCCTCTGTCCAAGCCTCATTAGCGTAGCTTTCTCAGAACAGCTGAAACACGACAAAGAGACAGCTAGAGTGGCAGGGGAGATTGGAATAGAGATATGTGCCCGGAGGAAACAGGGAGGAGGGGGAGGGGGGTGAGGGTGGGGGAATGGGAGGTTGGCAGGGAAGCAGGATGAAGCTCCCATTTCCTGCCACAAGAGGTTACCTCTGGGTCCTTCTGTGCTTCCCCTGTGTGAGGGTCAGAGAAGCCATTTGCACCGCGACACTGAGACCCTAGTCACCTCCAGATGACGACACCATTACAGCTTCCATGGAATTGTACACGGGTCTTAGCAACGTAACCAAGGTTTTAAAAGGCCCAAGAGAGCTAAACTGACGGTCCACACCCATTCCGGTTTTTCATCCGAGTTCCGCTGCAGTTGTATCATGTAGCTTGGCCTGTTTGGGCTCAGTTCTACCCTTCAAAAAAAGGAGAATGCTGGCCATTTCTGAGATACCAGGCACGGCCTAGTCTTCCAGACAGCATCCCATAAAAAGAAATGGTTCCTTTAACCCTCTCAAATAATTGCTGGCGTGTTTGTTTTTTAAGATTTTTTAATTTATCTGAGAGAGAGAGAAAGAGAGAGAGCGCAAGAGCACAAGCATGGGGGAGGGGCCAAGGGAGAAGCAGATTCCCCGCTGAGCAGGGAGCCTAATGCAGGGGTTAATCCCCAGACCCCGGGGATAGTGACCTGAGCAGAAGGCAGAGGCTTCGCCAACTGAGCCGCCCAGGCGCCCCAATTGCTGGTTTTTATTATTTTTTTCCATGTCTCTAGACACAGGTGGTTTCAGATAACTTTCTCACTGGCTCCCTCAAGAAACCAAGCTATCCGTCAAAACATTGCCTCGTCATTAAAGCTAGGGGTTCCCCTGACGGCACACGCTCTCGACCACTATTGCCACCTGTCATGCTCCATGAAGGCACGTGTATTCACACATAGGTGAGCACACTGACACACCCCTACCTGACAACACTCGTCTTGAAGCCTAAAAAGGGGTGACGCCTGCCTGTACTATTTAAACCTGTCGAAGTGCCACCGAGTGCCTGAAAACTCTTTTGCTTTCTAAAAGGCAGGAGAGAACAGTATTTAAATCTACACAAGATCCCAATTGTTTTGATGTGGGAATTGACCTTTGGGGGATGCAGGAAGAAAAGGGAAGGGAAGAAAGGCCAATATACCCCAAACCTGGAGCCTTCCCAACTCACAGAAGACAGCTTCTTCTTTAAAAATGATCTGAGCCAGTGACCCCATTACTATTTCTCGACATGCTCTTTTTTTCTGACATGCTGTCTGCTCACTGGTGTTCCTAGCTCTTCCAAAAGCCAGTAACCAAAAATCTTAGCACACTTTTGGGGTCACATTCTGCTTTCCTTTTTTAACTGCTTCTCTTAAAATACTTACTTTGCTTTTGCTTCAGTCTGTCACTTTATGTATCAATTACATATGGCCTTTCAACAGCAGAACATACCATCTGGTCTACCAACTGAAGCCCACACCCTTCTGCCAGAGTGTGTTCCTTCCCCAAACATTTATTTGCTGTTGTGTAGACACGGGCTATGTCCCAAAATGAGATACAGGTGATATACTGGATCCACAAGGTCTATGCTACTTGAAGTTCGTTAGAGAATAGCCAGACTGGTCCTCAAGCCAGGTGAACCAGGTGGCCATCTCTCTTCTTTCCAGAATGTTCTGACACCATTCTGCAAACACCCATGCCTCCCCTAGTGCCCTTATCAGGAATGCTACACAAACCATCCTGCGTTTTTTGTGTGTGTTTTTGTTTTCCCCTCTCCTTGGGGCATTGCATGGTTAAATCTCTAGCTTAAATGTGTAAATTTTTATTTGGACCTTCTAAAAGAAAACCTGTATTAAAAACCTAAATCCAGTTGTATTATTTGGGTAACAGAATAGTGAGCCAAAGCCGACTCTCCTTTCCTGGAGTCCTCAATGTTGTATTTTACTTGAGCTATTCCTCTTCAGTTCCTGCCTCTTGTGCACACCCTCTCCTTCCTCCTTCACACACTCTTCCTTCGTGTCTCCATTCTAGACCCTGAGTGTGCCACAAGGCTCACTCCTGGGCCTTCACTCAGCTCACCACTGAATGACTCTGCCTCCACGCTGAAGGCACTCAGTCTACATCACTAGGCCTGATCTTTCAACCACCACAAAGGCCTGAATTTCAACTCCTTCTGGAACATTTGCCCTTGCAGTTCTGAGAGTACCATGTTTTCCCTCCTCCAGATATTTGAGCAAACTATTTTCTTTCTGCTAGAGCACTTCCTGCCCCTTACTCCATCCCCATTCCCCAACTGGGCATCCAAAAACCCACCCAAAGCCTCTTCTGACAGATGTCCCTCCCATGCTCTCCCTCAATCCCTTGTGCTTCCATTGTCATAGAACTCACCACAGTGTCTTGTAACTATGTCCTTGACTATCATTCTCCCCACACTGAGCTGAAAACTCCAGCAGGGTTGGGACTGAGCTCTTTTATCAATGTAACCCCAACATCCCTTCTGGTACTTGGCATCTAATAGGTGTTCAGTAAACGTTTGATGAATGAGTGAATGCTGAATGACCCATGATTATAACAAACTCAAGGCTAAAGTCAAATCATCCCACCCAAACTGTTAGCCCCTTCCAAATTTCCCTACTTCTATCCCCAGTTCCACTGTTCTTCAAGTCATCTCCTACTCCAAAATCATTTTTAACTCTTTCTCTCCAACATCTGTAACCATACAGTCAGCCATTCACCAAGTCCCGTCCATCATTCTTCACAGTCTCCAGTTTGACCCTTCTTTCCAACAAATTCATTCATGATTCCCTGCTTTGAGCTCCATGACTCCCTTTCCCTGAGTGTTCCTTTGTGCTTCCTACCATCCTGCACACACCTCTGTCATGGCACTTACCGTACTGCTTTGGAATGTTTGATATACTTATCTGTCTCTCTTACCAAGTTCAAAACTCTGCAGGGCAGTGACTGTGCCTGATTTCCTGTGTCCCCAGCTCCTACCGCTATGACTTGAACAGTGTTCAGTAAACAAAGTGAGTGCTCATGAATTGTTTGTTAAATGAATGAATGAATCCTTGGCCTTGATCCCTGGTGCTACAGTTTAAGTTACTATCTGTCCTGTCTTCAGGGAAGATAAAGAACAAGACATTACCTCATTACATCAACCATTTGAGAACTTGCGTGTCATTATCACATTTTTACCCCTTTCAACTTTGCTTCTTTGGGCTTAATAATTCTTTCCATCATCCTTCCTCACCTATATTATAATTCTGGAATATGTTTCTTTTCCCAATAAGAATAGACAGGATTTTCATCCACCCAGGAAGCAATCTCTGAGTCAACATTTTGTAAATTGTGCTCAGACTGACAACTGTTAGCTCCTTACAGATGTTGGTGAGGAGAAGACTTGGAACAAGAGAAATGACAAAAACAGAGAGATGGCAGCACAGATAATAGGAGTATCCACTTGCTAAGCCTGCTCTCAAACCAATTAAAAAAAACAATAGAAAACATCTTCTGACACATTAATACTATGTGAGAATACAGCCAGAGACTCCATATAATTATTAGATGGAAAAAAAAACAGGAGTTCAGATAAGTCTTAGCACTCAGTTCAAGCAGAGATGGAATAAAAAGCATTTTATCTCCCACCCCCACAAAATGAGTAGAGACTTGATACATATTAAAGTAGTGGGGAGCACGTTGTGGAAAGAGCACAGAGAAGCCAGATCCATAAGCAAGACTGATCTTATGATCATGAGCTGAAGGCTAGTTTAGCTAGTTTAGAAACTCCATGCCAGATATTAATTACCCTCAACCCCATACTTATGTGTCCACCGCCATATCATAGAGAGTGCCAATCTGGACCCAAACACTTCGTTTATATGATATTTTGCTACTGTGGTTCAATACCTAAGTGGGTGAAATGGAGAAGTAACTTTTTCTGCTCCCTCACCTACAGTAACCCAGCCTGGCTTCACTGAAGCTTCTTATCATGAGAATTTATGACATGGCTCATTTATTAGGGAGATCCTTATTCTCAGGATAGACTCTACTGAGGTCATGACCCTTCTTAGGGGGACCATGCTCATGGCCTTATGCTCATGGCATCCTCATACCCAACCTCTCTATAGATACGCCCACAGAAGATGAACACAGACGCTCTCTCCTCCTCACACACAGTAGAATACATAGACAAACAAACAGAGGCATTCTCAGCCGCTTAGCCACGCAGAAATACACACACTCATATATGGTGACACATACATATGTATGCAAATATACTTCCTCTCAACCCAGGCTTTCATAAAGATATTTCTTTCTTTCTCTTATATTAATAGTCATGCTCGTTCTGAAACAGTCAAATGCCCAGTGGTAGATAAGTTGAGAGGGTATCTGTCTTGGCAGACAGAAGTGGGTGTCTAGTGGGTGAGCAGACAAATGACTGGGAGAAGGTGGTGGCTGAGTGAGAATGGGTGGGTGGATGACAGAGTGACTGAGTAGGAAGAAAGGCAAGTAATCAACTCTGATAAGATTCTAGAATATCATATTTTCCAACCTTTTAACTCTCGTTGTGACTTTCCTTTGAACATTCTCCAAGTCTCATATCTCCCTTCTCTTTGTCTAGCAATCTTTAGCTCTCTCCGTCTCAGCCTCTCTTTCCGTGTGTGTGGGGGGGTGAGTGTGTGTGTGTGTGTGTGTACACGCGCGTGCACACTTTACTTTCCCATAACAAAAAGCTTACTCTGGTGCCAAGTAATATTTTATAACAACAAGATCCCTGATATGTAAATGTAACTGCATTTAAGAATTATTTGTAGTAATGAATTTGTGGAAATGTAATGAAAAAAAGAAAATGTGCTTGTTTATTCCTTTCAGGAAATTCCTCTATTCCCTCTGGTTTTCATCAGCTATATTTTTGGCAGGCTATGGACATGGAAATGTGAAGACATCACTCTCAAAGAGAATTATAATAATCGCATCTGATTTATACAGATGTCACCATAGGGCTAGGCAGTTGGAAAATCCAGCAATCCAAATGAATAGGCACTTAAAATAAGGACATGCCATACTTCGCAAGCACTCAGTTTTTTAACATTATCAGTAGTCCATGGGAGATTTTTTTTTTTTTCAGACCTCTGAAGTAGCCACAATGGTAAGACAGATTGATATCTTACAAGATGAGAGCTAAAGCAAGCTATAGACGCCGGTGGTATACTTCCCGCAGATCTGTTATAAAGATTCCATTCACTTGGATGTCTTGAGCATATACTGTGTATGCAAGGCACGAAGGAGGATACTGAAGAAATAAAAGACATTGTGCCTGGCCTCAAAGAATTCATGGGATAGTTGGGGTGTTTTAGAGTGGACCTTATGGGGTTTTAGCTGGGGACTAAAAAATGAGTAGGACTCCTAAGCGGGTCAAGAAAAGAGCACGGGTCAAAGTTAGGAGTCACCCAAAAGAAGGAGTGGTGTGTTTAGGAGACAGTTAGGAGGCTAGTCTGGGCAGATGAAGGTAGCATGTCTGAGAGTGGTAGCGGGGTAAGACAGATGGGCAGCACACGAATCAAGTCATACAGGATTTAGAATGTGGAGTTGAGATCTGTCATCAACATAGACCATTGAAATGTGACCTCTTTTTATAAAGCCAACATTTATTAATGCAATAGTATCAATCTCTTTGAAGGAGAGAAACTCATGGGCCGATGAAAACTCTTTAACATGTGAAGCATTTTTATAGAAATGCAGCACAATATCACAAGTTAAGAATATATATTGGGATTGGGGCGCCTGGGTGGCTCAGTGGGTTAAGCCTCTGCTTTCGGCTCAGGTCAGATCTCAGGGTCATGGGACCGAGCCCCGGATCGGGCTCTCTGCTCGGCAGGGAGCCTGCTTCCCCCTCTCTCTCTCTGCCTGCCTTTCTGCCTACTTGTGCTCTCTTTCTGTCAAATAAATAAATAAAATCTTTAAAAAAAAGAATATATATTGGGACTAGCACATAGAAAGAGAAGGGATGGAGGAAATAATGACTCTAATAGACCTTTCGACTGTGAAGAAAATTATTCTTTGGAATTGAAGAATTAATTGAACCACTAGTGGCCTTCGGAAGGACATGTAGTTAGAATGGACAACTAAATAAGGATAATAAACCATAGTAAGTATCCCGAACCCTGTCATCCAGTTTGAGCACATGTTAAGAAGACAGGCTGGCTTCTGGTTATTCTGACCTTTCATCTTATAACACACCAGTGTGTTTATTCTTTATTGAACAAATAAATACTAGAAACCACTAATCCTACTCAGGGAGGTTAGTACAGAAAGGGTAGTTATAAAGGTCAACGGGGAAGCTCCAGAACCGAAAAGAACAAATAAACACCATTTCACTTACTGGTCAGAAAGTAAAACCCGTAGGTATATGTAGTATCCTCCTTCCCCTTCTCCTGTAGGACTGCCATGCTCCTCTCAGGGCCAGTGGAGTGAGCTCCAGGCCATCTCCCCCATAGCTTCTGACAATCAGTTTTCCCCTTTCTCCCTGGGGAAGAATCTGGCAGGTTAAGGGGATGATCCTAAATGCTTTTAAATTAAAATGAACCCAAAGAAGTGAGAATACGGAGACACTAAAAGTCAGACCTCCTCTCTGCCTCATGTGGAGAACTCACAGCCTTTACATTTGGAAACCAAACCGAAGTGATCCCCACACATCCAACACACACACGCGCGCGCGCACACATACACTCACACACACTTTCTCCCGCCCCAAAGTCCAAGATGTTCCAGACAACATAACAAACCACGCGGTTGGGAATGATTCATATGTTTCCACTCTCGGTCCAAAAATGAGCCAAAAAAAAAGTTTCCACTTAATTTATAATCAGAATTTTCTGCACGTTTCCTAAAAAATTTAAAGGGGAACAATTCAAAAATCTGGCCTTTCTTTCTCCAAAGATTACTGATTAGTTACAGACCAAAGTATCTTTTGGTAAAATACTTTTGTGTTCCATCCAGCCCCGGAGACTAGGGCTATGGCTGTGTGGTGCCAAATAGCTAATCAATCATCCAGTGTTTTCATGTTTTCGGATGTTTTCAAAAAGCTGGTGTTCTGCAGATACAGGCTTAGTCTATCCAGTCTTTTGTTATCTCCATTGTACATATGGATACAGAGTTTTCTGTTTGGAGTGTTTCTCAAGGCCAATGCCTTATTATAGTTCCAACACCTGCAAATATTTGGCAGAAACTGCTCCATCCTCTCCATATCCCCCCTTTCCTGCAGCCCCACCCCCACCTCTTGCCATTACGAAGCTGTACGTTTCTACAGTATGTCCTTTCCTTGATGCTCTTAATCGTTTATCTGTGACCCAAGGAATGTGCAATTGCCGGAGCATAAAGTTAAGTTGCAAATCACATTTCATGGGCAAAACTTAGGTCCAAAACAAAGCAGCGGCAGGCCACGGCAGAAAGGATACTTAACGTGGAGTCTAGAAGCCGAGTTCCCATTCCAATTCTGTGACTCTGACTGAATCACTTAACCTCGCCAGGTCTTAGTTTATACCACGTTACAGTGTGAGGCTTCAGCTAGAACAAGTGCAGGGCCTAGCGTCTTAGGCATCTAAGAACTGAAATCAATGAGCTTATTCCTCGCTATAGTTTTGAAGGGAATGAGAATATCACCTTGAGTGAAATCCACAGATAAATGCTGAATTTCATACAAATTTGTAAATATTAGGTATAAATAAAAATCGAAGACGGCACAAACCATTGTCAGTGTGACTACTTCTCAATACTGCTTGCAACAAATTACAGGAAAGGAAAATATATCCTATTCAGAGTATTGCTACCATCGCCAACCATGAAACTTTTAGGTAGGTTACCAGGACTTGTTCAGGGCATGGCAAAAGGAAAATCCCCGCTTCCTTCTTGCCCTCCTCCCACCCTATCTGGGTCTTCCTTCCAGCTTGGCTTCTATATCCAGTCCCTGTTGGGGGTGGTCATCTTGTTAGTCATTTAAACATTTATTTTTCCTGGAATTTCTTCTAAATAGCTCCCTTCATAAGAGCAGTTAAGCCACACAGCGGGCAGGCAACGGGAAGAAAACAATTTGCAGGAGCTGACATTTGTTAACATCAAAGTGAGGGAATAGGGTTTTATAAAATAGGCACTTAGTCTTGTGCATAAATACTATGTGGCATGACAACTTTGGAAAACTCTGTCCACGGAACACAAATTAAAGACTGGGAACTTCCAAGGCAGGGACTGCAACCAAGGGCTTCAGTCTGCAACCCACAGAAACGAGCACAGGCACAAAATCGGATACTGGATTCAAGATTTATTGCCTTCGGTTTAAAGCTTTAGTTCAGACATTGGATTATCCCTCCTGACTTCTGGTAAACTAAAATTCCTTTTTTTAATTTTTGGTCTGCTGTTCTGCTCTGGGTTTGGGTTTTTTTTGTTTGTTTGTTTGGTTTTGTTTTTTAAGGCAGGCTTAGTGAGCTCCGCGTTAAGGGCTTGAGGGCAATTAGTAGCAGGCAGCCAATGCCAGGCCTTTGTTTCTTTAGCGTACTGAGCGGGCTAACACAGACGCTACTGTCCTCCACACAAATCTCCCGCCTACGTAGAGACACACTCAGACACCTCCACAGAGACACGCCCAGCTTTCCCATTGCTCTCCCCATAGCTGTGCATATCAGCACATATGCTAATTATAGTACACCTACACAGGTACTCACATACTTAAAAGAAGAGGTGGAAAGATCATGACAAAGATATGTAGTGTGCGATATGTCACTGACAGAGGAGAGAGGGACTCGTTTCCCTGGATGGGCTACTGGAGTGGTGCGCAGGGCCAAGGGCTTAACTCATCCAGACCAGAACTGGCCAGAGGTGAAGAAATGAAAGCAGGTTTATGCAACTGACGAAACAGGTTCCAGTGAGAGCTTGCAAGTGGGTAGGCTATTCCTCACAAGGGCACCTTGGGAGTTAATGGACTTGTCACCTAGGCAAGGTGGCCCTAGCTTTGTTAGAGAACTCGCTAACTGTACGGCTACGTATAAAAGAGACCAAGCTGTGTAAGGGATATTTCCCAGATCCCTTACCTTGAGTTTCTCAAATCGGTCATTCAGGGACGCGACCTGATGGTCTCGGTGACGTCCCACCAGTTTGCATAAGGCACAAATCAATTGGTCATCGGACACACAATACATGTTCACTTTCTCATTCTCATGGTCCAGGCAGGTGATCCCTCGGAGATGCGTGTCGGGCACTGGTTCCACCAGGCGGTGGCTGGTGAAAGGTTTCTTGTTGGGGTGTGTGGCCCGCAGGCAACGGTCACAGTAGGAGACCTCACAGGTGATGCATGTTTTCACTGCATCCCTTGGCGGGTCCTGCTCGCAGAACTGGCAAGCAATTCGCTCACTCGACATGGCCGTGCTGGGCCTATAAGTCCTCTCCCGGCGGCTCTCACTTGGGGAATTGGGCCCACTGACGGAAGCCTTCTGGAAGCGATCGATGATGTTCTGCAAAGTCACATTCCTCTTGAGGCCATCCAGGCCCCGGTGGTTCAGCGAGATAACATACCTGCACGTAGGACACTGGAAAGCGGTAATGGGTTCAATGGATTCACCAGAGCTGCAGCTCGAGACCAGGATGCGGTGGGCACAGCTGAAGCAGAGGCTGTGGGCACAGGGGAGCAGCAGGGGGTCCTCGAACAACTCCAGGCAGATTGGACAGGTCAATTCGGACTCCAGTGTTTCCATCTTTAGTGAAAATAATCCTGCTGGGGCATTAAGAACCACAGAGGCTGGGCTTTCACCTGCAAGGAATACAAAGCAGGAGTCACTAAGCGTCTCCAAAGGAAACGTGGATAGAGCGTTGCTTCCACGCTCACCAGTGGAGACTCGGCGCGCTGGATTCCCCGAGCGACGCTGGAGCAAGAGGAAAGCCAGCTGGAAATTAATCAAAAAGCCTTTTGCCCCCTGCTTCAAGCCTTGCTTTCGACAAATGCCCGAGTTTAGGCTCCTGTGCTAATAAATAGAACTGTGTGGCCACCTCTGAATCCTGGTTAACTGGTTAAGACTACTTTCCAGCTCACAATACCGGCGCGGGGCCATCCCTCACATATCATCCACTGGCATCTCTGGTCCTGGACTATGATGAGCCTGAGGCCCTGCAAAATTCTCCATCCCCATTTTCCAGTACCATTCTGTATTTTATGTCAAGCAAGCTTTGCACCTCGTCAAGCTCAATGAGAAGGGACTGTGACTTTGCAACTTACTCATCAGTAGCTGCGGATCAATAATGAAGATGCATTATCTTGTGGTTTCGGCTGGGTTTTATTAGTACACACCTACTGAGCAGGCACAGGCCTGCTACAAAGCGCACCTCCCCATGTGTGTTTTCGGCCGTCCTAAAACATAACAAGATGCAAACCAACACCCAGATACAAATTAGCAAGGCGAGGGGCCAGAAATTTTCAGATCTGGTAACTTTCATTTCGGTAGGTACCATCAGAGAGTAAAAGAAGTCACCCGATTAACACGAAACTGATCTCTTGGTCAATCTCTCTCTTCTTCTGCAGACATTCCTGAGCTGAACATAATAGATACTGCCAGGGATCCTCCGTTAATTAAAATCAACACACAGAAATGTTCTAAGCTAGACCTAACTGAGGAAAAATATGTCTTATAAACAGAAAATGTTAATCCTATTTATAGAAAAGAGAAAAAGCCATCTTTGGCTTTTGAATAACTTTTGTTCATCAGCTCACTATCATTGGAGACCCTCGCCAAGGCCTAAAATTTCAATTCTGCCACTAAGTATAACAGATGCATCTTTAAAAGCTGCTTCTAAATCAAACCTTTAAGTGTGCACTAAACTAACTAGCTATCTAATGGAAATCTATAGGAAAGCAGGTTATAAAAGTAAAGAGTCTTTTTTGTAAAACAGCCACTCTCGGTTTGGTAAGTTCAGATGTTTGTATGACCACTTTCGTTCAAACATGAGATGCGTGGTCAGTCTTTGTTTATGATTTACAAATGCTTCTAAATTGTTGGCTGGCCGCATGTGGCTTATAGTCTCTATCAGCACTCACCTACAGAGAGGAAAAGGTAAAACAACTACAATGTGCATATATCACAGAATCCTAAAATTGGAAGAGACTCTGGAGATGATGGATTCCAACTTTTGCTCCAGGCAGGAATATACCCTTTGATAGCTCCGCTGCTCAAATTCAACATGTCCATAAATGGACTTGCTATTTACGCCACCCCTTCACCCACCCCCCCATCCCCACCACAAAAACCCCAAACACCTGCTTTTCTTCCAGTCTTCCCTATCAGGTGAATATCAGCATCCATGCCTACAAACCCAGGAGTTCGCACATTGAGATGTTTATCGCCACAGCCACTGATGGCTTCCAGAACATTCTCTTTTATTTCCTTTACAGATCTGTGTCTCCAGCTAACTCTCCCTGCTCCTTGAGGGCATCAACTATTTCATATTTTTATTCTGAGCATGGTGCCTCAGACATACATAGGTATTCAGTAATTATTAAACAAAGGATCCCTTAAAGTAGAAGTCGGAAGAAGGGACCTAGCATTTATTGAGCACCTCCGGTATTCTGAGTACTGTTAAGCCCTTTACACACATCACTTCAATAAATTCTGTCAGGAAGCCTGTGAGGAAGGAACTACCATACCCATATTACAGTTAGGAAATTGGGGCTCAGGATTGCTAAGTAAGTCAACCAGGGACATACATACCCAGCACACTGGGTCAGTCTGATGCCAGTGCCTGTGCTCTTTCCCCTACACCTTTCTTTCAACCATCTCACCTCCTTCACTGAAGTTCATCTTGACTATTTGCAAGTGGGTTTCTAAACAGCATGTCTCCGCTTCTACTTTTGTCTTTCTGTGTCCTCCTGAGTTTCTCTGAGAACTCCTCTCATTCCAAGTCCCTTCCAGAATCCTATCTTTTTCTTCTAGGCCCAACTCCACCTCACACTGCATTTATTTACTCTCTCTTCCAGAACTAGAAGTCTGCATTCTTCAATGTCTGTGTTGGGAGCTACCTGGGAGAGCTGAGGAAGGTTTCCCTCCAAAATGACAGATGGTCAGGAGCATTGCTGAAAGACCTCTACGTGCTAAAACCTGTAGAAAAACAATTAGAGCATTTGTGGTACTCTTCTAAATCTTAGGAGGGCGCCATACAAATTCTTCCATACAAGAGGAAAAGCTCTCCTGAGTTTCCCTGAAACCGTAAATACTGTTCTGCAGTAACTGGGACACTTGAACCTCGCTATGAAATTAAGCTCGGCAAAGTTTGCTATGGGTCAGCATTGCCTCGAATAAGGTCAAGATAGGACTTTTAACCAGGGATTTCTGAACCTCCTAGAACTGTCTGAAGAATGTCGTGTGTTTGTCATATATGCATTCTCATGGGAAGAGGGTTGTCCACAGCATTCAAAATGTTCTCAGAAGAGTCCTTGACAGAAAAAAGTCAAACACCAGTGCTCTGAAATAATCCACCTTAACTGATTTCAGCTCTATAAAGAATAATATAAGATGGTTACAATCTGTTGCTCATGGTAAGTCACTTTTCTATACTATTTCTATTCCGTTCTGTTTCATCATCATCTAGCAATGGCAGTAGCCGAGACTGGGGAACTGAATATTTTTTTTTCAACTTCTTCAAACATCTGTTCATCTCATCTCTCATTTATGAGGCCACCTTGTTCTGGCCACTCCTAATATTTCAACATCCTTTCAACTATTTCCCTTTTACACTACTTCCCTGATTATTGAAGCACCTTTCCCCCTTCAAATTTATCTGACATGTACTCTGTGCCAGGCCCTAAATAATACCCTTTACGGGCATTATCTCATTTCATTTTCACAACGACCCTTTAAAAGGTAGGTAGTATATTTACCCCCCGCCCCAAAATAATAATAACCTGTCCCAGATCACATTTATTTGCAAGGAGCAGAGCTAAGATTCAAACCCAGAATAAGACTGAGAGTCCAGAAATAAACTGATATACACATATGTTTATGGGCAAGTAAGTTTTGACAAGGATTCCAAGTCCACTCTGTGAGGAAAGAACAATCTTTTCAACAAATGGTATTACAACTGCATATCTACATGTAAAAAAAAAAAAAGAAAGAAAGAAAAAGGTGATGAAGTTAGACCCCCCCCCCACATACCATATACAAAAAATTGTCTCAAAATAAATCAACAACTTAAGTGAAAGTGCAAAAACTACAAAATCTTGGAAGGGAACATAGGTGTAAATCTTTGTGAATTTAGATTAGACAAGGGTTTCTTTTCCTTTTTTTTTTAAAAGAACACAAGCAGGGGGAGTGGGATAGGGAAAAGCAGGCTTCCTGCTGAGCAGGGAACCCGATGCAGGGCTTGATCCCAGGACCCTGGGATCATGACCCAAGCCGAAGGCAGACTTAACGACTGAGCCACCCAGGTGCCTGTAGGCAAGGGTTTCTTACATTACACTAAATGCACAAGCAACCAAAGAAAAAAATAGATAAACTGGACTTTATCAAAATTTAAAACTTCTGTGCTGCAAATGAATCAAAAAAGTGAAAAGACTACTCATAGAATGGGAAAAAATAATTTCAAGTCACAGATGTGATACGGGTCCAGTATCTAGAAATACACAGAACTCTTAAAACTCCACAGTAAAAAAGACCCCCCCCCCAAAAATGGGCAAAGGATCTGAAGAGACATTTCTCCAAAGATGATATACAAATAAAGAATCAGTAAGCATATGAAAAGATACACAATATCATTAGCCATTAAGGAAAGCCAAATCAAAACCACACTGAAACACCACTTCGTACTCACTGGGATGGCTATATTACTACTTCACACCCACTAGGATGACTGTAATTTTAAAAAATAGCAAATATCAGCCAGGATCTGGAAAAACTGGAACCCTCAGACATTGCTGGTGGGATAATGTAACATGGTGCATTTGCTTTAGGAAATAGTTTGGCAATTCCTCGGATGGCTAAATGTGGAGTTAGCATATGATCCAGAAGAACTGAAGATGTGCTCACTCAAAAACTTGTACACAGATGTTCATAGCAGCATCATTCATAATAGCCAAATGGTAGGAATAACCCAAATGTCTGTCAATTGATGGATAAACAAATATGGTACATCCATCCAATGGAATATTATTCATCAAGAAAAACTAATAAAGTATTGATCCATACCACAACATGGAAGGAGCCAGTCACAGAAGGCCAAAAGTTGTATGATTCTTTTAATATGAAATGCTCAGAATAGGCAAAACCATAAGAACAGAAAGTAGATTAGTGGTTGCCAAGGGTTGGGGAGAGGGAGGGAAAGGTGGTGACTGCTAATGGGTACAGAGTTTCTTTGGGGGATGACAAAGAAAATGTTCAGGAATCAGTGTGATTGTTGCACAGCTTTGTGAATATACTAAAATCCACCAAATTGTACACTTTAAAACAGTGAATATTATGATACATGAATTACATCTGAATTTAAAAAAAAAAAAGACTCAAACCCAGGTCTGACCCTGGAGTGTAAACAGTTCACCACTATACTATACTGCCATCTATGTAACGATGTAGTCATTCTAAACCCTACTGGATTACTTCTTTCTATTGTTTTTCTAGGTCAGTGAGTCCCTGTCTAGGTTTTCCAACACCCTAGAATACCTCTAATGATCAATGGTTGTTCAGAAAGTTCTCAGTTGCCAATTTGTATTCATTTAAAAACCACAAAGCTTGCCTGGGTGGCTCAATCAGTTGGGCATCTGACTCTTGGTTTCAGCTTGGGTCATGATCTCAGGGTCCTGGCCTCCAGCCCCTGGTCGGGCTCCGCTCTTGGTGCAGAGTCTGCTTGGGATTCTCTCTCTCTCTCTCTCCCTCTCCCTCTGCCCCTTCCCTTGATATCTCTCTCTCTCTCTCTCTCTAAAACAAATAAAATCTCTAAAAGTGAAATAAAATAAAAAACACAAGACTCCTTTAAAAAAATGCCTGGCTCCTATATCACTAAATACTTTTAGGAAAGACAGAGGGAAGCAGTATGACAAAAATGAAACAGTGGCAAAGTGTCGCAACTTCCAGAAGTCTGTGAATCACTGATCTCTGCAGAATTAGAGTGTGCTAAAGATAAAGACACGATGTGAGCCCGATAGAGTGCCACCTGATAACAGGTAATCAGGAAACTTTTGCCAGAAAACACTATGGTTTGTCACAAAAATGCACTGATGAAACGCCTGAGAGGGCAGACCAATTGCCATGTTAAGAAACAAATGCCCACATCCGAAATGCCCACACTGATTTGTTCCCTTCTCTATCATTTAGTATGTTTATGCATTTGCCCTTGCTGGACTTTATAACTGTTTCTGCCTGCCTTATCTTCACTTTGCACCCCCTTCAGGTGGAGACCCCTAAAAAACAGAGGTCGACGAGACAGAACGATAAGAAGGTATCAGAAGGCTGTGTGAGTGAGTGAGTGGAAATACAAAAGAGGAGCTTCTGTGCAGGTGGTTAAGATAAAAATAATGCATTCTACACCTACAAAATGAAAGATTGATTTCGGCATTGCCCTCCAAATCCAGCATGCCGTCAACTCCGATCACCGAGAAAGGCTGTGATCTGCACTTGCCAGAATTCTATTATTTCAAATGTTATTTGAACATAATTAAATGCTCCTGTATTTCAGCAGTTTAGATTCGGTCTAGTTTTCATCTCCCAGGTCTGCAGAGCGTGGCCCTCGGCTCTCACTACCTCCCTAAGAGCCATGGTTCCCTCCCACCCCACAAACACACATCCCCTTCTTCTTCACAGAAAAACCCGAGAGTGTGAAACCAAGCCTGACCTCTGGGCTGTAGAATGAGAATTGAGCTGAGCTGCAGGACTTGTTTTAAAAACAAATTAATGGAAAATAAACATTCTTCAGGATATTAACATGAATGTCCCATGAGCTTTTCCTTAAAACACTACAAACCCATCTCCCTGCCTTGGGGGATGAGAGAATGAGTCCCAGCTTAATCCGATGTTTCCCTAACTGTAAATGTCATACAAGTTGAACTAGAATCACCACACAATCTCTTTAAGATGCTTTCCAGTTCTGATATCCGATTATTACAGAGCTCTTGCTCTCTGTTCCCACATAGGAAAGACATGGAGGCTTTATTGAAAACTAGCTGCTCAAAACACAAATCTTATTTATTGGTGTGACAAGAAAGGCTGACCAGTGAAGGGCATCATCGTGAAAGGAACAAAATGCTTTACTTTCCTGTGGCTACACCAAGATGCTGAAGGACAGCAGCTGGTTTTGCCTGTTGTGCCTCAAGGAACATATAATGGGTGTTCCTAGAGGACAACAGAGGGGGAGAGGAGTACAGGGGTGGGGGGAGGGGTACAAACTAACGAGAACACCTTTTGGAACTGAAGAGGAAGACAACCAAATCCTGGAATGCTCTTAGTAGGAAAGGACCCCCCTGAAGCTGGGGGGGGGGGAGATCATTTGGGATCACAAAAGGCAACAAATGCATAGAATTCTCACCCTAAAAGGACACGGACTAAAAACAGAAACCCAGGAAAAAAGAGCCTAGGTGGTCAGTAAGCATAACTAATAATAGCCATCTTACATTTGTGTACCATGTGATAGTTTCAAAATGGTTCCAAAGCCATTATCTCACTGGATCCTCAAAACAGGGCCTGGTTATAGCCTGACTCTAAGCTGAATTAGCTGAGTGATCCTAGGTAATACATTTAAAGTGTCTGGGCCACAGCCTCCTTATCTGTAGATTGAAAAACACTGGCCCTACCCCAGCTCACGGGCTCTTATGAGGAGCGCATGAAGATAAAATAAAATTATTACCTTGCTTTACAAATAGGGAGACATTCTCATCATTCACTCACAGACGGACAGATACAAAGTGAGTCATTGAGGAAAGCAGTAAATGTTTGGAAATTCGTTCCCAAACGTTTGGAAATTTGTTCCCAAACATGCGGTTGGTATGACGGAGAACAGTCAAACTGCCCGCAAGTTTTCTGGAGGACCATGTGTCTGTGGTCTTTCTCATGCTCATATGTCTCCTCTGTTAGACTGGAGTCTCCCCAAAAGGAAGAACTGTCTCTCTTTTTTTCAGTTTTTATCATGCACAAGGAGAGCTGAGAACTGGAGGTTGATGACTGACTGACAGAGAGCATCAGTGCCAGTTTCTGTCTAAAAGATCATTAAAGCCTACTTAATATTTTATAGCATGTGGATTTAAAGATGTTTTCTTTACAATAATTAGCTCCTAAAGCCAACCATTGGCCATTTTATATAACAGAGTCACCATAAACATTACAGTGAATATCACAATAGCAGAACTGAAAAGTCCCACGTTGGCTACAAAGGCAAAAGACTAATCTCAGGAACCAAGAGGAGGATTTGCCAAGGTAACCCAGGAAAACTGACAGGAGTCCTAAGTACAATTCATAACACCTTTATCTTCATGCAGAACACACCAGCAGTCACAACGTTGAACAAATGGAGAACCAACTTAATCTACCTCATGCTAGCAGTCCAGCTTTCCATCTGTTCTAGGACTGCTTTTCCCAAGCTCTCTTACCCTGAGCAATGTTTGTAAATGTTTAAATGTTCAGGGACACACCTGGACGGGCAGCCCTCCCCACTCCTACAGAATAAAACTGGCAATATGTGTATGTAGGGCATACTGTTGAATGTTAGGCTGAGAGCACCCCAAGTTCAGGTCAGAGACAAGGGACAGAGAACAGAAGCCTATTTGAAATCAAGCTTCTGCTCCCTGGGGAATCACATGGAGCCTAGCAACACCAAACAAAGGGCTATAGACAAAGCAATTGAGGATTCTGGATCGTAAACCATTTTTCTATCTCTAGGCTGTATACATTCACACATGTCACCATCCTACATTAGCATCGTCTCCCAGGCCAGATGTTATGCTCCTAACCGGGCGAATTGTAAATCCTGCGATTTTGGGTTTCAGGAGGATTTGAGTTTACATAATGAGTTTGTTATCAGATCATTTGGTCTCTGTTAGAGAAAAGATCCAAAGACTGGAGATGCTGTTCATCAACCAGAGGAGTCTGACCTGCAGGAAAGAGGCTGAGACAAAGCCCGAGGTCAAGCAGTCAGAGCTCTGCAGGGAGACAAGAACCCAGGTAGGACAAGTCTTACTAATGATACTTCGCTAACCCACTTAGACTGAACCAACACCCTAGCGTGCACTCAAGTGAACCCCGCGTGAAGAAGGGAGTGGCGGGGTGTTGGAACATTGCTCAAAACTCCTCCACCACCCACACTGTGACCCATCTAGCAGCCTGAGTAGCTCACGGGATTTCTAAGGGAAATGCAGGAGCTGGGAGATGGACTATCGAAAAGATTATGTCTGCCTATGGTCATGGAGAAGGGAAAGATGGAAAAAGAGAAACAGTGGGAAAAGCCACCGACCTCTGGGGCCGACAAGACTTTGAGCAGAGTTTTCATTCATGGAAATGGAAAAACATATCGATCCTTGGGAGAGAGGAGAAATGAAAAGGGGACCAGCAAGCAGTCTGCACAGGGAGGATAACAGGAGCTGGAATTTCTCGTCTCAACACCACTCATCCAGTCTTCTCACTTGTTAGCACGATCCATTGTGCCAGCTGAGAAATACTTTTCTAGTCTCTGCTCTACACTGCGTGGTGATGAACCCAGTGGTTTTTGAGAGACCTGAAGTACAGAGATTACAGTAATGCCACCTGGGTACCAGTGTTGCAGTCATCAAAAATTGGACAACGGGCAACTCTCCTGAACTGTCATACATCCAGGATCGACCTGTTCCACATCCTATTTTGACGATGCAATGCTCTAAGTCAAGATCGCCAGCTGAAGTAAGGAGGCATTTCACAAACACAGTGCCTCGTTTTCCCCTTTGCACAGAAGACCAAAACAAACAAACAAACGCTGAATGGAAATGGAGCACCCCCTGGCCTCTTCTAGCAGTGGAGTCACATAGCCTAACAGCTAGGGAGTTGCCAAGATCCATAAAGACTGTATGACAGATACGCAAGAGGCCAAGCAGGTGCCTCTGGAAATGGCCATTCAAGACACATTCTGTGCCTCAGCCCTGCCTCACATCCTGTTTAGGGCTCTGTACCCTGGCTGGGAAAGAGAGAATCTGAATGCTAAGAGATAGAGTGCGAAGAGGACATTCTCTCCTCTTCATCAAGCCAATGAGGTTTGCTGAGTGGTAAAGACCTACTCCTTCTGCAGTTTTCTTCTCAACTGTCATGGCGTCAGCAGGTTTTATGGGAGGAGGGATGAGGGAACAGACGGGCACACTACCCAGAGCAATTTTTGGATGCAATTATGAGACTCCAGTGGCTTTAGGATCTGCAAGTTGGAGCAAGTTGCCCTGCACTTAGAGGAGGGATTAACTAAACCAATTTCATCTAAATCAATTTGCACTGTTCAGATGATATATTCATGAAGCAAACCAGTCACCCTGATTTGTGGCAGTGCTTCCCAAGGGTGGCCTTGCAAGGTAGAACATGCTAGATGACAAGTTTAGTGGTCATGAAAGAGGGAGGGAAACAATCGCCCCCTTCAAATGAGTCTGACTCAGACTGTTAGGTTGGAGTACATTAGATATGATTCGAGTCTCAATTTAAAATAATCACCATTACTCTGCATGCCTAGTTTTATGCATGTTTTCATTCAGTTGTACAGGCATTAGGAGCACCGACAACAAAAAAGGAGTCCTGAGTACGGTGACAGATTTGGCTCCCGGGGGGCGCTAATAATGGAAAGTTAAGTTTTCCAGTAAACTAGGGTTCCTCCTTACATCCAGTCAATCTATTATCCCAATAAAAGGTAAATGAAGTACTTTATTTGAAAAGCGTAATGCTGAGGGTTTATAGAACCCTTTCATCTTCAAAGGACCAAGCTGAGACTCACAATACCCAGCACACAATATTATGCCTTTTACACAAGTGCATCAACTATGAAAGAAAGGTCATAGGGATGTCCTAAGGCCATAAAGCCAATGTAACATCAGATTTGGGATAAACTCTCTTATTGTCCTCACTCCTAGACCTGTATTTCAACCACATAAATCAAGTTGTGAGGAACAATCAGGAAAAATCTAATTCACATTATATATCTGTATTAAGTTAATTGATTGGGCAGGAATATATAAAAATAGCCAAAACTGTCTCCCCCTTAGGGCAATTATATGAGTGGAAAGGGGTGAAATGGGGGACCTGAGGATTGGGGTAATCAGCTGGGGTTAAGCCAGAAGGAGGGGAGGGAAGCTCCCTATTCCGCATTACCCTTCTATTGGAACATGGCCAGAGAAGTGATTACAGTACTGGGAGGGAACAGAATAGGGTTAAAGGCAGTCCTTTATGGCCCAACTCCAGAACCCAAGGAATCAACCCACACACATTACTTGTCTATTTACACAGTCTCCATATATTCCTGTATAGGGCTCCTCCTCACCGACACACAACCATCACTATCCACTAGCCCCACACTCAGAAATCGTCAAAAAGGCAAACGGGTTGAGAAGCAAGAGGCTGCAGGGCTGGGGCGGCAGGCAGAGTGCGGGGCTGTATGTTCTGGTGGGACATCTGGGTGGGCAGGTAGGTGTGTGACGACTCAGGAAGAAGGCAAGTGAGCTGAGCGCGAAGGCGGATAGGGAGTGTGCAAGAGAGAAAGTGAAGAAACTAAGGACACCAGGATCCCAATTTCCTGCTCTGCGAAACCAAAACACACACACACACAACAACAACAACAACAACAACAACAACAACAACAACGCCTCTAAGAAATAACGCCCGACAAAGTACTAAGTAACCTAAACCTTATCGTCGCTAAAAATGTTTCTGTAAATCCACTCCGCCGTTATTTACTTAATTCTTACGAGCCAGGAATGGAAAAACCCCACCTCTGCCCTGTTCAGTCGCAGTCTGTCCTCCGGACATATGTAAGTTTTCCCTCTCCCCCACCGGGCTGCTTTCACAGCTAGGCCAGAAATAAGGAACCACCCAGACCGAGACTGGAGGATCGCTTCCCTGGCAGAAAAGGGATTAAGTTTTTCCGGGCCTCCCCGCTGGCAGGGTGTCCGCAGCATCTCCCGGCTGCTGCAGCGGCCGCCGCGGGGCGGAGGGCCGGCCGAGGGGCACCGCCCGGGCCGCGGAGGCTGCGGGCCGCCGGAGCGTGGGAAGGCGGCGGTGCCCTTTCCCAGACTCGCGCCCCGGCGCCGGGGGAGCGGCCCCACTGCCCTGCGCCGGGCCGGTCGGGGAGCTGGAGGCCTCGGGCCGCCCCCGCCCCGCACCCCGGAGTGCAAACTCTGTCCCAAGAGGGCAGCGACGGGCGCCCGGGCCAGGCCAGGGATGGCCCCCGCGGCCCCCGCCCTGCCGCCGCCGCCGCCGCCACCTGGAGCCTCGCGGGCCCCGTCACCCCGCCCCTCCGAGCCCCGGAGCCCTTGGCCCGCGCCGGGCCCCGGCGGCACCTGAGAGGCGGCCAGAGCCGAAGCCGGAGCCCGGGCCGTGCCACACGCGGGCAGCGGTGCTCTGCTCCCGCGGCCGCGGCGAGGGGGCGCGTTTTACCCATAGCGTTCTGGGGTGCCAGCCATCTCCTCGGCGCGCCCGAGGGCGCCCGGCGTTCGCCTGCCTCCGCCGGGAGCTGGCTCCGGCTCCGGCGCCAGCTCCTGGGGCCGCCGCGCCGCCGCCGCTGCTGCTCTAGGCCGCCGCCCGCCTTCGCCGCCGCCGCCGCCGCCGCCGCGCAGCAGCCGGGATCCGCCCGCCCGCGCGCCCCGCCAGGGACAGCACCGCGGCTGCGACGCTACCGCAGCTGGGTCTCCAGAGCCAAACTTAAGAGTTTTCGCCCTTTAGTCCAGGGGCAGCACCATGACACCGCGGCAGCACCACACTGTCATTTCCGCCGCCGCAGAGGAAAAAAAAAAAAAAAAAAGGCGATCCCTACGAAAAGGGGGGTGGGGGGCAAACAGGGCTGGAGCTGGCGCCCCGAGGGACCACTGGGAAGGGTCCCCGGCAACAGGGGCGCTCGGCCACCTTCCCGGGCTCACCTTCCGCCGCCCCCGCGGCTCCCAGCTCCCCCAGCCCCTCCCGCGGAGGCGCGTTTACATGTTTTCTCCCTTGGCTGGAGTGACCGGAGAAACCTGAGCAAGCAAAGGCAGCGGGTGGGTGGGGTTCGGGTTACTACTGTACCTACCAGCTGATTCCAGCAGCCTTTTCTCCAGCGCCCTGTCATCTTGAAGGAAGACACGCCGAGAGGGGCCCGAGCGGGCGTGTGTGTGTGTGTGCGCGCGCAAAAGAGAGAGAGAGAGAGAGCGCAGAATGTGTGTGAAATGCTGAAGGAAGACTATGGCCAAACTCTTCTCCCACCCGCCAGCCCCCTGGTCCCACAAGCCACCAGGTTAGAACAAGGAAAAGGCCATTGCAACTGGCAATGAGAAGAGAGTGCCTGGGTCCACCGCACTGGTCCTCAGATGAAGCTTCTTTAATGCAAAGTTAACTACAGAGTAAAACAAAAATAGTGGAGGAGACAGAAAAGGGCAGACAATTGAAGGAAACCCAACCCCTCTTTCTTTTTACAAAGGGAGAATGCCTGTGCTTTATTGGCCTTGGGCAGAAGTTGTGGGGATGGATTAAAGCCACCAACATTTAAAAAAAAAAAAAAAAAAAACGAAACACAAGAAAGTAGTGTTTCGTTTGCATATTCAAATCCTTAATAGGCAAAACAAGAGGGTGCTTAAAGAGGACAATGGGGCAGAGGCCAGGTGTCCAGGTATGATGTCCCTAATAAGCTAATTGGTCCATCAGGAACCCAGAAGCCTCATTGGTCTGGAGTCAGCCTGTCAGCTGACCTGTCATTGGCTCAGAGACCACCACCCCACTCACAAAGAGGATGGGAGAGGAAAGAAGGACGATGCCCCCGAGGAGATTCTGCACCTAACATGGGATAAAAGGGGGAGATGAAGGGGGAAAACGAGAGAAAATGAAGGAAACACCTCCCCCCACCACCACACACACACATAAGCCTCCCATTACTGTGCATGGGAAGGAGTCCAAAAAAATTAAGGTAGCTCTGGGAGTATCCCATCAGGGAACCAATAGTAATTAGCCAACACCCCTGTTAAACAATGTGCTAGAGAGCACTGAGGTGGAAACAAAGACAAAAATCACAACCAGGCTATCCTGATGAAAATCTGACCCTAAAAGAAATAAAAGTTAATGAGTCACACGAAAACACAGGCAAATGAAAGCAGAAATAGACAAGTAGGACTACATCAGACTTAAAAATTTCTGCATGGCAGAAGAATTAACCATGAAAAGATGCAAATGGGGAGAAACTGTTGGCAAACCATATGTCTGATAAGGGGTTAGTATCCAAAATATATAAAGAGCTCCCACAACCCAATAACAAAACAAATAACCCAACTAAAAAACAGGCAAAGGGCTTGAATAGACATTTCTTCCAAGGAGATAGACAAATGGCCAAGCATTTGAAAAGATGCAAAATATCACTAATCATCAGCAAATTGCCAATCAGAACCACAATGAGGTATCGCCTCACACCAGTTAGGATGGCTATTATTTTAAAAACAACCCAACAAACAGAAAGTAAAAAGTGTTGGCGAGGATCTAGAGAAACTGGAGCCCTTGTACACTGTTGCTGGGAGTGTGAAATGGTACAACTGCTCCGGAAAACAGTATGGAAGTTCCTCAAAAAATTAAAAATAGACCTACCATATGATCCAGCAATCCCTCTTCTGGAACTATAGCCAAAAGAGTTGAAAGCAAAATCTCAAAGACAGATTTGCACCTTCACCTTCATTGCAGCACTACTAACACAAGACACAAGGTCGGAGCAACCTACATGCCCGGGGGCAGATTAAAGGATAGAGAAAATGTGGCATATACATCCAGTACAAAGAGGCATGTACATGTCAGCCTTGGAAAAGGAAGGAAATCTTGGCATATTCTAGGACATGGATGAACCTCGAGGATCATATGCCGAGTGAAACAAGCCAGTCACAGGAGGACAAATACTGCATGATTCCACTTATAGGAGGTATCTAAAATAGTCGAACTCATAGACACAGAAAGTCGAATGGTGGGTGCAGTGGGGAGGTGTTGTTCTATGGATGTGGAGTTTCCGTCATGTAGGACTGGGGTGTATGTGTGGTGGAGCGGGATGGGGGTAGATTTCCGGGGAATCCATTGCACAACAATGTGCATGTGGCTGACAGTATTGCACTGTACACTAAGAAACAGTGGAGAGGGTGAATTTTATGTCATGTGGTTTTTTGCCACAAGAAAAAAATTAATTTTTCAAAAGCTGAGTCAGAAGGAAACTGATCTTAGCATAACAGAGAAGTGGATAAAGACAAATTATATATGTGTCTTATACCTATCTCTCCCAAGGGTTGTTAAATGAAAACAGCAAGTGGTGTATGGTTTGCTACAACTGTGAAAAGCTGATTACATTAGTTGCCTGAGGGTCAAGCATAGGAGGAAGTATTTAACATCGTATACACCCTTCTGTACTGTTTGCATTTTTTATAATGTCCCTGTATTACATTTCAAAAACAATTTTAAAAGAACAAGGAGCATAGAGACAGAAAATAGAACAGAGGATACCAGGGACTGAAGGGAGGGGAGAATAAGGGGTTAACTGTTCAGTGGCTACAGAGTTTCTGTTTGGAATGATGACAAAGTGCTAGAACTAGATAGTGGTGGGACTTACGCAACCTTGTGAATATACTGATTGCCACTCAAAAATGGTTAGAATGGCAAATTTGATGCGATGTCTATTTTACCATAATAAAATTTCTTTTTAAATTAAAGGAACAAGGACATATACAGAACAGGTAGAGATCGTTGTATTTGTGTAAGAAAAGAAATATACAGTTGACCTTGAACCACGTGGGTCCCCTTATGCACAGATATTTTTTATAGTACAGTACTGTAACATATTTTCCTCATGATTTCCTTAATTACATTTTCTTTTCTCTAGCTTACTCTAAGAATACAGCTATATTGTCAGAGTGCCTGACATATATTGTCAACTCAGTTGGTTGAGTGTCAGGCTCTTGATTTCTGCTTGGGTCATGATCTCAGCATCATGAGATCGAGCCCCATGACTGGGCTCTGTGCTCAGTGGGGAGTCTGCTTGAGATTCTTTCCCTTTCCCTCCGCTCCTCCCACCTCCACTAGTGCTCTTATCTCTCAAATAAATACTCTTTAAGAAATCCAGCTTTATTGTACACCTGAAACTAATATAACACTGTTAACTATACTGGAATTAAAAGAAAAAACTTAATAAAAATGTAGAACAAAAACAAGAATATGGTATATAATGCATATAACATACAAAATACATGTTAATCAACTGTGTTATCAGTAAGACTTCTGGTCAATGGTAGGCTATTAGTTACATTTTGGGGGAGTCAGAATTTATACATGGATTTTCAAGTGCACAGGGGTCTGGACCTCTAACCTCTGTGTTGTTCAACCATTGACCTATGTAAATGCACAGAAAAGAATGTGGGAGCACATCAAAAAATAGTGGGAGCCTGGAATTATGGTGGGTATTGAGAGGATTTTTTGGGTTTGAGTCTATATATTTTATAATTGTTTGAATATACTGCAATGAGAATTTCTTTTGTAGTTAAACATTGTTTTAAGTTATGTCTCAAAAAAAAAAAAACCAAGTTGAGTCAGAAGTCAATTGATCCCTTAGAATTCTTTAACTTCACTGGATATGATCTCTGCAGAGAGCTGGAGAATTTTCTAAAACATGAAGAAGTGACCACTTTGGTCACAGACACCCGAGCCAAGCTCGCTAGCTCTTGGCCGTACAGTCCTTTAGAGGACATTTGCTTTTAAAGGCCTTTACCATCCTTCAGAAACCACCCTCTCCTTCACTTTTTAGCAGTCTCCCCTCCACCTGAGTTTTTAAAAAAGATTTTATTTATCAGAGAGAGAGAGAGAGGCAGGCAGAGGCAGAAGCAGATTCCCCACTGAGCAGGGAGACTCCATCCTAGAACTCTGGGATCATGACCTGAGCCGAAGGCAGACACTCAACCAACTGAGCCATCCAGGCATCCCTATCCTCCACCTGAGTTTCCAGTGCTTTCAAGCTGTCCCTGGCCAGAGTCCTGTGCAGAGTGCTGGAACCCCACCTTCCCTCCCCAGGTACCAGCCCATATTCAGGACCTTTCCTTTCCCTCAACAAAACTTAAAACCGCTTTTGGGTCCGTTTCACAAAAGACCTTACTAATTAAGGATTTCAGTCAACTAATTTGAGCAAAATGTTAATAGCTCCATTTGTCTCTTTATTAGTAGATAATGTTTTAATTTTAACAAAGGCCTTCAATGTATTAACTCAAAGGAATGACTAATAGTGTGTGTGGGTGGGGATTGGCGGGGTGGGGGAGATTTTGCTGATCACATCACATAAGCAGCGGCTTTGAAAATATCCTCATGTTCAGTGGTTTTATGCAAATTATCGCTGTAAATGTATGAAAGTAAATGTTTCATATCTGGCAAGAGATGCAAAATGGACTGGGAGTATGTGATGAAATTATTTGTTTATAATTAGTTAATGGTTACCTTTGTATAGAACATGTGTTGATCCTATTATTAAAATAAAATCAGATCCATGGGGGAAAAAAGATGTTTGACACATTCTGCTTGAGGTGTTGAATTGAATTAATCCGAAGCCGACTCACCACACCACCGTCATACCACCGTCCTAGAGCATGAAAGGGATAGCTCATGGGCTCTTTTTTTTTCCAGCTAAGAATTGGAGAGGAGGAGAGGGGGAATGACTCCAGATACTTTCTACAGAGAGAAGCACAGAGCCCCGTCTGTTTCAGAAGAAAAAAATCACAGAAGGGAGATTTTGTTGCAAAGAGAATTGTCGCTTCTGCAGAAGGGAACCTTCATACTGCTCTCAAAAGAAACAGCTAGTTGTCTGAAATCCAGAGGTTTGCCAAAGGCTTTTCTAACCAGGGGGCTCTTAACAGGATGGTGAGAAGAAAGGTACTTTGGCATGGGCTCATCAATAGGACATTGTTCTAAATCTACTTATGAACCAGCCATTTCATGGCTTAAGAGACAGTGGTTCAAAATAAATATGTTCCCAGTATGGAGAAATGGCACGTTCCTGATATTTTCTTATCCTCCTTTGATCTATATTTTGGTACTGCTTTTTATTAATTTTGTAATTTATCCGAATTGTTGTTTGTTACAAGGCCTGCATATTCTTTGATATTTATATTACATCGGTAAATAGTTTCCTGGAATTTTTTAAAGAGTATTTATTTATTTGAGAGAGAGAGAGAGCACTCAGGAGCAGGAGGGAAAGGCAAAAGCAGACTCCCTGCTGAGCAGGGAGCCAGAGGTGGGGCTTGATCCCGTGACACTGGGATCATGACCTGAGCCTAAGGGAGACACTTAACCGACTGGGCCACCCAGATGCCACTTTCCTGGAGTTCTAATTAGTCTTCAGGCCTGAGCCTAAACGTTCCTACTGGCCATGCCTTCTTAACCAGTGCCCCAGGTCACTTAGCTTCTGACCTCTGATACCACATTCTCCATAGTTTTTCTACCATCTCGCTGCCTGTTCCTCAGGTGCTGTTTTTTCCTCCTCCTGCTCTTCTGTCTCCAAAGGTTGGTGTGCCCCAAGACTCAGTCTTTGGCTCTGTTCTCCATCTCCACTCACTCCTTCCCTGGGTGACCTTCTCTGCTCCCACGGCTTTAAGTACAATCTCCATTTTATCCCTCCAGCTCAGATCTCTCCCCTGAGATCCTATGTGCATAGCCACCTGGCTATTTTATATTTCCATCTGGAAGCCTCACAGACGGCTGTAACTTAATGTGACTGAAGGAGAGCTCTTGGTTTCCACTCTTCCCCATCTCATTAAACGGCACCACCTGGCTATTCAAAACAGGCACCGGGATGTCATCCTTGCCACCCTCTCCTCTCCCATCGAGTCTTGTTTGGGTCTTCCTGCTTCCACTCTTGACCCTCTGTAGTCAGTACTGTGGCCAGAGCAATCTTTTTATTTATTTTTATGTATATATTTTTTGGAGAGAGAGAGAGATAGAAAGAGCACATGAGCAAGCGGGAGGGGCAGAGGGAGAGGGAGAAAGAGAATCTGAAGTAGGCTCCACACTCAGCTCAGAGCCTGAGGTGGGGCTCAATCTCACCACCCTGAGATCATGCCCTGAGCTGAAATCAAGAGTCAGATGCTTAACCAACTGAGCCCCCCAGGGACCCCCAAAGTGATCTTTTTAAAATGGAAATCTGATATTTTACTCCTTCTTCTCACTGCCATTAGCATCAAGTTCAAATTGCTTAATGCGCTCTATTAAGACATGGTATTAGCTGGCCCCTGCCTACCTCTCCAACCTTACCCTGATCTGCTTTCGCTCTTATTCACTGCAATCCAAACACAGTGGCCTTCTGACATGCCTTGAACCACAAGCTTTTGGCGACCACAGGGACTTTGCATGTTCCCTTCTGTCTGCTAGATACTCCTTCTACTCACCACATGGCTGTCTAGATCCTTCTCTTAGGTCCTTAGAGAAGCCTTCCCTGACTACTTTATCTAAAGTAACCCTTTCACATTATTCTCTAACACAACACACTATTTCTTTCCTTCAGGGCACTTATCATTAGCTAAAATTACTGTCTGTGTCGATTATATGTCCTCCTCCATACACGAACACACGAGCACATATTTTCCACAAGAACAAGAACCTTGTCTGTCTCTATCACTCGTGTGGTATCTCCAACCCCTGGAACAGAAGCTGGCTCATGGTAAGTACTAATGTTTGCTGGATGAATGGCAGTAACCAGGAAAGATGGTGCTCCGGAGACCACCCTTACATGCCCAATACAGATTTACCCCAGTCTTCAATCTGCAGTGAGAATATCACACATGGAAAGACCTTTTGGCAGAACTAGTGCATTTGTAGCAGATTCATGCTGGGAGGCCAGACACATTACTCAGGGCCTCGACTACCTACTCGCCAGTAATTTTCAAACTGACTCAAGAAACACTAGTGCCCCTCAAGATATTAACTGGCATTCTAAGAAAAAAAAAATTGAACAAAGAAGTTTAAGAAATCCTCCAGCAGTGAACAGCACCCATTAGCCTATCAAGGCTTTAAGAATTCCTTCCAGACATAAAACCTATCTTAGCTTTATTTAGCATTTCCCAAATATGTTTGACCATGGAACTTTTATTAATATCTCATAGGACCATAACATCTCTCAAAATGTGGTTTTGGAAATATCATCGGTGTAGATATATAGGCATTGATATTTGGTCCATAGATATGTACAGGTATCCCCTGTTCCCCTAAAGCACAGCACTCCTATAAAACCTTTCTTAACCCGAAATGGCAATGGCAAACAAGGGGCAATGGCAAAGAAACAATGACCACAAAATTATATGGAAAATTTTTAGAGGCCCCCAAAATAACCTCTCTTAGGCGTTTCTGATACCCTAGGACACATGTTGCTAACAGACACACAAAATAAGTCAAGATAAATCACAGATGTTCACTGACATGGTTCAAAGTTATGGTGGCTTGGCGCTAAGATGCTGAGGGTTGGTCCAGGGGAAGGAGCTGGGCGGTGTCCCTCTTGCTGTGTGGGATGTGTGCTGCCTCTATAAGGGCTCGTTTTGAAACACTGAGCACTATTTTCTTTTTTTTAAGATTGTATTGATTTATTTGACAGAAAGAGCACAAACAGGGGGAGCAGCAAACAGAGGGAGAGGGAGAAGCAGGCTCCCTGTCGAGCAAGGAGCCCCATGCAGGGCTTGATTCCAGGATCCTGGGATCATGACCTGAGCCGAAGGCCGACACCCAACTGACTGAGCCACCTAGGTGCCCAGAGCACTATTTTTGATTTTCATCTCTTCAGGTTTGTTTGTTTTTGGTTTTGTTTTGCTTTGTTTTGTTTTGTTTTGTTTTTGGCTAGTGAAAACAGAGGCTAATGTAGGTCTTTCATGAATGCAAAATGGGGTACTTTCAAAAACCAGGAATAACCTGTATAATAGACATGAATGAGAGTTCACTTAAGACACATGACCATAAATTCCAACTCAAAGATATCCATGAAATGAGGTTGAGTGAGATTCAAATTTTATTTTTATTTTTTCAAAGACTATTTATTTGAGAGAGAGAGCACAAGCAGGGAAGAGAGGGAGAAGCAGGCTCCCTGTTCAGCAGGAAGCCCAACATGGGGCTAGATCCCAGGACCCTGGGATCATGACCTGAGCCTGAGGTGGACGCTTAACCAACTGAGCCACCCAGGTGCTCCTGGGATTCAAATTTTAAACAAGGCATTGATGGGGGTAGTGCCTTCTGTTGATATAGACCTATTAGGAAGGCACTGGCCTGTGAGGGGTTAAGAGTGCTGCTCTAAAGTAGTTCGAACATTCTGGCCTGACTAACTCCCTGAGGCTACTGAGAACTTGCAACTAAGATCAATGAACTACTGTCACCCAGAAATCATCGGACACACAGGAGAAGTGCCAGTACCAGATCCTCCAAGACTAGAGATGAACTACTTACAAATGGAGCAAGAAAGTAGATTTTGCAAATTACAGACAAGATTCATATCACTCTTCTTCCTCTTACCTGTTTCTTCTCACCTATGCATCTTTCTGTCTACGGCTTTTGCATTGGCTGTTTCCTCTGCCTAAAAAGCACGGGTGGGCAAACTTTTTCTGAAGAGACAAATACTAAATATTTTAGGCTTTGTCTGGCCATCTGGTCTCTGTCACAACGGCTCAGCTCCCTGCAAAAGCAGCCATAGGCAATGCATAAACAGTAAAACTTTATTTACAAAAACAGGCTGTGGGCCGGATTTGGCCCAAGGGCCACAGGTGGTCAACGTGGAGTGTATTTTGCCAGGACTGTTAACATAGCTAATACAGAATTCAGCTCAGATATCATTGTCTCCCAGTAAGTGATTCAAATCAAAGTAACTTGCTTTCAAATTGCCCTATTTTAATTCTTTCCATTGCACTTATCACTAACATACTTTCTTGTGTTGACTTGTCTCCCCGCACCTACACAGACCAGGATAATAACAGACACTTTCTTTTGAGCTCTTACTCTGCACCTGACACTGTTCAAAGCATTTTACATGTATTAGCTCTTTTAATTTTAATAATAACCTCCTGACAATAATCCTTCATGTCCCCATTTTATAGATGAAGAAACTAAGGCTGAAATTAAGTAATTTGCCCAGGTGGTCACATTGTTTAGCAGGTAGTGATTCCAGGATCTAGAACCAGCTCATAAGCATTATGTTATTGGGATACTGGGATTTAATATAAGAAATAAATATTTGGTCTTTGTCCCCATGTCCAGCACAGAGCTTCTAAAACTGTTTGGAATTTCCGAAGTGATGGGAGCAGGAAAATATGTCTTTTGTTATGTTAATGAGATGACTTTTGGACCACACCTAAAGATGGGGGCTACTTGCCAAGAGAGCCAGCCCTGTGATTAGAGGGCTGGAACTTTCAGTTCCTCCTCCCCAAACCCTGACCTCCTGGGAGGGAAAGGGCTGGAGGTTGAATCAATCAGCAACGGGCAGTTATTTAATCAATCATGGCTATGTACGAAGGCAAAAGGACCAGGTTGGAGAGCTTCCAGGCTGGTGATCACATGCTGATGCTGGGAGATTGGGCTATGGGAGAGGGCATAGAAATTCTGTGCTGCTTCCCCTGTACTTTGTCCTAAGCTTCTCTTCCATCTAGCTATTCCTAAATTGTATCTTCTTTAAAAAGATTTATTATTGGGACGCCTGGGTGGCTCAGTTGGTTGGACGACTGCCTTCGGCTCAGGTCATGATCCTGGAGTCCCGGGATCGAGTCCCGCATTGGGCTCCCAGCTCCACGGGGAGTCTGCTTCTCTCTCTGACCTTCTCCTAGCTCATGCTCTCTCTCACTGTCTCTCTCTCAAATAAATAAATAAAATCTTTAAAAAAAAAGATTTATTATTTATTTTAGGGAGAGAGAGAGTGCATGCACAAATGTGAGCAGGAGGAGGGGCAGAGGCAGACTCCATGCTGAGCACAGAACCCAACGCGGGGCTCAATCCCACGACCCCAAGATCGTGAACTGAGCCGAAATCAAGAGTCATATGCTTAACTGACTGGGTCATCTAGTCATTCCCCCCCAAATTATATATTTTTATAATAAACTGGTAATCTAGTAAGTAAAATGTTTCTCTGAGTTCTGAGCAAATGAACCAAAGAAGGGGGGTTCCTGGAACCCTCCATCTCCATCTCTAGCCATGGGTCAGAAGCAAAGGAGACAACCTGGACTTGTGATTGGCATCTGAAGTGCAGAAGAGGGCAGTCTTGTAGGACTGATCCCTTAACCAGTAGATTCTGACACTATGTCCAGGTAAACAGTGTCAGAATTGCGTTGAATTGTAGGATACACAGCTAATGTCAAAGAATCGCTTGGTGGTGTGGGGGAAAACTGCCACCCATTGGAACTGGAGTCAGAATCATAGCTATGGTGCACCTCAATTATAAGCTCCATGAGAGCAGCAATTTTTGTCTGTCTCGTTTACCAATGATAAACCTAGAACAGAATCTAGAACAATGCCTGGTGTACAGCAAGTGCTCCGTAAGTATTTGCTTAATGAACATTCTGGAATGCTCAGATTATTAAAGGGAGGCAGTTGTCACTAAGAATGAGTCAACTAAACCTGATTTCCTTCTTTGATGAGGCTAATCAGTAGAGAGAACAAGGAAATGGGAATAGAACTTTGCATTTCTTTCATTTTTAGAAAAGCATTAAACAAGGTCTTTCCTGGAACCCTTACTTTACTCAATCCTTTAGTGTCATTTAACACTGCTGCTCTCTTCTTTCTTTTTTGGGTTTCCACGACACCACACTTTCCTAGTTCCCTTCACACCTCTATAACTATTCTTACTTTGTCCTTGGCGTGATCCTCCTTCTCCATCAACATGTAGGTGTTGACCAGTATCTCATTCTCGGTCCTTGGTTCTTCCCACTTTCCAGTTTCTCCCTGATGGCCCCATCCATTCCCATTGTTTCTATTTTTACCTTTGTTCTGATGACACCCAAATCTACATCTCCAGGATAGAACTTACCCTGAGCCTTAAAAATATCCTACAGGTACCTCAAGTTTAACATGTCCAAAACCAGACTCAGTATCTCTTCTTCAAGCCTTGTCAGTGTTTTATATTCCCTGTATCGAATGATGGCAAAGGGGAGTCACCCCCATGCCAGAGACCTCAAAGTCATTTCTACTTCTTCACTCTCTCTCTCACTCTCCGCAGAGCTAAACTCTGACCCAATCTTGACAGTTTAACTTCTCAAATATTTCTCAACTCATCACACACCTCGTAGCTGTCACAAACTCACAGCTAGTCTCCCTGCCTCTAGTTTTAACCATATCCACATCGCCACACAGCCACCGGAATTAGCTTCAAGTGCAAATACTATCATGTAACACTCCATTGCCTACAAGATGGAGTCCAAGCTACTTCTGGACCACTCAAATCTCCTCAAACTTGCCAGCTATCCCCCACTACATCTCATGCACAGCTTATGTTTCAACAATACCAAACAGCTTGCAACCTTGACATTCTCCAAATACTTCTATGCCTTTGACCACATGGCAGCCTCTGCTTTGATGACCATTCCCACTGATGCTCCCCCTGTTTGCCTGGCAGACTCCTTGTCATCCCCTCAGATGTCCCCAAGGAAAGCTTCCCTTAACATGCCCCACCCTGGGCTGGACTAGAAGTATCTTTCCTGCTTTCAAAGAGTCCTGAACTGGTCTCTGTTGCAACTCTTGTCCCAACATGTCTGTTCCCAGGTTTGTATCCCTCCCTAGCCTGTGAGCTTCCCGAGGGCAAAGACCATGCTTTATTCAAAATTGTATCCATCACACCATTACAGTGTCTGGCACATAGTAAAATCTCAATTAATGTTTGACAAATCAGCTATTTTATGACCATAACACGCTGTTGATGCATAAAGTTGACTTACAACACCCTTAACACTTCTTCACGCAAATAACTGTCATGTAGTGCGGTAAGTGCAAAGAACAGAAGGGGGACACTTAATATGGTCTGAGATGGGGGAGGGGGATGTACTAATTCAAACCTAGGCTGCAGTGATAGAAATAGAGTACATGGAGCCAGCAAAGAGAGAGTGCAGGCCTATTCAGCATAGTCAAACTATGCCCCAACAACATTTCAATCTGTGAGCCAAATCGGATAATTCAATAAATGCCAGTGGTTTGGAAAGAATAAAGCCAAACCTCGGGAAGGATTGAAGGACTGGGGAGATGTAACCTCAATTAAGGGAAAACTATCAGGGAGTTGATGGTTTTCTTCAAATATTGGAAATGCTCTGTTATGGATTGAATTGTGTCCCCCCAAAAAAAGGTTCGTTGAAGTCCTAACCCCTGGGATGTCAGAATGTAGCCTTATTTTCAAATGGAGTCTTTGCAGATGCTACTAGCTCAGATGAGGTCATATTGGCATGGGGTGGGTTGCTTAGTCCAATCCAACAGATGTCCTTATAAGAAGAGGGAAATCTGGCCATGGACACAGAGGGAAGATGGCCCTGTGAAGACGGAGCTAGAGATTAGAGTTGCACTGGCACAGGCCAAAGAACAGGAGCCCCCAGAAGCTGGAAGAGACCAGGAAGGATTCCACGTCAGAGTCTTCAAAGAAAACAGTCCCACCAACACCTTGATTTCAGACGTCAAGTCTCCAGAATAGAGTCAATAAATTTCTGTTGTTTAAAGCTACTCGGTTTGTGGTATTTGTTCACATCAGCCATAGGTAATTAATACAGGCTGTCAGAGGGAATAGACTTGTCCTGTGGGGTGCCTGGGTGGCTCAATCGGTTAAGCAGCTGCCTTCAGCTCAAGTCATAATCCCAGGGTCCTGGGATCGAGCCCCACATCAGGCTCCCTGCAGAGATTCTCCCTCTCCCTCTGCCTGCCACTCTGCCTACTTGTGCTCTCTATCTGTCAAATAAATAAATAAAATCTTAAAAAAAAAAAAAAGATTTGTCCTTCATAAGACCCAGTGGATGGAAGATACGGGGAGACAGAAATTCTTCCTTATATTGAATGGAAACCTTGTAGTTATGCTATCCAAAGATGAAATGAGCTGCCGTGGGAGCTGATAAGCTCCCCATCACTGGGAGTGGGGTGTCCAGGATGGATATTTGTGTGATAGAAATAATGATACTAGAAATGATACTAACAACAATACAACATCCATTCATATCCTGATTTGAACAAGCCAACTTCAAAGAGATGCTTATGGGATAAGTGGAGCTATTTGAATGTTGAGTGGATATTTGATTATATTAAGGATTTCATGTTAAAGTGTTAGGTGAAAATAGTGGCATAATGGTCATAATGAGAGAGAGAAGGAGGTCTTATCTTTTGGCGATACATACTGAATTGTTTATGGAGGAAATGACACCGGTGTCTAGGATTTGCTTTAAAATAATCCAGGAGGGGTGCCTGGGTGGCTCAGTTGGTAGACCATCTGACTCTTGGTTTTGGCTCGGGTCATGATATCTGGGTCCTGGGATCCAGGCCTGGGTCAGGCTCCACAATCAGCGTAATCTGCTTGTCCTTCTCCCTCTCCCTCTGTTCCTCCCCCTGCTCGCATTCTCTCTCTCTCTCTCTCTCTCTCTCTCAAATAAATAAATAAATAAAATCTTTAAAATAAAATAAAGTAAAATAAAATAACATAATCCAGGAGGAAGAGATGAGTTTGTGTATACATAAAACATGATTGGCCACACGTTGATAATTGTTGGAACCGGGTGATGGATACATGGAGGTTCATTAATATTATCATCTCTACTTTGTATGTGCTTGAAGTTTTCCATAAGCAAATGTTAAAAAAAAAAAAAAAACTACCAGTCACCAAGTATTGAGCACTTACAACATCCAGGAACCATGCTAAGTGTTTTTAAAGCATTATCTCATTTAATGTCTCATAACACATAAAAAAAGACCTAAATAGGGGCGCCTGGGTGGCTCAGTGGGTTAAGCCGCTACCTTTGGCTCGGGTCATGATCTCAGGGTGCTGGGATCGAGTCCCGCATCGGGCTCTCTGCTCAGCAGGGAGCCTGCTTCCCTCTCTCTCTCTCTCTGCCTGCCTCTCTGTCTACTTGTGATCTCTCTCTGTCAAATAAATAAATAAAATCTTTAAAAAAAATAAAATAAATAAATAAAAAGACCTAAATAAAAAGTGACATATTCTTGTATAGGAAGGCACAGTACCATTAAAGATGGTCTCTCCGAATCAGTCTGCATAATCAAGATGAAGAGAAAGCTCAATTTGTTTAGATTGCTTGAATTTTCAAAAGAATCTATCTGTGTCAATCTGTACACATAAAAAAAATCTCCACAACAGCTCAATGAGGCCTTATTGTATCAATTTTCTAAATGAGGAAACTGAAGATTGGGAAAGTGAAGCAAAGGGCCCAAAGTTGCCTAACAACTTAGTGGCAAAAGTAGGATTTGAACCCAGGTTTCTTTGACTCCACCCTTCTGTGCTTTTAATACCCTTGCTATTCAGTGTGGACCAAGGGTCAGCAGTATAGTATTACAGGAAAGTTTCCTAGACAAGCAGAACCTCAGGACCCCTACCCAGACCCACCAAGTAACATTCCACATTCAAGTTTAGGAAGAATGGCAGAGTGATTAGACCCCATCAAGAGTTCTATACCCATTTCAGATTATACGGTATTGTACCTCTGGAGTGGGACCTGCCAATCTGTATATTTACAGGAGCCCTTGGATGAGTTATCAGGGATGGGAAGCACTGGAAAATGAAACCTCTAAAAATCTTCTTTGGCTCTCAGATTCTCCAATTCCTGATAAGTTTGCAGGAGAGAATGAAGAGCTCAGTTATGTGCAACTGTGGAAAATTACTTGCCTATTCATTGAAGATAGTCATTTGAAAGGGACTTGACATTTTCTTCTGAGGAAATGTAGGCTTCAGGGAATGAAAATGAAGTCCTGATGGACAGAGTGAGAGGATTAGCAACTACACAAAAATGCATGACAATTAATATATAAATCTTATGTTTTATTTCAAAGAATTGTCAATGTATTCATATATGATAAAATAAGATACAAGCCTGGGACCACAAAGCAATTTGCTTGGTTTCCATTGTTGTCATATGTAAGTCAAATCATTACACTAGAGTCTGTTTTTTCCTTTATTTTTGAAGTATAATTAATATACAATGTGATGTTAGTTTCAAGAGTACAATGTATTGATTCCACAATTCTGTCTATTACTTGGTAGTCACCGTGGTCAAGTGTAATCACCATCTGTCACCATAAACATTATTACAATATTATTGACTGTATTCCCTATGCTGTACTTTTCATCTCCATGACTTATTTATTTTAGAACTGGAAATCTGTACCTCTTAATCACCTTCATCTATTTTGCCCATCCCCCTACCCACCTCCCTTCTGGCAACCACCAGTCTATTCCCTGTACCTAAGAGTCTGTTTTGTTCGTCTGTTTGCCCATTTTCCTTGTTTTTAAGATTCCATATGTAAGTGAGAGCATATGATAGTTGTCTTTCTCTCTCACTTATTTCACTTAGCATAATGTCCTCTAGGTCCATCCATGTTGTCACAAATGGCAAGATTTCATTTTTATGGCTGATAGTTTAGTAAGATTTATTTAATTGTTTGAGAGAGAGAACAAGAGTGGGAGAGGGACGGAGGGAGAGGGAAAGAATCTCAAGCAGACTCTGCTGAGCATGGAGCCCAACGTGGGGCTCGATTCCAAAACCCTGAGATCAAAACTTGAGCTCAAACCAAGAGTCAGACGCTTAACTGACTGAGTCACTCAGGCACCCCAAGAGTTTATTTTTTGATGTATACCGAGTCCTTGTCCTCAAGGAGTCCACAGTCTAATAGGGGAAATACAGGTGAGCAAACAATTATGATAAAGTGTCACAAAGCCTTGAGATGTGATCAATACAAGCTGCTACAAAGCATGTAGGATGGGATCCTAATGGGCAGTAGAAGTGGGAGGAGGGTAGTCAGGGAAAGATGAGTCTTGAAAGCAGTGTAGAAGGTATTTGGGGGACAAAGGGCATTTCAGAAAGGTGGCACGGCCCACACAATGGCACAGAAGCCAAAGAGAATATGGTAATGGCAATGAATGGATAATACTGTAGGCAGAAATGTTGAGTGTAGAGTCGAATAAAGAGAGGCTGATGAAATTATCCAAGAATGGATCACAAAGTACTCTATGTGACATTCTGAAGAACATGGACATTATCCAGAAGCTGTGAGCCATCTCAGAGTGGTTGGAAATAGGGGAATGCCATGATGAAATTTGTATTTTAGAGAAGTTAGTCAGGTAGCTATGAGAAGGATGGATTTGAGGGGTTGGAGTGAGGCAGAACAGCTGTTGGGAAACAACTGCAGTATATTAAGAAAGATAAAGAGAATACAAATAGGGGCACCTGGGAGGCTCAGTTGTTCAGTGTCTGCCTTCAGCTCAGGACTTGACCACAGGGTCCTGGAATCGAGACCAACATCGGGCTCCCTGCTCAGCAGGAAGGCTGCTCTACCTCTCCCACTCCCCCTGCTTGTGTTCCTGCTCTCATTGTGTCTCTCTCTGCCAAAAAAATGAATAAAATCTTTTTAAAAAGGAGAGAACACAAACATAAAAGAGATTGAGAACTTCAAATAGAACTTTGTGACCAAATAAGGAAAGAGAAAGGATGTGTTAGGTCAATCTGATGGGGTACTTGGGGATGGTGGTGCCACTATATGGGGTAGGGGATGTAGAAAAAGGAGCAGACTTTTGGGAGAAATGAAGATGGGGTGATATGGGGGAAGAATAATGAGATCAGTCTGGGACATGCTGAGTTTTGAGGAGTCTATAGAATAATGAAGCAGAATACTTGAGGAGACAAATGGATGTGTGGATGAGGAGCTCAGAAGAGAGGTAAGGACTGAAGACACAGATGTGGAAATCATGAGCATGTGCAGTGGAAGAGAGGCCAAGTAAGATGACAGACGGACTGAGGACAGCAGAGCCCTGGGGGTCGGGGACATCAACGATTAAGGGGTGGCAGAGGAAGAGGAACCCTGGAAGGAGCCCAGGAAGAAGGGAAGAGGAGCAACTAGAGAAGCAGGAAAATCAGGACAGCATAGTGTTGTGGAGCTAAGTGTATTAGTTTTCTATTGCTGTTGTGTGGTACGGGAGTCCTCCCTGATTCATAGTTTTGCTTTCCACCATTTCAGTTACCCACTGTCCACTGCAGTCCAGAAGCAGATGATCCCCCTTCTGACATACAGTGAGAAGGTCATTAGTAACCTAATGCTATGTCACAAAGCTTCTGTCATTCCCCTCACTTGATCACATCACGTAGGTATTTTATCATCTCACATCATCACAAGACAAGGTTGCATACAGAACACTAAGATAGGGGCGCCTGGGTGGTTTAGTCAGTTAAGCATCTGCCTTCGGCTCAGGTCACGATCCTGGAGTCCCAGAATTAAGCCCCACCTCGGGCTCCCTGCTCATCAAGGAGTCTGCTTCTCTCTCTCCCTGTGCTGCTCCCCCTGTTTTTATTCTCTCTCTGACAAATAAAACCTTAAAAAAGAAAGAACACTAAGATATTTTGAGAGACCACATTCCCGTAATTTTTATTAGAGTATATTGCTATAATTGTTCTGTTTCATTATTATTGTCGTAGCTCTCACTGTGCCTCATTTATAAATTAAACCTTACCCTAGGGATGTGGGTATAGGAAAAAAAAAACAGTATATGTAAGATTCAGTACTATCTATCTGTGATTTCAGGCATCCACTGGGAGTCCTGGAACATATCCCCTGCAGATAAGGAGGGACTACTGTATTTCTATTTTTATTCTATTAGTTATCAAACTACCACAAACTTTGTGCCTTTGAACAACACATATTTATTACCTTATATTCCTGGAGGTTTGAAATAAAAAAGCGGTCTCACTGGCTAAAGTCAAGGTGTCCACAGGGCTGGTTCTTTCTGGAGACTCTAGGGAATAATCTCTTTGCTTGCCTTTGCCAACTTCTAGAGCTCACCATCATTTCCATCTTCAAAGCCAGTAGCATAGTATTGTCACATGTCCTTTACTGCCTCTGCCTCTGTCATCACATCGTCTTTTCTTTTCTTTTTAAGATTTTTTTTATTTATTTATTTGAAAGACAGATCACAAGTAGGCAGAGAGGCAGGCAGAGAGAGAGAGAGGAGGAGGAAGCAGGCTCCCCACTCAGCAGAGAGCCCGCACATCGTCTTTTCTAATGGCTCTCCTTCTTCCCTCTCCTTCTTCCCTCTTATGAAGGTTACATTGGGAATTACATTCCTTCTTTCTGCTTACATTGGGTCCACCGAAACAATCAGGATAATCTCCCCACCTCAAGATCCTTAACTCAATCACACCTACAAAGCCCTTTTCCCCATATTCGGCAACATATTCATAAATTCTAGGAACTGGAACTTGGACATCCTTGGTGGGCCATTATTTTACCTACTGCACTAAGGAAGTGGAGAGATTCAAGAAGGAGGACTTTCAATGGAGTCAGACACAGAGGAGAGACCAAGGAAGATCAGGGCCAGAGTGAAAATACTGAGGAGTCTTGTGAGATCTTATGGCCCTGTGGGAATGCAGTGACTTAAGGGCTTTGGTTTTGGTTTTTGGTTTTTGGTTTTAACATACAGTGATGTATTAGTTTCAGGTGTACAGTGTAGAGATTCAACACTTCCATACATCACCCTGGGCTCATCATGAGTGCACTCCTTAATCCCCATCACTTAGTTCACCCATCCCCCACCCATCTTTCCTCTGGTAACTGTCAGTTTGTTCTCTATAGTTAAGAGTCTGTTTCTTGCTTTGTCTCTCGGTCTCACTTATTTTTTCCCTTGGCTTATTTATTTTGTTTCTTAAATTCCACATATGAGTGAAATCATGTCTTTCTCTGACTGACTTATTTCACTTAGCATTATACTCTCTAACTCCATCCATGTCATTGCAAAATGGCAAGATTTCATTCCTTTCTATGGTTGAATAAATTTATATTTATATATATAATGGAATATACATATACATACATATACATACATATATATGCATGCCATCTCTTCTTTATTCATCAGTCGATGGACACTTGGGCTCCTTCCATATCTTGTCTATAATAAATAATGCTGTTATAAACATAGGGGTATGTGTATCCCTTTGAATTAGTGTTCTTGTATTCTTGGTGAAAATACCCAAATTGCTGGAACATGAGATAGTTCTATTTTTAACTTTTTACTCAACACTCAAAAAACAAATAATCCAATTAAAAATGGGCAGAAGATGTGAATAGACATTTCTCCAAAGAAGACAAACAGATGGCCAACAGACACATGAAAAGATGCTCATCATCACTTATCATTATGGGCTTTGGTTTTGATGATTCAACACACTCGCCAGCTCAGCAGGCACTCAGGCCCACATAGGATGACAACTCTCAAGCAAACAGGCCCCATGCCAACCAGCCCTCCTCCAGGAAGCTTCTAGGTCCAGGAAGCTTCTAGCTTAAAACTGAGAGGAGACTTAGCAACACTTCAAACCACAGAGTCTCCCAAGTTCTGGCCTAGTCCTGATATAACCCTGAAGCCTTGAGACCGAAAAGTAATGGGATGCCCATGAGCGGAGTTTCCCATAACATGGACTGTGCATCTTATAGTCCTAGAACCTTTTCCCCAATACTATAAATACAACTACTATCCTTGGGTTTTCCACACTCCAAAATTTGGGGGAATCAGGATTATCTGAATTACTCACAAATTCAAGTGGTGGCTTTATCAAGTTCATAGCCTTTCCCCAATTCTGTGCACATTGGCTCTGTGGGAAGAAGGGATATAAATGTATACTTATATGTTCTAGATATATATTCTATCAAAAAATAAAAGAAATAAAAGAACACAACACAGAAAAAAAAAGGAGCAGTTTCAACAGTCAGACACAGAGGAGAGGTCAAGGAATATTAGGACCAGAGTGACCTTTGAATTCAGCAATTGCAAAAATTTGTGCCCTTGGCAAGAATCATTCTGGTGAGTTGGTAGAACCAAAGTCCAAGTATAGTAGGTAAAGAAGTGATTATAATATATTGTGGATAATGGGAGTCAGATAGCTTACTGTTGGTGAAGAAAATTAAAATATGGAAAAGGAGGACAGAATGACTCTGTAGTGTTGAATTGGAATTGGACAATCAGTGTGATTTCATTGTTTTTAATACAGAGATAGATGCTGAAAGAGACATGTGTCTCTCTCAGGTGTTCATTTCTGCAGGTATACGCATATATGCATATGAGTATAGGTGTGTGTAAACACATCTATTTCATAGTTCTGTCCACTGTGAAGCTCTACAGGCAAGAAACACAATCCGCACTCACACCTCGGTTCCTCAGTGACATTCTTCACCAAAAGGAACAGGACTCCTTGGAGAAATGACTGATTTCAGGCCTAGGGCAAGGAAAGTATGGGATGAGCCTGGAATATCTTGTTTCTGCAAGAAAGTAACAAACTACTTCAGAAATGTGAGGAGCGGGTCAAGTTCATACTAGAGCTAGCATGAAGAGACTTCTGCTGGCCAAATCTGGAAAGTGTGAGCATTAAAGTATCGTCATAAAAGATAACCCTTTGAAAAATATAGGAATCTGTAAGTTCACACAGATAGAAATGAACACGTGGAAAAGAAGGGAAAGCTCATCTTCACAGCAATAAAAAAGTGCAGGAGAACTGGTAACATTGACCGGGGGGAAGCATTTGGCCACCACTTGGCAAGAATCATCAGTGGATTCCAAAACTAGTGGAAGAAAGTTTGAGCAGAAAGATATTTCTCTAGTCTTGAAGTGTCTCCCTGATAGATATCTATTAGTACAAGAGGAAAAAATAATAACTTTATAGTGGAGAAACCTAGCACGTGGAGTTTTAACCAAGAGATCAAAGTTAATGTGGCCAGTAATGGGACAAATCCACATCATGTGCCTACTGAGGACACGACACTTTTGTGATGTTCCTTCCACAAGCACATAATCTGAATCCTCCCACAAAAAAAAAACACAGATATATTCCCACTCTGCAAAATAGCTGGTCCGTACTCTTCAAAACTGACAATACCATGAAACACAGGATTCTAGAACTATTTCAGATGAAAAGAGGCATGAAAGCTGAGAGCTACTTGTGAATCGAGATGTTCTGCTACAGAGGACAGGATTGGGTCAACACATTCAGTGAAATCTGAATTAGGAATCAAATCTGTACATTAGTAAATATTGTATCAATGTTAATTTCCTGGTTTCGATCATTGTGTGACTGGGTTATGTAAGACAGTGTCCTTATTATTGGGAAATATACTCTGAAGTATCAAAGGGTAAATGGCATCATGTCTGCAACTTACGCTCAAGTAGTTCAGAAAAAAAAGAGGGTGTGTGCGTGGGGAGGGTGAGACTTGGGGGAGGAAGGGGGAGAAGATAGGAGGATGTGGGGGTGGGAGAAAAGGATGAAGCAAATGTGGTAAAATGTTAACATTTGGGGAATCTGAGTAAAAGGCAAAACGGGCTTTTCTTTAAATCTTATTGCAAGTTTTCTGTAAGTCTGAAATTCCGTCAAAATGAAAAATTAAAAGACAAAGAAGTGATTCTGAGATGAAGAAGTGGAGGCAACCATGTCTTCTCCGCTAGTTTCACTTTACTTTCAACATGTCTGCTTGTGAAGGCAAGCCCAAGGGAAGGACATGGTGGACATAGTGGCAGCCGCTGCTCTGGTACAGCTGGGACAGATGTGTGCCAGTTTAGAGCCTCAGGGGAAACGTCGAGTAGAAATAAAGATACAGAAGAGGGGGGGTGTTGCCACTATGGGGCACATTGGCGGAGCTCCACACTGATGGGGCATTAGCCTTAGAAGAACGGATAGTCCCACTTAAGGAGGAAACCATGAAACTGTGTGTATGTAAGTAAGTTTGTATAGAAGGAGTTAGCATGAGAGATATCCCTCCTGATGGCCTATTGTCTACAAGAGTAGGAAGCAAACGCATGTACAAAGTGTGAGGAGAGAGGTACATAATTCGGAAAGTAGTATATGGTCAAAAGAGCTGTTCTGAGGAATGACAGCTAATTAGGGAGCTAATTAGGGAATTGGCGAATTCTCCAGTATCTCTGCGGGCCCAGCTGAGGTTAGAACCCAACCACAAAAACTGGCTTCTTTGTGGGGCGCCTGGGTGGCTCAGTGGGTTAAAGCCTCTGCCTTCGGCTCAGGTCATGATCTCGGGGTCCTGGGATTGAGCCCTGCATTGGGTTCTCCATTCGGCGGGGAGCCTACTTCCCCCTATCTCTCTGTCTGCCTCTCTGCCTACTTGTGATCTCTGTCTGTCAAATAAATAAATAAAATCTTTTTTTAAAAACTGGCTTCTTTGCAAAAGAGTGAACACACTGATTGACTCCCACTGTATAGACGATGTTGCCTCCTACTCCACAAAGTTAGGGCTTCAGCTTTCACATGGATGAACCACCAGATTCTCAGTGCCTTGACCTATCCATCTCCCATGGTCTTTTTCATCACTCCAACTCAGCCACCTACTCCCATGGCTACACCTGGACATTACCATCTCTAAAATTCTATCACCTCTCCCATTTTTATCTGAAACATCCCACTCCTCTGCCGCCCACCCTTACTGCCAACACACACACACACACACACACACACACACACACACACACACACACACACCACACACACACAGCCTCTCCAAGCCCTCCAATCTGTTGGCCATCACTCTTCTCAATATCCAACAGCCTCCATTCTGACTTTATTCCATTCCTTAGCCAGTCCTGAATCGATATTTCATACTTGCTAATACAGTCAGTTCCCTTGGCCCTCTCTCCCTCTGTTGACTCTACTGGCAAAACTCCAATCCCAAATGAACTCTGCCATCTGCCTTCTTGGAGCCTTCACCCAAGTAGGCAGCTGCATAGTGTAGGGGGTATCAAATAACTAAGTTGATTGGTTTCACTTTAAGTTCATAAAATTAAACCTCAAGAGGGCACTCAGTCCCTCCATTGTGCTCTGAACCCTATTCCTTTTCTTTACCTCAAGGAATCTTCTCCAGTTGTCTCCTTTCTCTTCTGCAACATCAATCCTTCCCTCTCCTTTGGATCATTTCCATCAGAGCTCAAGCATGCTCTGATTGGTTTTCCTCCTAACTTCTTAGTCACTACTCCTTCCCTTTTGCTATCTGCTCTTCCCTTAGCTAATTTTAAGTATTGGTATTCTTTAGTGATCTGTCCTATACCCTCTTCCCATTTCATTTCTATATTCTTTCATTGGCTAATCTCAGCCATTCCCATAAATTTAAGTGCCATTTTTCCTGCTGCCCCCCCCAATAAATCTCCCAGAGCTCTCTTCTGAGTTCCAGTTGTCCACTCGATACCTATATAGAGAGATCACACACATATATCATGATTCACATATCCAAAACTGAAGTCTGGATTCCCCGAATCATTTTCCTTACTTTCAGCAGAGAACACCACCATCAATCTTATTGCCTAAGCCAGAAATCTATGTCATCTTTGATTTTTCCTTTTCCCTTATCCTGTTCTTCACATCGCACTCATCAAGCAGGCTGTATCTTCAAAACATACGTTAAAGCTAGGCACACTTCTCCATCTTCATCTCTATGACCTGGCTACTTTTAACTTTAGCCTAGATTGCAATGTGACCTGATTTCTCCACTTGCATTCCCCCCCACCAATCCTTTCTCCCACAGCAGCAAAAATGACCCTTTCAAAATGAAAGATCATGTCACTCCATTGTTTAAAACCCTTCAGTGCACCCAGGAAAAAAATAAAATTTCTTTACGACCAGCTAGGCCTTGTGGAATCTAGTCTCTGTCCACTTCTCTAGCTTCATCTTCCTTGTTTCAGCTTCCCTGGATTTCTCTAAGTGTTTGAAACACACTAAGCTCTCCCCTGAGTCAAAGTCTTTACACTCGCTTTTCCTTCTGCCTAGTACACTCTTACCACTCTTCCTCTGTGTCTTTTAAGTCTGAACTCAAATGTCAACTTCTTAGAGACGACTTCCCTGGCCAGTGCATCTAAACTAGGCTCCCTCCCTGTGTTATTCTTCTTAGCCTTTTGTTTGTTTCCCTTGTAGAATCTACTGTAATTTCTAATTATTCTATAGATTTCACTTTTTTTGCCTAATTCCTCTTCTGGCAGAATTCAGTAGGGAAGTCTCATTTTTGTTCCACGTGGTGTCAGATTGGACAGCTTGACTGGGTCTGAAGGATCCAAGATGGCCCCACTCACATGACTCACATGACTGGAGCCTCGCTGCTGGCTGCCAACTGGGACAACTTAATTCTTTCCCTCATGCTCTCTTTTTCCAGCCGGAGAGTCTGGACTTCTCTAAATAGCAACCATGTTCTAAGAAGTTAACTGGGAAAACAAAAGCTGCAGGATCTCTTAAGGCCCAGCATTGACAGTTTTAAAAATCATTCCTATTCCATTCTATTAGTCACAGCAACTTACAGCCCAGATTTGAAAAGAAAGGGGGAAGCCACCACTTCTTGATTGGAGGAGTAGCAAAGTCACATTATAAAAAGAATACGCTGGGGGCACCTGCATGGCTGAGTCAGTTAAGTGCCCGACTCTTGGTTTCAGCTCAGGTCCTGATCTCAGTGTCGCGAGATCGAGCCCCACATTGAGTCCCATGTCAGCTCTGCATTCGGTGCAGAGTCTGCTTGAGTTTCTCTCTCCTTCTGCATCTGCTCCACGCACCCCCACCCCGCAAACGCTTGCTTGCTCTCCCACACTCTTTCCCAATCTCTCTCTCTCTGAAATAACTAAATGAATAACTTACTAAATAAATAAATAAATAAATAAATAAATAAATAAATAAAACTGTCTTTAAAAAAATGAATGTAGCATTACATATCTGTTCCAGTTTTTCCTGGATTTAGATCAGAAATTGGTCTGGTGCCTTGTCCTTACTCAGACAGATAGTTCCTCTAGGACAGAATACAGCAAAGGATCCAAATAGCAGACTGACTATGCATTCCGTCTCCCCACAAAAGGAAGTGTTGGTGGCACTAGTGCCATGGGAAAACCCATCAAGGAATGTGATTTGAATGAAAATGAGTTGGCAAAAGTAGCATTGTAGGGAAGACAAGTGTTCTGTAAGAAGTTTTAATCGAGGAAAGCGTTCGATCTTACCAGAAGAGACACAGAAAGAATAGCCTGCCTCTTCCTTTCTCTGCTGACCTGCAATAAGTTTTTTTGTTCAGCGTGATTTTTAACAGCCTTATTGAGATATGTCACATACCATACAATTGGTTCATTTAAAGCTTTTCATATAGGGGCGCCTGGGTGGCTCAGTGGGTTAAAGCCTCTGCCTTCGGCTCAGGTCATGATCCCAGGGTCCTGGGATAGAGCCCCGCGTTGGGCTCCCTGCTCTGTGGGTTGAAACCTCTGCCTTCGGCTCAAGTCATGATCCCAGGGTTCTTGGATCAAGCCCCACATCGGGCTCTCTGCTCAGCGGGGAGCCTGTTCCCTCCTCTCTCTCTCTGCCTGCCTCTCTGCCTACTTGTGATCTCCGTCTGTCAAATACATAAATAAAATCTTTTAAAAAATAAAGCTTTTCGTATATTCACAGAGTTGTGCAACCATGACTACAATCAATTTTAAAACATTTTTGCCACCCCAGAATGAAACCTCATACCCATTAGCAATCACTTTGCCCACCTCTCCCCAGAACCTGGTATTAACCGACTTTCTGTCTTTATGGATTCACCTACTGCAGACATTTTACATCAATGAAATAATACAATCTGTGGTCCTTTTTGACTGGTTTCTTTCACTTAGCATACCGTTTTCAAAGCTCATTCGGATGGGAGCATGTGTCAGGTCCTCATTCTTTTTAATGGCCAAATGATATTCCATTGTATGGATATACCACTTTTTTTATACATTCATCAGCAGATGGACTTTGGGTTGGGTTCCACATTTCAGCAATTATAATGTATGGTGTTATGAACACTCGTGTACAAGTTTCTGTGTGAACATATGTTTTCATTTCTTTCGGGCATATACTTAGGGGGAGAATTGCTGGGTCATATGCCAACTCTATGTTTAACATCTCAAGGAACTCTTTCCAAAGCAGCCATACCACTTTACATTCCTATCAGCAATGTATGAAGTTTTCAATGTTTTTGTGTTCTTTTTTTTAAAGATTTTTATTTATTTATTTGACAGAGATCACAAGTAGGCAGAGAGGCAGGCAGAGAGAGAGGAGGAAGCAGGCACCCCGCTGAGCAGAGAGCCCGATGCGGGGCTCTATCCCAGAACCCTGGGATCATGACCTGAGCCGAAGGCAGAGGTTTTAACCCACTGAGCCACCCAGGCGCCCCTGTTTCTGTGTTCTTACCAATGCTTGTTATTGTCTGACTTTTTGGTTATAGCTGCCCTAGTGTTTGGGAAGTAGCATCACATTGTGGTTTTGTTTTGCTCCCTGATGGCTACTGATGCTAAGCATCTTTTCGTGTGCTTATTGGCTATGTATATTTCTTCTCTAGAGAAACATTTATTTAGATCTTTTGCACATTTGTAAGTTGGGTCATTTGTCTATTATTGTTCACCATAAGACTTTTTTTTTAAAGATTTTATTTATTTATTTGACAGACAAAGATAACAAGTAAGCAGAGAGAGAGAGGAGGAAGCAGGCTCCCCGCCGAGCAGAGAGCCCGATGCGGGGCTTGATCCCAGGACCCTGGGATCATGACCTGAGCTGAAGGCAGAGGCTTTAACCCACTGAGCCACCCAGGCGCCCCAGACTTTTTTTTAATTAAATATTTTATTTACTCATTAGACAATGAGAGTACACAAGCAGGGGGAGAGGCAGAGGGAGAGGGAGAAGCAGACTCCCCGCTGAGCTGGGAGCCTAACGTGGGGCTCCATCCCAGGACCTGGAGATAATTACCTGAGCTGAAGGCAGCTGCTTAACCATCTGAGCCACCCAGATGCCCCAATCATTAAGACGTCTTTATAATTTCTAGGTACAAGTCCCTTATCAGACATATAATTTGCAAAATGTTTCCCCCATTATTTGTATTGTCTTTCTACTTTCTTGTTGGTGTCCTCTGAAGTACAAAAGTCCTTAATTTTGATGATATCCAAGTTATCTACTTTTCCTTTGGCTATTCATGCTTTTTGGTGTCATGTCTAAGAAACCACTGTCTAACCCAAGGTCTTGAAGATTTATATCTATGTTTTCTTCTAAGATTTTTATTGTTTTAGCTCTTTAAGTCTTCGATCTATTTTAAGTTGATTTTTGTATATGGTGTGTGGTAAGGGTTCACCTTCATTCTTTTTCATGTGGATATCCAGGCATCCCAGCATCATTTGTTTAAAAAGCTAATCTTTGTGTAAATACCCCATAGTGCAATTGCTGGATCATAGAGTATTTCTATTTTTAACTTTTTAAGGAAACTCCATACTGCTTTTCAGAGTGGCTGTACCAGTTTGCATTCCTAACAGCAGTGCAGGAAGGTTCCCCATTCTCCACATCCTTGCCAACACTTGTTGTTTCTTATGTTGATTTTAGCCATTTTGATGGGTGTGATGCGGTATCTCATCATGGTTTTGATTTGTATTTTCCTGATGATCAGTGATGTTGAACATCTTTTCATGTGTCTGTTGGCCATCTGGATGTCTTCTCCCTCCTCACCTCCACCCTGAGAACCATCAGTTTATTCTCTATAGTTAAGAGTCTGTTTCTTGTTTGCCTCTCTTTTTTCCCTTTGCTCATTTGTTTTGTTTCTTAAGTTCCACATATGAGTGAAATCATATGGTGTTTGTCTTTCTCTGACTGGCCTATTTTGCTTAGCATAATACTCTCTAGTTTCATCCATGTCATTGCAAGTGACAAGATTTCATTCTTTTTGATGGCTGAGTAATATTCCTATATATATATAGATAGATATAGATATATAGATATATAGATATATAGATATATAGATATCACATCTTCTTTATCCATTCATCAGTGAATGGACATTTGGGCCATTTCCATAATTTAGCTTCTGTAGATAATGTTATAAACACTGGGGTGCACGTATTGCTTTGAATTAGTATTTCTGTATTTTTTTTTAAAGATTTTATTTATTTATTTGACAGAGAGAGATCACAAGTAGACAGAGAGGCAGGAAGAGAGAGAGAGAGAGAGGGAAGCAGACTTCCCGCCGAGCAGAGAGCCCGATGTGGGACTCGATCCCAGGACCCTGAGATCATGACCTGAGCCGAAGGCAGCGGCTTAACCCACTGAGCCACCCAGGCGCCCAGTATTTCTGTATTTTTTGAGTAAATACTTAGTAGTGCAAAAACTGATTGTTACCAGAGGGGAGGTGAGGGGGGATGGATTAAATAAGTGATGGGCATTAAGGAGAGTACTTTTGATGAGCACCAGTTGCTCTATGAAGGGCCAAATCACTATATTGTGCACCTGAAATTAATATTATGGTGTATGTTAACTAACTGGAATTTTAATAAAAACTGAAAAAAATAAAAGGTTATTCTTTCTTCATTGAATTGTCTTGGTACCCTTGTCAAAAATCATTTGACTGTAAATGTAAGCATTTACTTCTGTACTCTCAGTTCTATTCCACTGATGTATGTCTATCCTTATGCCAGTACAACAAATACAACACTGTCTTTTTTTAAAAAGATTTTTATTTATTTAGTCATGAGAGACAGACAGAGAGAGAGAGAGAGAAGCAGGCCCCTCAAGGAGCAGGGAGCCCAATATGGGACTCCATCCCAGGACCCTGGGATCATGATCTGAGCCAAAGGCACACGCCCAACAAACTGAGCCACCCAAGTGCCCAACACTGTCTTATTTATTATGTGTATATATATACTTTGTAGTGTATATATATACTTTGTAGTAACTTTTGAAATCAGGAAATGTGAGTTTTCCAACTTTTTTCCTCTGTTTTAAAAATTGGTTTGGCTATTTTATTACATTTCCATATGAATCTGGGGTCAGTTCCTTGACTTCTATAAAAAAAAAGGCTTCGATTTTTAAAAGAATTGCATTGAATCTATAGATCAATTTGGGAGTTATTTCCATCTTACCAATATTAATAAGTCTTCCAATCCATGAACCACTGGATATCTTCCCATTTATTTCCTTTCATATCTTTCCATTTATTTAATTTCTTTCAACAATTTTTTGTAGTTTTCAGAGTATAATTTTAGCACTTTTTGTCATATTTTCCCCTAAATATTGTCTTCTTTTTGATGCTCTTGTAAATGAAATTGTCTTGTTAATTTCATTTTGGGTTTTTATTTATTTTTTATTTATTTTAATATTTTCTTTACTTGTCTGAGAGAGAGAGAACGTGTAAGCAGTGGGGAGCAGCAGGCAGAGGGAGAAGTAGGCTCCCCGATGAGCAAGGAGCCTGACATGGGACTCAAATCCCACACTGGGATCATGACCTGAGCTGAAGCCAGACAGTTAACCAACTGAACCACACAGGTATCCCTTATTTTGAATTTTTTAACTGATGGTTCATAGAAGTGCAATTGATTTTTCTATATTGATTTTTGTATCCTGAAACTTTACTGAACTATTAGCCCTAATAGTCCTTTATCATGGACTCCTTCTGATTCTCTTTATACAAGATCATATCACCTATAAATATAAAAATATTTTTAAGTATTCCTTTCCAATCTAGATGCCCTTTATTTTATTTTCCTGCCTAATTGCCCTAGCTTAAAACCTCCAGTACAATATGGAATGAAAGTGTCTTGTTCCTGATCTTAGGGGTAAAGCTTTCAGTCTTTCAACACTGAGTACGATGTCAGCCTGTGGAGTTTTCATAGATGTCCTTTATCAGAGTGAGGAAGCTCTGTTCTATTCCTAGTTTGTTGAGCATTTTTATCATGAAAAGGGTATTGAATTTTTTCAAATGCTTTTTCTATGCCTACTGAGATGATCATGTGATTTCCATCCTTTGTTCTATTGATATATTCAGCGTGATTTTGAAGAACATGATATATTATTGTAGGATCTACTGGAGGATACTTCTAACCATACAGTATGAGAGTTTCTTTACTTAACCAAAAGCATCTTCACAAGACATTATTAAATGCTTTTTCTGAGCCTAGGAAAAGAAATTTTGGGGAGCAGTCCAAGTGGGAAGCCACTAGGAGGAGTGGTTGAGATATATGCCAAAATACTCCTCCAGAAACATTTCGTAATTAAAATCTAATTTTTAATCCCATGACTTTAAACATACCTTCTTCTCTTTTAGGGAAGTTGCAAGGGGGGAGATCCTAAAAAGTTAGTAAACTCCATTACTGTACGCAGAGTAATCTAAATTGGCCAGAAATGCATGTCAGATGTTCTCTTTTCTCCCAGGGAGTAAAGATACGTATGGCTGGGTGGTATTAGTGTTGAGCCTGAGTGATATTGATGTCAGGGCAGAAAGAACAATGCACTGCAGAAGCTTGCTTGGGGCGGGGCGGGTGGAGCTCAGGTGCAATGTAGCCGGTGGGATAATTTCCAGAGAAAAAGGAACCTCAAAGAGAGGTTTGGACCTAGTGACCTGACTGAAGGTAAGGGAAAGAGACAAAAGAGTACACTGATTAAGGGCACCAGCTTTGACACAGATTCCCTTCCTTTGAACCCCAGCTCTGCCACCTACCATTTGGTGACCTTACTTCCCTGATCATCAGTATCCTCACCTATGTCACAGGTACAGAGCTGTTCAAAGTAAATGAGATTGTGCTTTAAGGCTTCTAGCAAAGAGCCCAGCACATAACAGTCATTCTATAAAAATCGGCATCCCCTTTCCTCTCTTATTCAGGAAAGAATGTTACCAACCAGAGAAGATGACCTCAGGTCAGAGAGTGAAGGAGTCAGGAGTAAGAAGCTGATTTTTATCTAACTTCCCAGATGTAAGGTCACGAACCCTGGAGATATATGTTTGGGCTCACAAGAGAGCAACTTAAATCATTTACACAAGAATATAATTAAGAAAAAGTATTTGGTGGGACGCCTGGATGGCTCCGTTGGTTAAGTGTCAGACTCTTGATTTCCGCCTAGGTCACGATCTTGGGGTCGTGAGACTGAGTCATGCATCCGCTCTTAGTGCCCAGAGTGGAACCTGCTTAACATACACTCTCTCTCTGACTCCCTCAGCCACCGCCCCCAACCCAGCCTCCACTGCACAGGTGCACTTGTGTGTGCGCTCTCACTCTCCCTCACTCTAAAAAAAAAGAAAGAGAAATTATTTGGTGTCAGAGTGCTTTCGGGTACATGTTAACAAGCTGGCTTACACAATAAAATAATGTCTTATCTCACACAATAGGACTCTGAAACAGTGTGTGGCAAGGTTAGTGGATTTCAGCAGCTGTGTAATTTCGAGAAGGCCGTAGTTTCTTTGCCCGCTCCTTTCAGCATTTAAAGTGTCCGATTCATCCTAGGGCTGGTTTCACCTGTGATGGTAAGGAAGGCTTCTTGTAGCAATCATTATATACATCCTATTCACAACCACTAGGAAAAGACATAAACTAAAAATCCTTCATTTCAGTCTTGCTGGGGTCCCCATTGGTCATCGTCTGCCCCTGAACTTATTAATAGGGTTTGTCAGTCTCTGATCAGCTTAAGTTTGGATTCCTAAACCAATCGCCAGCAAGACAGAGGTTAATTGCCATAACTGATTTACACTAATGACAGGGACTATACACCTTCTGGGCCCTAGAAAGAGGATGATCACTGAGGTGTGGAGCAGAACTCCCCCCACCCAGGCAATTGGCAATGGAAATGCAGTATGAGGATCAGACTATAGTGATTGTAAGCAACTAAAAGTTTTCTGGATTGTTTGTTACTAATTTAGGTAACAATAGAAAAAGTAAATAAAGTGCTATTAACTATATTGAGAGGATGGAGAGAAGTGAAAATGTGGGTGTTAAGTGAACTAAATCCAAAAGCAGGAAGTCAGTTTGATGATGTTTAAAATGAAAATAAACAGTATATGCAGTCATGTTATTTAGAAATATGAAGGAAACTACCAGGAAAGAAACCGCCCCCCCCCCCCCCCCCGCCAAAAAAAAACCTTGCCAAAAAATTAAGGAGCTCCTGGCTGGTTCAGTCAGAAGAGCATGAGACTCTTGATCTCGTGGTTGTGAGTTCGAGTCCCACGTTGCATGTAGAGATGACTTAAAAATAAAATGTTAAGGGGCTCCTGGGTGGCTCAGTGGGTTAAGCATCTGCCTTTGGCTCAGGTCATGATCCCAGGGTTCTGGGATGGAGCCCCATTTGGGTCTCCCTGCTCAGTGGGGAGCCTGTTTCTCCTTATCCCTCTGCCACTTCCCCTGCTTGTGTACTCTCTCTGTGTCAAGTAAAGGAAATCTTAAAAACATAAAAATAAAAATAAAGTCTTTAAAAAATTAAAAGTTATTGCCAAGGGAGTAGGCCTGGGGTAAGAATTGGTGTGGCAAGAGAATTTTTGTTTCATTATAAACTCTCCCAGATTTTTTAATGTTTTTTATGCTAAAATAATGTGCCTTTATTCCTTTGATAATTCTTCTAAATTTCCATTGATTTGACTTTATTTTACACAAGCTCTTTAAAAAATCATTTCAGGCCCTGGAAACATGACTATAAAATCTTCCTGAAATGGTAGTTGTGCTTTGGTTGACTCGGATACCTAATTTATACCTAATTTATTCCTAACATCACTTTTGACCACCAGGCAGTCAAACTGGAAATCCGACAACCTGCTTCAAAATTAAGACAAGAGCAAAAGGATGTTTTTGTTTGTGCCATTTAATAACATTTCAGAGAGGAAAAATACAACCAAAGGGTCTCTGCTCAGCACATAAAGTAATTTCAACTTGTTACAAAATGGATTATTTGCTGGCCTGGTGTTGTTCCTTAATAGACTTTTCCAGGGGCCAGAGCTGCAGGTTTTTCACTAATGGATTCCTCTTCGATCACAGCCCTGAGCCTGTTTTCCAGAGCGACCCCTACCAACATCAAAATCTTCATGCAAGTCATCTCTTACCTGGCCCCCAGGTCGGCGGCGGCCATATTGCCTGCCCTCTCTAAAGCCCAGATCCCAATCTGTGTGGATAATATGATCATCTAGGCAGGTCCCATTTAGGAACCACATGGCATTTTCAGCATCAAGTCTGTTATAGTATTCTACAAAACAGAAGCCACATGCCTTTTTCTTAATTTTATCCAGGCCCATAAATACATGCTTGACATCACCACATCTACTAAAGAGCTCATATATTTGCTCTTCGGTGGTTTGAAAGGAAAGATTCTCCACGTAGAGAGTGGAGCTCTCCTTCAGTAGTTTCTCCTGTTCATCATTATCACCACTGAGCTGCTGGTCCCTGTACTCGCTCAGCTCCAGGGAGGAATCACCTTGCAGAATTCTCAGATCGTTGGACACGGTGCCCAGTGGACGCCGTGAGGGCAACTGCTGGCGATCCATCTTAGCAGCAGTGACACCGCCAACAAAACCCTAAATTAAATTTAAAATAATAATAATAAAGTTACAGGGAAGGAAGCAGAAACACAAAGTTGTGTATATTTAAGAAGTTTGTGCCCTGATGCATGGACACCTCAGCTCTTGACTATGAGGATCACATCAAGGCAAACCCAAAATGGAAACTTCCAGGCCCCAGGAACATGGTCATAAAATGCAGCTTCATGAGTCTTCTTGCAAGGGAAACTACACTGTATTCGGTTGACTCAGCTCTTACATACCTAATCTATTACCAAAGAGCACATTTAATGACAGAATGCTCTTGGAAAATATGGCATAAAACAGTAAAATGGATCAAATTTTCATGGAGAATGAGTACTATCATCATTCCTGATCGAGGATTAAGCATCTAATAAATCAGATATCTATAATCAGGGTCAAAACACAAATACAGTTAACCTCTCATGGCTTAAAATAACAAATTCATGATTCAAGTCTATAATATGGAAATCAATATATTGTACTGTTAGGTTAGACAAAATGTCCCTATATATACACTGTAAGTGTACATGTAGCTCTATAAAAACTAAAACTTTCTGGCATCATAAATTTGACCTAAATTAAGATAAGATTTTACTAGTAATAAATCCACTTTTCATCTTAGACTTAGAAGGCCCTATATGTGATTACTCGAATATTCCATCTATTTAAAAATCTCCCCAGAGAATTTTAACTAATGCCCTTTCCCCCTTGACTAAATTTTCCTGCTGCCATCAGAGACATTAAAAATGACCCAATCAATTTTAGCTATACTTTTCAAAAACAGGCATTAGTTCCACACACACACACACACCCATTTAGCAACAGTTTCCAAGTTTTAGTGTGCAAGAAATACCTGCAGAACTGGATGGAAATGCAAATTTTTGCAGCCCGCCCTTCAAAGATTCTGACTCAGTAGATCTAGGGCAAGATCCAGGAACTGATGTTCAACAACTAACCTGCACCCCAGCAGGAACCCTGCTGAGGAAATGTTTTCTCCTAAACACTTCATGAACACTCTTTTCTTGCCAGGCACTATGCAAGGTGCTACAAACCCAAGAACGAAAAAGACATGGCAAAAGTACGACATTCAGAAATTATTTGTATCCCCGGCACTAGGCATGAACAATGATCTGCACAGACACAGGAGACATGCAATAAATATCTGTCAAATGAATGCGTGCATGAGTTCAGAATTGAGCGATGAAGCCAGACAAGTAAACAAGAAAATACAAAATGGCATGATCGACACTGGTATAGAGCTATACAAGGGGGAAAGGGAAGAAGGCAATGAACATTTACTGGGGATCTACTCTGTGATGGGCACTGTGGTCACTTTCCACTGTATCACACAGGAGGAGGAGAAGCAGTTACCCAGCGTGGGGGCATCAGAGAAGGCTTCCAGAAGGAGAGGCTGCAATGCACTGACTCTCAACAGACAAGGAGGGTGAATGTGTGTGTGTGTGTGTGTGTGTGTGTGCGCACGCACACACACGCCAGCACCCATGCACACACATATGTGTTTGGAAGGAAGATGTAGAAATTTCAGGAATGAACTAGACACAGAAAACATGTGCAAGGACAGAGCACAGTCAAAGAAAAATAAAATAGAAAACTGAAATAGAAGCCTAAATAAAACCAGGTGCAAACAACAGAGCTGTGCAATTCAAAGCAATGAAAATGGGGGGGGGGGTGCTGCCTATTTAGATGTCATTTGAAGAGCAGTAGGAAGCCCACTGCCCAAAAACCATCTTCCTGACAGCCTGTCGATGATGGCTGAAAGTGTGCCGCTAGAAACTCATTACTCTGAGTCATTGACAAATTGCCCCGCTAAAAAACAAATATCCCTCCCAGACTTCATTTCCTTTTTTTTTTTTTTTAAATCTGGTTACTAGATTGGCAGATTGGAGAATGTGATAGCTAGAGTGGATTTCATTTCATCCAGACATTGTACAAAGTTTCCTATAATTTTCTTGTAGACAAGATGGCAACGTATAGGCTGGACACTCCAGCTGTTTGTTGAGAAGAGTCTGCAACTAGTTGAATAAATGGAATGGTTTGGTGTCAGACCAGAAGGGAAGTTCTAGCAATGAGCCAAAAGGCTCTATTCTTGGCTGTGTCTTGTTCAGCTCATTTATAATTTTGGCTTTCTGCAAATAAAAGCTTTCAAAATGGTCAGAACTGCCTAAGATGGAATGGCTGCCTTGGGGAGCAGGGAGCACCAGGCACGGGGGATTTCAAGTCAGCCTTGGAGAATCCCTTGCAGAACACTCAAAGCAATGGAGAGGTCCTCTTTCTGTCGGTGTGGCATATGAATCAAGCATGAATTTCGAAGTCAAAAGACCTCAGTTCAAATCTCAGCTTCACCACTTACTAGAAATGTGACCCTGGGCAAAGTGCTTAACCATACTGGTTTCAATTTCCACGTCTGTAAACTGGGGATCAAAACATCTGCCTTGCAGCAAATGCTGTGACAGTGTCATGTGCAAAAAAAAAAAAAAAGCACCTAGCACAATGCTTAACATGGTGTAGGTGTTCAATCAACGGCAGGTATTAGACACATTATTCCATTCTGTGATTCAGTGACTCAGAATAAGACATATAAATACCTGTCAACTCTTCCAGTGACTCAAGGTACTTTGAACGGATCTGGGCAGCGTTGGATTATGTTAAATCCAAACTGACAAGATGATGGCTAATACTTAATAAATGCCAATTATGACTTTTAGATTTGACACACAGCAAAGGGACAGAGGGAGATCTGAAAAGAGCACAGTCTTGGGAGCCCTGTTTTATCATTGGGGCATCCCATACTGCATTTTTTTCACCCATTTCTTCATTGGATAAACATTCGTGGAGTACTGTGCCAGATCCTGGGGAAATAACAAAAGATAAGATATGTTTCTGCCCTCAAGAAGCTCACAGTTTGGGGAGCTAGACAGCTTAAAAGAGAAATAACAACAAATGTGATTATTTTGCTTATAGGAGGCCCAGAGGTAGCACAAAGAAGGGGGTGGACTACAGAGGGAAAGAATGCGGGGGGGGGGGTAACTTTCTAGAAGACATGATCCCTAAGTCTTTTTTTTTTAAATGATCACATTGTACTTATATTTCAAGTAACCAATTCAGATGTCTGGCACAAAGTACAAAACGTACCAAAGGATGCGAAATGCAAGTGGCAAGCTGGCCTCCCACCTCTGCCCCAGCCCCCCAGCTCTCTGCAGAGGCAAATCACTGTTACTAGTTTCTGGTGTAACTCTCCTGACCTGCTCCAAGCTCAATTTTGGAAGTTGAATAAGAGTTTGGCTGGAGGACAAGGGGTCATTCTAGGCAGAGAGAACAGTGTGTCCAAAGGCATGGAAGCAGTGTGGGCTGCTTGGTTTGCTATTCCCTGGGCACAAGGATAAGGAAAGCATTATAGGTCATAAGGAGGAGATAAGACTTGGAGGGTAGGCAGGCCCAGGTTGTGAAAGTCCTTGTAAGGGATGAAGAGCAGCTTGGACTCTACCAGGAAACAGTGGGGAGTCATGTAAAGCTTGAAGCAGAGAGGAGTGATGTGATGTGATTTGAATTTCAGAAAACTAATTCTAGCCCCAGTGTGGAGAACAGATTAAAGGGGAGTAGGCTAAGAGGCAGGAGACTAGTTGAGAAGCTATTTAAATAGTTTAAAGAAAGAAGATGGAGAGTCTGGATTAGCATGCTGTAGTAACATAAAGAAAAGAAATACCAGGGATTCCTGGGTGGCTCAGTCAGTGAAGTGTCTTGCCTTTGGGCTCAGGTCACAATCCCAGGGTCCCGGGATCCAGCCCCATGTTGGGCTCCCTGCTCAGTGGGGAGCCTGCTTCTCCTTCTCCACCCTGCTTATGCTCCTTCTTGTGCACTCTCTCTCTCTCTCTCTCAAAAATAAATAAATAAATAAATAATCTTTAAAAAAGAAAAACAAGACAAGACATACCAGAGACTTAGAAGATAGACTTAATGGGTGCCTGAGTAGCACAGTTGGTTAAGCAACTGCCTTTGGCTTGGGTCATGATCCTGGAGTTCGGGGATCGAGTCCCACATCTGGCTCCCTGCTCAGCAGAGAGTCTGTTTCTCCTTCTGACCACTCCCCTCTCATGCATTCTCTCTCTCTCAAATAAATTTTAAAAATCCTTTTTAAAAAATAAGATAGACTTAACAAGCCTTGGCAACTGCTTGAATGAAGAGTATTGGATGACTCTTGAGATTCAGGCCTGGACAACTGTGTGGACAGAGGTCTGGATCACCAAAATGGTGGTAGTGGGGTAGAGAGAGGATGGGGGGCAGATTTGAGTAAGGAAGATGAATTTTTGACACACGGAGCTTGGTTTTGAGGTACCCATGGGACATACCATGTCCCACATGTTTAGTCACAATTGAGTAATCAGGTTTGGAGCTCACAATAGAGGGCTGAGGCTATAACCATGGTGCAGGGAGTCATCAGCATGGTAGGTAGATAAAACCATGGGGATGGATACTATGATCTAGGGGAAAGGTATAGAATGAGAAAAATGCTGGCAAAGACCAGCACTGAAAGGGTGGCAGAGGAAGAGTCTGCAAAAGGGCACAGGAAGGAGTAACCAAGAGGAATGAGGAGAATCATGAGAGGAAGAGCACGACCAAAGCCAAGGAGTAGGCACTTTCAAGAGAGGCATGAGGGCAGAAGTGGAGTGAGGGCAATCATTTATGTTATCTGCAGCAGAGAGAGTTCCAGGAAAATCAAGACTTCAGATTGCTCGTTGGGTTCAGCACTCAGGATGTCATTGGTTTCCTTAACAAGAGCAGTTAACAGTGGTGTTCTGGGGTCAGAAAAGCCAGACTGGGTGGTGGAAAGGGCAGGGCTGAGTTTTGAATGGGAGGTGAGGAAATGGAGGCAGCAAGTGTAGACTGTTCACTTTTGAAAAGCTTCCTTGATGATGGAAGGCAAGAAATAGGGTGAGCGCCAACTGGGAACAGTCGAAGAAGAGTTTTTGTTTGTTTGTTTAGTGGGAGAAAGTGGAGCAGATCTAAATGCTCACTGGAAGCAGTCAATAAAAAAAGAAAGAGTGGTTGAGGATACGAATGAGAAGGGGGATAACAATGGAGAAAAGTTCCCAAGAGGCAGGAGAGAATGGACTCTGAGGCATAAATAGATGCATTAGCCTTGAACTGGACAAGCTATGTCTATTCCTATAAGAAGAAAGAAAGAAAGAAAGAAAGAAAGAAAGAAAGAAAGAAAGAAAGAAAGAAAGAGGGGGGGGGAGGGAGGGAGGGAAGGAGGAATGGAGGACGGAAGGAAGGAAGAGAAAGAAAAGAAAAAGGATATTAGGACCTGTAGGGCCATAGCTATGTGGCAGGGTGGGGTAAGGGCAGGAAAATGAAAGTGAGCATCTGATGGCCTTGATTTGCATAAGGGAATATGTGATGAGATTATCTGTTGAAAACAAAGTAGATGATGGGAATGGGTTGGTGAAGTGGGCTGGAGATGAAGAGGACTGAAAGGAGTAAGCTTGCGGATCATCAAAATCACTCAGGATGGTAGCCAGAGTTGGGGAGACCATAACTGAGGTGCTGAGGTCCTCACTAAGTGAAAGACCTGGAGGACAGTAGATAACAGGAAGTATGGGAAGAGGGTAGCTATAGCATCTCCTGGCCCCATGGGGTCAGGGAGAATAGAGACCCTCAACTGCCAAACCTTTGGAGAGGTTGCTTAGTAGATCTTAGGTACTGTATCTGACCCAAAGTAGGTGCTCAATACACCTGAAGAGAGGACTTCCTTTTTTTTTAAGTCAACAGAATCATAAAATCATATTAGAAGATCATAGGAAGGAAGGGTCCTAATGTGCTCAGCACGGGTCAAACCACACAGGAAACAGTATGTCCATTTCCAGGTGCCTGATTTTAAGATGAGGGTCAAGAAACCACTGTAGACTGAGGGCACCTGGGTGACTCAGTTGGTTAAGTGACTCTTGGTTTCAGCTCAGGTCATAATCTCACAGTCAGGAGGTCAAGACCCATGTCAGGCTCCATGCTCAGCAAGGAGTCTGCTTGAGATTCTCTCTCCCTCTCCCCCTCCCCCTCAACCCCCGCCCTCATGCCACACTATCTCTCAAAAATAAATAAATAAATCATTAAAAATTACTGAGGGACCTGTGTGGCTCAGTCAGTTAAGTGTCTGCCTGCAGCTCAGGTCATGATCCCAGGGTCCTGAGATCGAGCCCTGCATCAGGCTCCCTGCATCAGGCTCCCTGCTCGGCAAGGAACCTGGTTCTCCCTCTCCCTCTGTTGCTCCCGTTGCTTGTGCTCTCTCACTCTCACTCTCTCTCTCAGTTAAATAAATAAATAAATAAATAAATAAATAAAATCTTAAGAAAGAAAGAAAACGAAACAAAATACTGCAGACTGATTGAGAACTGGGCGTGTTTAGTCTCACAAAGAGACGGTTAAAGAAGATACAAGAGCCCTCATGAAACATTCAAGGGATTCTTTCTGCTCCATATGGTAAAAGTAAGATTAATGGATAAGGAGTCACAAGGGAAGATGGCAAGTCCTTTTCAGTACAGTTTTTCATTTATCCAATCAAGAGATGTGAACTTATCCAGTGTATTTGAGGGGAGGCTGGACGAACACCTACTTGCAACAGGAGTTAGAAAGGCCACAGTTAGAGAGAAAGAGAAGATGGCAAAGCAATCCAGTCATTGTGTGCCACAGACCATCAAGTTGATTTGTAGACACTGTGAGAGACTATTTCCTACTTTAGAAAGTAGAGCTTGGCTAGAATAGAAGGCCCTCCCTGACTTTTGCTATTGGGGAAGAATGAGTCAGAGACTCTAAAAATAGAAGAAAAACTTGAAGAATGGCTCAAAATGATCACGATCAAAATCCTCGGAGGAGTAGGGTTGGGGAGAGGAGAGAGGAGAGGAGAGGAGGCGGCAAGGTAAAGCAAACAACCTTCCAGGAAACAAATTTTACTGGCCTTCTGGAATTGGCAGGAGGACCCCGTGAACAGCCTTTCCAATAGCTGCCTTAAACCAATGCTTGGTATCATTTCAACTATGCCAAAGAAATAAGCCAGGCTGTTTCCTGCTGCAGATGAAGACAGCAGCTCTGAGAAAGGAAATTCGAAAGAGCTGGGACGTCAGTGTTACATGCTTTACCTTTATACAACTGTTCCTGGTGGTAGAGAGCTGGGAGCAGCAGCTGAGGCCTGGAACCCCCATGGCCTGAGATCTAGCTTGTGCCAGGAGACACTTGGGTCAGGAGCCTGATTCAGGCTGCTTAGAGCTCAGAGTGGCAGAAGATGCTCATATGTCTTTAACACCTGTTTCTCAAAGAGCAGTTGAGAGGCCCCTACATGGTGTGGTCAGTTTAGCAACCGATTCTTGGTTTTGGCTCAGGTCCTGATCTCAGGGTGGAGAGATTGAGCCCTACATTGGGTTCTAGGCTCAGCACAGAGTCTAAGTTTCTCTCTCCCTCTCCCTCTCCCTCTGCCCCTCCCTTCTGCGCTCTCTCTCTCTCAAATAAAATACATCAATCTTTTAAAAATATAAATATAAACAAACAAACAAACAGTTGAGCATATGCTAAAACAGGCAGATCGAAAGCAGAGACAATGGCCTGGGCCGCCTACAGGAGAAAAGGGAATCATAAATTGAAGTTCAGTGTTGAAACTGACCCTGATAAAATTAAAAATGGGGTATTAATTGACGTTTGATTGTTTCGTTTATCGACTGCACCCTGTGGCCTTGCTCCTCAGTGCTGCCCGGGGCCCACAGGAGCAGCATCACCTGGGAGCCTGGGAAAAAGCAGGAGGCTCAGGGCCTCCTCCCCAGGCCTGCTGAAGAGACATCAGCTTCAGGGGCTTCGGATGATTTGTATGCATAGTTAACAGTTTGAGAAGCATTTGTCTGTACCGGGTTCTTAGCTGAACTTGTGCCTAGCAAAATATTCCCCTTCCTCCCTCCCTTCACCTCTCTAGATTGCTCCATTCTTTGTGAGCTTACTGATAACTCTAATCCTGGGTGCTAGCCCTCGGTGTTGGTGATATACCTCCTGATAAGGGAAAGAAAAGGCTGGCTGAGTACAGACTGTAAAAGCCTGGGTCTGGGGAGTGGGAAACCACTGACCTGCTCTCCAACTGTACCCAGGAACTTTCGTCAAGCTCACTGACCTTCCCGAAACTCTGTCTCCCGGTCTATAGAATAAAGGTCATTACAGCGTTTACTTGCGAGTGCTTTTGTGAGGCTGAAATGAGGAGCAGGTTGGTGAATCGACATAGAAGAGGAGCCCAGGATATGGTAGTCATAATTACTGAAAGCTGTCAGTTTTGAAGCAAAATTAGAAAGAAAAAAGAACTAGTAGTGTGACGGCCTGCAGCCTCGCAAAGTCATCAGAGGCTGTCCGAGGAGCCTCCATGAAAGCCTCATTCTACCTCACCCAGCTCGACTTCCTTGACTCCTGCTCCAGCCAGCCGCCCAGGCTAAAGCATGACTTATTCCCTTGGATTGTCTTCCTGTTTTGGCTGAATGACCAAGATTTTCAACCTTTTCCTTGCAAATGGCCCACACTTCTAGTACATTAAAGTGTGTGTGTGTTAGAGTGGTGGGCTGGCCTGGAAATATAACTACCATTTATAACAATATTTTCTTCTCTTTCTTTTAAAAAATTGTATCTATTTGTGGGGGGGGGGGAGTACAGAGAGAGAGGGAGACTCCCCACCGGGCAGAGAGCCCTACATGGGCCTCGATCCCAGGACCCTGAGATGAGGACCTGAGCTGAAGGCAGCAGCCCAACTGACTGAGCCACCCAGGTGCCCCGACGGTATTTTCTTCTATGGGAGAATTCCTGCCACCTTGCAAACAATTGACTTCAGAATGAACTTTGAGATCTCAGCCTCTGTACAAGTTAGAGGCTACCTTTAGATCAACATATGGAGTGGGGACAAAGGACTGGATAAACCAGGTCCAGAATTCCAGAGGTGACTGGAAGGTAAATGAGAATGCCAAGGAGTGGAAAGTAGGGCCAAGAGATCAATCTGAGTGCACAGTATCAGGATTCAGAAAGCTAATACAGGAAGGGAGATACATGTCAGGAAGGATATTAAAAACCAGCACCAACAACACAAACCATTTTTCTACTATATTAGGTCAGGGGCCCCTAATCAGTAGCTTGGGATCTACAAACGACGTCAAAGCCTTACAAGTTATCTCCGCAAGATAGTTACCCTCCTCCTGCCCTGCTCTCTGCAATGCACCTGGCTTCTCAGCTCAGAGAGGAAGACAGCAGCCTCCCGCCCCTCCAGCCCTCTTCATCCCCACACCCTGACAGGCATCCCCAGGTTCATTCATCTTCCCTCTATCCTTAACCTCCCTCTTGCCAGAGGAGATCGAAAGCTATAGGAAAGTGTAACACAGCTTTTTCTTACAAAGAGGCAGAGGAGTCCTGGATTGAGTTAAAACGAGATGCTAAAAACAGGCTCCCCAGGCTGGAGGGGTGGAAAGCTAGTCATAAAGGAAAAGGCAAATGACTTGGGGTGCCTGGGTGGCTTAGTCGGTTAAGTGTCTGACTCGTGATTTTGGCTCAGGTCATGATCTCAGGGTCACGAGATCTGGACCCCTGCTTCCTCCTTCTCACTCTCCCTCTGCTACCCCCCTCCCACTGGCGCATGCTCTCTCTCTCTCTCTCAAATAAATCAATAAATCGTTTTTTAAAAGAAAAAGCAAAGGACTTTTGTGCCTTCTAACTGAAGTCTTCAGGAAGAAGATTGATTATATCTGGGGCACTCGGGGTTAACAGGGCAGCAAGCTAGCAGCCTCTGATACCCACCAGTTACAAATGCCCATTAGAATATTCATAAAGCTCTGCAAAAACTGGAAGACTTGCCCTGCTAGGGAAACCAGAGAAAAAGCCAGCCCCAACTTCTGGAGAAAAAGGAGTTGCTCTTGGCTTTTGTGGGGAGATGGGGCTGGACTGTGGAGCAGATTTGTGGCCTACGTACACTCTATTCTCTGATCCAGAACAATGAGCATGCCCAAAAAAAGATGGGGAAGGCTTTCGATTCATGTCTACCAGCTGGCTTCAGCAATCCAGGGGCCGTATTGATCAGAAAACCAGAGACTATCTCTTTACCACACAGAAAATACTTTCTGAGGCAACCAGGAGGCAACTACTTTTTCTACTATCAGCTCCACTGTGCTCTATATGCTTCTGGAGACTACGTGAGCACAGCACATGGCTGCGCCAGTGTTTTGTTTTTTTTTTTTCTTTTAATATTTTATTTATTTATTTGAGACAGAGAGAGAGCACAAGTGGGGGGGTGGGCAAAAGGAGAGGGAGAAGCAGACTCCCTGCTGAGCAGGGAGCCTGAGGCAGGGCTTAATCCCTGGACTCAGATATCTTGATCTGAGCCCAAGGCAGATGCTTAACCGACTGAGCCACACAGGTGCCCCGAGCTGGTAGTTGTTATGAGGAAAAGCTTCCAGTGAAACACTCCCAACATAAGCATGCTTGGAGACATCATATCTGAAGCAATTTAACAGGACAAACTGCACAGTCAGACAACACAGAAGATAGGAGACAGAAGATTCCGTCTCAGTCCAGTAGAACCCCCAAATAATAAAACCACGACCACAACACTATCAACCCCCACCTGTATGGGGCACTTACTAGGTGCCTGGCACCATCTTTAGTACTCTATGTGCATATCTCAGTTCTTCCTCATAGTGGAGGAATTTATTATTTATTATTTATTTTTAAATAATTTATTTTTATTTATTTTATTATGTTTGTTTATTCATTTATTTATTATTTATTCCTCAAATTTGTTGAAAGGGTCAGGTAATGATACCTACTATTTATTGAGCTTTTACTATGTGCTAGGCACTAAATCTTTAAGTCCACTATCACATTAGGCAAGTGTTTATGAGGCACTAGAAAATGGGCTCAGCCTGCCCAATTCATTTTTTTAAGATTTTATTTATTTATTTATTTATTTATTTTATTTTATTTTATTTTTTATAAACATATAATATATTTTTATCCCCAGGGGTACAGGTCTGTGAATCGCCAGGTTTACACACTTCACAGCACTCACCATAGCACATACCCTCCTCAATGTCCCAATTCATTTTTAAGGCTCAATTCAGGCATCACCTCTTCCAGGAAGCCTTCCTTGATCTTTCCAATCTGTCTTACATGTGCCCACACTGTGTTACTTCCATCACCGCCCTGTGCTGCCATCTATTACACCTTTTTTAAGATTTATTTATTTATTTATTTGACAGAGAGAGAGAGAGAGACATCACAGGTAGGCAGAGAGAGAGGAGGAAGCAGGCTCTCTGCTGAGCAGAGAGCCGATGCAGGGCTCTATCCCAGGACCCTGAGATCATGAAACTGAGCCGAAGCAGAGGCTTAACCCACTGAGCCACCCAGGTGCACCCCCATCTATCACACATTTTATCTCATAACTTACTTACTCTCTCTCCCTCCCTCCCTCACTTCCTTTAACCACCCTCTCTCTGAGCCCAGAAGAAAATACTGCAGATATTAGGATGCATACATATCTGATCTCCATGAAATGGTTCTATCAAGAGGGACGCTAAGATAAAAGTGTTCTCGGCTGGCCAGAATAGTGGCTGAATTTTGATGCTTCTCCATACCATCTGTTTTCTAAATACTTCTATTACTTTATAAACAATTATTTAACTTATTACTAACAATGTACTAATTTTTTGGCAAATGATAACACTAGAAGGTCCCTCTCCTTTACCTCCTCCCCCCCCCAACACTCAATCCCACCCCCTCCTTCAAGGTCACCACCATCAACAGTTTAGCTAGAATTTCTTCCATAGGGGGGATATATTTTATTTTCAGCAAGACAAAAAATGTGTCTATTCTGAACAGAGCAAATCCCAGTTGTATAGAGGGATGGAAAACAAGCTATAGTCAACTAAATCAGAATTTAAAGAAATTTAGAATAACTAGAGATTCTGAGTACCAGGGCTTTATATTACTGCGCTGCTACTACTACTACTACTACTACTACTACTACTACTACTACCACTACTTTTTGAAGTTCTTACTACTACTACTACTACCACTACTTTTTGAAGTTCTTAAATGGTAACCATTTGTTGAGCTCCTCTGGTGGATGAGTAAAGTGACCCTCAAGGGAGATTAAGAAACTGATATACCCTGAAAACAAATAATCCTGTTATATGTTGATAAAAAATAAATTCAAGGGGCACCTGGGTGGCTCAGTGGGTTAAAGCCTCTGCCTTCGGCTCAGGTCGTGATCCCAGGGTCATGGGATCGAGCCCCGTATTAGGCTCTCTGCTCAGTGGGGAGCCTGCTTCCTTCTCTCTCTCTCTGCCTGCCTCTCTGCTTACCTGTGATTTCCGTCTTTCAAATAAATAAATAAAATTTTAAAAAATAAATTCAATTAAATTTAAAAAAAAAAAGAAACCTGATATAATGGGGTGCCTGGGTGGCTCAGTCGGTGAAGCATCTGCCTTCAGCTCAGGTTATAATCCCAGGGTCCTGGGATTGAACCCTGCATCAGGCTCTCTGCTCAGCGGGAGTCTGTTCCCTCTCACTCTCTCTGTTCTCTCCCTCTCTTTCTCAAATAAATAAATAAAATCTTTTAAAATTTTTTTAAAAAAGAAACCTGATCCAAGTACCCATTCACACACCCTTCTATCCAAATCCTTCTCACTCATATACAGCTGTATTCTAACACCCTCCACATGCATGCACACGCATGTATCCACAATAGGCAAAGCCCCAGATAGAAATATGCAATCACAAAGACTCAAATGGCCTACATATGTAGGATCTTACTTTTGTTTTCTTGTTAACTCTATCCAATTCACATCAGTTCTCAGTTCACGTTCTCTTAACACTTGCATATAAATTTGCACCTCATCCTTTTTGTGTAAAAAAAAAAACTAGAAGAAGGGATGGACATTGAGTTCATAGGATCCAGCTCCCTATCTGCAAACAGAGGTGTCTATTTGAAACATCTAACTATCTAACTTCTACTTAACGATCCTTAACGACACTTTAAAATTGCCCCCACTTGCTCATCTCCATATTTTATTTCCTCTTGGTCAATCAACAAATATATATTGAACATCAACCATGCCCAAGCATTGTGCTAAGAAAGTTTGTGGTTAGGAACATAATAGCCCCTAAACCTGGCTGCCTGTAAAAATCACCCTGGGTTGGGGGGGTGCGCCTGGGAGGCTCAGTTAGCCATCAGACTCTTGATTTCGGGTCAGGTCATGATCTCAGGGTTGTGAGATCGAGCCCTGCCATGGGCTCTGTTCTGGGCAGGGAGCCTGCTTAAGATTCTTTCTCCCTCTGTCCCTCCCCCTGCAAAAAACAAAATAAAACATCTGGGGACATTTAAAATTATAAATCCCTGGTCCCCACTCCAGACCTACTGAATCTGGATCCTTGTGGTCGGGGTCTGTAATGGGCTATACTGTGTCCTCTCCCAATCCCGTATGTTGAAGTCCTAAACCCCCAGTGATTCAGAATGTGACCATATTTGGCGATGGGGGTCTTTGAAGAGGTAATTAAGCTAAAATGAGTTCATTAAGGTAAGCCCTAGTCCAGGATGACTGCTTCCTTATAAGACAAGGAAATTTGGATACAGAAACACACAGAGGAAAGACCATGCAAAGACAGAGGGAGAAGACGGCCATGTACAAGGCAAGGAGAGAGGCCTCACAATGCCTTGATCTCAGACTTCTAGCTTCCGGAACTGTGAGAAAATACATTTCTGTCATTCTCTTCCACTTGCCAGCTGTGTAACCTTGGAAAATTAATTTCATTTCTCTCAGAGCTATAAAACAAGGCTACCTCATAGGCTTGCTATGAGGGATGAATGGCAAATGGCTGTTAAGACCCAGCACAGTAGCTCACATGTAGTCAAGGCTCATTCGTGTTAGCTATTGTTTTAATATTATAAGGTGGTTGGTCTAGAGCAAGGATTCTTAAAAATCCAGAGGATAAATAAACTTCAGTGGAAAATGTTACATCTCCATTTTCTGCAACCTCTAACTGAAATTCAGATTTCCTTCAGTTACAAATGCAGAGAACAGACCACAGTAGTATTAGCAGCACCTGTGACTTTGTTGCTGGTGGCAATCACAGTTTTAGGTCACGTTACTGTTATTACAAGTGTTCTTAAATACTTTTTACACTCATTACTTTGAAGTTACCATGGTTATCATAGCTGCGTCTAGATCTTGGCATTTACTACATGAATAACAAGCATTTATGTTATGTAACTATATCACAGCTTCCTATTTTTGATCTTTGGATAACGGCATAACAATGTAAGATTTTATTTATTTATTTATTAGAGAGAGAGAGCACTAGCAGAGTAAGGGGTAAGGGGAGAAGCAGACTCCCCAATGAGCAGGGAGCCCGATGCGATGCGGGGCTCGATCCCAGAACTCTGGGATCATGACCTGAGCGGATGGCAGATGCTTCACCGACTGAGCCACCCAGGCGCCCTGGATAATGGCATAAGGATGTAATTGATTTCCTTTGTAATCCTACACATTCTATTTTACATATCTAAAGACTCTGTTCTAAGAAGGGGTCCACAGGCTTCACTGTACAATCAAAGGGTACCTTGGCACAAATACATTTAAGAACCTGATTCAGGTTTTAAAACGCACGCTGGCTATGACAATCTACAAATCTGTAATGAACAATTGCGAACAGTTTCAGGAAGGATAATCTGCTTTCTCCAGCAAAGAAAGGTGAACACAATAATTTTGAGGGTAGGGAAACAGGATTGCCTGAAAATCACTGTTTGTGTGCCTTCACTTGAACCTAGCTAGACTGCAAATGCCTAGATATGCTGGATAATCTCTCTGTGCCTCAGTTTCCCTGTCTCTTACATGAGAATGATGGTAGTATCTAATTCGTTTTTTTGGTCCAATCTTCTTAAAAAAAACTGTTATATTTTGTAAATGTTTGATAAACCCATCATTACAAAGTCACCTAATTATTTTTTTTAATTTTTTTATTAAAGACTTTATTTATTTATTTGACACACAGAGAGAGATCACAAGTAAGCAGAGCAGCAGGCAGAGAGAGAGGGGGAAGCAGGCTCCCCACCGAGCAGGGAGCCCATGTGGGGCTCAATCCCAGGACGCTGAGATCGTGACCTGTGACCTGAGTCAAAGGCAGAGGCTTAACCCACTGAGCCACCCAGACACCCCACAAAGTCATCTAATTATTAAAGGCACAAGCTTCCAAGTCAGAAAGCTGTGGCCGGGTTCAAATTCAAATGCCTAGCTTATGATGTATGTGACCTGAAAGCTTTTTTAACTTCCCCAAGCCCATTTCATCACTGGAATTTAGTACCTGCTTCACAGGGTTGTCCTGAGGCTTAAATGAGATATTATATGTAAAATGTCTAGCCTGGGACGCCTGGGTGATTCAGTGCATTGAGCTTCTGCCTTCAGCTCAGGTTATGATCTTGGGATCATGAGAAGGAGCCCCACGTGGGGCAGACTCCTTGCTCAGCAGTGAGCCTGCTTCTCCCTCCACCTGCTGTTCTCCCTACTTGTGCATGCTCTCTCTCTCTGATAAATAAACAATCTTTTAAAAAAAAATAGAAAAAGCTTTAAAAAATAAAAAAAAATAAAGTGCCTGGCACATAGCAGGGGCTCAATAAATGATATGTATCCTTTTTAAAAAAGATTTTATTGGGGCGCCTGGGTGGCTCAGTGGGTTAAGCTGCTGCCTTCGGCTCAGGTCATGATCTCAGGGTCCTGGGATCGAGTCCCACATCGGGCTCTCTGCTCGGCAGGGAGCCTGCTTCCCTCTCTCTCTCTGCCTGCCTCTCTGTCTACTTGTGATCTCTGTCTGTCAAATAAATAAATAAAATCTTTTAAAAAAAAAGATTTTATTTATTTATCTGAGAGAGAGAGAGGGCAAGCAGGGGAGGAGCAGAGGAGGAGAAGCAGCAGAGGGAGAGGAGGAGCAGAGCGGGTAAGGAGAGGGAAAGAATCTCCAGAGGACTCTGCTGAGCATGGAACCCGCCCCAGGAGAGCAGGAGGGGCTCCTTCTCATGACCCTAAGATCATGACCTGAGCTGAAACCAAGAATCAGACACTTAACCCTTAACTGACTGAGCTGCCCAGGTGCCCCCTATCCTTTTTCTTAAGAGTTGCGAAATGCATGGACAAACTGGTGAAGTGAGAGGATCCCCCACACGTTTCCCACAAGCCCCTCGAAGACCTGGTCCCTCCTCTTTTTCCAGCCTTGCTTCTCACTATTCCATCTCTCATCTTGTTCTCCTAGGACACCAACTTGCTTTGTAATGACTCTGCACCGCCCCCCAGCATATCTGATGCCCTCACGGGCCCCCCACCCCCCCCTCACCCCGCCCCCGCCCCCCCCACCCCTGCCTCTGTTCTCTGCTCTCTCCACCTGGATTGTCCCTCCCTCCTTCCAGAACTGACACCTTCTCCAGGTTCCCATGGGACTTGTTTCCACCACACACCAGGCATCCATCATTATGGCCCATTTGTACTGTTTCGTCTGTTGATGTATCTGTTTTGCCAGCAAGGCCATGAGTTCTTTGAGGGCCTGGGCTATGTCTTATTTACCTCGGAATCTCCACTAACACTGTACCTGGCATGGGTAAAGTGCATAGCAAGTGACCCTTAGATGACCCCATCTGAGAAAGAGATGCCTCTTGTCTTCCCTTTCTGCTCCACCCAGAAATCCACCACCAGCTCCCTGTAGAAGTGCCCCCCCACCTCTGGTTGCTGGGTTCATGCAAGAGCATTTTGCTGCTCTGAATATCTCCACCGAACACAATGTATGTGAGCAAAGGGAGGTGTCACAGACAGGAGCCAATGGGGGGGCTGCCCAGTCAGCCTTCCTCTGGAGGTATACTATGTGTCACTACAAGCTGGACTTGTATGCAAATACACGGTAGCTTTCTGACCCTCTCTCTGAACTATCCAGATTTTTCTATATCTAAGTTATATTTACTCTTGATCAGCCTGGATATAGTATGCAAAGCTGCACTGAATTATTAACAACACCGCTCGAGAGCAAGGACTACAACAAGGGAAATGTCAAGGGGACAAAATCTTGAGTTTAATGGTGCCAAATGCCAAGAAGGAAATACTTCCACCAGGACCTCGTCCCAAGGTTATGCACAAAGATAAGAGGACTCAGGCAAGCAGAGAAGCAAAAAGGCCCCAGCAGTTCTCAAAACACCACTTAAGCAACATTTATGGAGCTAATATATTTTGTTATAATGTTTAACATAAAATAATTATAAACAAGAGGGAAAATCATAAACACTGTAATTAAAAAACAATTCAGTAGGTTATAAGTCTGCACAATGCCTGTGAAATTTCATATTCTACTACCTCCTCTGGCTTTTACCCAAGAACATTAAAAAAAAAATAGACAGGGAAGAAGAAGAAAAGGGGGGGAAATTAACGCATCTAAAGGATTGGCTTTGCTCTCATAATCACTCTCATATTATGAAAGGACTGGCTTTTGGGAGACCAAACTGAATCCTCAGCAGGCTGTGAGAGCATAGGGACCATGCTCCCAGTTCTGCGGGTCTGGTCAGTGACCTCCAAAAGCCACTTTCATCTCTGATCCTGGGATCTTGTTGGGAGCTAGGGATACAGCTTGTTTCTGGTTTTCTGGCCCCTAAGGCAGAGAGAGCACTGCCCTCCCTCCCTCCCTCCCACCATTTCCGCAAGTTGTGGGGCCCCCATACAAGACCCACAGGGCCCTGGGAACGGGGAGTTCTTTGGCTGCCCTTTGCTCCTAGTCACAGGGCTGCTCCTTGTTGCACCCAGAGGGAATTTCAAATGTAGGGAAAGCCCAATCTGCAGGGACTCGGGCAAATGAAGCTCCACCAGAAAGAGGGGGGCCCTGGCCCTGACTGGTGTCCGGGTGTTCAGCCTGGTCATGGGGGCCCATTTTCACGTAAAATCTGTCTCCGTTTTCCTCCCGCTCTCGGAACCAATGCAGTGAGGATTCCACTAGGCGGCACCTCTGTGGTCTCCCGGGAGTTTGAACTCTGTGACCGACGCAGGGAATGTTTCAGGTCTGAAACACAAGATGGCAGTATACGCTACCCTACTGCGAGGGCCACGGGCTTAGGGTGGTAAAAGCGAGCCCGCGGGGGGTGGGGAGCGCGGACTGAAACTGAAATCCATTTGAGTTTTACGTGCAGACTGAACATCATGAATATCTGGAATTTTTTTCAGGAGCAATATTATTGAATCCTCCACATTTCAGAGCAGTCCAATTCCCCAAGCCTGAGCCACCCTGAAAGCCTGTACTTGCCCACCCAGCCCTTCCCCACATCTCGAAAAGCCCAAGGGGTATGTGACCCAAGCAATCAGCCTGCCTCGCTCTCCACGGATTTGACCTTTCACCTATCCTCAGCCCCAGAAGCACCCTCTCCTCGGAGCCAAGAACTCCTCGGCTCGCAGTTTCACGCCACCCCCGTGCCCATGGGCATTTCCTCAGCAAAGCTCTCGAAAGGGTGAGGACAGAGACCCAACTAAGGTGGCAGACGGGGATCAGAAAAGGCGGGGTAGCAAGCTTGGAAAAGTAGGGGAAGATAAGTGAAGTGAGGAGAAAGGGACAGACCCGAGGAGAAAGCGTGGGTTGCTGAGGCGAGGGACACGCGGGGAAAATCGAATGGGGGAAATGAAGGGGACAGAAAGAAAAAGACGGAGAAGACGGAGAATGGGGGTGTGGGGTGGGGAATGGGGAAGACGACGGGGAATGGGGGAGAAGACGGGGAATGGGGGAAGATGGGGAATAGGGGAGAAGGGAGAACTGAGGAAATGCTGAGGAGAAAAAAAAAAGAAAGAAGGAGGGGGGGGCAAGAAAGAAAAGGAAGAGGAGCGGAAACGGTAAAGAAGAAATACGGAGAAGAAAGAAAATGAAAGAAAGGGGAAAGAGTGGAGAAGAAGTGCGGAGAGACGGAAGGGCAAACGGAGACGCGAGCCCAGGGAGGGAGAAGGGCAGGCAGCGAGAAGCCACCGGGGAGCTGGCATTCCCGGAAGCCCGGGCACAGATGGCCTCAGATGGGGTTCAGGGAGAGAGGAGAGCGCGCGTGGGGGAAAGAGGGGAACATCGGTTAGAAGAAGGGGTCAGAAACCGAGGCGAGTTTGAGCGTGCTTCCGTGAGTTTCGTTTAAGGCATTCCCTTGGGCACCGCGAGAGCGTGCGGGGCGCTCTCAGACTCCCCGCGGGGGCAGCCGTTCCTCTCTGCAGACCCCCCAAATAAGGCTGGTGGCGGAGCGGAGGGTAAGGCAGCGACGAGACGGGCTCGCGCGGGCGGTGTCTCTCCTGCAGGGGGACCCGTCCTCGGCGGGACGCCGAACATCTGCCCTCCCGCGGAGCTCGAGACCGGGTTGGCGCGGCGTCCGTGGCCGACCGCGAGTAGATTTCTGACGGTGGATGCGCCCTGAGCGGCCAGAGCGGCCAGAGAGCCCGAGCGGCGGCGGCGCCAGGCGCGCGGACTGGGGGAGAGCGGGGCCGGGTTCCCGGGAGCGCGGGCCAGGGTGCTAGCGGCCGTGTGGGTGCGAGGGCACGAGGGTGCGGGGCGGCGGAGTGGGGGGAGGGGGGCGGGAGCTTGGGGGGCAGGACCCAGGCGGCCGCCAGGGAAGCGGCGAGGAGCGCTCACCGCCGGCCCCCCTGGGGTAATTTACATGCTGTCACAGCCCCGTGCTGACTCTGGGCGTGCAGCTCGCTCACTCGCTCACTGGCTCCCTCGCTCACTCGCTCTCCGATCCTGCCACCGCTCAGCCGGCACAGCCCAGGGGAGCCCGAGAGCGGGAGAGCCAGCGAGCCGGGGAGGGAGGGAGCAAAGAAGGGAGGGAACGAGGGCGCGCCTTGGCTCTCCCTCTGCCCTGCTGCCCGCCCTTCCTGCTGCCACAGGTCCGCCGAGCCCCGCTCACACTTGGGAAACTTAGGACTGCGCTAGAGCCGCGTGTGGCACCTGGGGAGGGGGGGGCGGGCAGCCCCAGCCTCTAGAGGAGGGGGAGGAGGAAGAGGAGGGAAGTGAGCCCGAAGGATCCGCTCGGAGCTGTTTGTCCAGCTGTTTTCTATTCGCACCCAGGGCAGCACAGCCAGGAGGGGGCCGAGCCGAGGGTGGCTGGCTTTAGGGCGCTAATTTCCAACTCCTCTCGCAGCTTGTGTTTTTCCAGACACCCTGGAGTCCCCTCAGGCTAGCCCGGCGGGCGCACACCTGCCAGCCGACCCTGACCTCGAGGGCCAAGCGGCCCCCAAGCCTGAGAAGATGGCCCAGCCCAAGACCGACTGCCGCTCACCTGTCGGTCTCGACTGCTGCAACTGCTGCCATGGACCTGGCCCACCGGAGCGGGCTCCAGCGCGACAGCAGCGGAGAAAACAGCAATCCGGGCAGCCCTACCGTGAGCAACTTTCGGCAGCTGCAGGAGAAGCTAATCTTCGAGAACCTCAATACGACAAACTCAACAGCATAATGCGCAGGATTCGCTAGAGCCCGTGCTGCGGGACCCCGTGCTACCTGATCAACGAGGGCATCTGCAACCGCAACATCGACCAGACCATGCTCTCCATCCTGCTCTTCTTCCACAGGTGGGTGCCTGGGCAGACGGGTGGGCACGAGGTCCAGGCTGGCGCCGGCCTTTACCGGACCCTCACCTCTGACGGAAGGGGTGACCGAGTTGTTCACGCGGTGGGGTGGAGGGAGCACTGGGGAGGCGGGGCTCCCGGTGGCGGAGACCTGACTCGGACCCTTATGCTCCTCGGAGGCCGGCAGGGCAGAGGGGAGGCCCGGCAGGTGGGAGCCTTATTTTGAAGGGAATTTGAGACTTGCCTAGGGAAATGCTGGAGTCCAGGAGGTGGGCAGAGCCCTAGATCGGTTTAGGGGTAGCCGGCGGCACCCCCTCCTGAAATGCGCACGTTTCCGCTGCCGTTTGGAGATTCTGACATGGGATGCTCCTGGGAATCCGAGTTCCACCTTTCTCAGAAGCCCATTTCTAAATATGCAAACTCGGGTTGCAATTGCAAGAGCTTTTAAATTACCGAGTGGCCCTGACTGACAGCGAGGGCAAGCAAAATTGTCAGGACAAATTAAGCTGCTGCTGGCATGGGGGGAGGGTGAAGAATAAGAAAAATTAGACGTGTGTGAGAATTTTTTGAGACTCTGGATGGTATTTTTTGAGACTCCATGGATCACGGCCTTCAATTTCCAGTGGCGGCTAAAAGCAGCCCCTGAGAGAGCATCCTGGGATGGGTGGGTGGATGAACCCCTGTCTCCGCAGGCCTGTGTTGGAGTGCAGGTCAGACTTTCTAGAAATCCTACTGAAGGGCAAGGAAGGGAGGGAGAGGGGGGAAAACACAGTGGGAAGACCCAAGGTGGCTGCTGTCCTCCAGTCTGAGACATTCTGGTAAGAGCCAGTCTTGGTAGCAGAGACAACTGAGGCAGTTTTGAGGCAGGGGAGGCAGGAAACCCAGCCCTGGGTTTGGTGTCTTAGAACCATCAGGACAGGACACTGGGTGCGCGCGTGCACGTCTGTGCTTGTGTGTGTGTGTGTGTGTGTGTGTGTGTAAGCACACATGTATAGGGGTGGATCTTATTATCTCTCAACAACAAAGGTTATGTAAGAGAAGGAGAACCCCGCTGTGGGAGACCAGGGTTGTGGTACAAGTTATGGCTCTACCTCCACGTGTGAACCTAAGTTCCCTGATCTTTCTGGTCTCTTAAGACTCCTAGTTCTGAGGGGCGCCTGGGTGGCTCAGTGGGTTAAAGCCTCTGCCCTCTGCTCAGGTCATGATCTCAGGGTCCTGGGATCCAGCCCCGTGGGCTCTCTGCTCAGCAGGGAGCCTGCTTCCCTTCCTCTCTCTCTGCCTGCCTCTCTGCCTACTTGTGATCTCTGTCAAATGAATAGATAAAATCTTTAAAAACAAAAACAAAAACAAACAGACTCCAAGTTCTGAGATTCCAGGGTGGGGGGGGGGGCAGGTGGTGTGTTGAGCCAAAGTAATAGGAAATTTTCAGCACCCACAGACTATTGAATCATTGGGTGGCTTTGTGAAGCCCACATGGGAAATTTTCAAAGCGATCCCATTAGCAAGAACTGCCCTCACTTGGTACTAAGAGCAGGTTTGCCTCCGCAGCCCCACAAGCAGGGCTGCCAACTTCTTTGGCACTATCATAACAAGTTGTATTTCTCAGGCATTTTACAGGCCATCAAAGCCCTTTCTCATTTATTGTTTCACACGAGGCAGCAATTGTCTCAAAGAAACCAGGCCGCATATGGAACAGGTTTCTAGGGAATCTTCGTTTCTGGTGAAAGATTACTACAAGTGTATTCACACCACAGACACCCGCAGCCCCTGCCCAGCTAAAGCCCAAACAGGCTCCTAATAATCCTGCTCCACACCACAGGAGAGTGGCGGTGGGGGAGGAGTGGCAGAAACACCAGAAAGATCGTCTGCAGCATTTGTACTCTTTCTGGGGGGGAGAGAAACTGCCCTAAATGGCCTTGCTAAAGTGTAAGAGGGGACACTTCCTCTGCTCTGGTTTCTAGGTTCAGGACCTAGGAGGGTAGGACCTAGGTGAGTGAGGGATGAGGCTAAGAGCCCAAGATCAGTGTTGGTTTGTGCCACACCTAGAGATGCTTTCTGGTTGTCTGTGTTTCTTGAATGGAAAAACCTCCTTCGACACCTACTCCCATGGACACCTGCCTGTTGACACTTGTTTCTTGGCAAAGCCTGGAAATACTATGGGTTGGGGTGGGGGCGCTGAGGGCATTGGTCAAGGGAGCAGGGTGAATGGTTGAAAAGGTGTACCTGAGTCCCGTGCCTCTGGGAATCAGAGCAATTCGGTGTCCCAAACAGTTGAGCAGCAAACCAGTAAGCCCTCAGGCTTCCGTGAGGCAGGGGAATGACCGAGTCCTGTGGTAACAGCCGTAGAGTTCTAGAAGGATGAAGCATTGTCTCCGTTTCCTTGACCTTTCTGGGACCTTAGAGATTAGACATTCTGAATGTGGATTAGGTTTTGCCCAGAGTGACATCCTCCTTAGCAAAGTAGGAGACCATTATTGCTGGTCATGGGACTTCTTCTGGTCTCTGAGCTGGACAGCCTTCTCCAAAGTGAAAATTTCCTCTTTCTTACTTCATTTATTCCCTGGGTGGGCATCTGTCTTCAAAACTCAGCCATCCCTTTTACTTCGGTTCCATTTAATGATTTGATATTCAAATTCCCACCTGGGTATACTTTTCCTTTAATTTGTCGACTTGAAGGCTGTCTCTTCTAGAAAAGCCACTCACCCCGCCTCTTCTCCTGCAGCCACTCACCTGCGGCCAGGGCTCCTGTATTCCAGGGAGAAGGGCAGGGTGGGGCACATTCTTCATTTCTATCTGGTTTGTCTACTTTGACCTGTCCCTGGCTCCTGGCTTAGTTCTTGGAATCCTTGGAACACAAGAGTGTAACCAATCTGAGGGCAGGACTGTGTTTTACACTCACTTGGTTCTCCCTCAGCTACTTGTTAGACAGCCGGTACTCAGTCACTGGTTTGTTGTTTTTTTTTTAACCAGATGACTGCTAATTATTGGTGTGGTCCTCTGTAAAGATTTTACAACTTTAAACTAGTCTTGGAAAATCCTTATTAATATTTAAGTGTGATCTCTGTTGTTTGAACCACGTGCATTTATTCTTAGCCTTGTAGAAGTCCCTATGGACATGCAACTTGTTCATATATAAGGGTGCCTCTAAAATACTGGGTGGGAGGAAGATGTGTTTTGTTTTTTTTAAAAGATTGTATTTATTTGAGATTGAGAGAGAGAGAGCACAAACAGGAAGGAGGGGCAGAGAGAGAAGCAGACTCCCCACTGAGCAGGAGCCCAAACGGGGCTGGATCCCAGGACCCTGAGATCATGACCTGAACTGATGGCAGATGCATAACTGACTGAGCCACCCAGGCGCCCCAGGGGAAAATGTGTTTTAAATACCATCCCTTAGGGCTCAGGTCATGATCTCAGGGTCCTGGGATGTAGCCCCACGTCCTCAGGGTTCCCTGCTCAGCGGGGAGCCTGCTTCTCCCTCTCCTTCTGCTCCTCCTCCCCCACTCATGTGCAAGCACATAAGCACATACTCTCTTTCACTCTCTCTCTCTCTCTCAAATACATAAATAAAATCTTTAAAATAAATAAATAAATACCATCCCTTTGATCTTGTGTTCGGTAACTAACAACAATAATAGATTAATAGTTAACATTTACTGAGTGTTTAAAATATGTACTAAGCCTCCTGTCTGCATAATCTCACTGATACCAGCCCAAAGGAAGGGGTACTGTTGTCACCCTTCTTTATTTTATAATGAAGGAAACTGAGGCTTGGGAAAATTTAGAAACTTGCCTGATACCTCCCAACAAAGAGCAAAGCCAAAACTCCACCTAAGATCAATCAGACACTAAAGAATTGTCTGTGAAGAAAGAGTTGTTAAGCTGAGGTAAATATTAGCCCAGAAAACTAATCAAGTGGTTAAAATGTCCTTACTCGGTAGGGTGACCAACCCTCCAGTCTGGGGAAACAAGACTTCCAATGTTCAAACCAGGACAGTCCCAGGGAAACTGGGATGATTGGTCACCCTTCTATTCAGGGACTCTGCCTTATCATTTGAATATGCTTCTAAAACTGGAAAACTTAGGAGGCAGATAGAATACTGGGCAAACAGCTAACATTTCCAATTTAAATGTAGCACCTGGCTGGCTCAGCTGGTAGAACATGCGACTCTTGATCTCAGGGTCGTGAGTTCAAGCCCCACTTTGGGCCTGGAGCCTACTTTAAAAAATTATAAAAAATAAAATAAAATAAAATATGGGGCACCCAAGCAGCTCAGTCAGTTAAGCGTCCAACTGATCTCAGGGTCCTGAGATGGAGCTCCATGTCAGGGTCCGAGCTGGGCATATACAGCCTGCCTTAGTTTCTCTCTCTGTCTCCCTCCACCCCTCCGTGTGCCCGTGCTCTCCCCTCCCATAAATAAATAAATCTTTTAAAAAATTAAAATAAAATAAAAGTAGCCTATGAAAAAAACTTGCAAAGTTGACATTTGAGGGACCTTAATTCTCTGATCAGTAAGGTGTAGCGAGCTGGAACAAGAGCCTTTGCCATAGTCTATTATTGTCACTGATGTTGTAACCTCAAATTTATTTCTTAGATTTTATCCAAAGCATCTCAGTCAGCTCTGTTCTGCCTGTGTCCCCCAAGCGCATCTGCCCAATGTGGCCTGAGACACTGGGAATCGGAATTTGCTTCCAGCTCTAAAAGCCCTCGTTGTCCACCTTTAAGTTTCTGGCTGGCAACAACGGGTTCCCATACTTAGATGCTCAGAAAATAACAGTAGCAGGGTCGTCACCTGGTTGGCTCAGATGGTTAAGTGTCTGCCTTTGGCTCAGGTCATGATCTCCAGGTTCTGGCATCGAGCCCCACATTGGGCTCCCAGCTCAGCAGAGAGTCTGCTTCTCGCTCTGCCTCTCCCCCTGCTTGTGCTCTCTGTCTCTCTCTCTTAAATTAATAAATAAAATCTTGAAAAAAAAAGAAAGAAAGAAAATAGGGCACCTGGGTGGCTTAGTCGTTAAGCGTCTGCCTTCAGCTCAGATCATGATCCCAGGGTCCTAGGATCCAGCCCCACATCGAGCTCCCTGCTCAGTGCCAACCCTGCTTCTCCCTCTCCCACTCCCCCTGCTTGTGTTCCCTCTCTCGCTGTCTCTCTCTCTGTCAAATAAATAAATAAAATCTTTTTTAAAAAATAATAACATAAATGTCAAATTGCTTTGCCTGTGCTAATTCCTTTAACTTTCCCTATTGAGTTGGTACATAGCAGCAAGGGGAAAGATAGAGATTCAGAGATCAGGTTTCCAAGAAAAATTCACATACAAATTATTTGGGCTTCTGTAAGTGAATCTTTGAACTAATGGTTTTATATGTGTATGTTCCTGAATTTGACCTCTGAGGGCGTAGCCACTTACATGGCATGATTTGAAGCGCAAAACGACTCTCTTACCTGCCTGCTGTGGTGTCTAAATTCACACTCTAAGATCCACTTCGACATCTGTGTACCATCTAAAACCCCTCTTCCATGGCACCAGTGGTATGCAGACCACACCGTGAGAAACCCCGAATTCGAGATTGCAACGCTTTGTCAACTAATTTGCCAGTTGATTTTGAGGATGGAGGGGTTTTTTGTTTTGTTTTTTTTTTTTTTTTTTTTTTCTGTAGTGAGGTTTTGGGTTTCTGTGTGCCCAAGCCTGTCATTCTTTGCCTTTGTGATTTTTTTCACTTTTGGTATCAAGCTTCGAAAGTCCTTCCCTCACCCAAGGTAATTTAAAATAACTATTTCCTGAGTACCTAGTGGTCTAACAAAGAATAGACACTCTTGGATTAAGGCACATTCCCTGCTAACAACACAAATGCATCTGCAAACTTAACAGTCATGAGGTGGATGTTTCATGAGAATCTCAACATGTAAGAAGTTGTCTTTCTCTTGAGGCTCAGATGTGAATTCCATGTGCAAAGAGGCTTTCGCTGGTGTATGTATATGATATACATACATCATATATATATGATAAATATGTGTTTTATGTATGTATATGAAGTATATAAGTAATATGTACACATTAGCTGTAAAATGTATATAACATAAAATTTGCCGTTCTAACCATTTTGAAGTAGCCAATTCAGCGGTATCGGGGATCTCTGCGAGCCTGTACAACCATCACCACCATCTGTCATTGCCCCAACAGAAACTCTGCACCTGTTAAACACTGACTCCTCGTCCTCCCCTCCCCCTCAGCCCCTGGCCACCTCTCTTCTACTTCCTATCTCTCTGAATTTGCCAGCTCTAGGGATTTTATGTAAGTGGAACCATACATTACGTGTCCTTTTGGGTCTGGCCTCTTTGAGCATTAGGTTTTCAAGGTTCACTCATGCTGTGGCATGCGACAGTACTTCGTTCTTTCTTAATGACTGGATAGTATTCTGTTGTGTGGATCAACACGTTTTGTCAAGCCACTCATCAGTCCACTGACACATGGGTCACCCTCCACCAGTTGGCTGTGATGGAAGATGCTGCCGTGCACGCTAGCGTACAGGCATCTTTTTGAGCCCCTGGATCTTTGGGCAGAATACCCTCTCCCTGGGTCAGCTGCTAGGGCTGGTGATTCCAATGAAAAGAAAGCTGAAAAGTTTAATGAAGTGATGGAAATGGAAGTTTTGTAGGGGAAATGATGGTCTTTGGGGATGCTCATGAAGCAGAGGCTGGCAAAGGTTTTAGGGTGCCCCTTTCATGAGTGGCCAGGGGCTACCATACCTTTCAGCCACATGTGACATCATTACTTGTCATTGACTACTTTGTGTGGATTTATTTATCTGACCTCCTGCCAAGCAGGCCACTCACTGGGAGTAGGATTCTGTGGGAGTGACACGTAGGAAACCCAAGTTTGGAGGAGAGGTAGAGAGGCAAGGCTGGTGGCCATGGAAGGCCCACTGCATCATGGGGACTGGAGAGGTATAGCTGGAGGGTTTGTGTTCTTAACGAAAAATGGTAGGTGGGGGGACGCCTGAGGGGCTCAGTCATTAAGCATCTGCCTTCAGCTTAGGTCATGATCTCAGGGTCCTGGGATCGAGCCCCGCCACGGGCTCCCTTCTCGGTAGGGAGTCTGCTTCTCCCTCTCTCTCTTCCCAGTCCCCTTTGCTTGTGTGCTTGCTCTCTCTCTCTCTCTCTGATAAATAAATAAGATATATTTTTTTTTAAATGGTAAGAACAGAGCATGAATTTCACCCACTGCTCCAATTTGCCAGGAATGGACTCATGGGAACCCACACCTCAGAAAAGAATTCTTTCCAGGGTGACCTTATTTTCCCTCCCTGCCTTAAGAGAAGGTTAACACTCCTGCTCGTGTTTGCACTTCCAGATAAACTAACAAGCTGTCAATTCCAGGTAGAGCGTTGGCTCCTTTCCAGGACAGGTCCTAAAGGCCAGGGAGTCTGGGTAAATGGAGACAGATGTGTCTGGCCAAGGCTGCCAGGGTCTCCTGTCCTCTGAGTGATGGAGCCCAGCACAGCACTTGTCCCCACCCTGTGGGCCACTGGAGGGGAGCGAGGCCAACCCTGTCTGTCTGCACCTGGTGGTGGCCGTTGCGCTGTGTTTGCTCATTGCGATGCTGCTCCTACCTGAACTTTCTCCTCTTATGTAAGGCATCCCTCAAGATAACTACAAAGCCATAATCTGCATGGCTGGCTGGGTTACATAATAAATTGGTTGGTGTCATGCATTCGCCTCTCGAGCCCCAGAGAAGCCAACGTGCTGAGCAGGACTTAAGCTTGGGCCTATTTTGTGGAGCACTCTGTGTGCTCTGTGCACTCAAGGGAAGGCATTCCAAGACCACAGGGGTCAAAAAGATGAAATTTCCCTTTTAGATGAAGACAGCAATAATGGCCCAGGACATACTGTGCTGTTCCAATGCCTGCAATAATGGGACAAGGGTGAGGGCTTCACTGTAAGACCACAGCTTTGGCAGGGCAGACCTTCCATAGAGCCCTGTGGGCTAATGGAAGCCACATGAGGTCCAGAAGGCTAGATCCCAGCCTCAAAGCAGGTTTCATGAGGAGTCGTGGCAGGGGCTCAGGGCAGCCACTGTCTACCATGCTGACATTCAGCTGGGTGAAGGAATTGGACTGGGAATAAGACAGGGGTCTGGGAGAGTAGAAAGCAAGCTTCCCCAAATGCTAATCAGGGCAGGAGGGAATCTTATCAGTGAGCAAGGCAAATTCACTTGTACGTTCTAGCAGGTGATCCCTGACCCAAAGTGGCTGTTGCCCGTTTGGTGACAGTATAAGTGGGGAGAGATCCCAGCCAGCACAGGAGACCAAATGGGAAGCTTCCTGTGGCACAGACACTAGCCTGAGGAGAAACAAGAGCTGGAAGGAGGTTTGGTCAGTGATGCCCCAGGCACACTGTCAGCCTTCCTCTCCTGGGAGCCACTTTCCTCAAATAGGCCCAGCCTGAAATCAGGGCCCTGCCTATGGACAGAGCCCCACAGGGACCTTCCCATCCTTCCTCGAAGGAAGAATTTACTCACGAAATAGCCTTGAGTATTCGACCCACTTCCTCTTGTCTTCTCTTCAGGCAAGACGGAGGGCAGCTGCTCACAGCCTAGGGGTCTGGTTGGGATTCCCGTCAGAGTGGTCTAGGCCATCGGTTGGCTACGCCTGCTATCCCTGAGGAAGAAGGGAGTGAGAAGAAGGGAAGTGGTTCCAGGAGCTCCTTCCTGGCTTACCCACCAGCCCCCCTCCTGCCCTCTGTCACCTTGCTTAGCTTCACTTCCAGACTAGGCTGGGCCTAGGCCAGCCTGAGGGCCCTGACTCATTATCGAGCATGGTGCCTTATGTAACCAAGCCAGGTTACTGAGGCCTCAAGCTTCTGCTTAATGTGATTTGGGGCATTTGGTGGGGGCGGGGTGGGGGGGGGCAGGGAAGGCGACTTCTTCTATCACCCGATCCTACACTACTAAAAAGACAGCCTGGCGCTTCTGGAGGGACCCCAGGACAGGTCTTAGAAGCCCCTCTTCCTTTTGTATCTGCGTGTTGGTTCGGGGACTGCGTGGGACCCCAAGCAGAAAGGTTTGCTACAGGCTAGAGGAGCCTTTTAAAAGAAGGCCAATTCCCAGTCCATTCTCCGTGAAGTCCCCAGGCTGGCCGGAACAATAACTCTTAGCTTTCCTCCTGGCTTATTCAGAAAATTACACTACCTGGCTTTGGTGAGCCCCCAGCAAAGTCAGGCTCACTGGATTCTCTGACCTAGTTCTCTAATTAAAGTTCATCTGACTACCTATAACACAGAACAGGCCAACCAATCTAATATTCCCTTGCCTCCAAGTTTGTGACTAAACCAAGAGTTCCTCTTCTTCTCTTCCCTTGTCTTTGCCTGAGCCCATCCCAGTGGGCTGCCAGTGAGTAAATGGCTCTCAGGCTGAGGGTAGTTGGGGACACTGCTTTCTGGTTAGAGAAAAAGAGGAAGAAACAGGGAAATAAAGTAAAAAGAAAAGTGGTATGGAAATTACCAGCAGACACGGTCATATCCAAAGCTCAGACTCAAGAATCCTCAGATAGGCTCAAGACCATCATTTCAGGGCTCAGGAGAGCTGGGGCCTGGAAGTCCCCCAGATCTTAGCCAGAATCCAGTCAATATCGGTGAGTCTGAGGTGAAGGTGCAGAATTTCCCTTTCTTGAGACCCCCTCGTGGACTTTGAGCCCCTCGCTTCTCCCTAACCCCCTTCCCTGCAGTTCAGAGTCCATTGCTATAAAAAGAAGAAGAAAGAAGAAGAAGAAGAAGAAGAAGAAGAAGAAGAAGAAAAAGAAAGAAAGAAAGAAAGAAAGGAAGAAAGAAAGAAAGAAAGAAGAAAGAAGAAAAAGAAAGGAAGAAAGACTAAGAGAAAGCCCTGCTCTGTCTGAAGGCAACATACTCTGCCTGACCAGGTGCACAGAGAAATGAATGATGGCAGCCCTTCATTCGGCCTTGGACAGAGTGACCAAGCGCTTCAGTCATTCAAACCATCATTTACTGATAAAGGCCCACTGTTGATCGAGCCCCTACTGTGATTTATTGAGTACCTACCCTGATTAGCACTGAAGAAGACAGGCAAGGTGGCAGAGGCTGGGATGGGGCCTGGGGAACTAAGAGTGTAGCTGGAGGGGTGGAGAAGCTGTCACGAAGGCCATCGGAGAACAAAGCAGTTCCACTAAGGCAACTGTAGGCCCAGGAGGGACTCCTGCTACTTGCGGGAGAGGCCTGGAGCTTGCTGCACTCTGGGTCCTCAGGTCTGGAGCTTGGGCGGTGCCAAAGCAAACTAGGAAGGGAGAGTCTCTCCATGGCTGTGGCTTCCAGCAGGGCTGTTAAGAATGGGTTGGCTTTGGCATGGTGGGAAGCAGCTGCAGGGCTCTCTGGTTGGGACAGGGGAGGGGATCCTTGCCAGTTGAGAAGGGATCATGGGTAGGAAGGGGCCGGCCTAGAGTGGGGACAGCAGCCAAGAACACTTTCTATTCTTCCTGGACTGAAACCTGGAGTCACCAAGATTCAGGAACTAGAGGAGAGCCTCTGGCCCTCCTCTCATTGCTCCTCTTAGACTCTGGGCGAGCTGTCCCCTAGTACCCTCTCCTTGGAGACCTGGGCTAGCCAAGGTAGATGAAGGCCTTTGGGGCCTGAGAGCAGGAAGGCACCTCTCTTTTCTGCCTGGAGAAAGCTTATGGGAACCAAGGGGTTTGAGCTTGGGAGGGCAGTCGAGGGTGGGAACCAGAGGAGCCTTGCGGGGCGGGTGGCTTTGTATCTCAGCACCCCTGGCCTTGATCTCCACTGGGCCCCTTGTGGAGGGTCACAGAACCAGGGACAAATCAAGGTGCTGCCTTAAGAATATATACACAATTCGCCCAATTGTTTTTGGATAAAAGTTGCTGGCAGCCTGCAGGAGGCCATTTTAGCTTTGTCTGCACCTTGCTCAAATCCTTCTTTCCCACGTGCCCTACTAGTGGAGGCCCCAGAGTAAGAGGAAGAAAGGAGGGAAGCCTCCAGCTGATAGGAGAGGGAGCTGCGGTAGCAAAAAGAGCCAGCCTCAAGTCACCTGGGGAAGGAAGTCACCTGACCACAGCAGTACTCCACCCTTGCTTTCTGGGACCCTCTCCCCCAGCCAGTGTGCTGGGCACTCACACTCATACCCTTTCCCACCAGTGCTCTGGAGAATTCACACTTACACTCATGAACAGATTCAGTCAAAAAAACCTATTTCATGCACACCTTCCCTATGCCAGGCTCAGTGTTAGGCACTGGCAATAGAATGGGAAAAATCACAAGAGCCATGGTCCCAGCCATCATGGAACAATCAGCAGAGTGGGAGAGATAGACAGGCATTAACCAATCAGTCAGACTAATGAAGGTATAATTACAAACTGACTAAGTGCCATGAGGGAGAAGGAATAAGCTCCCGTCAGAGAGTTTAACAAAGAATCAGACACGGTGACCTGAGGAAGCGATACTTGAGCTAAAGAAATGCATCTCTAATACTGAAATCATTAGCCCTGGTCTCATTCTAATCAGCAGACCCAGGCCAAAGGAGACATTTTGAGGCGGAGCACTTGCTAAGGAGCCCCTGGAGTTGTACCATTAGGTAACTCGTCACACCCTTGGAAATGTCTCTAGGCTGTGAGTGGCTGTCAGGTCCAAAAGAGGAGGACTAACAGCATTCTGACAAGAGGAAGAGATGAGTTTGAAGCCCACGGGGCGACTAGTACTTAATGTCATCCTTTGCTAAAAATAGTCCATGACAGTATGGAAATGTGTAAGGGCTGGTCCTGGGGACCGGTGATAAAGTGGGTATAGCCTGTGGGGAGGAAAATTTGGTTTTGTCAATTATTTACTGTAAAGAAAAAAGAAAGGGGAGGGTCGTCTGGGTTTTCCTTTCTCTTTGTGGGCCTCCTTCTGAGTTATGAATGCTTCTCATTGTACAGAGGCAGGGACATAGAGCTTCAGGCTGAACTCCTTTCTGGAGCCAGAGGTGTAAATTTTCTGGGCTGCAAATGTCAGATATTCATCCAGGCTGAAAAACAACCTGAATGCAGAAGGAAAGGGAGGTTACACCTTGGAAAGGGGCAAAGAAGTTAATTGAGGGGCTCCAAGGAGCTTACATTTGAGAGCAGCTAGTCCCCACCATAATGGCAAGGCAGGTGACAGCTGAGAGCTCGGCCTGATCCAAGGGATTCTAACTGTGAAGGGTCCAGATAAGGCCAGTAAGACTAACTTAGCCAGCAGGAGATAAACCTGGGGCTTCAGGGGGTTGTGGGGCCAGGCTAAAAGAACGAAGATGATTGATCTAAGAGGAGTTTAAGGGTAGAGTGGAGGGTGATGAAGAGAGAGAAGAGAGGTTGATCTTCAAACATAAGAAAAGTCACAACTCAGAGATGGTGACTAGCTGCTTCCAAACCACATCAGGAACAGAACAAGAGGAAACAGGCCTCTACTGTAGCATGAAGAACTGAGATTAGATAATAGGAAGAACTTCCTGACAACAAGCTTTCAGAGAAGCTAAAGGAAAGTACCGTGGCATGTTCTAATACTGTGCAAACATGGGGAAGGTGGTGACCGTAGAAATAAAGAACTGGGTGAAGGTGTAAGAGGACCGGTTATAAGGACCAGGGACAGGAGGGGACAGACAAAGGAGCCAGAAACAAGTGTGCTCCTGAGTCAGAATGAAGTGAGTGTGCGGTATATGGAAGTGTTTTCATGAAAATACTTTCATAACAAAAATGTCTGTGAAATTTCCACTGAAGGTCAGTCATTAGAGCTAGCATGTACTCTTTTGGGCCTAGAAGGGGGGGGGGGTTGGACTCAAGAGCTGTTAGGGTACCTTCCCACGTCCTGCAGGCTTCTCAAATTAGCCTCAGTGGGACACCCATCTTCCACAGGCTAACAATTTGGGGGAGCACTCCTGTGTTAGGGGCATCGGAGGAAGACTGCCCACCCCAGCGACTTGTGGTAGAAGAGGATTCCTCCTTCCACACACCCAGGGAAGATTAGACACAAGGGATACAGCAGCAACCAACAAACCAGCAGGATCCCTGCAGCAGGAAACTTACATTCTAGTGGCAGAAACAGACATTAAATAATAATTACATCAATAACTATACCATTATAATTGATTGTAACAAAGGAAAGGTGCAGCAAGCCATGAGAACACAAGCTAAGGGGGATCCCCCTAGGATTAGGAGATCTGCAAAAAGAAGTCACCTTGCTAAAACCGTGGGCACTGCATGTACCCCTCAGTGAGCCATTCTTACCCCAAGTCAGTAGCGATGAAAGGCAGAATGGCCCCACTGACTAAGATGCCCTAAGATACGGATTGTGGAGTTCCTCCAGCTCCCTGAGGCCCTCGTGTAGAAGCAAACCCCCAAAGACATGTTCTCACTGCCGAGATCAGGCAGCCTTGATTTAGGTAGAGTGATTCTCTAAGGGCCATAATAGTCTATCAGCTGAAAATCAGGATCAGGAAGGCTTTGAAGAGCTCACTTGCCAGATGAACAGGATGAAGGTCAGTGAAGAGAATAAAGAACTAATGCACTGAAAATGGTACTTGAAATTGGCCCCCGGAAATACCAGGTCAAAATGTTGTGTCCTTACTCTCCTATTCAAATGTGGGAGACTTTGCTAGTCTATTCTAGTATTCTGCTGCGAGGTGTTTGGGATAGGGGGCCGTAGAGTATCCGGGAGCAAGAAGCAGAGAAAGACATTAGCCCCTGTGTGCTCATGACGCACAGGGGCTTCCCATCTGATAAGCTACCATTGACAGACTCTGACTTTTACAAGTGACTTCCCTGGACCTCAGTTTTCTCATCTAAAGAATGGGGCGAGTGTGACTGGAAAGGTTAAATGAGAGGATGCTCCTAGGAAGCTTTCAGTAAAGTAATGCCTTCATTACTTTAGGCATTACTTCAGAACCAGAACACCTTGTCTGCCTTGCCTTGCCTTTCCCTCTCACTAGTCCCCTCACGGACCCCTTTCTTGCTCCATCAGTCCCACAGCCTCTCCTGCCCAGAGCTGGCTAACACCAGCAACCCAGTCTGACAGGCTGTCTCCCAGTCAAGGCTTATTCTCTGAACCTTCTTCATTCACACTCAGGTATAAATGACTGAGAAGGCTTTTGGCTTTCCTCCTTCGGAGGGAGGGGAGGGTGCGGGTGGGTAGGGCAAGCTGCCGGGAGGTTTGAAATTTGTACCAGAGATCAAAGCCTACGGAAGCATGAGGGCACTCTAAGGGCATTGCGAACAAATGAAGAAGGATTTCAGAAGGCAGTGAAGCTAGGGACTGCCTCTTCGACACCCCGAGCCTCCCTCTTCCCAGGGTCGGGGGCCAGCACCTTCTGCTTCACCACACATCTTAGACAGAGACCTGGAGGCTCAGAAGGAGCAGGGATTTTACAGCCCATAGGTCCGATCCCCTCCCATTACAGGTGAGGAAACTGAGGCCCAGGAGAGGCTGTGTACCTGCCCCCAAACAAACAGCCAATTAGTGACCAGCTGAACAGAGAAACCATGTCTCCTGATTCTCTGACCCAATGGTCTTCCGACTTCTCATCTCTAGACGCCTGTGCACATCCCATCCCAGTAGGTACACAATATCTTCATGCCAGGAGACCAGCTTTGGGTCCACCTGATGCCAGAACCGGTGGTTTCTTATTTGATTTTATTTAACAGAATTGACCAGTGGTTTGGGTGTTATGGAGGCCCAGCCCTGGAATCCTGCTTCTGCTCAGGCTGGGGCTGCATGCCACAGCCACAGTCATACAAGGGGGACAGAAAGGCCTGCTGTTCGGCTTGGAAAAGAAATCAGTTGCTGAAACATTGGTCTTTTGAAAGTTCCAACCACAGGGGCTGGCTGGCAGAGCCGCTGTCTGGGCTCCCCCCCCCCTCCAAGGATCCGGCCCTCCCCTTCAGTCTGGGAGTTAGTTTAGGAAGCTGGCCCGGCCCCTGCAGAAGATCCGGAGGGCAGCGCTCGCCGCAGGAGCTCCAGCCTTCCCTCAGAGCCTTGGAGCCCCCAAGGCACTCAGGGCCAGGAACTTCCCCCTGCCTCCACAGCCCAGCCAGCCCGGCTGGCCCTGAGGCTCACAGAGCACTTTTCTCTTGAGCCTGAGGGAGAGTTTCCAGTTGCTTCTGCCCCTAGCCCTGCAGCTACAGAGACAGCAATTGAGAGAGATAGGGAAGGAAAGGGAGGGAGGGGGAGAGAGAAGAGGAACCAACCCCAGCCAGGCAATTGAGGCTTTCCGCTGAGATGAAGGGGGAAAGGCTAGAGGAGCCCCAGCTCGTGGAGGAGCCCCAGCTTGGGGAGGACCCTGAACTCGTGGACGAGGCACAGTTCCTGGAGGAGCTACAGCTCGAGGTGGTGGAAAGTGGGTCAGACTTCGATCCAGAAGATCTGGGTTCCAGTCCCGACTTTGCCACTAATCTGATGCTTGAGCTTGAGTAAGTAACTCCCTGCCCTTCTGTGGGCTGCTTTCCCTACAACGAACGAAGGGGGGAGGGGAGAGCCAAGCCGGTCTCTAGAGCGTCTCCCAACTGAGATATTCAGGAATAATGCCTAGAAAATCCCGATGTGTGTGGATGGGATGCACAGACACTTCGGGTAAGTCCCTGGACTCCTGAAGGTTAGAATGCTGGGGTCAGGGAGAAGGAGTTCACATGAATGAGAAAAGGGAAGGAGAAAGTGGTAAATGTGTAAAGAGTCATGAGCTCAAGAGGGGGTCCAGACTGAATAGAAGATTGGGGTTGATTTTCAAAACTGAAAGGATGATGGGCTCGGAATGAGCTCCTAAGGAGAACTAGGATTTGGGGGGTGTGGTCAATGCATGGTTGCTAATGAGCCGCTCCGCTAAATGTCTCCAGGGGCCCCTTAAGCCCCAAAACTCAAGTACTCAACCCACAATGCGTTTCTTATGTTCTCCATATGTGTCTTTGTGGAAATTCTCAGTTGAATTAGGAGTATTTTCAGGTCTTGGGTGTTCACATCCAGCTCTAAAAGAGAGCCTAAGAAGAGAGACTAGACTGAACTGACCCCTTACCTTAGAAACCTGCTTTTTTTGGTAAATCTCCCACTTTCACTAGACCCCCTGCTGCAGGTCCCTTTGAGAATTTGACAGTCACTGTATATAGCTACTCTCTCCCCACTGATGCACAGATGAGCTACCAGCAACCCATCTGCTAGGTGAGTGTTAGTGTTTGGTACATTGCTCTGTATTCAGATTCCTTTAGAATCGCTCACCCCTCCCATATGGAGACTGTCTGGAGAGTGTGTAAGCCAGGGTGGGCGACACTAACCAGAGAGCTCCCCGTGGGGCCCGGCATGAGAGCACAGGGCTCCCTAGAGGGCAGGTCATCTCCAACATCCTCTACCTGCTGTGCCCCATCAGCACGTCCACTGCCTGCCAGGAAGGCTGCAATAGGGACAGTGAGTAGAGGAGGAACACCCCCCAGCACCAGCACCTGTCCAGACACCTGCTCACTGCCCTAGCACCCGTATCCACGCCACCACAGGCTCTGCTCCCACACAACTAGCCCTCGTCCTTCTTAGCTCAGTACTTTCAACAATCATTTCTTGCCACTCAGTTAATCAATCATAGATTCCTAAGGTTGGAAGGGATCTTGGAACTTCTGCAGGAAATAGTGCTGCACTATTTAGACCCCTGTGGTCTTCCTTGGCGCCTTAGGGGCTGCCCCAGGGGGAGAAGGAAGAAAGGGAAGAGAGAGTTGAGGGGAAGGGAGGAGAGGCCAGGTAGATGGTGAATTTGAAGGAGGGAAGGGGAGGAGGAGAGAGTTCAGAGGACCAAAAGAAAGAGGGGAGGTAGATTGTGCCACCGTCTGACCAAATAGAGGTTAACACGTCTAAACAAACAAGGTCACAAAAATCTTACGGTGTCCTTCAAAGCTGTAGGGTTTGGGTCCTCATCTGGCTTGCTTTTCCTCACTACAGGGTTTTCAAGCTGGGCTCCCCCGACCTAGAAGGCGCCTCTCGGGTGGTGGAAGTTAGGAGGCCCTGAGTGCCCCCCCCCACCCTCCACAGGCAGCCCCGGGGGCGGAGCTTCCAGCCTGGGGGCTGTGGTGCTATTCTAAGGACTTTGTGTCCAGAGACCCTGCGGGCCAGGTTTGATTGAGGGTGGGAGTGGCAGGGGTTGGGGGATGATTATCTGTTTTATTTGTTTAACAACAACAACAAAAGTTGTAAGTCGCTGAAGGACCTGAGCGCTCCCGGCTGAAACAGCAATGTCTTGTGAAGCATCCCCGGTGTGGGATGGACACCCTGCCCTGGCTGGGAGGCCTCTCAGCTCTGATTGTTAGAAAGTGCTCAGGTTGAGCTAATAGCGTCCGCGCATCTCTTTCTGGCCTGCAGAACGCTTTGGTCCCTCCTCTCCTGTTCCTGCTGTGGGCCTGCTTTGTCTCCCGCCGACCACCCAAGGAGCAGGCTCTGGAGAGGGCAGGCCGCTGGCTTCCCAGGGAAGACAGCTCCGGGCACCACCTGCTCCCCGGGTGGCCAGCCCCAGCCGCAGGTCGCCCGGACCTGTGGGCGGGCTACTGATGTGGGCTTGGGACACTCCCGCTGATGCAGCCCCTGGGGCCAAGGCTAAAGAAGTCCAGTCCAGAGAGGACACTGTCCGAGCTAAGTGAGGTCTAGCGGGGAATTCTCAGCAGAGGAAGTAGCCAGAGGGAAGGAACACTTGACTGAGAATAAGGGCTCTGTGTTTTGGTGCAAACTCCAGCCTGGGCTGCGGCTGGCACCTGAAAGGAGAAAAATAGGAAGGGCCCGGGCCCTCGCCCTGAGAGGAAGGCACGAGGGAGGTGGGTGCAGGAACGGTATCCCGGGCCAGGCGGGCATTCTCCTGTGCCGCTGGCTTTACGTTGGAGAAGGATATAAAGACTCGCTTGTTGGCGGTGGGGACCATCTGCGCACACTATAGAGAGAGTACTGTTCCCCCAGGCGTGGTAAACATATGCTGGAGCGTGCAAGATGATTTTAGGGGCTACGTGGACTAACTTTGTTTTTCTCTTTTTTTACGGCTATTTATTTATTTGACAGGTAGTAGGAGGGAGAGTGTGTCTAACGCGTACACCCTGTGATTTCAAAAATATTCCTAAGGTGGGGGGCATTTTTAAGAAGTGAATCTGCTTTTAAGTTACTTTTGTTTTGTTTTGTTTAAAGATTTATGTATTTGAGAGAAAAAGAGAGAGCACCGTAGGGAGAGACAGAGGGAGAGGGAGAGAGAGAGCGCCCCAAGCGGACTCCGTGCTGAGGGCCTGACCCAAGGTGGGGCTCCATCTCACTAGCCTGAACTGAGGTCATGACCTGAGCCAAAACCAGGAGTCCTTTGCTTAGCTGACTGCACCACCCAGGCGCCCCTAAGGATAATACTGGTACTCAGATGTGGCTAATGTCTTGACGGTGGTAAGTGAATCACTGCATTTGGGGCCCCACTACCATACGACGTTAGCAGAGGCGGGCGAGAGGCGCCAGAGGATAGTAGGGGACATCCAGTGTGGTTTGAGATCATCTCGTCCATGTACACCTAGCTCAAAGGCCTCCTCTGACAGCCCTAGTCCCAAGTGTAAGAACACCCTGCTATTTTTATATCCCTGGTGTCCTGCTCTGCCCCATGACACTCAACACTCCAGATTACCGACAGGCCTTTCCCTTGCTCTGGGGCACTGTCTCTACCACACTCCAGAACACAAAGAGGGGGATGGTCGGCGTGGGGTGGGGTGGCAGAAAGCTTTGGAAAAGTTGGTGGGGCTGTCCTCACCAGCTTCCACTGATTTCTTCTCAGCATTGTTCATGGGCAGACTCAACTCAGATGTAAGGAGGTATTTCCAGGAAGCATGTCAAAGAGGTTACGATCTTTCTCTGAATTCACAAAGCCACAGTAAGACAGGAAGTATGTGACCGTGGCAATTTACATGGACTGGAGCCGATTTCCAGACAGATTTGGACAAGATTCGGTGGGAAGTTTGTAGAAAATCAAACTGGAGAAGAGGGTTCCCATTTCTGCTGGGAGTCTGTGATGAGCTCTGTCCATGTAAATAAGTTTGGTCCACTTCCTCCTTGGGGTGCCCTGAGGTGGGGAATGTGATTATCAGCCCTGCTTCCTCCCAGGGCTCACCTTGCAGATTATGGGGATGAACCCCGGGAAGGAAGCAGAAAGGTGATAAAGTTATGGGGTCTGGTCTCCTTCCTTCCAGCTGGGTTGCATCCTTGCCTTGCATCTCTTTCCTATGTTGTCTCGTCCCTGGAACCGTCTTTAGCAAAAGGCCCAGGCAGAGACAGTTGAGCAGCAAACCCCTCGTGAAAAGGGAATATCACAATATCCTTTAGTGGTACATTCCAGTGTTTCACAACCTTTGCTCTCTGAGACCTTTCCTCTTAGATTCTGTCCTTCAGCTTTCTTACACACCACTTAATATGCTTAAGTGGTAGTTGTTACGTCCCTTGTCAGCCCCCTTTGCCAGATTAGCTGTATCTATTTAAACACACACACACACACACACACACACACACACACACACACTTTGAACCAGCTTGTACTTCTCCATCCTCTAGACACTGTCCAAATTCTCCACCTGAGATTTCATTCTGTCCTCTGTAACAGCTGAGAATGTAGGAGGAGGCACACCTTTGCCTTTAGCCAACTACCCGCCCCCTATCTCTCCTCTGACCACTGACACACATTTGGAAGATGACAAGGTAGGAAAGGAACAAAATTAACTGGATCTTGAAGGGCCCAACCGCCTGCCCTAACCCCGTGAGCTAGCTGTCCAACAGGAGACAGGGAGCAGTGTAGAGTTTCATTAGTGGCCGATGGCCATGGAATAGAGAAGGAAGATGACCTCATAGTTCCTACATGTTTCTTTCCTATTTAGAGCATCCAGGATCGTGCTTGTTCCTTAATGCTACTAAATTGTGTGCTAACGATTCATTGCAGCCTCCACCTTTAGCCGCCCTACTCATATAGCCCCATTCTTTTACCTGGGTAGAGTCACATTTTCATGATTCCTATATTCATTATCCACTTTGTGGAATATCCATGGTAGTCACTGAATCTCACATTGCCCCCAGGCCCCCTCCCCCGACTTCTAGCCAGTCTCTGCATACTGAGGCATGCCGGGTCACTTTGACACCAGTCTAAGTTGAGCATAAATAAAGAAGGCCCTCACGAAAATAAGTTATCCACTCATATGTGGATTCCACGTGAATTTCACGTGACTGGAACGTGGCAATGGATAATCCAAAATAAAAGGTAATCTGGTAAAAAAAAAATATCACGTATATCTCGCTTTGAAATCGCACTGTGGGTCTCATTTTTTTTTTTTTCAGTAGTTCTGCCTTCCTCTTTATTTGGGCTGTTATGAAAATGAACTTGCATCTCTGGAGTCTACAGAAACCAGGAGGAGAAAGTGGGTGTAGGGGGAAGCTAAGCCGAGACCAGGTATTGCCATGGACATTTTGCAAAGTGGAAGAAAGTCCCCAGAAATACTTGGGAGTTGGCTTCCAGTCAGACAGCAGTCTTCTGTGTGTCTTTGGAATGTGTCGTATGGTTGTTTATGCCGTCAGTTTGTCCAGGAAGTTCCAAGGGTCCTGTCCACTGGTACCTGGTTTGAGCTAGGGAGATACGGGGCCAGGTTGCTGATCGGAAATCATAGCCCCCTTGTCCCCTCTCCACCATAGCCCGATGGCTGTATCACTGTGTGTCTGGTCTGGTTGTCTGACCCCTGCAAGTCTGAAGGAGGTGGTGTAATTCATCTGAGGAAAATCACGTCTGAGACAGGAAGGGGCATGGCAGCCTCTTCAGCAAAGGATTTATGTATCTGTCACAGGAGGGAAGTGTGAGCTGAGAAATGACTCCCAGAAGTGCTAGAATTGGAAGAGGCAGCGCTGCTACCTTTCCCAGTCTGTAGAGCATTCATTCGGAATCTCTGGTAATCTCTGCCACCTCAGGAGGCCGGCATCCCGGCCCTTCCTCCTTCAAGCCAGTCCAGGCTTCCCTTCCTTGTTGCTCTCTGGCTCAGCACACACTTAAGAAAACAGAGCAGAGCTAGCCAGGTGTGCCCTGCCAGGGGCGGAGCTGGAGGTAAAGAACAAAGAGCAGAGGCTGGTGCTGCTTTTGGTGTGGCAGTGACAGGCCAAGACCCTGAACCAGCCACAACAGCATGCAGCGGCTGCCATGTGGCCGTGGCCGGTCCTGTGACAATGTGGGTGGATGGGGTTCCTCCGGTCCCTGCAGCCCACAGAGGCCCAGGTGGGGGTGCAGGGACGAGAGGGACTCACTCCGTTGGGCTGTCTTTGCGAATTGATTTTTGCATTTTTGCCTGCCCTGCATATCTTGGCTCTGGGCCCCTGTTAAGCCCGGGACTGCGTCTTTGCTCCTCATCCTGTCCCCTGATGCGAGGCTGCCAGACCCACTCCTTTGGCAACCTCATTAGGCTCCTGTGGTGTCTCTGGGGAACCTAAGTTGGGCACGGGTGCTCCATCTTGAGGGCTCTAGTTGTCCAGATGGCTTCTAATCTCTCCAATGCAAGGGGACACCAGCAAATTCCAGCCCAGCTGTCTTTGGAAGCACCCACTCCGCTCAGGTCTGTGCCTGACACTAGTGGAGATAGACCCCAGGCCTCCTGGTGCTTCGTGCATTCCTTCCTTATTCTTTGTCTCTGAGGCCAGGGGCTTGGCCGAGAGAGCACGTATGCCCCTCCCCCCCCCACCCGGCCATGGCAAAGAACCAGTGATGTTTTCATGCTCCTCAGGAAGCAAGGGGTGCCTCATGCCAGACTTTGAAGCCCAGTAGGGACAGCGAATGGCACCCCGGCTCCAGACCTCACCAGCGCCTGGTCCCTGCATTTAGGGGGCAGAGATGAGTATGAATCCTGGGGAAATGCCTCAGTCTGGAGAGGAGATGGTGTCTCCTTTGTTGTAAGCCTAGCTGCCCAAACCTGAAACATTTTCGGCCGGGGTAGAGGAAGCAGGCCCATCTTTTGGGAAAATGGGGAACTGGGTAGGATTTGTCTTTGACACTCTCTTTTCTTCCCCAGTCTCCCTTCTAGCACAGGCTCCCTCGAACTACCCTCAGCTGCTCAGGGCACTCAACTACATCTTCCAGAACTTTCCTGACCTCCTGACCTCCTGACCAGCCCACACCTGCCTCCAATCCATCCCCCTGGGGGAGACCTGTTTTCTGCTACCGCTAATGGGAATCAATGAATCCTGCTAAGGTATAAACAGCTGGCAGTAACTTTCCCCTCCCAAGTCACAATTCTGTGTAAACCTGGGCCTTCCAAAGGAGTAAGCAAAGTGAGAACTGCAGGCTCAGCTGTGGGCTGGTGGAGCTGACCTTTCTGGGCAAGATTGTTATGACCTTTAACCCCTCAAATCATACTAAGCAGGCAACCACCCTCTCTACCCATGTGTCAGGCTGTCTCTGGGGACAAGGCTGCCTTTCATAGAAGTAACTGAGAGAGTTCTGGCTGTGTCCCCACCCCACCGCCCCCCCCAGAGAAGCCCACACACAAGGGGCTGGGTATCAGGGTGAAGGCTCCGGCTTAGCCTGAAGATGGGGGGAGGTTGCTTAATTGGGCCTACTAGGCCTCTGTGCCCTCCCCACACCCAGCCAGGCATAGGCTTTTGAAAGGTGCAGGGAAGAAACTGGAAAGCCCGACTGCATGTGTACCTGACTCAGTTGACTTTTTAAACATCTGAGGGAGCAGGAGTGAGGCAATTCCTTGTTATAGCAAAACCATTCTCGCTTGAAGGGAGGAGCTCGAACCACTTATGGAGCAAGGGTTACAGTCCTTCAGAGGGGTCTGTTGCAAAGCTATTTTTGGCTCACTTGCTCTTCTTTCCTCCTGGAGTTCTTTTCCTCTCCAAGCCCCTCAGGAGCCCCCCTCTCCACCTCCTTCCCCGTGTCTGTGCTCACACAGGCTTATGCAGGGGAAGTAACCCCTCACCAAGTGATTCTCTCATTCAACACATTTTCTGAGATGGTCCCACTGCTCCCTTCCAGAAGAGCAGGGACAAAGACTGTCTGGACCGATGTAACAACCTCTTCCCCTCCGTCCAAGCACACCGGAATTCCAAATGTTCTCGTTTCCTTCAAGCACAAATGGCTTTTGCTGCTGATCCTCTGCTCTGGGTTACCCATTTCCTGCTCGGCCCTGGCACAGCGAACGCATCTCTGCAGCAGCTACCTCAGGGTAATTTGAGAAGGAGCTCTAGGCCACCACATGTGGAAAAGGAATCAGGGGAAGACACATGTGGAATAAGAATCTCTTAGAGGAAAGATGCTGGGCTTTTGCAAAGGGCCTGAATAATATAGAAATAGCGGCACCGGATGTTTCTAGGATGCCAGTGTCATTTACTCTCAGGTGATATTATTATTATTATTATTATTATTATTATATCCTCCCCCATTGCAGGGACTTTAATGAAATCCCTGACACTGTTCCATCTGCCTCCGGGTCAGCAACCACCCATGGCCTGCCTGTGTGGAAATCCTGGGCACACTTACCCTACCCCTACCCGGCCTGGATCCTTCAGCTTGTACCTGCAGTATCTGATTGGTTTCTGCCTTGTCAGTCGGCTGTGCCCTGTTGCAGAGCCTGTTTGGGTGGGGAGGGTGGGAAAATGGAGCAAGTGCTCCAGAAGGGAACTGTTCTCTATTTTCCCGCCCCCCGATTCCCCAGCTCCCTCTCCTTGTTCTGTGACTCCGCTTCTGGGCTCCAGTCCTGATCAGGGCCAAGACCCCCCACCTGGATTGCTGGGACTGTCCTGAGTTGTCCTCGCCAGCACTTCCCACACTCCTCCTCTGCTCCTGTCCTGGGTTGGTGGCAGGTTTCTCTCTGCCTGGCTGGCTCCTGACCCCACCTCAAGATGCCTGGCCTGTTCCTTCCGGCCTTTTCCTCCACCCCATGCCAGGGACTCTCGCTTGTTCATGGCGAGGCCACAGGTTAGAAGGAGCCACTTCAGTGGACTCACCCTCGGGAGCAGCTCCTTTCCCCTCAAAGCTAAATGGGAGAGCAGGAACACTGTTCACCTTCATTTCGCCTGGGCCTTTGTTTTACCTGTTTCTAGATCCACGTTTTTCATAGGCCCTGTCCACACTGATTGCCAAAGCTCCAGCCCCATTCTAGGGTACACGGAGAACACAGGCCTGGGGCCCTAGACAAGACTGCTAAGTAGACAAAAAGCATTGCACCCAACTCTGTCTGCCTTTCTCTAGCATTCTCTAACCCCCCCTTCTCTGTGCTCTATCTCCCTATCCCTCCAGTGCCTGGGCAGTAACCGTCCTCTGGATGCTCAGAACACTGAGGGCCAGGCATAAGCTCCCGATCTACACTTTCAGTTTTCCAGTGTGTTCCTTAGGAGCCCTAGGGACCCATCAGGGTGATCTTTTTTTTTCCTTAAAGATTTTATTTATTTATTTATTTGACACACACACACACAGAGAGAGAGAGAGAGAGAGAGATCACAAGTAGGCAGAGAGGCAGGCAGAGAGAGGGGGGAAGCAGGCTCCCTGCTGAGCAGAGAGCCTGATGGGGGACTCGATCCCAGGACCCTGAGATCATGACCTGAGCCGAAGGCAGAGGCTTAGCCCACTGAGCCACCCAGGCGCCCCACCATCAGGGTGATCTTAAGTGCCAGTGGAGTGTCCAGCCAGTGGGGCTCCATGCCCCTCACCCCAATGTCAACCTCTCAACTACGTCAGCAGCTCTGCTTTCTTTGGTTTCATAAACTGGGCTTTCTTCTCATAAACTGGGCTTTCCCTTGAGACTCTGTTTGAAGGAAAGGGTCTACTTTAAATCCTTTTTAGATTTTGAGGCACTCTTGGTCTTTCTCTTCTCCCTGTGCCAAATTAGCCTACTCCTTCCTTGTCCTTTCTCCTCTGGTCCTCAGCTCTGCTAGGGGAAAATGGGGGGTAACACCAGTTATAACGCCATCCTTTGCTGATGCGTTGGCTGGTCACCGGCTGGCTGGCAGTGCCAGCCTTCACCCAGCGAAGACGGTGAAGAGAGCGGGTAAGTTGGCGCGCTGCTCCTTACATCCCTTGGTTGTCTACCCACCCATCGTTAATAATAATAATCCTTCACATTTGCATAGCACTCGACAATTTCCAAATCGCTTTCACAGACTTTATCTTATTTGATCCTTTGGAAAGCCCACAGAAGCCTCCAGGGCAGGGGCTGTTACTTACATTTTGCAGACTTGGGAGACCCTGGAGACCATTTAACCGTTGGGCTCTCTGAAGGGGTTGCTAAAGGGAACTAGTCGCCCTGAGCGAAGGGCGGGTTAAAATGAAGGAGAGCTGGAACAGTGGCCCTATAAAGGCTTGACCTGGGAAAGAGATGAGACAGAAGCGAACGGCAGAGCCCACACCTGCCTCCAATCCAGCAGCGTTTTTTTCTGAACCTGTAGGAGGTATTGTGGTCTTTTGCGCAGGGCTGACCCGAGGAAGTCCCCTTCTCTGTGATGGGCTCCAGAGCCAGCCGCTACCGCTACAAACCTGACCTGATCACACAGCTGCTCTGAAGCTCTGGAAACAGAATGTTAAGTCCAAGAGCTAGAAACGTCATAGAGATCTAGTCCCACTCTCATTTTATAAGCAAGGAAGCAGAAGCCCAGCAACAGGAAGAGCGTTGCCCAAGGTCACACAGAGAAGAGGAGGCAGAGCTAATTGACACCAAGATCTCCTGACTTGTGGTTCAGAGTGCTTTCTACTATACCCACTGCTGCCAGTGTGTGTGTGTGTGTGTGTGTGTGTGTGTGTGTGTGTGTAGGGAAATGTGTATAGAGATGTGAAGGAAGACTGTGTGCGGTGCCTGAATGCCTGTCTGGTGAACTTCTGTGGCCCAGACTTTGTACCCATGTGCAATGACTGGGGGTGAAAGCCATTTATGGGGCCTGGGGTATGATAGGGTGTGAGAAAGACAGGGTTTAGGGTTTCTCTCCCAAGGGGATTCACCCATATAAACTGCTCCAGGTAATTAAGATCCCAAAAGAATTGGCAGCTGCTTGCTGAACAAATTAGACTCTGCCTTTATGGGCATGTTCTGTGCTGGAGATCAGAGGGCCCTCCCTGATGTTTGGTTCATTAGTCATTGTTCCTTGTCAGAGCAAGCACTCAGAAAATTGGATGTCTGGCAACAGCCTGTATTCAGAAATTCAATAGCAGGAGCAGAGACAGCAAGAGCTGAGTGTCTGGGACAGTGCTCCATGCACAGTAGGTGCTTAGAAAATGCTTGTTAGCTAACTAATGAACTAAGTAAAGAAAGCCTTTAGTCCTCCATGCTATTCAGAATGAAACAGTGTCAATAACAGATCTGATTGCTTTTTAGCTGAGCCACATTTGAACTTTTTAATGGGCAGGCTGGAAAGACTTAAATAAAAATTCACTGGACCCTAGATTTCTGATGCAGAAGGCCCTACGTAGGTCACGGAGCCTAGCACTTGTATCTTAGGTCTAATAGACTCCCTCTAAGTCTTTGCCCATGACCTCCTTCTAGTCAAATCCAAAAGCCTTTTCCAAGTTCTGGTCTTCTGTGGCATGTTAGAACAGAGTGAGCCTGGCAGGGGACAAGATGAAGACCCAGGACCGGTTGGCTTCAGAATGAACTTTTCCTTTTTTGCCATCTTGCCGTAGGCCAGGCCTGCCAGGTGAATTTGGACAGACACTTTGGTATTGTTCTTAAATGTCAGGGAAATATTGTGTTTTTGTTTTGTTTTGTTTTATGTCTTCTACTGAATGTCCCTAGTTCAAAATACCCAAGATTCTTTGCAAAGGTCAGCTAGCATAGCAGGACTAAGAGAGTCTTAGAAGCTTTTGGCAGTCTTTAAAGGTTACCGCTGGTGTCTTGTCTATAGGCCAAGGCAGTGAACTCTGTGATTTCAAATGTCCTTGATGGACTTTTCCACCATACTAAGAGCCATTAGAATAAGTACTTTTCAAATTCACCTAGCTGTCCAGGCCCTCCCTCAGATCCCCTCTACCAAGGAGGAAAGCACGAGGTTTTACTGAACACAGACTCCTTTGCCTTTGTTGGGAAGGAGGATGTGTGTGTGTGTGTGTGTGTGTGTGTGTCTGTGTGTGTGTGTGTGTGTCTGTGTGTGTAACTATGTATGTGTGTCAGGACTTAAGTGTGTGGAAGGGATTTGGGTAGTAATGTGAATATGCATAAAAAACAGGTTTCAAATGTATGCAAAAAAGGTATGAAAAAATAGGTGGTAAATATATGTGTGGGGGGGAGGGGGACACCTGTGTTTGTGAAGAGATAGCTGGAAGGATAGCATCTGGGAGGGTTGGTGTTCTTGTATGTGTGACATATGTATGTAACTTCATCTGAGTCTATTCCTGTGTATGGAACTTGAGAGTCATGGTGAGGAAGTGTATGGGAAAGAGGTATCTGTGTCTGTGTGTGTCTGGCGAGGGTTTGTGAGGGTATGTATGTCTAGACTGTCCTCAAGTCTTAGGCTTGCTTGGGAGAACCATCTCAGCCTCTATTCCCTATTCTTCACTCCAGTCCTCCTTGAATTCTCTGCCTCTGCGTCCTCCTCCTTAGGGAGATAGTTTCCACCATGAATCCCTCCACATCCTTGCATCATGGTCTCTAGCACTGCCCCCCTTTCTGTCCCCTCTCCCTGGCCGCCTGCAGTTTCTACCAACAAAGTAGGGGTGACTCTGCAGTTGAGAAGGGCAGGGTTTAATGACTGGGAAACAATCTCTGAGCCAATGAAATGTCTGCCTAAAGATTGTTCTTGGATCAATGGGAATCCTGTGGGTCACCCTTGGACAGATTAACATCATTAAGAAATGTAATATAGATATCCAATCCTAGAATTTGGTGAATTAATTAAAGCCTTGTTTTTAGTTCTGTTGAGAAGGAAAATCATTTATTATCTTTAGTCTGACCCTGTGCCTTCAAGAGAACTCTTATTCTGTGAAAATAAGGGCTGAGGTAGGCAATTCACACATACTTGTGAAATCTAAGCAGATTATCTCACCAGTGGCTATAACTGTAATAAACTAAAGTGACCTCGGTTTAAACAAACAGATGTTTGGAGCTGACGATTGAAGTGCAAACATGACCCTAATTAATGACTTAGTTAATAGTAAGTAGTTCACTCTTTAGAGATATTAGCTAAATTCTCAGTCTTAGCTGTAACAGAGGTCTCTGGACAACCTTTATATTCTTCCTGTTAGAAAAGAGAGATTCCTAGCTACTTAGTCTAGGAGGCCACTTGCAAAATAGGAGAGAAGGAAAACCCAGAGACAGTTCTGATTGGGATGAGTATTTTAGAAAAACTATCCATAAATATGGAGGGTTCCCATCCATAGATGTGTCCCCCCCATCAAAAACCAGTTCCCTATATCTTGCCCTAGGTAAACACATAAAGTATACATGAATACCCATAAATGAGCAAACATCTTCTCTAATTTCAATAATTTCCTATCAGTAACTCACTCTGGATACGATGTAGTCATGCGGCTAGATTCAGGGAGACCGCCACTTCTGAAGATGAACCTAGAAAGCAGCCTAACACCCTGTTGCCCAAGAGATGGATGAAACAGAGTAGAGGATGCTGGGAAGTAGAATGTCCAGCTTCTGGGCTTAATGGCCACTCGGGGCAAAGCACCCCACCCTTCTCCCAACTGCTTATGTATTATTTCATGAAGATGGCACGGGGAGGAGGTGGTTAAGTCAACTGACATGTTGGCTTTGGGTGGCCCTCCCTTCAAGAATAGCTCTTTCTTTGCTGCAATGGATACATCCAGCTGCAGATTTCCATCATCACTGAATACAGATGAATTCAGAAATTATACTGGCCTCCTCCATTGTTGCCACTGAGTTGAACAAGCACTATTGAAACAATCCTCTTGGCCACACCACTGTCCCTATTGCCACAGGGGGAGGGAGGAAGACAGGAAAAAATCCCCCAAGACCTGCTTCTCACACTTCAGTAGCTTTGGGTCAAGTTGGGGAGGGTAGAATATGTGCAGATAAATAACTAAAGAACCATCCTAAAGATATATGTCCACAGATCCAAAAGAGCACATACCAAAACGTCTTATAAAACAATGGGCTCTTTCCAACGGTAGGTAGAATGAAGTGGCGGCTGCAACTTTCTGGAATCTTGGAGCAGAACCTCATGAGCGGGAAGTCAAGAAGGACCTTGTTGTGTTGCTTGTACACCACGGCCCTCAGAAAGAACAAGGGAAGTGGAAGTGGTTAGAGTAGCTTCCAAAGTGTGTGTTCAAGTATTGAAAGTAGTAGGCATGATTGTCTTCCGTGCTGAGCTCTTTGTTTTAATGGAATTGCTCCCAGATATCCAGGTCACCTTGTCTCAGAAAACAGCATGTGTTATTTCCACACTAGCCATAGTAGAGGGTTAGCAGCTTCTAGTACTGCAGGGCCGGCTGTGTCAGAGAGGGCAGGGCCGGCTCCACTTCTACCCCAGCCCATGGCCTAAGCACAGACCCAATCGATTTCATTTTGGCCTGAGCGCACGACAGTGAGCCTTGTGGACTTTGACCTTTGCCTGTAGTCTGGCCCCAGAGCTTGCTCAAAGTTGAGGAGGCTGTCCATGGTTTCTCTCTTTCTAAAAGCTGTAGGTACTCCCACCCATCCGCTTCTGGGCTAGGAAGGAGCTGGTGGGCTTTGCATCCCCAAGGACTGGTAAAGGCCATATATCTGGGTTCCCCCCCACCACCACCAGTGGAAAATTTAGGGCTGGGCTTCCACCCAGACCTTGAAACCTCAGTATAAAAAATATTCTAGAAAGGGTAGGGATGTCTGGGTGGCTCAGTCAGTTAAGTGCCTGCCTTTGGCTCAGGTCATGACCCCAGGGTCCTGGGATCGAGTCCTGTGTCAGGTTCCCTGCTCAGTGGGAAGCCTGCTTCTCCTTCTGCCTGCCACTCCCCCTGTTTGTGCTGTCTCTCTCTCTCTCTCTGACAAATAAAATATTTAAAAAATATATTCTCGAAAGAGTAAAGGCAAGGAAGAGCAGGGGTTCCCCACCCAACTCAGGATTGACATTGAACCCCAGATATGATGGCCACCTAGCCCAGCAGTGTTAGCAGGCATGACTCTTGACAGGTGAAAGGGACATAGAGTGCTCACAGCACCACACCACGCTCATGGCCACCCTCAGCTTATCAGGATACACTGTCCACTTCGAGATGGCCTATAGTGTCTGGGTCCCAAAATCACTGCTTGGGCCTCAGGTTGGTAGATCTTCTTTCAACTGTGGCCAGGACCCAGAAGTCTTTGGGATAGTGCCCTGACTTCCAGTGCCAGTTGTTCTGCTAACCAGCAGAGGTCTCTGCCTCATTCTGGGCCTCAGTTTCCCCCTATGTAAGATGAAGTGGTTGGACTATATGATTCCTAAAGTGCCTTCCGGCTCTGATGTCCTGTGAGTCTAAATGTCCTCCCTTTTTTCATGAGGTAAATGGTTTTTGTGGAGGGGAGTGAGGGACAAGGGACACTTGAGGACCTTTCAGTTTGGCAGCTGGTCCGAAGTTCCCAGGTTGCATTTGTTTTCTTTTCTCCCATTGCAAAGAGCCAAGGGCCACCCAGTTTGGGACACAGGCACGGTGGGGCAGCGGGCAGTGGTCTATGGTCACTCCAAGCTGCTTCGAGTGGGGCGGCCGCCTCCCCCTTGGGCTGCAGAAGAGGTTCTGTCGCTCCCGCTGGGCTAGGCAGGGCCCCCTCCCACGGATGGCAGCCTTGCGACTGAGCCCCGAGAGGTTCCCTCAGAGACCTGGCCTCCTGTGCCTCCGTGGGGCTGGGTGGTGTGGGAGTGAGCTCATGCTTGGGCCTCCCAAGGAGCAGAGCCTTCTAGGGACGACATGAAGAGCCCGTGCAGGCCCCTGGGCCAGATCAAGTTCCCCTCAGGAATCTGGGAACCCAGGGACCGGTGGAGGCCCTGTGGGGGCAGGTCACAGTGGGGACCTTTTGTCATTAGGCTCCTTTATACCCTGGCAGGGGCCTCTGTGACCCTCCACGCTCTGGTTCCTCCAAGGAACCCTGGAGGCCTTCAAGCCCGGCTCCTCACTCCACAAGGGAGGAAGGAGACAGGCTTCCACGAAACCACAGGACAAGGGACTGGAGGGAGGGCTTGTTGTGCTGCGTGATCACATGACCCTGGGACTTCCCCTATTTCCCAGTCCTTTCCGGGGAGACCTCAGGGAGCTGGAACGAGCCTAGGCGGGGAGAACAGTGATGATGTGCCACAGAGAAGGCAGTGTCGGCCACAACAAACACGCACAGCCTCTCAGACAAACACAAACACACACGGTCTTTCCCTCCCTCCATCTCTCTCTATCTCCCTCTCTCTCTCTCTCTGTCACACAGGCACACAGGCACATGCACACCGGGGCCTCACTGCACACCCATCTAAGGCCCTCAAGTGTGGCTCCATGGTACTGGCTTTCTGTGAAGACACACCAGTGACCCAGCCCACATCACCTGTTGGTACAACTTCACTTTGCCTGGGTGTGGGGAGGGGTGAGGTTCCTTGGAAGGGGAGGGGCATTTTGCAGAGCTTAAAAAAAAGAAAGAAAAAAAGAAAACAAAGCAAGGCTGAAGTCCTCCCACAGGCAGGCTCGTGCTCCGGGTGTGCTTTTGCAGGCCAGAAACTACAGAACTGGGAGTACTGCCAAGTGCTTTATCAAAGGAAACAGCCCGCCCAACAGCTGGAGATGGGCTCCTGCCAGCTGTGTGTGTCTCTCCATCGTCTCTCCTTCTCCTTTTCTCTCCCTTTCTCCTGTCTCCATCCATCCATCTCCCGCAGCCTTGCACTTTGCGTCGGGAGAGCCCACAGATGGACCACAGGGTACCCTTGATGCTGAGTAAATGAGCAGATTGCCACCCCAGCTGGAGGGGGGAGGCTGTCCTTGCACGGGGATGGGTTGCCCTGAAGCGGGTCTCTCAGCATTGGGCATGGGCCTGCTGGGTGGCAGGCACGGCTGCTGCAGCTGGAGCCTTGGTGAGACTGAGTCAAGTAGTCCCTCTGTAGCCTCCTCTTTGCCCACGGTGGGAGGCGGGGGCCTGGCTGGGCTGTGTTGGCGGCAACAGCGTGTTTTCCAGCAACCTCAGCAACTTTGCTGTCCATATTCATTAATTAGTTAATTACTTGGATTCATGTCTCTAAGCCTTGGGCTTCCCAGGGCGGGAGGAGACCATGCACGGGTTTGGAAGAGCTCCGAAGAAGGGTGCTCGCCCCTTCCTGGTGGTGGGGGGTCTGCTGGCAGACGCTAGGGAGAGCGAGCGAGGGTGAGGATAACCTCCTGTGGTTTCACTCCTTCTCCCAGCCCTCACCCATTTCAGGCTCTCTGTTTTGCCAATTAAAGCGGGCCACACTGTCCTAAAAAGACTGCTCTAAGCTGCCTTCGCAGAAGCACCCCGATGAAGAATGGTTCCAGTGGGGGCTGCCTCGCTCTGACAGTGGAGCTGAAGGCAACAGCCCCATCCCTGGAGAGGCCCAGGGGCTTAGCTCTGTGCCCTGACTGTGCACAGCCTGTCCCCCTCACCTCAGTTGACCCCTCGCGGTGGTTCAAGGCAAATTGAACATCTCCCCCCAGCCAGCCTGGCCATGTATCAAGACTAGGGTCCCCACTGTGTTCGTCTCTTTATTCCCAAAGCCTGCCACATGCTGGGGGCTTAAGTAATGTCTGGTGACCCAGCCTCTGGGGAAGCCATTTTAAAGCATGGGTCTTGGGGATGCCTGGGTGGCTCAGTCAATGAAGCTTCTGCCTTCAGCTCAGGTCATGATCTCAGGGTCCTGGGATCGAGCCCCACGTCAGGCTCCCTGCTCAGTGGGGAGTCTGCTTCTCCTCCCTCTGCCCCCCCCTTCTCATGCTCTTTCTCTCCTCTCTCTCCCTCTCAAATAAATAAATAATATCTTTTTAAAAAAAGAGCTTGGGTCTTACCAAATGGAAGGCAGCAACCCAGTCAGTACACATTCCCCAAGGTTGCCAAGTTTGGGCTTATTTGTCCTTTGGCGGTTTTACTGAGTACCAGTGTCATGGGTGGCACTGTGCAGGGGGCTGTGGGGGCCACCAAGAGGCTGCAGACTCAGATGATCTTAGCTCTGGAGTCTGGTGGGCATTCCATGGCCTAGCCTCCCTCTTTCATACCATCTCCCCCATCATTATGGTTCTCTTCCCAAGGCCAAGCTCTTGGATCTTCCCTCTGACCCTTCTCTTTTTCCCCGAGGCTTTTTGTACAAACGGACAAGTAGGCTTAGTCACAAGGGCCCTGGAGTGTAATGATCACAGGCTTTGATTTGAGTCCTCATGGAGCCACTCACTCTACCTGGTGGGACTTGGAGTAAGTCGTTTCGCCCTGCCTGAGCCTCAGACTCCCCCTCTGTATATGGAGAATGAGTCAAATACTATCGACCCTATAGGATTTGGGGAGGGTTAATTGAGACAGTGGTCATACTGTATAGGAAGTGCTTTGAACTATGGTGCAAAGTAGGCACTCAATGAATGTTTGCGGCTGGTATTCATTACTGTTGCAGTGTGTGTGTGTGTGTGTGTGTGTGTGTGTGTGTGTGTGTGTGTGTGTGTGTAAAGTGTCTGTCACGCATAGCTGGGCTGCTAGGGCTATCTACTTGCTAAACCATTGACAAACCAGAGGCCCTGATGCTCAGAAGATCAGTTGGTTTGTCCAGCTCTGCCAACCACAAGCCTGGGTGGAAGTCAAGAGCCTGAGGCAGAGTTCAACCCCTTATCTTTGATCCTGTCCCTCACAAGTAGGGCTTCCCCTCAGGCCATAGGCCACACTAGATTGGCTGCTTGCCATGGATGGAGCCAAATTGTTCTGGAAAGTTCCACCTTCCCCACAACTTCTCTGGACTCTGGCTTCCCGGCTTCCTTCATTTGGGATCTTGTCTCACCTGCCCACCCCTCCCTGCGCTCTTAACACACATGCCTTTACTACATTTTCCCCAGCCTGGTATCAATCCTGAGGATACCTGAAAGGACCAAGCCAGGACTCAAAAGAACCATGTTTATCATGGCCTGTTGATGGCCATCTCCCTGAGGGTATGAGTGTAGTGTGTGTGTGTGTGCGTGTGTGTGTAGAGTCTGCAGACTTGGGGTACCGGTTTAGACCTTGTGTAGACCTTGAGTCTGCATGTTTAGACCTTGTGGCATCAGGATCTCTCCTTCCTAGTCCAAGTACGGACTGCCTGACCTTCCAGCAGCAGCCTCGGGCAGCTGGGCAGGCAGAAGGGTACTGACGTGGGCATGCACACGATCTGTGATCTAGGTCTTCACGAATGGGGGTTTGTGGGGCCTGGCCCCTCCAGTTCCTTCACAGGGGCACTTCCGATGGTTGGCACCAGCCGCACGTCAGCTGCAGGGAGCAAATGGTATGAGGGAAGAGATTCCAGGTCTTCTTTGGCTACGGCTGATTCCTTATTTCCTCTCCTTTCCCAGTTTGGGAGCATTTGTTGCTGTCTGAAGGGCCGGGCAGTGCCAAGACCACAATAAACAGCTTGTCCAGTACACACAAGCTCTTTGGACCCTGAAATGTCAGCTGGCCAACTGGCTCACAGCTCAACCCTGCTGCGTGCCGTTTGCATCCGGCCCCTACAATGCCGCTCAGCACTTGTAGAACCATGTGTCATAGCAACAAGCCTGGGAGTGGGGGCCCCACAGTGACCTGGTCCTAGCTCCGGGAAGCCAAAGTTAGGGTAGGGCTGCACTTAGGGTCCCTGATTTAAAAAAAAAAATGAGTGGCTTAGGGACCCAGCTCTGCAGATCTCAGACCAGCAAAGTGGCCTGTCCTTCCCTCCCTACCAGGCCTGGCCCCAGTGGCAGTGGACCGCCAGATTCCCTCTGCCCCATATGACCGGACTGCTGAGTGGTGTTGGGCAGAAACGTCTTACCCAGTGAACGCTAGTGGGGGTGCAGGGCGCATGCCTCCAGAGGGTGCGGACAGAGCCTGAAGGGCAAGAGATGAGAGGGAGAGGTTGTGGGGTCTGGTTGCAGAAAAGTGCCAGGCCAGGATCCAGGAAAGCTGGGCTCTGCTCCCAACCCCTGCCACCAACTCTCTTGGCATCCTTGAGCAAGATCACCCAGAGGGCAGGGTTGGGGGAGCAGGCACAGGGCCAAGGCCTTGCCTAGGAGAAGGTGAGCTGTGGTTCATGCATTGGGTGGTTGGAGGTGGGGTGTTTAATCAAGAAAACTTTCCTTTGAAAGAGGTACTTAGTTGTCTTTAATTTTCTATTTTTTTTTAAGATTTTATTTATCCATTTGATAGAGCACAAATAGGCAGAGCTGGAGGCAGAGGGAGAGGGAGAAGCAGGCTCCCCGTGGAGCAAGGAGCCCGATGCGGGGCTCCATCCCAGGATGCTGGGATCATGACCGGAGCTGAAGGCAGATGCTTAATGACTGAGCCACCCAGGCAGCCCCCTAGTAGTCTTTAAATGCCTTGGGTACATCTTGACCAACAAAAGAGCCCAACATAGTGCCCCGAGGACATATCAGAAAAGAAAGAACCACTTCTTCCAAAATGTCTTGTTCTTTGCCTGGCTTGGGAAGTCAACAGGCAAGGAGGAGCCCAGGTGTGGGGACTGAAGGCAGAAGGCATGGTTGTGCTGTGTGATCATCCTTTCATCTGCCTCTTGCGGCCACCCAGGACAACTTCTCTGGGGTGTGTCTGGCCCCTGTCCTCCAAGTTTGTATGGAAGAGGCATCTCCCACTTCACCACCCTAGGTACCCATGCATCGATGTCCCCAGTGTCCAGAAATCCATGCCCTGGCACACACTTACTCTTGAGACCCGCCTTCATATCTCATCCCCAAGCTTCCTTCATCTGGAAGCAAAAAATGTGCTATCTCTTCTGGCCCTCCATGCTCAAAGGGAACTCGTGAGGCAAAACCTTCTTCAGTAGTACAAAACACAATTGCTAGAAGCTACCAGGGTCTGACACAGACCAGGTGCTCGGTAACTATTTGTCAGACGAATCCAGGTTGGAATAAACTCACAATACTTCCATATAAAAGACTGCATTTGACAGTAGGAACTTGAGGCTCTGTGGTAGGACCAGTTTAGGGACAGGAGGAAGAGGTCTGTTTGTGACCATGCAAATAACAGCACAGGGTTCTGCCACCCTCTGTGTGCATGGATGGACGGTAGGGTACACCCACTGGAGGCGGGGGAAGGATGTCTGGGAAAAGAGCCAACATCCACTCCAGTCTGAGGGCCGCAGACACTTCCCAGTGTAGGAAGGCCCCATGGTGTTGTCTAATTGGCTTTCTAGTTGTTCTTTTCTTTAGTGAAGGCCCAGTGTGGTAAAGCTAAGGTAGGGCTGAGCTTCCAGAATCTCTACTGGAGCTCTGAGTAGCTTCTGGTTATTCCCAACCAGGAGCCAGTTGCCAGGGAGGGCCTTGGATACGGTGAACATCTCCTAAGGGAGCCAGGAGGGCCTTGAATGGGGAGGGGGGGGTGTCTTCACAAGCTATTCAGACCTCAACATGCCCCCTCTCTCCCTGAGGTTCAGGGGCTCTGGGAGGTGGGAGCTGGCCTTCAGAGATTCCTGGCTTCACTTGGCAGATTCCTTTGTCGTCTATGCCTCACAGCAGGGTGGGTGAGAAAGAGCAGCTCAGGAGGAAAAAACAAACAGAGGAAAGGTCTCCGGGTCTGTTGACGTTATAAGTGCTATTGATTTTACAAGATTTTTCCATTGGAAGGACAGTGAACTGACCTCGTTTTGCAGCCGGCTCGGGCTTTGACGCCACCGTCTAGGCCATGAACCGAGAATCCGAGAGGCTATGGCTTTATGTCAACACATACTTGATAGTCACCACTCTCCGCAAGGCCAGGCGGGGGCCTCCTGGGGTGGGATGTGGGAGCATGGGAGTGGTTCCTGGCCTCTGTTCCTTCCACCTTTCACCAGGGACGCTGTAGGACCCTGGGCCCAAGCACTCTCAGACCCTGGGCCCAAGCACTCTCAGACCCTGGGCCCAAGCACTCTCAGATCTTGCTGGACCTGGAGGGCAGGGGCCGGGGATGAATCTTCAAGGAAGAAGGACTCTAGACAATCAAGCTCAGAAGGGAAGAGGGTGGTTGTCAGAGCACTGCACTTGGAGTTGGGGACCTGGGCCTGCCCCCAGCTGAGTCACTAATTGGCTGTCTAATTTCAAGCCAATGACTTCCCATCTTCTGTTGTCAGTCCTCTCCGCTGTTAAGTGATGGGTGGAACTAAATGATCCCCGAGGTCCATTCTGGCTCTGAAATCCTGCAGGTTTGTAAAAAGGCTGAGGTTGGGAAAGAGGAGGAGATAAGAGAGGAAGAGGCAAGAATGAAACATTTCAGTAGCAGCCAGAAGGGGGAAAATGGGAGAGCAACAGAGGTGCATTATGATGTATAGAAATGGCCCTGAGTGGAGACTAGGAGGCCCAGATCCTGGTCCTAGGTCTACCGCTAATGAGCTGTATGCCCTTAGGCAGGTCATTTCCCTGCTTTGTCCCTCATTCAAGTACAAGGAGTTAGTTGGCTTCCTGCCCCTCTAGACTACTTTTCTGTTGGGAAACCTAGATATACACATGGAAAGCAATCAGGAGTGGTGTGACATTTAGAGATGGAGAGGGAAGTGGTGGTTGGTGGGCTGGTGGGCCAAGGCCTTACCTAAAGGGCAAGGAGAGTGAGAGTAGTGGCCCCCAAATCAGACAGATGAAGTATTGGCTCTGCCTCTTACCTAGCTGTATCACCCTGGGCAAGTCATTTGCTCTATCCAAATTTCACAGTCCTCCCCCATAAAAGTGGGAATGGAACTAACTGGTCCTCAAGGCTCCTTCCATCTCTCTGAATATGTAAGAAAACAAAACACAACAAAAAGAGTCCAGAAGATGCCAAGTAGGCCAAAGGGGAGGATTGCGCATTCAAGGAGGAAGCCAGCTGGTGTGCATCAGATGTATTTGCCAGGAAGAAAGAAGGATGGAGTTCCCAGAGCAGTAGTGGGGATGGGTGGGAAGGAGAGGAAGAAGAGGAGGAAAAAGCAAGTCAAGGTTATCTCAAAGTAGTGATAGGAAGGGATGCCGATGTATGTTCAGGTAAAGAGAGCTTGGTGGGTAAGGAGTCATCTCCTGGCATGGAGGTATGAGTGGCTCCGGAACCCATGTTCAGGGTACCACAGGGTAAGCCCTGAGTGGACAGTGGGGGAGTTGGAACACTTTCAGACCAGCAGGACTTCTTCCATGGAGGACAGGGCGGTTAGGGGCCCAGCCCGAAGAATTTGATACCCTTTAGATTTTACGCATGACTGATCTCTGCCTGGGAACAGAGATAAAGTCTGAGCAGGTATGGAAACTAGGGGCCTAAAAGAGGATTCAACCTGCCTGGGGCCATGTGACAGTTTGTTTCATGGCAGAGCCCAGAGCATAAGTTGGTCTCTTTCCCGATTCAGAACACTGTCCTCTTGTGTGACCCCTGTCCCATCCATTGAATGCTCTTAAATGAATCCCTGCTTGAAATTATTAGTCTCTTGGAGAGGAAAAAGTGGGGTGAAGAAAAGCCAGTTCCAGGAAACCGAGGATTTCAGGGCGTTGGGAAGCCCAACCACACTGGAGAGTACCTGGTGGGCCCTTTGCCCAGCAGGCCCAGGCTTGGGGCAGGAGCAGTGAGGGCTGGCTCAGGGGTGAAGAGTGTGGGTTCCAAAGTCAACGAGATCCTTAGATCCCAGCTCTAGGTGTGTGACACTGAGCTGGTCAAAACCTCTCTGAGCTGCTATTCCCTCTGTGTCATCTGTTAAAAAAAAAAAAAAAAAACATAGCAAGAAATAAATGAAATAATGCATGAAATGTGCCTGGCACAGTGCCTGGTACATAATAAACTCTCAATAAGCATACCTATTAGCATCATTATTCTTTCCATCATTGGTTTAATAAATGTGAAGATTCGTGATCTTTCTTACTGGTCTTCCACCGCCACCAAAGACCTCGACTCTGCTCTGGGGGACTCCCCTCTTCCTTCATTTACCTCAGAGGCCTGCCCTGCTTCAGCTGCTTCACCTTTGGGCCTCTGAGACGCACCCCCTCACCATCCTTGCTATAGGACCAGCCTTCTCAGTGGCCTCCAGAGAGTCCCACCTCCCCTGGACTTGCCTTCCAATGCCAGGGGCCCAGCAGCAGGCCGAGGGAGGGAGGCGGGTGGCGAGGGCCAACAGAAGGAAGCCATGCCTTGCCAGCCTGTCATCAGTCCCTGGCAAGGCCTGGCAAGGTCACCTTTTGCTTCTGATTTCCTCTTTTGGGGAAGGGTGGGTTGAAATGAAGACCTGAGGGGGAATTTAGGGGGAAAGCGAGGGCTTTGCCCCCACAACCTGGGGAGAAACCTCCTTTCTGGTATTTGCCAGACCGAGGGACATTCTAGCCCAGGGGACTGCTATGGCCAAGTACAGGAGCAAAGCTACTACATCTGTGGTGGGCGTCACTCTCTAGGCTCTAGGAAAGGCTCTGGGGCCCCTCATCCTGGGAAGGGAAACCCAGATTTTCTCAGGTAAAGAGACTCATGGGTGAGGTCCTTCAGAGGGAACGGATTGCTTATGCTGGGGAATTCAGAGGGTGCCCAAAACCGCTCCCAGCCTCTTGTCCCTGGGAGAAAGGTGGGGTCACCAGAGAAGCTCTGTGGCATGAGGCCAGGGAGGCCCAAGATCACATTCAAGTGTGCAGGTCCTGGAGATAAAAGAGCCCAGCCCATGGTCGGGGTTGAGAAGTGAAGGGGAAGGTGGGCGGGAAGAGCAGGTGGGCAGGGCCTGGCGAACTAGAGGTGGAGCAACAGTTGCCTAGCTGCATGATTTCAGGGGTCCCAGAGCAGACTCCACCCCCAAATCTCCCCCGCCCCCCGCCCAACACACACATGTAACCGAACAATGGTTTGTTTCTTGAGCAGATGCTGGATGTTCTGCACTGTGTTCGCCCCCTGTAGCAAACTGTCAAGTTCAATCACTATCACCCCAACCCCCCACCCCCGAGTCCTTCCTCTTCAAAGCTTTTGATGGGGATGGCCTGAGGTCAGGGCTGAAAGAGCGGTCATTCAGCACACCAATGGCCATGACCTGACCCGAGAGGGAGAGAGAATGGCTAGAGACTCTTGGATGGTAAACAAAGGCCTGTGGATAATATGATGGGTGGTGAAGGGGACAGGGGCAGGGCAGGAGATGTTCTCAAAGCAGAGTGGAGGTGCACAGGAGACCAGCCCTGGCTAAGGGCCAAAGCCTGGAGGAGAGACAGGACAGGAGAAAGGGAAAGGTGCCGGAGGCACACTGGCGTTTTTTTGTAAGGAGGACACTACCGTGCAACCTGTATGTGTCCTTCAAGCACAGCCGAAGGGAGACATAATAATTCCTGATATTTATCCAGGACCTTGCCATTTAAAAAGCTCACTCTCTTTCTCTCTCTTTCCCTCCTCATACTCTCTCCCCCCCCCTTTCATTTTCATAACAGCTTTGGCAAGGAGGGTAGGGCATGGGGTAATGACTTCCATTTGACAGATGAAGAAACCAAGAATCAAGAGAGATTACCCGACTTGCCCAAGGTCACACAGACAGTTTTAACAGCAGTGATGGAACCAGAACTTCCATCTCCCAACTCCTTGGGAAAGCAAGGCCAAAATTGGCCTAATGAGCATTCAGAGCTGAGTGTGGAGGTAACCACCTCCTTAGCATTATCTCAGGAATTCTGGGAAGGGCCCCCTGCCCCATAAATACCTCTTACTCTGCTCGCTAGTACCTGAAACGTCACTCTTAACGATTCATTCTGTTGGATTGAAACTGTGGCCCCTGTTAAAATGTGAAGGGCGCTGGAGGACAGGGTGGGGCCATAGGAGAAAATCTCAATGCCTCTGAATTATGCCTGAGTGTTCCTGGGAGAGGGACCTGGTCATGGAGTGGAGGGGTGGAAGCAGGGGGTATGTTCGAAAGGGAGGGGAGGGAAGGCTATGCTGGCAAAGCTCCCCTTTTTGCGTAAGGGGAGGAGTTGCGTCAGAGTGTGAATGCTTGCAACCTTGAGAAGGGGAGGCAGGTCTGCCCAGAAGTGGGCCTCTGAAAGCTCTGATGGGTGACTGCCCTGGAGTCCTTAGAGGGAGGCTGGGGGAGGATTCCATGTGGCCCTGGGGGAGGGGGAGGGCAGCAGGCAGCTGGACAAGGAAGCAGGTTGGCTTCAGAAGCTGGAATTATGGAGGGGCGGGTTGGGGGGGAACTATTCAGGGACCTGGCCTGGAGCCAGGGGCAGTCCCATGGGGGTGAGCGGAGGCCTGAGAGCTCCGGGCCCCATTCCAGCTCCTGACCTTGAGTCACCATGCAACTCGGCACTTTTCCTACCTCAGCCCAGACACCCAACAGGTCTCTGTTATCACAGCTTCCCGTTTTACAGAAAACTGTGTAAAAGTTACTCTCCTAACTCCTCCTGACCGACCCTGCCCTTCCTATAGCCCTTACGGCCCTCCCATCCAGCATCCTGGACGCCTCCTCGGCTTCCTCAGCCTCAGGGAAGCTCTTGCCTGCTACCTATGGTCCCAGAGGCTGCCCCTGCACCCCATGGTCGGGAGCACAAGGGCCTGAAGGCTTCACCCAGCCTTTGGCCTGGGCCTCTCCATCCAGAGGCATAGCTGCATCTGTTGAGGTCAAGGCTGAGGGACTATTCGAACTGGCAGCAACCTCAGAAGGCACTTTTGCCATTCATTCATTCAGTTCTTTCCTTCCTTCCTTCCTTCCTTCCATCACTGCACTTGTTGAGCATTACTATGGGCCAGACACTGTTACAGACTGTTGACCTATGGCTTCATGGAGCTCCCAGTCTAAATAGGGGTATCATTCACCAAATAAGCACCGGAGTAAATATCAATTTGCAGCCCCGATCCTCTCATTTTATGTGTGGGGAAACTGGGGCCCTGAATGGTTACAGGACTTTTCCAAGGTTGTTCTGGTAGCCAGGGGCAAAACTGATCCAGGACCCAGGTCTCCTGATTACTATTCCATGCTCTCTCCACCACGTTCTGGAAAGAATACAGCACGAGTTTAAAGACACGGTATTTATCCTCCTCTGTAGAGCCAACCTTACCTATAGTCAGAGTAGCATGTGGCCTACTTGGCAAGACTTGAAGAGCCCTGAAAAACAATCTCCCCCTTCCCACGGCCGTCCCCCCCACAGCTCGTTATCTCCCCACCCTCACACCACACCCATGCCTAAAATACTACTTACCAAAATCTGTGGGTTAAAGCCCCTGTGATCTGACTGAGGGAAACCTGTTAGGCCATTACCTGCCATTGACACAAATACATTTCTCTGATTTGTCCTCTAGGATTGGTCCCCAAACCAGGTACATTGGATTTGGGGGAGGGGAGACTGAGAGTCTCCCTTAAAGTGGGCACTGCTAGGGAGGGCAGGGCACCCCAGATGGTAGTAATGGGCCCCACGAAAATCCCAGCAGTGCCCCAGGAGGGCACAGGTCGCCTGAGGGGACAGGCAGGAGGAGAAAGGTACCTGAAAAAGGAAGTAGGAAGTTTCTGGAGGCAGACTCCTACTTCACAGTTGGGCCCTGGGGGCCAGCCTTGCATGGACAGCATGATCCATGACATTTTGTTTCAAAATACATGTTTACATTTGCTCTTTCCTTGTACTAGATTATACTAAGTCTTTTGTCCCTTCCCCAGCCGGGTGTCTGAACAATTTGGACTTTGTCGCAGTTTCTGAGGGGTCTTCCCTGAGACCAGTCAAGCGGTTGCCCTTAAACAGTCTGCCAGTCCCTGAGTTGAAAGGTGCATCTCTCCCATCCTGACATGCTGGGGGGGGCGGTAATACCCCTCCCAGGGGACTGCAGTGGGGAACCTTTAATCTGTGGAAAGGACCAGCCCCCACCCTAGGGCTCCCCATCCTGACCCCAATAAGGTTTCCAGTTCCCCTGCAGCTGTGATGCAGGGGGTTCACTGGGAAGGAATATTTCATGCCTAGAAGGCAGCTCAGCCTGAAAAATCTCAAAACAAAGCAAAATGCCTAGCTCGAGAGGGCCTGAAACTTTAGAATCACACACCAGGGGTTCACATTGGCCTCTGCCGCTTACTAGCTGGGTAACCCTGGGCAAGTTATGGAACATCCCTGGGCCTCTGTTTCTTCATCCACAGAATGGGCCTAATGATAATATGATACCTATCCCCTCCTGTCAAGGATCCCAACTGTTGACAAGGTTCCAAAGGCTAATGTATGTATAATGCTCTTCGCACAGAGCCTTGCGAAGCTGTCAGTACACGGGAGCTACTGTTGTTCTTATTTGGACCAGATGTGGCTTTGAGATCTCCCGGTGATAGGTCAAGACCTAACAGCTGTCCATCGCTGCCCCCCCCTTGTTGAGTCAAGGCTTTGCCATGTCAGGTTTCCTTAAAGCGAGGCCCACCTGCAGGGCATTCCCCGCGCTGGTGATTCATGGGTGGGATGCATTCCACCCACCTATTTTAAGCCGTTCTACATTTTCTTCCCCCTGACATGGACGTGTTTACACAGGGGAGGACAGTCCCAGTCAAAACAAGATGAAAATACACTGCTGGCTGGGAGCCCTGGGCTAACTGGTTTCAGGTCCTCTCCCAGCTGTCAGCGCCTCACAACAAGGCCACGGGGGGTGGTAGGGGGCTGCCTGGCCCTACTCCCCGGCCTCCCTCCTATGGGCCCGGCTCTGCCTGGTGTGAGGCAGTTGGCCATCACCTGGTCACGCTAGAGCGGGGTTGCAGCGCTAAGGTTTTGCCAGGGTTTTACAAGAGCAAGAAAGAGGTGTCCTGAGGGGTGAGGGCCGCCCTGGAGAGCCCTGGTGTAAGGGCTGTGCCTGCCGCCAGAGCCAGCAGACGGTGGTGGAAAATGACCAAGGAGAGCTCCCCCAGCACCTTGCCTTTCTGCCTGGCTCATCCCCCGCTGGACTCATTCCTCTGGGTTAATGGGAGGCCCTCGGTAAAAAGAAATTACCCCAGGGGAGGGGGAACCCAGCAACCCCTTAGCAGCCACAGGGCCTTCCTGGGAGTCCATTTGTCGCCTCTGCCAACTTATAAATGAGTAAGTCGAACTTGAGGAGGGTAGGCCCAGGGAGGCTTTGCTGAGCAAGCCAACGAGATCCCCAGGATGGGAGCACTGAAGATAAATGTCCCCCGTGAGGCCCTGCTCCTCACAGCTTCTTCTTTTTTTTTTTTTTTTAAAGATTTTATTTATTTATTTGACAGAGAGAGATCACAAGTAGATGGAGAGGCAGGCAGAGAGAGAGAGAGAGGGAAGCAGGCTCCCTGCTGAGCAGAGAGCCCGATGCGGGCCTCGATCCCAGGACCCTGAGATCATGACCTGAGCCGAAGGCAGCGGCTTAACCCACTGAGCCACCCAGGCGCCCCTCACAGCTTCTTGAGAGCTGGTTCCTGAGAAGAGCAGGAGAAAACCATCTCCTAAACTCTAAAACTCTAAAACCATCTCCTAAACTCTGCTGCTCTTAGAGCTGCCTGCTCAGGCACTTTGGTCACTTGACAGCAAGCCCAGGAATATGTGGGCACATTTGCCTATCCCCCCCGCCGAGAGCCCAAGGCCACCAGCAAGCCGAGACCCATGGTGAGGCCCCTGCCTAGGCATCACCCCACCTGTCTCTACTGAGCCAGCCTGGGGTAGGTCTCCCAGGAGCCCCCCACTATCTGGACCATGCTAGGCAGGCCATCGTGTTCCTGCCCTGAGAAAAACTGAACAGTTCTTCTTCTGAGGGAGACTTTTCATTTTAACAGGGATCCTCAACCCTTTACACCCAATGGTGACATGAACAGTGAGAATTTGCTTTATCTTGATGGGTATCGGGATGTTTTTGGTCAGGATGGGTTTTGGGGTTTTTTTGGTCTCCCCCGCCACACACACAGTGTTCCAGTTATATGCCTGTCACTGGCTCAGAATCAGGTCTGCTAGCCCCAAATCCCTCTTTGATGTTGCTTCCAACTGAGACCTGGCTGCCCCGCTCCCAGGTTTCATAACCCTCGACTGCTCCCTGTGGGTGCCCTGTTCCTAGCCGACCCAGCCCCTCCAGCTAAAGATGAAACGGACCAAAGGCCCAGCGTTATTGGAGAACCAGGAGCACACACACGGGTGAATTATCCCTCTTATTGAAGAGGTCGAGCCTTGGTTCCAGGTCATTAGTGGCCACTTACTCAATTAAATTGTGTTTGCGTTGGGTTTCCCAAGTATGTTTGATTTTCACTAGTCTTTTCATGTTTTTAACTGCAGAATGACTCTCAGTGATTGTCCCCAAATTCAAGTGTTTACAGAAGGCAAATTCGTGAGTTTGTCCTTATAGTTCTTCCCCACAGGGGCCATTATCAAAGTTCGTTTTTTTTTTTAATTTTTAAATTTAAATTCAGTTAATTAACAGATAGTGTATTATTGGTTTCAGAGGTAGAGGTCAGTGATTCATCAGTCTTATAAAATACCCTGTGCTCATTACATCACGCTCCCTCCTTAATGTCCATCACCCTGTTACCCAATCCCTCCACTTCCCTTCCCTCTAGCAACCCTCGTTTTTTTCCCTGAGGTTAAGAGTCTCTTATGGTTTGTCCCCCTCTCTGACTTTATCTTGTTGTATTTTTTCCTCTCTTACCCTATGATCCTGTTTTGTTTCTTAAATTCTATGCATAAGTGAGATCATATGATAATTGTCATTGTCTAATTGACTTATTTCACTTAGCATAATATCCTGTAGTTCCACCCACGTCGTTGCAAATGCGAGATTTCATTTTTTGATGGCTGCATAGTATTCCCTTGTATATATACCACATCTATTTTATCCATTCATCTGTTGATAGACATCTCATTTCTTTCCACAGTTTGGCTCTTGTGGACATTGCTGCTTATAAACATTTGGGTGCAGGTGCCCCTTCGGATCACTACATTTGTATCCTAGTATTATAATTGCTGGGTCATAAGGTAGCTCTATTTTTAACTTTTTGAGGAACCTCCATACTGTTTTCCAGAGTGGCTGCTCCCATTTGCATTCCCACCAACAATGCAAGAGGGTTCTCCGTCCTCCCTGTTGGCAAAGTTCTAACCCTTGCCCAAACCTTTTACTTATTTATTAAGCACATATTTACCATATTGAGACTGTGTGGCAGGCACGGGTTCAGACTATGGGGGTACAGTGGTGAATAAGATAAGCCCCTATACCCGCAGAGCTCGTATTCTAGTCTAGGAAGCCAATCCATGCTCACTGGGGAACTTGTGCATTGCCCACTTCCGGTCATGATCTTATCTGGCTGTGCTTTCAGTCCCGCTTGAAAGACTAGAGGTCCTGCTGATTACTAACTGTGCTTGTGCCATCAAAGAGGCCCTCGAGGCCAGAATGTTCCGGAGTACAGGGACGTCCTGAGTACAGGGACGGATGGCTAAAGACCTTCAAGAGAATGAATTTATTTTTTTATATTTTATTTATTTGTTTGAGATAGAAAGAGAGAGAGAGAGAGTGCATGAGCGGGGGATAGGGGAGAGGCAGAGGGAGAAGCAGGTTCTCTACTGAGCAGGGAGCCTGATGTGGAACTGGATCCCAGGACACTGGGATCATGGCTCCAGCCAAAGGCAGATGCTTAACAGACTGAGCCCCTCAGGTGCCCCAAGAGGCTGAATTTAAGTGTTGATTCTGCTTTCACATCAGTCCCTCACGCTATCCCCATCCCCATAAGTAGTACCAGTGACTTGTGACACTGTGGAAACAAAACTTGCAACCAAACAAAAAGTTCGAAATGCCAGACTTGGAAATAGCATTGATAGGACTGCTCACCCAGTGAGCCGTTGTGCCAGCAGTGTTTGGGGACCGGGACCCTTACTCATCATGGAGCATGTCACATTCACATGGCCCTTCTTACTTCCCAAAGAACACAGCTGTGCCACCTACAGGATGTCCACCAAGTCTGGAACCATAGCAAGTATATGTACATATTGTAGTCAAGACATCATCAGTCTGCAAAAAGTAATACGATGATATTGTCTCTGGTTCCAGACTTCGGGATGTCTGTCCACATAGCCACCTTGTGTGGCATATATGTTAGGGAGGGAAGCATCACGCCCATTTCATGAATAAGGAGCTGGCAGCAGGGCGGGGGGGGGGGGGGGGGGACGGGGGGACGGGGTTAGAGCTCCTGAGAACTCTGCCAGCTGGCTAGTGGCCCAGGTGGAAAAAGCTCTGGCCTCCTGATGTAGTTTTTTCCTGCTTGACCAAGTTCATTTCAAATGGGTGCTAAAGCTGTGTTTCTCGAAGAGCACCTCCCCTGGCGTGTGCACTAGGGCAGTCCCTCTCAGTTCTTACCATTATTCTCCATCTAAGCGCTCAGGAGCCAACTCCATGGGCCAAGCCCATTATCGCAGCAGCCTACTGTTGGAAAGAAATCACCCGGTGATGTCACCGATGCCTCCAGATTATCTCCCAACCGTGCTTGGGCCCCAGTGCCCCAAGATGCCCAAGGACTCTCCTGCAAAACTCCCTTCTCAGCTGCTGAGCTAGTAACCGTCCATACTTGGCCATTCCTCAGTTTCCATATTTACTTTAGCTCTTCTGCAAGTCTGTCAACAAACTTCACAGTATTATTAGTTTTAGCAAATAACAGGATGTCAGAACTGTTGACCAGGATTCGTTACTTTGCTGTGAGAGCTCTAGCCCAGGACATAGGGGCCAGTGTTCCTCTTATTTTTTAAGGTGTATGAGCTTTGGCAGGGAGCCTTTCCTCAGGCAGGCCCGCTGCACTCTGCCCAGTCCACGGGCGCGTAGAGCTGCTCCACCCACAAAGACCTGGGCCCTTCTGTCTTGGCTTGGTGGTACAGAGACGTCCGAAGGTAGATTATTTTTTCCCCCCAAAATCAATACAAATACTCTGAATTTTCCATTTTTGTGCTTTACCCTTAACATTGCTGCCGTGGCCTTTAAAAACAAGTCTGTACTTGGTAAGGTGGCTTCGGGACTGAACATTCATGTTGTTGAGAAGGGCCGGGGTGGGGGTGGTATTTTAAACTGGCACTAAGCATTTCCAGGCTTTGGACCCAAAATATCTTTCTCTTCCAACCCCACCCCCCTGCCCTGCCCATCTCAAGGAGCAAGAGAAGAGGTTAAAAGGGTCATTCCATTGCTGACCGGGACCAGGAAGTCCAGGCCTTTGTTTATTTAAGCCCCAAACCTAGCAGGCAGTGTAAATGAAACATAAAAATAAAATAAAATACCAAAACACAGGCCGGATGCGTGCTGCAGAGAGCATCGAATTCCCCTTCTGCCCTCCCTTGGGAGAGGGTAGTCAGCGGGCAGTGGGGGCAGCCTTCTTGCCAGGGAGGAGCTCGAAAGCCATAGGAGGGGTGAGGACGGCAGGGGCAGGGGAGCTGAGGTTGGGATCAGGGTGGGGATGAGCATGTTTGCAGAGATCCCGGTGACTCTGTAGTCAGCCCCAGCAGGCTCCTGAGGGGGGCGATGAGTCACACTCCTCCAGCCAACCTGGGAACGAATGGACCCACATTTGACCTAGTGGTGACAACCACAAGGCAGGCAGGGAGCTGGCTTTTGTAGAGGGGAGGCAGGGCGGGGCTAATTGACCGAACTGTGCTGTTGGAGAAACATCAGCCCTTCCCTCTTCTCTCCTTCTCCCCGGGGTTCTTCTCCCCGCCCTGGGATGCCCACCCTCCGCACCCCCAGCCTCTGAGGCTCACAGTTCCCACCAACAGCCGTGAAGGGTCTCAGAAGCAATCTGTTCCTCCTCACAGACAGAATTTACCAGAGATTGGTTTACAAATCAGAGCACGTTCGGGTTAGCCTAGCAGCCCTCATCTGTGTTCTGATCAAGTTTTCAGGAGTGAAAGGCCAACAGACACGCGGCCTGGAATATGCCGAACCCCATCACGGTGTTTCACCCAAAGTAGGTCTTGGTGACCCTGACACTCTGGGGACTCTTTGGGTAGACCCTGTCTTAGCTGTCACCTTTAGGCCAGTGGTTCCCAAAAGCAATTCCAGGGACCAGGGACAGAAGAGCTGCTTCCAACCCATCTGAAAACACCCTCCCCACGCCACACAGCTTCCCACTGGGTGTTCCAGGGCTGGAGCCCAGGACATCCGGATTCTTCACAAGCTGCCCCAGGCGATCCTGATGTTGAGAACCTCATGGGGACCCATTTCTTTCCCTCTGAAACCCACCAGCAAGGTCTCCCTGCTGTGTGCCCACTGGCCTTCTGGTGCTGGTCTGCCACTGACCACTCTGTTGAAAGTAATATGAAAATTGAGTTCCTCCTTGAGTGTTAGTGATAGTGGCAGACAGTGGCCTTTTCCTAGGACTTTGGCATGGAGGGGAAAAAACGTTCCTAATTCCTCAAATTATAAAGAGGTTCCGGGATGATCGTTAGAACACTCAGGAGTCTAACTAGGACGGTGACGTTTGTAGGCACTACAGTAGTCCGGCCAGGCAAACAGCTTGTACTGAGAGGACTTTTTCTCAGTGCCCTTCAAATCCCACTTCTCGGGTAGCCAGTCCTACAAGGCATCTAGGCCAGGGCTGGCTCTAGTTAAAACTGCCCTCCTGGGGAGCCCATGAGAGCCGTTTCTTAGGTGCTCATATGCTTGTGTACACGTAGTGCTTGATTTTTTAAATTTCTCTTTTATTTTCATGTGTGATTGACATCTGTGAAACCCGTGGGCCCAGCGGCACCAGGGCTTCCTTTCCTGTTCCTGGTGTGCAGTGTGAGGCTGGAACTCGTCCCCCACCCCGCACCTATGACGCCCAGCTCTGGATGGCGGAGAGAACCAGGGCTATGTCTTTTATCCTCTGGCTTGGTCTAGAGTGTCCTGCCTTGCCATCTTGCCATGTTCTGTTGCCTTTCTACTTCTTTCTGGTCAGGAAGAAGCTGGCAACAGTGAAAGAGACGTGGAGACAGGGAGGCAAAGAGGGAGGATAGGCGAGATGCTCTGCTCCCGCCTGTCTGTGAATGGGACATGGTGAGAAGCTGAGAAAGTTTGCATACACGTGTGTGTGCGCCTGTGCTTCTCTTTCCTCTCAAGGAGGTGTGTGTATTCCTTGTCAGCAACTCTCAGACCGGGGCAGGAGGCTTTCCTGGATGCTCCCAAGAATCCTCTGAGTTCCCTGACACTGTTCCCATGGCTGGGGGCGGTGGCGGGGGAGGCTGCCCAGGGAGGAGCTTGCCTCGTGTCTCTTCTTCTTTTCTGTTCGGCCCAGTAGTGTGTCCCCTGTGTCCTCCCGCCCCTGCCCTCACCCCAGCTAGGCTGCCTTCTTTCCACCCAGGAAGCTCCGGGATGGGGGTGGGAGGTGGCTGGAGAGCGGGAGGCCCTTTGCAATCAGCAGAGCCCCTCTTGGCCAGTCAGAGAGGCCCACCACAGAGGATCAAGGAGCTACCTCAAGTGAGCCCTTGGTGAATAGCTCTGCTGTGAGGTAAGCGAGGGCCTGGGGCATACAATTCCGAGAGGCCAGGGGCTTATAATGAGCCCAAGCTCCTAAAGAGGCTGGCATTATTACTGCCCTGTTGTTCCCCAGGAAACCTGTACCACTACAAAGGTCACCCATTCTCTAGCAGGGCCCGCAGTGGAGCCGGGTGCTCCACCTTGGCCTCTTCATGGGCCTCTTGTCTGCTGGCCCCACAGCCCCAACAAGATCCTCCTGGTTCTTGTCTTCTAAGCATTGCCAATAGCCCCAAGTCCTTCACATACCACTCGAAGTAACCCTGGCAACTGCCAGGGGAAAAAAATGGCTTGGAATTTTAGCTCTTGGGGCTGCTCCACAGAACAGAAGGGATGCGGAGAGGCCCTGCCAGTTCTCCCTGGCTCAGCTGGGCTGGTGGAGGGCTAGTGCACACAGGAAGAGTGGCCATGTTCTTGCGGCGTGCTTTCCCTGCCCCTGGGCAGGCTGCTGCCATGGGCTGGGATTCCCAGAGGGTGGGAACATGACCGTTCTTGGGCCAGGGGAGGCCGTTGGCCTGCCTGAAGATGGTGCAGGTCTGGGAGGGTGAAGTGGAACGAAGGTTAAGACCAGGAGGAGCCAGCCAAGGAAGGAAGGCAGAGAGGCTGGCAGGTAGAGGTGACCCCCACCCAAAACACGGACATCCCTCTCAGAGAGTGAAGATCTATGCTTTGTTTACAAACAAGGTTTACAAACCCCTCAGTTCACAAACCCTGAGCGTTTAGGAAGAGGATCAGAGGGAGACTGCTTGTTGGCCACAATGTCAGAGGAGTCTCCGGTCCCACAGAACTCCATAGAAACTCCAAGCTTTGTGGCTTCTGTGTTATCCCCATCGAGATGAGCACGGGCCAAAGGCCAGGGTAGGGAGATAAAAAGCAGAGCCAATTCTGAGGAATGACGGGATGCCCAGGGATGGCAGGGGTGCCACCATCCCGAACCCCGAGCTACCCTTCCCCTCCCCCCTCCCCGAGCCCTGGGCTTTTTCCCCCCGAAGCAAATATTTCACTGAGGTCAAACCCTGAATATTCTGGAAGGAAGCACAATTTTTTACTTGTACTACCAGTTGGTTTGTTTGCTTGGTTCAATTTCCCCGAAACGGGCCTTGCACTTTGAATAGGCATTCAGTCAATCTTGAACTGAATCGAGTTGAACCAATGTGAATGATCAGGGCGATGTAGAGAGGCAGGAGGAGGAGGAGGTGATCCCATTCACCGAGGTGAATTTTGCAGTCTCTTCTTCAGATATATCTGTTTCTGGCCAGAAGTTGGGTAGTGGGGAGGATGGAAAATGAGAAGTGAGCTGGGAAAAAGTCTGGAGGTGAACTTTCCCAGTTGCAAGGCATAAGGCGAAGGGAGACAGGCATAAATACTGACACAAGGTTCATGAGATTTAAGAGCCACTGAACTAAACAGCATTCATGGGTCATGTTGCCAAGACTTCCAGTTCTCGCTGAGACACCAGGACAAACGGCCTCCCCTTCACGGTTCGCCACCAAAGCTGGGGTGACAAAGATGGTTGGGACAAGAGCACTTTTGAACCTCTCTGAATGAGGGGGAGGGGACGGACTGCCCTGTCAGAATGGGGTTTGGTTCTGCCTGTCATCCCTTGCATCACTCGGAGATTGTTTGTGAAGGCTCACATGGGACCCTGTCGGCGAGAGAGCTGAAAGGCACGATTCATTGCTCCTGTCATCATTTGGTGTGAGGGTTTGGCCCAAATTGGTTGTTGGAGCTGCTTCTCCAAGACAGCGGCCGTCTCCATGGGGGTTCTCCTCGGGGTCCCTCCCACCATCGCCTTCCGCATCTGTGTCCACATCCTCCTCCCCATTTTCCTGCCCCCCAGAGTTGGGGGTTCTGGGCCTTGGCCATGCGGGGCAGTTCACATGACCCACAGAGGACAAGGCACTTTCTCTGTCACCGTCTTTCCTTCTTGCTTCCCTCCTTCTGGACTTTGGGGATTTTCCATGAAGCCAGAGTAACGATGTAAGTGGCAGTGGCCTTCCTGTCTCTGGTCTTCCACACTGGAGGGGAACCAGAGGGGAAGAGAGAAGATAAGACAGAAGCAAGGACAAATTAAGCGATGGCATTTCAGCCTCCTTATTCCCCCAGCCTCTTCAGAAAAAGGGACAAGTAAGTAATTAGAGGTAGACAGAGCTTCAGCCGGAAGGGGGCCGGGGTGGAGGAGTCATTGGGGAGGGCTGTTTTCAGCCGTCCCATTAACTGTGCTAACGCTCCAGTGCTTAATACCCTTTTTGATGTCCTCTTGCAGCTCCTACCCCTGTGCTTGCTTTGTGGCTTGTCCTGCACGTCTCACACCGTGTCTTTTTCCGCTTCTCCTGACACAAGACCCTGTGTTTCGCTGGCAACGTCGGCAAAATCTTTGGGCGGAACATTCCCCGTAGAAAATAAGGAAGACTTGCCTATAAAGAGTTTCCTTTGGGCTGCGTGGTACACAATGCTTCAAGTGTGACAAAAAGGGAAGTGAGATGTTCCCCCTCACCACCACCCCCCAGCCCTACCGCACGCACCCACCCCTAGTCTGCTCCCCACCTCTCAATGGGGTGCTGAGATCGGGCCCACGAGTTCTGCTGCCCAGACTGCCCGGTCTCTGTCCCGCCGTCCCGTGGGAACCCCGAGTAGGAAGCACTCTTGTCCTAGAGAGTCTGGCTTTTTGAGCAGGAACAGACCAGACCTGTAAGAATGCTGAGACACTTCTTCCAGCTCAAGCAAGTCCGCGTCCAGGTCCTCCTAAAACGGAGGAAGGTGGCCCTGTCCTCGTGATGGCCACCTGCATCTAGAAGGTCGCCCCTGAGAGAGGGTGTGGTGGCCGTGTCTGTTTCATTGCAGCATCCCGTGGCCGGAGGGCCAGACCTGAGGGCCAGCGAACGACCTGGCTCGTCAGCCCTGGGTGCTGTGGCTAGGCTAGCTCTGGGTCCAGCCCAGGATGTTGGGTGTAGGGTGGAAGAGAGGCAATCGGGAAGCATTCACACAGGGCTGCTGGGCTGTCGAATCCCTAGCCCACTGTTTCCCGCATGGGGCTCACCTCCACAGGACATAGGGACACAGAGAGCCCCGTGGATCCGCACTTCACTCACAAAAGTTAGATCAGAACATAGATATCTTGTACAGCACTAACTTGCACTCGCCTGCTGCAAGGTTTGGCGCAGATTTTCTGGGCAGAGGAATTTTCTAGTGTGCCAGGGGTTAAGCAGAAAACCTTTCAGATTCCTCCTCCTCCTTCTTCCTCTCTCCCCCTCCTCCCAGCCCTTGTTTGAAAAATCCCTCTACAGGGACTTCTAGGTGCATTGTCTTGCCTTAGCGAGCTCTGGGATCCAGCCATCATTTCGTTTGCTAATGGTGGATCCTAAGGCTTCAAGGTGATCACGTCTCGCTTTGTTGGCGGCTGGCAAACTTGAGGTGTAGAGAGAATGAGAGATCGACTGAGTGTGGGCTGAACCTGGGACATCCCTTGCCGAAGCTGTGTTTTAAACTACATCCCCGAAAGGAGCTTGTTTTCTTGCGGTTGCTTCATTCTCCTAAATGCTGAACACAGCAGGAATACGCGGGGTGCGGGGGGAGGGATTAAGGATGCCAGTTAGTGGGGCCCTAGGAACAGGAGGTTTGACTGGACTATGATTATTATTCTCAGACTACTTCCCTTATTTGGGATCTCGTCTACCCCAGGGCTACATATTTCCATTGTGAGAGCCACCCGGTTGGATTAATAGCTCCTATTTCCTAGACAGAGCGAGCTTTCTTTGAGGACTGTGGGGCTGCCTTTTGAAATGATGTGGGCGAGCCTAGCCCCCCTATAAGGTTCACTCAGACACTTTGGATATGCTTCTGGTCCCTGATGCTGCTCTCCCCTGCCACGAGTGTCAGAAAAGCTGGCTGTGCTGACCCAACTTAGAACCACCCTCTGGACCACTTGTCCTGCCCTTCATCCTTGCTTACTCCTCCTCCTCACACCTCCAACCCAGCCCCCCCCCCCACTGCATTATTTTACTTAATCAACACGCCTAACCCCTACCCCACTACTAAGTGTGGTAGGAACAAACTTGGTCTCTGGATTGGAGTCCCAGCTCTATAATGTATTAGCTGTGCTTCCTTGGGCAAGTTAGCCTCTCAGACCCTTGGTTTCTTCATCTGTAAAATGATGGTGACGGTGCCTACACCACAGGCTTTGTGCTGTGGCTGGCACAAATGTCTGATCTATAGCTGACACTCACTTACTGGTAGCCATGACTGTCAGTGGCTCTCAAACTCAGCTTTTTTTTAGAAAAAATATTTTATTTATTTTTAGAGAGAGTGTGTGCATACATGAATGGGTGGGGGGACAGAGGAGGAGGGAGAGAAGCTCCGGCAGACTCTGCACTTAGTGCAATGGAGCCCGTGGGGCTCTACGTGGAGCTCAGTGTCACGACCCTGGGATCAGGACCTGAGCTGAAACCAAGAGTCACAAGTTTAACCGACCAAACCACCCAGGTGCTCCTTCATACACTTATTTGGAATTGAAGTATCATTAAGTTACAATTCAAACACAGCCTTGCTTGCAAACTTGACTTCTTTTCCTTTTCCTTCCCAAGCTACCTTGATTTCTCTGCCTCTGCCTCCATATAAGGGAGTCCCCCTGGAAGGAGCTATGCTTTCTTCTGTCCTACGCCCTGTCTCCCTGGGGGGTGGTTTTTCTTCCACCAACCCAGCTTATTCATCTCCCTCTTTTTCTTTTCATCATCTCCCTTGGAATCTTGGGGGTGGGGAGCAATAGTTAGTTTAAGACAGATTTACAAGCCAGTGGCAAGTCTGAGAGACTCTTCCCGGGGCCAAGAAAGCTGTGTGGCACAGAGGGCAGATTACTTTATCAGGGAATTCCAGTATCAATTAAGCTGCTGATTTAAGAAAGCTTCCCCCCCCCAGCTAATATTCTTGATGACCTATAAATAGAGTCTGCCCTTTGTTCTGCCTACTACACACAGCTGTGTGCAAATAAACACCTTGTTGGGAAAACTTGTGACCCAAAGGCAACATAATATCCTGAGATTGGGAGGGTCTCCTACCTCACCAAGGGTGAAGAAAAACACCAGCCTGGGCTCCTGAGATAGGTTTGCTTGGCTCTGCCCAGAGACTGGCCCCGTGCATTTGTTACCACCTGTGCGACCCAGTGGGAGCCCCGCATCATGGTGGCTCATATGGGCTGTTCCTTGGCATAAGTGCACTGGCAGCCTGGAGAAAAGCAAGGCCTTAAGACTGGGCCTAACTGGGGCCTCGGCCAGGGTGTCGGTGCCAGGCACCTGGTTAGGAGAAATATCCTGAGGCAAATAACAATTACCTTCTTTGCTGATAAGAGGTCCTAGTACTTTTCCAGTAGCATGATTGCATGAGGGAATTTCTTTGGACCACAGCCTGAATCACAGACTGATTCATGGGCACTGGCCCTAGCTTCATCCAGACTATTGTATGTGTGGTGGAACCCAATGTTCTCCTTATGGTCCTGAGTTGGTGTAAATAATACTTGCGGTTGCATCATCACCTGTCCCTTCTTCAGGCTGCGCCGCTCCCTCTGGCTGCAATGCCGCCTCTGTCCACCAGGTGGCCTCACTTAGGACCGAGTAGGAGCAAAGCACCTCAAGCCTCTGCCGCCTTTTATTTTTTAAGCTCCAGGCTCAAAAGAAGTAAAATGTATTTTGATGGAAACATACGTAACTCTGAGTAGGCCACAATCATCTCATTTTCCTTGTAACCCGGAATCGTGTGCTCCTGAAGTAGCCTCTTAACCCTACCAATGGCTGGACCCTTCACCAAGGAAATGTTTTCCTGGGATGATTTGTAAGTGGCCTTGTTTTGTAGTTTTGTTTTCATTTGCTCTGTATAGGAAAGTGACAAGATCTTGTTTTTAACAATACGGACATGAAATTCGGGATAATCTTCAATGTATTTTCTCTGCAGAGTAGGGTGTGGAGACTAAAGGAAAGGGGGCTGGTGTCTTGTGGTCATTCCAGCACTCATTCCCTGCTGCCCCCCCACCTCCTCTGTCTCCCACCTGGCCCCCAGCTTCCCCCGTGTACATGTTTCCCACTCATCTGAGTTCTTGGGACACTCTCTTGTCCCGGCCATGTCACAGATGTATGCATGTGTCAGCATACAGATGGGTACATCCAAAGGAGGGGGTCAGTGCATAGTTTCTGGGTTTGGGGCACACCAGCGGACCAGCTGGCTGGGTGATGGGACGTGCAGGAGACAAAGTATGTTTGCAGAAGAGAAGGCTGAGAAGGCAGGCTGCGGGAAGGAGGTGAGCCTCCTGACGGTGCGGGTGGGTATCCAGGGCGTATGGTGTGCAGTTGGCATTGCAAAGCCATCGGGGGGTATGCCGGCTGACACCTGAAGAAGAGCTTTGAAAACCAGTGCCCCCCTTTGCTGAACGTTCTCTGCTCTGGTTAGGGCACCCGTACTTACTTCTAGAAGAATCCGTTCCAGTTTGGTTTTTACCAATCTCCAGAGCCCTCTTTGGAGATGCCAGTTGGCACAGGAAAGTGCTGAACTGTTTACAGTCCTAGCCTAAGGTTCAGGGAGGGGATGTGGTTTAACTGGACCGCAAAGCCCGGTACAGGACTCATTTGCATGGCCCCTGACGCCATGTGACGCAGCCGGCTCCTCCTATATAAAGAAGCAGGCTCCGAAATATCTCCGAGTCTGGGTTGGACTGGCGGCTGTGGAGTTTGTGACACACTAGGTGACACCCCTCGAGTCACTTCCCTTCAACTCTGAAGCGTCTGCCTGGCTTCGGGTCCGATCGGCAGCCTTCGCCCCCCACGTAGTCCCCAGGCTCGCCTCGCAGAGCCCAGCCCCGTGCAGCGCGCCCGCAGCCGGCAGCCGCCCAGCCCGCCCAGCCCGCTCAGCCCGGCCAGAGCTCCGCAGCCGCCCGAGCCATGAATGCCGAAATGTATCAGACCCCCATGGAGGTGGCGGTCTATCAGCTGCACAATTTCAACATCTCCTTCTTCTCTTCCCTGCTTGGAGGGGATGTGGTTTCCGTTAAGCTGGATAACAGGTAAACCACTGGCCAGGGCTCCCCCGGAGCCGAGGCGCCGGCGGGGGCTGGGCTGCGAGCGGGATCTCCGAGCGAGCCCTGCGCCGCCGATCCCCGTTCCCTGCGGTGCAGCATCCTGGGAAGGGGCGGGGGTAGGGGACGCAAGGGGGGGGCGGTCACCGCCGCGCTGGGAGCCGCCGTCGGAGCGTCCCTGCGGCCGCTGCGCCTTGAGAAGGAGCTGCCGCAGCCCGAGGCAGAGGCAGCGGCAGGCAGAGGGGCGGCGGGGCCGGGCTGGGCAGGGGGCTGGCCGCGCGCCTTGCGCCGCCGGGGAGCAGGCCGGAAGCTTCCGAGCCGAGAAGGAATTGCTAGCTAGCTTCGGGGCGCGGTAGGTCCGCCTTGGGACCCTTCTGGGCCGGCGCCGGAATGGGCCGCCAGCGGGGATGGGGGGGGCCTCCCTGCGCCGCGCGCCCCCATTGTTTGCCTGTCGCTCCGGCCGGCCAAGCAGGCCCCGTTCGCCCGTGCGCCCCGGGACCCGCGCGCGGCTCCACGCGGAGCTCTGGGCGGCTGCGGCGGGGAGCCAGCCCGGTTGGAGAGGTGCCGCTTCCCCCGGGGTCCTGGGGGACAAAGTGCCCGGGACTCCGGGCCAAGGAGGCAGGGAGGCGGGAGAGAGGAAGAACCGGGGCAGATGGAGGACTTTGGTCACAGCTGCCAGGTGCTCAGAGTGAAACCAAGTGGGTAACGCGGTCGCTTTGCTTTTTGTCTCGGCAGTGCCTCTGGAGCCAGCGTGGTGGCCATAGACAACAAGATCGAGCAGGCCATGGTGAGTGGCATCCCTGCGTCATTCCCATCCCCGGACCTCGCTGCTGCTTATGTAACTCGGGGCAGGACTGAGGGGGTGGGTGCAAAAGCCGTTTGCCAAGAGCCTGAGGAAGGCAACAGCCTGCTTCCCCTCTCTTTGGAGGCCCCAGGTAGCCCCCGTCAGAGGGGCACCTTTTTAGGGCATTTGCAGTCTGCCCTGGCTGGACTGTCTCCTCTCTTCCTCCTGGTGTTTGCTGCAGGCTCTGACTCGCCCCAGGCAGGCCGCAGGGCAGGGAGCTGAGACACTTGAATTTTGTCTGCAGCCCGCATTTGGCGCGGGCCAGAGCTCATTGGATGCAAGCGCACTGCAGTGCCTCTGCAGAGCGGGGCTGGGGTCAGGAGTCAGGAGGAAACAGGAAGCAAAGCACCCACCCCTTCTCCCTCTCCTCACCAGGTAGAGGTCAGACTCCACCGGGCAGCCTACAGGGCTGCAGGGGCTTGGGGCATCCGGCCCTTAGTAACTGCTTCTCCAGGGACACAGCTCCCTGCCCCTGGCGCGGTCCTCAGATCCAGAGCAGATGTGCCGGTCCTGGCACCTTCCCCCGGGGGCCAGCATCCTGTTGCGACAGACTGCACCGCAGGTGCCACCCCAGCTCTGTATGCTGGGTCACCCCGAAGAGGCAGTTCGGCTCTCCTGGGGAGAGGTACACAGCGGACAGATGATGCGGTGGCCCGCAGGTCCTCCCTGCGTGGTGTACTGGCGACAGGACCTTAGGTGGCAGTGGGGCTAGAGCTAACCACCAGCAGCCAACCTACAGAGGCCTCCTCTAAGCAGCCAGCTTTGGAAGTCCCTAGAAACTTGCAGAAGGGGATCCTGTGCAGCTCAAAGCTGGGCTCCCAGCTCAGGCATGGCCCAGTCGTGCAGCTCTCCTGGGGGTGGCCAAAGCGCTTCAGGGGACCAGCATGCTGAGGGGAGGCCGGGGTGCAGTGGCCCAGGGGACACCCAGGTGGCTGGATGACGGTGCCACAGAGGGCCTGCGACGGCTAGTGGACGGCTTTGTTGTGATTCCCTCCTGGTGGCAGGATCTGGTGAAGAATCATCTGATGTATGCTGTCAGAGAGGAGGTGGAGATCCTGAAGGAGCAGATCCGAGAGCTGGTGGAGAAGAACTCCCAGCTGGAGCGCGAGAATACCCTCTTGAAGACCCTGGCGAGCCCAGAGCAGCTGGAGAAGTTCCAGTCTCGTCTGAGCCCCGAGGAGCCGGTTCCCGACACCCCGCAGGCGCCCGAGGCCCCCGGTGGTTCTGCGGTGTAAGTGGCTCTGTCCTTAGGGTGGGCAGAGCCACTAAACTTGTTCTACCTAGTTCTTTCCAGTTTGTTTTTGGTTCCCCAAGCGTCATCTCACGTGGAGAACTTTACACCTAGCATAGCTGGTGCCAAGAGATGTCCTGAGGACATGGCCACCTGGGTCCACTCCAGTGACAGACCCCTGACAAAGAGCAGGTCTCTGGAGGCTGAGTTGCATGGGGCCTCGTCACCCCCCGCCAGTGAGCCTCTCCTGCCACCGTGCCCTGGGGGCTCCCAGGGCCTGGGCAACTTAGCTGCAACTGGCGAAGGAGAAATGTGGTGTGAGATGTGACGCCAGTTTACTCCAGAAAGCATAAGGGGTCTGTTTTTGTTGTTGTTGCTTTTTGTTTTTCATTTCCATGGACATCTTCAGCAGCTTCACCTGACAACGACTGTTCCTATGAAGAAGCCACTTGTGTTTTGAGCAGAGGCAACCTCTCTCTTCTCCCCTGCCTGGCCAGGGCAGGGCCACAGATAGGAGAGATTGAGCCAAGTCAGCCTTCTGTTGGTTAATATGGTCTAATGCATGGCTTTGTGCACAGCCCAGTGTGGGATTACGGCTTTGGGATGACTGCTTACAAAGTTCTGTTTGGTTAGTGTTGGCATAGATTTCTATATAGCCATACATGCATATATAAACCCATAGGGCTAGATCTCTATCTTAGTGTAGCGATGTATACGTACACATACACACACTTGTGTGCTGAAGGGCCTAACCGGCTTTGGGGTATCAACTGGTCCCTTATCTCTTCAGGCTAATCCTTTGACTGTGTTCATTTACCAAGTTGGTCCGGTTTGTCCTTTATGTTACGTAAGACTACAGAGTAGAGGCGGGGAGGGGGCCGGCCTCTGAATGCGGCCACAGATGCCTCGCCGCTTCAGCCCTTGCCCCATCTGTCCCCGGAAGACACAGGAGGGGACAGCCTCTGCCTCATCTGTCCCCTGAAGACACGGGAGGTCCCCTCTCAAATGCCAAACCCACCATTCACTGGTGCTGACTACACAGAATGGGGTTGAGAGAAGACCAGCCAGGGCCTTCACATTGTCATGCAAAAACTTTTGTTCTTTAACGTTTGTGGAAAACTCTAGAGTGAACCGAAGGATTGGCTTGCTAGCGTCCCCTTGGGGACAAGGCATGGACCAGGGGATGGCTTTGACCCAACTGGTGCCTGGGTGATGTGCTCAGGGAGCTTGTGTCGAGGGAGGGGGGTTCTGCGGCAGTGAACACTTTCCACTTTCCGACACCTTATCCTGATGTTATGTCTCCAGGATTTGGATTTTGATTTTTCAAATGTAGCTTGAAATTTCAATAAACTTTGCTCTTTTTTTTTCTAAAAATAAACCTGGCGTCCGAGTATAAATAGAGTGAGTGGCCGGGGGCGCTGTTTGTCCGATTCCCTGAACATTAGTGAGCACCCCCTAAGTGGCAGGCCAGCCCTTATTGCCTTGATCCGGCCTGTCAAAATACCCACACTGTATGGGTGAGGAGACTGAGGCTCGGCCTGTGTAAGTGACTTGCCCAGAGTCACATGGCTGTCAGGCAAATTGGGACTCTACCCCACATCTGTCCCTGTGTTCTCCTGCTTTCGTAAGACCGCTTTGGAGTGAGTGGTGAGGTGGCCCCATGACACATAACCTCAGCTTGAGGGGCCGATTTGGGAGGAAGGAGGCCCAGAAGAAAAGGGCACGGTATCCATGTGAGGGGACCAAATAGATACGCCTGGGCCTCTTCCCTCTTCTGAAAACGTCGTGGTCACTTTGTGTATCTTCCTTATACCTCCACATGACACCCTTGACTTTGGCAAAGGAACTAAGAGGACCCTTGTGAGAAGAGGACACAGAATGTATGCGGTGCCCAAACCGAATCCCCCCCCCACAGGAAAGATGCCCTGGATCCCTGCTGGTATACTTGTCCCAGCTGAGAGTTGGCTCTCAAACCCCACCAGCTAGCTGTGTGCGCATGGCCGGGTCTAAGGACGATCCTGACTCCACTTCCTTCCTCTGGCTCCCTGTGGGGTCCGTTCTCACCCATCACCCTTTCCCTGGCCTCAAGTCTGGCCCCTGGAGTCCTGCCGTTTCTCACCATACCCTCACCTAGAGCCACCTCAGACCCTGTGCTGTGTACTGAGCCCTGCCACGCTCCCTGGGGAATGACCCCCTTCCATCTCAGCCTCCTGTAACATCTGTGCCTGTCCCTTTGCCACTTGAAATGGAGCAGAACTCCTGGATTTTCAAACCTCAAGGACCAAGAGGTCTCAGCCCCCTCCCCTGTGCCAATGGGCACCCAGATACATTCAAAATACCATGCTTCCTCCTCTGGAGAGGTCAGACGTGGTGGCCTATTCTTTTCCAGGCACCAGAACTCTCCAGAACATGACAAACCCCAGCTTGCTGGCCTTTCAAACCCAGTGGCCCCACCTGTTCCTAATCTCTCTATTCCTGATGCCAAGGTCATTGTCCAGGGCAGCTGATTTGACCAAGGAATGAGCATTTCACAGCTGCCTGCACCAGCTTTGGACTGGGCAGCCGCCCCGACCCACACAGGGCTCTCCCCAGTTCCCGAGCCCCTCCCCCTTTCACGAAGTGCCAAGGGACTTTTTGACTCTCCAGTTCGTCTGGAAACTTCCCACACCCACTTTGCAGCCAAACAAGAACCCACAGTTACCAAAAAAAAAAAAAAAAAAAAAAAAAAAAGAAAAAGAAAAAAGAAAAAGAAAAGAAAAAAAACAAAAACAAAAAACAAACCCAGAAGATGGCTCAGCAAACCCACGGCCCTCTCTGGTCATCCTGCCCTTCCCTAAGAGAAAGGGGAAAAAACTGGCCTGCAGTCTCATAGTGGGAAAGAGAGAACAGCTTTGTTTCCTAGGCAACCGAGACTAAACAGAGACAAACACTACAGCTTCTGAGGCCACAGCGGTTGCTCGACTAGATAAGAGGAACTTTGTGGCTGTTAAGTCACATCCAGGAGCAGCGCCGTGTTGTTGTTCCACAGAAGACCAAGGAGGGGTGGGGAACGGCAAAAAGAACACGCTGCTCCTGGAAGGACCTTCACGGGCTTTGGGGTTCTGGGCTCAGCTGGTCCAGCTGGACCCAGAACAAGGAAAAGAACCAGAGGAACAGCAGTGCTAACGCTCCCCTGCCTGGGCATGCCTCCTCTTCCAGAACCTTCCTATCTCTTATCTGATCCCCACGCCCGCGGCCCTCCCCGCGCCGGTCCATGCCCCTCCTTGTGAACGCGGAACATTCTGTTTCTTGACCTTAGAAAAAGAGGCAGTTACAATTTACGTCCATTTGACAGACGGGGAAACTGAGCCAGAGAGCTTAGTCTTACTCCCACCATGGAGCAGTGGTTCCCAGCCTCCATGACAGCAAGGGACCCTAGGAAAATGTCAAAAATGTGCTCAGACTTCCCCCAACCCTAGTTGAACTTTGAGTGTTCAGTGGGGGCGGGGAGGGGAACACATAGTAACAAACAGTGACTGAATTCAGTGGTGCTTTTAAAGGAATTCATTGAATTTGCCCACAAAAGCAGAGAGGTGGATCTGAAAAGTAGAACAGAAATGTGGGCGGTAGATTATTTACAGACAAGGACTACTGGGGAACAAGGTGCAAAGTTCTCGGGCTGGGAACTACCACAGAGAGAGGCTTTCCTGATTGGGCTCCAAGAGGGAACCCAGGGGAGCAAGCAGATCAGGAAGCTGGGCGGTTGGAACTACAGTAGAGGGAGGAGGATTCTAGAAAGATCATAGGAAAGAACGCCCACAGCCCGCTGTCCCTTTAGGCTATTTTGAAATGGCCCTAACATCATCGTCCATATTCTGGAAAAATCTCTTGCTTTCAAATCTCACCCCCTCTCCTCCTAGTCAGTTAGAAATTAATGAATGTAATTAGAGCTTTGTAGACAGCCCCGTTCCTCAGGTTGTCTCATGCAGAGAAGCACACTGGAATCCAAATGCTTAATATTTAACCACCTCTGCTAGATCAGGCAAGGCTTGACAGGGAACTCCTTCAGGTAGCTATTCTGAGCAGAAGTGGTTTCCAGGGAGAAGCTGGCTGGAAGGGGCCATAATCCCAATAATTAGTAATAATAGCAAACACTTCCATGGCCCGCACTTTGGGCCAGACACCATTCTAAGCCTTTTTACGTGTTTTGCCCCTTTGAGTCCTTTCCACAGACCTGTGAGAATGTACCAGTAAAATCCCCCCATCTTGCAGATGGGAAAATGAAAACACTAAGGCAGGAAAAGGGGAAGCGACTTGCCTGATGACCTCACAGAGCCAGTGGTGGCAGAGCCAGGATCGGTGAGGAGGGGAGACAGATACATTGAGAAAGGGGCCAGAGAATCCTCACAATTGTCAGAATTCCTTCTGTGTAAGCAGAAGTGTTTCGGGGATGGGTAGAAAGGAGACCACCTCAAACTAGCGGAGGGGCTGACGTGAGGTTAAACATGAGCATCAGGCCTCCGTGGAGGGATGGGAGCAGACAGGGAAGGGGTAAGAGGGAAGATGGGAGGCCAGCTTGGCTGGCTCCCAGCCAAATGAATTGAGATAGAATCTACTAGGTCTGAGGGAGCCATGGTAGGCTTCTAAACAGGGCGGTGATGTGATGCCAAAGATATTTGCAGAAGATGGGTGCTGGCAGCTGGAGATGCTGGAGCGGAGAAAGGCTAGCCGAAGACAGGCCAGCTGTTGCTGTAATCCAGGTGTGAGGTGATGAGGGCCAGCCAGGGGCAGGGACAGGGGTCCTGGAAAGGAGACAAAGGGACAAAACCAAGAGACACTGAAAGAGGTCGTTTCTCTAAGTGTGGTCTGCAATCCATATGCTTGAGGTAGGAGGGGAAGTTCTTTTAAATGCAGATTCTAGGCCCCACTCCCAGACTAAAGAGGGGAGAGGGGTTCCAGCACTGATCACTCTTTCGGTGATGCTGGAGGATACGAATATCTGAAGCGCGAACTGAAAAATCAGCGTGACGTTGTCACAGAGCGAGTCCAGGAGGAGAGAGGGAAGGAGCCACAAGTCAAGGATCACTCAGGAGGCGGTTTGGTTTGGTTCTGTAGTTTTTAATCCTGGCACCACCATCCATCTCCAGAACATTTTCAGCTTCCCAGACTGGAACTCTGGACCCATTAGACACTGAGTCCCCATTCCCCTGCCCTCCCACCCCAGCCTCTGGTGATCTGTCAGATCTGAGTCCAGAGGACCGAGAGTCTCCGGATTCACCGAAGGAAACGGGGTGTCAGAAGAGGGCTGCAGGTTTTCAGAGGGAAGATGAATGCCAGATTTGATTTGCAGCCGAGCTCAACATATTTACATATGGAAATAGCCTAGAACCAGCTGTGGAACAGAACGCCAAGTCCAGGGCTGGACGGCCAGCCATGGGTGTGACTGCGGGTCACAGGAGCTGCAGTGGTGATGTGAGTGGGCCTGAGCCCCTGGAAGTGGGTGCAGAGGAGGCCAAGCAGAGGCCCTGAGCCACTCCTCGGAGGCCACCCCCAAAAAGCACACCCGCCTTGAAGGAGGAGGAAGGACTAGTGTGGATGGTATCAGAGAAAGAGACAGGAACCGCCCCCCGCCCGACACACACACACAGGGAACACTGAGGTCTGTGAGAGCTCCGTTTTTATCCTTTGGTCCATTTTTTTTTTTTTTTTAACATTTCCTCTTCAGTCCTTATCAAGGCCCCACCAACTATCAAAATAAACTAGTCCAGAAAGGTCTCCTTGGGGTAGATGAGGTATTCTAAGAAGAGGAGTCAGGAGTACTGGGGTATAGTCCTAGTCTTCAGCCAACAAGCTATGTGACCTTGGGCAAGTCATTGGTGTTGCAAGACCTGTTTTCACACACACAGAACAAAATGATTACTCCGGATCATTTCTAAGCCCGATGCTTAGTAAGTATCCAGGCCAGGAAGGGCCAGCATGTTAACCATGAGACTTCTACACATTCCCTCTTTGCTCTAGGTCTCAGTTTCCCTTCCAGCCCCCAGATTCTGTTCATTCTCATATTGAATTCTGATCAGGCTGCTGAAGAAATAGCCACCTTTAAGAATCAACCCATGGCATAGCACCCCAATACCCCATGTAATTTAATAGAGCCAGGAGTCCCCTACAGCGTTGTCCCAGCCTTTCTCATTTCACAAAGTCCTTCTGATTGTCCATATTGTGACAACACACAAGCTCTGAGTCACCAAACTCAAATGGGAGAGGGTGGGTGAGTTGCACGGGAGGACATCTTTTTTTTTTTTTTTTAGATTTTTATTTATTTATTTGACAGACAGAGATCACAAGTAGGCAGAGAGGCAGGCAGAGAGAGAGGAAGGGAAACAGGCTCCCCGCTGAGCAGAGAGCCCGATGCGGGGCTCGATCCCAGGACTCCGAGAACATGACCCGAGCCGAAGGCAGAGGCTTAACCCACTGAGCCACTCAGGCGACGGGAGGACATCTTTGGATCAGCAGAGGAACAGGGTCTCCTCTGTAAGGCTTGTGCCTGTTGCAGATAACTGGAGCGGGCAGGAAGGGAAGGAAAAAGAGATAAGTCGGAGGGGGTGGGCAAAAGAAAACAAGAACTAGAAGAGGAGGACTGTGAATAAACAAGAAGGCTGGCCCCAGCCCCTTGGATCTTCCTCTGCTATTTTGTTCTTGTACCCCTGAGCTTTCTGCCACCACCAACTAAGAGAGAACAGAACAAATTCTCTTCTGAAGACTGGCTCTGTGGGTCCTGAACAGTCCCAGACATCTCAGCTTGGCTGCCTACTGCCATCCAGGACCCAGTCATTTCAGGCACAATAAGCCATGTCCTTAGCGAATTCAGTAACACCTGGGATAAGAGAGTAGAGTGATATACCGTTAGAACTGGGGGGGGGGAGGTCTGTCCCAACATCCTCACCCCCCGAGGAGACCTGGAAGCCCATAGAGAGAAACAGCCTTGTCGCAGCAATTCACACGGTCGGCAACAGGGCCAGAATGAGGCCCCTGGTGTTACAGATGGACCCTCTCACTCTGGGCCTCAGTGTCCCCATTTGTAAAATGAGAAATTGGACCAGAACAATAGTTCTTTTTTTTTTTTTTTTAGGATGTACTTATTTTATTTTAGGGAGAGAGCATGAGCAGGAGCAGCAGAGGGAGAGGGGGAGAGAGTATCAAGCAGACTCCCTGCTGAGCTCAGAGCCCGATCTGGGGTTCAATCCCACGAGATCCCACAACTGAGAGATTATGACCTGAGCCAAAACCAAGAGTTGGACTCATAACCCACTGAGCCACCCAGGCGCCCCATCAGAGCAATAGTTCTTAACCTTGACTGTACACTGGAGTTACCTGGCAGGAGTTTAATGCAACCTGATGTCTCAGCGTCATCACCAGAATGTCGAGAAAATCAGTCTGGGATTAGAATTTGTGCATAGGCAGTTTAAAGCTCCCCAGGTGATTCTTGGATGATCGATGAAGACTGTTTCAGTCTGGACATCTGGATCCATTCATTCAACAAGCATTGGTACCTACTGTGTGCCAGGTTCTCTGCTAGGCACAGACCAGATCAGACATGGAGCTCATTTCATGTTTCCCTACAGAGACAGCCAGTGAAGCAGGCTGCTTCATGCTTAATAAGGGCGATATTCTTCTCTCCTGTCTGACTTATGCATGTGTGTCTCTCTTGACTGATTCTGATTGCAGGCAGAAGAGAAGGGGTGCTATTCACCAGCCTCCTCAAACTCAAACATTCTGTTGGGGAGGACAGGCAGTGTACAGATAATTCTACCATCCCTTCTCATTGACCTCTGCCAAGCCTCTTGTCTTGCTGCTGGAGTGCCTCTGGGCTCCGCTCTGCCCCCTTTGCACTCCTTCTATGGTCGGGACCACCCACTCCCAAGGTTTTAAGCACCATCACCACCCTAATGACTCCCAAATTTACACTTCCAGTCCTAAGCATTTCCCAGGCTCCAGCCTCCAATATCCAGCTGTCTCCTGCACAGCTCCGTTTGTATGTTTCATGAGTATATCAAGATCCACCTGATCCAAATGAAAGCCTGAACTCCCAACTCTCCTAGTGCATCCTTCCTCAGTGTAAGGCACCATCATCCACACAGCTGTGCAAATCAGAACCCTAGATTCCTCCCTCTCCCTCACCTCCCGCATCCAGTCCATTGCCCATTTGGTCTGCTCGACCGTCAACAGTTGCACCCCCAAATCCCTCTATTTCTTTCCAGCGTCTTTGCCACTACCCGGTCTAAGCCACCCTCATCTTTTACATGGGCTCCCCGTCTCATATGGGCAAAAGTCTCACCCACTGGGCTCCCTGCTTGCCCAGTGGACCTTGTCCAATTCCACCCAACAGCCAGAGTGACTTTCTTAATGCAAAATCAGATCCTGGTGTTCCCTTGCTTGAAGCTTATCAAAGGCTTATCGAGGCACTTAGGATAAAGTCCAAACGTCCAAACTCCCTCCCATGGCCGGCAAGTGCCTACGTGATCTGGCCTCTACTGACCTCTCCCGCCTTTTTCTGTGTCACTCCCCTGGTCTGGCGAAGTTCCAGCTCCACCGAGCTTCTTTTATTCCTTAAATACCCCTTGGAACTTTTGTACATGTAGCTCCCTCAGTCCAGAATGCTCTCGCTAGCACCGCCACCCCACTCCCGGCACTGCCAAGTTTGTTCCTATCTGCTTTTGCCCACAACCCTGTCTAAAGACGTTTCCCTCGTTACTGTTTTTTTCACTGCGTTTATCCCAGATTGTAATGACTAATTCACATTATTTTTGTGTGTTGCTTCTACCTCCCTACCCTGGAAGTTCCCGGAGGGCAGGACCCACACCTATTTTGCTCACCGCTACACCCCCAGGATGGAACACAGTGCCTGACGCAGACTGATTAATAGATAAGTCTATATGAGTTCCCGATATTGTGGCGGGTGATGGTGGGTTGGGGAAGAAATTTGTGAATGGCGATGAGGAGTGGGGGAGCTTTCCCAAAGTCCTTCAAATCACCCAAGTAAATGGCCTGTTGATTATGTCAATTATGAAAATGATGAACTGTTTATTCTTTCAATAATTTTGTAATTGAACCTGTCCCATGGGTCAGGCACTGGGCTAAGCACTGAGAATACTGGGGCAAATCTGAGAGATGTGATGTGGGTTCTCATGGGACTTATTGTGCAGGGAAACTGCATACAGCCCGGTGGTGTTACCATGCTTCTTGACTAAGAAAATACCCACTGTTGGGGCACCTGGATGGCTAAGCCAGTTAAGCGACTGACTCTTGATTTCGACTCAGTTCATGATCTCAGGGTTGTGAGAAGGAGCCCCCCATTGGGAGTCTGCTTGAGATTCTTTCTCTCTCTCCCTCTGCTCCTCCCCACCGCTCCAAGCTCTCTAAATAAATAAATAAATAAATAAATAAATAAATAAAAGAAAATTCCTACTGTTTTCCTTTAAGGTATTCTACATGCTCACTTTTCTCCATATCCATATTTTAACCCATAAAACTCCACCCCACTATCTGGAATGACTTGTCAAATTACAGTCTCATTTTAGGGAGTGGGTACAGTGTTAGTTAGGATTAGCTCTGATTCCCATAACAGAAAAAATACTAACAGTTGCTTTAAAAAGATAGAAGTTTATGTCTCCTATAAGAGAAGTCTGAAGGCAGGCAGTTCAGGGTTGACAAGTTGACTCTGTAAAGTCACCAGAGACCTAAACTGGTCCACCCTCTTTAGCATGTTTCCTCATTGCCTGTGAGGGCTGCTCAACCTCCAGCCATTGTATCCACAATCCAGACAGCCGAAAGGAGGAAGGGGAAGAAAAATCACTCCTTCATTTTGAGGAAGTTTCTGAGAAATACTACACAATACTTCTGCTTAACATCTCCTTGGCCAAAACTTAGTCTGGTCACTCCTCCTGAGGCAGGCTTTCTTTAACTGGCTACATTGCCATCCCCAAACAAATCTAAGTTTCTGTTTTTAGGGAAGAGAAGAACAGATGTGGGAGTAAGCTACCAGCAGTTTCTTCCTTAGGAGTTCAGATGTATTGAGAGATGAGAAGGATGGAGAAGAAAAGAGAAGGAGGGCATAGAAAAGACATCATAGAAGGGTCTGTCACTGCTGACTTCCACGAAGGGGGGTGTGCCTACTGCTGTGGGCCAGAGCTGGCTGGCAGGTATTCCCTAGGTTGGGTGGGGGTGGTTGGGAGGATCTCTGCTGCTGCAGAACCACTTTCCCAGAATTGCTCATCCAAGGGGCCTGGAGCTGACCCAAGAGCCCTCTCACCAGAGATATCCCAGACACTGGGAGCCTGGACTAACCTCTTAAATGTCTTTATGGAGTCAATAGGGATAGTGAGCCCTAAAATGGCAGCCACAGGTAAAAATCCGGGGCTCTGACATCCAAAGTCAAAATTTCAGAGACTCCCCTCTCCGATTTTGGTGGCTGCAAAAGCGACATCCAAGTGGAACTGTCAAATCTCGGGGCCAGAAGAGGCCTTGCAAAGCCCCCAGTCCCGCCTCATCCCACCAATTGTCACTGTCCCCCGCCTTTCCACCTCACACTCAAGACAGGCTGCACTGAGATGTTAATTTGAAGGGATTCTTTTCTATGGGAATGCAGCTTTTCACAGACCTAAAAGATCTTTGTGGGTAAGAATTACCCAATTATACCCAGTTCTCCAAACCTGGGAATACAGGATCTGTTCCAATAGTCTTCAAACTTGCTGGAGAACAGTCGCTAGACTTAGGAAGAATGAGACGGACAACTAAGTGTCACCTGAAGGACAGATTGTTTGCTGCAAGTCCCTTCTTCTCACCCCAAAGGCATCCATAACATATCAGCAGCTTGGGCCTTGCAGAGCGGAGCGTCAAGGAATGGGTTTCTCTTGGCAAGGATCTTTTAGAACTTGGGTCCTAGGGGCTCCCAGTTGAATTCTTCAACAAGAGTTTTCTTAGAAGGTCCTACAGCTTCATTGTCTTCAATCTCCCCCCTCAAGTGTGTGAAATGGGAGAGCAGGGCATTGTTCCAAATTGCTGAGGGAAACTAAGACTCATAAAACATTTTTCCTGACACTGGGCAGGGCCCATTCTGGTGACGGGCCGAGCTCTGAAAGTCTGTCACCTGACCCTGCCCGACCAGTAAGCAAGAATTCCTCAAGCAGAACACAACTCCTGCCCCTCCCACAAATGCTGAACATTCTGTTTTTTGCCCTTAGGAAGAAACTGGTACATAACTGCCTTCTCTTCCCCATTACACACCCCCTTCTTTGCCAAACCGAGGAACTGGGTCACATTACCTAAGTCTGTGTGGCTTTTGGAGAGTTCAGCATGTGGTCAGACACACATGTTGGAGCACAGCCTGTGTCCTTCTGGGTGACACAAAGGAAAGCCGCTGTGTTCCAAAGTTTGGCAAGTCGTTTTTCCATACACTTCTGATCATCTTAACCCATGTGACCTGTTTTCGTTTCTTTCCTAGAGAGCCCTTAAGCTCTCTCCGGAATACCTAAAACTAGCCCAGGCAGGCACCCCATTAGGTTCCCAGAAATCCCTACCATCGAAGTACCAAAGCAAACCCCCTTCAGTTATCCCTTTGTTCATTCAACAAACAATCAAGAATCTATTGAGTGCTGGGTTCTCTGACAAAGGTTGTTGATCTCATGGAGTCTGCATTCTGCAGGGGGTGGGGAGGCAATAAAGAAACAAACAAGAACTGGGGCACCTGGGTGGCTCAGTCGGTTAAGCAGCTGACTCTTGATCTCAGCTCAGGTCTTGATCTCAGGGGTGTGAGTTCAAGCCCCACGCTGGGTGTGGAGCTGACTTAAAAGAAAAACAAGACAAACCAAAACCAAACCAAACCAAAACAAAACAAAACAAAAAAACAAACCCAAAAAACAAAAAGAAAACAAACCCAGAACAGCATCAGATAGAGAGGAAGCTGAGACTGGGAGAAAGGAAGGAACTTGCCCAAGATCACACAACCTGGGTCTTCTGGCTCCCTGTCCTTCATTTTTGCATCGAACATGCATGGTGCGCAGAGCACCTATCCTGTGCCAGGCACCGTGCTAGGCACTGAAGATAAAAGATGAAGAAGACAGACAGGGTTCCTCAACTGATAGAGCTTATAGTAGATGTAGGGAGACAAAACAAGAATGAACACACACAGAAAAACCACAGGCAGTTCTGGTTTCCGGTCCAGTACATAAGGAGCTTAGAAGCAACCATCAAATAATAAGTAAAAAGCTTAGACCCATAAGAGAGGTGAGGTCATCGGGCAAACTTCTCTCTCTGCAGCTGGGGAGACAGGGAGATACAAAGAATCACAACCTAAAGGCATAAGCAAGCCCAGAGGCAGAAACCTCCTTGGGAACACGTGCTGGGGTAGGAAAACCCAGACTCTAACTGAACAATTGCTGGTGGCTCAGAGTAAACAAGCCTTAGATTTAAAATAATAATAATTTTAAAAAAATCTGAGCTTCCAGTTTAGGAAACTAGAAAAAGAAGAGCAAATTACATATAAAGTATGCAGAATAAAATGAGCAACAACAACAACAAAAAAAGAGCAGAAATTAATGAAATTGAAAACAGGAAATCACAGAGATAATCAACAAAACCGAGAGATGGTTCTTTGAAAAGATCATTAAAGGGGCACCTGGGTGGCTCAGTCAGTGAAGCATCTGCCTTTGGCTCAGGTCATGATCTCAGGGTCCTGGGATCCAGCCCCACCTTGGGCTCCCTGCTCAGCTGGGAGCCTTCTTCTGCTCCCTCTGCTCCTTCCCCCACTTGTTCTCTTTCTCTCAAATAAATAAATAAAATCTTTAAAAAAAAAAAAAGGAAAGATCATTAAAATCTCTAAGTCTCTAGCCAAGCTAAGAAAAAAAAAGACATAAATTACTAATATCAGAAATGAAGGAGGAGCCACCCCTACAGATCCCATGGACATTACAAAGATATTATCGCAATATTATGAGCAATTTTCTGACCGAAAATGGGATGACCTAGATAAATACACAAATTCCTAAAAAGACAATCTTCCAAAATTCACACAAGCTGAAATCAACAATGTGAATAGGCCTATAGCTATTAAAGAAATTGAATCAATAATTAATAGCCTTCCAAAACCAGAAAGCACCAGGCCCAGATGGGCTCACTGGTGAAACATTTATGGAAGAAATAACTGATATGCTGAACTTCATTAAAATTAAAAACTACTGAAAAAAATTTAAAACTTCCATTCTATGAAAGACACTGTCAAGATAATGAGAAGCTAAGCCACAAATTGGGAGAAAATATTTGCAAAAGACACATCTGATAAAGGATAGTTACCTAAAATACACAAAGCACTCTTAAAACTTAACAATAAGAAAATGAAAAAGCTGATCTTAAAATGGGCAAAAGACCGGAACAGACAACATACAGATGGCAGGTGAGCATAGGAAAAAATGGTCAAGATCATATGTCATCAGGGAAACCCAAGTGGAAACAACAATGGGATCCTACTACATAGTTTCTAGAATAGCCAAAATTGAGGTGCGCCTGGGTGGCTCAGTCATTAAGCATCTGCCTTTGACTCAGGTCATGATCCCCTGGGATCAAGCCACATGTCAGGTTCCCTGCTTCTTCCTCTCCCACTCCCCCGGCTTGTGTTCACTCTCTCTCTCTGTCAAATAAATAAATAAAATCTTAAAAAAAAAAAAAAAAAGAATGGCTAAAGTTGAAAACTCTGACAACACCAAATGTTGGTGAGGATGTGAAGCTACGGGAATACTCATTCCTTGCCGGTGGGAATGTAAATTGTTACAGCTGCCTCAGAAAACAGTTTGGCAGTTTTGTATAAAACTGAACATATACTGGGCGCCTGGGTGGCTCAGTGGGTTAAAGCCTCTGCTTTCGGTTCAGGTCATGATCTCAGGGTCCATCCTTGGGCTCTCTGCTCAGTAGGGAGCCTGCTTCCCTTCCTCTCTCTCTCCCTGCCTCTCTGCCTGCTTGTGATCTCTGTCTGTCAAATAAATAAAATCTTAAAAAAAAAAACCTGAACATACACTTACCACACAATCTAGCAATCATGCTTCATGGTACTTCCCCAAATGAGATGAATTCTTATGTCCACGTAAAAATTTTGCACATGGATTTTTTAAAAAGATTTTATTTATTTGACAGAGAGATCACAAGTAAGCAGGGAGGCAGGCAGAGAGAGAGGGGAAAGAAGGCTCCCCGCCGAGCAGAGAGCCTGATGTGGGGCTCGATCCCAGGACCCTGAGATCATGACCTGAGCCAAAGGCAGAGGCTTAAACCACTGAGCCACCCAGGTGCCCCACACAAGGATGTTTACAGCAGCTTTATTCATAAATGCTCAAACTTGGAAGCAACCAAGATGTCCTTCAGTAGGTAAGTGGGTAAATAAACCACATCTATTGGTATACTCTAGTGGTCCATCTAGACAATGGGAGATGGTTCAGCTCTAAAAGGAAATGTGCTAGCGAGCCACGAAAATACACGGAGGGATCTTAGATGCATATTACTAAGTGAAAGAAGCCAATCTGAAAAGGTTACATAACTGTATGAGTCCAGTTATATGACATTCTGGAAAAGGCAAAACTATGGAGACAGTAACAAGGTCAGTGGTTGTTAGTAGCTGAGGGGAGGGAGGGATGAATCGGTGGAGTCCCGAGGACTTTAAGGGTAGCGGAACTATTCTCTGTGATACTTGGACGGCGGACGCGAGTAATGATATATTTGTCAAAACCCATAAAACGTGCAACCCGGTGGACTTTGGGTGATTATGATCTGTCAACATAGATTCATCGATCATAACAAGTGTCCCACTGGCGGAAGATGTCCCTAGGGAAGGAGGTCAGGCGTGAAGAGGGAAAGGGGATGTATGGGAGCTCTTTGTACTTTCTGCTCAATTTCACGTGAGCCTAAAACTGCTCTGAAAAAGAAAGTTGATTTATCCAAAAAAAAAAAAAAAAAGAATGTGGGTGGGGGGTGGAGTAGTTCCCTTAAAGATCCCCTATTAGTTCCACTTATTTGGCAGATGGACTGGCTGAGGCCCTGGGAGCGGAAGGTCCCTCCTAAAGTCACACAGCAAGCTTGGAGCCAGAGCTCGAGCCCAAATCAAATGTTTTGTCTCCCTGTCCAGTGTATCTCACGCAAGGGTCAGCACGATGTTTTTTCAGTGAGACAATGACTTGCATGAGCTTTTCCGAAGCAGCTTAGAGGCTCTATTGTCTGCAAAGGGACAGAACATCTTAGCCCGAAGTCCTTTGCCCTCGGAGCACACTCAGTGACCGATGGGCCCCTGGTTCGTGAAAGATCAGCGCTGACGTCACGTCCAGGCCTCCCTGTGTCCCCAGGTTCTGCTGAACCTTCAGGGCCACGGGGTGACCTCAGAGTTGTGAATCAGGAAAGGAGCCGGGGACCTTCCTCTCCATCCTGTTCTCAGCCCTCCGGCTTTTGGCCGAAGTCCAGAGCAGGAAAGAACAATTGGCAAACCCATTAATTAGGTCCTATTTATTCATGGCCGAGCCTTATTCCGTTTTAAGGGAGACTTTTTACCTTGATTATTATCGTAGGCCCTCGTGCGTATAGGCAACTGTGTTTGCGTCTGAAGCGTGTACTGTTTGCAATTCATAGAGGGCCACCAGCCGCCACATACACACACACACCCCACCCACCCCCCACCCCCGTCAGCACCATCTCCTCCAGATGCCGAGGACCAAAACCCAGGACCCTGTTTGAGCTAACACAGAGTTATGCTGGCGCTCTGCAAGTTTGCAAAGAGCCCCAGTTCATGCACGGATAATTTGATCTTTGCTGCTTCCTTCACATTAAAAATGATTTCATGAGGGGCGCCTGGGTGGCTCAGTCAGTTAAAGCATCTGCCTTTGGCTCCGGTCATGATCCCAGGGTCCTGGGATCGAGCCCTGTGTCAGGGTCCTTGCTCAGCGGAGAGCCAGCTTCTCCCTGTGCCTGTTGCTCCCCCTGTTTGTGCTCTCTCTCTGACAAATACATAAAGCTTTACAATATGATTTCATGAAAACTAAACCTTCATACAGAGAGGTCTCCCTCCTCCTCTACCCTAACCCCTCTCCTGGGGCTCTCTAGGCCATCTTGCCCCCACCAACTCCTGCCCCACCTGCCCCACTGGATAGTTCCTTTCTCTTCTGGGTTTTCAGTCTTGGGTGTCTACTAACCCCCTATAGCTCCAGTGGACTCACTTGCCTGTTCTCCAACCCTTCACCCTGCCCTTCCTCAACTGCCCTCCTACTTCCCTCCTTCCCTTCACAGTCGAAGGTCCTGGAAGAAGAGCCCGCCCCCCTTCACTGACTGCACTTCCTCACTTCTCCCACGCTCACCTTAGGCCTTGCAGTTTGGTTCCGACCCTGCCAAAAACCATCTGCCCAAAGATTAGAAGTCAGTGGCCAGACCCAGTGGCCACTTTGCTACCCCAGGCCCCGCTGAGTACATTCCCTTGGCAACTGTCTTCTCCTGGGCCTTGGTGGCCCTCAGCTCTCCTAATTCTTCTGCTTCTTTAAATTATATCTAAAATCATTTAAGTAACGTGGAATGTATCATTAGTTTCCGAGGTAGAGTTTAGTGATTCATCAGTTGCGTATCACACCCAGTGCTCATTCCATCACGTGCCCTCCTTCATGCCCATCACCCAAGTATCCCATCCCTCACCCACCAGCCTTCCAGCGACCCTCGGTTTGTTTCCTATGATTAAGAGTCTCTTATGGTTTGTCTTCTGTTTCTATTAACCCTCCTTTTAGCTACCTTTGCGGGGTCTTCCTCATCTACCCATTTCATGTCAGCATTCCCTAGGACTCTGTCCTTGGATCCCTTCTCGTCTCACTGTAGTGCATACACTGTCCCGTGTTGGTCTCATCTTTTCCACCTCCATGTATATGGTCCTGCACTTATGTTCTAGGCCTAGACCTCTCCTCTGAGCCCCACACCCATACACCCAACTTCTGGGTGCCCCACGGACACCTTCCACTTGACACATCCAAGATAACATACCACCTTTCCCCACAAATTCTGCCCGATCTCCTGTGCCCCCCCCCATCTTGCAGGAGGGCACCATCAAACACCCAGTGGCTTAGGCCAGACATCTGCGAACTATCCTAGACTCCTTCCTCTTTCTGCTTCATCCCCAATCCACCAATTTGTCCACCAGCTGGACGTTCAAAATAATCCAGAGCAGGACCCATCCTTTCTACCTCTAGTACTACTGGATTCCTTGCTTCCTCTCTTTCCCCTTCTGTCCATCCCCCACACTGTAGCAGAGGGACTGATGCAGCATCAACTGGCCCAGATCATTCCTTGGCTCAAAATATTCTAGTGGCTTCTTGTCACTTGGAATAACATTCAAACTACCTACCACTGCACAAAAGGAGATTCACGTTCTGGTTCCTGCCTGACCTACACGGCCTTCTCTCTCAGTTGTCATTCCTGCCCCCTGACCCCCAACACACACACCTTACACCTTATTATTTTTTTAAAGATTTTATTTATTTATTCATCAGAGAGAGAGAGAGAGCCCAAGCAGAGGGAGTGGCAGACAGAGGGGGAAGCAGGCACCCCATGGAGCAAAGAGCCCCATGCAGGTCTCGATCCCAGGACCCTGGGATCATTACCTGAGCCAAAGGCAGATGCTTAACTGACTGAGCCACCCAGGCATCCCACACTTTTTACTTTAAATACCAGGCTGTCTCCCCTTTCTGGATCTTTGTTCCTTTGCTCAGACCCATCCCCTCTACCTGGAACAGTCTCCCAGCCAATCTCATCAGCCAACCAGGTGACCATATACTCACCTTTCAAGACAGCAGTAGACCTTTCCTACCACTCCAGGCTGAATCTACCATTCCTTTCACTGTGTCCTCTATGTCACCCGTAAGCCATTGTCAGAAAATGCCTAGGAAGCACTTGTTACCTTACGCTGTTCCCACCCAGTCTCGTAGGGACAAACAAACTCTTGTATGTTTCTGGTTTATTCCTCTTGTGTTTCTTTCTGTACATGTCAACAGGTGCATCTGTATTTTCTTACCTCCCCTTTTTCTTACACGGAAGGAAGCATACTACAGATACGTTGTTTTTTCATTTTGCTTTTTTCCACCCTCCCCCTCCAACATTTCCTAGAAATCACTCCCTATCAGTTCATAGAGAGCATCCTGATTCTTTTTTACAGAGGCTTAGGACTCCATTCCGTGACTATACCAAAGTCTACTCAAGCACTCCGTTATGGATGGACACTTGGGTACGTTCTAAACATTTCGCAATTATGAACAACGTTGTAATGAATAACCTTGTGCATATGCAGGGCCATGTTGTTGAAGGTGTATCGTCAGGATAAGTCCCTAAAAATGGGATTGGCGAGTCAAAGGATAAAGGCATTATATAATTTTGTGAGATATGATCAAACTCCCCTCCAAAGGGCTGTGCCAATTTCCTTGTCTACCTGTAGCATATGAGAGTCACCCCGAGCATTTTAGAAGAGAGTTTTCTCAGGACGTGAGCTCCATTTTCCAGCTGACCCATGTTTGCCACTGACCCACCCTGATGGGCATGAAGGCGTCTCAGCCACTGAGCACATAACACTTCCTTCCCCTTGAAAGTTCCCGTCCTGGGTGGTACAAGGGACAAACCCAAGCCCCCCACTGCTGGAAATGCTCCTTCTTGGTCTTCTGCCTCTCACAGCCATTGTTGAGGAGAAACAATCCACATCTTGTCCTGGCTTCGAGTGCACAAAGTGACAGGCCCATCAGAAGGTTCTTAATCAAGTGTTAATTAGCAGGAGCAACACAAGAGGTAGTACAAGGAAAGTTTAGTACTTTTCCAGGCTCAACAAGTACCAGTTTGGTTCATTCAAAGATCCTTAATGAGGACCAGCATCCATCCTGCAAATAAATAAACCATCCTATTGAGAAAAAATAATAATAAAAATAACTTACTGTGCTTCAAGGATCACAAAGTGCTTTCTCACGCACACACACACACACACACACACACACACTATCTCATTTGATCCTTCCAATAGAAGCATCCACGCTAGAACAATTGCTTGCTTCCTTGACCAATCTTTGATGTACTTTAAGTGGTTCGTGGACTTTAACTGTGATTTATCCACCCAGACTTCAAAGGGTTAATGAGAGCTGAACTCTGAACAACCTGAACTTATTAAAGACATAGGATTGGAGGAAGCCTGGGAGCAGGAAGTGGTCAGGAAGCCGAGTCAGCCCCAGGCTCGAATTTCCCTGACTGAGAGCCTCCAATGAATTATGGTGGAAAACCCCCAGCTGCACTGTATCCTCTCCCTTTAATTTAGGCATTTAATAAACAGATCGCATCGTTCCTCCAGAAATGGGGAAGGTTAATAATTTCCTTGGGCGGAGGGTTCCAAGCAGCCCTGGCGGCTTTGTGTGGACCTTCAAAAGAACTTCTGCAGACAGAGTCTGTGAAACTTTTTATTACTGGTCTATTAAATTTTCACTAGGCTCCCCTGCCCTCATTAATATCATTAGCGTATAGGCCCGAGAACTTGTCCAGTATCAGACATCCCACAACCCAAGGGATGGGTCCGACGCCATAAAGCAGGTGATATGCCCCCATGAGGCATTTCTCTTGTCAACTTTCCTAACTGGCAGTGCCCTGTTGCTCTTCCGAATGCCCAGGACCCCCCACTGTGGCACCATAGTGAGGAATGAAGCCAAAGAGGCCTTCTCTCAATGCCTCAGCTCTGCTTCTACCAACACGTGTAAAATGGGGAGGCAAAATCATTTTCTCTCTCAGGGATCCCATTCCTAGCTTGTCAGGACTTCAAGGGCAATTCACACTGTGCTGAGCCAGAGAAGTTGCTGCTTAAGGAAGCAGTTAGGAGTGCAGGGTGTGGGGGTGAGACAGACTTGAATTTTGATCCTGGCTGTGTGTTCTCGGGTAAGTCACATAACCTCTCTGAGCCTCATTTTCCTTACCTGTTAAGTGTATCTACTTCACAGGAGTTCTTGTGGGGATTCAATGAGATGAGGAATGTGAAACTCTTTGCCTGGCATCTGGTACATAACAGCTATTAGACTCCTGACATATCACATCTAGAAGTGCTTTCATTTTTTACTTTTTTAAAGTTTTTTTTTAAAAGCTTTTATTTTGGGGCACCTGGGTGGCTCAGTTGGTTAAACAACTGCCTTCACCTCAGGTCATGATCCCAGAGTCTGGGGATGGAGTCCCGCATTGGGCTCCCAGCTCCATAGGGAGTGTGCTTCTCCCTCTGACCTTCTCCCCTCTCATGCCCTCTCTCACTGTCTCTCTCTCAAATAAATAAATAAAATCTTTTTTTAAAAAAGCTTTTATTTTTTTTTATTTGACAGAGAGAGAGAGAGAGTGTACGCGCACAAGCAGGAGCAACAGCAGGCAGAGGGAGAAGCAGACTCCCCTCCAAGCAGGGAGTTCAATATGGGACTCTATCCCAGGACCCTGAGAACATAACTCGAGCCAAAGGCAGACCCTTAACCTATTGAGCCACCCAGGCACCTCTGAAAGTGCTTTTAAAGAGCATTTGCTCAGGGGCACGGCCGGTGGCTCAGTGGATTAAGCCTCTGCCTTCAGCTTAGGTCATGATCTCAGGGTCCTGGGATATAGCCTCACACTGGGCTCTCTGCTCTGCTGGGAGCCTGCTTCCCCCTCTCTCTCTGCCTACCTCTCTGCCTCCTTGTGATCTCTCTCTCTCTCTCTCTGTCAAATAAATAAATAAAATCTTAAAAAAAAAAAAGAGAGCATTTGCTCAGACCCCTCATATTCTAGATGGGGGAATTCTAGAGGGAGGTTATCTAACTCATTAAAGAAAGAACCAAGATTAGAAAAGTTTTCCCGACCCTCTTCAATCCACTTGGCACTTCTCTTGCCCTAAGAAGGGCACGCCCAAAGCAGATGGGGAGGTGGCGAAGGGAGACCTGACCTGATGGGGCCCAAGTGGATGGCAAATGTCATTTGGGCTGGGGCCATGTTCAGTGGACACCAATGCCGACTAGCAAGTGAGGACTTGGGAGATTTTCCCAGCCTAGGATTATTTTCATGATTATCTACACTCAAGGCTATTCCAACAAAGCCTTGCTTGACCATCCCTATGGTGTCATTTCTCCCTAACTGGTCTTCAACAACGTCCTCCCCCAAAGGCAAACATTTCCCCTTGGCCAGCAGAGCATTCATCCTCCTTGGGCTGTGAACAAGGGGCCTCTCTCCAAGGCCTTTCAGGCCGGGTGTGGAGCAAGGGAGGAAAGGACTTCTCTCCCCAGCTCACTTTGCTGGGCGGGAAGTTCTGTGGCTTTCACCAGGACAAGTTGGGGGGTGGGGGGAGGAGCAAGGGTGCTGTGGCTCTTGTGATTGGCCATCCACGAAAGTGGTGTGTCAAAGAACAGCCAATTCCACGCGAGCTCCGGCGGCAGGCCCCGCCCCCCCGACCTCACGTGGCCCCGCCCCCCCGACCTCACGTGGCCCCTCATGAGGTTGCTACTTGCCTATTCAGAGACCGAGGAGCACTGGGAGTTCTGCCCAGCTCAGCACTTCGTTATACTGTGGAAGCAGGAAGGAACTGGCCAGTAAGTACTCAGCTCCTGGCTGAGCAACTGCTAGACTAAACAGGGCTGGGATATGCAAGCTAAGGCTCCACCCACCCCCAGGCCCTGGGGCTACAGAGCCTGGCAGTAATGGGATCCTGGGGTGGGCACTTCATTTCCTTCCCACTCCGAGCCTCTGCATCGGCTTCCAGAAACCCAGATGTGCCACGAGGCATCAGTGAATGCATCCAACCCGAATCCACTTAGCCTTCCCTCTTTCGTTTTCTGTCAGCCTCCTTCTTGTGGGGAAATGGGACCAGGAAGCAAGGTGACCTTGGGAAAGTCATCCCTCTTCTCTGGGCCTCAGTTTCCTAATCTGAAAAATGTGTGGGCTGAACATGTACACTCAAGTCTCCACAGATGCCTCCCAAGGGCAGCTCGCCATCCTAACTTCTTGATGTATCTCTCTGCTTCCACTCGTGACCCCCTTCAAACCATTACCAATGCAGCAACCAGGGGACCCCAGATCTCCTGGGGTTGAAACCCTCCCATCCCACTTCAAATAAAATTCAGATCCCTTACTGTGATGCCAAAGGCCCCCATCTAGCTGCCTGGTCTCAGCTCCTGCCTTTCCCACCCCTCACTCCCTCTGTTCCAGCCACACCAGCTTTCTTGCATGTTCCATAAACATGCCAAGCTTGTACCTACCTCAGGTCCTACCCTCCTGCCCGAGATGCTTTCCCCCAGCTTTTTGCCTGCTTAAAGTCCTGGTTCTACCTGCGGTCCTGGCTCAGGGTCACTTCCTTGGGTATAAGCCCCTCCTTGAACAGGGTTCCCCCATCCATTCCTGTGATGCTAATTCAAGTTCTGTTGCTATATACACTTTCATTTCTTTTTTTTTTCATAGCACTTCTCAGAACTATAATTATTTAATGTCTGCTTTCCCCCCTGAAATGTAAGCTCTGTGAGGGCGGGAGCCTTGTCTGTCCTGTTCACCATTTTCTTTTGGGGAACTTGTGTAGTGCCTGAAACATGGGAAGAGCTCATTAAAAATCATTGGGTGAGGGTGCCTGGGTGGCTCAGGCGGTTAAGCATCTGCCTTTGGCTCAGGTCATGATCCCAGGGTCCTGGGATGGAGTCCCACATCAGTCACATCAGTTGCTTGGGCATCAGACTCTTGATCTCATCTCAGGTCTTGATCTCAGGTTCCTGAGTTCAGGCCCCTCATTGGGCTCCATGCTGGCGTGGAGCCTACTTAAAAAAATTGGTTGGTTGAATAGTGACTAACTGACTGACTGACTGACTGACTGACTGAATGAATGAATGAATGAATAAAGGTCCTTGCCATCTCTGCAGCTCTTTAGCCTGTCACTGTGTTCCTGCCGTCTGTGGGGCTCTAGTAGTGGTGTTGACCTAGTGACGTCACTGTTAGGCAAGCCAGGAGGGCAAATCTGTGTCTGGAAGACTCAGAATGTGGTCACTCATGAAGCCTAACGCAAGACTCGCATTTTTGTTATTCATGACTCTGGTCCCCTTCATTAGTGATTCAGTGCTCCGAGGAGCTACTGGGCACCAGCTGTATACCTGGCCCTATCCTAGATGCTGCTGGTCAAGGTGGTCATCTGCCTAGACTTTGTCTGGGTTCCTTAAGAGCTTGCCTGTAAACAACCAATTCTCATGCGCGTGTCAGCGGGCCAGCCAGCCCGAGCTCAGTGCCTGGGAGGACAGAGGAAAGAGCAATTGAGCACTGATTATCCTGTGGAAATTTAGTGGGGGGAAAAGGGAGGAGGAGCAGATTGTGCAAGAGGGTAATCCGATTAGCGGTGGTGCTGGAGTCCCTTTCCTGATGGAAGGATGAATATCAGGGAAGGCCACCTATGTCATGGGGAGCACTTGGGGGAGGGTTCTCTGTCCATCAGGTGGCCGCAGGGGGAGGGCGGGGGGCTGCTTCTTGCCAGGGTGGCAGGCTCACGAACACCCGTAATCCACTTTCCACCACAGTAGCTGTCACGTTCTCAGGTCTCCGAACCACCCGGGGTCCTTCTGAAACAGGCAGAACCTCCTTCCTCCTACCGAGCCCTGTAGATTCGGACGGAGTGGGTCAGGTGTGGGGTCTGGCCATCCGCATGTTTAATAAACACCCCTCACCCACGTCATTCTGAGGCAGGCATTCCCAAAAGAACACTCGGAGGGACGCTGGTCCAGTGGACTGACAGGCGGCTGGTGCAAATGGGAACTTAGGTGGAAGTGACCCACAAGGGCATCCCAAGGATTCGGGATGCATCACTGACTGGGGGAGGGAGCGGCTTTGTAGGTGAGTAGCAGAGTCCAGGTAAGAGTGGGCGTTCTCCGTGTGAGAGAGGAGTCCTAAGCTCATGACAGGGCCCTGGTGGCCATCTATTCCCAAGTGTTCCCCTCCCCACCCCAGACCAGAGGTCTCTTGTGTGCCCAGATGGTTTCTGGGCCATAGAGAAGAAACCAGAAGGGGTTTTCCTACAGGTGCATCCGGGAACAGCAAAATCCCCAGGTCGCTCCTTGCCTCCAAACAGGCAGTGCTGGAAATAAGCATCCTGGGGGCCAGAGGACTAGCCTATGGGTAAGAGGGAATCCCAGAAGGACAGGGGATGACACTAATACACGAAGAGCTTCGTTTCTTTATTCCCCAAACATGCACTGAGGGTCAGGCACCAACTAAGTGCTGCGAGGTTTGCTGGTGCCACCATCTGCCGGGCTGTCAAGACCAGAAGCCAGAGTGTCATCCTAGACTCTTCCCTCTCTTACTTATGCCCTCCAGGCAATCTGATTCCCGGAACCTCACTGATTCCACCTCCTGCCTGTCTGTTGACTCCTGCCCTCCTCCCAGGCCTCTCTGCCTGCTGCCTCAGCGCCTGAGCTCACCGCTCCGTCCACACCTGGACTTGCCTCACTCCCATCCGTTTCTCACGCTGCGGCCAGACTGACGATGGCCTCTTATTTTTAAACAGCTTTATCATGGTATAGTTTGCGTAACACAAAACTCACCTATTTTAAGTCTACAATTCAGTGATTTTTTTAATATTCATGGAGTTGTGTAACCGTTACCACGATCCAATTTTAGAACCTTTCCATCACCCTGAAAAGGTCCCTCGTGCCCATTAGCAATCACTTCCTGTTCCCACCCCCAGCCTCTGACAACCACTAATCTACTTTCTGTCTCTATGGATTTGCCTTTTCTGGGCATTTCACAGAAATGGAATCACGCAATGTGTGGTCTCTTATGTTTGGCTTTCATCGCCTCTCTTAACACACGTGTCTGCTCGGTTAAGACCCTTGCATGCGATGGTAAATGGCTAATGGATGTGTCAGCTCACCTTTCTCTGGTCCTCATTTCACAGTATATATGTGTATCAGATTATCACACCGGGTACCTTCAATGCACACAACGTTGTATGTCAGCGTTCTCTGTCGAACCCTCTTGAAGGGGTTCTGGTCAGTCATCCACCATCCAAATATTTGTGACTGTTTCAGGTCCTTCTTGACGGACCCTGCTTTGGAACGTCCTATGGTTCCTGAAGACACACCATGGCCTTTCTTGCCTTCACGCCTGTGTACCTGTGGTTTCCCTGCCAGGAATGCCCTCTGCCTCCCCCAGAAGGAGGCATACATAACCTCTGCTATAATGTATCCAACATCCCATTTCCCAAATTCTTCTTCTAAAGATTTTATTCATTTATTTGAGAGAGAAAGAGAGCCAGGGGGAGAGGCAGAGGGAGAGGGAGAAGCCAACTCCCCGCTGAGCAGGGACACTGATGTGGGGCTCAATCCCTGGATCATGACCTGAGCGGAAGGCAGATGCTTAACCCACTGAGCCACCCAGGCGCCGCCCCACAATTTCCCAAATTCTGTTCATCCCTTCCACTCTGTAAGCACGTCACACCCCGTATGTGCTTTATTCATTGCACAACTTGCACTGCGGTGTAAGTACCCATACATACCCTAGCTAGACTGTGGGTTCCATCAGGGCATTGGAAACAGATATGCTTACGTTAGAAGCAGATCCTGGTTCAGAATGGCCACTCAATAAATGTGTGTTCAACCAAACAGAACTATGCGCGGTACAGGCCCAAAACTGCCCTTCAGGAGCTCCCAGTCTGGTGAGAGAGTAAATGAACCATTTATGGGCCAACTACATTGACTGAGGGCCCATGACCCAATGGTAGGAGGTAGAAGGGAACGAAAAGGATGAGGCATCCTGCCTCGTGGGACAGTCGAGAAGACATGCTGTCCACAGATCAGCAGGTTGTCCTATGAAACATGACACCCCCAAATGTTAGGTGGTGGGATGCTGGGATATGTCATGAGCCCAGAAGAGAGGCAAGTGACTGCTGTTGGGACACTGAGAGAAAGCATCATGGAGGAAATGGAGGGCAGGTAAGGATTGGAACAGAGGTGGAAAATGTAAATCCCATTTTGGATTTTTTGTTTTGTTTGTTTTTTTAAGTAGGCTCTCCATGCTCAGTTCATGGCCCTGAGATCAAGACCTGAGCTGAGATCGAGAGTCAGAAGCTAAACCGACTGAGCCACCCAGGCGCCCCTAGGAATAGCATTACTGGATGGCAGTGAGAGAATGGCCTGGCAACATCTTTTTTTTTTTTTTTAAGATTTTATTTATTTATTTGACAGAGATCACAAGTAGGCAGAGAGAGAGAGAGAGGAGGAAGCAGGCTCCCTGCTGAGCAGAGAGCCCGATGTGGGGCTCGATCCCAGGACTCTGGGATCATGACCCGAGCCGAAGGCAGAGGCTTTAACCCACTGAGCCACCCAGGCGCCCCTGGCCTGGCAACATCTTGGGGCAGAGGGGTGGATGGTTTGGAAGAGGGAGGCCCGGGGATGGGGGAACAAAGGACGTAGGAGATGGTAAGGACCTGAAGTACAGCTATTATCAGGAAGAATGGCCACACAGCTGGAGTAGCATTTTTAGATTTAGCAAACAAAAATTCAGGGCACAGTGCAAGAGACATACATAAACTAAACTATTACTTGTTGGATATCTGAAGTTTGCATTTAGCTGGGCATCCCTGCATTTTCTCTGCTATCCGTACCCTGGTGGAGAACAAGTTCGAGCCCAACCACGAAGGCCTTGAATGCCGTGCCAAAATGTTTACCCTCTGCCCTGAGAGTTGATGAGGAGCCACTGAAGGGGTTTAACTTGAGGACTGACATAATCACTTATGCCTTTTAGAAAGATGGCTCAGGTTGTGGTAAGGAGAGTGGACGGTGGTGGGCGGGCAGGGGTTGGGGCAGCTAGAGACTGTGACAGCAATTCAGGGGACAGAGGATCAAGGCTTGAGTCAGGGTAGAGGTGGTGAGCATAGAGAAGAGGGTAGAGTCCGGAAGCAACCCAGCTCCAATCAGATGATGCTACATTAATTCTAAGTACACATGGAGAGGTAAGGCACAGGGGTTGCAACCAAAACATCCAGGGCCAGTGGAGAAGCAGCCTCCAAGTGGGGGGCAGGGCAGAGCATCCTGTGATCTCTCCCACTGCCACCCAAGGCAAGAAAGTAGGGATGTGCTGGTGAAGCTTAGTTGGAGAGCTTGATCAGCTGCCATGGGAGAGAGCCCTCCCAGTCTCTCCCTGGCTGGTGAGTCCTGTACACTTCCCTTTCCCCTTGGGCTCCGGCACCGGTCCAGAGCACACAGTGTTCTCCCAAACAGATGCATGCATTCTGCTCTGGGTGATTCACTGTCCCTGGCTAGAGGGGCCTGACTGCTGGGGCAGGGACCAGGCAACCCCTAAGAACATTCCAAATGGCCCCCTGTGCAAACTCTCACAGAAAAGTTCACACGGGGGGCTAACAACAGGTGTCTAAACAGTGCTGTCTTTTCTGGGGCGACTTTTGGCACAGCTGATGAAAGAGATACCCCACCTTAGCTCTCCTGGCCAGAACATCTAGAACACTCTCCTAGCTCAAGCCTAGTGCTCCTTGGGGATTCAAGAGTGGAGAAGGCAGAGCCTGCTTCTGTGTGCTGATTCGTTCCCCTCTAACCCAGACACTTGTGCCAACAGCAAGTCCCACCCCTATCCCATGAGCCTCATGGCTGCACGTGGATGTGCACGTGGCTCAAGCGGGGACCAGAGGCTGACAGCAGGGAAAGGCTTTTTGCCACAGGCTGCAGAGTTGGGCACAGAGGATGGGGTGAGAATTTTCCCGAGATCCCTGCTGTCTTTCCCAGGTTTTGCGGAATGCAGTGGTCCCTTTGGGTGGAGTTGCCAGAACCTTCCTTGGTAACATCTGAGGCCTTCATGCTGTCCATGGGGAGGCTGCCTAGCTAAGGGCAGTGGCTCCAAACTCTGATGGAGCTGAGTGCTTGGCCTCACTCCCCCTTACTCGCTGTGGACCTTGGACAAGTGACTTGAGTTCTCTGAGCCTGAATTTCCATTCCCAGTGAGTAAAATGGTGGTAATTAGGGCACTTAAGAGAGCTAAATGAGATTATCTATGTAAAGCATTTAGCCTTGTGTCTGGCAGTTAGAAACCATTCAATACATGTTAACTTGTATAATTATGCCCCTTTGATTACTCGCCCTCTCACAGTTCTCCCTGGCCCCTCATCAGATTCTTTTCCCCAAGGTCACAGCTCAGGACCATCCCCTTCAGGCCACCATTGCCTGGTGAAAACTACCCCCTGCCCCACCAACCAAGGATCCTTCTCTGAGGAACTCAGCCCTTGCTCCACAGATGGTGGTTCTCCCAGGGCCTCTCATCCTAATTCAGAGCCACTTGCCCTCTATACCTCAGCCTTTTATCTCCTGTGTCATTGTTGAAGGAGCCAGAGCCAGAGGGCAAAGGGCAGGGGCAGAGAGCAGGCTGTCTAGGCCTGGTGGGGCAGAGGAGATGCTGAGAATCTGTCCTGTCAGTGCTTTTTCTGTGTGGGGAGGCAGGCACCGCCAAGGGACTGAGCTTTCTGAGAATATCCAGCTCGGCTCAGTCCAAAGCTGGCCTGCCCTGGGGCCACAGCCACAGCCCGCCCCCAGCAGGTTCTCTGATCTCTTGGGTAGAAGGAAGGCACAGGAGCCTCAAAGAGCTCAAAAGATCACCTCCTACACGGTCTTGCCTGCGGCCCTTCAGCCCAGCTCAGGGCTGTCATCCTCCATGCTCTCTTGCAGGCACCCATGTGCCCCAATTCACACCATATGCAGAAAAGGCAAGGGGACCAAGCCAGTCTTGAAAGGAGAAAGGGCCCCGGAGAGCCGAGCAGCGAGGTGTTTGTTCTCCAAACTACAAGAGGCCCCCAAAGGCTCTTAGGCGCCCTGGAGCCTCCAAGGAATTATCAAGAGCGAGTGAGAAAGTGTCCACAGTGCTAGATCAATTAGGAGAGCCGCAGCAATCAATCAAGAGAGCCTTTAACACCAGCTTTCCCCCAGCTTTTACTGCACCTTCTAGGTAGAATCTCATTAAACCCTCTCCAATCTCTAGGGAAAAAAAAAAAAAAAGAGGCAAGCAAGCCCTTGAGGAAAAAAAGGACACGAATAGGCACATTCAAGCCGACTGCAGAAAGCAAGTAAGTAGCGGGGGTGGGGGGCGGCGGGGAGGGGGAATAGAGAAGTTATACTTAAAACATCTGGGAAGTGGTATCAGTCCTGTAAAAGCAAGGCTGGCTGGGGGGAGCTTTCCAGTGGCCTTGCCCAGCTGTCCTCCTCCCACTTAGAACGAAATGTTCTGTCTTTCTGCGGTTATAACCTCTTTTCACTTGGAACGACTTGCACACGTCTGGACCTTGCTCCGGGCGGCCGCTCAGCGCGGCTCGCACGCCAGCGCGGATTACCCAGGGAGCCCCGGGGGAAGGGCTCCGCCCCGCGCCCGCCCACCTTCTGCCCCGCCCCCGCCCCGATCCTCCGCCCACTGCTGGGGGAGGGCGGCCGCCGCGGGCTCTCAGGCTACTCTCCAGCCCTGGCAGTGCGGCCGCGCGCGCCTCTGCTCACCCTCCCCTACGAGCACATGTCTTCCCACGCGCTGCTGCCGGGGGAAGCGGGGAGCGGACGGGCATGTGGGCTGCCATGCGGCCGCCAGACAAGGGCGTGGCGGGGAGGCCAGCCCTGGCGGCGGCGGCTGCTGGGCAGTTCTACCTGGGTTCCCGGGGAGTCCCGGCTTGCTTACCAGAGGCCCCTGGGAGGATTAGAGTTCTTTAGATTTTCCAAAAGCCTCCGACAAATGCCCTCACCCTAGTTCGCCCCGGGAAATAGAACCACAGCCACCGGCTGGGGACCTGGGGTGGGGGGCGGAGGAGGCTTCCGAAACCCAGAGCTCTGATAGGGATTGAGTCCGGGGGTGGGGGGCGGTTCGGAGCCGAGCCCCGGTCAGACGCCACCGGCGCACCCAGTCAGCTAACAGGAAAGGGGAAAGTGGCCGGGGTGTAAGACAGCTGATTCTCAGATTTGGCTGCCAAGTAGAGTCACCGGGGAACTGCAAAAATTCTGTTGCCCAGGGCCTCATCCCGTATTCATATTATCAGAATCGGGGGTAGGGGTGGGGCTGGGATCCAGACAAGGGTAGTTTTTAAAACGCCCCGGGTGGTTCCAGTGTGCAGCAGAGGTTGCGAACCAGCGGTTGCACGGGTGACACAGAGCTGGTCCCAGGACCAGCAAGAGTGGCGCGAACCCGGGTGCCTGTTAGAAATGCAGACTCTCCAGCCCCACCTCAGCCCTAGGGAATCAGTATCTCCATTTTTAAAGGAACAGCTTTCTTAAGATGCAATTCACACAGCTCAGAATTCACCCTCTTGAAGCGTACGACTCCGTGGTTTTTACAATTTTGTGCAATTCCCACCTCTATCTCCCTGGTTGCATTTCCATCACCCCCAAAAGAAACCCCATGCTCATTAGCAGTATGAGTCTGCATTCCCTCCTCCATCCAGCCATGGGCAACCACTATTTCTATCTCCCCAGATTTGCCCACTCTGGATATTAGGATCTGCCTTGGAACAGATTTCTTCAGCACCTGACAGTTCGAGGAGCGCCAGTGTTAGAGACCTTCTAAGAGAAGCAGCCTTCACTCCCCTCCCACACTTGTTGTCATCCAGACCTGTGGGTCCAGAGTTGCTAGATTTTTCTTTTTCAAGAAACGCCCAGAACTCTGGGTTTTTATGTGAAATCTTGCACTTTTAAAAAAGGTTGGCAACTAATTCAGAATTTTGGAAAACACTGTTAGGGCCAAACAAATTCTGTCTGAGGGCTAGATTCAGCCTGTCGGCTGCCACTTTCGCCACTTCTCATGGTCACCAGGTTCTTACCCACCCCCACCTAAATCCTTCCTACTCCAGCCACAGTCCATTTCACCTTGTTCCATTTTCCATGGAGCAACCATTTAGTGGCCTCATAAAATCTTCTCACATAAGTCTTACCTTTCTGCAAACGGACAACTACGCATTTATTGGGGGCCTACTATGTGTTTGGTGCTTTACACTTCTGGAATCATTTAAATCTTCACAACAGTCTTTTTTATTTTTTAAGTAGGCTCCACGCCCAGCACAGAGCCCAACACGGGGCTCGAACTCACGACACTGAGATCAAGACCCAAGCTGAGATCAGGAGTCAGCCGCCTAACTGACTAAGCCACCCAGGTGCCCCCTTCACAACAGTCTTTATGGCAGATGTTATTATCCTGGTTTTAAAGACCAGGAAACTAGAGCTCAGAGAGGTTATGTAGCTTTCCTGATGCTGCAGCTGTCATGCAGGGTCCAGCTGCTGGGCGTTGGTACCTGAGCTGTGTCTACCTCCTCCTGCTGCCTCTGCTTTCCCAACATTGGCCCCCATTTTTCCTCTCTTTCTTCCTCTTCTGAATCTTCTCCATTAGTCCCCAATCCTGGACACAGCTCTCTGAGGACGACTAGATTAAAGAGAGCACAGTTTCAGTGAGCCTAGGACCTTGGTCTGCTGGGGAGAGTCTCAGCTGCAAATACTCAGGCTTGTTTCCCCATGAGTACACTCATTCTTGTCAGATTGGTGCCCTGATCTTTGGTTTGGAAAATGTGGCCAACATAAGTGAGCCATGCTCTATTTTGAGGCTGATTCATATTCAACTTGTGGTCAACTCCCTCCTTGACTTGGTGTTTGTCTTGTTTATTTGTGTTGCCCTAAATTATGCTGTTAGGTTTTGTCACTAACAGCCCCCTTGCACTTGTCACCCGTGAATTTCATCCTGATTTCGCAGGAGCTTCTTCCCCCAACCCGTCTGACTGGAAGTCCTTCCCTGGCCTGCTGTAGGTTTGGCCCCCTCCCAATTTTTCATTTACAAGTCACTCCAAATGTCCCATCGGCCTCGCTCCCTTCACTGCTCTGAAAGTCCTAGGTAGGCCTTCTGCAGGGGCCGGGGGGAATGGTGCACACAGATCGGGGGAGGCAGAATCCACCCCCAAAATTGGTTGAGGGGGGAGGGTAGGAGGGTCCCGCTCATGGTGGCCTTAGGCCAGAAGCTCTAGCCTATGTCAGCTCCAGACCTAATCTGGCACCAGGACTGGGGGAGGGGCAGGGATCCCTGGACCTCTCTTCAGATCAGAGATGCCCTGGGTCCTGGGAGCCCCTCTGGCAACAGTCAATCCTGGCCCCTTGGGACATCCCATTGTCTTGAGTGCAGTGGAACCCCAGGCCAGTTGCTAGGCACAGGGTGCACTCAAACAATGTAGTGTGACAATTCCCCAGCCGCCCCAGGGGCCTCCCCCGGCCACAAGGGTGTGGTTTGCAGTCTGGGTACATTCTGTACCCTCAGTCCGGGGGCGGGTTTGTGGTTCCTGGTGCTGCAAAGCAGGGCCCGCCCAGGCCTTTCCTCTCCAGCTACAAAAACAAAGCTTAGACCATAAGAGGGGAGGAATTGAAACAGAGGCCGGCACTGTATAGCTGGTCCGGTAGATGCCGGGGAGGACCTGCCCCCTGCCCCTTCCCTGAAGGAGTCCCACGCATGGAAGGCCAACTACCACTGGTTCCTTGCTTCCCTCCACATATGCCTCACTGAATGGCTGCCTGAGATACTGAACAGCAGTCTGGGGGGTCGGGGGGGGGGGTGCAGGACAGAGCTCTCTTGGCCTGGCTGCCACTGCCTTCCCCAGGGACCCCAAACCATGGCTTTCTTTTCTCTGGCAAGGTTCCGCGTCTCCACATTCCTCTGACTGCTGAGGGTCCCGGGTCTTTGGTAGTATCATCATGATTACTATTACTATAATTATCAGCTAGCACCACTCACAGGCCTGTGTGGTCCTGGTGCTTTCAAAATCCTCCAAGTAATTAATCATCGCAGCCCTTGTATGAGAGAATAGGAGCTGATACCTCTTCCCCACTCACTGTGCAAGCACTCCACACATCTCATTTAATCCCCAGGGTGCGATGCCTGGGTGGCTCAGTCGGTGAGCGTCTGCCTTTGGCTCAGATCATGATCTCAGGGTCTTGAGATCCAGTCCCCCATTGGGCTCCCTGCTCAGTGAGGAGTCTGCTTTTCCTTCTGGATCTGCTTGCCGTTCCCCCGCTGCCCCCCCACCCTTGTGCTCTCTCTCCTCTCTATGACAAATAAATAAACGAAGTCTTTAAAAAAATATCCCTATATTAAGTCCCCTTGCTATTGTTAATCACATTTTAAAGATAAGGGAACCGAGGCCCAGAGAGGTCCAATACTGCGTCCAAAAGTAGAATGGGGATTGGAGCGCAAGCCTGCGGGGCTCTGGAGTCCCCTGATCCTTCCTCCAGCCTGAGCTGCCTCTTCCCCTGCCCCCGACGGACAATTCTGAAGACTGGATAAGAAGCACCTCTTACGTGTCTCTCCACTGGAGAATCAACTAGCTCTAGGTCCCCAGAGCGGGGGGAGTGTTCCCTGGAGAAGCTGAGCGAGGCAGGTGTGACCTTTGCTCAGTCTTAGGGATTCCCCAGGACTACCTGGGAGTCAGGCCACACCCACCTCCTGCTTCTGCTGGTGGAGTAGGCTCTGGAGTAGGGGAGAGAGAGAGAGAGAGAGAGAGAGAGAGAGTGTGTGTGTGTGCGCGCGCGCGCACACACACGCAGATGGGAGTTGGGGGTGGGGCGGGACGGGAGCGGGGGTGGGGGTGGGGAAGGAGGTGACTGAGGAAACTCACCATCCCAGAGCTCTCTGGCTCCCTCTTCAGGCAATGCGCGCTCACTGCCGCTCCTCTCGGGGTGACCAGTTTCTGCCACCCTGAGGCTCTCTGTTCAGGGATCTCAAAACCCACCACCCTTCCCTGTGAGCTGCAAGTTCTGTGGACCAGGCCACTGCCGAGTCTGTTTTCATTTTATTATTCTATTTTTTTTTTTACCTTCTTATCTGTTTTCAAGCGTACAGCTCAGTGGTGGGAAGTACATAGGCATTCCTGTGCGGCTATTGGCACTGTCCGTCTCTAGAACTTGTCCTTCATCCAAAACTGAGACTCTGTACCCAGTAAACAGGGACTCCCCATTCCTTCCTGCCCTCAGCGCCTGGTAAGCACTGTGTTACTTTCTGTCTCTAGGAATTTGACTCTTCTCGGTACTTCACGTACATGGAATCTTCCAGTATTCGTCCTTTTTGTCTGGCTTCTTCCACCCAGTGTAATGTCATCAGAGTTCAACCATGTTGTGGCATTCTATTTATTTATATGGGCTACCCCATCTCCCTACCCACCTCCCTTTCCGTAACTCTCAGTTTGTTTCCCAGAGTCAACAGTCTCTCATGGTTTGTCTCCCTCTCTGAATTCTCAGAATTCCATTCTTTTTTAAGGCTGGGTGAAACTCCACTTTATGTGTCCACCACATTTTGTTTATCCATTCATTCTTTGAGAGACATTTGGATTTCCACCTTTTCGGGCGTTGTGAATAATGCGGTGAACATGGGTGTGTATAAGAATCTGTCTCAGTGCACGGGTCAGCACCTCTAGGGAAAGTCCTTCACTTGCCCCAACTCTGTGGCCAACGGTCCCCAGCACCAATTCTGACGAACCTCTCCGGGCTTTATTTCCTATTTCTGCCATGTGTAGTTATGGTCATCTTCTCCCTCCTTGAGGGCATTGTGTGAGTCTCTGGCGACCATCTTTGTCAGCTTCCCAAGGAACGGGACCACAGCTGCAATTGCCTTTGTACAACTAATGGGGGGCAGTGTCGTGCAGTGGTTAAAGGCATGGGCTCTGAAACAAGACTGAATCCTGGCTTGCTCCTGTTAACCTCACGCAATCTACTTGGCCTTACCATGCCTCAGTCTCTCCATCTGCAAAACTGGAGTGGTGATAGTGGTATCCATCTCAAGAGATTATGAGGAACTAAATGATACCATATACAGGGACGCCTGGGTGGCTCAAGTTGGTTAACCATCCGACTCTTGATTGTAACTGATCAGCTCAGTTACACTCTCAGAGTCACGGGATCAAGCCCTGCTCAGCGCAGAGTCTGTTTGTCCCTCTCCCTCTACTCCTCCCCCTGCCTGTGTTCTTTCTCTCTCTCTCAAATAAATTAAATCCTTAAAAAAAAATAAATGATACCCTATACAGAAAATCATCAGTACAATCCCTGATACACAGTAAATGCTAAATAAATAGGAGCTGTTACTTTTAAGTCCCCTTTCTCCCCATCACGACCTTTTCATAAACAAAACAAAACAAAACATCAAGGAGCTTAGTGGGAGCCATCTCAGTCTGTTTTCCAGGGAGGGCTGGTTGTTGAACTTACAGACTTCCCGCTCCACCATCGCCCGCCCTTTCCCTGTGTTGATAGTCAGCTCCGGCTGGCTTCCCTCCACTGGTGTGAAATGCTTTTGTGAAGTTAGTGTAAATAATACAGAGACTATAGAAATTGTTCCCTTCACTCCAGCAGCCCAGCACATTGTAGCCATTGTGCGCTCGATAACCTGGAGTTCCTGTGAGGCCCCCACTCAGGCCAGATATGGCTCAGGAAAGCTGCCAACTGCAGCTGGCTTTCAGAAACCACTTTCCCCCCTCTGGAACCTATGACAGAGGGGACACATTGTTTATGGTTTCCAGGCTAGGAGAGAAGAAATGAAGCCACCAGGCTCAGTTTATTTCGTGCTTATCAGTAAAGATAGCCCTATCTAGTGAGTCTCGTTGCTTAAAGCGACATATTAATAGGGTCTATTAATAGAGTCCAAACCATCACTTGAGTCTACCCGGCCATTCTCCAAACATTGATTGGGCACCTGTTACAAGCCAGGCACTGTGGCATCCAGAGATAAGCAGAGTTGAGATCCCTGCCCTTGAGGCCCCCAGGCCAAGAGCCTGCAACTCTCAGACTGCTCTGACAGAGTTTGAAGAAGGACCCCTGCTACGGCCTCCTGGAGGAGTCGGGCCAGACTTCACAGAGGCACTGCTGACTTTTGCATTGACTCTTGGAAAGTGAGTTTGTCCGACTGAGAGGCAGGGCCCAGAGGCTAACACGTTCCCCCAGGGGACATGACATCTGTGCTCCGAGGGCTGAAACTGCTGCGGGGGCCGAAGGACAGGCTGCCGGTGGGCTGTGGCCAAGCATAGAGACCAAGGTAGGGCCGTCAGACCTGAGACAGACAGGGAGCAGGGCCCACAGCACAGAGAGGTACTGTCTTATTGCTGGTGTTTTCTCTGTGCTGTAAGAGTGTGTACTTGATCCTGCAGGTTTTCCAGCTGTGTTTCCTGGTGTACTAAAGTTCCACAGAGTGGCCTCTGTGGGGCTAAGCGAGTGGCTGCTGGTGGGGAGAAGGGAGGAAGGGGGAGAGGGATGCCGGTTGGACAGAGCTGTAGGAGCTCTGCTCTCTCCAACTTGAGTCGCTCCACATTGACTTGGGTTATAAAGTTTGGTTTGGGGGCGCTTGGGTGGCTCAGTCAGTTAAGTGGTTGACTTTGGCTCAGGTCATGATCCCAGAGTCCTGGGATCGGGTGGTGTGTCAGGCTCCTTACTCACAGGGAGCCGGCTTCTCCCTCTGCCCACTGCTCCCCCTGCTTTTGGTCTCTCTCTCTCTCTCTCTGACAAATAAATAAAATTTTAAAAAAATTTTAAAAAGTTTGGTCCGTTGGTTTCAAAAATGATTTTTAAAGTGCCACTTATTTATTTATTTTTAATTTTTTAAAAGAGTGGGGAGGGGAAGGGCAGAGGGAGAGACAGCATCTTTTTTAAAAGATTTTATTTATTTATTTGAAGACAGAGATCACAAGTAGGCAGAGAGGCAGGCAGAGAGAGAGAGACAGGGAAGCAGGCTCCCTACTGAGCAGAGAACCCAATGCGGGGCTCGATTCCAGGACCCTGGAATCATGACCCGAGCTGAAGACAGAGGCTTTAACCCACTGAGCCTCCCAGGCATCATAAGCAGGCTCCAACCCCAATGTGGAGCTCGATGCACAGCTTGACATCATGACCCTGAGATCATGACTCGAGCCAAAATGAAGAGTCAGATGCTTAATGGACTGAGCCACCCGGGTGCCCCAAAGTGCCACTGTTTTTTAAAAAAATACCATCTACACAGAACTTTGTAAACTACTGCTGTGGATAGAATGGGCAGATATCAAAAGATTTGGAGTAGAAGAGCTGATCTATTTGATTTATCATATATATCTGTATTTGATATACCACATATATTTATCACATATATAAGCCCTGAGCACTCCCAATATTTTGAGATCACAAAGATGAGAAGGACCGTGCAAAGCAGACTGAGAAGGAGCAACCTGTGAAGTAGGAAAAAACAAGAAAGTGTGCAGGAGTCCCAAAAAAGATGTAAGAAAGATCACTTCAAGGAGTGAGTGATCAAGGTGACAATCGGTGTTGAGAGGCCTAGCAGGTCAAGGACAGATAATTGACCATTGGCGTTGGTAACTCAGAGGGAACCAGGGACCTGGACAAGAACAATTTTGGTAAGTTGCCGGTGGGCCTCACAGTCAGCTGGGCCGGGGGCCACCCTCTCCCAATAGCACACCAGGCCAGCAGCTGTTGTGACAGGGGCTTGCAGCCCACCAGGCCAAGGGCTGGTGCTGCCCACCAGTGTACTTAAAGCAATCACAGCCCCACCACCAAAGGATAGTGAATTCAGTGCACAGAGGGGATACCCTTGCAACAGCTGCCTCTGGTGGTCAGGGGAGTATTGTGCTTCTGGGCCTCAAAAGGACATCTCCTATGTCTAAGGCTACCCCCTTCAAGACTAGGAGACCTAGCTGAACTACCTAATACATAGAAACAAACACAGAGAGTTAGGTAGAATGAGAAGACAGCTGAACATGTTCCAAATGAAATAACAAGACAAAACATCAGGCAATGAACTAAACGAAACAGAGATAAGCAATCAATCTATCTGATTGAGAGTTCAAAGTAATGGTCATAAAGATGATTGCGGAACTCAGGAGAAGAATGCGTGAACACAGAGAGCACTTCAATCAAGAGAGTAGTGAACAGAGCTAAAGAATACAATGACCAAAATGAAAAAAATATATACACTAGGGGGAATAAATAGCAGATTATATGATACAGATGAATGGATCAGCAATCTGGAACACAGGGTGGTGGAGATCACCTGAACTGAAGAGCAAACAGAAAAAAGAATGTTTATATGAGGCTAGTTTAAGGGACCTCTGGGACAACATCAAGCATATTAGCATATTAGCACTTGCATTGAAGGGGTCCCAGAAGGAGAAGAGACAGAGAAAGGGTGCAGAAAACTGATTTGAAGAAGTAACTTCTGAAAACTTCCCTAACCTGGAGGAGAAAACACACATCCAGGTCCGGCAATCACAGAGAGTGCCAAACAAGACAAACCCAAAGAGATCTACACAATAACATATTATAATTAAAATGTCAAAAATTAAAGATAAAGAGGGAATCTTAAAATCCGAGAGAGAAAAGTAATTATTTACACATGAGGGAGACCCATAAAACATTCAGCAGATTTGTCAGCAGAAATTTTGCAGGCTGGAAGAAAGTAGCATGATATAATCAAAGTGCTGAAAAGAAGAAACTTACAACCAAGAATATTTTACCTGGCAAGGTAATCATTCACAATTAAAAGAAAGATAGTTTCCCAGACAGGCAAAAGCTAAAGGAGTTCATCACCACTAAACTGGCTTTATAAAAAATATTAAAGAGACTTCTTTAACTAGAAAAGAAAAGGCCAAAGCCAGAAATAGGAAAATATATCAAAGGAAAAAATCTCACGGGTAAAGGTGAATATATAGTAAAGGTAGTAGACCAAGCACTTATAAAGTTAATCTGAAGGTTAAAAGACAAAAGTTTTTAAAATCAACCATGTCTACAATAACTTGTTAAAGGATACACACACCTACAAAAAAAGATGTAAAATATGACATCAAAAGCATCAAATGTGCGGAAGGGGAGTAAAAGTTTAGTGCTTTTAGAATGTGCTCACACTTAGGGGCACCTGGGTGGCTCAGCCGGTTAAATGTCTGCCTTTGGCTTAGGTGACAATCTCAAGGTCCTGGAATGGAGCCCCAAATCCTGAGTCCCTCTTTGGGATCCCCGCTCAGCAGGGAGTGGGCTTTTCCCTCTCCTTCTGTCCCCACCCCCGATCATGCTCTCTCTCTCTCACTCACTCCCTCTCTCAAATAAAAATAAATAAATCTTGGGGCACCTGGGTGGCTCAGTGGATTAAGCCTCTGCTTTCGGCTCAGATCATGGTCTCAGGGTCCTGGGATAGAGCCCCGCATCGGGCTCTCTGCAGAGAGCCTGCTTCCCCCTCTCCCTCTGCTTGCCTTTCTGCCTACTTGTGATCTCTCTTTCTCTGTCAAATAAATAAATAAAATCCTTTAAAATTAAAAAAAAATCTTTAAAAAAGGAGTGTTCAAACTTAAGTGACAACCAACTTTAAATAGACACACACACACACATATATAGATAGATAGATATGTCTATCTACATATGTATGTTGCTATATATGAACTTCACGATAACCACACGCCAACAACCTATAAATAGATACACAAGAAATAAAGGGAAAGGGATCCAAACATAACACTAAAGAAAGTCATCAAATTTCAAGGGAAGAGAGCAAGAAAAGCACTCCAAAAACCACCAGAAAACAGTTAACAAAATGGCAATAATTATTTAAAATGTAAATGGACTAACTGCTCCAGTCAAAAGACATAGGGTGACTGAATGGATTAAAAACCAAACAAACACATAAGATCCATTTATATGCTGCTTACAAGAGATTCACTTCAAATCTAAGACATGCACAAACTGAAAGTGAATGGATGGAAAAAGATACTCCATGCAAACGGCCACGGAATGGTGGGGTAGTGTTACTTGTAACTGACCAGAATGACTTTAAATCACAGTGGTGACAAGAGACGAAGAAGGGCATTACATAATGATAAAGGGATCAATCCCACAAGAAGATAGAACGCTTGTAGATATTTATATACCCAACGTAAGAGCACCTAAATATGTAAAACCAATATTAATAGACATAAAGGGAGAAATGGACAGTAATACAGGAAAAGCAGGGGCCTTTAATACTCCCACTTACATCAATAGATAGATCACTGAGACAGAAAATGAATAAGGAAACATTCCCTTAAACAATATATTAGAGCAGATGGACTTAATAGATATATGCAGAATATTTCATTTAAAAACAGCAGAGGACATATGATTTCACGCATATGTGGAATTTAAGAAACAAAACCTATGAACAAAGGAAAAAAGAGACAAACTAAGAAACAGATTTTTTTCTTTTTCCTTTTTTTGAATTTTATTTTATTTTTTTTCAGTGTTCCAAAATCCATTGTTTGAACAGATTCTTAACTCTAGAGAACAAACTGATGGTTACCGGAGGGGAGGTAGGTGGAGGGATGGGTGAAAAAGGTGATGGGGATTAAGGAGGGCACTTTTTTTTTTTTTAAAGATTTTGTTTATTTATTTGACAGAGAGACACACACAGAGAGAGACGGCACAAGCAGGAGGAGTGGCAGAGGGAGACAGAGAAGCAGACTCCCCACTGAGCAGGGAGGCTGATGTGGGGTTCGATTCCAGGACCCTTGGATCATGACCTGAGCCAAAGGCAGATGCTTAACTGACTGTTTTTTTCCAACCTGGAAAAAAACAAAATCGGAGACTAAACAATATGCTTCTAAATAACCAATGAGCCAATGAAGAAATTAAAGAGGAAATGAAGAGTGCCTAGGGACCTCTGACTGTTCGTTTTGGCTCAGGTCCTGGGATCAAGTTCTGCTTCCGGCTCCAAGCTCAGCAGGGAGTCTGCTTGGGCTTCTCTCTCTCCTCTCCCTCTGCCCCTCCCCCATCCACTCTCTTCCTCTCTCAAATAAATAAATAAACCTTAAAAAAGAGTTTGACAAAAGCCAACATCCCCTCATGATAACAACCCTCAAGAAAGTGGGTATACAAGGGAACATACATCAACATAATAAAGACATTGTCTGAGAAACCCACAGCTAACATCATACTCGATGATGAAAAAGCTCAAAGCTTTTTTTCTACAATTAGGAACAAGACAAGGATGCCCATCCTTGCCATTTTTATTCACCATAGTATTGGAAGTCCTAGCCACAGCAAGAAGGCAAGGAAAAGATATAAAAGACGTCCACATTGGTAAAGAACAAGTCAAACTTTCACTATTTACAGGCGATATGACACTGTATATAGCAAAACTAAGATTCTGCCAAAAAACTATTAGACCTGATGAATGAATTCAGTAAGGACAAAATCAATATACAGAAATCCCTTGCATTCCTATACGCTAATAATGAAGAAGCAGAAGGAGAAATTAAGAAAACAATTCCGTTTACAATTGCGTCAAAAAGAATAAAATACCCAAGAATAAATTTAACCAACGAGGTGAAAGACCTGTCTTTTGAAAACTGTGACATGTTGATGAAAGAAATTGAAGACGACAAAATAAATGGGAAGATACAACATGCTCATGGATTGGAAAAATGAATCCTGTTAAAATGCCCGTCCTGCTCAAAGCAATCTATAGATTCAATGCAATCCTTATCAAAATACCAATGCCATTCTTTCTAGGACTAGAACAAATAATCTTAAAACTTGTATGAAACCACAAAGACCCTGAACAGCCAAAGCAAGCTTGAGGAAAAAAAACAGAAAGAAAAACAAAAACAAAACAACAACAACAAAAAGACAAAAAAACAAAGCTGGAGGTACACGCTCTCAGATTTCAAACTATACTACAAAGCCATAGTGATCAAAGTAGTATGTATGGTACTGGCACAAAAACAGACACATAGATCAATGGAACAGAATAGAAAACACAGACATAAACCCACACTTACAGGGTCAATTAATCTATGATGAAAGGGACAAGACTTATACACAAGGGGGAAAATAGAGTCTTCTCAATAAATGGTGTTGGGAACACTGGACAGCTACACGCAAAAGAATGAAACTGGACCACTTTCTTACACCATATGTAAAAATAAACTCAAAATAGATTAAAGACCTAGATGTGAGACATGAAATTGTAAAAATCCTAGGAGAAAACATAGGCAGTAAGATCTTTGATGTTGGTTACAGTGATATTTTTTGAATCTGTCTCCTCAGGCAAGAACAAGACAAGCAAAAATAAATGAGACTGAATGGAACTAAAAAGCTTTTGTGGGGCACCTGGGTGGCTCAGTCAGCTAAGTGTCTGACTTCAGCTCAAGTCATGATCTCAGGGTCCTGGGATTGAGCTCTGCTTCTTGGCTCTGTGCTTACTGGGGAGTGTCACCTTCTACCTCTGCCCCTCCCCTCTCTCAAATAAAAAAATAAAATCTGTAAAAAAAAATATATGGCGCCTGGGTGGCTTTGTTGGTCCAGCAACTGCCTTTGGCTCAGATCACGGTCCTAGAGTCCCGGAATCGAATCCCGTGCCCGGCTCCCTGCTCAGCAGGGAGTCTGCTTCTCCCTTTGACCTGCCCCCTCTTGTGCTCTCTCTGTCTCATTCTCAAATAAATAAATAAAATCTTTAGAAATAAATAAATAAATAAATAAATAAAAAGCTTTTGCATAGTGAAGGAAACCATCAACAAAATGAGAAAACAACATACTGAATGGGAGAGTATATTTGCAAATAATATATTTGACAAGGGTTTAACACCCGAAATGTATAAAGAACTCCTACAACTAATATAAAAAAAAACAACAACAAAGTCCAATTAAAAAATGGACAGAGTGGGATGCCTCGGTGGCTCAGTGACTTGAATGAACAGGACTTGAACAGACATTTTTCCAAAGACGACATCCAGATGGCCAACAAACACATGAAAAGATGCTCAATATCACTCATCAGTAGGAAAATGCCAATCAAAACCATGAACTATCACTTCATACATTGAAATGACTATTATCAAAAAGACAAGAAATCACAAATGTTGGCCAGGATGTGGAAACAAGAGAACTCTTAAACAGCGTTGGTGGGGATGTAAATTGGTGCAGCTATAACAGAAAATAATATGAAGATTCCTCCAAAAATTAGAAGTAGAAGTACCATAAGATTTGACAATTCCACTTTAGGTGTTTATCTCAAGAAAACAAAAACACGAATTCAGAAACATGTGTGCATTCTTATGTTCAGCACAGCTATTTACAATAGCCAAGATATGGAAGCAACCGAAATGTCCATCGACAGATAAAAGGATGAAGAGGTTGTGGTAAATAAATTCAATGGAATATTACTCGACCATAAAAAAATGAAATCTTGATCTCTGCCACAACACGGATAGACCTGGAGGTTATTATGCTAAGTGATATAAACCAGACAGGAAAAGACAAATACCACAGGATTTCAGTTATATGTGGAATCTAAAAAACAAAACAAATTGAACAAACAAAACAGATGTAGATACAAAGAACAAACTGGAGGTTGCCAGAGAAGAAGAGGGTGGAGAGAGAGGTGAAAACTAGGAACTAAAACTGTATGTCGGGGTGCCTGGGTGGCTCAGTCATTAAGTGTCAGCCTTCAGCTCAAGTCATGATCCCAGGGTCCTGGGATCGAGCCCGAATCAGGCACCCTGCTTGGCAGGGAGTCTGCTTCTCCCTCTCCCCCCTCCTTGCTGCTTTGCATACTTGTGCTCTCTCTCTATCTCTCTGTCACATAAATAAATAAATAAATCTTAAAAAATAAAAAAAAATGTCAATTTTTCTTCACTTTTGAAAAAAGTTTTTAAAAAAGAACGCTTTTGGTAAAGAGGTAAGAATGGAAACTAGATGGGAATGGGTTCAGGAATGAATGGATTCAAAAAACATGAGTGGGTGAGAAGGGAGACGTCAAAACCATGAGCATAGACACTTTTAAGAGTCATGTTTTGTTTTAGAGAGGAAGGTGGAAATGTGTACAGTCTGATGCAGGTTGAACCTGAGGTGCCTGTAAGACATCCAGGCAAGAGTGTCCAGTTAGGACAAGGACATAGGAGCCTGGAGATCAGGAGGAGAAAAGTCTGGCTGTAGATATATATTTGCTTGTCAACCACTCCACAGGTAATTACTGAAGCTCCAGGGACTGATGAAATTGATTGGAAGACCTCTCCAAGCCCAAGGCTGTGAGGGAATTAGGAACCCTATGGTGAAGGAAAGTCTTGATAGGCCCTAACTGCTGATGTTGTAGCATCTGGAAGCTGCATGATCAAAAGCCATCCACTATAGCAACAAAATTAACCACTCAGATTTCAAAAGGAAATGTACAGGGGTGCCTGGGTGGCTCAGTTGGTTGAGTGTCTACTTTTGGCTTGGGTCATGATCCCAGGGTCCTGGGATCAAGTCCCACATTGGGCTCCTTGCTCAGCGGTGAGCTCTCCCTCTGGTGTTCCCCGTGCTTGTGCTCTTCCTTTCTCTCTCAAATAAATAAATAAGTAAAATCTTTTAAAAAAGAGTAATTAAAAAAAGGAAATATATATGATGACACCATTTATGGAAAATTAAAAAACAAACATTCATGTTATATACTGCGTAGGGATATAAAAGTAAAAGCACGAAGACATAAAGCTGACACACCCTCGCCAACCACCAACTTTAGAAGATGGCAGCCAATAGGGAGTGTTGGCTGTTTCGGTGATGTTTGAATTTTTTCAAAGGATCTAAGGTAAAAATGGCAAAAGGTGAATATTTGCTAACTTCGAGTTGTGACTACATAGGTGTTCATTACAATGGTCCCAACTGGGGCACCTGGGTGGATCAGTTAAGTGTCTGCCTTCAGCTCCCATCACAATCCCAGGGTCCAGGGATCGAGCCCTGCATTGTGCTCCCTGCTTGGCAGGAAGCCTGCTTCTCCCTCCCCCCCCCCCCCCGCTCCTGTTCCCTCTCTCGCTGTCTCTCTCTCTGTCAAATAAATAAATAAACTCTTGAAAAAAATTAATGGTCCCAACTTCACTGGGTTTTTACAGAGAATGAGTTCCTTCATTGAACGTGTTTTGAATAGGACTGGCATCTGACTGCACTCAAGAACGAACTTTGAGAGTCAGCTATTGTCTCTGTACGTTTTAATGGTCTCTAAATTGTAAAAATGTATATTTAAGAAAAATAACCACTCCGTGGGAAGGGGCACCTAGGAACTTCTCTGAGCATTGTCCGCTCTGATGGGAATATTGTATGAATCAGGAGCACAGCGAATGGCATCCATTATGGTCCCGACCAGCCACTAGCTGCAGTGCTGCTAGTGAGAAAAGGACCCTCCCACATGTGCATCAGTGGAAAATCAACTAGCTAAGCAGCGGATTTGTCAGACCTTCTTGCTGGCTTTCCCTTGAATGTCTTGCTGTGTTGCATTCACATTCAGGCTACCATAGTCAACAGGGGCATCTCTACCAGTTTAGGAGATTGGTAATTACAGGACCCTCCCTTCTATGGCCGAGGACTGGAAATGTCTTATTACAGAGCCCGGTCTAGGCAGATCTGCTGCAGCAAGGGATGAGCACATCGGAGGAGATCACTGGGAAATGCCTGGGACGAGAGGGAGTAGTTAGAGGTCATGGAAAGTGTGGGCAGAAGCATGTACCCAAGAACTGCCAAAGCTGGAAAGGCCCTTAAATATCCTCTAATCTTTCTTTTAAAAATTTTTATTTATTTGAGAGAGAAAGCATACACACAAGAGAGCAGGAGTAGGGGAAGGGGCAGAGGGAGAGGGGGATGCGGCTCCCCACTGAGCAGGGAGCCCAATGTGGGGCTCGATCCCAGGACTCTGGAATCATGACCTGAGCCGAAGGCAGAGGGTTAGCCACCTGAGCCACTCAGGCGCCCCTAAGATCGTCTAATCTTTCTACCTTTAGGGATTAGAAAACTAGGGTCCAGAGAGGGGACGGGCCTGGTCCAACATTGACCAGCCACTCAAGTAGCGGGTCTAGGAACAGTACTTGGGGCTCCCAAGTTTTCTGTAGGGTCTTCATGCTCTTTTCTAGAGATCATTCTGCCTTTCTGGTCATTTAAACACTTTGCCTGGGAATCAAGTTTAGCCAGGTTGCAGCTCCCAGCAAAAAGAATTCATCTCTTCTGTGGAATCTTCTCTTGTTCCCCAGAGGTAACGTGGGCCGGGGATGGCCCTGTTCTTATGGCACATGATACTGGCATTACCAAACGGCCGGCATGGCTGGAATCGGGGATGGATGGAGACTGGTTCTAATGTGTGGCCGGGTGCCAGAGTCTTCAGTTTTAGAATGATTAAATCAAGCCTTGAAAGGCTGCCCACAATGCGTATGGAGGTGAGGACAGTGGCGATGGGTGGGGATAGAGGCAATGACAAGCAAGAGAGGCTCCCATGCCCCCCAGTCAAGGCCCAAGAGCGAAGGAGGCAGGCTGGGATAGAAGGTTGCAGGGCAGAGTCATTGCTATGCAGACCATGGGGGGAGCGCTGGGAAGTGGCTGGGAGGATACGATGGGGGATAGTGGCGGAGTAGGTGAGGACCTGTACAGAAGAGAGTGAGTAAAGCCAGGCGGTTATTTAATTATTCCAACTTCACCTTTTCTCAAAAAAAGAGATCCAGTCCGCTTACAAGGACACACAAGGTAAGTCAGGGCAGCATAAATTAAAGCTAGCAAAACAAGGGCAGGCAGAAAGTGGAGCCAAGAATAAGGGTAGAAGTGCATACCGTAAAAGCCTCTGCTCCCAGGAGGGGTGGGCCCCAACATTGGCTCTAAGCTTTCCAGCAGCCAACAGGAAAGGGGAAACCTTGTCGTTACACAATTCACAATGTCCAGGAGATAAAAACAAACTCATTGCTCAGAAGGGCAACTGTTCTTAGTACTACGATCAGACAGGAATTCCCCCCGGGGGTCCTCGGAGAGGATGCTGTGGGATACAATGAACGACATCCTTGACAACATCCTTACAATAGCGGTAGCAACGAGTTTCAAAGGACTGTTTTTCATGAGGACCCTCAGGATCAACCCGCCTGGATCCCACTGCAGCCAGGCAATTAGGAGCTAAAAATAGCACGTGAAGGTGCACAACAGTACATCCAGTATGTTCACACTGGTGGGAAAAAAGACGGTTATATATAGGCATGCATATGCATGGAGCTCTTCTGGAAGGATACATTGGTAACAGGGGTTGCCCCTGGGGAGAGGAAGTGGAGGCCTGCGGGCCAGGACAGGAGAGAAATTTCCTTTTCATCTGAATACCATTTTGTACCGCCTGGATTTGTGTTAACCATGTCTTATCTTTTTAAATAAAATTTGAATTACTGAATTTTAGTTCCTATTTTAATTACTGAAATAATAATGACATTCAGCCCCCAGAGGGTCAGCTGGGTTTTATCTCAGAGCCACAGCCAGGCTGGGGATGTCCGAAAGTTCTTGATGTTTCAGGACAGGAGGAAAGTAACATTTTTGGAGTAGCTCCTGGGTGGGAAGGGCTTTCGTTTCCATGAGTTCATTTAATCCACATAATAGTCCTGGGAGAGAAATCTACCTCATGGACAGTCAACTCCGTTTTCTTGGAGGGGACGCATGAGTTAAATTGCTTATTTTTCTTCCCGCTGTTGATTTGTAGGAGAAATTAAAAAAAAACTGGTAAGAAAGCGGGGACTATGGGGAATTTCAGATAGCTGCTGCATGGGACACAATTTTACACTTTCAGATTAGTCCTTGTTTATCTGAAATTCAAATTTAGCTGTGCACCCAGAATGTTTTTTGACTTTTCAAAAATTGAGATATAATCGGCATCTCACATTCCAGTAGGTTTCAGGGGTACAACATTATGATTCAATATGTGTGTATATGCGGCATAGTGGTCACCACACTAAGTCTGGTTAATACCAATCTGGTATTTCACCATGTTTCAAAAAATTAGAAGATTTTTAAGACTTATGATTATTATTTTTAAAGATTTTATTTGGGGGGGGCTTGGGTGGCTCAGTTGGTTAAGCATCTGCTCGGGTTCTGGGATCGAGCCCCATGTCAGGCTCCCTGTTAGGTGGGGGGCCTGCTTCTCCCTCTCCCTCTGCTGCTCCCCCTGCTTGTGCTTGCTTGCTCTCTCCCTCAAATAAATAAATACAATCTTTAAAAACAAACAAGCAAACATAAATAAAAGATTTTATTTTTAAGTGATCTCCATGCCCAACTTGGGGCTCAAAGTCACAGCCCGAGATCCGGAGTCACGTGCTCCACTGACTGAGCCAGCCAGGCATCCCCAGGTGATTTTTTTTAAATTAAATCAATTTGACATATAATTTCCATGTTTTTTGAATCCACAATGCCCATCTAAGGCTTTTAATTGGTATATTTAGACCAGATACATCAAATGTAATTATTTGCTAGCTATCCTGGAAATCAAGACCACCATCTTCTTGTTGGTTTCCTGTTTGTTCTATTTTTGTTTCTTTTCCCTAACTGCCTGTGTTGCTTTTACCATTTTTAGAATTCTATTTTAATTACAGGCATATGTCAGAGGTATTGTGGGTTCAGTTCCAGACCACCACAAATAAAACAACTATCACAATAACGTGAGTCAAATTAATTTTTTTGGCTTCCTAGTGCATATAAAAGTTATGTTTACACTATACTGTCATCTATTAAGTGTGCGATAGCATTATACCTTTAAAAATATGCACCTTGGGACGCCTGGGTGGCTCAGTTAGTTAAGCGGCTGCCTTCGGCTCAGGTCATGATCCCAGCGTCCTGGAATGGAGTCCCACATCGGGCTCCTTGATCGGCAGGGAGCCTGCTTCTCCCTCTGCCTCTGCCTGCCGCTCTGTCTGCTTGTGCTCGTTTGCTCTCTCTCCCTCTCTCTCTCTCTCTCTCTGACAAATAAATAAAGAAAATCTTTAAAAAAAAATGCACCTTAATTTAAAAATACTTTATTGCTAAAAAGGATAACCACCTTTCAGTGAGTCATCATCACTGATTACAAATCACCATAACAAATAATAATGGAAAGGTTTGAAATATTACAGGAGTTACCAAAATGTGACACACAGACAAGAAATGACCAAATGCTGTTGGGAAAATGTCCCCGATAGACTTGCTTCAGGCAGAGTCTCCAGAAACCTTCAATATCCACAAAGCTGGGGCGCCAGTGGATTAAACATCTGCCTTCAGGGGGCGCCTGGGTGGCTCAGTGGGTTAAAGCCTCTGCCTTCGGCTCAGGTCATGATCCCAGGGTCCTGGGATCGAGCCCCACATCGGGCTCTCTGCTCTGCAGGGAGCCTGCTTCCTCCTCTCTCTCTCTCTGCCTGCCTCTCTGCCTACTTGTGATCTCTGTCTGTCAAATAAATAAATAAAATCTTAAAAAAGAAAAAATCTGCCTTCGGCTTGGGTCCTGATTCCAGGGTCCTGGGATAGAGCCCCACAACGGCCTACCTACTCAGTGGGGAGTCTGCTTCTCCCTCTCCTTCTACCCCTGCTCCTGCTCATTGTATCTCTCAAATAAATAAATAAAATATTTTTAAAAATCTGTAAAGCACAATAAAGCAAGATATGCCAGTATCTATAGTGCTTTGGGCTACACCTCTTTCTATAACTTTTTAAACATTTTTTTTTATTTGACAGATCACAAGTAGGCAGAGAGGCAGGCAGAGAGAGACAGGAGGAGGCAGGCTCCCTGCTGAGCAGAGAGCCCGATGCGGGACTTGATCCCAGGACCCTGAGATCATGACCTGAGCCGAAGGCAGAGGCCTTAACCACTCAGCCACCCAGGCACCCTCTGTAACTTTTTAAATAACTGCTCTGAACATGATATAAAATATACATAATTGATCACGGACTACTAACATCTCCATCTTACCATTTTGAGTGAAACATAGAAATCTTACCTCCCTTTACGTCCTTTTACTCTCCCTCATTCATAGCTGTCTTTTATCCTATCCATTAATTTTTTTCTTGCTTTATTGAAGTAAAATCAACCAGCATATAATTGTCTTAAATATTCTACGTACGTTGAGAACCATGTCATACAGGATTATAAGTTTGGCTTCAACCATCAAACCTGATTTAGAAAACTCAGGCAGAGGGGAAGGATTTCTCTTGTATTTACCCATATTTTGGCTTACTGTGTTTTCTTCTTTCGTGATGTTCCAAGAGTCGATTCCTGTTTCTGTCAGTTCCTTTCTGTTCAGAGAATTGCCCTTAGCCAGTCCTTCAGATTAGGTCTGATGATGACACCTTGTTCTTCGCTTTCCTTCATCTGAAGAATGACTTGATTCCTCCCCTTTGTTCCTGAAGGTTATTTGCATTGGATTCTGGGTTGATAGTTTTTGGTTAGAACTTCCTTCTCATCCCCTGGTTTCTGATGAGAAATCTGCTGTTATTTGAATTTTTTCCCCTACAGGTAAAGTATCATTTCTCTCTCCCTACTTTTGGGATCTTTTTTCCTTTGTCTTTGGGTTTTGGAAGCTTGACCGTGATGTGTTTCAGTGTGGATTATATTTGGGTTTATCCTGTTTGGGGCTCCCTCAGCTTCTTCAATCTGTTGGTGTATGGTTTTTTGTGTTTGGGGTTTTGTTTTTGTTTTGCTGAATTTAGGAAATTTTCAGCCATTATTGCTTCTAGTACCTTTTAAGCCACACACTCCCTTAAAAAAAAAAAAAGATTATTTATTTATTTATTTATTTATTTCACAGAGAGAGAGAGAGAGAGAGACAGTGAGAGAGGAAACACAAGCAGGGGGAGTGGGAGAGGGAGAAGCGGGCCTCCAGCCAAGCAGGGGCTCAATCCCAGGACCCCAGGATCACAACCTGAGAGGAAGTCAGATGCTCAATGACTGAGCCACCCAGGCGACCGTAGCCACACCATTTTCACCTCTCCTTCTAGAACTCTGAGGTAGTGAATGTTAGATTTTTTTTGGTTAGAGTCATAAAAGTCCCCAAGTTTTGTTCTTTTTCCTTTCCATCTCTTTTCTCTCTGGTGTTCAGAATGAGTTACCTCTGTTGTTCTATCTTCAAGTTCACTCACTGATACTTTCCTCTGGTCCCTCCATTCTGCTGTTAAGCCTAGCCATTGGGTTTTTGTCTCTGGCTTTTTGTTTTGTTTTGTTTTGTATTTTTCAGTTCTGAAATCTCCAATTGTCCTTTTATATCTCTATTTCTTTGCTGAGACGGTCTGTTATTTTTACTGGTTTCAAGCGTGTTCGTATTTGTTCATTGAAGCATTTTTTATGACAGCTCCTTTAAAATCTTTGTCAAATGATTCTAACATTTCTGTCATCTTGGGGCTGGTATCTATTGATTGCCTTTTCTCAGTGAGCCTGAGATCCTCCTGGTTCGTGAAAATATGAATCATTTTTTATAGCTGTTTGGACATATGGGATGTTATGAGACTCTGGATCTTGTTTAAAGCTTCTATTTCAGCTAGCTGCCTCAGACCCATGCTGGGGAGAGAAGAGAGACGTGGTCTCATAATGAGTCAGGTGAGATGGAAGTCCAGGGTTTCCATTCAGCCTCCAGTAACACCCAGAGGCTGAATGGGAGTGGGAGTTGAGGATCCCCACGAGGCCCCTCTTTGAGGGGCAGGAGTACCCCCACTGACAATATGGGGTGAGAGACCTCGTTATGGCCCCATGCCAAGAGCACAGGGGGTGAGGGGGACCCATGTTAGACCTTCCTGAAACGGCCCTGGTGGGAGGTTAGGGACACTGCCTTACAGCCTAGTGAGGGTGGAAATCTTGGCTTCCCCCTGGGTCTTTGCTGGCTTGGGGCAGGTAGAGCTGGTTTTCTTTGTGGTATCCAGTTGCCCTTGAGTGGTTGTTGTGTGTAAGTTTTCTTTCTTGTTAGACTGTCTGTTTTCCTGTTCTTTTGCCTAGAAAGAGGCAGATTTTGTTAGGGCTTTTTTGGTCTCAGCCCCTTGGCGTTTCTGGGTTGCCTGTGTCTCCAGTGCCCAGTCCTGGATATGCAAGGCAAAAAGAAAATCCAGAAGACTCCCCAGTTATGCTGTTGCTCAGGTTATGAGGACCCTAGCTACTCTGCTTTCTCACTCTGCCTTTCAGAGTCTCCTCTTTTTATTTTTAAGATTTTTACTTATTTATTTGATAGAGAGAGAAAGTGAGAGACAGAGCATGAGTGGGGGTGGGGGTGGGGGAGGTGTTCAGAGGGAGAGGGACAAGCAGACTCCCTGTGGAGCAGGAAGCCCAACTGGAGGAGGGAGCTCGATCCCAGGACCCCGAGATCATGACCTGAGCCGAAGGCAGATGCTTAACTGACTGAGCCATCCTAGGCACCCTCAGAGTCTTATTTCTTGCTCAGGTCATGATCCCAGGGTCCTGGGATCGAGCCCCACATCGGGCTCTTTCCTTGGTGGGGAGCCTGCTTCCTCCTCTCTCTCTCTGCCTGCCTCTCTGCCTACTTGTGATCTCTCTCTGTCCAATAAATAAATAAAATCTTTAAAAAAAAATACAGAATGGTGAATACGGGACATTATATAGTGGTATTTCTTAAACTATATAATGTCCCGTATTCACCATTCTGTATTTTTTTTTAAAGATTTTATTTATTTATTGGACAGAGAGAGATCACAAGTAGGCAGAGAGGCAGGCAGAGAGAGAGAGGAGGAAGCAGGCTCCCCACCAAGGAAAGAGCCCGATGTGGGGCTCGATCCCAGGACCCTGGGATCATGACCTGAGCCGAAGGCAGAGGCTTTAACACTCTGAGCCACCCAGGCGCCCCACCATTCTGTATTTTTATTCTCAAAAGCAGGCAACCCTACCCAGGATCCCTATGACTAGTTGAGGCCGTAAAGACAATATGGGAATTTTGCATGCCTTTTCAACTACAAGGAGTGGAACGATAAGGTTTTCTCAGCCCCTATTAGCTCATAAAATTCTTTTTTTGAGAGAGAGTATTCAGCTGAACAGCCAATTTTCTTGCACATTTCTGTTAATCAAAGTTTTACTGTGCTTCTAGAACCTTGGCAAACCACCCTTCCCATCGATTTGCCAGGGACATTGAGTTTGTGCTAATGATGCCCTCTGCTGTCTGCAGAGAGAAAGGCAACGCCATAAATCTGGAGGCTGTGGCAAATTTCTCATTTCTCTGCAGCGGTACAAGGTGGATCAGGAGTTCATAAATTACACTCATGTATTAGCATAGCCGATCCCCCAAACTTTGGGGAGCTGGAACACCCTAGCTCTGTTTAACTTCAGCATACCGTTTCTTTCTCTCCTCACAGAGAGGTGTAGTGGCACAGTTTAAATATGAAGTTCAGGTCAAACAGCACTTTGGACTTTTAGTGCCAACCGCTCCCATTAACACTCAAATTGGGGAACTGAGAGCCACCTTGGGCCCTCCCCAAGGCAGGCCTGGGCACGGCAGCCCGTACTATCTGCCAGAGAGAGGAAAGGACTCACAGATACACAAGCCAGGATGTGGGGTTGTGCTAGTCTGGAAACTTCCAGAACCTTTATTCTGCCAGACTAAGAAGGAAGTAGAACAGTGTTAGAACGAGGGAAGCAGGCAGGCCTCAACATACGGAAATAGGCTGGCTTTCCTTCCCCATTGCTTTCTACTCCATCCAGGCCTTTGCGGACAGACTCCTAAGTAGGGGCATGAAGAGAGGCAGTGGGAGTTAACCCTGTTCCTCAGCAGGGGAAGGAAGTTTGTCAAAAGGAAGCATGTTGCATATTCTCAGGAGGGCCCCCCCTCTCCCCAGAAGGACAGCACAACACAGCTACTCTCCCCCTCCTTGGAAGTTTTTCCTTCCCTCTCTCCCTCCCTCCAACCCATGGGAACAAAGTTACAGTTGGTACTAACTCCTTGCTGCTCCCTGCAGGGAAGAAGGAGGCGAACTCAGGCCTACTGAGTGCTAGGAGCAGCCTGAGTGCCAGGGACGGTATTAGGTGCTTGCTAGAATTTGTGTCAATATTCACAACCGTCCTACTGCGTATAATGGTAATACTGCCGCTGACTGAGTGTTGGGTTTTGCGGCAAGCACCGTTCTAAGCACTTTGCATGAGTCATTTAATTTCATCCTCATGCCACAGCCTCAAGGTCTGTGTTATCACTGCCCCTTTCTTTTTTCTTTTTTTTTTTTAAAGATTTTATTTATTTATTTGACAGAGAGAGAGATCACAAGTAAGCAGAGCAGCAGGCAGAGAGAGAGGGGAAGCAGGCTCCCCGCTGAGCAGCGAGCCCGATGTGGGGCTCGAAGCCAGGACCCTGAGATCATGACTTGAGTCGAAGGCAGAGGCTTAACCCTCTGAGCCACCCAGGCACCCCATCACTGCCCCTTTCTTAACCACACAGCTGAGGAGCGGCAGAGCTGGGATTTGAACTCAGGTTCAACTTTGAAGCCCAAACTCTTAGTCACTCTTAGTAAGTAATGGAACTCAGATCTGAATCTAGGTCTGTGAAGAACTTTCAAATCCCCAAATGTAGGCAAGGAGTCAGATGGGTAAAAGCTGTGTGCCCGAACTCACAAGCCTACACGCAAGAGGCCCTGTCTCTCTCTCTCTCTCTTTTTTTCTCTCTCTCTCTCACACACACACAGGAGAACTGAAGGGGGTCAGAGTGCACCTCAAGCTTTTGACGCGCTTCAGCTGGGGCAGCCACGTAAGGACCAGAGGTAGCAGCTACTCTAGTGTGGACAGTGGTGCTGGAAGGAGTCACGAGGGTGCTGGTCAGGTTCTGTTCTGTTTGTTTGTTTGTTTTTAAGATTTTATTTATTTATTTCAGAGAGAGTGTGCACGTGTACGCACATGCACGAGCGGGTGGAAGGGCAGAGGGAGATGGACAATCTCAAGCAGACCCCCCACTGAGTGTGGAGCCCCACGTGGGGCTGGATCTCACGACCCGGAGAGCACGACCTGAGCCGAAACCAAGAGTCAGATGCTCAACCAACTGAGCCATCCAGGCGCCCCACGTCCTGTCTTTTGATCTGGGTTCTGGGTATGTTTAGTGTGTGAAAATTCAGTGAGCAATAAACTTGGGAATTGTCAACTTCTCTATATATTATGTGACAAAAACTTTTTATTTCTTCGGAGACATACAAAGGTCTGAGAAGACCAAGTAGACATACTTTTTCTTTTCCTTCTGGTAAGTCCAGCTGAAAGCTCTGGACACTAGCTATGAAGCAACCACAGAAGACTTCTGGGAGGTGGACACAAGGCAGAGCAGGGTAGGGGTCCCTGAGTCAAGGAACAACACGGTCGTGAGTTCCCTGGGTTTTCCTTTTGCCTCATATATTCCAGACTTGAAGCTGAAGAAGCCGACTGGGCAATGCCAATGGGCATAGGCAAAGAACCCCAGCAAAGGCATCTCTCTCAAGGAAAGGGACAGCCTAAGAAAACAGACAATGTTAGATATCAATCTCTCTACTGTAGCCAGACAGCACAGGAAGAACTGTGGCCCCACCCCCACCAGCCAAGGCCACACAGGGAGCAGAGACTTGGACTTCAGGCTGTAAAGAGCACCCCAAGCCCTCGCCTGCACCCCCTACCAGGGGGTGTCAGAGAAGGCTGAGCGAGTAGAGAGGCGGGACTTTCATCTGGTTGAATGATAATGAAGGTCTAGCTAGCGGTATCTGTGGAGACCATGCGGGGCGGCCCGACTTCCATCCCCACTCGGCAATATTAACTACCCTTCCTGCTGGGTAATATCAGATCTGGTGGAGACTTTAAGGTTTTCACCATCACCCAGCCGTAGTGAGACCACATTCCTCCAACCTTGTGGTGTCAGTGGAGGTCGTGTGGGGAGCAGCTTCAAGGAAGTCCTACCCCTCTCAGCCAGGAGGTATATCAGTGGAAGCCTGGCAGAAGCTGCTACTCCCAATCGCACCTGCAGGAACAAGGAGGCTCCCCGCTTGGTTGTCAGCAGATGCTGAGTGGGACCTGCACTTCAACCCCCAGCTGGCAATCCCGAGATGATGCCAATTTCCCCTTCCAGGGCTGAAACAGTGTCAGAGGGAGCCAGCTAAAAGAGAGAGCTTTGAAAGACTTGCTGGGAGCAAAGAGGGTAGAAGGATGGCAAATAAACACGTGAAAAGATGTAAAACACCATTAGCCGCTAGGGAAATGAAAATGAGAGCCACCATAAGCCCTCACTACACACTTATCAGAGTAGCTAAAATTAAAAAAAAAAAATAGTGAGGGTGCCTGGGTGGCTCAGTTGGTTAAGTGGCTGCCTTCAGTTCAGGTCATGATCCTGGAGTCCAGAGATGGAGTCCCGCATTGGGCTCCCTGCTAGGTGGGGAGTCTGCTTCTCCCTCTGACCCTCTCCCTTCTCATACTCTCTTTCTCTCTCTCATTCTCTCTCTCTCAAATAAATAAATAAAATCTTTTAAAAATAGTGACAACATTGAATGCTGGTGAGCAGAAAAACTCTTGTGGAAAACTGATCTCTGGGCTCTGGACATGAAATAGAACACAAAGACAGAATTTGTGGGTAAAGAGGAATGATAGGAGTGCCTGGGTGGCTGGGCATCCAACTCTTGATTTTGGCTGGGTTGCTGATCTCAGGGTCGTGGGATCCGGCTCTAAGTCATAAGATTCTCTCTCTTTCCCTCTGCTCTTCCACCCCTGTTTGCTCACTTGCTCTCTCTCTCTCAAAAAATTAAATAAATTAAGAGGAGCACTCTATTTTTATTACTTTGCCAGGGAAAGGAGGCTGCAGCAGGCTAATGTTTTCAAAACTGCAGACCCACCCAGGGAGGAAAAGGCTGAAGGTTTTATAGGAAAAATGCAGATTCTGGGTGGTTTTGATAGGAATCTGGTACATGCTGTGAGCCACGTTGGATCATGTCTCCAAGGTAGTCTCATGACTAGACTAGCACAAGTGCCGGACCATCCCAGTCTCGTTACTAAGTATACATTGAGGTCAGTGAGATGTCAATATCAATAGAGCTCCTAGAACAAAGGTTTCTACAGAAAAACAAGCGAAGGGGAGAGGGAGGCTTCAAGAATGAGGAAGAGAAAAATCCGTTCAGCTCAAAGTCAAGCCTTACTGAAGCATTAGTATGTCCATCTTAATTTTCATCCATCTTTATGTTTCTATAGTAGTTTGGAAACTGGATCACTCATTCATTGCTGGTAGGAATGCAAAATGGCATGACCGCTCTGGAAACCTGTTTGGGGGTGTCTTAAAAAAACAAAAACAACTTAACATGCAAATACCATACAACTCAGCAACTGCATTTCTGGGTGTTTATCCCAGAGAAGTAAAAACAGGTTCGCACAGCATCCTATACGTGAATGTCAACAGTGGTTTTATTCTCAGCCAAAACTCAGAAACACAAATGTCCTTCACTGGGTAAATGGTTAAACAAATTGGTCCATGTATACCATGGAATTCTACTGGTACTAAAAAGGAACAAACTATTGAAACATACAACTTGGATGAACCTCCAGAAAATAAGGCTGTAGCTTAAAGAAAAAGGCAAAAGTTTACATGTTGTCAGATTCTATTTTTACAACATTCTTGAAATGACAAGATCTTGGAAATGGAGCACAGGTGTGTTAATTGCCAAGGTTTCATGGGGGGGGGTCCCCTCGGTGGGAAGGAAGTGGTCGTGGTTATTCAAGGCAGTGGCCCACTCCTTCTGGTGATGGCCCTGTTTTTATCTTCTTTGTATCAATAAATCACTTTCAATTGTATATTAAACTACAGTTCTGCAAGATATTACACTGGGAGAAACTGGGTGAAGGGCATATGGGATCTCTATTATTTTTTACAACTGCATGTGAATCTGTAATTATCTCAGAATAAGCATTTTAATGAAAAAAAAAAAAGGCGAAGGGACTTTGTTCAGCACCGGCACAAGGCTCTGGAGACTTCACCCCGCCCCCCCCTTTCCATGAGTCTCTGATTGCCATTCCCTATCTGGGTTGCTGAGGTAGCCTTCGAAGTCTGGCCTTGGACTTATTAAACTGTTATTGTAATCTTCCTCAGGTAACCTGCTGCTGCTGCTCCTGCTTCACTCAGCCATACCTTCACTTCTGCTTGCCCTTTGGATTCAACCACCCAGAATATTCAAGCCTGGCCTAGTTTGCAGCCCCACCACTCCGGGACTATCTGGAGAGGGCATTTGGGCCCACGCGGATGGATGGCCACCTCTCCACTGGCTGCAGTGCCTGCCCCTTGAGCCCTCCTGGCCAGGTGCCCCCGGGCAGGGTACCTTGGACTGAGCAGCCCCTCAGCTGAACTTCAGCCTCATCCCCCATACTCCACGGTACCAGCGTCTACCAGGCACTCAGGCCAGAAAGACGGAAGTTGTCCTGGACTCCTTCTCCCTCAGTTCCAACGTCAAAACGTCACCAGGTTCTGCAGCATTTTCCTCCGGGATCCACTGTAAAAGGGTCTTCTCTCATCCTCTCCCCTGAGACGACTGCACGGCTGTCTACCTGGCCTCCCTCTTTCACTCTTACCATACCCCACCCAATCTGGTCTTCACATCAGTGCCACTGTAACTGAGTGACTCCCATCCCACCAGCATCCGCATCCTGCTTAAACCCCTTGGTGGCTCCTCTTTGCTCCCTGGATAAAGTTCAAACGCCACAGTATGTCTTACGTGAGTAGGGCAACCACAGAATAGGCTTACACTCTTATCCTAACCAGGGCGCTTTTGAGAGCGAAAGGTGGTGCCGTCAATAAATACACTGGGACAACAGGTGTGTGGTCACTCTACTTCGAAGATCCTTCATGATCTGGTCTCAGCAGCACCATCCCTCCTCACCACTCCCCACCAAACCCTGAAACACAGGCATACATAGGCACACATGCGCGCGCGTGCGCGCGCACACACACACACACACACACCACTCTTTAGGGTGCCCACGTAAGTACATGCTATTCTGTCTGCCTGAAAGATCCTTCTCCCCATTCTCCCTTTGGCGAATTTCTAACCAACTGTTTCCAAAGTCAAAATAATTTTCTCCAGGATGCCTTCCTGACTCCCAGCACTGGCTGAGATGTCCCCGCTCCCGGCCCCCGCCCCCGCCTGCCCCGTGCTCACATTGCATCTTGTTCTTCCCTCTTCACAGTGCTAATCACACCCAACTGTAAAGCTGTTTTCCTCTCTGGACCAGAGCTCCTGGGGGAGGGGGCCCTTGTTGGATTCGTTTCTGTGCCCCTAGCATCTAACAGCGCTTGGCTTGCAAAAAGGCACTGGGCTGCACACTGAAACTTTGCGCACCTTCCTGTCTGCTGAATGAATGGGAATCAGGCACCGTGTTGTCTCCCTGGCTGCTGGGGTGTTTAGGGGAAGAGCGGACCTGGAGGACCCGCAGGTGCCTCTCAAGGCTGGAGCTATTTCCCTCCATCCTCTGCTTGGTTCCCCCTAGTGGCAGCTGGGCAGCAGTGACCGATCCCGTGGGCCACGTTGGCCCAGGCAGGAAAGGGACGGGCAGGGGAAGCGTCCTCAGCCAGGCTTCAACTCCTGCTGGGCAGCCCTACCCTGCCTGGCTGCAGCCACAGAGTCCCCATCCATGGGGCCACCAGAGGTCCTACCCCACGAGCTTTGAGGGTGAGGACTGAAGTCGGGTAGTGTGGCTCCAGGCTAACTTCCATGCTGGAGGTAGAAAACTGCTGTTCCGTGTATTGCCCTTGCAAAATGGATTAGTCAAGCCTGGCTGCCCTCTTTTGTCTTATATTCAAACCCTGGATCCAAGCCACAAAATGTGAGTGAGCTCAGGGCAACACTGTGGATGAAACGACAAGACCCAGCTGCGACATGAGTGGATGCGCTGAGTGTGGCCGTGGGGACTTGGAAAATCTAAGAATGGAGTCAGTTGAAAACACAAAACGGGGTGGAAGGGGATGGGATAAAGGCCCGTTGGTTTGATTTTGCTGCAAAATGAGCTTTCCCTTCCCCCATTTGGAATTTCATAGCTGAGCTACTGGAGGAAGGCCTTGGGGAAGAAAGGTGGGCGGGGAGGGGAAGGGAAAGATGGGAGAAGGGTCTCACTCTGGTGGCTTAGGGCAGGCGTAGGAACAGTAGCCTGTCACTGAGGGGCATCCAACAGGCCAGCGACAAAGAGGATCACACTCGCACAGACTCAGGCTGGAGCAAGGAATCAGCCAGTTTTCTGAGTCTCGGGGGAGCTGGTGAGGTGACCAAGGGCTGCAATGGAAAAAGCTACCTTGCCCCTTGGTCTCTCCTTTCCCTTCACTCACAAGCAAAAACACAAGAGAACATCCTCAAAAAAAGACAAGTGGGCCTAAGAAGCTTCATGGCAAGACTACTAAGGAACCTCAGAGGCCAAGGGCATTTAGGTGTGCGGGCAGGAGAGCGAGGCGGAGAGGGGAATGGAAGATGGTGATCAGGAAGAAGTGTCTGCTTTCTTGGAGCCCTTGGTGCTGAGACACAAAGTGATCTCTGGAAGGGTGAGGTCGTAGGAATCAGTCCAGCCACCACAAGCCCTTTCCCTTTGCAATCACTTGGGGCCATGGAGAGCAGAACTAGATAATCATTACCATGGGTGTTCTGGGTCTGAATATACCTGTGGCTATCTTAGCTCCACCACAGTTGTCCCACAAATACCTAGACTTTGAAAAAGGGGACTTAGAAGACACATGTTATCAATGATTCTGTGGAACACTGCACTTTATCCATCAGGATTTGGGGCAGAATTTCCTTTACTCCTAAACAGGGAGTCTCATAGTAGAAAAAAAGGTCTGCAGGAGAAAGACTGGCCTCAAAACTTGGCCGGAATAAAGGAGGAGGGGGGAATCCTGAGCTGTAGCATTCTTGCCTTTAAACCATGACCTGACGTCATGATAGGAGCCACCTGTTCCAAGCAGCTGTAGGGTGGGCGGTGGCGGGGGGGGGGGGGGGTTGAGGGGAGATACCCCCGGTGTGTTCTTTTGGATAAAAGCCTTTGCAAAAGGCTGAGCCTGTAAGAACAGCCTTCTGGGAGAGCCAGCAGTTGGCAAAAAGGCAGCAAATGACTAACAGGCACAAGGTCAATCCTTGGCCTGAAAATGAGGTGTCAGTTAACTTCCAGTATGTTCCTGCCCCATGGTTGTATTAATTCTAATCCTCCCTTCTCCCATTTGCAGCTATTGAGGGCAGTATAGAGGACTCTGGTAAGCTGTTACCATGTGATGGGCGGAGGTGGGTGGTGCTTTGGCTTCGCTGGAGGACGCACCTGGCGGGAGGCTAGAGGTGTCCACTGAAAGGTAGGAGGCTGCCTCCCCTTCCTAACCGAATGTAATGGCTCTTCTCACCACTAGGGCATTTATTCCTTCAGTGGTCCTTAGTCTGCATGGGGGGCCCAAAAGCAGGGCAGAACCTTCTTCCTTCATCCTTACTTCTGAAGTTCTTTCTGGGGGTGTGCCTCCAATACCCAGATCGCTTTCCAGAAGCCTCTTCCCCACTCCACAACCAGAGCTAGTAAGAGACTACCAGGCAAGATCGCGAAGAGGGGCAGGTCTTTCTTCTTTAAATAATTTGACAGAGAGAGACACTGTGAGAAGGAATACAAATGGGGAGTGGGAGAGGGAGAAGCAGGCTTACCGCCGAGCAGAGAGCCCGATGTGGGGGCTTGATCCCAGGACCCTGGGATCATGACCTGAGCAGAAAACAGAGGCTTAACGACTGAGCCACCCTGGCGCCCTAGGTTTTTCTTTTTTTAACTGCAGGCTTTCTCCATGATCCTAATAACCCTCAGGCCAAGGGCTACATGCTATTAACAGTCCAATTAAATAAACCCTCTAGCAGAAAACGCTTCTATTCCCAATCTGGCAGGGAGATTGGTAGCCCCAATTTGCAATGAAATCTCTTATAAAGGCATTAGCTTGGGGACTCCGTTGAGGTGAGGTTTCTGTTGTCCCAAGGCCTCTCCCTTCCTCTGGCTCAGAGGGCGGAAGGTGAGGAATGTGGAGAAGCTGGGGATGCCTTTCGCTCAGCAGCAGGCATCGGGCCCTTACAGGTGCAGGCTGATCCTGGCTTTGGTGCCTCCCCTCTCACCCGCCACCTCTGTTCCTGCCGCCGTTCCCTAGTCGAGATCCACTTTTCCAGGGTACTTGGGGGGCTCTCCCACTTAGAGGAGCTTGTGGCACTTGGCTGGGTGCCATAGGGGACTGAATACCGACCCTCTCCCAGGCAGAGGGGCCAAAGGTGGGGACCAAGGGCCTGAGTGACCTTAAAACCTCATCCTAGGAACTGAGTGACCCAAGGGGGCCCACAGTAGAGTTGAAATGTTTGGACACAGCAAGCCCTGACCCACTGACCCAGTACTTCAGGAAGCTGCATGATGGGCAGGTTAGGGCACTGATGCTTCACGTCAGTGGCTCCTGGAGCAGCAGCCCGACCAGGTGAATGTGGACTAGTGGGTCAGAGGCATACTTCAGAGCCCACCTCAGTCCCTTTGGAATCACCACCCCCCTTTTTTTCCCAAAAGACTCACTGTAAAGTTGAGACCCCAGTATTCAACGTAAAGTGCAACCAAGGCAAACAAAAGCAGAACCAGGCTTCAAAGATAAAGGGGCGCTGAGCTCTGCAGAAAGCTCTGGAAGCACATGGCTTCTCCCGAAGAAAAAGGGCACCCTTATTTGATGAGGCACCAAAAACAAAAACAAAACCAAAACAAAAAAACCCCACTGAGCATTCTGGAATGCATTATAATTCATTCAATTGTACACATTTATCTTCCCTGGTTTTTAATTAGGAGGCCTGATACGAAATGCCACATGTGTGTCTACTACCGATGGAGGGAAATTTTGCATTTGGCAAAATTGGTTCCAAATGAATAAATGATAGAAACTACACTCTTCCTATGAGAAAGTACTGAAATGTCCAGCCGTGGGGAGTACCAGAGATCCAGCAGGCCTGACATGCAATGTACCCTCTGGTATATAAGGCACAGAATTAAACCATATGTAGTTCTCAGTAAACCCCAGACTTCTTAAGGTCTTACTGTTGAACAGAACCGTGGCCAAGGTCTTCTCTTGGCTGAACCATGCAGCTAACAGTCTAGAGACGCGGAAGAGCTATCATTGGGCAGCAAGACCCCCTTAGACCAAATCTGCAACAGAAAGATCGGTACAGACACGATACGGACCCACAAATCACACACAGACACTTTATTAGTTTCCTCTACAAGAGACAATAACATCAGTCTTTAACAGAAATCTCAGGTCACTGGAGAGACCAAAGAGATGGAAGGAAGATGAAATATTTAAATTAATCAAAAGGCACTACAACCCCACCTAAAACTTACTACCATGGTGGTAGCGGGCTATGGAAGATTACTCTATGGCAAAAATAATCCCGTGTCAATGTCAGAGATTACACAGCAGGAAGCGACTTTGCTTTCCAGAAGACTGGTACGGGGAACACTTGCGCCCAGAGGACATCTGGCCAGGGGAAGGGCAAGATGGCTGAAGGTCAAGCCAAATGGAAAGGAATGGCCACAAAGGAGAATCCAGGCGACACAATCCCCGAGCAGGGGATGAAGGATCAGGCTTTTTCCTCCCAAGAAGCAGTCATTGCCCTGTGTGCTGCCTCCCCAACCAACCCGGGGCACCCCCACCCCCTCCAAGAGAGTGGCCTTACAGGACTCAGAGGCCCAAGCTGGGGCTGCCTAGGGCTCTTGCTGTCATTTCACAGAGACTTTTGAGAGCCTGTCACAGGCTGGGGGTGGAGGGGGGAACCGGGGTGGCTCTATTGCCAGGAGTTCTGAACCAAGGAAACCCTGAAGTATTCACATGCAAAGTAGTCTGTGCTTCCCCCCTCCTCCCCGGGCCACATTCAAATACCCCTGCACAGCGCCCTCCAGAGCCTGAAATCTCGCTGCTGGGCTACAGGTAAAGCTACAAGGCTCAAAGCAGCGTCAAGCCAGAATGAGACAATGCAGGCGGCGGGGGGGTGGGGGGGTGGAAATCACAGCAGTTTGTCTCAATCTGTCTTTCTCTACATTTAGGAGAAATGCTAATACACCCGATGAGGGGTTTAGAAAGCCGGGCCTTCTGTGGAATTTGTCATCAAATACCAAGGGAAAACAAGGGGGTGGGGTTCACTTTGTAAAAAGCCTCAGCGGTTACTCTATTATAAAGGGACGTGGCTGAACAGGTAGGAAACGGATTCCCCGTTGTGAGTTCTCCTGATGGCTTCTGCCAGGATCATGGAGATGTCGATCACCTACGGGAGCCGAGAGGAGCATCAGGTTAGTGGCACACAGATGACTGACCCGTTGGCCGACACTGGTGAGCAGCGTCACACGGGCCTTCCCCTTCAGACTGCAGCACAGGGCTGTGTCCCCTCGTGAGCCACCCCAGCTATATTCTGCATAGTATTTCTCCATATGAAGTTCAGAGACTCAAGGGATTCGTGTACACACTTTTAATGAAGCAAGGCCTTGTTCTTTCAGTCTAACAGCTCTTAAATAATTACTTGGGGGAATTAAAGGAATGGTCCCAGGACCTCCTGGTTTTGTGGGTCTCAAATGGAGCCAAGGAATCTGCGTTTTAACAAGAACCCTAGGTAATTAACTTAGGCTGTTTCCATAGCAGGCTCTGAGACACTGAAGTTCTGAGGGGTGTACCCCCCGTTCACAGGTTTCCCACTGTGTCTGCAGGGGCCAACAGCTAAGAGTGACACACGCACAGTGTAAAGCATGGACTTGCAAAGTGGAGTGTGTATCACCATCACTGAGAGAGTCCTCTGACCTCCAGAGGTTCGCCTTGCATCTGAACTTTTAAGCCTGATTTTTTTTTCTTTGGGGTCACAGGTCCTGATGAGAGACTCAGCCCTTAAGGACAAAGGAGGACATCTTCAGAATCCAGACCCCCAACTCATCACAGGCAACCGCCTCCTGAAAATACCTCACAGAGACTTCTTTTGCAAAAGTCCCCTCCTCACCTGTATTTTGGAGCAATGCTTCATCTTATCCTCCTGAGGTATGGTATTGGTGACAACTACTGCTTCAAAGCATGCGTTGTTAATGCGAGAAATGGCTGGGCCAGAAAAGATTCCGTGAGTCAAAATTGCATAAACTCTGGTGGCTCCAGCTGAGAGAAGTCTAGAGGAAAAAGCAGAGTTGCTCTGGATTACTCACTTGTCTCACTTGTCACTAAAGGGCCTGAGTTAGTGGGGAGGGGATTTTATCAGTCAGCTTGGATGCCTTAAAAAAACAGATCTTGGGGCGCCTGGGTGGCTCAGTGGGTTAAAGCCTCTGCCTTCGGAGCAGGTCCTGATCCCGGGGTCCAGGGATTGAGCCCCATATCGGGCTCTCTGCTTGGCAGGGAGCCTGCTTCCTCCTCTCTCTCTCTGCCTGCCTCTCTGCCTACTTGTGAGCTCTGTCTGTCAAATAAATATATAAAATCTTTAAAAAAAACCAGATCTTGCTCTCAGTTCTAGAGATCAAGATCAAGATGGTGACAAGGTAGCTGTCACCCTGAGGCCTCTTCTCTTGGCTTGCTGGCAGCTGCCATCTCTCACTGTGTGCACCTACGCATGGGGGATCCAGCTCTCGGGAGTCTCTTTTTACAAAGGCACTAATCCCATCATAAGGTTCCCCTGCCATGGCCTCATCTAAACCTAGTTACCTCTCCCAAGGGCCCCATCTCCAAATACCATCACTGGAAGCTTAGGACTTCCAGTGTATGAAGTTTAGGGGGACATGATTCAGTTCATAGTTCATAGCAAAGAGAAATAACTGGACTAAGAACTTACCTGAACTGGTTCGGATTAACGAATTAAGACTGGAAAAGACTGCTAGGCTCAACAAAATCCATTGCCTTTTTATCCTGGGCACACAGATGGACTACATTTCCCAGCCTCCCTTGCAAAGTTAGGAGTGGCCCTGTGACTTAATTCTAGCTATCAGAATGTGGGCAGATGCAATGTATACCACTGGCTGGCCTTAGAAGAATCTTCCATGGTGATTCTCCATGCTCTTGTTTTCTCTTTCTGGCTGGCCAAACTGGAAATGACTTCCAAGGTAATCTTGGAAGCCGTATATTAAAGATGCAGCACCACAAAACCGAAAGAGGGATACTTACCTGCACCAGAGTAAGCCAGGAACAAGAAACTATCATGGTTATGAACAGACATTTCAGGGAGCTGATCTGTTACAGGCATTAGGGTCACCTTAATCATACAAGGACGATATGAGTTTTATCAATGTGTACTCCAGGATCCCAATCAGGAATTGCTCAGCCCACAAACACTTTCTTAGCCCCTCTTATATGCCAGGCCCTGGGCATGGCACAGATATCCCGAGGTTAAGAAAAAATTAGGAGAAACAAGGCTCTCCACAGTCGTGTGGATTATAAGCAATGGGGAGCCACTTAAGGTTTTTATGGAGAGGAGTGATGGGTTCTAGCCTTAGTTTCAGATAGATTAGCTAGCGGTGAGGCAATGAGAGAGATGGACTGGGGAGGTAAGAGACTGGTGGCTAGCAGCAGAGCGAACAGAGTGAAGGCACAGCTTGGAACAGTGCAGACAAGGGATACCTGGGTGGCTCAGTTGGTGAACTGTCTCCCTTCGGCTCAGGTCATGATCTCAGGGTCCTAGGATTGAGCCCCACATCGGGCTCCCTGCCCAGCAGGGAGTTCTGCTTCACCCTCTCTCTCTGCCTGCCACTCCCCCACTTGTGCTCGCTCTCTCTCAAATAAATAAATAAAATCTTAAAAAAAGAAAATCACAAGGAAAATACATTTATAGTACCGCACTGTATTTATAAAAACAAAATGCATAAACGGACTCACACAATTCAAATCTGTACGAAGGGCCAATTCCTATCTTTTCAAGCCCATACATATCTACTTAATTTGTTTTTAAAAACTACTAAACAGGGGCGCCTGGGTGGCTCAGTGTGTTAAAGCCTCTGCCTTCGGCTCAGGTCATGATCTCAGGGTCCTGGGATCGAGCCCCACATCGGGCTCTCTGCTCAGCGGGGAGCCTGCTTCCTCTTCTCCCACTCCCCTGCTTGTGCTCCTGCTCTCACTGTCTCTCTCTGTCAAATAAATAAAAATAAAATCTTTAAAACAAACAAACAAAAAGTCGAGTATTCAGAGTGGTCAAAACATTTTGCAAATAAAGTGGTGACAGTCGCACGACACTGCCGATGTAACTAATGGCCCTGAATTGTACACCTAATGTTCAAAATGGCCAATTTTATACTCTGTATGGTTTAGCATAATAAAGTCAGGAGATATGAGGGGGGATATTCATCAACGTATGCACACTGCAACTCAAGCCTCAGGTGAGAAATCTCCCAAAGCTAGTTACCATCCCCCTCGACTCACTTCCATGAGAATCCGCTGGCGTAAGGCACTGAGATGGCAGCGGGCTATGTGTTCCCTTTCTGACCACTGGCCCCACCTCTCCTCACTCACTTGTCAGCAGCATGGCAGATTGTGCCACAGGTGTCAGCCATGTCATCCACTAGGATGGCCACCCGGTCCTTCACGTCTCCCACCAGCACCATGCGGTCTACTTCGTTAGCCTTCTTCCGTTCTTTGTGAATCAGAGCGAAGTCCACGTTCAACCGGTCTGCAATGGAGGTCACTCTGCAAAACAGGGTGTTCAAAGTTAAACCTAAGGACGAAAGACAGGGACTAAATGACGGGCTTGTTTTCCGGCGGGGAGGTGCGGGGGGAGGGAGGGAACACTCTTTGAAACCAAACTGTTCCCAGGGCTGGAAGAAAAGAGCTCTCATTGATTGACTTCTCAGAGGCCAAAGGCACAAAGTGGGTTTTATAGACTAAAGCCTCCATATCCTGAGAGCAGTTTATGAGCGTATTAGTCAGACTTCGATTATAATTAATTCTGGTTTACAGCGAGCGGGGGATAGCCAGATGCCTCACCAGTCCCAGGAAGCAGTAGGATGCGAAGGCACGTTCATTTAATAGATTGGCAGCAGAAGGGGGAGAGAGAGAAGACGTCATTAACTAAGGCCGCGAGTGCACAGATTGGCCCAATTTGACATGCGGATGTTGTGAGAAGTGAACCTGAACCTGGCAGGAGAGGAGTCAGAATGCCTGTGCTCTCACCACACTCCCCTCAGTGCTCCACCAACTGTCAATGTCAACTGTACCTGGACACCAAGCTTGGAAGTTCCTTTTAGGAGCGCTAGAAAGAAAGTTATACCAATTAACCAGGAAAACTGGACATCTGGCCGCACAGCCCGAAGTATCTCCAAGTCAAAACGTCAGTCTCATTTTGCTATTACACAATAATACAAACCGAACTAGAGGGTGGGACGGGAAGACCGATCTCTAATGACCAAGTCCCGTATAATAATTCACTCAACCAGAAATCAATTCAGCGTAAATGACAGAGAGCTGCTCAGTGTAAATGGCGTGCAGGCCCGTGGTCTGCTGTGCCATCCTCCCCCCGTCCATGAAGAAGCCTGTGCCTTGGGTCTTTTTTTTTTTTAATGCAGCACTGATCCAACCAAAGCATTATGCCCGGTTTCTGCTGTGACTATGGTCACGTGACTGGTGTTGTGCTGGATAGCGGAGAATGCATGACCCTGTCACAGAGAACACAGAAGATCCGAACCACAATTTGGATGGCATCTGTACCCTGACCTAGGGACCACAGCCTGTGCTCTCCGTGACTACTGGGTGGGCAAGAGGAACATCAAGAATAACCCATCTGCTTGGAACATTTATTATCCAAGACAAATGCATGATCAAATTAGCTCAAGTGTCCCCGACCGTCCAGACTCGATGGCCAACAAACTCAATGACCGACAAAGCAGAAGGGCTGGAAAAGTCATTCCCTATACCCCTGAGGGGAGAAACTGCAAGTCACCAGCACACGGGGATCTCCACCTACTCCGAAAACCCTGCCAAGGCAGAAGTGATAACAGCCACTCACTCTGAAAACACTCCACTGCTGTAAGAACATTATCAACACACACACAAGAGTCACCTACTGAAGGCAGTTTTCCTGTACCCAACTTTGGAAAGAAAAGCTTGCCTGATTATTTATTTAAATCAAACATGACTATTTTCTAAGTCCCATGGCAAGATGGGAAAATACTGGCCAACAAGTTAAGACAAGTTTGACAACTACCAGTAGGGGGATGCTTCTTAGGCGCACCGCTTTTACAGATGGTAACTAGCAATTATGTGGGACTCATGAAGCCATGCCTCTGGCTGAATAACGGAACCCAAGTTCTCAGTTTGGTGGCTCTGCTGAAGTTAGTGAAATAATAAGGTTATTGAGAAACAGTCACTGAAAATCTGAGTGGCTTCAGAAGGATCTGAATTAGCTTTTCCTAATCATCTGTGTTTTGTAGCTTCTTCATTCTATTTCCACCAACAAGAAGAACACGTGTTATCCTTTTGAATGCATTACTAGTGAGTGATACACCAAGGAAATCAAGAGCTCTTAGTCTGCACCAGGTGAACTGTAAAGCCCCCAAACTGGTAATCCTTGGCAATCAGTTTGCTTAAAATGTTAAGGTCTTGTTTTTCAATAAAGTTACTCCACTTTATTTTCCTTCCTGCTTAATATCTTCATGCCAGAATGAAAATGGCCTAACCACCGGCATCATCAGGCACGGAAAACGCCTACTTGTCCACTAATAGCACGTAGTTTGAAAGCAGGTGCCATTCATTAGAAATCCCAATTTCCCACCGTTCTGGATCGCTTCCCAGTGGTGTGGCTAGCTCTGCAGTGCCAAGCTGACTCATGGGTTTCAGTCAAGCCTACAACATGGTAACTACTTAAGGGCCCTCTTTGTGCTGCCCTGCCTTTCAGGCAGTGACTCAGGCCAGTAAAAGAGGGTTAGTAAAACTATGCCCAGCCTGTGCCCCAGCTCCACCCACTCTGAAGTAGAGCTGACCCTTGAAAGACATGGGTTTGACCTGTGCAGGTGCACTTAAGAGCCGATTTCTGTCGGTGCAGTGGAGTACTGAAAACGTATTTTCTCAGTAACATTTTCTTATCTCTTGCTTGCTTTCTTGTAATGTACTATGTAATTCACATAAAATACAACAGGGTTAATCAGCTGTTTATGTTACTGGGAATGCTTCCAGATAATAGTTGGCTGTCAGGAGTGGAGTTTTGGGGTGGTCAAAAGTTCTATGTGGATTTTTGATCGCATGGGGAGGGGGGAGGACGATACCCCGAACCCCCATGTCGTTCAAGGGTCAATTGTACTTAAAAACTGTCACCTGCTAGAAAAGTATCACTTTCTGGGGCACCTGCAGGGCGGAGGGGGAGGCAGTTAGTTAAGACCTGCCTTCGGCTCAGGTCATGATTCCAGGGTCCTGGGATGGAGCCCCCAGCCAGGCTCTCTGCTCAGCAGGGAGCCTGCTTCTCGCTCTCTCCCCAACCCATATGCTCCCTCTCGCTATCTCTCTCTCTCAAATAAATAAAATCTTTACAAAAAAGAAAGAAAAATACCAGTTTCTGACACAACTGTCTGAACGACTTCCCCAGTACTTTGAGAATAATATGCATTCCGGCCATACCTCTTTGCTCCACCAGCATCGGGTGAGACAATAGTACAGTTCCTCCACTCAGAGATGTTCTCCCTTATCCATTTCAGGACAGCCGGCTCTGCATACAAATTGTCCACGGGGATATCAAAAAAGCCCTGTAGAAAGAAGCTGAGTCACGTTTGCTTTGTTTTTCTGCACTTCCATTTATAAATGACCAATACAAAGAGGTTAATAATAATCTGCCCAACGAATATCTTTCTGTAACGTTCAGACTGATTGGAAGGCATGCCTGGTGGAGGAGACTAAAATGGCTTCCTCAAACCTGGGCGGCACAAGAGAGTCCAGCCAAGATGGGCAAGGCCTGCCCTCAGTTAACCCACAACTGAGGAAGGGGACATGAGTGAGCCCTTGGGAAGAATGGCCAAGTTCAGCCGATACCAGAACAGCCCAATCAATGTGTATACTCGTGAGGTCATACTGCCTTATGCCACTAAATGCTGGACTGGTTTGTTAGGGAGCAAGAGCTAACTGCTAAACCAGTTAGAGAAGCTAGTGGAATGTATTTATAATAATAAATGGTCACACAGAGTAACTCTAATACTAGCTGCTATTAATTAGTTGTGTTTCTCAACAAATCTGTTCCTCTTCTACGAAATGGGTAGAATCACCTACTCCGGTGCCTCACTGGGTTGCCACAAGCCTCCAAGGAGGATCCGAAAGTCCCTTTAAATAGTACAAAACAGAAGGTAGTATCCCACTCCCCTCTCTCTGGAAGTAGGTTCCGATAGCTGCGGCTCTCAATTTAATGATGACAGTAACAGTTCCTATTTATTGAGCACCTGTCCTGGGCCACGCGTTCCACCATAAATTTCACACTCACAGTAACAACGCAGCGTGTGTTCAGAGGAGTTAAAATAACCTGCCCAAGGCTACAAAGCCGCCGACTGTCAGAGCCAATATTCAAACCAGGTCTGAACCCAAACCCAATGCTCTTTCTCCGAATTCCAGCCAGCCCCCCCTACCCATCCACCCCAGAGACTAAGGTCAGGAAGTACGCTGAAGGGGAGCGTGCTTGCAGCAGTGTCAGTGTACTGGTTAATCTGAGCGGCACTTGGGCAGGTTTTTGCTTCTCTGCGGTCTCCAGCATTATCAGCTCTCTCCTCCCCAACCCCCTTTCTGCTGCCCACTATTTCGCTTCCAGATACCTGAATCTGAGAAGCATGCAGGTCCATGGTGATAATATGATCCGCGCCTGCTACAGACAGCATATTTGCCACCAGCTTGGCTGAGATTGGAGCCCGGCTCTAAACGGAGGCGGAGGAAAGAAGAACAAAAAAACCAAAAAAGCCTTTTTGAGAAACAATTCATTTGCTGGAGAAGCATCCCTTTAATGTGCATTTACTAGGTTCAAGGCACTGTGCTGCCAGGAAATTCATAGAAAGTGCCGTGGCCACTGACTTCATGAGTCGATCACAGTCCAGCATCAATAGTAAGCGGAGTATCACTTTTCCAAATCAGGATAGGTTTTCCAAAAAGAAAAATACCTTCCTACCTTTTGTTTTCTTAACTCAATGTGCATAGTTTCAGCCTATCGAGTGTTGCAATGCTCAATTATTTAAACCAGGCAGACTTAAAAAAGAACAGGCAAGTACACCTGCTGCACTATAAAACAGCAAAGGCCTTGCGCTTTACTCTGTGGGAGCACTATACTCTCTCAGAATAAAAATATCTGGCCTTCTCCCAGTCATTGTATGCAAAATCTAAGCACTGATTATTACAACAGTCCTGGCAAAGTTTTATGTGTATTACCTTAGCCTCTAATACAGCAGACAAATGAGGTGAGATGTGTATGTGTGTAATGAGACTAAGCATTCGTGTAACCGACTTCCAAGTTTGCTGAGGAGGTCACAGCTGGAACCCTGAGAGGGTCCCAGAGATGCTACTAGAGTTTAAAAAATAATTCTCCTCCATGGTAGCTGGTGCTTAGTCCTACTGACATAATGAAAAAGTCGCAGTGAGCTAACTGGAAGTCACATAGGAATAGGTGGAACAAACACAGACTATGAATGTGTTGATTTATATAAACCAACCCCACGTCAATTGTTTCTGAACACTGGGTGATACCTATGAGGATGTGATAAAAAAGTAATATACCTTCCACATATGGGTCTGAGGATTAAAGAGTTTTTGTGACTTTGGGCAAGTGCTTCTTATGATAAAAAAACAAAAAAAGGGTTTTTTTTCTTAAAGGAGATTCTGCTCCCACCTTATCCTTTTTATCCTGTCGGGCATAAGGGAAGCATGGGATGACTGCAGTAACCCGGCTGGCTGAGGCAATCTTGCAGGCATTAATCATGATCAAAAGCTCCATTAGATTGTCATTGATTTCACCACAACCACTCTGAACAATGTAGACATCCTCTCCACGTACGCTTTCTCCAATCTCCACACTACAACGAGAAAGGAAGGAAAGCAAAAACAAGGAAGATATTTTATTTAAAAAAATTTTTAAAAGATTTTATTTATTTATTTGAGAGCAAGAAAGTGAGAGAGAGAGAGAGAGAGAGAGCATGGCGGGGGGAGGGTCAGAGGGAGAAGCTGACTCTCCGCTTAGCGGGGAGCCTGATATGGGACTTGATTCCAGACTCCAGCACTGTGACTGGAGCCAAAGGCAGAGGCTTAACCACTGAGCCACCCAGGGGCCACAAAAAACAAGATATTTTAAAGCACTATACTACACTTCTATGGACGGCAAGGTCTAAAAAGTACACCTTCCCTACTACTGTGCTGTTCATGGGTTACAGCCCAGTGGGGGTCATGTGGACACGGTCATATGGACACATTCCCTCACTTTGGGAGAGCCCCTGGAGGAGCCCCTGTACCGGAAACAGTCTACTGCCTCAGTTTACTCCAGTATGCCATACAAATAGCTACTTTTACATGTGATGTGGCAAGAAGATTGGCTAAAGCACACACAAGTACTTGGAACGTAATTTCAGTGAACTGCCTGTATCTCATTATAGAGAGGAACAGGACATGTGAATGCAAATTTGACACAAAATCTGTGACTATCACAATCCACCCAGAACAAAAGCAGAAGGATCACGTAAGGAGTGAGTCACTACTGTTCTATAATGATGCCTTCTACAGAAGCCAATACATCTACCACACTGGCACTTCACTCAACTAATAGTCCATGTTCATATGCCAGTCACTGTGCTAAGTGCCAAAGACACGTGGAGAACAAAACAGATGTGGCCCTTGCCTCCATTTTATGCTAACTGTATTCTGTCCAATTAGTAAGTCTTGTTTAAAAAACATTCCACAGGAATTATGGAGTAGGGCTATACTTTACCATAAAAAGAAAGTTTTAACAGCCACGCTTGGATCCTTACCAAGAATAACTTAGGATTAAAAAATCATAACCTCCGTGACACCTCATAGCAACACCACTTCCCGAATTAAACCTGCAGGGGCGGCGGGGGTTATTTGCGGATGTGTGTGTATAGTATGTAGTGTGTATCAATCAGGACTAGGCCAGAGAGCTGATGACTTCTAGCGATCAAGAGCAAAACTTCAACGGGAGGTAATTCCATTGCCAGAAGCAGCTGATACAGAAGAGAATTATTTAATATTTATTCCTTTCCAATCCGTGCGACAGTTGATTTTAAAAAGAATGGGATTAGTTTATATTACAAAGCAAGAAAAATAAGCGCTAATGGTAAAAATCAAGCCAGAAATCAATGAGAACAGGGAGGCTGAGATTCCTGGTAGCCAGAACAAAGAGGAAAACACATTGGTCTGGAGTTATCTGGAGATAAACCTTCAGGCACTGAATTCAAGAAGTATTTTTTACTAGGGATCCTCACATTAAAAGTGCATTATTTTCTCAATAATCAATATCAATAAGGCAAATCTGGGTGACTCAGGTAAGTGTCTGCTTTTGGCTCAGGTCATGGCTCAGGGTCCAGGGATCAAGCCCCACGTGGGGCTTCCTGCTCAGCAGGGAGTCTGCTCCTCCCTCTCCCTCTTGCTCATGACTCTCTAGCTCAAATAAATAACCTTTAAAAAAGCAAAAAAAAAAAAAAATCAGTATCAATAATCTTAGTTCCCATACTGATAAAGTAGAAAATGGGCAAAATAAACCCGAAGTAAGCAGAAGAAAATAACCGTAAGAGCGAAGTCAGTGAAACTGAAAACAGGAAAACAATAGCGAGAAACCAGTGAAACACAAAGCTGGCTCTTGGGGGAAGGGGAATTAAAAAACTGGTAAGCCTCGGGGCACCTGGCTGGCTCAGTGGTTCTTGATCTTGGAGTCGTGGGTTTGAGCCCAATGTTGGGTACAGAATTTAGTTAAATAAACTTCAAAAAATTTTGAAAAAAGAAAAAAAAAAGATAAACCTCTAGCAAGACTAACCAGAAAACAGCTTCACTGGAGAGCTCTATCAAACATTTGAAGAATGAACACAAATTGTGCACCATCTTTTCCAGAACACAGACAAGGCGGGAATATTTCCAACGCATTTTACATTTTAAGAGGCCAGTATCAGCGAGACACCCAAAGCAGACAAAAGCAAGCCAAGGAAACTACACAGAGGGAGAAGTGTGGGTGTGGTTACAACAGGAAGGAGCCTTGCGGTGACAGGATGGTTTTGTATCTTGACTGCCTCAAGGGCAGTATCATGCCTCTCACATTAACACTATAGTTTGCCAAAAAACTATAGTTTGGAAGAACTCTGGTTGGGAGACTTGGGAAAACTGGGAAATGGGTACACAGGATTTCTCGGTATCATCTCCTACAATTACATGTGAATCTGCGACTGCTGTGAAATTTGGTTTTAACAACAAAGGGCATTATGCCCCTCTCGTCCAGTTGGATTACGGTCTGAGAAACTACGTTAATATGGTGAGGGAATCTGGAAAACTCAGTTTTCTGATTTGATAAATAGCTCTTCTCCAAATATCTTCTCCCTAGTTTACTATGCGGCAGTCACATGGTCTGTCTTCCTCTAAGTTCCCTGCATCCATCCCTCCTCACGTCAGTGCCCTGCACTTCATCCCACTACCTGGAATGGTCTTTCTGTGAGCAGCTCATTTATTTCTCAGGTCTTCAATCAAAGTGTGTCCTCTGACTATCTTAATTAAAAAAAAAGTGACCTCCCTGAGGACCAAAAGATTAAAAGTGACTTAAAAAAAAAATCAACAGGGGTGCCTGGGTGGCTCAGTTGGTTAAGCATCTGCCTTCAGCTCAGGTCATGATCCAGGGGTCCTGGGACTGCACCGAGCACTGTCTGGCTCCCTGCTCAGTGGGGAGTCTGCTTCTCCCTCCTCCCCACTGCTCGTGCTCTTACTTGCTCTCTCAAATGAATAAATAAAAAATCTTAATAAAATCAACCAATTGTGCCATATGAGCTTCATTTGCATGCCGATTCAAGAAAGCAAGCCCCCCCCCCCCCGATTATGAAACAGGGTAATTTGAAACCCTAGTGCTCTTTTAGGCAAGAAAATGGTATCGTAGTTACTGAAATACATATGGGTGTTAGGATAGAACATCCATGTTTGTTTCAAAATAATTGTGGGGAGGTGTGTGGGAGGGGAGATTGACAGATGAAACAAGATTAAAGTCAGTAATTGATAACCTTTGATCTAGGTGGGTGATGTGTACACTGGAGGAGACCATTATACTATTCTGCTTCTGTTTGTTTGAAATGTTCCCTAACAAAGTGACCCTCCCCAATTACTACCTTCACAACTTACTACTTATCATGACTTGTTACCGCTTTATTTTTTACCCACTTGTTAATAGTCATCTGTTCCCTTGGACTGCAAGCTCCGTGAGGGCAGGGACCAGATCTGTTGTGCTCTTCTGGACACAGTGAATTAGTAAGCACCCCCTCAGGATTAGGCTGCCCCGTGAGAGCCACTCACTTGAGTCAGAATGCAAACCTTCTGCAGGTGCGCTACTGAGAAGATTCAGAAGCCTGGCTTCCGATCATCCCTCACGAAGTAACTCACTTCACACTAGAGGCAAGTGGGTCCAACCTGTTTCTTTAGGATTTTGATAAATCTGCTCATACCCTTTCCACAGATAGATACCCAGCTGGCAGAGATTTTGTTTTGGGTAGAACCACAACCTGTTGGGCCCACCAGAGTGGGGAGAGTTACGAAGAATTTTATGGCAGGATCCTGCAATCTTGATACAAGAGGCAACCTAATGAACAATATGGCAATTTTGTGGACCCTGGTTTAGCTTAACCAACTGCTAGTTGTTTTTTTTTTAAAGATCTTATTTATTTGAGAAAGACAGAAAGAGAGAGAACGAGTCGGGGGGGGGGAGGAGCAGAGGGAGAAGCAAGACTCCCCCCTGAGCAGGGAGCCCCATGTGGGACTGGATCCCTGGAGCCGAGATCATGACCTGAGCCGAAGGCAGATGCTTCACCGACTGACCAACCCAGATGCCCTGTGAACTGCCATCTATTAATCACCAGGATCAGCCTTAAAAAGCAATAGACTCTGTCGGTAATGTTAACTATGCCAATGCCAAAACTGCTTTCTGAAGACACTCTTCAAAAATTCAAATGAACAGGGGCGCCTGGGTGGCTCAGTGGGTTAAGCCTCTGCCTTCAGCTCAGGTCATGATCTCAGGGTTCTGGGATCGAGCCCCGCATCGGGCTCTCTGCTCAGCAGGGAGCCTGCTTCTCCTCTCTGCCTGCCTGTCTGCCTACTTGTGATTTCTATCTGTCAAATAAATAAATAAAATCTTAAAAAAAAATTCAAATGGACAAGGAGGAGGGAGCCAGGAAGGGCTTTCTGGGAGAGCAACTTCCACGTTTCCAAAGTGTAGGTCCTAGAATGGCACCGTTCAATCTGGGAGGCACTGGACTTGTGTGGTTACCAAGCACTTGAAATGTGACTAGTGTGAGGAACTGAACTGAAATGTGCTAGAAAATACACACTCTATTGTGAGGATGGTATAAATAAAAGGAAAAACGTATCTCAATTTTAATGTCACTTAAGTGTTAAAACTACCCTATTTTGGGATATGCTGGGATAAATAAAAAAGAGTATTAAAAAATTACAAACCACAAGCAGACAAGGCTGAATAACACCTCCCAGAGGAGACCATGTGCTGGTCTCCTGTAACAGGCAGTAGTGTTTAAAGAGACTTCTCACAATTCCTTTACTCACACTGCCCACCCTGTGAGAAGTTCCAGGCTACAAGAGCTCCTTCTACGTTTTATGGTGCACAATTCCGGGGTCTTGACCTGGTACTTCAAATATCTGAGCAACTTCAAAACTCAAAATTCTTATGGTGAGAGCCCCATACCGCATCACCTCCTTGACTAAGATCTTCATTTCCCAGGAGTCAGGCACAGTGATTTCCAATAAAGTCAACGGTAGTCTCTACATCTGATATGGGAGGCCTACGGCTCTTATTTCAGTCAAGAACACAGAATATCATCCGTGGTCCAGATGTTCACTCAACCAGAACCAGGTTGTTTGATGAGAAGCTAGGGGAACAGTAGTTTAACAAGTGGTCCAAGAGAGCATTAAGAGAAAGGCTAAGTCTCTATTTCAAAGGTTTCTTATTTTCAAGTAAGACCAGAAAGCAATATCTGTAGACCATGATGCCGTCTCTCTTCAAAAATGCCTCAATTACCGGGGTCAATATAAAAAATACCTAAAAGGAGCGCCTGGGTGGCTCAGTTGGTTAAGCCTCGGACTCTTGACTTCAGCTCTGGTTGCGGATCTTGGGGCCCTGGGATTGAGCCCCGTGCTGGGCTCCATGCTAAGCAGGGAGTCTGCTCAAGATTCTTTCTCCCCCTGCCACCTCTTCTCCCCTACCCCCACTGGCTCTCTTGGCACTTTCTCTCTCTCTCTCTGGAATAAGTAAATACATCTTTTTAAAAAATACCCACAAAATTGCTTACATTGTTCCTTCTGTTACTCAATATCATTATTTAAGGATCCCATCCATAAAATTCCTAAAATTTTGTGCTTGGAGGTGTCTAAAGTATCTTACGAAAATAAGAACTACATGATCCACTGCATATGTCTTTATCCCTTTGGCTGCCAGGAGGCCAAGGGATACAGTTAAATTAACACTGAACTTCAGTAATCACTTTATGCCAAATTCTTGGCATGATTACGATAGTCCTTTGTTCTAGAGGGCTTCTAATGCATCTATTTAGTGAAACTTTTGTACGTGTGACACACGTGACATGTGACACATCATGAAACATGCTTCAAATCCTTTTTTGAAAGCAGATAAGGTATGAACTATAAAATTAAATTATCGCTGCCAACTTACACATCAGGACCATTTGCTGCATATAATACTTTGGTAGAGGTGATTCTTTTAGAAATTATATTCTAACATCAGAGGTTTGAAAAATAATTTTTATAAAAACACCAGCTCACTACCCTGCACAATCGCTGGGAACACTTCTGTGTTATTGTATCACCCAGCCGTTCAGCCGTTCAGCCACTTCCCAAAGCCAAATTCAGGACTAAAACTTACCCTCAAGCACAGACAGGTGTTATGACCAGGAATGTATCCAGTAACTTGGAAATTCTCTTTATTAAACAATATTCAAAATAAAGTGGTGCAGGGGTGCCTGGCTCAGGTGGTTGAGCTTTACACTCTTTGTTTCGGCTCAAGTCATGATCTCATGGGTTGTGAGATGGAGCTCCATCAGGGCTCCACACTCTGTGAGGAATCTGCTAGAAGAATTCTCTCCCTCTCCCCACTCATGCACTCTCTTTTTTTTTTTTAAAGATTTTATTTATTTATTTGACAGAGAGAGATCACAAGTAGACGGAGAGGCAGGCAGAGAGAGAGGGGGGGGGGGAAGCAGGCTCCCTGCTGAGCAGAGAGCCCGATGCGGGACTCGATCCCAGGACCCTGAGATCATGACCTGAGCCGAAGGCAGTGGCTTAACCCACTGAGCCACCCAGGTGCCCCCCACTCATGCACTCTTGTGAGCCCGCTCAAAGAAATAAATAAATCAAAATGAAGTGGTGCAAGTAAAGTAGGATGTTGCCTTATTTTACTGTGCATAACTGATCTCGCGAATTAAGATTGATCCCTCCCTCCAGTAGTACTGTAGTGTACATTTTTATAAAGCCTAAAAAGCCTATAACCGACACTCAGATTATACAGCTCGGTCAAGAAACAGTCCAAGGAATCCTCAAAAAAAGTATTTTTCTTATGGCTTCCTCTAAGTCAAAGAGATGATAAATTAGGCAGTGACTGATGATAGAACAGCTGTGCCTAAAACCTGTTTGCTCTTAATATACTCTATCAGGTGGAAAAACCTGGTTTAGCAATTTAAAGGGTAACACCCCGTGTTCTCTCCCTCTAGCTAATGGCGTGTTTTCCAAGTGGCTTTGGGCCAATCATTCTCCCAATCTCCTAGTGAGGCCAGACTGGCTATGTCCATCCAATGAGAAAACTAGCTTCTAGCTTCTCCTTTACTTTTCCTTTAGCATCAGGCATAAGTGCATCCAACTAGCACGGAAGGCTACACAGAAGGAAAGCAACTGAAATCTAGAAAGCAACTAGTAGTCTTAAGAAAATCTCAAGAATTCAGACGGAGACACTGGCATGTGCAAAATGCAAGGGATTAACTAACCAGGGGATATGGTTCTTAGGAAAATCCTAGGCAACCGAAGTTAGTCTTCCCCCTCTCAGCCTATCCAGAGTAACGAAATAAACCAAAGGTCCTTATCACTATTGAAGAGAGTAAAAAAACAAACAAACAAACAAACAAAAACTTTTGAATATACTAAAATTTTAAAAGCCAGATGAGATAATTTATCAGCAAAAATTTAAACAGTAATACCTAGAGTTGGGCAAATTAACCTCTGAATCTTAGTTCTTTCATCCATAAAATGGGGATAGTAACTTCTCAGCAGGGTTGAGGGGATTAAAATGGATAAAGCACAGGTGCCTGGGTGGCTCAGTGGGTTAAGCCTCTGCCTTCGGCTCAGGTCGTGGTCCAGGGGTTCTGGGATCGAGCCCCGCATCGGGCTCTTTGCTCCGCGGGGAGCCTGCTTTCCCCCCTCACTCTGCCTACTTGTGATCTCTCTCTCTCTCTCTCGGTCAAATAAATTAGTAAAATCTTAAAAAAAAAAGAAATGGACAAAGATTTATGTTCAAAGGTTTTCATATAAAAGCATTAATAAAAAATGGGAAATAACTACTAGCAGGGACTTGGTTATCTAAAATAATGGTAAAACCATAAGACAAAACTCTACAGCTATTTTAAACCATGTGGACTAAATATTAAGGGGAGAAATTATTCAAAAAATATTGCTACATGATGAAAGCTAGAACACCTCAATTTTTTTTTTAGAGATTTCTTTTATTTATTTGAGACAGAGAGAGAATGAGTGAGAGGGAAAGAAAATCTGAAGCAGACTCCACACTGACCACAGAGCCCAGTGCAGGGCTTGATCAAGCAACCGTGAGATCATGACCTTAGCCGAAAAACCAAGAGTCAGACGGTTAACTGACTGAGCTACCCAGGTGCCCCAAACATCTTACATTTTTGAAAAAGTACTTAAACACACAAACATCTGGAAGGTCATAGATGAAAATGTGAACAGGTGATCGTGGGTGCTAGGATTATTTGGGATGTCTTTTTTCCCTTTGTCCTCTTCTGTATTTTCCACATTTTCTGCATATAATCACTTCCACTTCTTATCAACATTCACTGTGCATTTATTGTGTGGGACAGTGTTTTCCTTTACTCCTATCTCATTTAATCTTCACAATAATTCCATGGGTAGATATTACTTTACAGATGACATTACTGGGGCAAAGAAAAGCAAAGATTTCAAATGCTGGTTCTCTGATTCCAGAGCATGAACTTCTAATCCCTCCTATCTACCTGTGTGTGTGTGAGACACCCACCTACTACATGTATGTATGTATGTATGTATGCATGTTTCCTTATAACTGGATAGCAATGGATGATCTTAAAGACTCGAGAAAAGCCACTCTGCTCAAAAGAGCACCACCCCTGATATTCTGCCAAATTGTACAGACAGTAAAACTGGCTCATTTGAGGCTGGGCTCTGCAGTTCCCCTCTCTGATGACCCAGAGTACCCACTGAGCTGCTCTGTCCATGTCCTTTAGAGCCCAGGAGTCCTGCAGAAGAGCCAAAGGTTGGAGGGGGGGATGGAGAGGGGGAAGCTCCATAGGTAACATAGTCCATTATGTTCAATGAAGATTTTAGACCATCTAAGGAACCAAAAAGCTAATGATTAAGCCTGAAACAGGGAAACCAAACCAGTCAGCAATTTTCCATGTTGGGCTTAATCTTAGCCAGGATTTTCAAGCATGCTATTGTTCAGCTGTTTAAAAATGAAACCAGCCTGATCTCCAAAGTAGATTGGGATTGCTGATGAATTCAGATGAGTCAGAACACTAAATTGTTCTCACCCTCCCTGTCTCCCAGTACAGCTTCAGGTTCTAGGATATTGCATTAGGCAGAGGGTGAAGGGTTAACACAAAGAAAAATAAAAGTCTTTGTATTTTTCCTAGAAGGGTAGGAAAAGAATTTAACAACCAGAGTTAAGGGGGCCAGAAAAACCCCTCTAAATGAAAATCATTCTTGGCCCCTACCTATACTGCCACTGGCAAAGTCTGATCCTGTAATGTCTTCTTATTATGGTGTCATAATGGTGTGGTCACAGCCAAAGACAGCAGCTTGGCCAGCCTCTTCTGACTAAGCTATTGCCTGGTTACAGACTGTGTCAGTGTTTGCACTATCATCTGCATCACAACCAGCGGCACAGTAAGTATCCAGAAGGAAGCTGTCCACTACACATGAATGCTTTTATCAGCAGGTCTAGGAAGGATAAGGGAGGTACACTAGGGTAGTAAGTTTAAAGAAAGGAAAAAGGAAAGGCATCTAGGAATAAATGTTACAAGCAACCTTAACTAATTTAACTGATTCTTGGGTTTGGAGTAAACTTTCCCCTGAACAGATGACCGAGCCCATGAGATTGTGGGCACTGTTCTGATTTGATCAACAGGGCAAAGGAACACAAAGTATGAATATCAGAACCAGAAGATTCTACCTTCTGGTGGAAGGATCAGGTAATTAAGTTTATCTCTAAGATGGCCCCCAAGGTGCAGGAGGAAGTTGAAAGTGGGGGGAGGGAGCAAGTTTAATTAGCAAGGCAATGAAAAAAATTCAAGCTGCAATGCACTATGCAATTTCGGTCTTCCACTCCATTATCTTTCCTCCATTATCTTAACACTCAGGGATAAAAAAACTGTTTCCGAAATTCTCTACGGGGGCCAAGGGAAGTGGACAAGTTCAGGATAGAGTCTGCTAACTGAAAAATAGGTTTCTGTATGTATCATCTGTACCAGTAGCTGCACTGGGGAAGGTCAAGGATTCCAGAACTAAGGTTCCCTACCTAACATTTTCTGGATGGCTCAAGCTGAGATGCTGGCAATCAGGATGCAGAGTTGATGCACCACTTTAACTGAGCAGCTAGATTTAACTTCAATAGAGCTCCACTTCTCAAGATGTGATGCTAAAGATGTGAAAAGCTAAAGCCTGCCAATCTAGCGGAAGTCCTTAGTAATAATTTTGGCGCCCTCGGTACCTAATGTCAATTTCCCTCACTACAAAACCCGACCTACACCATTTCAAATTGAAAAGCTGCTTCGTAGACTCTAAGAAAAACACCGGGAGGACTCAGTACGCAGTAAGGTTCTCCCAAGCAAGCTGGTCCAAGAGTTAAAGTGAACCCAGTCCTGTCTGGATGGCTCAATAGCGAAGCGACAAAGCCACGTGTCCCCTTGGCTGAGGCTAAGCGTCTTTCCCTTTCCGTCGCTCTAGGCAGCCGCTGTCCCCACCTTGGGTCCTCCAACCCTTGCCTTCAAACCCAGCAGCTTTGCCTCACTCTCCATCTTGACTCCACCCCACGGCACGGTGAGAATGAACGTGACCCTCCCGCGAGAGGTAACATAACGGAAACAACCCGCGGGGCACGCTTGCCACGGAGCTGCCCCTTCCCCTACCCCAGCCCCCCACCCGGGTCGCACAGAACTCCCGCGGCGGCCCCATTCCCCCTACCCTCTGTCCCCCCGGCGTCAACCCCGCCGCCCCGGCAGGTGAGGCCGGTCGGGGTCCCAACTTCGCCCTTACCAGGTCTCTTGATTACTGAATTTCTTAGTCACCACCTTGCCTAGTTCCAGGCCCAGGCGGTCAGCAATTTTCTGGGATAAGTCCTGGTGGGAGCTGCCGCTGAAGATTTTAATATTCGGCATCTTGGCTCACTACCCTAGGCACTCTCCGCTCAGCGATCACTGCTGCTGCTGAGACGGGACCCGAAGTCGGCCAAGAGACTCAGTGCTAACCGCTTCGCGTTGCTACTCCGCCATCTTACATTCCCGCCCGGCGCGCGGCTCTAAATTGCCCAGCGCCGGAGAGGCGGGGTCAGCGGGGAGGTCCCCACCCCGCCGCCCCGATTAGCTGAGCGGGAGCAAGGGGCGGGTTTCTCGCGGCAGCTCTGCCTGCCTCCAGTTGGCTGGAGGCCATGAAAAGGGCGAGGCTAAGGCACGGCCCCGCCCCCTGCAGCTTGGCTGTCGGGGAGCGCTGGCTCCCGAGCGCCAAGTCGAACCACGCTTGATTGGGGGGTGGAGGGATGTTGGTGACGCGTCGTGCCAGCTCTTGCTCGCAAGCGGGAATTCAGGCACGCTTATTTATCCCCTTTGGCAGCAGGGAGTAAGTCTGGCTCTGGTTTGCAGTTCCGTTTAAGAAAATCTGTTGATCGGGATGGCAGCCAGTTTTGTCAGAACGAAGGGGAGATTTCTGAGCAGAAGTTTGCCTGTTTCTGAACGTGATTTTTATCTCTTTATAAGGGCAGGGGTGATATAAAACACGTCGACAGCACCGAGAGACACCCGTGGCACAGGTGCATCCAAAGGGCGTGTTTGCCCTTTGCAACTATGCTGTTTTGCCTTTGCCTGGGAGGCAAGTCTCAAGGTTTGGAAAGTGGCTGAACGTACGCCACCTCCATCATCCAGAACCACGGCTAGAGAAAGTTGTGTTTTGTTTTGGGCGATGGGACCAAGTGTGTTCAAACAAGTGAAGGGGTGTGGATTTTCCAAAATACCCTGGCGATAAAGGTCTAATTCAGCTAACCCTTGGAAAGGAGAGAAAATATATGTATATATGTATGGGACTTGAGATAAGGAGCCCAGAAGGAATCAGAAAACCTAGTTTTTGGTCTTCTGCCTCATGTGAGCCTCAGCGTCATATCTGCATGTTGCTAATGTGGCCTTTTACAACGTATTTTATTATTTTTATAATGATACATGCACTAATGGAATCAAAGAGAGCCTTCATCCCTACACCACATTTTCATTCAGCATATTCGAAGCACAGGTTAGAAGAGAAAAATCATACAATTTTAGAATCATACAATTTTAGTCATGAGCACCATAACTACAAGCTGTAAAAATAGAAGGGACTTCAGAAATCATCTAGTCTCCTAGCTTTATCTTACATATGGTGAAACTAAATCCCAGAGATGGGAAGGGATTTGTCTAAGTGGCAAAGGCAGAAAATACTCAAAGCAGCATCCTGTGTTTCTCTTATTGCCATGTTCAAAACAGCAGTGTCCATGGAGGACCTCTCCTTCTGACCTCTTGCTATACTTTAATGAGTGCAGAAATTTAATGTAGGCCCAGGTGTCGAGGGGTACTTGGAGAAGGCAGCAGATAACAAGGCAGAATGTTAGTAGTCTTCCATCATAGTTGATTCCTCAAATATTTACTGAGTGCTTTATTGCATACAAGGAAGTGTGGGAGTGCCTGGGTGGCTCAGTCAGTTAAGCGGCCGACTCTTGGTTTCACCTCAGGTCATGATCTCATGGGCCCTAGGATCCAGCCCCCAGTTGGATTCTGCATTAAACAGGGAGTCTGCTTAAAGATTCTCTCCCTCTGGCCCTCCCCCCACTCACTCTCTGTCTCTCAAAAATAAATAAATAAATCTTTTTTAAAAAGGCAGCATGCTAGGCAGAAAGTATTTGCACCCAAGGGATTTGTTCATTTAAAAAACATTTATTGAATACTTTTAACTACCTGTTCCGGGCACTGAGAATATGATAGTAAACAGTTCAAAGCCCCTGCTCTCATGAGGTTATGTTCTCAAACAAGAAATATTTATTTATTTATAAATAAAGGCGATATATAATACGTCAAATGGTGGTAAGTACTGTAGAGGAAAATGAGGCAAGGAAGCGGGATAATGTGCCAGGATGGTAGTAGGGGAGAGGGAGGTTTAAGTGGAGTAGTCAGAGAAAGCCAACCTGGGAAGGCAACATTTGAACAAAGACCTGAAGGAGATAAAGGAAGGAGCCATGTTCCTATGTGGGACAAGCAGAGGGAACAGCAGGTGCAAGAACCCCGAGGCAGGAGAGTGTCTAACTTGTTTGCAGAATGGTACAATGGTCAGTGTGTCTGGTGTGGAGTGAGTGTTGGGGCAGTGGGAGTGGAGCATACCTGTAAGAGAAAATAAGGAAAATAAGGTCAGTGAGGTAAGAGCAATTGGTGGGAGGCTGCCGACCATGGACCTTGTAAGACCTTGTGGGCCATTTGAAGGATTTCTGCTTTTACCCAGTCAAGTGGTTTTTTGTTGTTGTTGTTTTAAGCAAAGCATGACATGATCTGACTTCGCTTTTAAAAGGATCATCTCAAGGGCGCCTGGGCAGCTGGGTTGTTTAAGTGTCTGCCTTCGGCTCAGGTCATGATCTCAGGGTCTTGGGATCGAGCCCCTAGTGGGCTCCTTGCTCAGCGGGGAGCCTGCTTCTTCCTCTCACTCTGCCCCTCCCCCCTGCTCATGCTCTCTCCCATCTCAAATAAATAAATAAAAAGTATTAAAAAAAAAGATCATCTCAGCTGAGAATAGAGTGTAGGGGTCATAACAGAAAGCAGGGAGACCAATAAAGTGTTGGCTTCTCAGTAGAGAAAATGAGACACTTATAAGCCATAGAACGATTTAATACACTAGCGCAGAGGAGCCCCTCAAAAGCAGCAGCTCAAGTAAGACGGATGATTTCTCTCTGACATCACATGCTGGCCAGCCTAGCCCAGTGGGACAGTTCTGCTCCATGCAAGGACATGAGTGCATCCACAATTCTAGCTCATGGGAAGGAAGAAAGAGGTCCAGCAAAGGGCCCTCCTCGGAAGCGAGTCAGGTGGAATTTGTTCATTTCATTTTCCGTCATATCCCTTTGGCAAGAGCTCTGTCACACGGCAAGAGCTTAGTTGCAAGTCACACCTAGCCACAAGCAAGACTAGGAAACACCTTGGGAGGTGGCCCTGTGCCCAGGCAGGAAAGGAAAATTGATTTTGGGGGTATAACTAGACATTGGCCACAAGATCCAAACAAAGCAATACGCAGGCTCTGTGGTAAGAGGTGTCACCTCTGAGCTGCACAACCTGGGAGGTATTTTTGGAGGTCGAAGTACATGAGTTAGGTTGAAGAATGAGTAGGGTTTGACCAGGCAATGACTGGGAGGAGGTGGGTCTCCCTGGGCTTGAAGCAAAGGTAGTAGACGGGGTTTTAAGAGGGAGTAGAGAGGGGTTTTCAGGAAAGAGAAGTAGTCTACCTTGGCTGGAGTATCAGGTACTATGTTGAGAAGTTATTCTGCAAGTGATGGGAAGCCATTGTTCTGGAGAAAGGGAAGGACATGATCATAATTGTGCTTTGGGCAAATTTATCTGTAGAGGATGGATAATAGAGATTGGAGGCAGGTGACCCAGGTTGCCCCAACTGGGCCACTAGTTAGAGGGTTTAACAAGCGGGTCGGGAAGAATGTGATTTGTGAGTCTCAATGTTTTGGAGATCACGGCTGCCTTCGAGAATTCTGTGAACACCGTGGATCATCTACCTCTCCAGATAACTGATCTTGGGACTGTGGACTCATCCAATTAAAGCTCGGGACCACTGGGAGAATTTTGTAAACACCCTCTTCCTTGGAAGGGCTCCCTCCCTTTCCAGAGGTTTTCTCATTTTAATGATGAGGAATGATAGTGGGAAGAATGGCCTGCAAGGACAAGGGTTCTTTCCCTAAGAGGAAACCACCCTTAAAAGGATTTTACACCCCTTTGGAAGGAGCCCTACACCCTTTCCCAGGCGATAGGTAGATGACAAAAGCCTGATTCCTGATTGGCTGACAAGTGTGTGGAGGATTAATCGGATTAAAAACAGCCCTCCAACAAGCCCAAAAAATCCCGTAGACTCAGAAACTCCTGTAGCAACCCTCTCGGGTCCCCTCCCTCTTCCAGAACTTCATACCATCGCTCAGTAAACTTTGCTTTGCTGCCCACCACCCTTCATCTGGTCTACCTCTTCATTCTTGGAAGCTGGATGACCAAGAACCATGGGCACCCACCGAGGGGAAAGAAATCCTGCAACCATTTCTGTCTTCTCTGTTCTGTTTCTTTTCCCCTGTAGGCCAGCATGACCTGTCCTCATGATTCATATTGTTCGGTGGCGGCAGGTGGGCATCTTGCGTGTAAGTACAGCGGAGGGCTTTCAGAGGCCGCAGCAAAGCGCATCACAACTGGAGAGAGTTCCCCACGTGCTGTCACCCCCCTGAGCTCACCAGCTGTCAGCAGCTGGCCCTTCCATTGGGTCCTGAACTCCTCGTCTCACGTTCTGTGTCTTCAGGGAGCATGCAAACTCTTTGAGGGCAGAGACCATGTTCTCCCATAGCCCCTAGCACAGACCCCTGGAGTGGGGGAGATAGCTGAGGAGGTGAGTATTTGGGGCTTTTTCTAAAAGATTCCATGTAGGAGTCCTTTGAAAGAGCAAAGGACATATACGTAAATCATGGCTTTTATTAACAAAGTCTATCTTAAAACTACTCCCATCCCAGAAGCTTTATCTCACAAAGCCAAGTTTGCTGTTTTGCCTTAAGTAGGATCTGGCCGTACCCTTCAGATGCATTCTCTCCTAGGGTTCTCATAAGTTGGTTTCCTGTGATTGTGGGCTTGATTATACAAGGTCCGTGTCCCAGGAATCTAGAATCATCTAGAGATTTAAAGAGATGGGAGACTTCAGCACCCCCTGGGCAGATTAGCACTGGATAAAAAAAACCCTGCAGGGACAAGTGGGCTCTGTAGTTTGCTCTGGTGTTTGACTTTTATGAGCTTTGGAGTCCTCCCAGTTTAATGACTGATTTGGGGAGTGTTTGGGTGATGCTGGAAGTACTTGCCTTTGTTTTAAAAATGCTTGAATCAAAGAATGTCGAAAAATGTGCCCTTTAAAAGCTAATAGGCCCTCCAGTTCAACCTACTCATTTTACTTAGAGAGAAACCTGATACCCAGCGAGAGAAAGTGAATGCCCAAGGTCACACAGCTAGTTCTTGGAAGAGCTTTGAGTAGAACAAAAGTCTCCTGGCTCCTGGTGTATGGCTCCTGCTTGCAGCTCTGTTACAGAGCCAAGCAAGCACCGAGAATTGAGCATCGAGCATCGAGCATCGTGGGCTTGGGGCTGCAGAACTGGCAATTCAAATCAGTTTTTTCCTAATGCTTGGGGCAGGGGGCGGGGGACTGTCCACCTTCTACTTGGTTCTTTTGAATTTCTTTTCAGGTCCCTGGGGGACATTGTACGAATATCCCTGCCATGCCAAGTTAGGAAAGAGACAAGTCTGTCCTTGCTCACACTTTTCCTACTGATTCCTCTGTCCTTGATGGCCAAGAGTCCTGCCATTGTCATCAAACACTGTTTTGCCTATAAGTGATACTAGGAAGCAGGAATGACAGCTACTCCCAAGAAACTGCAAACCTGCTTGGCCATCCTGCAGCTTTAGCCTCAAATGTAGATGAGGCAGGGAGAAGCAGATGGGCTCCTGAGTTTACAAGTGGGCAGGCTGAAGTACCAAGTGATTAGGGTTCTAGAAAAGTCAAAGAGAACGTGTTACCTCAGTGGCTTGGCCACTCCCCATGGTCAAAATCCCATAATGAGAGGAGGGATTTCCAACAGCCATGTTACCAACCAAGGCTACGCAGCATGCCTACCAATTAAAAGAGCAGTTCACCGCATCCCTATTGGATATGACGATATCTAACATTGCAGGAAGCCCTTAAGGCACAACAAAAATTGCTTTATTTGTTAATCAGATGGCTTAAAACCGAACATATGATCATAATACCGGTTTCTGCTGGGGGAGAGGAAGAAGAAGAAGAGGTCTTTTAGAAGGGAGGCCAGGCCTAGCGGGTGGTCAGCATGTAGATCAATGAGAAGCCAGAGGAACACGTGAGGACCCAGGATGTCCTGATGAGAAAGGGGTAGGGAGGGCCACCAGCGGGTGGGAAACAAGACCACCTTGGCCTCCTAAGCCATTTTGCCATGATCCTGGGAGCTGAACTCTCCCCCTCCCCCGCAGGTCTTTGAAATTCGTTTCTCTCTCTGCCCTCCGCAGGACACCATAGGTTGGCACATGGCTAGGGTGGTGGTGGGACCTCCTCCACCCCCAGAACTAAACACTGGGCATAGCAGCTAGACCTTGCAGCTGCCTCTGGAAAACTGGCTAAGGGTTTGGGGTTGAAAGCCCTCTCCTATGAGCGAAGCCTAAACATTGATGAAAAATTACAAGTTCGAGCCTCCTTCAATTATAGCTGCTTCTAGCGAGGAGCAGAATGCACAGAGGACAGGAGGATGTCAGGGAGACAAGCCAGGGCACCGTCCAAAGGCCAAGAAGAGCCTCGGGTCTGCCTGAACGTGTCCACCACAGAACAAGTGTTCTCCACTGAGGTGCCCAATGTCAAAAGAAAGGCCCAAGGGGGCCAGGGGTCCTGCATATCCCTTTTGAGGGGAATGGACCGGCTGATGGCTTTGACTGAGGATGACAGGGATTTGAAAGAAACAGGCCCCTGGGTTTCTAGTCGCAGGCTCTTGGTGCAAGCTTAGTTTCCGGACCAGTTGCAAAGGGGGGGACGTTGCACTTGTTAAGCTCCAACAGCTTGAACAGGGGATTTTTATAGCTGCTTTTCAGCCCTCTGAGCCACCAAGAGAGGCTGAAGACCCAGTCATCTTTGTTTTAGAGAAGAGGCACAAAGAGGTAAAATGACTTTTACCCCCATCATATATAGTAAGTCAGCAACTGTGCCGAAAATAGCACGGAGCCCTTATTCTGGGGAACCGCTCAACTTAGCCCACACGGCCTTGCTCATTGCAGGTGCAAAATTCTCCAGCTTGGAGGGAATCCGGCTCTCTGTCTATTCTTGGGGCCGACCCTCTGCTACAGTGTGTAATAGGCAACATGGGAGGCAGGGGCTGGGAGGGAGGGAGGGAGGCTGACCCCACTTTTTCCCGGCACCGTGTCATGCCAGGTGTCTTATTCCTGAAAGAGTGTCTGACCTCTGCTGTGTGCCCAGATTCACGGACATAGGCCAGTCCTTGATGTCCTACCATGCCAGCCATCAGCTCACCTGATGGGCCTGGAGCGTGCCCAGTATTTCCACCAAAGCGTATCTAGTAGTAGAGGATAGCGAACACTAGGTAGGTGGGCATGGGGATGAAGCTGGAAGTGTCAGACATGAGTCTCAAGTGTCTGAAATGGTATGTATTCTTTTTTCTTTTTTAAGATCTTATTTATTTATTTATTTATTTGAGAGCGAAAGAGAGAGAGCATGAACAGTGGGGAGGGGCAGAAGGAGAAAGAGAAGCAGGCTCCACGCTGAGCAGGAAGCCCAATGCGGGGCTCGATCCCAGGACCCCAAGATTATGACCTGAGCCGAAGGCAGAGGCTTAACCGACTGAGCCACCCCGGCGCCCCAAAATGATACGTATTCTTTACAAGGCATGCAACTCGTGCATTCCTTGCTGTATTTTTCCACAAAAAATATTTAATGTATCACTCACACGATATCCTCCTCCCAAATCTTTGAGAAAAATGCAAATGCATAAGGAGTGTGGACTCAGACTCTGGTTTGGAGCATGGAGTGGGGGTGGTGTTCCATAATTCTGATGGTGGCCTTTTGGACACACTGTTCCACCCACAAACTTGAATGCACAGATACTACTCCACCCTGGGGTTCCAAGGGGCATGTGGCACTGGGGCAGCCTGATGAAGAGAGGTGGGGGGGCGGGGGGGCTTGCAGCATCCCGCACTTCATACCCCAATGTTGCCAGCCAGTTGTTGGTTACCCACTTGCTGCCTGGATCTGCAACACTGATGGGCCATCTTCTGATGAGTGTGGCTGCACCTGTGCCTCTGTTTCTAGGGGAACTGCCTCAAAGGTGGGGCTGGACTGAGTCGGGGGGGTCAGCCATTGAAAGCCTGGGTAGGTTTGAACACTGGCTGGCTTACCACTTATCGGCTGTGTGACCTTGGGCTAGGGATTGAACCTCTTTCGACCTCAGTTTTCTCCTCTGAGAAATGAATATTTTGTTTTTAGATTTTTATTTATTTACTTGACAGTGAGAGAGAGAGAGAGTAAGCACAAGTAGGGGGAGGAGGAGACGGGAAAGCAGGCTCCTGGCCAAGCAGAGAGCCCAATGTGGGGCTTGATCCCAGGACCCTGGGATCATGACCCAAGCCAAAAGCAGACACCCAATCAACTGAGCCACACAGGTGCCCCTGAGAAATGAATATGATCATAGTCTCTCTCACTTTAGCTTAAAAAAAAAAAACCATATATATATATATATATATATGGCCTGAATTCCAGTGTCCCATTATTTTATATACATATAAAATAATGATATATATAATTATTTTATTTTATATTTATAAATTTTATTTTATTTTATTATTTTATATTTATAATTTGATTTATATTATTTTATTATTTATTATTATTTTTAAGTAAGCTCTTTGCCAACTGTGGGGCTTGAACTCATGACCCTGAAATCAAAGTTGCATGCGCTCTCTCTCTCAAAGGGTTGCTAGGAAAATTAAATGAGATCATGCGTGTAAAGTACTTAGCACAGTGCCTGACATATGGCAAGTGACCACATAGTTGTTTTTGCATATTTAAGGGCAGGGATCAACTTTTTTGCATTGTAGAAGGCTCTCTCATATTCCTTTTAGCCCAAGCCATGAAAATAAGAACGAGGTGTCACCACCCAGAGGGAAAGACAGACATCACAGACAGGAGGGCTGGGGCTCTTTCCTAAGTGGTGGGCCCAGAACCTACAGCTGGAAATGTCTGAGAGGGTGCCAGAATATGCCTCAGTAATACTGGGAGTGTGGAAAGCACCTAAGGGCTTGGTGGCCTGGGTGAGAAGTTGCTAGAAGCACTTAAGTGATTCAAGAGCTTCTTCCCTGTGAGAAGGCTGGCCTCCATAATTCTTCTCACAGTGGCTTCTAGCAGCTCAGGCCACTGGAACTAAGTGACCCTCCTGGAATTCAGGCCAGTTTTCCAGGGCCTAGGACTGACCCTCAGTGGTTATTTTCTCTGACTGCATGGAGGACTCCTCTTCGCTCCAGATGCACACCCAGAGTCTGGCCTCCAGCCCACAGGATGGGGAATGGGATGCGGTTCTCACTCTCATCCTAGCAGCTGTTGGGAGGAATTCAATCCTAAGGTATATACATCGATGCCCCTTCCCAGTGCTGGCAGCTGATCTTCCCTTGCCCCTTTTGGCAAAGGAGAGTTCTGGCTGAGGCAATTCCTTTCAATTCATTTCTGATGAAATTGCCTATTATCCACAGTGCCTTGACAACAGCTTGACAAAAATGTGACTCTGCCAGCACCATGGGCTTCCTGGGTCTATGCCAACTGCACGAACCCATTTTCTCATAATTGGCTGCAGCCAGAAAGTGGCAGTCAAGCTCTGGGGACTCAGGTCTGGTAGGGGGCAGCTGAAAAGCCTCCGCCTCGGGCTCTGGTTCAGGCCGAAGATGGCGGGATAGATACTTGGTGGGAAGATGGAGTCCCCCAGTGCTTGGGGATACCACACAGTGGTCCTGGTTCCACAGAAAAGGAGACCATCGGTCATCTCTTGAGAGCTTCTGAAGCTTTGGGAAAGTAGTGTGTGGAAGTCTGCTGAGTGAATGGGACACTGGACGATGGACCTGACTTCTCATTCTTTGACAGGAGGAGGCCAGGCTGCCTGGCTTCGTCCAACTGCGCTGCCTTGGGTTAGCCATTCCCAGGGCAGTGAGGGCCCTTCGCATGAGGTACAGAGGTCTGGGAGGGCTCTCTTGTGACAGTCATCTCATCCAACACTCATTCATTCCACAAATATTTCTTGAAGACCTACTACACGCAGGGTCCTGTGTGGATGGGTAGGTACCCAGGGTCTAGAACCGAGTAAGAACGCTGACTGGAGGGAGCCACCCATGGGCTAGAGGGCCCCAAATTTCTGGACTGCCCAGTTGGTTCTCTTAAGTGGTTGACAGGTCTCACTTTACATTGGCACTGCCTTCCCCTGAGTCCCAGCCTTGGGGTTGTGGGACAGTATCCCCAGTGGGCAGCCCCCAGAAGAGCTCTGCGGTAGGGGCCAGGCCTGTTACCCTGTGACCTCCTGCACGCAGAGGGGGTCTCTGACTATGCTGTTTCTGCCTCCTCTGTGCCCTGCTCCCAAACCACTTTAGCCAGGACCTCTGCAGACGGGAGAAGAGAATCTGTTTCTGGTCTCTGGGAGGAAGTGATTCATCAGGGCGAAGGTACATGGTTGTCTTGTTTGCCTACTGGGCCAGCAAGGCCGGGGGAGGCTAGATGGAGCTGAAGCCTTCATGTGCCCATGGGTGCCCAGGTGTCACCCCGAGGATGATTTTCTTTCTAATTCATCACAGGGAGTGTGTGTGGCAGGGAGAATATTTATCTAGTTGGCATGGGGGTGCCTCATATGCTCCTGGGGACCTGTGATTACCGGAAGAAAATAAGAGGATGGGAGAAACGAAATCATTTCTCTCCATTAGCTGTAAACTCTGAAAAGCCAGAGAGGTCAGCCCTGCTTAGGGTCCTGCTGCTCCTATCCTTTTGAAACACCGACCCCCCCCCCAAAAAAAATTACCAGAGGGCATTGTAGGGGATTTGTGCCAGCCAAGCTATACTCCGAGGCAACTGGGCATGTTTCAGAGGGAGAGTACCCATTTCCCAGCTCCACCCAGAGAGCTGCCCCAACCCTGTTCATCCCCTACCTCCTGGGCCCTTTAATCCCCACCCTCTGCTCCCTTCAGCTCTGAGGTCACAGTCAGGCTCAAGAGAAAGGAGTAGACCATATTCAATTCCCGTGATTACAACCCACAGGAGGCTTCTAAGAGGAGCGAAGGGGAGGCAGCATGAGCAGGGTCCTAAGCTCTTGTCACTCGCTGGGGCCCAGGTAGATGGGAGTAGAAGCTAGGGAGAGCAGTTGGGGATGGAAGTGGGGGCCCACCACCAACCAGCGATTCAAGGACACAAGGACACCCACAAAGAGGCACTGCAAAGACATATTGGGAGAGTAAGATGAATAGATTTAATCATTCTTGTTTGAAAAACAAGACATAAATTAGTATATATATATATAATTTATATATTTTATGTAGTATATATACTATATACAGACATTAGAAAATGTGTCCTCTCCATGAGGCTGAGGGAGAGGTGAAGGATGGTGGTGGAATGACGCGGATGGTGGGCTGAGTGGCGAAGGTGCAGGATCAAGAAGTTGGGAGAAGAGGAAGACCACGACAGCCCTGGGGCTTGCAGTGGTCACGGGGGAAAGGGTTCCCCACTGGCTGCATCTCTGGCCCATTGAACGACTTGGTCCTAGGGGGGAGGAGAAGCAAGGAAATGGGGGGCTGGCTTCTGCAGAAGGGGCCCTGATCCTTGCCGGCAGAAATCACCACTCGGGGAGGTGGGGGGGAATTTATTGCGCTGGGGGGGTACCAAGGATGGGCGGGGGTTAAGCACAGTGTACATCTTTATAAAACTCACATAAGAACAAGAGATTTCCCACAGACCTCTCACATAATGGTGAAAGAGAGGCAGACACAGGGCGTGAGCATGTGGCAAACGGTGGGGCAGGTATGGAGAGGTGGACAAGAAGCAATCTATACAGAAGAAACATTGGCTTTCTTTGTTCCCTACAGTGGGGCAGCTGGTAGGGACTCCGTGTCTTCACTCCCGGGAAGGTTGTGGGGGACGGGGGTGGGGCCGGGGCCGGGTTGGGGGGGACTGGAGGGGGTGGGGACATGGCAGCAGCGGTAGATGTGTGTCAAGGAGGATGCTAAACAGTGTGAATTCCCTTCCAGATGACTCCGGAGAGAGAGAGAAAGAGAGAAAGAGAGAAAGAGAGAGAGAGAGAGAGAGAGAGGTGCAGGACTGCACCGGGTAAGGCGCTCAGCTTCTTTTCTTAGAGAGACAAATCCACAGGGTCAATACACAGCCAAAAGCATATACTCAGGATTAACATATCACGCTAGCTTCCAGAAGTTTAAGATATAGTCATCAACACCCCCCACCCCTACCCCCATCCCCCCTCCCCCCACCCCCCATCCCCAATCCGTAGCTAAGTCAAACTCCTAAGGACAGTCTGTCTGGTAGATGTTGAGAGAGGAACCGCTCGCCTGGAATGTCAGCCCTGGCGCTGGGCTGGGCTGGGCCAGGCTGAGCTGGCCTGGGCCGGGCAGGCTCCGGGGCCTGCTCCGGGTCTCCCCGGGGCAGACGTTTATCACCAGGTACCTAACCCAGAACGAGTGGGGTGATCCCAGATGCTTGCTCCCTAGTGGACTGAGCCACCCTGCCCATCAGCGAGGGACAGGGCACTTTGGGGATGGCTGGTGTGGAGCTACTGGGCCTGGGGGGCAAGGGCTCCCAAGGCTGCCAGCCTGTGAGGCAGGCCACCGACAGCCCTGAGTGGTGGCTGTTTTCTGCAGACCTGCCCCCCGGGCCCAGGCCCTCTAGGGTGGCTTCTGCCTCGTGAGTGTGAGCCCAGGGTGGGCGGGCACAGCTGGGGGGAGTGCCCTTGGTGTAACCCCCCCACCCCGCCGCTGGGCATGGTGTCTGGTGCTACAGCTACTGCTCCGTGGGGGGTGGGGAGCAGATGCCAGGAGGAGCTCAAGGCCTGTGGGCCTGTCTGCTTCAAGCCCTGGCTCCCCTGGCCCCCCAGAATGGAGCAGGAAGGTGAGCCTGATGTCACCTGTCAGCCCTAAAGAAGAGATAAAAATCCAGCTCTGCGGCAGGCAGGCAGGCGCAGTGACGAGGGGCCTTGGCCCTCACAGTGTCGACCAGAGGCCGGGGAAGGGGCGAGGGTGCCCAGGGTTGGTGGCCACCCGGAGCCCTCAGGGAACAGCCTTCATCCGGGGAGTTCTCACTCCCCAAAGACTGAAGGCCCGTGGACACCGACTGGCCGGGCAGACACGGACACTCACCACGAGATGCAAAGACCACGAAGCTCAAACCTGGGGCCGTGGTTGGGGGAGGTGGGGAAGGGGGCAGGCCGGGGCGGGTGCCCTACTTGATGAGGGTTTTTAAGGAGCGGGTGAATGTGCTCATAACAGTCGCTGAAGTTGGGGAGCCCGGGGGGTGCCCAGTGGCCGCGCTGACAGCTGCCACCGCCTGCTGCTGCTGCTGCTGCTGCTGCTGCTGCTGGTTAAGGTTCCGGGTGGTGGACTCCTCAGCGGCGCGCAGTAGAAAGGTGTAGTTCCTCACCACCTCTTCGACCTTGGCCAGCAGCTCTTGGCGCTGGGCCTCGGAGCGCACAATGAACACCAGCCGCACGAAGGTCTCAATGAGGCTGCTCAGCACCTGGAAGCTGCCCGTGATGGCCGCCAGCATATGCGTCGGGCTCTTGTCCACGTTGGCCACGCGGCGGCACGAAGCCCGGAGCTCCTTGAACTTGAGAGCCAGCTCGAGCTTGTACTCGGAGATCTGAGAGACATAGGGCTTAGGTGCACGGGCCTCAGGGCTGGCCACGCACTGGCGCAGGACAGTCAGTAGCTCATTGGTGTCCAGCCTGGCAGCCAGGAAGCCGTCGGGCAGGCCATAGGCATGGGCCCGCAGGGCATTGATCTTGGCCAGGCTCCCCTCGAAGGTGGACACACGCAGGTCGATCTCCTGGGTGCGGGAGGCCTCGGGGCTGCTGCTGCTGCAGGTGGCGGCATCCAGCACCTGCAGGGTCCTGCTCACCACGGGCACCACCTGCTCGTCCAGCTTCATGCCGGGCAGGATCTTCATGGGGATGGAGTAGGAGAGCTCGTCCTTGCCGTCACTGGTGTCATCCGCCATGTCGCACTTGCGGTAGTAGAAGCAGTAGCGGATGGAGCAGCATTTGCCGCTCTCGCTGTCCTCGTCCAGGTCAGCGGGCTTCTGGTACACCTCTTCCGGCAGCGAGAACACTGCCATCTGTCTGGGACCTTTAGTCTCGGGGGCAACCTGGACGTATGAGGGGTCTCCCAGGGTCGGCGACTCCAGGGACTTGGTTTTGGGACCCAAGCCTAGGGGGAGGCCTGCCTCTACCTCCTTGGGCTCCCTGGGCAGCATGCCCAGGGGTGGGTGTGGATAGATATCGGAGGTCAGCGAGGCCCTGTCGCCCTGGTCCAGTTCACTGATACTGTAGCGGCGCATCAGCTTCCTATAGTTGGGAGCGCCCAGACACTCCCCCCCTGAGGCACACGTGGTCAGGCAGGACACGCCGCTCTCAGGGTCCGATCGGCACTCCCGGGATTCCAGGCTGGTGGAGCGGAGGCGCCCCGCGTTGGTGGGGCTACCGAGGCTCAGGCCTGGGCCGGCCTCCGGCTGCCTCTGGGTAGGGGGGACCCTGTCCCTCTCCCGCCCCCGGAGCCCGGGCACGGGCGTCTGGGGGGCCTGCGGCCGGCCCCCGCGGCAGATGCGCTTGCAATCACAGCTGCGCCTCTGTTCCCGTGACATGCCTGGCCCCTGCTGCACGGGGCTGCTGCGCAGTTGGCAGCTGCAGCGGCCGGGCGCGGGGGGCTGCAGGTACTCGGGGCCCGGCAGCTCCCCCTGGCTGGGAGGCTTCAGAAGTTCCTCGAGGAACTCTAGCTCATACTGCTTCACCTTCTGCAGCTGGGCCTGCCGCTCATCAGTCTCCTTCTTCTGGCGGGTTGGAAAGGTGGCCGAGAATAAATTGCGGAGCCGGAAGGGCCCTCGGGAGGATTTGGGCTTGGTGGGGCCTTCGGAGGCCGAGTGGCCTCCATCCAGGGTTGTCTCAAGCTTCCTGGAGGGCATGGTGCTCACCTGCCGACTGGCAGCCTGGGGCCTCAGCGGGCTCTGGCCTCGAGGTTGGTAGCTGGGGCTCTGGCCTCGGGACTGGCTGCTGGGGCTGTGGCCTCGGGACTGGCCGCTGGGACTGTGGCCTCGGGACTGGCTGCTGGGGCTTGGGAGAGCCATGGAGTAGCTGGCTCGGGGCACCAGGCTGGTCTCCTCGATCTTGCTGCTTTGGGGCACACTCTCCAGCTGCCCCTTCTCCCCCTGGCTGGAGATGGTGCCCGGCTTGTGCAGGGCAGGCTTAGCCCCCTCTGGCCCGGCCTTGCCTACTACCTCCCCTATGGATTGCTTGCTCAGGGACTCTCGATTCGCTCGTGAAAGATAACTTTTAGGAGGGAAACTTTGCCCAGGCAGCCGGTCCTCTTGTGGGGAGAGGTGCAGGCTGTCAGCCCGGCTGCCTGTGGGCGCTCTGGAGCCAGAAGAGACCTCTGGGCTCAGCGGCTGCTGGGAATTCCGTGAGGTCTCTGGAGCACCGGGGCTCATTTTGAACTTCAGATTCTTATTTGCACTGCCGCCCATCATGCTAACTTCTGATCTTCCCATGCTGACCTCAGGCCTCCCCATGCTGGCCTCCAGCCTTCTCTCCCCGCTCGGAGGGGTCACTATGGCCCCACTGGGGGCAGGTAGGCTCTTAGGGTGAACCACCTGCTGGAGGGCGGCCGAGATGATAGCAGGAGTCACGCTGCCCTTCGGGTCCAGGATAAGCTTGGGGCTCAACCTGACTTCTTTGGGCAGGTTCTCCCTTAGCTCAGACACCTGCTCTTCACTGAGGGATGGTGTGGCTGCCCTCAGTGACATCTCCAGGCCTGCCCTCGCATGGCCGGGCCCTTTGTCCTCAGGAACTGGGGACAGCAGGCTCAGATTCTTCTGCTCACTAAGCTGCGGGGACAATGCTGGGTGCACAGCCAGGGCGTATGCTCGCTCTCTCTGAGGTGGCTGGGATTCTGACGGGGGCAGCTTCCTCCGAGCGCCGGGGGGGCCAGGACTCTGGCCTGTGACGGCTGGCTGCAGGGCTGGGTTGGGATCTGGGCGCCCAAGAGAGTAAGGGGCCGTGAGGACAGCCTGGGCGGCGCAGCTCTGGATCCGGAAGGGCAGGTCCTTGCGAGCCAGGAGGCTCTCCTTGTTGAGGTGCTGGGCCAGGAAGTAGGTGGTGTTCTGGTGCTGCTTCATGGCGGACACCATCTCTGACATGTCTGTGAGCTCTGAAGAGTTGGTTTCGTGGCCCGAGTCCAGCGATGATTCAGGGGTGATGGTGGCCAGTACAATCAGACCTAGAGGGACAGGGAGGGGGCTTGCTGCACTTACTCCAATCGAGTCCTTTCGCCAGCCTTACGTAGGAAGTTTACGGGCGGTGGGGGGCGGTGAGGGGGCAAGGGCAGCCAGCAGTATTTGCAGCCAGGGAGAAAGCCCTTAGGTCAGTCCCAGGACTGGCCTGGAGGAGGGGCCAGGCAGTGGGAGGTATAGGGCTGAGGGCGCGGGAGGGGGAAGGGAGGGGAGGGGAGGGGCAGAGGGAGACGAGCTGGCAGAGGGCTCCTGAAGGGCGGGAATCCGAAAAAGAAACAAAGGAGGCATAGAAGAGATCGACAGGGCAGTGTGACGGCAAATTAACATGCACAGCGCATGCAGAACAACGTGCTAATCATCACTATTTTTAGACTCAATAGCGAGGAAATGTTTGTCAATTGTCCTGAAGAGGGCTGGCAGAGAGAGGCCCCTCTCTATCTGGCCCTCCTCATCTGGCCAGGCCAGCCTACAGCTGAGGCCCTTGTGCCTCAGTGTGTCCTCTCTCTGGCGACCACAAGGGGCCTCTCGCTAGCCAGGGAGCGGGTGCTCCAGACTCTGAGCAAAGAGAAATGCTAGGGGTGGGGGTGTCAGGGAGGGGGGTGGCCAAACGCATGCAGGCTGCCCACCACCAAGGATGCCCTTGCATACAGAAAAGGGAGGGGCTGGGTCTCTCCCTGGTTAGTCAGGCTGCCTCTGACCCCAAGCTCTTCTTCTCTGTTCACATGTGCCCCCTGCCTCGCATGCTTTCTCATACGCCCTCTTTTTCCCTATTCCTTTTGTGTTGCTGTAGCATTTACCTGTTCTTTTTAAGGTGTATGTGTGTGGAGGTATGTATCGTGAGTAGGGGTACAGTCTGACACGCGTACTTGGCTACATGGTGGACGCACGTGTGTCTGTAACAGGGAATAGCATGCACGTCATATGGCTCTCCCACCAAATAATACCTGCCACTACTAGCTACTACTTATGATGGAGACTAATAGCTTTATTCCTATGTGCTAGGCAGTGCTTTGTACGAATGATTTCATTTTGTGCTCACAGCAAGCCTCCGTGATATGACTGTTGTGACCAGACCCACTGAAAATGACAAAAGCGAGGCTCAGAAAGGGTTAAGTGCCTTGCCGAAGGTCGCACTGAAAGTGAGTGAAGAAGCCAGGACTTGGGTGGGAGCCCATGTTCTCAGGCAAGGTAAGGACCTCAGCCCTGAGCAGTGATGGCTCCTGGCCTCCCCTGACCCCAGGGCACTAGGTGGTTGGTTGGTCGTTTTGTTTTTTCTTCCAGTCATGTGCATGCTGGATATTCTTTGCCTGTCTTCTAGATCTCTCAACAGTTTTGCTCTGATCCTCCATCCTGGCCTGGCTCCGTAGCTGTCACAGCCCCAGTCCCTGAGGTCCACCTGCAGGACATTTCCAGAGATGGAATGGTGAGAGCCAGAGCTCCAGCAGGAGCTAAGCAGCCGGTCCCTGACTCGGCATTGTTGATCCCCTGACCCTATCTGAGCTACCTCTGGCTGTCCACTGCCCTGGCACCCCACTGTGACTTTGACCTCTGCTCAGGAAGAAGCAATATCACCCGCTGGCCCTGCCTGGCCAGGAGAAGGAAGGGGAGGCAAGAGGGAGGAGGAACAGGCCATTACCTGCAGTCTGTGGGGGTTGGGGGTGGGGTCCATCCTCTGAGGCTGCCAGGGCTTCCAGAGCCTGCAGAGTGGACACCAGGGCATCATCTAGTTCCTGGGCATGATCTCGGACTGTCCGGGTCTGCACACTGTCGATCAGTGTCACTGGAATCTCATCATACAGGAGCCCACGAAGGTGGCGTCCTTGTTCCTGGCTCTGGACCGCCCGGCGCTTGGGGTCATCCTCGTCCGAACTGTTGTCTCGGAAACCAGGAGGGGGCGCAGCAATGGCAGGCAACAGCGACGTGCTCTCATCTTCCTCCTCTTCCTCCTCCTCACTCCCAGGGGGTGGGAGGGACATCAAGTCTACCATATTGTCACGAGAAGAGCCGGGCCTCCCACCTTTGCGAGGGCCCAGCTGCTCCTGAAGTTTGGCTTTGCAAGAGTCACAGTAGAAATTCAGGGCTTCGGCCCCAAGGGAATTGTCCAAGGTGTAGGACCGGGCCCTGCTGGCACAAGGCTCATGGTCCAGGCTGGCTGCGTCAAAGTCATCAGGGATCACGTCGTAACCTTGGCCAGAGCTTTTGGACGTGGGGTCAGACTTGGTCCGGGGCCTGGTCTCCTCAAAGAAGATTAAGTTCTCGTTGACATCAGTCCGGCTTTCCTGTTCCTTCCTTTGTTCCCGCATGTGGAGGTAGCAAAAGCTGACAAGCTCAGAGTCGGCAGGCGGGGGTGTGCTGCGGCTCGACTTCCTGGGGCTGGTGCCCACGCTGCCCACATAACTACTCTCCTTTTTCCCCAGGTGGCCCCCAGGGACAGGGCGGTGGGCACTGTGCATGTAATCTAAACCCAGAAAGAGAATCAACAGATGAGCCCTGGTGTCGAGGACTGTGGCTGAGCTCCCTTGGTGTATGTGGGGTGCCACTGGATGGCAGGTACTGACAGAGAGGATTACCTGGCCGCTAGAGGTTAGGGGAAGGGGCAGCCATGTTGTTGCCAACCCTCAAAGTAGAGTGAGGAGACCAGCCCCATGGGAAAAGGCATGGGGTGATGGGGGAGGAGCTGAGCACCTTGTCATCTGGGTATGCCTGGGCTCTCACCCAAGTATGCCTGGTCTGAAAGTCAGCTGTCCACATACTTTAAAAAAAAAAAGTGAAATTTGTTTTATGTCCCCCTTGGAACTGGCCCAGCACGCCCTCCTGCCCTCCATCCCCATATTTTTCAGAGCCTTTCCAACCCCCAGTGCTCTGTTCTGGATCTCTACTAGCAGAAGGAAATAACCTGACCAGTTCCTCGTGCCTTAGTGGGAAAATGCAAAACAGGCCACATATGGTGCCTGAAAATTCCCATTTCGAAGAGGACTGTTACGGAAGGACCCTAGAAGACTAAAGCGCTACTGGTAGTATTCTGGGCATCTGAATGTGTAAAGTATATGGGAAATAGGCTGGGACGTGCGTATGTGGGAGGAGGGTAGGGGGCGCATTCTTCCAATCCCTCACATCTCATTATTTCTCTGTATCTGGGCAGGGCTAGCCTGCATACTACGCAGTGTTCTTGCCAACAGCTTTTTAATGATGGTCGGTATGCACACCTGAGAATTATCCATAGCGAATGAAATGCTTCCTCTCTAAATGCATTCTCTCTTGTACACTGTTTTGGGGCCCTTCCCCATGTCATCTGGGAGAATATACTCAGATAAGGCCAATTCATTTTGCTAGCAGCAGACAGAACAACAGATGGCAAGCAAGCACTAACGAAGGCTAAGGTCATCACACATGATCCCATTCAATCCTAACAAGCCAGTGAGGTAGGTGAGGTCACTATCCCCATTTTGTAGAGAGAGAAATGGATCCATTTGGTTACGTGACCTATCCAAGGTCACATGAATCATAAATGGTGGCCTGGATTTGAACCCAGGTCTGAGGGACTACAAAGCCCATGTTTTTAACCAGTACCCTATTGTTCATCATGGCAGTCAAGACGCTAGAAAACAAAACTTCAAAATGCCTTTCAATTTCCAGTTTGATGGAGTCAGTGTGTCAGTGTTGCTTTTCACAAGAGCTTCCAACCATCACAAAAACATGGTGTTGGCTCTTTGCAACAGAGTCTCAAAATACATGAAGCAGAAACTGACTAAATCAAAAGGAGAAACACACAATTCAATAGCAATCATTGGACCCTTCAATACCCCACTTTCAATAATGGATAGAACGATTAAACATAAGACCAACAAGGAGATAAAGGACCTGAACAACTATAAACTAAGTAGACACTAAGTAGTCACAGAAATCTACAGGACATGCCCCCTACCAACAGCAGAATATACATTCTTCTCAAGGGCATCTGGAATGTTCTCTAAGATAGACCAGATGGTAGGTCATAAAATAAGCCTCAATAAATTTAAAAGAAATGAAATCATACAAAATATGTGGGTTTTTTTTAGCATAATGGAATTAGAAATCAATAACAGAAAGAAATTTGGGAAACTCACAAGAATATGGAAATTAAACCAAACATCTCCAGATAACCAATGGTTCAAAGAAGAAATCACAAGGGAAATTAGAAAATATTTAGAGATGAATGAAAATGAAGATACAACATATCCAAACTTAAGGGATCTAGCTAAATTAGTGTTTAGAGATTAAATTTATAGCTATAAACAAATACATTAAAAATGAAGAGATTTTACATCCATAACTTAACCTTACACCTTAAGAGACTTGAAAAAGAGGAGCAAACTAAACCCAAAATAAGCAGAAGGGAAGAAATAGTAAAGTATAGAGGACAGAAAAACAATAGAAAATCAACGAAACTAGGGGCACCTGGGTGGCTCAGTGGGCGAAGCCTCTGCCTTTGGCTCGGGTCGTGATCTTAGGGTCCTGGGATCGAGCCCCGCATGGGGGCTCTCTGCTCAGCAGGGAGCCTGCTTCCCCCTCTCTCTCTGCCTGCCTTTCTACTTGTGATCTCTCTCTCCCTCTTTCAAATAAATAAATAAGACCTTTAAAATTAAAAAAAAAAAAAAGAAAATCAACGAAACTAAAACTTGGTTTTGTTTTGTTTGAGAAAGAGCTTCCATGCATATGTGAATGGGGGAAGGGGTAGGGAGAGAAGGAGAGAGGGAAAATTGCCAGCAGGCTCCATGTTCAGTATGGAGTCTGATGCGGGGCTCAATCTCATGACCCTGAGATCACGACCTGATCTCAAATCAAGAGTCGGACGTTGACCTTACTGGGCCACCCAGGCACCCCAAAAGTTAGTTCTTTGAAAAGATCAATAAAATGGACATTTAGCTGTAGAGACCAAGCCAAAAAAAAAAAAAAGAGAGAGAGAGAGAGAAGATTCAAGCTACTAAATCAGGAATGAAAGAAGGACTATCACTACTGACTCTACAGGTACAGACTTGATTATAAGGGATTATTATAAATAAGCTTATGCTAAAAAAAACCACTAGATAACCTTGATGAAATGGACAAATACCTAGAAATATATGCTTAAAACTGACTCAAGAAGATAGAAAACCTGAATAGGCCAATAAAAAGAAAATAAATTGAATTAGTAATTAAAAGTACCCACCCATGCCCCCACTAAAAATAAAACTTGGGCCCAAATGGCTTCACTGGTGAATTATGCCAAATGCTCAAAACACTTAAATTCTTCATAAACCCTTCCAAAAAACAGAAGAGGAGGGAACACTTCACAACTCATTCTACAAGGTTGATATTACCCTGGTTCCAAAACTAGACAAAACATCACAAGAAAACTATAGAGCAACATTTCTTCCACATATTTCTTCTACAAAGTTCCTCAACAAAATACTAGCAATCTGAATCCAGCAACATAAAAAGTATGATACACCATGACCAAATGGGATTTATTGCATGAATGCAAGGTTGGTTTAGCATCCAAAAATCAATTAATGTAATACACCATGTTAATAGAATGGTGGACAAAAAACACATGATCATCTCAATAGACTTCGGAAAAATAATTTGGCAAAAGCCACCACCTTGTCATGATAAAACTGAAAAAGCTAGAAATAAAAGGGAACTTCCTGAACATGATAAAGATTATCTATGAAAAACCTATAGCAAACATACCTGATGGTGAAAGACAGAAAGCTTTCCCCCTAACGTGACGACAAAACCCAGGATTTCTCTTCTTAACACTTCTATTCAACACTGTACTAGAAGGTCTAGCCAGGACATTTTGGCAATAAAATGAAATATAAGGCATCCAGATTGGAAAGGAAAAGTAAAACTATCTCTATGTGCAGATGACATGACCTTGTATAGAAAAAAAATCTCAAGGAATTCGCAAAAATTATTAGAGCTAATAAGCTCAGCAGGATCACATGGTAAAGGACAATACAAAAATTAATTATATTGTTAGGGAGTATCAATGAATAATCCACTAATGAAATTAGGAAACACTCTATTTCCAATAGCACCAAAAGGAATAAAATACATAGGTATAAATTGAACAAAAGAAGTGCAAGACTTGTACAATGGAAACTACAAACATTCGTGAAAGAAATTAAGGAAGATTTAAATAAATGAAAAGACATTCTATATTCATGGATTGAAGACCCAATCTTGTGTGCTTTCCAATAGAACATAGCAGTACTTCCCAAACTGATCTACAGATTCAACACAGTCCCTATCAGAATCCCAACTGACTTTGAAAATAACTGATGAGGTAATTAAAAAATCCATATGGAATCACAAAGGACACGTAATAACCAAAATAATCTTTAAAAATGAACAAAGTAGGAGGACCCACACTTCCTGATTTCAAAACTTAATACAAACCAATGGTAATCAAGATGGTGTGGTACTGACTCAAGGAGAGACACATAGGTCAATGGAATAGAATTGAGAGTCCAGAAAGTAAACCCTCATGTTTATGGTTAAAGTGCCCAATTTAAAAATATAGACAGTTCATGAAGGAAGATATACAAATGGCCAACAAGCAATGCAGAGATGTACAACAGCATCAGCTATGATGATGCGAATCAAAACCATGAGATACCAGTTCACACCCACTACAGTGGATGTTCAAAGGAAAAAAAAAGATGGACAGGAATAAGTATTGGTGAGGATACAGTGAAATTGAGTCTTCTGATATTGCTGATGATAATGTAAAATGGTGCAGTCCTCTTGGGAAACAGTCTGGCAGTTTCTCGAAGTTAAGCATAGAGTTACTGTTTGACCAGCAGTTCTGCTCTAGTTGTATACCAAAGAGAAATGAAAACCTATGCCTCCACAAACACTTGCACATAAAGGTTTATAACATGATTATTAGTAATAGACACAAGGTAGAAACAACGCAACTGTCCATCAACTGATGAATGGATGAACGGAAGGCAGTCTTTCAGCACTATGGAATATTATCTAGCCATAAAAAGGAAGGAGTTAGGGCACCTGGGTGGCTCAGTGGGTTAAGCCGCTGCCTTCGGCTCAGGTCATGATCTCAGGGTCCTGGGATCGAGTCCCACATAGGGCTCTCTGCTCAGCAGGGAGCCTGCTTCCCTCTCTCTCTCTGCCTGCCTCTCTGTCTACTTGTGATCTCTCTCTATCAAATAAATAAATAAAATCTTTAAAAAAAAAAAAGAAAAAAAAAGGAAGGAGTTAGTGATATAGGCTACAACGCGAAGGACCCTTGCAAACATTACACTAAATGAAAAAAAAGAAGCAAGCCACAAAAAAAGACTGTATATTGTATGGCTCCATTTACCCAAAATGTCTAGGATATGCAGAACTATAGACCCAGAAAGCCAGTTCATGCATAGTTGCTTAGAACTGGGTGGTCACTAGGAGGGAACCAGGGAATGAGTGCTAACGGGTACAGCGTTTTTTTAGGAAGTGTAAAAATGTTCTAAAATTAAATTGTGGAAATGATTACACAATCCTGTAAATATATTAAATATACTAAAAAAATGCTGAGTTGTTGGGGTGCCTGGGTGGCTCAGTCGGTTAAGCAACTGCCTTCAGCTCAGGTTATGATCCCAAGGTTCTGGGATCGAGCCCCACGTCAGACTCCTTGCTCAGTGGGGAGTCCGCTTGTACCTCTCCCTCTGCTGCTTCCCCATGCTTGTGTGTGTGCATACTCTTTCTATCTTCCTCTCTGTCAAATAAATAAAATCTTAAAAAAAGATGCTGAGTTGTGAACTTTAAATGGGTAAATTTTCTATCTTTGAAATTATATTTCAACAAGGCTGATTCTTTAAGGAGCTCCTGCGTGGCTCAGTCACTTAAGTCCAACGCTTGGTTTCAGTTCAGGTCATGACCTTGGGGTGGTGGGATTGAGCCCTGAATCAGGCCCATGCTCAGCACAAAATCTGCTTGAGATTCTCTCTCTCCTTCTTCCTCTGCACCTCCCCCCTACTTGTGCTCCCTCTCTCTAAATAAATGAAGAAATAAAATCTTTTTTTAAGATTTTTATTTATTTGACAGAGAGAGAGACAGCGAGAGAGGGAACACAAGCGGAGAAGAACACAAGAACACAAGAGAGAAGCAGGCTTCCCGCTGAGCAGGGATCACAACCTGAGCCAAAAGCAGATGCTTAACGACTGAGCCACAGTAGGCGCCCCAAGAAATAAAATCTTTAAAAGAAAAGCTGTTTATTTAAGAAAAAAAAAAGCACAGCACTGAGCACCAAGTGTACTCTCAATCATTATAAAAAGAGCCAAAAAATGTGCTCTGCTCTTGAAAGAACTTCATGGGGTTTATCTCACCATAATCCTGTCAAATCTCTCGTGACGTAGGAGCTGTTATCGTCAGTTTCCAGATGAAGCGACTGGGACTGTTTATGGAATTTGTTCATGATCACGTGGCTAAGACATGGTCTCTACCTTCAGATTCCAAGCCCTCGCTGTCTTCCATAGACCCCACTGCCCTTTTCAATACAGAGTCCACGTAATCAGGTCAATCAGGCCTTGGTGGCTGTATCTAGATCTAGGGTACTTTGGATCAGCTGGGGGAATATTAACATCACAACCCTCTGAGCCTCAGTGAAGAAGCGCTCTACAGCAGTGCTAAGCCAGGAGCATGAATGATCAGTTCCGGAGGTTTCTATCCTCAGGCATTGACCACAGGTCCGGGCCACGCACCAGGTGCTGACTACCTACGAGACAGCTGAACAGTCAGCCCAGCCAGCCTGGCAACAAGCTGCCATCAGAGGTGGCTCCCGGGGGCATGTCCAAAAGCAGGTGGTGACTCCTCTCAGATGAGGGCTGGAGGTCTAAGGATGGCTCCCCTCCCTGCAAGGTGGGAACATTTCCCCACAGCAGGCTGACAAGGCCAGGGGAGGCCTAGCCCACCACTTGGTACTGTGATTTCCAGATCTGAGGAGCGATACAGTGCTGTGCGAAGGAGAAGATATGTCTGGAAAAGCCCAAGTCTCCTCCAGACATAAGGTTAGACATACAAGGAGAGCCAGGTGCGCTGGGCTGATGGCTGGAACAGTGTGCCTCTCAGATTCAAATCTGCTGTAAATTGCTCATCAGCTTTCCCCAAGGGGGATGTCCTAGTCTAGCTCTCTGTACTCAGCCACTCAGAAGACTGACTTTTAAAAAAATGCTTGCAAAGAACAGGCTGGTGATCCAATTAGAGTTATGTTCAAAATATATGCAGTGTACACACACACAGTGCAACACGGAATCAACCAGCTTTCTATTAGTTGCCTTTGCTGTATTCTCAGTCTGATGATCAATACTGGTCAAAGGGACGATCTGGAGGCCTTTAGAGGCCCTCAAGTTCTTTCTGAATCACCCAAAAAAGCACCTAGTATGTTCAGTCAAGCTTTAGATCTCTTGTGTGTTGCTGGGTTTTAACTACGTGAAAATGGGTGAGCCACGCATGGGATATACAGTAGCCATTAATCAGAATATTCAATTTACCAGACCAAGCTGTTTCCTAACCATGGCAGAAAATCAGGGAGTTCTTCTGACTGGGGTCCCCACTGAGGCCCCCAAATCCTTCTTTTGCTGGATTTCTCCCAGGATACTGGAGAGAAATGGCAGCTGAGCACTGAGCTGGTGGGGCTAGCTGGCAGCTGCTCTGGGACAAGAATATGGATGAAGGCAGACAGATCAGCCCTTAAGTGGGCTGGAGCTTTGGCCCTGAGGATAAAGCCCAGAGGAGGCCTGCAGGATGCCTGTTCCCTAGAGATCTTCACTAAACAACAAGTGGGCACCGGGGCTTCTTTTCTGGGATGAAAGTGGGGGGGGCATGGAGGAGATGTCTCTCAGCTTTGTACCAGGAACCGATGGCCCTGCACTGTGACCTGGGTGGAGGGCTCCTCAGGGTGCTGCTTGCAGTCCCCCTGTTCGTGTCTTGGGGCCATGGGGTCAGATGTGCACGCCAGCCCCCGAACGGCAGGGCTAGGGCTCTAACCCTGCCCCAGCCGCCAGGAGCACTTAGTGGTTGCCCTCGAGCCAACAGTTAACAGTTCAAAAGGCTAAGTACTGGGCCCAGGCATGGACCCACACCCCTGGAGAGGCAAAGCAGAACAAGGGGAATGCCACCGTGGTCCCTTGGGCTCCTGCACCAAGATGGGCCCTGTGCTAGTGACAGCCAAGCCACTGTCCCTCTTCAGGTCCCAAGGGGGATGCTCAGGAATGAGGGAAGGGCTTGGAAACCATGCCTGGCATTTATAGAAGCCTTCTTTCCAGGCTGCAACACCTTCAAGGGAATCCCACAGTCCTGATTTGCCTCTGGAGAAGCAAAAGGGATGCAACTCTAGGCGTGTTCAGTGAGACTGAAGGGAAACAGGAAGCCTGTGCCCTCACTTGGTGCCATTATCCCCACAGAGAGATGCATACTTAAGGGCAGCACCGACCACGGTGCTGATGGGATGACAGAACACTCTGGAAGGCAGGTGGGACTACAGAGCCATCTCTGGGGCCTTCCGAAAGCAGATTCCCCCTAAAGAGCCCTCACTCCCGCATCTGGTTCTTGGCTGGGCTCCAGGCTCCTTCTTCTGTATTCCCTTCTCCCTTTCTCTCTCTCCCTATCCTGCTTAGGATAGGCATCATTGACTTAGTTGTGATGACAGAGAGGACCAAAGGGGACAATGACAATACTAACACAGGCTTGGCCATCACTTGGCCATCTGCAGGCCTGGTAATACCTATGGCCATCCGCTTGGGAGCTATTCACCTGAGGATGCATGGCAACTCAGCCTCCTAGCTTCTTCCTATTTCTAGTTAGTTCCTTTGCTTCTCCACGTGGAACCTCTGTCTTTGCCTTGGGGCCACCTGTCCTTAAGGCCCCCTGTCCTTTCCCCACTCTCTGTTTAGTGGATTGCCTTCTACGTCTTGTGGGCAATGTTAGGAGATGTACACATGGGCTTGTCATGGTGCTTGTGATGAAGAGAAAATGAAGTGAGGGTGTGCTGTTCAGGTCTCCTGGTTTGGCTTGGGGCGGCAGGATCTGGACTGGGCTGATTGTTCCCAAGGCCCCTGTTTGTGTCAGCACCAGGACAGCTCCGAGGGGTAGCTGCACGGAGTTGCCCAACTGGGAAGCCTGGTGTCGGGGGCTGCAGTTGACCTTGCTCTTGGTGGTCATCCCGTCATATCTCTAGAATAAAGTCTAAACCCACACAATCTCTCCTACCCCAGTCTTCCATGGCGTCTTAACTTCAGGCAGCTCTGTCAATCCCCATTATGATGAACAATCTTATAAGAACAATCTTATCTTCACTTTCAACCTCCACCTTCCACAAAGCGAGAATGCCCATGCCTCTCTCCTAGATCACTATATGTCTAAAGCTGTGCCTTAGATCTAATGCAATTCTCTAACTGGTTCTACTTATTGCTTATTTGCTATTTTCATCTTACGTTCCTTCACTGACTCAATTGCGATGTGTTGTCACAGGCATCCTTTGTGGGACAGGCCCATCTGAACGTCAGCTTTCTTTCCCACTGGCTTGTGCCAGGAAGGACCCAGCAGTATAGCACTGGCTCCTGGGAAATCAGGGTGCTGGGGGAATGGGGGTAAGCACTAAGGCAGCAGAGCCCCTCCCTCCCTGTTTCCAGGGTCCCAAAGGGGCGCCGGCATACTGAAAACTGAGGCTGAGCCCTACCTGCCTTGATCATTGGAGGCGGAAGAGGTCGGCTGGCCGGCCTAGAGAAGACCATCTTCCTGGAGTCCAGCAGGAGACGGCAGTACCCCGCAATCAGGCAGGCAAAGTTGGTGGCTTCAGGCCACTCCATCAACAGCACCAGAGGCTGGGGTGAAACAAAAAGAACCATGAGGACGTGGGAAGGAGGGGAACAGGTGCATGTCCAGGGGGACCACAGTGAAAAGATGACTTGCAGAGGTACCGGAGTCATACTTTCTAAACCAAAAACCGAGGCGTGTGGACTGACAGACCAATTCTTCTGGTTTGAGAGTTTATTTATAGTGAACTCCTACCCAGGTATCAAAATTAAATCAAACTTTAGTTTCACATTTAATGAACTATCTTTACTGAAAAAAAGATTAAAGTTATATAATATCATGTGCCTGCTGTGTGGTTGTATTTGTGTTTGTTGGGGGCCTGAAACTGGAGAGATGGGGTGAACCTGGGAGTCCTGGCTGGACTGGGGAACATCCCTGATAGAAAGTTCCTGAACCCATAAACTATCTCTTGCTCATCTATAGCCCTTTGCGCCCAGTACCCAGAATGTTCCATGCAACAAAATCCTCACTGTGCCTTCTGGACCCAGTCCTTTCTGGCCTGCAGCCCTGCTCAGACCTCCATGCTACCCCCTGTTTTCTAGATTGTCCTCAAGATGTTAGTTGGTGCCCTCTGAAACAGTTCCTTGGTCCAATAAATGTGTGAAACCCTGGGTCAAACAAAGTTACGCAGACACTTGTACTTACAGGAACTCTCAGACTCTCAGACACTTTCACGTAGGAATGTGCACTGTGAAATGTTAACAGTGTGGCCAGGGGGCTTTAGGATTCCAACGTTTCCAAATTATTTGACCAAAAGCATCTATTTTCACAGAAAATCTCATGGTAATAGGGTTGTATTTTTTTAAACCTATTTTAGGAAATGCCAGCATACTCTGTTGACTTTTGTTCTGGACCCTGAATCAGTCAAATTAACCCCAGGATTAGCTGGTTAACTGTTTCAGTGACTTGGCACTGATACACCAGAGGAAAGACAGACCCTCCCAAATCAATACCTTTCCAAGAAACCTTCCCAATATCTGTATCATGATTTTGTCAAAGTGTGGCTTGAAAGAAGTCTGGAGCAGACTGAAGTCAGCAGTGGGAGTATTCGTCCTGGGACAGTGCAGTGGCCTCCATCCAGATAAAGACGCATGGAGACTGGCTGAAGAGGGAGCCATGGGGCCATGACTCACCTTGACTTTTGGCTGTTCCCAGACCAGGCATTAAGAACTGAAAGAATTAGGATGGAATGAATCCCTTCTCTCACCAGTGAGGTAGCCATCGCAACAGTCCAATGAGAGGTGATGAGAGCCTCCACGAGGGTAGTGGCAATAAAAGGAACACCGTGGAAGACTTGGTTGAACTTGGTCACCAATTAGACTAGCCTTCTTGGCCTGGATCACCACCTGGGGAACAATTCTGAATCCAAACCAGCTCACCTTTTAAATAAAGTTGCCCAAGTCCCTTTGCTATCTCCCAGGATCCTGACACACAGCTCGGGTTGACTATTTTGTAGTTCATCAGACCAGGGTCTGGCAAATTTTTCTGTAAAGGGCTAGACAGCAAATGCTTTAGGCAGTAACTCTGCTATCATAGCATGAAAACAGCCATAGATAATCTATGAGCTAAACAGTGGGTGTGACAGGGGTCTAAGGAAACCTTAGGCACAGAAACAAGCAGTGGGTCAGGTCTGGTTTGATCTAGGAGGGAAGCTTCTTTTCAGCCCAACACAATGTTCACACTCATTTTCACAGCTCTCAGCTTGTTTCATTTGCCAACACCGATCCCCTTCTCTTTTAGAAATTCTTCTCTTTGCTTTTGTTCCCATGAGGTGGCACTGGATTCTCATTCTGTAGTCCCTGACCATTTCCATCTCTCTCTTTGGGTCACTCTTATTGGAGAGCCCCCCAAGAATCACCATCCTCAGCCTATTTCCCTCTCGGACTCTTCGCCTACCTCAGTGCTGTGTCTCTATCATATAGTCTCCTGCTGGATCAAATCCTATCTTGAATTGTTTAGTTATTCTCTATCCAATGACACTGTGGGCCATGGCAAGGCATTTGGATTCCATCCCCCAGGCCTGAGTTGATGATACTCCTGCGGAGCTCACTCAACAACATCAGGAAGAAAAGGGACCATCTGTACCCTGAGGAGCAAGTGGCTCCTGTCTCCAATGAGAAGGGGACCAGGGATAAGATGTCACTTTTGGGTCATTTGTTTTTTTAGTTTTTGTTTTAGTTCCAGTTAGTTAACACACACCCTTTGGGTTATTATTAAGAAGGGGCAGAGGGAGTGTTTGTACCTCTAGTGAATGGATGCTTCTGTCACAACAGAATGCGTACAACAGAATCTGTACATGCAAGAGAACACAAGGTTGACCTTGTGTACAACAAAGGAGAGACAGAAGGGGAATGGGATGGGGGTGAGAAGAGGGCCTTGACCCCCTGCCATTAATGGCAGAAGGATACCCAGAGGTTTGGGTGTGAACAGCTGCTACCACCATTACTAGGAGGACCCAAGACTCACTAGGTCTGCCTCAAGAGCATTCCCTGACATCATGGCTGCTTCTGCTGCCACTGCTTTACTTCAGGCCCTCTTTGTCTTCCTCCAACACCAAAACTTCTCAAGGTATGTGTGAATGGGTGACAAGAGGGCTGCGATCCCGAGCCCCTCAGCCTCTGGGTCCTGTTGCATCTCGCCCCAAGCTGGTTCATCTGCTTATTCTAGTGGGCCATACATTGTGGCATTTTTCATGATATGGAAAATGTGGGGACACACTAATCTCAGGAATCCCAGTAGCCTCCTGACCAGCCTTCCTGCCTCCAGTCTCTTCACTTCACCTCCCTCCACTCCACCTCCATATTGCTGCCCAAGGTTCCAAAACACAACTCTCACTTAAATTGTATCTCATCACCTTAAACCTACTACCTTCTCATGTCACATAAACCCTTTAGGACCTGGACTCAATCTACAGCTCCAGGCCTATCTCCCGCTAGCTCGCCTGTGCCCTCCTCCCATCCCTGCCCCTCTACTTATGCTCTAGCAATGACACAGAATTTTCAGTTTTCTAGAGATGCCACGTTCTTTGATCACCTCCTAGCTTGACTCACATTGTTCTCTCTGGCTGAAATGCCTGCGGTCAACTCTGCCCACCGGGTGAACTGCTACATGCTGGTGGGATAGCTCGTGGACAGCATAACCCACTGAGAGATGACAGCCATTTATAGCAGAACAGGGCCAACACAGGTCCTGCCCTCATGCAGCTTATAATCTAACAGGAAATAAGACATAAATCAAATAATCATGAATATGAGTGGAAGGTGTGATAAGCACTATGAAGGGAAAGCCAGAGAGTTATCAAAACATAGAATGTTCTGGATCAGTGTGTGAGTAGGTAGGTGTGAACGTGTGCTCCTGTGACCAATCGGTTTCAGAAGCTGGAGAGAGCTTCTCTGAGGAAAGGACCTTGGCTGATGACTAGAATGACATTCCATTTGACCAAAGTACAGGCCGACTGGCTTGACTGACTGATGGACAGATGGACTGACTCGCTGGCTGAGGAGCTGTCTGACTCACTGGTGCCCCGGCTCACAAGCTGGCTGTGAGACAGGCAGAATGCCTAATAGCCTGACACGCTGACTGGTTAGCTGCCTGGCTGGCTGGCTGGCTGGCTAATGGATGGATCAGAGGCAGAGAAACCAGCTGGCCAACTGACTTACCTGTCTGACTTCATTTCAGTTTCCCTTGCTTATCTCTTACCCCAAATACAGCCTTATGTGGGTAATGAAACAGCATGAAGGCAAAACCCCATGCTCAGAGAAGGCCACAGGCATCCCCAGCTGGCTCAGTCCAGCACATCAGGAGTCCGTCCTCTGCACGCCCACATGGCCAACTGGGGACACCCCAGCATGGGCCAAAAGGAACTTTGTCAAAGGAACACAGATGTGCTTTTCACCAGCAGGTGTAAAAATCAAATCAAAGGCAGGCAAGCAAAGAGGTTGGATAGGTTTTCTTAGGAACCTTCAAAGACATTTTATTTTAAATAGGATTTTAACAATTGTGATGTCTAATGTAATGCTTGTCCCTACAGAAAGCACTAGAGCAATAAAGCTCAAATGTGAGAACAGGAGACACACCGGGCCACAAGAGATCCCTTGGGACATTTCTTTGATGGTTTCTTTTCCCCCTTATGTGCTTCTGTGGTAATGGGGTATGGTCACGGCCCAGTGGTGTGTCAGTCCCAGACGGCTGTCTCTTGGAGAAAGAGCTCTGCAGTATCTCACGGTCAATCCACTAACAGCAAGTAAGCAGAGTGAAAACTGTAACCAAATATGCCCAGGCCATCTTCAAACATTACTGGAGAAAAGGGGATGGGGTTGGAAGCATGGCCAGCCATGAGAAGGTAGAGCAGGGATTAATTTGCTATGCCCCAGCCCCAACTCCTTCGTGGGGTTCTCAGAGTGTGCTGGGAATTCACAGGCATCCTGCACTCTGGGATGCCAACTAGGGAGGGGACTGTTCTTGGGGTAGACTCAGTGCACTCTAGCGTCTCTGAAAACTGGAAAAAGATGGGAATCCAGGGACACAGAAGGGCAAGGGTGCAAGATGATGGTCCTTGGGTCCCAGGGGATTTGGGGTCTTGCCTCCAGGGCCCTGGGGAAGGTTAACCGGGCATAACCAGCCAATCTGGAAACAAGGCAGATTATTGCTGTAAGGCGGTGGTTCTCAGGCCAGACACACATTACAATCCCCTGGGAAGCTTGAAAAACCTATATACCCCAGCCTCACCCCCCCCACAACATTTTAGTTTAAATGGCTAGAGAGAAAGGGCCCAGGCAACCAGTGGTTTTTAAATCTCCATACATGACTCTAATGTGCAGCCAGAGCTAAGGACTACTGCTCTGAGTGAAGACTCTTAGCCTCACCAGGGCCTTCCAGAATATTCCCAGGCCAGAGTGGCATATTTAGGAGGAAATGAGCCAAGTCTGGTTTCTAACTTCCATGCTCCTAGTTAAGGGAATTCAGACATTCTTTCTTCAGTATACCCTATGAGGTGATATGCTGGGAAACATTAAACAAGTTCTATGAAGTCCTGATGGGTATTCTTTGTCAATTTCCCAAACCCCCTGCTTCCTAGCAACACTGAGTTCATACTAAATGACCTTCAGATAGAAGCCTAGATCTTTTTTTTTTTTCTCCCTCAATCTTCCTCTTTTTTCTCCCATCACCGTATCCCCGATCCTGGCTCTGCTGCTTTATCTGTGAAAAGTATAAATAACCATCCTGTCAATTTCGTAGGGCACCGCTTTGTAGCGATACACATAGCAGACATCTCTGATTCCAGATGCATCTGATCTTATGTAACAAAACTTGGGGGTGAGCAGCACATTTCTCAGTTAAATCCTATCGTTAATGTAGGGGATGAGTTTCCTACTTGAAGGAATCTCACAGTTATGTTAGTTTCCTGTTGCTTCTGCAACAAATCAACACAGGCTTAGTGGCTTAAAGAAGACACACCTGTTCTCTTACACTTCTGGAGGTCAGAAGTCTGACTCGAGCGTCACTGGGCTAAAATCAAGGGTCGACAGGGCTGCGTCCCTTCTGCAGGTAACCCACAGTCCTTGACTCATGGGCCCTTCCTCCATCTTCAAGGCCAACAAGGTCCTGCAGAGTCCTTCTCACCCCCCATTACTCTGACCTTCTCTTCTACCTCCCTCTTCTACTTATAAGGACCCTTGTGATGACACAGAGCTTACCTGGATAATCCAGAATAATCTCCCTATCTTAAGGGCATCTGATTAATTCCATCTGCAACTCTAATTCTCCTCTGCCATATCACATGGGGTATTTACAGGTTCTGGGGATTAGGGCATGGGCATCTGTGGGAGCGGGCCACTATTCTGCCTCGCAGAAACATTCTAATGCAAAATGGATAATTCCCCTGTGGTTTTTCATATGCACCGTATTGCCTGCTGCAAGTGGGGCATACCTGAACTATCTACCACTTGACGGTTGCATTGCTCACCCAACCATGTGCTGTTTCCCACTCAGCAGAGTGCAACCTTCTCCTAGCCCCCTCCATTCACCCATTCGATGTCCTGTTTATCCCGTAATGCGATCTCTCATCTCTCCATGCACCCGCCATTTGGCCCCTCCGTGTGCTGTGTGCATAGCCCCAGTCTTCAGTGTAACCATGATACAGGCAGCAGGCAGGCAGGGTTAAGTATAATAAGACAGGTGCGTTGTGTGTACAAGAGGGGAACGTGTGTGGGCATTTGTGCGCATGCGCTTGTTGAGTCTGTATATTTCACACTGGCTCTTTCTCATGACCACTGCTGTCTGTAGAGCTCAGGCCCTGCTCTTGTCACTTAATCTCTGCGCTAGGGCCAGCATCCCCTCCTCACCTCCCTGGCTTCACACTAGCCTTGCCTTCAAAGCTTTTAGCCAGCTTATTCTGCCCACCCTCAATCTCTCCAATCTTTTTTTCTCGTTAGTCTCCTCTCCAGCCAGGCAACTATGCTTATCGACCTGCACATATGGCTGGCTTATTTCTGTGCTTGCTCTCTGCCAGTGAACACAATCCCACTTCTCTCTGCTAATCCGTGCCTATCACTTCAAGATCCAGCTTAAAACATGCTCTTGTGGGAAGACAGTTCTTGTTAACCCCTTCCCATTCTTTTGTTCTATGTTCTGCACCATACTCACCTGCAAAATTTACTTCATGTTTACTTTTCTTCATTGCTGTTTTGCTTTTCAAGAAAATAACAGGTCTCATTTGTTTAGTACTTACCATGTATCAGGCAGTGTGCTGAGACCTTTTGCCTACATTTTCTCATTTAACCCTGGACAACCACCTTTTGAGATAGGCATTCCATTGTGCAGTTGAGGAAGTCAGTGTTCAGGGAGGTTAAGACAAAATTTCAAGGACACACAGCTTAGGAAGTGGCAGAGCTGGGAGCTAAACCTGGTCTGTCAGATTCCAGAGCTCCATACATGTTCTGATGTCGTGTTATTAAGGCAGGTTGTGTGTCTTTGTGAGGCTAGTCTCCCCAGTAAGACTGTGGTTCCACCTGGGCAGCATTCATGCCCACACCAGTGGCTGGATTGCTCCTAGAAATGAGAACAGTGCTCCTCACTCAGTTAATACCCACTGACCCTGCTCAGCTTGGTTCCTCCCGGATCTCTGGACCCAGGGGTCAGTGGTTCTCAAATCTGGCTATACTATAGTATCAGGAAAGTCTGTTGGGCAGTCAAGTGTTGAGAATGACTCATACAACATAGAAGAAGAGTCATCTGGAAAGTTGTTTCTCTGTTTTAAACCCTTTTTATTTCTCAGGAAGCCATATCTACCCTGCATGTCTTGTCTTTCCTCTCCCTTCCATACCTGTCCACCTGGCTTTTTACCCAACAACACTGGCGGAGGGCAGCAATCATTTGTGGAGGAAGCAGCCACAAGCCAATTAGGTATCAGCTCCAGGTGGGTTCCTAAACCAACGCGAATGCTGGGAATCACAGGTGGAAAAACTAACATATTAAAGCTTTCTGAGTTTCACAAAGACAAAAATAAATAACTTGGTCTTTTAGAAACAGCAAAGAGTGCATCTCTTAATTTGCTAACAACATCACCCCCCTGGGAAATCCTTTAGGAAAGGAAAATTGCATCTACTCTAACAACTTCGGCCAGCAGGCAAGCAAGGCTGCCCCCGCCCCCACACTGGTGACTTGGGTGTTCAACAGAAGAGCCATGGAGTGGGTGGCTGACCATGGCTGCCAGACTCTACACAGGTAATAGGCGCTTGCCAGTCTGAAGGAGTGGATCTGTGGGAAAGGTTCTAAGATTCTGGAAGCGCTAGATTCTGGGAGGTCAGATGTGGACTAGGCTCAGCCTGTTCCCTGTCTCCCCAGGCCTCCATGGGTCCGTCCACATATTCATGCACCCCCTACTCCATGATTCCAAGTGTGTATGCCTATGGCAGGGCTCCCCAACTGGTGTGTGCATATCCCTTCAGCCTCTGGGGTGGCCAGACAGGGCCTGGGGAGGCCATAGTCTCTGGGGCTGGACCATTTATCCCATCATTCCACATGAATGTCCTTTTCTGTGTGTGCTGTGACATAAGAAAGATCGGGAAGCCATGGCCTGGGGGTAGCTCCAAGTCCAATTGCCCTGCCCTCTACTGAAGACCCCTTGTGGGTTAATCTGACACTTCCTAGCTTCTCTAGCACTGGCTGACCATACTATATGGCCAAGATAGCATGTCCCACAGGGCTGAGAAAGGAAAGAAAGATGAACCCAAAGGGGCCCAGGCTCTGAACCACTTAAGAATCACTGACCCTTACTGGAAAGGCTCAAACTCTCTTTCTCAAGTTTACTCCTCTCTCTGTTCCTAAGGCTGTCCCTGGAGAGGAGTAGCTCCTCAAAGCTGGGCTTACCTTGGCATCCATGATGCTGGTCTCCACCCGGGCCACGCCCTGGTTCTCCCGGAACAGCTGGATCTTACTGATCTTGCTGAACTCGGACAGCACAGTGGTGAGGTTGGTTTTGAGGTCAATAACATGGCTGATGCCATGACGGGGTCCCACCAGGAGAGTGGTGGCCGACTGCTTCTCATCCTGCGGACCGAGTGTGGTGGGCAGCATTCACGGAGAGAAGGGCAGAGGAGGTGGCAGAGGAGGTGGGAAGAAATAGAAAACAGGCATTGAACCGGTTCTGTTGGGAGGTCTGGAAACATTTGGGGCTTAGGGCCAGCGCAGGGGGACAACTATGAGGGGCAAATGGTCTTGGAACGCTCCTATTCCCAGGGCAAGCCCCGGGTCATTGGATGCCTTAGCCTCAGCAGCAGGCTGAGTGAGGTGGTCCATGATAGGACTGGCTCTAGCAAAATCGGGACATAGGGGAGGTTTGTGTTTTAAAGCTTTGCAGTGTCCTTTTCCCCACCAAGCCCAGGGGCTTTCCATTTGTTGCTGCGGGCCACTTGGTACCCCAACCCAGTGTTCTGCCCAAGCAAGTGGCATCCTGTGTCTGGTCTTCACTTCCTTGCCCAAGAGCCACCTAAGCTTGCACTCCGCATCTGGTGCCAAAAGTTAGACAGACAGTCACTCAGCCTCAGGTGTTGGGAGTCGACTGGGGGCTTACGCGCAGGGTCGGGGGAGCTCCTCCCTGCAAGGACATCTGTTCTTTGGCACAACAGTAGTCATCTTTTTAAAAAAATTACTTTATTTTTTAAAGGATTTTATTTATGAACATATTTGTTGGAGTCGGGGGACACAAGCAGGGGGAGCAGGAGAAGCAGGCTCCCCACTGAGCAAGGAGCCCAAAGCCGGACTTGATCCCAGGTCCCTGCGATCATAACCTGAGCTGAAGGCACAGGTCTGCTTAACTGACTGAGCCACACTAGCATCCCAGCAAAACAGCAGTCTTAACCCAAAGGAATGACCTATATGAATATCAGCAGTGGCAAGAGGGTAGACAGGGGTGGAGGGAGGGGAGTAGGCTTTCAGGGATCTGCAAGTACCAGTATGTAAATTCGTCCCTCTGCACCTGAGCACTATCAAGCCTGAGCCCTCCGCTGGCCCATTTTCTGGCATTAGCCTCACCCCAAGGAACCTCTTTGGGTCTGCTATAGACACTTTGATAAGCGGCTTTCCATCAGTGTGACCCACGAGCATGACAGTGTGTTCCCCCGAGCATGACAAGCACCTGCATCCAGAAAGCAAGGTGATCTGAATTCCCTTCCACCGTGGCTCACTAGGGTGGACTAGCCTGGGGCGCAGATTTAGGGGGACCTCCCTGTGCGCCACCAGGGAGGGGTGTTACTACAGTGGGGACCCTGGGCAGGTAGGGGGAAGTATGCAGACTCAGAAAGCCTGAGGTTGGCAGGAGGAGGGGATGGGGGGCGCTGCAGGGGTAGGGGGAAAGGCGATAAGGCTGAGCAGGGGTTGGCAAACTCTGGCCTGGGGCCAAATCCAGTCCAACTCCAGCGTTTACACGGCCCACACTCTGAGAATGATTTTTACATTTTTAAATGGTTGGAAAAAATTCAAAAGAACCATATTTTCTGACATGTGAAAATCCCATGAAATTCAAATTTCAGTGTCCATAAATAAAGAGATACTGGAATACAGCCATGCTCATTTGTGTCTGCATCGTCTATGGCTGTTTTCATGCTATAATGGCAGCTACATAGTTGTGACAGAGCCCCGCATGGCCTGCAAAGCCTAAAATATGCACCACCTAGCTCTTTCTGCAACAAGTCTGCTGAGCCCTGAAATCGAGGAAAGGGGACGCAGAACGGTCATGGAGGGATACTGAAAACAAATATGGCCTCCTACTTGACCATTTTACCAGAGGCAGGACTGGAGCACCATGGGGAGGGAGAGGGAGAAAGAGGAGGAAGAGAAAGGTCTTTAGAAGTGTTTGCTTTGACAGAGAATGCTACCCTAAAGCTCTAGTGGAGTCCCTCCTGCCCCCCACCCAAACCCAGATGCACGCAAGGGACTCCCTCCCCACCATGGCCCTCACTGACCAGGCCCACAGTGTTGAATAAAACGCCTGTGAAGGTCGGAAGTTCGTTCAGAATTCGAAGATACTGGAGCTTTGCCTGAATCGCAGAGCCCTGTGGAAATAACCCATGCAGGCACGTGAGAAGCCTGAGTTGCACAGGAAAAGCAAACCTGTGTTCTCAGGAAGGAGCATCAACATCTTAGGATGGGCGCTAGTCAGATGCACCAGCAAGCCACACTGTGTGTGTGAGGAGACCCTCAGGAAAACTGCAGGAAGGTTCCAGTTTGGACAACTCTTGCCTCCAGCCATCCTGTCTCCCTTTCTAAACCCTCCTCTGACCTCCTGATCCTCCTGCCTTAAAAACCCAGCTTACTCATTTTGTTCTCAGGGTCATTTCAACACCTCTCCCTAACTCAGATGTCCCACATCGTCTGCACCTCTGTCCTGAGATCCCCTCCTGCCACCTTGGTACCAGCCATCCCCAGCCAGGGTCCCAATCAATGCCTTTAATCCTGAGCACCCCTAAGCCTCAAGCCTGCTCTTCCTCTGCCATCCCCTCATAGAAAAGTCTCTCAAAACAGTACCCACTTCCCCTCGGCCTTTGAGCCAGAAACCTGTATCACACTGGGCTCCCCTCACATTCTCTCACCTGATGGCCACCAGCCACGATCTCACCCTGACTGGATCTCCTAAATTCCTCTCTGACCTATCCATACTCCTTTCCCTCAACCCCTCCGCACTGTTCTAAGGGCAGAGCCTAAAACAGCAGTTCGATCCTGTCAGTCACCTGCTTAAATCCTTCTGTGGCTTCCCGATGCCCACAGGATGTCCTGTCCCGATGTCCATGGCACACGACGTGCTCCAGAAACTGACTCCTGCCTTTCTCTCAGAACACCCCCCCCCACGAGGCATGTGCCTTGCACTCTCTGTACTTGCTTATGCCAAATTATTTGCATTTATTTCCATGCACAATGTTCTCTTATACCCCCACAGCCTTGTACAGATGGATCTGCCTGCCTGGGAAAGTCTTCCTCCTCCTCCCACCTCCCCCTCATCTATACAAACCCCTATCTGTCTGTCAAGACCCAGATCTGGCATCAAACGCACCAATTCCTGGCCTTTCCTATCTCCCTAAGGCTGGGCTGGGTGTTCCTCCTCCTCCGTGTTTCCAGAGCCCCCACGCCTGTTGCATGGTGTTGTGACTGACTGTCGCTCTGTGTTGTGACTGTCGTGTTTCCCCACTAGCCTGTGCCTGACTTAAGCTTGGGGAGCAGGCAGGCCTTTTTCATCTTCGCCTCTCCAGCCCAAGCACTAGGGGTGGGGGTGTCCTCAAAAAAATGTGTTTGCTGAGGAGATGGTCAGGGAGCATTGATGTTCTCCCTCTGGGAGGAAAACAATTTGATTAAATATGCACAGCAAGGTAGGCCTGGCTTAAGTCTCTGGGGAAATTTGCATCTTAAAAGAGAAGCTTGTGGGTAATACAGGGAATCCGGAAGGGTAGTATATTGGTGGGGGGGGGCACTGTTTCCTCTGTCTGCGTCTGTATGCTGATTAAGTTGCCTTTAACCACCCCTCCTGCCTCTTGGGCAGGAAGCAACCAGAAGACTGAGAAGGGCTTGAGACCTTCAGGGCTGGAGGGGTGGGGACTGGGAGTCCCTCAGAGGGTACAGGGTACTGCAGTGACGTGAACTCTCGACTGGCTGCCCAGTGACCCATTCTCCAGGTCAGGCCGTGTCCCACCTGGCTGAGCTTTCATCTCCCAGAATTCCCTATTCCCCGCCTGACAGATTAGAAAACTAATGAAGAACAGAGCAGTCCTTTCTGTGGAAAACAGGCCTCCCCAGAGTCCAGTGCTGTCCACACACAGCAAGTGCTCAATTGGCACAGAGGAAATGGGTGGAATGATCTGAGAACTGCCTCCTCCTGCATCTTGGCCCCTTTGCTTGGAGGATCCTGGGCTCCACTGGTGATTTGCCCCTGAGCGGTCTCTGGGCGAGGCTCAGGCTTGGGGAAAAATCACTCTCCACCATCATCCCCCATATCCAGCCAAGCTGGATGTGTACCTGAGTCAAAAACAGTGTGTGTGTGTGTGTGGGGGGGGAGGGGGTTTCTCCCAGAAGACCAGACCTGCTGGGAAACCACACAGGAGAGTCCCACAGCTGCTAGTGTCTGAGCAGGGCACCCAATGGATGACACTGGGTACCTTGGTGCCGCTGGAAGGATGTGTTTGGTGGGCCTTCAGTTGCTGAGAGAGAGACTTCCGGAGGTTCTTCTCTTTGATGCCCTGTAGGAGGGAGGGGGGAAGAAAGGGCTCCAGGCCCCATTCCTTCCTAAAAGCAGAAAGAAGAAAAGCAAGAAATGAGTGAGGGCAACAAAGTGGGGCAGAGAAAAGAAGATGGTGAGGCAGAAATCAAATCTGAGAGGCAGAGGGATGCAGTCTGTAAGAAAAAGAGAGGGACGGGGCAAGAGAATTCCATTGGTCATGATTCCCTGGTAGAAGCTGGAGCTCGACGGCATCGCGGTCTAGGGGTGGGGAACCATAATTCTCACTCCCACCCCAGGCCCTACATTCCTGGAAAGCATAGCACAGCTCAACCATTGCATTTTCTCCGTTTACAGCTATTTGCCCCCTTCCCAAAGGGCCCTGGCACAACTCACTCCACATTCTTGAGCGAGATCTTCTGACTAGGCCGAGTAGCTGAGACCGTGATATAGATGTGGAGGGCAGTGAGGCCCAAAAGCATCTCCGGCTTGGGGTCCATTCCAAAGCGTTCGCGGATAACATCGTTCCGACTCTGCAGGAGAGGGCAGTCCAAACCTGTCAATTAAAAAAGGTGTTCCCTCCCCCCAACCCCCTTCCAGCCTCCCTGCCCCATCTACTCCCCTGTATCCCAGAAAAGAATTGTGGTATCAAGTAAGACATCCTAGTAAAAGGGGAGAGGAAGTTTCTCCCCTTGGGGGAGAGGCAACAGAAGAATCTTAGGTCTCGGGGACAATATTTTGCTTCATTTAGCAGATCCCGGACAGGCTTCACAGGGATAGATGCACACAATGGCAAGGCCCAAATGGGCAGAATATCTAGGTCACTGCAAAAGTGAGACATCACACCACTCTCTTTCTTTTGTCCTGTTCCAAGAGGCCTAAACTCACTCCCCAGCCATACAGGGATCCTCTACTAGCTCAGATGGGAATCAAGAGAGATACTGGGAGGAGCTCTCCATAGCGCTCTGATCCCAAAGCCCAGGGTAAGAGACGGATTGCAGGGATGGGGCAGATATTCTGATCCTTGGGGTCCGAAGGTCAAAAGTAGCAATGAGTCAATCTTTTCTGTTATCCTAAAGGGGGGTCCCCTGGAACTACTGGCTAAAGTTATGACAGCCCCCAAACCCTAAGGGTCAGAGTCTCAGCTCTTGATGATTCAGCCTCGGTTAGACCAGTTGCCCATTTGGTTGAGGTGAAACCAGGATGAGCTGAGGGACTAGGGAGCCACAGTGGTATCACGGCAGCACAGGAGAGAGTGGAAAATGAATGTTTCATCAGTGATCATCTACGTAGACAATCCAATGGAATCCACCAAATGCTTACTAAAACTAATGAGTTAGCAAGGCTGCAAGACATAAGAGCAACACACAAAAACAACTGCATTTCTACATGCTTGGAACAAACGATTGGAAATTCAAATTAAAAGTCAAAACCATTTATAATAGCATCAAAAATATAAAATAGGGAAAAATCTGTCAAAATGAGTGAAAGACCTGTACACTATAAACTAAAACATCCTGATGAAAAAAATTAGAGAAGATCTAAATAAACATAAAAATATGCCAAGTTCATGGGTCAGAAGACCTGGTATTAGTATGATGTCAATTCTCCCCAAACTGATCTACAGATTCAACCCAACCCCAATCATAAGCATAGCAGATTTTTGGTAGAAATTGACAAGCTAATTCTAAAATTCAATACAAAGGACCTAGAACAGCCAAAACAACTTTGAAAAAGAACAAAGTTAGAGGATAAGTGCTACCTGATTTTAAGACTTACAAAGTTACAGCAATCAAGAGTGTGATGTTGGCATAAAAAATAGACCAGTAGATCAATAAAGAGTTCAGAAATAGACCCACACCTTTATAAACTGATTTTTGACAAAGGTGCAAAGACAAGACAGTGGGGAAAGGACAGTCTTTTCAACAAATGGTGCAGGCACAGCTGGATATCCATAATACAAAGAGAGAGAGAGAGAGAAATTTAGTCGATACCTTGTACTGCATAAAAAAATTATGTCAAAATGGGTCACAGACCTAAATCCAAGATCTAAAATGCTAAAACTTCTAGGAAAAAAAAAAGAGAAATTTCTGTGACCATGAGTTAGGCAAGGATTTCTTCGATATGGCATGATCTGCAAAAGCATTATCCATCAAAGAACACACCGAGAAATTTGACTTCTTCAAGTTGGTCCATGGAAGACACTGTTCAGAGACTGGAAAAAGAAGCCACAGACTGGGAGAGGAAACTGCAAATAACATATCCAACAAGAAACTTGTATCCAGGAAGGAAGTCTCATAACTCAGTAACAAGAAGACAAAAAAACCCAATAAAAAAGTAGGCAAAGGATTTGAAAAGACACTTCACAAAAAAAGATGTATGATGGCAAACAGATGAAAAGATGTTTAACATCATTAGTTGGTGGAAAATGCAAGTGAGATACCACCGAGATACCACTGAATACTATTAAAATGACTAAAAAAAAAATACTAACAATACCAAGTACTGATGAGGATGTGGAGAAACTGGAACTCTCATACACAGCTGGTGGGAATGTAAAATGGTACTGCCACTTTGGAACACAGTATTGGAGTTTCTTTTTTAAAAAGGAAAGAAAGAGAGATCCCCTGTATGATCAAACCATTCCATTCTTAGGTATTGACCCAAGAGAAAAGAGAGCACATGTCATACAAAGACTTGTGCATGAATGTTCATAGAAGCTTTGTTCTAGTAGCCCAAACCTGGAAACAACCCAAATGTCCATCAGCAGAGGAATGGATAAAAACATTTTGGTACATCCACACCATGGAATGCTACTCAACAATAAAGAGGAATGGAGTAATGAAATACATAACAAGGGCAGATCTCAAAATCATTAGGCCGGGTGGAAGAAGTCAGACCAAAATAAATGTACATACCGTATGGTTTCATTTGTAAAAACTCAAGAAAATGTGAGCTCATCTATAGTGACAGAAAGCAGCTCATTTGTTGCTTGGGGGTTAGGGGTGGGGAGGGGATGAAACAGAAGCCTGATATGCTCTATATCTTGATTGTGGTGATGGTTTCATGGGTATAAACTTATGTCAAAACCTATCAAATGGTTGCTTTTATTTTTTATTTTATTTATTTATTTGACACAGAGATAGATCACAAGTAGGCAGAGAGGCAGGCAGAGAGAGAGGGGGAAGCAGGCTCCCTGCTGAGCAGGGAGCCTGATGTGGGGCTTGATCCCAGGACCCTGAGATCATGACCTGAGCTGAAGGCAGATGCTTAACCCACTGAGCCACCCAGGCGCCCAAATGGTTGTTTTAAATATGTGCAGTTTATATGTCAGTTAGACCTCAATAAAGCTGTTCTATATGAAAAAGAAGAAATTACAGGTGAAGTTCATATCATCACAAAGGGAAGGGACAGGGTAGACATGGTCTTGACTTACAAATTCCAAAACAATCGAACCAAGATGATCCCTGGAAGCTTGGATGAAGAGATTTAGGGTCAATGAAATGAGAGAGCTAAACAAAAAATTCAGAGAGGAGCCACAACTCATTGCCGCCAGAGTGTTGGTGGAGGAGCCCAGGGCTGTTTGAGAAATGTTCCTCACGTTTGGGATTGTTAGAAGAGACAACCGTGATGTCTGACATCATCAGAGATGAGTCTGGAGTTACTTTTCTCTTCTCATCAAGTACTCCGTACGTTCTATGGGCACCTAGGACTCAACACATCCCCAACTGATCCCATCTATTCCCCAAACGCATTCCAGAAACCCCCTGTACTCCTTAACTTGCAGAATGAGACCACCTCTCCCAGACACGTATTGAGTCAAAGCCCATTGGTTCCACCTTTTCATTATCTCTTGAATCCTCTCCCCCACCCCTGTATCCAAAACTGCCCCGGTTCTGGCCTCCCTCAGCACCTATGTAATCTTTCAAAGTTGCTTATCTGCCCGGACCTGCTTTCCTTTCCACATTTCTGTACCCCTGCTCTGCAGCAGAATTTCCTTACCCCTGGCTACCCACCGAGAATCACCTGAGGAACATCAGTGTTTGGAGCACATTCCCACGGATTTTGACTGATTTGGTCTTGGGTGGAGGAGAATGTTTTTTTCCCCCAAATCTTCTCAAATAATTCTAAGTGCAGTTAGGGGTAAGACCCAATGCCCTAAAGCAGTGGTTCCCGAACACCACTGGGCGTCATCATCCCTCAGAGGGCTTGTTAAAATGCAGGCCTAAATAATTTTGTGGTGTTATGACCTGCCAGGCCCTTCCCCACCTGCTTCTGGTCTCTCCCAGTTCATTTCTTTTTTCTTTTTTTTTCCTCCCATTTCATTTCCTATTGCTCCTCACCTCCTGTTTTGCACTCCAGGCATGAGAAATTGCCCACAGTTCTCTCAACGTCCTGTGCTGGTTCATGCCACCAAACCTTGGCCCGTCCCTTTGCCTAGAATGCACACCTTCCACTCCCTCTCCACACTTGGCCAATGTCCACATATCCTTTGAGGCTAAGAGCACACATGCTTCACTTCCTCTGTGAGGCCTCCCCTGGCCTCCTCCCAAGAAGAGTTGGCAAACTGCTTCCGGCTGCTCCTGGTGACATCGTACTCAGACGTCATCATAGGACCATCATGCTGTTTTATTACTCACTTGTGCATATGTCTGTCCATGAGATCTAGCAGGCTGGGACAATTCTTTGTTTATCTTGATGGCCAGCCCCTAGCACAGGGCCCGCTCTGGAGGGAGCGCTCAGCGAATGTTTCCGAATGAACTGAATTGGGCATCAGGGAGCAAGGCATTGGGAATAGGGCCCCCCTGCTACTCAAATGGGCTTGGTAAACCTTGGGACACTGTGATGCTGACAGAGTGACAGGGGTTGCCTGCTCCCCCAAACCGAGGAGCTCTGTCCAAACATCTAGGCGGGACTTGAGCCACAGCCAGCTCTGGTCACTGAGCTGAACAAGGTGGCTGTGGCCCACAATGGTAGCAGCAAAGGAGAGAGCCTTCAGAGCTACCTGGAGGTTGGAGTAACTTACATAGAGACTTCATAGTGATGGCAGAACAGCCTGACTGCTTGTTTGTCCATGGGTCTGTCTGTGTATCCCCAATCAGACTCTACCTGGATGTACAGGTACTCGAAAGCAGCAGGATCTCGACGCAGCAGTTCCACGGGGTCTTTGGGAAAGAAGCTTATTCGGAAGAGGCATTTCATTCCTTGGTAGTGTGTCCGCTGTACCACCTGAATCCCAGGGATAAGAGGGGTGAGGAAAAGAGATCTGGGAATCTGTGGCCCATGGCTGTAGTGGTAAGAGCCACACACACCTTGAGGTGTATTCTCAAGGCTGGGCTTGGGGCTGAGTGAGGTGGCAGCTTGCCATTGCCTCCCACCTGATCCAGCCCAATTATCCTTTGAGGAAATGTCTTGCCTACCCCTCTGGTCCAAAGAGACTAGAATTTTTTTTAAAGACCTTTTAAAAAAGGATTGTATTTGTTTATTTGAGAGAGAGCGAGAAAGCGAGAGAGAGCACATGCAGAAGCAGGGGCAGTTGGAGGGAGAGAGAGAAGCAGACTCCCTACTGAGCAGGGAACCCGATGTGGGGCTCGATACCGGGACCCCAGGATCATGACCTGAGCTTAAGGCAGACTCTTGCCAGACTAAGCCACTCCAGGCACCCCAAACTGACTAGGATTTTTGAATCACTCAAGCAGGACATGGCCTTTGTCAACAATGGGGTCTAAGGCCCAAGACACAAGATGGGAAGAGGGGGCTCCTGTTAACTTCTCCGACTCTTTTCTCACTGCAGGGCTAGCGCCTTTACCTTGCAGAGAGGCTCAGTGCCAGCAGAGTTAAGTGGCTGATGAAAAGCAAGTCAAGCTTTAAAACCCCATCTGGAGGTATAGGTGATGCAAGTTGGCCATGTATGTATAGGTAACTGTTGAAGCCGCCATAGGTCATGATGAGTCATGATACAATTCCTTCTACTCTTGCAGATGTTTGAGGTGTTTTTTTTTTTTTTTTCAATAAAAAAGTTTAAAATCCCATTTAGAAAAAGAGACCAATTGGATTCAGAAGGCCTCTTGAGGGGCCGGGGTGGTGTGTAGGCCCCCCTTCCAAGCTAACAATCTTCCTTCTATAGGTGGGAACCCATGAGGCTTTGGACGGCATTTGGCTGAGAGCCAACCTTGAAGAATTTTCTTTCCTAAAATCCTCGTGTGTGTGTGTGTGTGTGTGTGTGTGTGTGTGTGTGTGTGTGTCTGATTTTGGGTTTTGCTGCACGTCCATTTAGGCATTTCTTCCCAATGGCCCCTCTCCAATTTCCTCCTTTCCTCTCTGGGAATCCTGGTTGGCCCCCCTGGTTCTTCCTGGTGCTTCCCCATTAGTGAAGTACCAGCCAGCATTTCCGGTGCTCCCTAGACTCTTCCTCCTATTCTACCTTGAAAGTTGATGTGGGTGACATGCTGCCCATCTCCCACTTAGCCCATTCTCCGCCCACGCCTGTCCGGCCTCAGTGGTCTCAGTAGACCCCGCTTGTTGACCTTTTCATATTACAGCCTTCATCGGAAGGCCAAGTTTCCCCTCGGAGGCAGAGAAGTCTAGCAGGCAGGGCCTCCAGGAGACAGCAGGCTTGACACCACTCTCCATCCCAGTATTCTGGGAGCCAAGCCGTGACTCACCACCCCACACCTTCCCCGCTAGAGACGGAGACTAACAATCTTCATGCCCTTCTCAGGTCACGAGGAACATTGCCAAAAGCCCACTGGATGTGGTTAGTATAGACCTTAACTGAGAACTGTTCATTTCTGGGGGCTGGCTGGCTGAGGAAATCATTATGAATTTTCCAGAAAGAGGATGCCCGGAGTCCCCTTCTCTAGTAGAGGCCACAGGCAGTTCCCAAGCCAGGCCGAAGGAGTTACTTACATAAGCCAGGGGCTGCTTGTCCTGGAGAAGCAGGAACTTGTGGTTCTGTTCCGGCCCAGCATACTCAAGGACCAGAGCGAAGTGCTCAATGTACCTCAGGGAAAGACGGTCCTGTAATGTTACCATCACATCCTATGGAAGAGAAGAGAGTCTTGAGAGGGAGATACATTCCAGTTCTATACCACTCTTGGCACCAAACATGGGAGAGGGGGACCACACACCAAGAGATGGTCCTGGGCAGGAGGCGGAGCCCAGGAGAGTGACCAGACAGAGACACGGGCTTTTAGGGTGGCCCAGGCCTCCTCCAGGCTGAGGAGAGTAACCCATGAGTACTTGGGCTCTGGGGAACAGCAAAGGTGCAGGGTGGTAGACAGAGAGGTTTCTGAACTTGGCCTGGCCAGACATTTGGCAAAAGGTGGTCATGGCTCTCCCTCCCTCCTTGCAGTCAACAAAATGTTTTTGGAGTGCCTACCAAGTGCACCACTGAATAAGGAAGGCATGATGCTGGTTCTTCCCCCACCTTGCATAAGTCAGGACGTTCACTCTAGCTTGTCCATCAACCCTTTCCTCAGGAGTATACAAGAGCAAGAGCCCCAATTACGTGATTAAAAAGTAGACTATTTCTGGATTCATAATCTAAATCGAATGACTTGAGTCACTGGCAAAATGTTCATTTTTGATTGTAGCTGGCTTTTGGAGATGATCAATTTAGCAGCTTGAAAAATGTGTCCATGCAGAGAAACCACATCACGTGTCCTGTGTACAGTCATAAATCTGACTACATCGAGGCTCTGTCTGCTCCGCTGCCCTACTTTTAATATCAGGATGTCTGCAAACATGTCCTTGGGGGCTGCCCAGATGTCAGTTTTGAGACTTCTGCCATCTATTTGCTGTCACTGCAGCACACACACTGTGTGTGTGTGTGTGTTTGGGTGTGTGTTCATGGAGTCAGCACAACTCAGCCCCCAGAGGCCGGAGAACAGCCGGCACGGGAATGCACAGCTCCCTTACAGCCAGAGTTGCCAAACAAGCCCCTCCGTGAACATTCAAGGATGCCAAGCCATTCAGACGTGAGGCTGGAAACTGGTGGGTACTTGAGAGTGTCTCTTTGTAGCATTCAAGTAGTTACAGAGGCGCGAGTGTGGCTGGAGCTCTGGAAGGGACAAATGAGGTTTTCTTTGCCGTTTAGCTGCCCCGAGATTGCGAATGGCCAAGCTGCTGATTGCCAAGCTGGTGTGACAAGTGGCACAGCCCCCGTGCTAGGCTGTTGATTCAATACCCAGGTACCTCTCTCTGGAACAAGTGGCTTGGCGGCTTGTCTGAGTTCCAAGGAATGGCTGGCGCACCTTTCCTGAGGTCAGGATGAGATCACAAGCCAGGGGACACTGCTGTCCTGAAAGGCTGGGGGTACCCGGAGGCAACAATGTCGTTGTGTCATTGGGTTGTTGTGAGGTCGGGGGACGCTCAGAGAAGTCTCCGAGGGGAATGAGAGGAGCAAGTGTTCTGGTGCGGAGACAGAGTTTCAGAGGACATACTGATGAAGAGAAATGGCCACATCTGGAGGAGGGGCACTTGGACACCCTTGGGCAGCCTAGCTGGGCTTCGATGTCCCTTTCAGAGGCTGAGACCTCCAATAGGCCAGAGACCATGCCAGGATACCCTAAGGAATACGTTTTGGTCCTAGGCCCCTTGGGGGACCGACCCAGGCCTAAGCCTTCCAAAGAGACTCTCAGTTCCATCCACACGGGGTAGGTCTAGTGTTCTATAACTTGGGTGCTACTGGTACTCTGGGCAGGACAATTCTTTGTCATTCAGGGACTGTTTCACTCCCCGCAGGATGCTCAGCATCTCTGACCTGGAGACATTCAATGTCAGTAGCACCCCAAAACATGGGATGACCCCAAATTTCTAAATGCTGTCCGGGAGGGGCTGAGAACCCTGGCTGAGAACCGCCGGCAAGGCCGACCCTGAACACCTGATAATTCCTCTTAGACAATTTTCCTGGCCCAGGGGTTTCCTTCTTTATAAGGTTGTCTTGGCCCCAGCCTGAGGACCTCAGGACACCTATGAGCGAAGTGGGTTTTCTGGGCAGATAGATGCTATCTCACTGGCTGCGTGGAAATTCATTCCGAGGATGGCATTCTCTTTCTGGAAGGGGTCTGGAAGAAGTAGGAGTGGTGATTTCTGTCCCAGATCTGAGTTGAACCTGGGGGTTAATCGTTTCCTTGTCTCTCCTCCCCAGGACGAAGGGAATCACTGCAGCTTTTGGACAGCTGGCTGAGCTCTTAAGAGTCACAGCTCAGTAACTGCTCTTCTTGAGAAAAGAATAGCCAAAGGGACTGTTGCTGGACGTTTCAAATCTTGGTTCAGTGCTTAAGATCCGATGGGTTATTTAAAAAGCAAAGCATGGCTAGGCTAATCTCCCCAGAGATTGTGTTTGTTGATTTCTGTGTGTAAATGTACATAGGTGTTATCGTAGCAATATAAATCACTTTTGCTGTATAAATGTTTTAATGATCTTCACGCTCCTTAGCTCCTGAGAGCCTTGAAGGACCCGGTATAACATGGACACAGAGCAGTGCACAAGTAGGTGCACACATGCACATGCACACACACACACCAGACATGCGTAGCTGGGCACTCAGATTCTCGCCTCCCCCCACACACCCTCATCCAAGGGCTATGTGTTCTCGCAGCCTGGGGCTCACAGAGGCAGAAGCACCAAGGCCACCTTGTTCCCCAGCAGCAACTCTCCACAGACCCAGAGACACCCAGGAATGAGCAGCCGTGTGTGCCCCAGAGAGGGCAAAGTCTGACCCGAGAGAGGGGAGACTGTATGTACCTTAACAGTAGTCCGGCCATCAAAAGTGAATGATTTGATCTGCCCATTTTCTAAGAAGACCTTCAGGACATTGGGGATGAGGAGAAGAGCTTCTTTCTTCATCATTTTCTGTGAATAGGCAGGGAAAGGTCAAGGAGAGGGGCTCATTTCGAAGGCAGAGGAAAGCCAGAGGAGGGGTATAGGAAGGAAGAGAAGGGAGTGAGTGAAGGAGACAGGGAGCCAAAGGTATGGAAGGACAAGGAGACAGAGGAAAGAACAGATCAGTGATCATGTTACCTGCAGACCAGAACCAAATGCTCTACGAAAACATTGGGCCATATCGAAAGTTCACCTTTCATTCGGTATCATGGCGCACCCCCATTCTACTGCGGCTCAGCGTTCCACAACTAGGGGTGATGCTTGTCCCACAGATACCACCATACCCTAAACAGCAGATGGAAGGCCTCCTTAGGACCCACCTCACTCACTTGCTCTTATATGCGGACACTCCCCTTTCTACCAGCCCCTTCGCAGGCCGAGATCATGTCCACATCCGTGCCTTTGCTCTGCCAACCCCCACAGTCTCCTAGGTCCTTTCTGACCTGGCCCCTGCCTACTTCTCCAGAGTCCTGTCTTGCCAGTCCAGGTACCCATCCTGCCCTTTCAGCCTGTATACTTCTGACAACTGATCGTTCAGGGACCGTGTCACTCCCTGCAGGACACTGCACATCTCCGACCCTGAGACACCCAATGCCAATAGCATGCCAAGTCATCGGCATGTCCCACAACACCTTCCGACATTTCCCAAAGCTGAGAGGGGGCAGTGCCGACCCTGACTGAGGACCACTGGCAAAGCCCATGTTTGAACACCTGGTAACTTCTTAGCAAAAGTTTTCTCAGCCTCAGCCCAATGTCCCTTGATTTATAGAGTGGTTAAGTTCTCCATAAATATGTGTTAAATAAAGACTGTTCTCTTTGCCTTCCTCTTTCCCTCTGTGGCCAACTCCTACTCATCCTTCAAAACCCAGCTTAAATACCAATTCTGTAAAGTCTTGTCCAAACTCATCAGGCACTTGGACCTGGTGTTCCCATGTGTTGTCAGGGTAATGTCACACACACCTCTTTCAGTGCTCTTAGCATAGTTTTGAAGAATGTTTGTCTTTCACAAATGGTGAACTCGGCCCTATTCAATCTTTGTAGTTCTGACATTGAGCAGAGTTCCTGGCACATAGTTGGTGCACAATACATGGGTATTGAATATATGAGCAGTAGATATGTAATGTGTGCTTACTTGAATGATTAGAATCATCAGGAGAGTCCGATTGTTTTCCTGGGCCATCACCAGTTTTAGAGGAACCAAAAAGCTTTCTAAGATGGCCAGAAATTCTTAATTCAGTGGGCATTCATTGAGCCTCTCGTATATACCTCACACTATGCTAAGTACCTTCCATGAGGGCCAGGTAAAAAGAGAGGATTGGATTTGGTCTTATAATCTTGTTGTAGAGACCAGGCACGGCCACGTGAATCCACTAGAAAGCAATTATAAACCAAAACCAAACCAACAGGTATAAGATGGGTAAGATTTCCTAGGTGAGGTGAATTAGATTTTGACCTAATGGTGGGAGTAGACTGTTAGAGAGACCAGAAGAACAGCAGTCTACATCTGGGGACCCTCACAGACATGAAGAAATGAACAAGCAAGTCCTCACTGGTTGGGATTCAGTTGGGGGTGGTGGAGAGTCAGGAGTGGGTATAATGTTGGGAAGACGTGGCTCCCTGGTTCTCGGCCTGATCCTGAGATGCCTTTCTCCCACCAGGCCCAGGCTGATGACACCCAGCCGTGGCACGTTTTATTTAGCACACTGGGTTGGACTCAGATAATTACTTAATTGATTTTGCTTAAAAATAGAGTTGGCAAGGAACGCCCACTGGATTTATTTGTGCTCTGGCTGCTTAATAAAGCCCCGGAACACCGAGGCAGAGGGAGGATGGGACAGTCTTGGAGTCACCTGGGCCTGGACTCCCCTAGGTCCTGAGCAACGGTGAGGCTGCTAGGGTCCACACTGGTTGCATGGGGATGGGGGTTGTGACATCAGGTCTCTTCTGGAGCATAGCTAGAGTGGGAAGACTGATGTCTGTCTGTTTCTGTCTTAGTCAAGGGCTTCACACTGCATGTGGTGGCCTGTCCAGGAGTGATGGAAGGACCCTTGGGTGGGTCCCAGCCACTCTGGGGCACTTGCTTTGAGGTTCGTCTGGGGTCGGGCCTTGATCTTGACTGTGGCTAGCTGAGATGTAGGAGAGGGGAGTCATGTTGGGGGGAAGGGAGAGTGAGGAACGGGGAGCGGAAGGGAAAGGCAGAGAGGGGAGGAGAGAAGGAGAGGAGAGATGGAAGGGAGGTTTTCACTGGGTGGCCTGGTCTTGAGTGATTACTCTGTAACACTGAAAGAGGATAGTCTGTCCTTTCCAGATTCAATTTGCATCTCCTCTGGCTTTTCGAGGGCTTAGGACACACATGTCCCCTTAGTGGCTTGGCCCTTGGAGTGTCCCTTATCATGATACCAACCTCCTACTTCTCTTGACGGAGATGGAGCCCAAACACCCAACTATGCGATGGCTTCCCCAGGGGGACCCTGGAGTCCCCTGGCTTCTCAGCTTTCCCTGAACGGGGATGGAAGAGGGCCTGGGCTGAGGCTGGGATGAGTGCCGGGGAAAAGGCCATGGAAGACACCTGTGTTCTCTAACCCTTCTGAGTGGCTCTGAACTACACCAGTGCCTGGCACCCCACTGACTTCCCCGCTCGAGCTGGGCCTGCTGGCTTTTCTCAATGGCAGCTGTCCTCTGTACAGATGGGCCATGGGCCTCCCGGGAGCCTAGCCCGCAGACGCCTGCAAAAGCCCACAAACGGCTGTTAGCTCAGCTCTCCCCGCCCCCCACCCCCACCCCGACCTGGCTATCACGGACTTCTGCAGGCTCCTGGGGCACTCGGGCCATAATCCATGACTGCTTAACACACACCTCCCTGCTCTCCACCCATCTCTTCTCTGGGCTTATCTGGAGCAGGCAGCTCAGCTCAGGGAAACCCCAACAGAGCAATGAGAAAGACTTCGGGCTGCCAGCCTGGCAGCTGCACAGCAATGGACTGTCAAGGATCACCTGCTCGTTGAAACCATACCACCCAGTGGGGGACACTGCGTCGTCTCAACCCAAACCACTACCCCACAGAGCCCCCCACCATCACTGAGCTGTATCCAGGGGCAGGGAAGAAGTGTTTCTTTTGCATCCCTTGCTGTGCTGGGGACACAGCAGGTGCCTAATGAAAGCTCTGTGACAATGAGAGTCTGTATCATTTCCCCCAGGCTGCTAGCCAGTGTCCTCTCGGGTCAAGCTGGGCCAGTGCAGGACCACTTTGATGCGAAGAGAGATCGATTTCACCAGCCGCTCTGGCTTGGGATCTTCAGAAAACCACTACCTCCTCCTTCCTGCTTCTGTCAAATAGCCCAGGGATGTTTGTGGAGCGCTGGCTCTGAGCCTGAGCTAGGCTAGGGAGGCCCACATATTCCTAACTCACTGCTAGCCTGGAGCCCTGTGGTTCTCCTCGTCCAGCCCCATAAGGCCGCCTGCCCCGCCCACTCCAAAGAGCAGCAGATGAGCGCCTGCTCCAGAGGGAGACCTCCAGGGCCCGGCTGATTCTAGCCAAGGGCTGAGGACAGGGAGCTAAAGCTGCACTTACTGCGTCTGTTTCTCCAACAGCCACCTGCTCAGAAAATCGGACCTTTGCAGGATTCGATCTCAGCCTGGCCTTCTTTGCGGCGCTGATGAAAGCAGATTTGGGGGACTGGAAAAAGAACAGAGGGCCGGTGAGTGCTCCATCCCTGGAAAGAACCTGACCTTTGCCATGCTGGAGTTAAGATGTCTCAGGACGGGTACACTTCGCCTTGCTGATCAATAAGTCGATAAGTATCGATTCCCTGCTAGGTGCAAGGCAACGTGCTAAGTGCTTCCTTCCACGACTGGTGTGTTCTGAGAAAAGCTGGGTGTGCATTGAATTCGGGTAAATTGAATCCCGTTATTAACACTCTAGGCCTAGGGGAGTTGGCAAAAATTCTTTAGTAATAACATCCATTGAATGATTACATATTTGGTGTTCGTAGTGTGAGATATACCTAAATGGTGGCTTTTATTACATCTGAATATGAGCACCTCAAAGGAGTTAAAGGAATGATCTTATTCATCTCACAGATATGCCCTGCCCCCAGGAAGGAGATTATAGAAAATGACCCAAGGAAAACGAGGAATCTTGCTGAGGGGCCCCCTTCATGTCTTTGAGGGCATTTATTCATTTGTGTGGCAAATTTAGGGAGAACCTCCTATTTGCAGGCACTGTTCGAGGTGACGAGGGATTCAGCAGGGAGCAACACCAAACTCCCAGGCCTCAAAAAGCATCATTCTCGCAGGATCAGAGAGACAATAAACAAATCAGTTCCTTTTGGGTAGCAGACAAGGACTCTGAGGCCAAATCAAGCAGGGTGGAGGGCTACACAAGAGAACGCACTAGTGAGGAGGGGTGAGTGAGGAGGGCATTATTTTTGACTAGATGTTCAGGGGAGATCTCTCAGAGGAAGGAACATTTAAGCAGAGACCGGAAGCAAGTGAGGGAGAGAGAGCCTCCCAGGCAGAAAGGATGATAAAGGCTCTGAGGTGGAAGGGGGATCCGGGCGCATGAGAAACGGCAAGGAAGCCCAGTGTGGCCAGAGCAGAGCGATAGAGGGGGAGCTGGAGGAGTTGCGCTCCAAGAGGCAGGTGGGGGCTGGGTCACGTAGGGCCTTGTCAGCCATGGTCAGAACTTTCGATTTGACTCCACTGGAGGGTTTTAAGCAGATAGGGTCTGACTTGCATTTTAAAAGGATGCCTCTGGCTGTGGTGTGGAAAACAGCATAGGAGGGTCGACACCCAAAGTAGGGAGACCAGTTTGGAGTCTCCTGAAATAACACAGTTCAACTATGATGGTGGCCTGGGCTAGGGTAGTCATAATGGAGGTGATGAAAAGGGAGTGAATTCTGGACCCATTTTGAAGACAGAACTGAGCTGATGTGTTGACGGATCCGATGTGGGAGGCAAGAAGAAGAGAAGAGTCAACTGGAAGAACGGAGTTGCCACTTACTAAGGTGAGCAGGACTAGGGGGTACATCAGGATTGGGGCTCCTTCAAACCACCTCCTCTACTGGCTTTGTCATGGAGCCTTGGAGTCCCACAATCAAGAATCCCTGAGAGTTAAGATCCCGAAGGCCTCTGCCAACTGGGAAGGGGATCCATTACGCTATTTTCAGCCATTAATGCTGCAGTTGAAATCCATTTACCAGATCGGCCACAGGAAGACAGGGCCCTAAGATAAAGACACAGCAGAAACAAACGTCCTCATCAGGGCTTGGGCCCTGGTCCCAGCTGGGTCTCTTCTGGAGCCAGCAATCTCATTCCCCACAGAGGGTGGATTGTAGGAAGCCACCTGTTCCACCCAGGTGCACTCGAACCTCGGGCGGTGGGTCTCCTTCCTGGCTGCATGGCAGAAAGAGTGGGGCAGCTTTCCAAACCCCTGATGCCCAGGCCCCACCCCAGATCAATGACCTCAGATTGCTGGGGCTGGGGCCCAGGCATTGGCATTTTCTTTCTTTCTTTCTTTCTTTCTTTTTTTTTAAAGTTTCCATTGACTTCCAAATGTGGCTAAAGTTGCGGGGAACCACTGAGCTAAAGGCACAGTAGACTTCTCATCCTGAGCCACAGAGGTGGTTTGTTGGCAGCAGATGGTATGGCACAACAAAATCCAGGCCTGGAGATCGTTGCAGAAAGTGATTACAGTATTGATTGTTCGTGGGAGTCAAGAAATGCCTTTGGATGTTGTGCAGCTTTGTGCTTAAATCCTGGGCAGGGGCTGCAGGCTGCAGCAGGAGCACAGGGCAAGGACAAGATAGAAAGATCTGGAACTCTGCTCAGCGCTGCTTGGCTCTGTCTCCATAGTAGTCTGAATGTCCACCTGAGGCACCACAGACACAAGGCAGGTGAAATCTTCACTTCTACCCATCATTCCCTCCTTTTTCTGTAACCATCTGTCATCGGATGCCTTCATGCACAGTGGGGAATGAGGCATCTCTAGAGGCCTCAGTAGGCTGTGTAGTCCACCCTTTATTTTTACACGTGAAAATGGAAGCCCCTGGGAAGAGGGTAGGGTTTGCTCAAAGTATCAAAATGATTTGGTAGTGGAGCTGAAACTGGAATCCAGATTTCCAGCGTCTTGGATTGGTGACTAGGCTCCATAGCCCACTGAAGCGTGGTGTCCATTCCCCAACTTTCCTCCACTGGTTCCGGTTTGATGCCGGTCCTATTGAACGGACCTTTGAACATATGAAGGACCACAACTGGTATCCTTCCAGGTCTTTACCTATGAGGAGGGGACAGCCTCCTTGGGATCCCTACCAAAAGTCTCAGATTGGATCCTGCTCAACAGATACGACTATACACAGAAGATCCAGATATTTTTATAGGAGCAAAACCATGAAGGAGGAAGTGGAATTGCCTATATTTTCAGGGCTTGTAATCATTTCCGGTGTCTGTGGTAGAGCTATTTTCAGCTTGTTCATGCCTCATTCCTCACTGACCCTTGTCCTCTCCATCTCTAAGACTCCGTTCTATTCTCAGTCTTCAGACTTGATCACTGATGGTGACTCACTCATCGCCAGCTGGTCCCGACTACATGTCACCGACTCACGTCTAGCCTGGTGCCTCCACACAGGTGACGTCTGCCTTGCAGTGGGATAGGAGGGGCTCTCAAAGGTCGCCCTGTTCCAAAGCATTTTTGAAGCTCAGCTACAGGGCCTGAAGTTCTTAACGTGAGGGTCACTCTCTTGAGTGAAAATACTAAGAATTGGGAAGGCCCTGATCAAAGCGTGAATGTGGTCCCAGGGAGGAGTAATGAATTCCTGGGCTGGATCCTGCCTGCCACCTGTTTTTATAAATAAAACTTTATTGGTATACAGTTGTGATCTTCACTCAGGCTCCACCTGTGTTTGTTTTTGCAACTATCATGCATCACCTACAAAGCTTACGATATTTACTAGACAGCCCTTTACAGGGAAAAAAGTTTGCTAACCCCTGCACTAACTTTTTAGCATGCACTCCCCACTGTTTCTAAAACTTTCCTGATGGTAAGAATCACTGGGGAGCACTTGCCGAAGCACAGATTTCTAGGCCCACGCCAGACTTAAAAACGTCAGAATCTCTAGGAGCGTAAGGCACAGGAATTTATATTGTTGAAAATGTCCTAGCCCATCAGGCAGAGATTAATTGGGACATCTGAGCTCTTCACTGACCCCGTTTTTCCCCCTCAAGCAGTTGGGAATCTCACTTTGCAACAGGCCCCCTCGCTGGTGAAAATGAATTTTGGCTGGGAACACGGGACCAGAATCAGGAAGCACCGTTGGGGGCCACTGTAAGCCCCTTGAAGCCAATATGAAGCTAGCAGCTTAGTGGAATAAGCAATAGCGGAGAGGGCCTGCCTCTCCCTCAGGACTGAATTCAGCAGCTGGTGATTCTCTGACCATTTTTCTTTTTAATTTGGTGGCTCTGTTAGGACAGATTTCAGGGTTGGGTTCAAAGTCGGGTATATGGCCCAATATTTTAGTGCAAGATAGAGGCCCACTTGGATTGTGAGAGGATAAAGCTTGGGTTCCTGTAGCACGGACAGCCTCCTAGTCTCCTTTCCACTGGTCTTTGACACCTGAGCCTCCTTCTAAGCAATCCCCATAGTAACCACTGTGGGAGTCTGAGCGCCAACCTAGGGCCAACCTAGCCAACCTAGTTTCATGGGACTACTGATAAGGGACCCAGGGCCTTCTGATCTGCTCTTGGGGCCTGGAGGTGAACATGCTCTCTCTTCGGCTTCCAAGGCCCCCTGCAAGACACACATGACCCGCATTCCTCATCTCTGGCCCCGACAAAGTTGTTCTGGGCACACTGCCCTGGGCACACTGGGCTGCTTCCCACTTCCGGTGCCCACCTCATGCTGCCTCTTCACCATCGTTGCCCTTCTGGGCCCCCAGTGTCCCCTTTGCTTAGCTAAAAGCCACCTCTAAAGCCCAGCTCAAATTCCGCCTTGGTCCTGAGTTCTTCCCCAATTCCTCCAGTTCCCTCCCCAGATTTTCTATAGTACTCTTCTTCCCCTTTTCTCCCTCAGAGAGAAAGAGGTGGAGGGAGGGGCAGAGGGAGAGAATCTTTAGCAGGTTCCATGCCCATCACAGAGCCTGACATGGGGCATGATCCCACAACCCTGAGATTGTGATCTGAACTAAAACCAAAAGTTGGAAGCTTAACCGACTGAGCCACCCAGGTACCCCTATAGTACTCCTTGTTAACCCACACTGCTGGAGCTCATGTCCCCCACTAGGTTGTAAAAGAAGAGATGAGATTTTATATTACTCTACTTACCCCTAGCACCAAGCATAAAGTAGGCACAGACTTAAAGAGAGCGGTTGATTGCTAAGGTTCATAATGCATTAGTTCACCAATTTGGCAGATACGGCTTAAGCACCTACCATCTGCCAAGCACCATACCTTGAGAAGCTCTGTGGAAAACTAATACTTCTGGAGTAGTTCTCATTATTTTGGCCTTTTTTTTCTGGGCAGATGGTTCCAAGCAGAGGGGATCCTGGCTCTTTGGGTATAGGTAAGTCTTCAGTACTGGAAAACTAGTTTCATTTGAAGGGACTGTCTATTTTCTTCACTAGGGCCATTTTAAGTCCCAACAAAGTATTTAAAAAATATTGATTGAGGACCTACCATGTGCCAAGGTCTAAAGTTACCAAAATGCATATATATTGAGTCAATCACGGGGGATAGTCGGTCACTCGAAGATTAAGGAACTCTTTTAAATACATATGGGCATAATAAGTGGCTATAGAGGCAGTATGCATAGACAGGCCCTGGGAATGGACCCCTGTGATCACCCCCACTAAAACACCCTCAATGGTCTGACATCATAAATGTCACTCTATTACAAGAACAGTGTCATCTGAAAGAGACCGCATATTAGATCAGTAGTTCTTGATACGTATCTTGGCTGCATAAGAATCCTTTTGGAAGCCTTTTTGAAAGACCAACTCCTGAGTCCCGTCCCCAAAGCTTCAAATTCAATTGCTCAGGGCTAAAGCCCAAGTATCAATAGTTTTAAGAACTTCTCAGGTGGTTCTAATGTATAGCCAGGGTCAAGAACCACTGTACTAGACCCTCCTCAGCCACGGAATGTGGAAGCCAGAAGGAGCCTCAGAGGTATGAGGATTCCTGGGCCACAGGCTGGACCTACTGGGAGACTGTCTTCTGGAAGAAACAGTAATCACAATGAACACAGGTTGCAGGGCGGGGAGGTGTAGATAAGCTCTCATCACATCTTGAGAGAAGACTCTCTGTCTCAGTCCATTTCTGTGACTCACGGTAGTTATGTTTTATAAAGCCACCTCAAACACCGAACGAATGAATACTGAACAGTTGCTCCTGGGGGAAATGCGTGTGTGTGTGCGTGTATGTGTGAGTGTGGCGTGCGCACACACAGGCGTGCATGTGTGTGCGTGCATGAGTGCGAGTATATGTGTATGTCTCACACAGATGATAATTTTGAATTCTAAAAACAACTCATCCTGGTAGATTCTATTTTCTTTCACTGGGAGAAAATGAAGTTCTGAAGTGTTAAGTGACTTGCTTGAGGCTGCCCCATTAACGGGTGCCAGAATTGGGATTCAAAGCCCATCCAACTGCTCCAGAGCCTGACCTTCCTGCACTACCTGGCACTGCTCCCTGCCATCTCTATTTTCCAGACACCTCCGTGTGACGGCTGAAACAAGATGGCAGGGCGCTGCCCTGTTTGACCTCAGCTGGAATTGTGTGCATTGGGAGACTCTAATTTTTCATGCTCTGCCTATGTCCATAAGTGAGCAGAAAAGCACCATGGGTCTCAGTTTGGTGGTCACGAATAAATTTTAGGGAGTAGGTGAACTTGCACATGCAGAATCCAGAATAGTGAGGATCGACTACACATGTATGCAAGACTGACATTTACTGGGGAGGTGCTGGCATGGCCATTCCCATTGTGAGGGTTTCTTTCACACTGATTGGTAAGTAGCCACTGCCCTGAGCTTCCTGGGTGCCCCCTGACCTCTGCCCTGGGATCTCTTTACCAATGGTCAACTGAAGGGTTAACACCTGGCCCAGTTAGGAGGCCTCCAAGACTCTGCTCCAGTGCCCATGGCTGGCTTACATTCTGATCGAAAGGCTCTGACTGTACAGGTTAATTGTTTTGACTATGGCCCCTGTGTGTTTGTGCTCACTTCTATGCTCCAAGGGTTTAGAGAGCATAAGGCCAAGTACCAGACTATAAGCTCTGTGAGGGTAGGAGCCATGTCTGTCCCATGGACTGCCACGTTCCCAGCTCAGAAGAGCACCTCGAATGGTAGGTAACAGATGTTTGCTGAACGGACCCACAAATGAGAAACTCTCGTTGAGGTTGGTCAGGCTGAGGTGTCTGGAAGAGTCTCAAGCCAGGCTTTCAAGGAAACAGAAACGTGTTAGAAGAAGTGTGGAGCAGTACAAGGACAGAAGCCTGCAGGGTATAAGAACTAAGACCTGGACTGGGGGAGAAGGAAAGCAGCCTAGCCACAGCAAAGAGGCCCTGGAATAGGACAGCGCAGGCATCAGAACTGGAGGGCAGAGGGGTGTTGGGGGCACTGGTATAAGAGGTGGGGGGCAGAGTTAGACTTTTTATTCTGTACCTACGTTTGGACACTTGAGTTTGGGTTGCCATGATGGCTGGGAGCTGGGTCTCCTTTATTCCTTCGACACATACTCATCAAATGCTTACTCTGTAGCAGCGAACGATACACAGCCCTGTCCTCGTGGAGCTGACATTCTAATAAGGTTTGGGTGAGTCACTAAACAGCCTGTGGTCCATCTGCACTATGGGACACTACTCAGCAATTAACAAGGGACAGAATGCTGATACTGGCCAAAACTTGGATGACTCTCAAGGGTGTGCTGAGTGAAAAAAAGCCAATCCCAAGGGATTATGTGCTGTATTATTTGGTGTATATAATATTTTGGAAATGATGACATTACAGAAAGGGGGAACATACTAGTGGTTGATGGGGACTGAAGTGGGGGGGGGTGTGTGGCTTTAAAAGGGCAAGGTGAGGGGTCTTGTAGTGGTAGGATTGTCCAGTGACTTGACTATGCTGGTGGCCCCGTGGTGGACCCACACCACACGTGACGGACCGACACTGAACCCTCTACACACATTGCATCAGTGTCAATGTCCTGGTTTCGAGATGGAAGTTTAGTTCTGGGAGCTGTAACCCTTGGGAGAAACAGTGTAAAGGGTACACACGGCTGTGTGTACTAGCTTTGCATAGCTTTAAACTTCCTGTGAGTCTATAATGATCTCCCAGTGAAAAGCCTACAGATAAAATATTTTTGCTTTGAGGAAAGAAATGACACAGTATCAGGAGATGGGGATAGATCGATGCTGTCTTAAAAAAGGTAGTCAAGGAAGGCTTCTAAGAGATGACATTTGAGGAGAACTGAGTAACACAGTAACCCACAATGAGAGGTAAAACACAACAAGCATGTTTTCTTTTCTTTTCTTTTTTTTGGTTGGGGGAGAACTGGTAGCCATTTCATGACAGGAGCCTGGGGAGTGAGGAATGACAGTCCACTGTCCACTAGGCAACTTGCTGTGCAGAAAGGCAGGGAGGGAGGAAGGGGTCTATTTGTTACACCTGCTAAGGTGGAACTTGCCTGCCCAGAGCTACAGGAGGATTGCTACTGAGAAAAGCCTATTTGCCAGAGAGCAAGTATGAGAGGGAGAGGGAGAGTGGAAGGGGAGGGAGAGAGAATGTGCCTGTATAAATGTGTGTGTGTGTGTGTGTCTGTGTGTGTGTTTCACACTGAGGATGGCTTGGGGCCATGGGGAAAGGCAGTTAGTGCCAGAGCTTGATTTGAACCCATCCCTGACTGACGAGCCCTGCACCTGCACACTGTCCCTGGCTTTGCACGGAAAGGCCAACTCTCTGGAAAATCTTTCCCTCTGTCTCTGCCTGGGAAATCCTGCCCCATCTCTGGAGGTATGGCTCAGGTGCAGCCTCCTCTGTGAAGGCTCTCCTGATTTCATGCCCCCTAACCCCAAAAGGTGGGACCTCTCCTGTGGCCATGTGGGTGGGACATTAGTGCTGGAGGGCAGGGCAGTCTTGGGGACACTGAGAAGGGACAACTAGGCTGGAGGTGGAAGGAGGGCTCTGAGTTTTGCACATTAAAGTTCTGCACTGGGTCTGTGCATTTGAGATTACTATAACAGCCAGTTAGTGACTACATCAAGACAAAGATGAACCCGTCTGTCCAACTGTACTTTCCCACCAACGTCATACTAAATTCCCCCCTTGTGGTGCTGGGCCTCATACATTGCATGGCATCTAGGAAATACTGCTATGAATGAATGAATGAATGAGACTAGCTAGCACCCACCATCTTCAAGGACTTTATGGGAGCTGGACCCTGGGCAGGTACATTTTGAGGGGGCATAGCAAAAAAAAAAAAAAAAGTAGAAAATCTGTCTGGGACCCGGGGCAGTGAGCATGTGGCCTCTGTGGAGGTAAAGCGTAAAGCAAAATGCACAGGGCAGAACACCGCATTGGAGAGCCTTTCAAAATCCCCAAGCCTTGAGGGTAGAAAGCAGAGTCAGATGTTCAGAAGGTACACCTTGCCTTCACACTTCATGCCTTGGCTCACAACATGTGGATTCTAGTCTTGCTGTCCACCCGCCCTCCCGTCACGGTCACTTTCCAATATGGGATTCTGTCACCTCCGTAGGGAGGAGGGGTGGCTGGCACAGCAGCTCACTCACCTGATGAGTGTGCTGAACTGTAAGAACGATGAATTCTTTAGCGCTCCTACAGAGAGAAGAAGGAACAGGACAGTTGTGTATCACGCACTAGGTATTCATCTTGCACGAGAAGCAACACCAGAATTCTCCCCTGGGTTGCATTCAGGGATACGGATTAGGCCAGTGGGCACTCTGAATATCTGTCCGGCTGCCTCGCCTCCCATTTTTTTGTGGCAGTCAACGGAAACCATCCATAGAGGTTCATGTGGGCATATAAAGAAGGCATTATCATAATCTCTGGGGCTGTCATTTTTCAGGTCTTCCCATTCTAGTTCCCTCTCACGTTTGCTCTGTAGAACTCCCCAAGCCTTAGGAGCATTTTTTTCTGTAGAATAGAAAATTCTCGAGGGAAATTGAAGGCCTGAATTATAGAACTGAATTGGCAATTTGGTATTTAAGCAAGAGGAGAAATTCAAAGGAAAAACCCAAAGGAGGTCATTTGGTTATCATGACTCATACTCAGCAGATTTGTTTTAATTGAAGGACCAAAAAACGAGAGCCAGGGAGCAACAGATGGAACCAAGGATCTCCAGACAGCAAATATTCAAAGGGATGAGGAATCTGAAACTCCTCCGACAAGACTTATGCCAATGATCACACAGGCCATGAGGTATGAAAATTCTCCCCCGGGAATACACAATCCTTTAAAATAACTGAGAGAAATGGAAAGAGTTTGCCTGGAAAGAGCTTCCCTCTCCTCACTGGACTTTTTCATGTGTTTCTGGGAACAAAGGTATTCAAGAAGCAGAGTCAAGATCACTTGCTTCTAGATATTTAAGGAACGCCAAGGCCTCCTGCTCAAGGACTTGGAACATTTTCCACATTCAGTGAGGCCAAGTCCAGGGATGGGGAGTTCCTGGGAGAAGGAAGGAGCTGTGTTCCTGGGAAGCCCCACAGGAAAATCTGTCTATTGAACAGGGCAGGGCATAGCGTAAGTCAGATTATGTGACCTGTCTGCCCCAGCCTCTGCCATATTTCCCCATTTCACATAGAACAAAGCCAAAGTCCTTATAGTGGCTACAGGTCTTCCCCTCTTCACTCCACTTCACATCCTGGCTTCTCCCCTGCTCCCCAAACATGCCACACTCCTGCCTCAGGGCCTTTGCACTGACACTTCCCTCTCTAACACCCTCCTTCCTTTCAGTCTTGCTTTAGTTGCCACCTTCTCAATGAGGCTAACTCTGGCCAGGCTATTTAAAGTTGCATTGGTACCCCTGTGCCCAGCACTCCAGGACCCTGTTTATTCCAATCCACTTTCTATCCTTCAATAGCCTTCATCCACTTCCGGTTTGCTGTACAATTACACATTTATCATGTTTATCGTTAAGGCGTGTTTCTTTCCAAGAGAGTGTACACTCCAATGGGGTTTCTCTCTTATTCACTGCTGTGTATTCAGTGCCTAGAAGAGTGCCTGGTGCACAGTAGATACTTGATAACAAATATTCATTGAATGAAATAATAAAAATTGGCTAGCCCCTGAGGTTATCAAATGAGTGAGCTCTGTCTTGATCCTGAAGGAGCTCCGGAGTCCCTCATGAAACTGGGCTACCTATTCTAGGGTGCAAAGATATTCACTAGAAGCAGAGAAAAGAATTCCAGATGATCAGGCTGGAAGAACCCCAACATGTCCTCAATGGGGTTGAAAGGACTTACCCCATTTCGGTGTGGTGGTGGAGGGTGAAGGGTGGAGTTGGGTGCAGGGAGAAGCAATGGACTACTGAACTTGGAGGAGAGACAAACCAAACATCATTAGGGACCAGACACGTTTCAAGATGTGAGCTGGAGAGGGGAGCAAGTCAAGGAAGACCTGCCCTGGACTTCGGGAGGGAGCATTCCAAATGCTTCCAGAGAAAGTGAGAGGGGGCTGTTCTATCCACAGTGTGCTAAATCTGCCTTTGAAGGGGAGGGAGCGTCTCTGGGGACAGGTGGAATTCGGGAGAAAAAGAAAGACAAAATGAGATGAAGAACATTCTAAAACAAGAGGGCCTGAAGGAGATGGAGGCAGAGATGGGCCAGACCACACAAGGCAGAGAGAGAGAGAGACGCACATAGTTCCATTTGGGGGGACACAGCCAAGGTCACCAAAGCTGAAGGCAACCCACGGAACTTAGAGCCTTTACCTCTATCTCTTATTCCTTATCAACACATCTATGCAAGGAGGGGTGTGTGTGTGTGTGTGTGTGTGTGTGGTATGTGTAGGGGTGAGGGGGAAAAGTCACCCGCCTCTGACACTCCTTTCTCTCTCTCACTTGACCCCATCTGGAGAGGGCGCTAAGAAGTCCCACACATTGAGCAGAATCCACAATAGCAGCTTCCCTTCCTCAACCCATTAGCCAAGGATTCAGATTTCCTTCTCCTCAGGTTTGTTGTTGTTGTTGTTGTTTGTTTGTTTGTTTGTTTTTGGTGCTGGGGAATATGGATAGGTGAGAAAAAAATAACTAGCTCACACTTCGCTTATCTCAGAGTGTTCTTTCTCCCTTTTAAATTTTTTTCCAGAGTGTTCTTTTAATGGTTTGTTTGATTCTCATCGCTCACTGGGTCTGTCCCCCTGCACTGAAAGTCAAAAACCAAGGGGTTTCAGTGAGGGACACAGTAAAGGGGAGGAAAGTGAGGTGAGCTCCTGCATAAGGCTGTTCTCTGTCCACATCACTGGAGAAAGCTAAGCCAGAGAGCGCGAGGGACCCTGGGGCCCTGGCAGGGCTGGCCTCTGGAGCCCTGGGTAGCCAAGATCCCTGGCTAGGGCTGCTCTGCCTCAAGGGCTTCCCTCTCAGGGGCAGGGAGGACGACGGGAGCCCCATGTCACTGGTGGGCTGGGTGAGGGGTCCGTGCTCAGCTCCTGCCAAGGCCCAAGAGGCCCCTGTTACCTGATGAACTCTATGAACCTTTCCCTGGGGGCTTCACTCATGTCCTCCTCATTAATAGCCACAATCTGGTCACCAGCCAGGAGCTTGTCCTCAGAGGGGCCTCCTACAGAGGAGAGGAGAGAGGTGTGAGGGCTTGGGACCACTGCTGGGAGAGCACAGGCCTGAGCAGGAGCCATCAGCACCTGAGGGAGCTGAAGCGGGTACTGGAGCCTGCGGGAAAGAGTGTAGGCCTCACGGCCTGGTGGTAGCGGTGTTCGTGCCACGGCTGCCTGTGCCAGACAGAAGACAGAAGGCAGAAGACGGAAGAAAGAGCATAGCTCGGACCTCCTGTGGCTGCCAGTGGTGTGGGAGCAAAAGGTTCCAAGCCTAGGCCTGGCCCCCAGAGCAGGTGAATACGTGCTTTCCTGGTCGGGTTCTGAAGAGGGACATAGGTTTCCCTTTCACCAGGTGGGATCTGCTCAGGCCCAAGGAATGACTTGCAGACCACTGAAGGAGGTAGAAGTGAAGGCAGGAGCCACAAGGAATCTTCTTACCTGAACAACATTTCTACTTGCTGGTCGGGAATGATTTAGGCAGTCACTTGCCTGAAGACGGGGGGATGGACTAAAAGACCCAGAGGGTTTATCTTCTCTCATCTCTGAGGGACACCACTCTTCAGTAAATGAGGGGAACAAGCACAGACCCCAAATTACAGGTAGTTGGAAATTGGCTTTCTGCACTTCCCATCTCCACTGCTGAGGTTAAGAAAGCAGACCTGTCTGAGGGCCATACCTTCTTGGTTGGGGTAAAGGATGGGGGTCAAGGGGTACCACAGGGTGTGCTGAATCTGGTGTTTAGCCAAGACCTTGGAGAAAAGCTTTTCAGAGATTCAGGGAGAATGATAAGTCAGGCCCAGCCTAACTCAAGCCCCCAAAGAAATGTGGACTGAAAGGACCCACTCTTGAACCAGCCTCGGCTCTTGTGTGTGCCTGTTTCCAAGGGCTAGATCCCAACTGTTTCCTCTCTCTACAAAGAAGTGCGCTATGCAAATGCCAGAAGCAAGAACATACAAAACAATCTGTCACCTGAGCATGACCCGGTGGCTCTTGGAGCATGGGGTCTGTGAGCTGAGGCAGCCAACGCAACTCGGCCAGGGAGACTTACCACTCCACCTGCACTGGCCCTGGCCACCGCCCCCCGCCCCCGGGTCAAGTCTCCTGATAGCACAGGGACTTCGGGAGCAGGGAACAGGGCGGGGCGGGGGGTAGTGGTCAGCAGAAGCCCGGCTCTTGTCAGCTAGCCAGACTCGAACTTGAATTCCAAATCTGCGACTCACTGGTTGTGTGAACTTAGACAAGACCTTTCATCTCTGTGAGTCTCTCCTCATTTGGAAAATGGGAAAATAACAGTACCTCTCTACCTTATAAGAAGGCGGGGTGGATACATGAGATGATGAGCGCATAGCACTTTAGGTGGTTGATTGATGTCAGTACGAACTTGCTAGACGGTAGTTACAATCCTCCAGCGGGGGCAATTCCTTCAACTCATTGCATTTCTTCTATTTCCTCGTGCCAACATGCCAATATTTTTTGTAGCGCGGCCACCGTACCCCTTCCCCACTCACTCCCTTCCTTTTGATGGAAGCCAACCTCATGAAACTCAACTCTTGCTGGCACTGGTAGGTGTCAGTCTACTGCCACTTTCCCGGAGGCTGGCCCCACCATGACTGGTCCTCTATGGGATGCCGCTTGTCTTTCATCTTACCATCTTAAATACAGAACCAAAAAATCCTCTGCACTTGAGGGCCACCTGGGCCAGAAGCAGCAATCTGGAGCAGCCTATGTCTTTATAGGGCTATGCCTGCGGAGCCCATGATTTTCCATGGCTCTTACCTGTGGCTCTCCTTTGTCCCCACCCCTCCAACTCTGCCTCTTCAATTTCACATGGCTTGAGGCCGATCCCCCCCTTGTCTAGGGGCTTCCTTTGGCCCTGTAAATCCCGTCTCCTTTGAGGTCAAAAGCGGGGGCTCCTGGTGGCCTGCTACTAAGTTTTTCCTGATTCCTCTTACCCAGGACAGATTTGATTTCCGATCAGGGACTCAAAAACCTTCCAGCAGACTGCACGACTGACTCGGGAGCCTGGGGTCAGCCATGAACTCCTGTACTGGATTGTTTTTTCCTTTATGCCCTCTAGTTGAAAGGGAGCTTACAAAACCCTTTTTTTTTTTTTCTTTTTCCTTTGAGGATTGCAAAATTCATCAAATTTCTGCTAGACCAGTTTGTACTCTGGCTGCTCCTCTTGACTGAGTGAGAAACTGTTGTAAACATCTAAAGCCTCGGGCCCAGCAAGTCAGGAATAAAGCTCCTTTCTGTCTGTCTTTTCTGTCAACGCCTAGCGGATGTGGAACGCAAGGGCACTTAGGCCATTGCCCCTTTTATTCATGACAGCGGAATTCCACAGTTCAGGTGCGGGCTTCCACTTGTTCCTTCCCACCTGGTCCCAGTCAAGCCCCGCTTCTCCCACATCGGCATCAGACAGACCCAGCCAGGTCCAAATCCCGGCTCCGCTGCCTCCTACCTGAGTGCCCCTGAACCAGTCATTTCTCTTCCTCTATGCCTCGGTTTCCTCATCTGGTTAAACAGGGAAGGGGGACTACTCACCTTGCAGGATTGGCTGGGAGGAATGAACAAGACAAGGAAAGCACACAGTAGGCGCTTAATCAATGGCAGCTGTTGTTATAGCCACTGTGGCATTTGGAAATTCATCCCCCTACCCCTCCTCTCCCACCTCTGGTCCGTATCCTGAATCCAGCCCTCGGTGGCTGACCTTTCTTTTGAGTGTGTATCAGTCTCCAGAGCCTGGTGGTTAAGTGCTTGGGGACAGGAACTGTGTCTTATCCTTCCCTATCATCTCGCCTCGTTAAGAGTGGGCAATCTATAGATACTTGTTGAATGGAATTGAATAGACATTTCTCATCCAAGGCAGCCTGGCTCTTTTATGAAGGTTCTACTATGAAGGTTCTACCAAGACTCTACTAAACCATCAACGGCAGCCTCTGTCTAGGCTCCAGGAAGACTCAGGGGTTTGTGTCCATCATTCTTAAAGCCCAGCTCCCTCACGTGGTCTTTACCTGCTGTCTGTGAATTCTTTGGGATCACCACCGTGAATGGGGGGAGCCCTGCTCTTTGGGAAGATGGGTGGGTGCTGGGGGAAAAGGAGCTGGGGCCAGGGGGACATTCTAAGGAACACCTACCTGGCCTCACAGATCGCACCACCTCGGGCCGCTCACTGCTAGCCACGAAGCCAAAGTCATATATAGGGTCTCGGTGAATGGTCACTTGTCAGAGCGTCTCTGTTGGCAGCTGCTCTCATTCCATAGCATTTGTGCTCTCTTCCTGTATCACATGACTGAGGGAAGGGGGAGATGGGAGCAAAACAAGATGCAAAGGCAACTAAGCCTCCTAACTGGCTGGGAGGGGACACGGAGGAGGTTGCTGGCCATGGCACATGGGGGCTCACACGCTTGGCTTCCAGTGTCCTCTAGAATCAGCAGAGGCAATGACGGCCTCACAGTTCAGTTTGGAGAAAGAGGAATCTGGCAAGGAAAAGCCACTGTCTACGGGGCCAGAGCCAAAAGAAAAAAAAAAAAATCTGTTGCCACGGAACTTGACATTAGAGTCAGCCCTTTCCTCCAAGATACTGGGACTCTAGAAGGAGCCTAAGTGCAGGTATGTTATTCCAAAGGTTGACTGGCAGCACCCGCTGAATTGGCTAGTGGCTCCCTAAGGGAAACCAGAACCTCGAGGAAGGGACCACGAGGCGGGCAAGTAAGTGGGGGAAGGAAGGCGAAGTCACTTCAGAATAGCCCTTCATGAAGTCCTTGGGCAATTTAAAACTCTGATATCCCTTAGGTTCTATATAAAAGCAAACTATTTAGTTGGCATATATAAACCAATGTGCTGATGCAGAGGACCATTACCATACACACTCAGTCATACGTCATGCCGACTTACTTCAGGTAATGGGACAACAGGAAAGTGGCTCCTATGGGCAAGCAGGGGAGCTGTGTCTCGTGGCTGCCAGCAGATGTGAACCCCAATGGGCTGCGGGGAATCACCGCCCCGGTGCCTGGAAGAGACTTCACACAGCTCTCCCGATGCCCACAGATGGAGTCGTTAAAGCTCAGAAAAATTAACACGAGGACTTTAGAATGGTTCCACAGCAAGGACCAGGCTAAGGGCACAGGGATCGTGGAGCTTGGGAGGGCACCAGGTGCCAGAGGCAGGGAAGGAGGTAAAGAGGGCAATGAATGGCCAACGGGCAGGCCGGGGCAGGTGCAGGTGAAAGAGAGGGCACCAGAGCCAAGAGGCTCGCAGAGTCTTAGCTCCAGGATGTGGCACCACTCAAGCCCCAGGCGAGTTCTGGTCTCACAAATGGGGCTGAGTTCCCCAGCCTCAGTGTGTGTATTCCTGAAAACCAATGTTCCAGGCAGGGCCCGTTGAAACAAGATACAGAGGGGCGGGAGGTGATTAATCAAACTAGTATAAGGTTCGTAAAAGAGGTGGGAGGTTCTGACACGGGGAGAATGATTGCCGGAGAGCTCAGGATACCGGATTCCTCAGTTGCAAATGGTTTCAAGCAATTAGGTTGTTTATCAGGACACAAATTCGATAATTAGACTTTAGGACTATTTATCGGTAGCAGGGGGGACGGTGGTGGTGGGAGATTTAGAGTAATTGTACAAAAGGGAAATACATAGTCTGGGGCTTGTCTCTTTCACAGAAGACCTCAAGAAGGAAGGCAGACCACAGCTGCCTGAATGCCAGTCACATCAACTCTGGCTGCACCCAACCAAGCCAGCTTGGGGGGTTTCTATCGTCCCTTAGGGAGGCAGAAGCGGCTGGCCAGGATGTGGTCAGGGCCCCTGAAGGCAAATTCAGAAACTGGCTCCTGCCCTCCTGCGCTGGTAGGACAAATGGTCACTTTCAATAGAAAGTCACTCAGAAGCTGGACCATGGCAGGCTGCTGTCCTAAGATAGGCACCCTCCCAGGACAGGGCCCTGATGATGGTGGCCCCAGGCTGGCACCTCTCTCATGTCTGAGCCAGGTGGCAGGCAGGAGCTTGGCCTCAAAGAGAGACAGAGAGCATCTTTCCTGCAGCTGCTATCTTGCCTCACCCCGGGGGCTGCTTCCGAAATGAGCCCCTCGCCTTCCTGTCCCTCATCTCATTGGCACCCGAAGGAGCCTCTTCTTAGGGTGACACCAGCTCCTTTCTGACATGGGCCCCAGCCAGGGCAGGCTGGGGGATGTGTGCGGAGAGCAGGGACACTGGCAAGGAACTCCCAGGCATGGGTTCCAGAACTCACTCAGTACGCTGTCCTGAGTTCAGGGCCCCCTGGCTGCCGCAGGCTCAGTGTTGCTGCCTTTTCCTTTTTCTGAAGCCAGGCACACTTGACCCTTGGCAGGGCTGAAGGCCCCGCCAATAATGATGCAAAGAACCACTCCTGGAGCCAGAAGAACCAGTGCACTAAGAGGCTTTTGTGACACAGGTGTTTTGCTTTCCTGTTTTGACTCACGGTCTTTCATCAACAAGTATTTATTGAGTGCCTACTCAGAGCTTCGAGGGACACATAAGCTACAGGTCTCTGCCCTCAAAGAGCTTCCAATCTAGTGTGGGGGAAGAAAGAGAGGTGTACACCGAACGGGAGAATCAGAGTGGTAACTAAGAACAGTAGCGAAGGCCCATAATTAAGGTCTAAGTTTTGTTAGACATGGGCACCCCATCTTCACCCAGGGATCCCAGCTACTTCTCCTAGAGCAGCAGACATGTCTCACTCCCAGGTGGGCCTGAAGCACATTCGCCCCTGGGCTGTCCCTAACCAAGCTGGACTAACTGTCCCCAACTAGATCCTCCCCCCCCCCCCCAGTCAGCAAGCAGCCCTTACCTTCCACTGCCTGAGCCGTCCCAAGTTATCTCGGGTCAGGGAAGAAACACCTCCATTACCAGACAGAAGGCGGTTTTACAGCACAAATGGAAGTCGGCCCTTCCCTCCTGGAGTCTGCATCTTTCAGGGACAGTAGTGCAGTCTCTCTGAAATTTTTGCTAAGTGCCTGGAGACTTGGGAGTGACAATGAAAGCAAGCGGTGATGGATGACAGGAGCTCAGCTGTCCACGGGTCACATGGCTTCCCTCCTGGGGCGGGTGGGGGGGAGGCAATTTCACTTTGAAAGATGTTTGGTTTCTGATCTCTTCCAACAGGGCAATCGGGAACAAAATCATGGAGCAGCTGAAGCTTGTGGTCCTCCCTCCCCTACCCACCACCCCCACCCCAGCTTCGTTTCTGGGACGTGCTCTATGTTTCCAGACACATGCAATGCCTTTGTTCTGACCCCTGCCTACCCAAGGCCCCCGAAAGGTGTCCCTTCGCCCCGCTCCAGGCTTGCCCCCTCTAGTCAGTGACCTGGGTAAAAGCCTAGCCTTTCTCTTCTGCCTAATGATAATGACACTTCATAGCCAAGTGCTTCTTTTCATTTTTACACCCATTACCTCATCTGAGAAAAGGTGCTTTCACATCCATTATCTCTTCACAGTCTAACTATCCTGCCAGAGAGGCTTGGTGACTGCTCCTCCTTCATCCCGGCCTCCAAGCTAGGTGACGAAGTAGGGACCCACGGAGGCTAAGCACAATAGCAACCCAGCTGGAGCCAAGTCTCTCTCGGGTGGGGCCCTCCATCCTGGCGTCCCCCCACCCCCACCCCACCATACTGCCTACAGTCACACAGGGGCCTGGACCCTCTCTCTGGCTGTTCAGTCCTCACTGCAGTGCTGGCCTGGCCCCACGGCCAACAGCACTCCATGTCCTGGCTGAGTCTGGAAGGCCGGCCCACGTCCTAATTAACCTGTCTCTGATCCTGTTCACTCAGCGTTGTTGGGAGAATGAAATGAGATCATGGCTACAGAAACACTTTGGAAGGTTATACGCATCCCATAGTTGTGGAGGCGGCGACATTAGCCGTAGCCTTGATCTGGGTGGCTGGAGGGGCAGGGAGAAGAAGCTGAAGATAAACTTCACCCGCTTCCTGCAGCCCAGGCCCGTCCCCCATCAACTCCTTGCCTGCAAGGGGCAGCCCCACAGTGGACTCGGTCCCCTTGCTCCCCAGACAGCTCCGTCCCTGATCCAGCTGTCAGGTGGCCTGGCTCTCTGTGGACACTGACACTAATTCCTCTGTGGGCTAAACGAATCCCTCCTTGCCGTCCAAAGACAGACCACGAGCTGCAGCGCCTACCGACAACTGTTGTTAGGCAGGACATGGCTAAGGGGCAGGCGAACTGAGAAGATGGACTGGTTCGGAGCTAATGCCCTCTCCCGGGCACTTCTGGGCAGGAAGATAGAAATGTAACAGCTAGATTCCCAGGCATCAGCTTTCGGTTCTCCATCTCTCCTGGCCATTGGCTCCTTTTTCTTTACATTTGGTTGGCTCCTTAGGGAGTCTTGTCACTCCCCTCGCAACTGGCAGGATTTGGAGCCTTGTGGGACCAATTAGCCCTCTGATTCCAATCACAGGAGCCGGGTTCTTCCAGAAGCTCCAGAGATCCAGCATGGCAGCTGGGCCGCCAGGAGAGGCCGTCTATTCCTGGTGTCAGGGATGGGAGCCCCGTCCTTGGGGTTCTGAAGTCGCTGCCCTGAGTGTCTTCTTGTAAGGAGCTCAGGCACAAACCCTTCTTCTTTTAAGGGGGCCTTGCTTTGGCTAGCTGCTCCTCACTCACTTGCATGCGCATATAAATCACCTAGGGGTATTGCTACCATGATGCTGATGGAGAACTGACTGAGATTCTAGCAAATTCAGGGTGGTGCCCATGCTGCTGGTCCACAGACCACACCCGGAGAAGCAAGGATCTAAACAGAATGCAATTCTCAGACAATGGGAAGGTCACAGTCCGGTGGGAGAACAGAGGGGTTTTTATTTCACTGGGTTATGGCATCGGAGGCCCTGGTTAAAAGAAAAATGCTTTCCTGGAAAACGGACACATAAAATCATGCCAACGAAGGATTCACTGGCTGAACCAGGGAATAGGGAGGGCTCTAAGTGGATATGAAATAGGACAAGTGAGGTTGCAGGAATGGCTGGACAGAGTGGGCCTGAGTTAGCTCCACTGAAGAGTTTGGTCAGCAGAAGGAAAGCCTGAGGACCCGAGACATCCAGGACTAAGGCGAGGAGGATGAACAAAGACAGGAAAGTGCAGAAAACAACTCTGTCCACATATGGCTTCACTCTGGTCCCACAACGACACATTTTACAGATGAGGAAACTGAGCTTTGGGAGGAGAGATTAAGCAACTCATTTTCCTACACCATTTCTGCCAAAAGCCTGTGGCCTGAGCAGATGCCCAGCGGGTGACATCGAGGCGACCAGGTGGAAGGATTCAGCAGACCCCTCCTCCACAAGTGAAATGGGACACACCCCTGCACTCTCTGTCACAGCGGCCTCCCTTGAGTCACTCCAGCGGAGGAGACACGCTGCAGACTCAGAACTGACCTCTCACATGCCTCAAAGTCCACCCTCCCATGCGGGGGCTTCAGCTCATAGGGTCTGACTATGGGCCCATTAACTTCAGTCATCACCAGAAAGATGTCCCCTCACCTCCGGTTGTCCCTCGGACACCTACACTCTCCTCTCCCACAATGGTCTGTTCACACACTAATGGTACCCTTCCCCTCTCTTCCAACACTTCCATTATGCCCTCTGGAACTCTCAGTCAACAGCGAATTCTCCCACATTGCCAATTTCTTCTCTGAAAGGACCCTTCACCCTTCTCACCCCACGAAGGCCTCACTTGTTCCTCGAGGAACAACATCACTTGCCCACCAGTTCCCTCAAATGGAAGCTGGATTTTTTTCCCCCCACACTCAGATCTCAACACCTTCAGGACCTACACGTGGGGGTAGGTGTCCTCCTTGCTTGCCAGTGCCACCTCCAGGCCAGTACTCCCCCTTCCTTTTGCCAGAAATCCTGCTCCTTTGAGCACCACGCCTGCGGCCCACTTCTACCACCCTATTTCCCCCATTACTGCTCTCTACAGCTTCCTGGGTAGCCCCCACATTCACTGAGGACTTCAGTTCCTGGTTGCATGTGATCTTCCCCTCTGCTCCGATCCTTACTCTGACAAAATATAACATGAACATGAAAGGTACCATTTTAGTCACTTTTTCAGGGTACAGTTCAGTGGCATGGACTTTATCACATTGTTGGGCAACCATCACCACCATCCATCTTCAGAATCTTCTCATCATGCCAGACTGAAACTTGGGACCTATGAAACGCCAACTCCCCATTCCCCTCTCCTCTCCCCCAGTCCCCAGCAACTACCATTTTACTTTCTGCATCTATGAATTTGCCGATTCTAGGATTCTCATATAAGCGGATGCGTAGGACATTTGTAACTGGCTTATTTCACCTAGCATAATGTCATCTGAGTTGTAGCATGGGTCGTAATTCCCTTCCTCTGAAAGTTTAAATAATATCCCATATGTGGGACACCTGGGTGGCTCAGTAGGTTGGGTGTCTGCCTTTGGCTCAGGTCGTGATCCCAGGATCGTGGGATCTAGTCCTGAGTTGAACTCTCTGCTCAGTATGGAGTCTGCTTGTCCCTCTCCCTCAGTCCGTGACCCCCTCGCTTATGCGTTCTCTCTCTCTCTCTCTCTCAAATTAATAAATATAATCTTTAAAAAAATAAATAATATCCCATTTGTATATATGTGCCACATTTTATTCATGTGTCAATGGACACTTGGCTTGTTCCCACCTTCTGGCTCTTGTGAATAAAGATGCTGTGAACCTAAGTGTGCAAGTGTCTGAGTCCCTGCCTTCATGTCTTTCAGGATAGATACCCACAAGCGGCGTTGTTGGATCGAATGGCAATTCTAGGTTGAATTTTTTAAGGAATTACTCTCTCATTTTCTACGACAGCTGCATCATTTTACATTCTTAGCCACAGTGCCAACAGGTTCTGGTTTTTCCACATGCGTGCCAACACTTGGTACTGTTCTCTGGTTTTTGTTTTTTGATGATAACCGTCCTAGTGGGTGTGCCCACTCCAACTCTTGATATCATCGTTGGTGAGCTGAGCATAGACATGATGATGGGGAGGCCTCCAACAACAGCTTCCTCCACTCAGTCACTCACTCCATCGTCACACTTAGACTTGGGGCGCACCACCTCCCTGGTCACCCTTGCCAACATCCCATTCACTACTACCCCACTAAGGTGCTGGGGTGGCTCAGTGGGTTAAAGCCTCTGCCTTTGGCTCGGGTCATGATCCCAGGGTCGGGCTCTCTGCTCAGCAGGGAGCCTGCTTCCCTTCCTCTCTCTCTGCCTGCTTCTCTGCCTACTTGATCTCTGTCTGTCAAATAAACAAATCAAATCTTAAAAAAAAAAAAAAAAGATTACACTACTACCCCATTTATCCTGCCAGTTTCCCTCCTCAGGAGCCCCACTGCAGCAATAATCAGAAGCATCATGATCGCTTATTCACTTCCCATTTGGTACTCCCTTTCCCTAGAAATCTCTTCCTCTAGTCTTTGCATCGGCAAGATGACTGTGTCATCCTTCAGGTCTCTGATTAAATGTCATCTCCTCCGAGAGGCCTTCCTGGAGCCTTTCTCCTAGTTGTTTACTTTCTTACTGTCCCCGAACCTCCTTCTTATCTTCATTTCCCTTCATGTTCAAATTAGAGCTCCTGGTCCACCTGATCCTTTTCTCGTACCCACCTTCAACTCCCTTCCTTTCTTCTCCCTTTACTACTCTTGCCTTGCAAAACCTCATTCCGTGATGAAATCAACTATATGCTTTCCCCATGCCTGCATCCAACTAGTTGAAGGCAGCTGGAGAAAAACCACACAATTGGGTCCAAGGCTTTCGCTTTATATTCACTGTCTCCAACCTGGTGTGGGCTCTCAGTGCTGTCTGGCCACCATTTTCTCACTCTCTCAGATGACTATGTCATAGCTCCTCCTCTCTCCTCGATCTTCCACACCTCTCCCCCTCCCCCACCGGCCCCGACAAGCCTCAGCTGATGACCTTGCCCCATATGTGACTGAGAAAACGTGAACCATCAAATAAGAGCTACCCCAACCCCTTCATCTTACCAACACCATGTCTATACTCCACCCCACCTATTTCTGAACCCATGATTCCCTTTCCCCTCCAATGAAAATGGGGGATGTTTCTTTTCTTCTACCAATGGCAGGTCTCTCCATTTATGCTCTGGTCCCATCCCCTCATCTTCTCAAGGATTTTGCTCCTTTGGGCATTCACTCTCTTCCCTAAATCATGGAGTTCTCCACCTCTCTGGAATCATGCTAGCATGCTGATGAAAATCACCCATTCTTAAGAAAATAAACAGAAATCGCTTCCCTCCACTCTGGTCCCCTTACACGGTCCCTTTGGCCCGCTCCCCTTCACAGCAAAACTGCTCAAGACTTTGCTACACCTATTGTCTCCACTTTGTCATCTGCCACTTGCCCCTCGATCCCCTATAATCTGCCTTCCACATCCACTACTCCCCAGAGTCGTCCTTGTTAGGGTCACCAGTGGCCTTCAAGGTCAATTCTCCATTCTCATCTTACTCAACCTCTCCCTGGCTGTGGACAGAGTTGGCCAGTCCCTTAAGGTGCTCTCCTCTCTTGACTTCTGCAATGATCTCCTGAGTCTCCAGCAACCTCTCTGCTCACTTTTTTCTTCGTCTCTTTTATGGGCTTCTCTTCTGCTACTTAACCACTGGATATTGCCATGCTTCCTGACTCAGTCCCAGGCCTTCCCTCCTCTGCTCTCTTTCCAGGTGATCTCACCAGTCCCCTGGCTTTAAGTACAACCCATATGCACACAATCCCACATTCTCAGTCTACCTCCACCTTCTCTGTGAGCTCCCAAACTCTTATTTCCAATGATCTATTCCAACATCTCGGCTTTGGTGACTCACAGGGATATCAAACTTAAGATGACCCAAGCTGAACTCTCAATTTTCTTTTCCCCCTCTAGCCTAGGCCTCGCTCAGCCTTCCTCATCTCAGTACATGGCACCATCATCTCTTTAATGACTCAAGCCAGAAACCTCAGAGTCATCCTGGAGTCCTGTCTCTCCCTTTCCATCACCACCCCCTCCCCCGCCCCCCAACAGCGAATCCCTCAGTAAGTCTTAGCAGCTCTTCCTTCACAACCTGCCCAACTGTCTCCATCTCTACGGCTAACACCCTGTTCAAGCGACCATCATCTGTCCCCTGGATTCCTGTAGCAGCCTCCTTCCTGGTCTCCCCGTGGAGATAATGCCAAGTCCAAATCAGATCCTGTTGCTCCCCTGCTTAGAACCCCAGAGACCTCTCCCGCTACAAGTGAATAACATCTAGACTCTTCTCTCCTGGCCTACAAGAGGCCCAGTGTGGTCTCCTCCTGTCCTCCTTGCCAGACCCCGTCTCCTGCTATTATTACTCTTGCCTGGTACGGTCTGGCCCCACTGGCCTTTTTTCAGTCTCTGAACACATCAAGTTCTCTGCCACCTCAAGGCCTTCCTGCTTGGTATTCCTTTTTCCTCTGGAAACCTCTCTCCCCATTCTCTACATGGCTGATCTTCCACCCTTCAGGTCTCCACTCATATGTCACCTCCTCACAGAGGCCTTCCCTGAGAACTCTGGCCTGGTGATCCCCATTGCTACAGCTTGTTCATTTCCTTCAGGAGACTCATCACGATCTATATTCATTTATGTGATTATTTGTCTATAAACTCCCTAAGACTATTTACTGGGTCTCTTTTGTTTAACATTGTGTCTCCACCAGATAGTATGGTACCTGGCACCTAGGAGGTGACTAATAAATATTTTCTGAATGGGTCGATGGATGCATGGGTAGGAGTGATTTTGAGGCGTACAGATCATGATTCTTTGGGCAGTCCACGTGATGCATTACCGAATGCCTACTGCTCTGTCTCAGCCTATGAAAGGTTTCTGGATGGGGAGTCTGGCCAGTGAGAGAAACTCCTTAACATCTCTGGGCAGAGACAAAGGCAGGGAGGAATCCGAGTGAAAGGAAAATTCCAGGAGGGCTACGATCTAAGAAGAGATGGAAGCTGGCATGGCTCCAGTCCTTTTGGGGGCCTGAGGGTGGGAAATCTAACAGCTACTCCTTCTCAGGGAAGGAATGTTTCTTTTAAGGGCAAACAACTCTCCTTTCAGAATGGCCAGAGGTCTGGGGGGTGGTGGGCAGGCTGACTTCGGATAGCCCTTCCCATTCCTGGCAGTCTCTGGGTAGAAGATCTGTTTCTTTTTCTGAGGGTTGCCTCCCTCCCTCTGTTCCTCCAGGTCTTCATGGCCCTGCAACTTCCTCCTCAGCTGAGCCTGGAGAGGCATCTTCTGGAAAACCTGCTGGTGTCTGGATTCATTTTCTGGTTGTCCAAACAGTTGCTTTTCCCCAGTGGGCTGGAATGGAGAACACCTGTCACCCGTTCTGGCAGCTCACGAGGGGCAGGTAGAGAGACAAAGGCTGTTTGTCCTTCCACAAACACCTGGGAGCCCGGAGTCACCTCACAAAAGACTGACCCTTTGATGCTTCTGGGAGGACATTGTGGGGGACCTCTGGGAAGTGCCCCCCTCCTCCCTACTGCTCCCCTCAGGGGCTACGCATCCTGTAGCCTCAGACACATTGTCTAATAGGCCCAGACACGCTCCTAAACCCTTCCTGCTGGGGCTGCCAGCCCAGTGACAGTTGTGAGGCCTGTGCCAGATGTGAGGCTGATGCCATATGGCACCGCGGGTCACAAGGTCTAAAGCAGCTGCCTCTGAGCTGTGGCAGAGTTAGTGGGGAGGTCCTCGCATTTGAGTCTCCACTCACCTGTCACTGGCAGAGATGGGGGGAGGGGGAACTGGAGCAATGGACTCCTCACAGGAGCTGAGAGGAGTTGTTGTGTCCCTCCGGAGAGCCCTGGGGACCCCAGCCCCCACTGTCCACATACCACACTGAAGACTTCCACTTCTGAGGGAGGGAAAGGCAGAGATTGAGCCAGACCGTGGGGAGAGGACAAGGAATGGAGGAGAAGACAGCTGGGTGGGAAAGGGGGCCCTGCAAACCCGGGGTGGGGGGAGGGGGCATGACAAGAAGCAGAGAAAAACACAGACATGGAGCAGTGAGACAAGAGGATGGCCTCCGAGACAGGGAAGGAGAAAGGACCTGATTGAGGAAGGCAAGCCCGGCAGGGAACCCATGGCCACCAACTCCAGTCTGCATTAGCCCTTTGCAGGTTGCTCTTTAAATGCCCAGGCCACCCCCAGCTCTGCCCTCAGTCTCTCGCAGCCATGAGAGGGCCACATGGCGGGCAATGAGAGCCTTCTGCTACAGGACTTGGGGTGACCAAGCTCCTTGGGGAAGGGCACTGTGACTACGCACCACTGACACCACTGACGGTCCTGCCCGTCTCATGGCTGGGGCCATGGTGAGCCAGGCAGCCCCTCTGAAACAGCCTGAGGAAGACACCCAGGACGCCATCCGAACTCGGCCTGATTCCCCAGCCGCCAGAGGCTGTGCTTTTTTCTTGTGAAAGAGGATGAATTCAGTTGGAGAAAATCAGAAGGGGAGAGGATTCCAGAAGGTGGGAGGGAATGGTCATGATGAGAAAAGTAGAATTGGCAGAGAAGGGAGCAGCAGACCTGAATTCTTCCCCTCAGTGAGCACGTCTCTCCGAGGCCAGGCCGGGTGGCAGTGCTCTGGCACAGAATGCTAGGCCAGGAGAGGGTCCCTGGCCACCCAGCTCTCTCTCTCTCCTCTTGGGTCCTAGCCGCTAGTCTGCCAAGGGCTGAACTGTAAACAAGGCTTGGAGGCCCGAGAGGGGGAGCAGGTGTGGGCAGGAGCTGCTGGGAGCATCCTAACAAGTGGCTGCCTCTAGCAGCCAAAGACCCAGGGCTCAAATAGTGCCCTTCAGGGGGCTGCCTGGCAGGTTCTGGCTGTACAGGGCTCCCAGCAAAGCCTCCTGAAGCCAAACAGGGGCCTCCTCGGCTGGCTGGCTGTGCAGTCTCCCTCCTCTCCGTGAGGCTGTCAGGCACTGATGGCCTGGGCCACCAGCCTGGGATGCCTCCAGGCCCTGCTCTGGTCAAACAGCCAAATCCCACAGTTGGCATGGACCTGGGAGGTTATTTACTTCACCCTTGCCCACCCTCTACAGACTTCCAGAAGCGGCAGGGAAAGGCTTTCTAGAGAAGGGTCTGCCTTTGGGCAAGTCCGCAGGGTGGGAACGGAGAGCATGCTGGTCTGGAGACAGAAGGGAGTAGGGGGCTATGGCAGGGGTGTGAAGATGACAGCGGGAGTGGGGGAGGGGGCGCAGGGAGAGGTGAGCCAGGAAGCAGGAAGCTGAGCCAACGCAGGGAAATGGAGAGTAAACATTTGCTCCTCTCCTCCCTCGCTCTCTCCCTCTGTCTCATCTGGCTCTGCTGGGGCAGAAGGTCTTCTCCCCAGTGCCCCCGTGGGGTGCCTGTGAGTAGATGGGCAGGCCAGTCTAGTTATATCTGGACAAAGAAAGGCCTATCTATCCCGTGGCTTTGCCTCCATGCCCGTCTGCCCTCTCCTTGCCTGACATGCCGCAGGTGGTATCTGAAACCCAGGCACCATGCCCAGTAGGCACCAGGCTGACCTCCTGGGAGGAAGCAGACGGAAGCAACCCTCGGCTTCCCCCCCTGTGCTCTGTCTTTGCGCTGTTGCTCTCCCTGCAGGAGTACCTGGGTGGGGAGCAGTGCAGGAATCAGGCCAAGAAACAGCTCTATAAAAGAGGTTATGTGAGCGGAGGCCTGGTAAGTTCCTATCACCCGGCCTGGAGGTGTCCTGAGGTGCCAAATACAGCTTCAGGAGCAGAACCCTTCTATTCTGCCTGATTGCCTCTCCCCGCTGAGAAGGAGGAAGGAATGGTAAGGTCTTTCATAAAGAAAAGGGAAGAGCCTATGGAATCAAAAAAGGGGGAGGGAGGTTGGTGGACCCTCTGCCTAAGAATACAAGCCAAGGGCATGAGCAGGTTCAGAGTTAGTATCTCGGAGAGCATGAGCGAGCACCCAAGCACTCTGCACTTCTCCTGTGATGTTAGTCTGGGGTGGGGGATGCCTGTTTCCTGGAGGTGGGGACAGTCAATTTGCAAACTTCAAAGAGACTGTGGGCTTGTCTCCAGTGGGGATGGTGGTGGTAAGGAGATGGCACCCTACTCTCCAACCAGGCTTGGGGGGAGACAGAATCCTAGGGGCTCCCGAGAGCTTGCAGGCTCCCTACTCAGCAACACAGATTCAACAACGGACCCCAGAGTTGACTCACTAAGGTAGAGAACCAGAATCAGGCATTTCAGAAAGAAGAGAGAAGGGTAAGGAAAAAAGGGTGTTTTTTGCTTTTTCTGTTTGTTTGCTTTTGTTTTGTTTTTGTTTTTCTTTGCCTGAGCTTCAGTCACCCAGAACATTCTATTAACCAGAAAAGCCCTTCCCCAGGCATTCAGGTTTTGGGGTTTTGGCATTTCAGTGTATTTGTATTTTTTTCAGTGATTAAAATCTACAGAGGTGGGACTCTATTCCAGAACAAGGCAAGCTCTGTTCCTGTCTCCCTTCTTGTAAGGAGAATAAGAGCAGAGTCCCTTGCTTGAGCACAGGCTCTGCCCACCAGTTTTTAGATACACTCACTCAGGCATGCGTTATTCATAGATTCAACAAAAATTTACCAAGTACCTCCTATGTGCCCGGGCATGGTGCTGAGTACTGGAGACAAGAAGAGAAAATAGGCCCTTGAGGGAGGCTGCAGTCTGGAGTGAGGGGTGTGGGGGGTGTGGGGGGGGAGGGCAGGTATGTGAACAACATAAAACCATGTGTCACCTGGAACCACAAGGGGCAGCAGAGGATGTAAGGAGAGTCCAGAGGAGGGCCTGTTGCTTACCACCCCCACGAATTCCAGCCGACACCCACCCCGCCAGGCTAAGCTGAATGGTGAAGGTGAAGAGGAGGAGTCCAGCCAATGGTCAAGGCAGAGAAGGACAATCCAGGAAAGGGATGTCAAACGTGACAGCAAACAAATAATAAGGACGATTTAGGAAAGAGGGAAACTTCTAGGTATTTGAGCCACTGCAATGAAAAGAAGAAATCAGAGAACCAATTCAGGCAAAAGTGAAGGGAGTCTTCAGTTTCTGGTTGCAGGAATGAGGGCAGAGGATTTATGTGACCCACGGGTTCCTTTCATGCGGCCTTGTGAGATGATGTGCTGCACTCAGAAGAGGCCACATTGACAGCCAGGGACACCGCCCAGCCCTTGGGTCGTCAGCCATGCACCCTATGTACTACCCAAAAGGTACACATGGGAGGCCCCCCCCACCACATCACAGAAGGAAGAGGTAAGGTTAGACCAGCCGCAGATGCACTGAGATGCTCCCATGGTAATGGAGACCAAAGTCACAATGCTCCCATACCCTATTATGCCCACACTGAAGAGGGCCTGCGGAAGCCAGCTCTATCCAATGGGCCGGGGCCCATGGTGGGGAGCTAACTACCAGCAGAACCACAGCAGGACTACAAGTGTCGCAGGAAGAGCCCCTCCCCTTGGGACCTGGCCACATTCTGTTCAGCCCACGGGGACTACCCTGGGGGAAGGAGGGATGACTTATCAACAGGCCCTGGGCAATTCTACTAGGCAAGTAAGTACAGGCAGTGTTTCCTGCTGCTGGAATCCTGGCCAAGAAACAAGCCCCCTCTCCCTCCCCAGGAGGTGGGAAGACAGCTTTGCTCAGCATTGCAAGTAAGGCTCCAAAAACTTTTCAGAAAATAATTCCTAACAGAGGTACTCAGATAGAGCCATAATGTTGGATTAACAACTCCAAGCCAGCAGACCAGACACTTGTCTAATTAATAAAACTTATAAAGCAGAACAACTTATTGATGTTACAGGCACGATATTAAGTAGTACAACAAAGCCCAGATCCATGCAGAATGCTGCATGTTCTTTAGGAAACCCTTTCTTCTGCAACCTGTAAGATCTCTTCTTTCATGCCAACCGGGGCTCAGGAAAAGAGGGAACAGCGCAGAACTCCAGGCAACTGGCGGGGGTCGGGGGCAGCTCAAGGGGCCCAGCTGGGATAGAGGAGAGGTGATGGGAGCATTTCTGCTTCTGGCACACATCCCCCAAAGCTTAGCTCCCGTCTGGGCTCCGGAGGTAGTGGATCCCGGCTGGAATCCCAACTCTGCGGCAAGTTACTCAAGCTCCCGAGTCTCAGTTCCCTCATCTGTAAAAGGGGGCTCCTGCTAGTACCTCCTTCAACCCACCTCCGTTAAGATTGATTATACAAAGTGAGCACTCCATAGATCATGGCTATTAGCAATGATTATTAGATAAGCACCTACCAACAGGGTCTGCCTTCCTGTTGCAGCCCACTTGGTCTGCCTTTCCCCACAGAACGGAATGAGGGTGGTTCAGATCTCTCTGGACCTTGAGCCCTGACCTCAGATCTACAAAAGGACTTAGCTTTTCTGTGGGGTAAGACAAACCATTTTCCTACTTCGGCAAAACCCATTTCTCAGAACATTTCTAGCGGTTAACAGTGGGGCTGCTGAAGTAAGACAGGGTGGAAATCCCAGCTCTGCTTCTCACCGGCTGTGGGGACCTGGGGCTTGTCCACCTTTCAATTTCCATCTTTTCCATTTCCTCATCTGTCAAATGGGATAATAGGAGGATCTATCTCCTGGAAGGGGAGGCGGTTGGGTTGTGAAGATTAAATATAATACATGCCCAGCACTTTCAACTGTGGCAGGCACACAGAAAGCTCTGACTGAGTGCCAGCTACCTTCCTTATCGTACCAGGATTCTTACTGCTACCTAAAGAGCTTGTTAGCACAATGCCGAGCACAAAAGCGATCAGTACCTACTGTGATCATCCCTACTGTCAGTAAAGATGAGTGACTGGTGGCTGACGAAGGAAGGGGGATCTTTTCTGAGCATGGGTGGGACTAAGTGACTTAGGATAAACTCACCTTTGTGATCTCAGCTGCCCCCGCCCCCGTATGGTACACAGCTCAAGAAGAGAAAGTGGCAGGTATGTGCCTGCGTGTCCCGATCTGCAAAGGTTTCTACAAGTAACGCACCACTTCATGGGATGATCTTGTTTCTCGGCCTCATGATGCTGCGTGAGCGCTGAGAGCACTCCAAGGAGGGCAGGCCGGCCAGGGGGCCGAGGCCCTGGGGAAGCCAGGGTCTTGGGGACAGGGAGCCTGGAAGCCCGGGCGCTGCTGACACGGAGTGGAGGAGGGGGGAGCTCCTCTCTCAGGGGCAGGTAGGAGGGTGGTGGGAAAGATAGCCTGGGGCGGGGGAAGCCCTGCGTAGGGGGAGCGAGGGGAGCGGAGCCGGAGCCCCTGGAGGGGTCGCCCCTGCCCCCCTGGCCAGGGGCTGCCCTCCCGGCTTCCCGCTCTCCTCGCTTCTGCTCGCCCTCCTCGCTCCCCCTCCTCCGGCGGAAAACTTCCGGCTCGCGCCGCCACTTTTCCACGGGCGTCCACATCCTCAGCCCCGCGCATCTTGTCTTCCAGTCTCCTCGCGGGCGGTGCGGAGAAGGGGCCCCGCGGGCTCCCTTGGGGGCTCTGGGCCGGGTGGAGGGAGGTTGGCTCTCGACGCGCCAACTCCCGCCATTGACAGCGGGCGCCGAGGGGGCGCGCGCCCGGGACCGGGGGGAAGTGCCCGCGCCTCCGGGAGTCACTCCGAGGGGCCGGCTGGGACCAAAGCGCTCGGCTGCCGGGCCCCGGCCCCCCACTCCCATACCGTCCCGTCCCCGGCAGCCCCCAGCCTCCGCGGCCGGGTGCCACGCTTTCCGGCCCCTTCCCAGGCGAGCCCGACCCCGGCTGCTCGGAGCGCCGTACTTACTGTCGGCGCCCTCTCTGGGCCGGGGCTGGGCTGCTGCCCGGCCCCGGGAACCCTGTCGCCGTCTGCCCCTCGCGCTGCCCCGGGCTGTGCCCCGCGCCGACCGTAGCGGCCGCGGCGTCTGTAAGAAGAGAAAGATCACGACTGCCTTAGAAACCCAGCCCCTGCTGTGACCAGAATCTTAAAGAAGGAGGCGACTGGCTCGGCCCCAGAGCCGGGGCTGAGGTGGCGAACTAGAGAGGCCTCTGGTAAACACGGCGTCTGCTGCCTCTCGGCCGCCCGCAATCCGCCTCGGAGGAGCCCCCCTCCGGTCCTTCCCCCTCCTCTGGCCGCGGGGCTGGGGGGCGGGGGCGCGGGGAGCCGGGGAGGGCCTGTGCGGATAATACAGCTGCGGCCAGGCGAGCATTTGGGACCGGCCCCCGTGCTCCACATCCATTTTCCCACTGGGGCATCCCCCCTAGCTCATAGAAATTAAAACCGACGTCCAGGGGTCGAAGCAAATAACCTCAGATACACGGGCTAGTAATAAGTGGGGGGATCTCAGGTTCGCGGTCGCCTGCCTCAAAAGCCCCTCCGTGCTGCTGCAAAGCAACATTTGAATATTCGCGTCTCCACTTCCCGTTTCCCCCTTTCTGTGACACGACTAGTGATAAGTAGCGACTCCAGCCGATTTGCTGGGGACGGTGGAGGTGGGGACCCCCGGAAGCAGGATACTTACTGTCTGCAGTGCTGGGTGCCAGGGAGTGGCCATCCCTCTCTACCTCAGATGAGTCACCTACCGTGTGCCTGGCCTTGTGGGACACCGGAGAAGGTAGAGGACTTAGTCCTGGTCCAGGTGCCATACAGGAGAGAGGCACTGAGCCTGGGAGGTCTGGGTTACACTAGAAGGATCAAAGGTGGGGGGGTGCAGAGGCCCTAAGGGGGCCAGCAGCCAGTGTTCTCACGGAGCCTCTGGCAGGGACAGGGGGAGAGAAGAGACTCAGAGGGACGGGGTGTGGAGGGTGTTCCTCCTATAGGGCTGATTGTGACTCCTTCCTGGTCCCGGAGTGAGGGCCCACGTCACTCATTCCTCTTTCGAGTGTGTGTAGAAAGCAGCCAGTGGGGAGATTAAGCCTTGTGGGTTCCCTAAGGGAGCTATCCTCATCTTCCTACCTTGACAGTGACATCTGTGAAATGGGAACCATCTCTTACTCCTTCCTTTGTGGTCAAAACAATGAGACAACACAGTATTCCCGCCCTTACATTCTGATCACAAAAAAAGAGCAGTCTGTAGTCCTCTCTGCCTCATTCCTGCTTATCCATTCAGTCATTCATTTAGCAAACTTTATTAGGCTCTCTTGTATGCCAGGCAGCATGCCAGATGCTGGGCACCTCCACGATTCTGTGGGGGCGTCCGCACCCGGCGGGGAGGGAGGCACACAGGGGTGGAAGTTTGGAAACAGATTTAAGTCCCAGTTCTTTGCCTAAATAGCTGTGTGACCCTGGATGAGTCATGTATCCTTTTGAGACCTCAGTTTTCTTGTTTGTCGAACAGAGGTAATAACACCTTCCTGTCCTCATTCACGGGGGTGTTTGTGAGGACATAATGGTTGCGAAGGAGCTTTGAAAAGTATAAAGCCACTAGACAAATGTCAAGGATTAGTCCCTCTCCGAGGTGGAAGCAGGGCTGCTGGGAAGTAAAGCTTAAAAGAATTCCTGGCTGACTCTCCCAAATTGATTGCACTGAATTCCGTCTTCCCCGAATCACCAGTCCTGCACCTGGGCAGGAGGCTCTGCTCTGTGAAATATCGTCCTCCCTCAGCAGTGCCCCTGACACTCGGGTTAGTGATGGCCTGGCTTTAAGCCAGGGAGATTGTTTGGGGGACTTGAGTGGACCCAGGGGACAGTCTTGGCTCTGTGTCTCTAATTCTCTAATTCCTGGCAACAGCCGCGTCCCTCCCCCGACTGGAGCCCACCAAGCCCAGGACCACACATGGAGACGGGTAGAAACCCCTTTGAGGCCTCCAGAGACACCCCTTTAGGGAGCAAGAGGCTTATGCCAGACAGCCCAAGCTGGCCTTGAGGGTGGATGCTCTCTCCGGCAGGGAGCTAGGAGTTCTGGGTTGGCCTGGCTAGCTGAGATCTATAGCAGAACTAGAGGAGCCTCCAGGAGGGTCTTTGGCTGGCTCAGCTCACCCCAGCAAGCCACCTCAACCTAAATAGAGCCACAGTCTAAATTACGACACCGTGCTTGCTGTGCAAATGCAGCTTTGAACGAAATCCCCCAAGTTCTCAAAGCACTCTCCCCAACCCCCTGCCACTCCAAGTGAACACAGACTCTAAGGAAACGCCAGCCAAACCCTTTCCAGACAGATCCGATAGCCTCTTTCCTCCCTCTCCCCCTTCCCATCAGACTGTCACCCTGAAGCCCCTTCCCTAAGAAAGTGCTAGAACTGAGGAGGAACAGGAAGGGGGCTCAGGAGCCTGGGCACCAGGGCTGCCCAAGCCTGGAGTGGCTCTGCCCAGCTCTGGAGCCACAGGAGAATGGAAGTCAGAGGCGGCAAGAGAAAGGAGCCCAGCCTTGGCCAGGGCACCTTCAGCCGGCAGGTGCCTTGGGGAGGCGCCGAACAGGCCGACTCCACACACCCAGCCTCCCTTGGCAGTCTTGGAACCCCATTCCTCTTGCAGCTGAGGCTCCTCTCATTGTCTTCATAGATTCCCTTGTCACATCCATCTCTCCCAGGCTGCTCCTCTTAATAAAGTGCCCCTGAGGCCACTCTAGATAGCCCAATGTTATCCTTCACTCACCCACCCTTCTCCCCAGCTTGGGCCACACAGCAGTGATTCAGGCCTCCTGGGTCACAGTACCCTCTTGGAGAAACGTTTCCTGAGCACCTGAGCCAAGGTATGATGGAAGCTTTGGGTGTGGGCCTATCGACTACTCCTTCTTGACCCCCCGCCCACAACCCCACCACCATGGCCTGGGCTCTGGATTCAGATCCTCAGCCTGAGTCCCCAAGCCTACCTCAACCTGTGTCTTCTTCCAGGGGCCGGCTGTTGCTACTCTCTTCCAATGACATAGCCTGAGTCCAATTTGCAAAGTCTTTCTCTCAATGATTGTCAATAAATCCCAGACCTATATTCCCCTGAAAGACCAGAAAGCTTCAAGATCCAAAGGAGAGACTCCCTTGATGGTGAAATTTCAGGCAGAGTGACAGGCAACTGAAGAGACATATTTGATCACATCATGTTTACCTACGGGTAAGGCTGGCCCTGAGGATATTCTGGCATTTTCCCTCGGCTATAATGAAGACTTGGAATAACAGCAAAGAAAGCAATAGAAAATACACCGGGCGGGGAGCAGGGACATCTTGCTGCTCATCCCGGCTCTGGAGCTAATTAGATGTACAGCCCTACACTTTCCCTTTCTAGAGCTCGGTCTCTCCATGACAAAAGAGAGCTGATCTGTAGGGTCCCTTCCTATTCTTCCCAGGCTCAGATTCTAGGCTATACAGCACTGAAGTAGACTGATGTCTCCTCCAGCATGCGCCCTCATTCCAGAACACTAGGCATGGCACTGTGTGTGCACAGGAGCTAGATGGGGGCGAAGGGCTGGCGCTGTGGGCGTGAGCCTGACCTTGCTGTTCAGCAGTGCAACCAGGGTCTGACCCACCTTTGCCAGGGAACAAAGGTGGAATCTGTTCATTGCTCCCGCCCCATCTTGCAGACAGGACCCTTCAGGTCTCCAGCAGCAGCTCTCTGCAGGTTAATCCGTCTGGTGCCCTCCAGGGCTGATTCCAGCTGTCCCAGGGCAGGGCTGACCTACCCGTGAACACCTGTCCCACGATACCATCACATCTTCAGATTTTACATTCCTGACTTAGTGATCACTCAACATGCCCCCACCCCCACCCCCACCGCCAGGGCCCTCCAACGGGTACCGACCTCCTTCTGATCCAGCAACCAGAGGGTTAATGCCTGGCCAGAAGGGGCCCTCAGGAACACTGCTCTAGTTCTACGGGGCAGTTCATCCTGCCTGGTCAGTGTCCAGGCCATACACCCATAGGGATATTCTTTTTTTTTTTTTAAAGATTTATTTATTTATTTGACAGACAGAGATCATAAGTAGGCAGAGAGGCAGGCACAGAGAGAGGGGGAAGCAGACTTCCTGCTGAGCAGAGAGCCCGATGTGGGGCTTGATCCCAGGACTCTGGGATCATGACCCAAGCCGAAGGCAAAGGCTTTAACCCACTGAGCCACCCAGGCGCCCCCATAGGGATATTCTTAATATCACCCTCTTCTGGGATTCCAGTTGCATCCAGTGCCCCTCCCCCTTTCCCGGCCATTTCTCTGTGAAGATTTGTCAAGGGCTTCGCAGACAGAGGGATGCCGGGCTCCTTGCCTCTGAGTCATGTGGGTCCTGGTCATTTCAGAGAAAGAAGGAAAAGAAAGAAGCCGCAGGAAGTGGGGGGTCTGGCTCTGTAGTTAGTAGCAGCTGCCCTGGTAACCCTCCGCCTTGTGGTGTGGATCCAGTTCCCAGCGGGTGAAGGCAAATGTGTTGAAGTTGGAGGCACCCGCCCTCCTACTCGTCCCCAAAGGGGGCACTGATTCCGTATCCCACCGCCCATGGTTCCCTTCTGCTCTTCGCCAGAGCAAGCTTCCCTAGCACTGAAAACCCCCCTCGCTTGGCCCCTGTCTCCCCTCCCTCTGCTATTCTTCTGTCCCCTTCCCCCGGCCCCCCGCCAAGGCCTGGCTGCTCCAATGGGTGCTTTGCCCCTGCGGTGCGAATGTTCTGTTCTCGCTGGGCCCTGTGTTAATTTGCTCGCATTTGTGAGCTGCTTTGTTAACGCGCGTGGCCTTTTCTCCATGTGCAGTGCTGTTTCCCTCCTGCCTCTGTTACCTCCCCACCCACACCCTCCTTAACCTTGTAATAACCGGCCCTCCCCTGTGGAGAGGGGGTGAGGCTCTTTCAAAGCCCTTCCTTGTGGGCGCTTCCGTAGGTAGGTCGGTCCACCCACACCACCGCTGAGAAAACAAACAGGGTGTTGATGACTGCGCCCTGCAGGGCCGGGGAGAAATCTGGGGCTCCTAGAGGTGACAAGGCCAGTCTGTGTGGGCAGATACTGTGTGATCCTAGAACCACAGCTGTTACCCGCATGCTTAGGCCATCACTATGGACACTGCCCTCTGAGGCCCCAGCCAAGTGCCCAGAAAACGGCACAGAGGCGTACGCGTGCATATCCAGTTTTGTTTAGGATTGTGTGTTGTGGGGGGAGTCACAGAATCTCTCAAGGTCAGGCCCCCCTCATCAGCCTTTTCTAAAAGCTGCCCCAGTGTTTCTCATATACACCCAGGGGTGGGGAGAGAACCACTGCCTGAAAGGAAGACGAGGGTGTAAAAGCTTTAGCAGCCGAGAGCTTTCTTGAAAACCGTGGCTGTCCACAGGAAAAACTGAAGGTAGGTAGACTGGAATATGGACGATGGCCTCGCTTCCCTGTCCTCAGCTCCCTCCTTTTTGCCTGAAGGGAACCATCCTGCAGGCCTTCTCAGCCCTTCCCCAGGCCCTAGATGGCTGGGTAAATCACTCAGCTCTGAGCGTGCTGTGTGGAAGGGTATAAAGAAAGAGACACGTCCCCCTCCCCATGTATACTTGCTGGCCAATTACTGTGTAAGTGTAGCCCTAGAATCTTCTGCTGGCAGGGGTGGAGCTAAATTCCCTGACTACGGCTTCAGGTCTCTCCGGAGGTGAAGGACGGAGACTTTCATGTCAATCACCTAGGAAGAGATATTACTCAGGTAAAGGATGGGAACTCCCAAGGAATAATAATCACCCTAACCGCCATTTCCCTTCTTTTAGCTCACTTAATCCCCTGAAGTAGGTAGTGATATTACCCCTCCTTTATATTAGGGAGCTGAGGCCCCAAAGGTGAAGTCACTTGCCCAAAGTTCACCCAGCTGGTAAGCAAGTGTGTTTTGTTTGGCCTGCACAGCATTAAAAATAACCAAAACAAAACACACAATTGATTCATTGCTAACATTGAAAAATCCTCAGAGTTCATGGAAGAATCTAGATTTCTGGCTACCTGGCAACTCTGGGCCTGTGAAGTCCCACCTGACCGTGAGCAGCTGGAGGTAAGGAGCAGTGCCCCTTCTAGATGAGAGGACGGGCTCTCTCTAGGTCACTCCAAACCCCACCATGCTTTTTGTACCCTAGCCACGGGGTCAGGTGTGGGCTGCCATTCAATATTGCTCTGGTCCTGTTGTGGTGCTATTCCTATTAAGAGAACAATAAAGAGGAGAATGAAATATTTCTTGGGCATACATCTGCTCTTGCCCTAGTGAATATATTGTCTCCTTTGGCTCTGGCCCTGGCCAACCACCCCATCCCCCTTGACTGCCTCTTTAATGTGGGGAGAGGGAAGGCTGGGTGCTCATTGTGGGGGGGGGGCACTTGTAGGTGGCTGGGACTGTGTAGGTGGCCTCTGGCCCATAGAGGCACGCTGGGAGTTAGGAAGGAAGAATGGGTCCCCAGAGGACCCTGGCAGTGAAAGATGGGTGGTACGTTCCAGGGCAAACTGTCTAGATTAGCTTCCTGGCCTTTATCTATAAAATGGACACAATGATAATTATAGGACCATGCCTACCTCATGGGGTTATTTTGAGGATTCAAGGAGTATAATAATACATGTACATTTAGAATAACGCATGGCTCAGAGAAAGTCCTCCACAAATGTTGGTTTCCATTTTGTCATCCCCTAGCCTTTAATATAGGGTTTTGTCTGGAAAGTGTCCGCCTGATCGAAACAATACCCTGTGATGGGTCAACGAGACAGGGGAAGGTGAATCTTACAGATGCTTCTTCCGCGCTGAAACGGTCTCCTTCTCGGGACCATCGTGGAAGTTCTGGGTCACATTTTATTCTGGAGGATGGCATTTCCTTCTCTAGGGAGAAGGCAGTATTGCCCTGCTTATGGAGATCATGCCAAATTCTTTCATACTTCCATGCTTTTACACTTGCTCTTTCCTTGCACAGAATGCCCCCCACCACCTTGTCTCCCTGGCAAACTCCTATACATCTTTCTGGACTCTGCCTGAGTCACCTTTTTCGGGACCCCCACGCTGAGCCTCCCCTGCCTCCTTTAAAGGAGGTGCGAATTTAAAGGTCTACCCTCCTTCAGAATGTGAGCTTGTTGGAGGCAGGGCAAGGGAGTAGAGTAGAGGTACTCGGGAAATGCTCACTGACATGGGCTGGGCAGGAGGAGGGGGGAACGGGGATGTCAGGAAGAGGAAGGTTCGAGAGGACAGCCTAGCAGCTACATTTTCTGGGGCTCTCTGGTCTGGCAGACCTCCTAAATCTCCTTCTGCTCCCCCCCCACCGCCAAGCTGTTCAAACTCACATCATCAATTCTCTATGTCCCTCCCGCCCCGGGGTTATGCTAAGGGTCACCTGTGGGGCAGGGGCAGGCTGATGTGCTGCTTTGCAGCCTTCCCCAACTTTCAGCATGCCCTGGTTCCTTTGAACAGCCCCTCACATGTTTCCAACTCCCAGGCTGTTCAGGGTGTCCCCAAAGCACCAGGCACTTCCTGGGGGATCCCTCCTGCACATCCACATGGAGATATTTCACGGCCCCATTCCCTTTAGGCCCTCCCATGAGGGTCTTCCTTCCCAGAAAGCAAATATGAATCTCCAATGCCTCCAACCAAAGTGGACTGCCAGCCCAGGGAGGCTAGCTGGGGAGCTATTTCTAGGTGAGAGGGGTTCCAATACCCCTTCAGTCACACCTCACAGCCTGTCCCCTAGGTCAACAGGGGATTTTTTGTACTTTGTCGTAAATACTGGTCTTTTGTGAGGGAGCAGGTGAGGACAGCTGGGGTGAGATCTCTATCACCCACTCTGTCTGCCCCCCGCCATGAACAATAACCCAGGGCAGCCACGGAAGCCTCCCGGCTCTGCTCGGCAGTCTTCTCCTCCTCACCCGGACCCAGGGTGGTCTGTGTCACCATCTCCTACTCCCATGCAACATCCCTGCCCTGGTTCCTCCTGATGACTGAGTTCCTTTGCCAGGAGTAACCTGCTGGCATACAAAAACAACTTGAGAACCATTAACGGGAAAGAGCATCTTTCAGAAAAGTCCGATGATTCTAAAGCATTAATGGATACCTTTGCAATCCTGTCTCAGGAGGAGCTAATGTCTCGTAAACTGGCACTGGGCCAAAGACTGCTCGGCACAACAGCCCTCCAACCCTGAGAACACATGCCTTAGGAGCCAGAATGTGCCAGAAGAGCCCGATGAGACCTAGCAAGCAGTGAGAAAGCCAAGGATGTGAGCTCCCATAGAGTGCGGGTCCCAATGCCGCATGCACGCACGTGTGTGCGGGTGCTCACACACTCACACACACACACACACCCAGAGACATAGGCGGGGCCACACGCTGGCACTAAAACACCACCCACATTTTTGCTATAAGACCCACATGTGATTTGCCAACAAATTGCAAATTAACCTCCTAGTGAACAGATTAATGGTATTCATGGTAATTTACACTCCAAGTTTCATAGCAACAGACTTTGAGCATTCTGGTTGCATAAGAATTCAAGGATTTTCAAGTTCCTGGAGACATTGTAGTAATTAACCTGATAAGCCTATGCAAATTAGCCCCAATTTGACACTGTCATTTTTGAATCCAATATCTAGGGTATTTGCCCAGAAGGTTGCCCGTCGCAGCTCCAGCTCCTTGGCTTGAGGTGCTAAGCTGACAGATGCCAGTTTGCATTTGTCTATGCAAATGATGCCCCAGAGGAGAACGCCCCATCAGGTCCAGAAAGGGGCTGGACAGGTACAAATGGCCCACTTACATGATGATGAGAATGAAGACAAGGTTTCCAGAAGAATGGGAAAGGGGCCCCGGCCAATTCATACAAGACTGACAGAGCTATCTTTCTAAGATCCTTGGTCGGAGGACAAACATTCCTGACTTGTGCCAGAGTTGGAGCTCTCCACCTGAAGGTCAGGAAGAAGCCTCCTTTTGGCATGTTACCAAGTGTCAGTGGAGTTTTTTGTCTTTCCAGAAAGATCAGCTTCCTAAAATAAAACCGAAAGCTAGGGTTCCCTATTCTTCCCTGGGAAGATTTAATTGGCTCTACTGCCCATTTTAAGAAAAAAAAAAAAAATCGCCGACCGTACTCAACTCTCATCAAATCAATCAACCAATGGGCACAGCTTGCATGCTCTCTGCATGGGTGGACTGGCTCCTGTCTAATAGTGGTTAGCCTCAGAGGGTGGCCACTCCTCCTCACTCCTGCCCCCCACATTGAGCTCCATCCCTAACCTCCTTCTTGTTTGATCTCTTGAACCACCAGGACTCACTGAACCCCCTGATTAATCTGCCCTTTGTTTCCCTCTCTGTAAGTGCCATGGTAGAAAGTACCCCTGCACACTGGCTACCCACTTCTGCTCCTAGATCCACTATCCACGGGTTGGTTGCTCTTGGTGCCACAGCCCCCACAGAGTGTCTCGAAAACAGTTTTCTGGAGCCCCCATCTGGGGGGTAGGAAGCAGGCGAGCAGGAAAATCTCGCAGAGAAAGTGTCCAGGTCACCCAGACCAACCTGCCACCAATGGGCTACCATCTGGAACTCAGGATTCTCTGGAATGCAAGGCCAGCTGAGGTGATGATCACAGCAGCCTCATCACACACCAAGAGCTAACACTCGGAGGTGATAAAACACTTCCAGCTTCTATTGGGGCTATTTGGTGATAATCATCTTTGTCCATCTTCCTGAGCCATCTTAGAACAGTGAGGATTTCAGAAGGGTTGGAAGGCTCCCTGTGTAGGTGCTTGGCCTCCTCTCTGATTATGTGCACTTGGCCACCATTCCCAGGTGGTGCCCGGGGCCATTCTCCCTCTTGTCTACCTTCCCACTCTCACCATGCCCATGCCCCGGCCCCTATTCACCCAGCAGCCAACCCTTCTTCCTGGACTTCCAAAACCATCCACTGTTTACCACTCTGGCTCCCAGAATTGTGGGCCCAGGATCGCAGGGACTGCAGAAGACTGCAGGAAGGATGGCAGCTGTACACTTGGCAGAAGGTGATGATGACGATGACAATGACGTTGACGACAGTGATGGCAGCACCCATTTGAAGAGCACTTACTCCATGGCAGAGACTTTACATAAGCCTGACCTGCAAGATCTCATTGAGTCTTTGTAACAACCCTATAAACCTTGGTATTCTCATTAGCCTTGTTTTGCAGACAAGGACATGAAGACAGAGGTTTAGGCAACTTGATCAATATCATATGGGTAATTGGTGGCAATGCCAGAAATTGAACACTGGCTGACAGATGCCAAAGATCTGGCATTTAAGCACTACCCTAAAACATCCCACACAGATACATATCACTATTTTCCAAACATTAGGCAGATGTCATAATAATTAACGAAATTCATGTTAAAATTGCATACATTTATATCAGTTTGTGGTCATTCCACATTCCTCAATCACCTTATGTGAAGAGTAAAACTGCTGTCAAGAGAGGTCCACGATATGGTTCCCCAACTTTAGCCAGATTAAGGATCATGGGCATTTTGTGCACAAAGTACTCCCCACATTCTCTCACCTACAAAGGCACTCATTCTCTTTTATGTTCACCTCCTGTTTTAGCTCAAAGAGCCTGTGTGTCTCTGCATACCTGACAGGGGTGGGAAGCCATGGGTTTTTTTTGTTGTTGTTTTAAAGATTCTGTTTATTTTATCTGACAGAGAGAAAGACCATACAAGCGGGGGGAGCAGCAGAGGGAGAGGGAGAAGCGGGCTTCCTGCTGAGCAGGGAGCCCGACGCAGGGCTCGATCCCAGGGCCCTGGGATCATGACCCTATCTGAAGGCAATCACCCAACCGACTGACCAACCAGGCGCCCCTGGCGGGGGGGATGTTTAAAGCTCTCTGCGTATTTGGTCACTTGTTCAACAGGTATCTATTGAGCTCCTACTATGTGCCAGACACTGTTCTAGATGCCAGGGATATGGCAGTGGACAAAACAGACACAAATCCCTGTTCTCACAGAGTTTGCATTTCAGTGACAATGAACAGATCAATAGGTGAAATGATTGATATTTTAGGGAATGATGAGTGCTTTGGAGAAAGATGAAACAAGGAAGGGGATATGGGTTTCTGGATGAGTGGTTGCAATTCTAAAAAGGGCGGTCAGGGAAGTCCTCAGTGCTCCTCAGCTGAACAAAGACTTGAAGGAAAAGAAGGAGTGAGCTCTATGGCTCGCAGGGGGAAGATTCTCTCAGGCACAAGGAACAGCATGTGCAAGACCCAGGGACAGAGTGTGTCTCAAGCGACCAAGGACTTTGAAGGAGGCCGGCATGCCTGGAAGTTGGTCTGGGACACTGCGTATGAATGGCTATGTGTATAGAGGTGGATTCAGGCTGGGCTCTGTCATTAGCCCTCTAGGTGGCTTTTGAGGTCCACCTTAACCTTAACCTTAACCTTTGCTAGCTTGCAGGCCTAGCTCTAGGCAAAATTATGAGGCAAATGCTCATGTCTACCACTCCTCGACACCCTAGTCCTTTCGCTTTCCAGGGAGCCCATTTGCTTCCCTCAGAATTCAGAGGCTCTCTGATGCTCTCTGCCATGAAGGCCGGTCCCCCAGCTTGATGAATAAAGAGCACAGCTTGGGAGCCCCCCAGATCTGGGCTTTCCTCATGGTTTGGCAGCTAACTCGCTGTGACTTTCTTTGGGTAAGTCACCTACTTCTCTGAGCCTCAAATGCCTTATTTTTAAAATGGAGATAGTATGGTATCACAATGATTAGATGAGTCCTGCATGTAAAATGCTGGGCCCAGCGCCTGGCACATAGTAAACACCCCCAAAATGGAAGCCATACTTAATTCATTCACACCTAGGTATAAAGCATAGAGAACAATCTGTGTGCCTTCAGTCCCCTAAAAGCCTATGGATATCTTGCAAGGAAAATTTTTGAATATGTCAATTGTAGATCTATCAGTAGAGTGGGAAAAAAAATTCAAGTAGAATCGCTATCATGGGGAGTGTCCTACATTTTTTAACATTACAAATGGGCATTTGTCACATGAGAGAGGTTGAGATGATCTTGGCATCGATGGACACCTTTCCTGGGTGGGTTCGAAGTAAGCTCTAAACTGATGGGGCTCAGAAGAGTAGCGTTCCCAGCATCACTGAGCAGGTGAGATCTTCAGGTGAAGCCTTGGATCTTCCGAACTAATGTGAGGAGGTATGTCCATAATCCATTCCCTCTTTTCTCTGCTGCTTCTGTCCTGGTGGGAGGGCGGGAGAGATCCGAGCGATGGTTCCAAACCCAGAGCAGAAAACCTCAGGGGTAAGCAGGCCCTCTGGCCTGAGGGGCCGCTTTCACACTTCCCTACATGGCATCCTGCTGCTCGCGTCACTTCCTCTTCTCGTGTAACTGTGCTCTGAGCAGGCAATCCTGGCCAGCCACTGAAAGTGGCCAAGGAGAAGGTGGCCCAGATGACACCCACTAAGAAGCCTCGCTGAGAGTTTTGCCCGTGTCCTAACCAGAGCCTGGGCATGGCAGCCCCTTCCTCTACAGAAGGACTGCCTCCTGGACAAATTTCTTGCAAATCAAATTTTCACATATCAAAGGCTATTTTCCATTTAACTTCTCACATAAAATTGGAGATGTGTTTCTCTGAGGAGGAAAAAAAACATGGAGCCCTGAGACTTAATAAAAATCACGTTTATGAATGCGATGCAGCCACACACTTGAAAATCACAAATGTGAATGGAAAAAAATGAGAAGTTCCTTATAAAATATTAACAATGCCCCCAAATGAGTCGCAAGATATGAATACAAAATAGCTAGCGCTATTGTAGTGTTTGGCACAATAGCTTAAAGGCCTAAGAGAAAAACAGCGACAGCTTAACTGAACAGAACACACCGGACTGAAAAGTTGCCCAGCTTTTAGAAAATTGCCTTTCTAATGTCCTACAGCAGGGGACTGACCATGCGACATTCTTTAGAGGGTTGGATCCTGAGCTCTAGTACTCCAGAGATGCTTCCAGGTTTCTGAAACGAACACGATCTGGGCCAGAGAACAGACCAAGCAGCGCTGTTTAAAAAATGCCCCAGGAGGGGCGCCTGGGTGGCTCAGTGGGTTAAAGCCTCTACCTTCGGCTCGGGTTGTGGTCCTGGGATTCTGGGATTGAGCCCCGCATCCGGCTCTTTGCTCCGCGGAGGGCCTGCTTCCCTCTCTCTCTCTCTCTGCCTGCCTCTGCCTACTTGTGATCTTTGTCTGTCAAATAAATACACAAAATCTTAAAAAAAAAAAATGCCCCAGGAAAGTGAGTCTGTGGGTACCATGTAATGAATCCACCCCCACCCCTGCCTCGTTTCTAAATGTCCTTTTGGCTGATGTCTTCTGATGGAGTCTCTAGACAATGAGAAATTCCTACGAAGGCCTTTCTAGCCTTAGTCTCTCCCCCAAAAGTATGTCTCGGAGGACACAAGGCACAGAAGAAGCTCCATAAAGGCACTCTGAACCAGCGCTTCTCGAGACTGAACCTGTGCACAGATGACCCAAAGATGCTGTTACAATGCCGATCCTGACTCTGAAAGTCTGGGGTGGAGATCTGAGCATCCACATGTCCAGCGAGCTCGCGATGGTGGTGCCTGTGCCACCGATCCTTCGGCCACACTTCGGGTGGCAAGGGTCTAAGTGTCAGTCCTCTTGGGGATTCACCATTCTCATTAGCATGTGAAGAGCTCCGCGAAGCCCTGTGTCTTAACTTTAGCTTCTCTAACCCAGCATTTGTAAAACTCGTTTGTACTCAGAAACCTTTTTTTTTTTTTCCCTCTCCCCGTGATACCTATTAATGCCTCGAACTCAGGGTACTATGGAAGCCAGTTTGGGAAGTGCTGCTCAGGCCGATACTCCTCCACCCAGAGTAATTTTGCATCATCTGAGAAGTAGACATTTGGGGTCACGGCCCCGGGGACCTCATCTGGGGCCAGTTAACAGTCCTGCAGAGATGAAGGTAAGCCAGGGTTGTGGATTGCCATTGGTTTTCAGGCTCCAAGCTCAATGACAGCAAAACACCATAAAACTCTATTTACCGTCCTGCCATGCCTGCTCTTTTCCAAAATGCTTTACAACCTTAATGTGGCTTGAGCTGAAATGAAAGCAGGGAAAAGTAAGGTGATTTGGAGCAGAGAGGAACAGGCATTTTCCAAAGGGGAATGGAAGGACGTGATGAAGAAATAACCCTGAGAGGAGACAGGAGGTGAGGGACCCAGGAGTTAGTGGAGGCCAGGGGCAAGAGGGAGGCATCAGCAAGAGATGCTGGTGGGCAGGATGCCCTGGGGTGGGGTGTGTGTGGTCATAATGAGGAGAAAATATACACTTATTGGAATCAGCCCCTAGAGAAGGAGGAGGAAAGACACAAAGGGAGGAGTTACCTCATTTGCCTGACCCCTGCCTATATGGGTCCGGTTGCCTATTTTCCCAAGGTTCCGCTGTGCAAAGTGTTTGGCCTGGAAGGCCCTCTCTGGGCGGATTTCTCGCGCTCACAGCCTTGGCTACCGGATGGAGAGGGTCTGGGCTGTCAGCTCCTGTAGGAGGGCATCTACTCACGCCCATGGTGGTCCGCTACGCCACGCCCTCCCCCAGCTGGCCGATGGATCTGGGAGAGCTCTTCCATTATCAGAAGCCAATGGCAGGCAGCACTCCTGAACTGGAAAGCAAGGGAAAGGCAGGTACCCCCTGACGTGGGAGGCTGTATGGCACAGGGGATCAGGTTCTGGAGTCAGACTGAGGCCACACCCTAGCTCTGCTACACGCTTGCTGGGAGCCTGTCTGAACCTCAGTTTTCTCTTCTCTAGAACATGGCTATGACTAGGATCTATCTGACAGCAGTACAGTGAGGAAGGATGAGTGAGGAAGGATTAGGGTGATCTTGATAAGATGGTTAGGACAGTGCCTGGCACATAATGAGAATTCACTAACTCTTAACTGTTGGTAATATTCTTTCGGTTTATTATTACTGAAAGCTGTGCTTGGTACAAAGGTGTTTGACAAACGATCACTGACATGATGTTGACAGGATGACAGTGACCATGATGAAGATGAGGGAGCCTGCTTCCCCTTAGCCCTGCTTTGGCGGCTAGTGTCAGGAGGTGGTGAGTTTTGAAAGGCTTTGTGGTCACACAGTCCTGGGTTTGAATCCCGACTCTGCTACTGAGTAGTAGGTGAGCCGTCTTTCCAGCTGTAAAACAGGTATGATAATTCTAGTTATCTAGTCGTGAGGGCAGAATGAGGCGACCTATGTGAAGCCACAAGCTCGGTGCCTGGGGTATCATAAGTGCTGAGAGCTATTAGTTGAGCCAGTGTCCGAGAACTTGACAGAGCTCTGGGAAGGTTTTACGAGTCAAGGTGTCCTCACAGTCCAGTTTGAGAATCGCAGACAAACAAAAGACCCCCAAGTGTCTTTTAAATGCTACCATGTGACACACATAAAAAGGAAATGTGCTCAGGCCGTATACAGAAACGCACCTGTCTGCCAAGCAGAATTTCCAGTGTGTGGAAACTCCTGACTTGGAGCTCAGTGTTCAGTTTGTTTGTTTTTGGAAATCGTGCCTTTTAGTTCAAACAGAGGAACTCAAAACAGAGAGTGCTGGAACTCACTAGACTAGAAGTACCAGGCACATAGGTTTGGGTTACCACCAAACCAAAGCACCTAGCCCAGTGGCTGGCATATGATGACCAGTAAATATCCACTGAATAGATTGTCATGTTTTCACCTCAAAGTCGTTTTGTAGTCACAGTATATGTTCTTTCGGGTCCCGTGTCAGGGATGTTTTTCCCCGGGAAAGTCCTGGGAGTCTGCAAACGGGCCAAATTTGAATATTAGCCATAAGGGCTAGACACCCACAAGTACACAAAGACTCCCTCAAGTGGATACACAGACAGTCACTCTTCAAATGCTTTGCCAACTTTGGGCCTCCCCTGCAAGATGTGGGCCCTGCTTCTTTGGATGGAAATAGCAGAGCCCGCGTCTGTGATGGTTCTCGGAGGCAGTGGAGATCGAAACGATGAGGCCATCCAGGGCTCTTGTCGAAACCATGTGGATCTGGGGTGAACTTTCAATCAGCTCGCCAGTTGGCACCAGAATCCCTCTGAAGGAGAGAACTGGAACTGTCTTTAGGGAAAGATTTTTGATAAGCTGCTTGCCTTGACAGCATGGGTAGGCAGGTGCCAAGGCAACAGAGGAGAAAGCGTAATGCTGGGTGGTGAAGAGGAACAGAACTTTGGGGTGTGGGGGAACAGAGAGGAGGGGAATAAACGGAGGGAAGAGAGGGGAGCAGGAACAGGATGGGAGGTGAGAGCCTCACTGGGAGAGTGACCAAGGACTCCTTAGGTCCGGGGCTTCCTGACTTCACATTTTAAGTTGTCTGTGCTTCTGTGAGCTCACTCCCTCTGTCCTCGAAAAGCCTTCTAACGCACAATTCCTCTGGAGGATGGTTATTTGGGTGGGATTAAGGAAGAGCACCGGGCTCCACATTTTGGTCGGCATGAAAAGATACAAGACGTGGAAGGTCTAAACCCACACTTCTTATCGCTAGCTGCATATTCGAGTCACGCGAGAAGCCTTGAGATGCCCTTGCGGCCTCCCCTCGGAGATTCTCATGTGTTTAGTTTGGTCTGGCATCAAAGCTCCTAAAAGCTCCCTAGATGATTCTGAATGAGCAACCTGGGTGTAGCCCCACCAGCGTGGCTGGAATTCTCAGGAGAACCAGGTGCTTGCAGCCTAGGGTGGGGGACAAGAAGGGAGGCTTTCCCTGGAAATGCAGAGATCTGGGAGGGCATGGATTTTTGAAGGAATCTTATCTCTTGGGGAGGCAGGGGAGAACACATGGACAACCAGATTCCAGGGATAACCAGTGCCAGTTGTTCGATTTTTTTTCCTGGGCTGTCCCCAGTCCTCCCTTCCCTGGCTGAGCGATGATCACTCACGACCTAGCTAGCTCACTGCACTCCACCTCGCTGCAAACATATCCTGTCTCCCCTTCCCATCAGGCTATATTTGCCCCGGATCTCATTTATTTGTGACCCTGCTTTTGACAGGTAGAAGCCAATGAGTCTGATAGATGAAAACTTCTCTCAGACAAAAAAAAAAAAAAATGTCCATTTTTAATGAGGGTCTTCAGAGGAGGACAATGACTCAACACACAGTAATATAATTTTCAGGGATGATGGCCAAGCATGGAGAATGTATTTTGTGGCTGGGAGGGACGTGTGGACGATTTCAAAGCATACCATGTAGGGGCTTTGAAGCCGCTTACCGGAGAGACCCATCCGAGAAAGGCCTGGAACAGCTGGGCCCATTCTTTGGGTGTGCCCGGGGACGGCCCCCAGGGAAGACCCAGACACACCCCAGCCTCACAGGGCTCCTCCCACATCTGGCCAGGCCACCAGTGTCTTCCTCCCTGCCCCTCTGTTGGCCCTTCTCACTCTTTACCCCTCCAGCATTTTTTTAAAAAGATTTTATTTATTTATTTGACAGACTAAGATCACAAGTAGGCAGAGAGGCAGGCAGAGAGAGGGGGAAGCAGGCTCCCTGTTGATCAGAGAGCCCAATGCAGGACTCGATTCCAGGACCCTGAGATCATGACCTGAGCCGAAGGCAGATGCTTAACCCACTTAGCCACTCAGGCACCCCTACCCCTCCAGCATTTTATGCGGCTTTGAATAAAGCAGGCTCTACAGGCCGTGCTACTCCATGAT